>NC_060060.1:20774430-23174430 GCF_020283565.1 Trifolium pratense
TAACAAGCAAGCCTGCCTTATGGCACTTTAGGCTAGGACATTTGTCTCATGCTAGATTACTTCTTATGAAATTCCATTTTCCTTTTGTAAACTTAGATAATGAAGCTGCTTGTGATATCTGTCATCTTGCCAAACACAAGAAAATGTCATATAATTACTCAGTGTAAATAAAGCTTCTAAATGTGGAGAATTAATTCATTTTGATATATGAGGTCCCACCGCTATACATTTCATTCATGGTCATCATTATATCTTAACTGCTGCTGTTGATGACTTTAGTCGTTTTACATGGATTATTTTGTTGAAATCAAAGTCAGAAGTTAGCACTCTTGTCATTTTAATACCATAGGACAGATAATGGTCCTGAATTCCTCATGCCCCTATTTTATGCTTCTAAAGGCAGTGTCCATCAAACTAGTTGTGTAGAAACCCCTCAACAAAATGGGAGGATGGAAAGGAAGCACCAACACTTGTTAAACGTTGGTCGATCCCTTTTGTTTCAATCAAAATTACCTTAGCATTTCTGGTCTTATGCTATAACTCATGCTACATACATTATCAACAGAGTCTGCACTCCCTTGACCAACTCAAAGTTTTTGGTTCATTATGTTATGCATCCACCCTTCAATCCCAAAGAACCAAACTTGACCCTAGAGCAAGGAAATGTATTTTCCTTGGTTACAAATTTGGCATGAAAGGAGCAGTTTTATTTGATTTACACAGTAAAAATGTGTTTTTTTTCAAGAAATGTAACTCACTATGACCACATACTACTCTATACTGCTTCTAAAAACTCCATTCAGTGGTCTTACCATTCCTCTAACATTGATTCTTTTATTAATTCACCTGACAAAACTCACAATTCACCAAAACCTGCCACCACCACCATCTCTCAGCCTAATCCTCATACACCACACTTAAATGATGGTGATATTGATCACACACAAGCCACACCTCCACCCATCAGTTACTTGACAATCAAGCCATTCCTACTGACACTACTTGTCAACATGACCTAGCTTCTATTTCACATAATGAGCCCTCCATACCTGTCACAAATACACAACCACAAAATGAACCATTCACACCTCAGCTCAGAAGATCCACTAGACCCTCCATTAAACCAGCACATCTCTCTGATTACCTATGCAATCTTTCAACAAGTTCACCTCTCTGACTTTCATTCTTATTTAAATATATCCAAGAATTTTGAAAAATATGCTATGTCTATAACTGCTACTGTGGAGCCTAGAGATTATAAACAGGCTAGCCAACATCCATGCTGGATTGATGCTATGAATGCAGAGATTGGTGCTTTACAGCAAAATCAAACTTGGATTTTTGTAGATCCACCTGCACACATCACACCCATAGGCAACAAATGGGTCTAGATAATTAGTATAAATATTGTTTAGGATAAGTATAAACTCTAAAAATAATAATTGGGCTTATACTAACAAAAAAACTCAGTTTGTTGATTATATGCATATGCAATAAGAAAATTATAATTAATATTTGCAGCTAGTGTGTGATGCTATATACGTGTTCGAATTGATTAATTTTGTCATGATTCTATTGTAGTTTTTGTATCGTGCAGTTTTGATATAATTTTACTTTTTTTTTTTTTTACAATTATATATATGACTTATAAATCCGTAAAAAATGTGAAATTACGACTTATAAAAAAACGGAACACCAAGTTCATAATTCGAACGGGACACTTAAAATCTCGGGGAGGAACCGTTTATTGGTTCTCTAATTTGGAGAATTCTTGGTCTGTGAATCAGAGAATTTTAAGTTATTAATTAGTCCCTGACACATGATGGGTCCTTAGTCTTACTGTTGTTAATATATATGCACCTAAACCGGTTTATGTGGCTTCTGGAAGCACTTTTGTGGGTTTCATAATGTGGTTCTTGAATGATTTATATGGCCACAACCACAACTCATCTCACGTACATGGTAACATTAATTCATATGCTGTATTTCAATGATGCCACGTATGGTTGTGTTTAGAATTGTAGACATAGATATGCTATTTGCATTTAAAAGAGGCACCAATAATTTATACAATTACATTATTTTTGTTTGGTCACTATAGTATGGCCTAACTGGGTTTGGAAATGGATCCAGCATATGTTTCACTATAGTCAAAAAAATTATACTACCGACATTTTACTTATTTTCGTTGCATAAAATTAAAACATATTTTGTTCTATATTTTTTTTTTCTAGCTAGTTCATTGACACTACATAACTCTACTTTCTCATTAGCAAGAGATCAAGAAAATAAATTGTTTTGTTGTTTCCCGACAAAGGTGAATACAAAATTGGCCACATTTGTATTGCACTGACACTATTTCTTTTTATTCCTTTGTTGGCATTATATTATTATATATATTATATATGCTACATATATCTCCATATATACATATAAGAGGTAGGGTTGGGAATAGGCCAGGCGGCCTACAGGGGCCTTCGGCCTGGCCTGTATAAGCCTGGCCTGGCCTGGCCTGGTTATTAAAAATGCCAGGCTTAGGCTATGAAAACGGCCTGTTTACATAAATAGGCCATGCTTAGGCTTCTAAAAAGGCCTACGAAGCCTGATAGGCCGGCCTGTTTATAATAATAATTATTTATATAATATTATTATTTATATCTTATAAAATAAATATTATTTATATAAATATTATTAGCTTTTAATTATTGCGACTTTTCGTAATCGTATTTGTTATTTTATTAGTTTTTAATTATTGTGTTAATCATATTATTAGCTTTTTCTTAATGTTGTAGAAATTATAAAAATTTAAATGTGAACTTTTTAAGGCCTGTTTAGCCTATTTAAAAAAACTATATAGAGAAGCTTTAATGTAACACAGGCTTTTAAACAGGCTACAAGGCCAGGCCAGACTTTTAAAAGGCTCAGGCCAGGCCAAAAAAAATAACATTTGATAGGCCACAGGCCAGGCTCAGGCTTGAAAAAAAATCATAGGCCAGGCTCAGACCTGTTAAGGCCTGGCCTGGCCTGGCCTGTTCCCAACCCTAATAAGAGGAGAGGCAATAGTCTCATATAGATTCACGTGGCATGGAATAATTGCCAGCTTGTTGTGATGCATATACATGCAGTAACAGTAGTAGCCGATTTTATTGGCATAGATTGGTCTTCAAAATTATCATCACATGACTCATTGATTGTGACTACTTGCCCTTTCCAAGGGCAATACGTTGTTATTTATTGTTAACTAACACAGTTACTTGCACTTATACACCTACAAAAAATGTACAACAAATTTTGATACTACTGTGGTTGAACAAATTAACCCCAACACTAATCTTTAATTAGCCTAGGGTACTTCGATATCCCACTACTAGTTAAATAGAATAGGATAGGATATGATAAACAATATATGAAAAAGTAAATGATGGACGGATGAAAATTTTCATACATTCTGGTGCATGTTAGAATGGGACCGCAAAACCCCTCAATTATTGAAAGAATGTAATAGAAGGGATAGTAATTTGCCGGCTTAATTAGTAAAATGGTCCCTTAAAGACATTTTTGGTTTCAGATTGGTCCCTTAAAGAAAAAAAGGTCCAAATAGGTCCCTTAAAGGAAAAAAAGTCCGAATAGGTCCCTTAAAGACATCTCCGTTAATCAATTTGGTCCCTAAAAAGAGGTCTAAATAGGACCAAACTGATTAATGGAGATGTCTTTAAGGGACCTATTCGGACTTTTTTTTCTTTAAGGGACCTATTTGGACCTTTTTTTCTTTAAGGGACCAATATGAAACCAAAAATGTCTTTAAGGGACCATTTTACTAATTAAGCCTAATTTGCCTATCTACAAAGACATTGATATGTAGGAGTTTGAATTTAAAGTTATCTGTTTTTTTTGTCAGATAATTTAATGATTATAAATTTCCTTTTTAAAAGTGAATAAATGGATGTTCAAGATTCGAACTTCGACATCTACGTATAAAATGTGATGTTCCTATTAACCAGTTGAAATATGTAAGTCTAGTCAATATACTACTTGACGGTTGGTTATAGTAATACTTAAAGAAATGTTTCTATAATAAAAAATAAAAAAAGAGGGATGCTATATATCGCGAAGGCAGTTTCACGAAAATTTCACGAACTCTTTTTTTATTCATTTTATTATCGCTTTGCATAAGAAAAAACCTCATATCCTTAAATTTCTTTTCTCTACCAAAAAGAAACCGGTTCATGGAATGTTTGATCCACCTTTTTTCTTACTATAAAACTTCACCAATAAATGCTTGCTCTCCAAAAAGAAATCAGTTCATGAAATCATTTGATTGTTTGAAACCTTGTTGTGTTCCTGGTAGATACTGATATCTATGTTTGGGTTCAAATTTCTTCTCAATAGTAAGATATAAATGCTTCAAAATATGCACAAGCACAGCTAGAGGTAGGTGAATCTTCTTATGTCAAAACATAGATGCCATGGAAGGTGAAGCACGACAGGTGAAGCGGTTGGGGAAGAAGAAAAAGAGATAAATATTGAAAAGAAATTGATCTTAACTGTTGATCAGAACAGGTAGAAGGCCAGCTGGAAGTCCGTTGAGCAGGTGGTAGGCAGTAGGTCCGAGCAGATGATCCACGGAGGGGGGGGTTGTACCTGCAGGTGCTCCGATGCCAAAGTCAGACAAGGAATAGAGAGCAAAAGAGATACTAGAGAGAAGTTAGAGAGAGAGAGTAATTGTGATAATGAATAGTGTTCTACCTTGCTCTCCCAAGAGGGAGAGTATTTATAGCCCCCAGCTCTGGGCCAAAGGTCCTCTTAGTGGGCTGGACTAGCCAAGGCCCATTAAGAGGGACTGCCAAGATATCACCCTTAGATAGTGGGTAGAGTAGTAATTTTACCCTATCTTGGTGGAGAGGTTGTGCCATGCTGACATGGAGGTGATTGGGCAAGCCATGTGGACTTGGTGAAGGTCTAGGTGGACTAGCATTAGTCTAGTCCAGAACAGGAGCCCCCCAAGTCGTTGCTCCTAGGCATAGGAGTGATGACTTTAGATGTGTGCCCAAGTGCAGAAGGAAATCTCCTTGCAACCTCTCTTGAACGAAAGTGGACGAGGAAGTTGCTCGTCTAGGCCTTGCTCGCAGCAAGTATCTGCAATGTTTTGCTCGAAGTGGTTTCTCGAGGATATTCAGTATTCTGCTCGTATCTACTGCGAGGAGATAACTACGAGAGGGATTTGTTGCTCGTATTTATGACGAGGAGATAAAGGAATTGTTGCTCGTTGCTATGAAGAAGTTAGCAGCGAGGAGGTTTCCTGCAAAGCGCAGCTTTTTGCTTGAGGACTTGCTCGAGTGAAATTCGAGCATCCTCTTTCATTGGGGATGTGAAAGGGTGCATTTACTGCTTTGATTTTTACGAGGGAGTGTAAGGACCATTGGATCAAAGCGTCTCTTCACTCCCCTGGCTTGGTCTATATAATAGAGGAGAGTGAATTTCATTTTTACTTTTCACTCTCTCTCTTCAATTGTGAATCTCTCTGAAGTTTCAACTAACTAGTCAAATCGTTCTTCAGATTTTCTTCATATTCAAGGTAATTCCTCTAAATTTCGTCATTCAGATCTATTTTTTGTCATTTCTGCCCAGTTTTGGGCGTTTTTTCATGAAGAATGTATGAATTTATGAACATTAGGATGAATGTGCCGGGCACCATATGAACTTGGTACCGGGGAGATTTCCTCCCCTTTGAAACTCTAGGTTAGATAACTAGTGACGGGGAGCCTATCTCCCCGTTTCAAACTTTAGATAGTTTATTTTAAGAGCCGGGGAGCCTATCTCCCCGTTTGAAACTTTTAGATAGTTTGTTTAGGTGACGGGGAGCCTATCTCCCCGTTTGAAACTTTAGATAGTTTGTTTAGGTGACGGGGAATCTATCTCCCCGTTTGAAACTTTAGATAGTTTGTATTGCTGGGGAGCATGTTCTCCCTTTTTAACTTAGGAATTTTTTCATGAAATTCGTTGTTTGAAATTCAAACCGGGAAGCTTATCTCCCCGTCTTTCACCTGGGCTACCTTCCTCGGTTTGATTTTAATTGCCATTTGAAAAGGGCTTTGGTCGGGGACAGCGTCCTCGTCCTATCCTGCGCCCTTTCACTTGAATTGCGGTGAAAGGGTGGATTTGATCATCGAATTCACTTTGTTTTTGCTGCATTTCAGGTTGTAAAATGTCAGAAACCGAGGAGGTTGTGGAAACGCAGGGTGCGGAGAAGTATACATTGGTCGACTGCATAACCGATCCTGCGCTGGATTGGGTTGCTCCAGAACCCCGGGGAATAGCCTCGTCGCTTACTTCCCAGGATCCAAGATTATATACGACCGTCGAGCAGCAGAGAGCAGACGGGCTTCAAAATTGGTCGACCCGTATACCCGGGGAGGGTGAACGGGTGTGCTCGTCTTTTGACGGGCAAGATTTCGCTATGTACGAATTTGTATTTAAGGAGATGGGGCTCAGGCTGCCGTTCAGCCCCTTTGCGGCCAGCGTGCTTAAAGCCTTGCAGGTGGCTCCGTCGCAGCTGCATCCAAACTCGTGGTCTTTTATTATGGGGTTCGAGCACCTCTGTACGTATAAAGACGTTCTTCCCACTCTTCCTCTTTTCTTTAGAATCTTCAAGATTCAGCGTAAGCCGACGAGGGAGGTTGGGCGAGCACCTCGTCAGAATTGGGTTTCATTAAAGCATCACGAGGATGTTAAATTATTCAAAATGTTTGTGGATTCCGTTAAGGATTTCAAAGAGAGGTATTATGTTGTTCGGCCAGAGTCTTCATCTGCCCGGGAGAGTTTAATGGAGCTGGAGGAAGATAGGGACGAGCAAGGTGTTGCCCGTAAGGATGCCAGCGGGCAAGTTATAGTTCGGGCAGTCCCTAAGTTCCCGTTAAGCTGGTCGTACACCCATTTCCTGAAGGAGCCTAAGGAATATACAACCGGGGACGCAGACTTGTCTCCCGAGGACATGGTCGCTTTCGAGGATTTGAAGGCCTTTGTGGCCGGTTTTACTCCCGGGGTCTGGACGACTCGTAAGGGAGTTACCATAAGAGATGAACACGGGGTGCCTAAGGCCTCTCCTCGTCTCATTAATACTAGGACCCTCCTCAAGTGCAGAAATGCCGGGGAGGTCAAACTGTGCTTGGGTATTGTTTCCTTTCTTTTTAACTTAGAAAAATTTCTGTTATTTTTGTATGTATTCTTCCTCTTTTACTAACGTGCTCGTCATTTATTTGCAGACGAAATGGAAACTATTGCCGAGCGCATGCTGAAGGCCAAGCAGGATGAGAAGGCGAGCAGGTCTGGCCGAGGAAAAAAGAAGGTTGTTGCCAGAGCTTCGCAGGAAGTGAGACCGGGGACTCCCTCCGTGCAGGTTACTGGGACCTCGGCGGGCACCCCATCCTCAGCTCCCCGGCCTCCTCCAGCAAAGAGGATAAGAGAAGAAGATTCCCCGGCTGAGGAGGCGGGCATGGGTGCATGCAGCAAGTTTCCAGTTCCTCGGTGCTTTACCGTGGACAAATTTTTTGAGAAGTATCCTCCGGAGGTCTTTGAATCTGAAAGGGCTGCTATTCTCAACCAAGAGCCTGAGGTCCGTAAGCAGCAGCATGCTCGTGACATGGCTGCTATGGTGCGGATGGTTTCGAGTTCCCTTGTCCTTGGTGACGAGCGGGAATCCTTAGTCGGGCAGCTGAACATTGCCCAGGCCAGGCACGAGCGGGCCAAAGGTCGGATCAACCAGCTCAAAATTGCTGTGGATGATCTCAAGGAGAAGCAACAACACTGGGGTGACCAGCTGGATGAGCACCGCAAAAGGGGAGAGGAATTGGAAGCTACTCGGGTTGAGATTGAAAGGCTTAATGCCGCCATGGCGCCGGGCGAGAACGAGCACAAGGCTGCCGAGGGGTTGACCACCCGAGCAGACTTGGTCAAGGTGATTGCTCAGTTGTCCCATGACTTTGTAGAGGGCACTGAGTACGCTTTCGAGAATGCCGTGCAGCAAATCAAGTGCCTTAATCCTGACGTGGAGTTGGTGACTCGGGGAATGCATGTGAACGGGCAGGTCAAGGATGGCCAAATTGTTATCCCGGCTGGCCTGGCCGACTCTGATGAAGAGGAGGAAGATGCTGAGGGGGTGTTCGAGGAGGGTCATGAAGATGAGCAAGATGACGTGCATGAGCAGGAAGATAGGTGCGAGGAGTAGTTGTCCCCGGCCTTTCTATTGTAATTTATTTTGTCTCTTTGAATTTTTGGGGCCTTTGAGCCATGGTTTGTAATTTTGGAACAAGTGGGCTTTTGTCCCCGTTTAATATTTATGACAATTCCGGGCAGGTGCCCGTTTTATTTATATATGCTTGTATATAAGTGCTCGTCTATACCTGCTCGCATGTATGTTTCCTTATTTTTTAACTTAGAAAATTTTTCATGAAATTTGTTGTTAAAAATTTCAACCGGGGAGCCTCCCCGTCTTATAACTTAGAAAATTTTTCATGAAATTTGTTGTTAAAAATTTCAACCGGGGAGCCTCCCCGTCTCATAACTTAGAAAAATTTTCATGAAATTTGTTGTTAAAAATTTCAACCGGGGAGGTCTGGTCCCTACTTTTAACTTAACCAATTTTTATGCTAATTTATTGCTCAAAATCTGAGCCGGGGAGCTTGTCCCCATTTTTAACTTAACGAAATGTGTTGTTTAAATTTCGTGCCGGGGAGCTTACCTCCCCGTTATTGAGGTGCTCGTCTGGCATGCTGATATGCTCATTCGAGCAAGTTGGTGTGCTAAGTTTTGCCTGTTTATTTTTATGCCTGTTTTGTATACTTATGTATGAATGCTGCGCTCGTTGTTATTTTGCCGGGGAGATTTCCCCTGCTTGATACTGAGCATGTTTTATTGAGGGTAGTCTCCTCTGTTTTGACTTAAACAGTTTAGGGAACTGTATAAGCACTTAGAGTTGTTTCTAAGTTACGCGAATACAGGCACGCTAGTGTACCCTTCTTCGCAACCTGAACCTCCCATCGCGAGCTGGGTGCTAGGTCGTGGCACGGGGACGATGGGCTCGTTTCGAGAGTTATCCTCGTCTAGCAGGAGTTCCATTTCCCTTATGGTGAATTAGTTCCCCTGCTATGGTTTTAGATGAGCACGTGTGCCATGGTGCCCTCCGTTGTTTAAGGTGCTCGATTCGTTGTGTTCTGAAGTGCGAGCAGCCTTTTAGTGTGGCCATAACTTAGCTGTAATATTGTTTCAATTTTTGGGCATTCCAAGGTCGAGGAAGTTTCTTTCCTCGAAGGTCCTCGAGATAGTATGCACCATTTTCTGTTTTGTCAATGACGCGGTATGGTCCTTCCCAATTGGGTGCAAGTTTGCCATCCTGGGAGTCTGCATTGCGTCTTAGGACGAGGCTGCCCACCTCGAATTCTCTTTTGATGACTTTGGTGTCATGACGGGCAGCTATTTTCTGCTTCAGGGTGGCCTCCTTTAAGGAAGCTCCTGTTCGAATTTCTTCGACGAGGTCAAGCTCCTCTCGAAGTGCTTCGTCATTTTGTTCCTCGTCTAGAGGTTGTTCAGTCCGACGAGATGGTTCCCCAATCTCTACGGGGATAACTGCCTCCGTTCCGTATACCATTCGGAAGGGGGTCTCTCCAGTTGTGGAGTGTGGGGTTGTTCGATAGGCCCAGAGTACATTGTCAAACTCTTCGACCCATTTCTTTTTGTTTTGGTCGAGTCTTCTTCGTAACCCTCTCAGGATTACTCTGTTGGCTGCTTCAGCTTGCCCGTTGGTTTGGGGGTGCTCGACCGATGTGAAGTGCTGCTTGGTGCCCAGGGCAACAAGGAATGCTTGAAAATCTTTGTCTGTAAACTGTGTTCCGTTGTCTGTGACTACCACCTGTGGTATTCCGAATCTAGCTAGCACATTTCTTTTGAAGAAGCGCAGGACTCTGAGTGATGTGATGTCGGAGAGGGGTTCGGCTTCCACCCACTTTGTGAAGTAGTCCACTGCTACTATTAGGTAGCGATTTTGATAAAGTCCTTTGGTAAAAGGACCAAGTAAGTCCATGCCCCACCAGGCGAAGGGCCAGGGTGAAGACAAAGATTTTAGTTCTCGAGGGGGAGCTAAGTGCATATCCCCATGCCTTTGGCATTTGTCACATTTTTTTACGTGGTCTTTGGCGTCCTGTTGCATAGTAGGCCAATAGTACCCTGCTCGTAAAGCTTTCCTGGCAAGTGACCTTCCTCCCAGGTGCTGGGCGTTAATGCCCTCATGGACTTCGCGCAGGATGTAATCTGCTGTGTCCTCGTCCACACATTTTAGGAGAGGAATGGAGAATCCTCTCCTGTATAATTTTCCATCAAGGATGACATAGGAGCAGGCTCTTCGTCTGACTATAGCTGCTTGTTTCTGGTCATCAGGGAGAGTTCCGTGCTCGAGGAAGTTGTATACTGGAGTCTTCCAACAGTCTTTGTTGCCAATGACGTTTATGTCCACAACCCTGCTTGGTTTTTCTATGCTTGGACGAGGGAGTATCTCTTGGATGACAGATTTGTTTCCGCCCTTCCTTTTTGTGCTTGCCAGTTTGGACAGGATATCTGCCCTTTTGTTGTGTTCGCGGGGAACATGTAATATTTCAACAGAGTTGAACTTTGTGATCTTTTCCTTTACTAGCACTAGGTATTCAGAGAGGTTATCATTCTTGGTCTGATACTCTCCTAGCACCTGTGAGGCGACCAGTTGCGAATCTGTGTAGATTTTTATCTCCTTGGCCTGCAGGTCCTCGGCCAAACGTAGTCCAGCGAGGAATGCTTCATACTCTGCTTGGTTGTTTGAAGTTGGGAAGGATAGTGCTAGGGAGACCTCGATTAGTAAGCCATTCTCATTTTCAAGAATGATGCCTGCACCTGCTCCTGTAGCGCTTGATGCTCCGTCTACAAAGATTGTCCATTTATCTGCTCCGTCCACTGTAGGGGAGGAGCTCGTCATCTCTGCGACGAAGTCAGCTAGGACTTGGGCTTTTAGAGCTTTTCTGCTCTCGTAACGAATGTCGAATTCTGAGAGTTCGAGGGACCATTTGAGCATCCTGCCCGCCATATCTGGTCGGCCAAGCAAAGACTTGATTGGTTGGTCTGTTCGGACCACAATTGTATGGGCCAAGAAATAATGTCTTAGTCTCCTCGCAGCATAAACTAGTGCAAGAGCTATTTTTTCAATTTGTTGGTACCTTAGTTCAGGACCCTGCAAGGCTTTGCTTGTAAAGTACACTGGTTTCTGCCCTTCGTTTGTCTCACGAATAAGAGCTGCACTTACAGCCTCCGAGGCGACGGAAAGGTACAGGTATAATACCTCCTCGTCACTTGGTCGTGAGAGGACAGGTGGCTCTGATAAGGCCTTTTTCAGATGTTGGAGAGCTTGCTCGCATTCATCTGTCCATTCGAAGACTGCTTCTTTCTTTAGTAGTTTGAAAAAGGGGAGTGCATGTTGTGCTGATTTGGATACAAATCTGGAAAGCGATGTTAGCATTCCATTAAGAGTTTGTATGGACTTCTTATCGCTCGGAGTGGGGAGCTCGGCAAAAGCTCTGCACTTGTCAGGGTTGGCTTCAATTCCTCGCTCGGTTAGGTAAAATCCCAGGAATTTACCTGCTCGGACCCCGAAGGTGCACCTCTCTGGGTTGAATCTCATGTTGTATTTCCTGGCCTGCTCGAAAACCTTTCGAAGGTGCACGACATAGTCAAGTTCCTCGGGGGATTTTACGATCATGTCGTCCATGTATACCTCGAGCATGTCTCCTATTTGTCCTCGGAAGACTTTGTTCATCATTCGCTGGTATGTAGCTCCTGCATTTTTGAGACCGAAGGGCATTACGTTGTAGTAATAGTTGCCCGACTCGGTCATGAAAGCTGTTTTTTCTCTATCTGCTACTGCCATTGGAATTTGGTTATAACCTGAATAAGCATCCATAAAAGACAATAATTTAAAGCCAGAAGAATTATCAACAAGTCTATCAATGCAAGGTAAGGGATAAGAGTCTTTAGGGCAAGCCCTGTTTAGATCGGTATAGTCGCAACACATCCTCCATTTTCCATTAGATTTTTTGACGAGTACAACGTTGGACAGCCAGGTTGTATACCTGGCCTCCGAAATAAAATTTGCCTCTAGGAGGTCTTTTACACATTTTTCTGCAGCCTCCGATTTCTCAGGAGACTGCCTACGCCTACGTTGTACAATGGGAAGTGCAGTGGCATCAATAGTCAGCTGGTGACATGCTATGTTGGGGTCCAAGCCGGGCATCTCGGAAGCGTGCCAGGCGAACAGATCAGCATTTTCCTTCAAGCAGGCTTCAAGTTGCTTCCTAGCAAGCTCGGGGAGTCCGGTCCCAATCTTCACTGCCCTGCTCGGGTCTTCTCCGAAGGGCATCAGCTCGAACTCGCCGTCTGGAACTGGACGACGGTGCTCTTGGCTTGCCTCGTCGTCTTCCTTCTTCTCCTTGCGGAGCTTCTTCTCATCTTTGTTTTCCTGTTTGGAAAAGCGGCTGTCGAGGTCAATGGAGCTGATTTCTGGCAAGGGCAGGGAAGTTGTTGCCTTGGACTTCTTGGACTCGGGGAGCTGCCCGATATATTCATTTCCTTTGGAGGACGCATTGAAGACTCTCCTTGCAGCTTCAATGTCTCCATGCAGTGTCGCAACTTGGCCTTTATGAGTATAATACTTCATCTTGAGGTGGGCGGTTGAAGGGACAGCCATTAAGTCAGCAATAGCTGTTCGGCCCAGGATGCACTGGTAGAGAGAAGGGCAGTCTACTACCAGGAATTTCACTTTGATAGTTTTTGCAGTTTCTTCAGAGCCAACGGTGACTAGCAGGTCTACATAGCCCCATGGCTTAGTTGTTGCTCCATTAAATCCGGAGAGATCAGATCCAAAATAAGGAGTGAGGTAGGTTTCATCTAGTTGCAGAGTCTTGAAAAGTTGGGAATACATGATATCACAGGAGCTTCCTTGGTCGACCAGTACCCTGCGGACGTCCATATTTGCCATGTCCACTCTGATGAGCAGGGGTATCTGGGAGTTTGCAGTTCCACCGGGCAGCTCTTCCATATAAAAGGCTAAGGGCTTTGATTGCCCTTTTGGTTTATCCAAAGTTGCACTCAGGTTGGAAGAGCCATCTATCAATTCTTCAAATTTTCTCTTGATGGATCCCACAGTCTGTTTGTCAAAACCTCCACCAGAGATAACCATAGCTTGGGCAAGTGCGTCCCATTTGTTCAGTGTAGGAGCAACATAGGTGTCGTCCAAGTAGTCCGGGACAAAGAAATCTTCAGGTCTGGAGATGGCAAGGGCAACTGGCTTGTGCCCGGATTTTTCTGGTGCAGCTTCTTCAGTGTTGCTGGTCTCAGCAGCTTCTGCCCGGGGAGCATTGCCCCTCTTCACGTATTGTTTGATTTGCCCATTTCTAATCAGAATTTCAATGGCGTCTTTTAGTTGTATGCAGTCGTCAGTCAGATGGCCGTAACCTTTGTGGTACTTGCAGTACCTGCTCTTGTCTTGGCCAGGCTTTGTGGGTTGTTGTCTTGGAAATTTAATTCCTGCTTTAGTGAACTCAGCTGAGTTGCACTCTTTCCAAATTTCTTCCTGGGTTTTGCTAAGGGGAGTATAATTGCTGAACGTGCTAGGAGGTCCACGGGGTTCCCTAGGCCTTTCGCCTCTTCGTCTTCCTCCTCCTCGGCTGAACTGTTCAGCATTTGAACGAGGAGCAGGTTGATTGTTTCCTGCTCGCCCATAACGGGCAGCATCTGCAGCTTGTTGCTCTTCATATTGGATGTAGGGTTGAGATTTGAGGAGGAGGTCGCTAAAGGTGCGCGGTTTTTCGATTCCAACGGCTTTTGCAAAGTCAGAGTTTGGCCGAAGGCCCCTTTGGAGCAGGTATTTCTTCATATCATCAGTTGTTTCTACCTGGACGGCTTCTTTGTTGAACCTCTCTATGAAACTGCGGAGAGATTCATTATCAGCTTGGAAGATGGCATCCAGGACTGCCTCGGTTTTTGGTTGCTTGCGGGAAGCAGTGAAGTGCCTGCGGAATTGGTCGGACAGATCCATCCATGAGGTTATGGAGCGAGGAGCTAGGCTGTGGTACCAAGCCATAGCTCCCTTTCTCAGAGTAGTTGGGAATATTCTGCATCTAATTGCTCCGCTGACCCTTAAGAAGTTCAGGGTAGCATTGACTGATGCAATGTGTTCATCTGGGTCAGAAAGTCCATCATAAGCTGGAAGAGGAGGTGGTCGCTCACATCCCTTTGGAACGGGTGCTTGAAGTATGTCGTGAGATAAAGGGCAGCGGGGATCATCCTCGTCACTCTCATGTGAGTTTAGGGGAGGTGAGCCCTCACGATCAGGAGTTGGGCTCCTGGAGAATTGGTCAGTGTGATGGCTGCGGCTTACTGGCTGCCCTTGTTTGGTCATCAAGCTGAGTCCCTGGGGAGAATGACGACGAGGAGGTGTTCGGTCTACAATTTTTCCTTTTTTCACATTTGGAGAAGATATACCCTCGCGGGGAGGGGAGACATGGTCTCTTTTCCTGCCAGGTTGCTCGATCCTCTCAAGGGCAGGTCGTCGTTGTCTGACAGTTTCCTGACGAGGAGGGGATGGAGAAGTAGGAGTTCTCCTCGGGGGAGAGTTGTTCCTTGAGAATCGCTGATTCCTTTCCAAGCGATCAAGTCTCAGATTCTGCTCGTCCATTCGGCGATTCTGGCCTTGGAGAGCTTCGGTGGTTTGCTTTAGGGCAGCTATGAGTGCTGCTAGTTCAGCATTGGTAACTGAAGCAGTGGACAAGTCGGTCTCTGCTGATTTGCCCTGCTCGGACTGAGGGCGCTTCCCTGCCTGCTTCTCAGTCAAGACGACCAAGTCGCCATCCTCAGAAGTCCAGGAAGTTTCCTGCCCGTCTCTAGGGTCAGACTCGGGGAGGGCCTGGAGGTCAGTGATGAGAGCAGGAGACAGACGGGGAGAAGATGGAGGAGCAGCGTCCTCAACGTCATTGTTGAAATGAGATGAACTGGCCATGATGAAAAAGTGATTGATTGGTTTTGTTCTTTGGTTTACTTGCTCGAAACAAAGAAGGGGAGAACTCAGATCCCCACAGTCGGCGCCACTGAACTTAACTGTTGATCAGAACAGGTAGAAGGCCAGCTGGAAGTCCGTTGAGCAGGTGGTAGGCAGTAGGTCCGAGCAGATGATCCACGGAGGGGGGGGTTGTACCTGCAGGTGCTCCGATGCCAAAGTCAGACAAGGAATAGAGAGCAAAAGAGATACTAGAGAGAAGTTAGAGAGAGAGAGTAATTGTGATAATGAATAGTGTTCTACCTTGCTCTCCCAAGAGGGAGAGTATTTATAGCCCCCAGCTCTGGGCCAAAGGTCCTCTTAGTGGGCTGGACTAGTCAAAGCCCATTAAGAGGGACTGCCAAGATATCACCCTTAGATAGTGGGTAGAGTAGTAATTTTACCCTATCTTGGTGGAGAGGTTGTGCCATGCTGACATGGAGGTGATTGGGCAAGCCATGTGGACTTGGTGAAGGTCTAGGTGGACTAGCATTAGTCTAGTCCAGAACAGAAATATTGGAGAGAAACACATGGTGAGCGAGATAAAAATAAAATTACACGCATGTCAGAGGAATACAAGCGGTTGTGATGGTGCCACGTTGATTCGTGATACGCTCGTGAAATAATTTGTCGCGAGAATAAGCATTTCTCTTAAAAAAAAGTATTGATGCATAGTATTGAATTCGTGAATATCACCATATACAACTCTTTTGAAATGAGTTATTTCGGGGGAAAGTTCTCTTTGTAAATAATAATAATAATATTAATATAAATGAAATGAGTTACCCTTAAGAACCTTTTTTTAAAAAAAAAAAAAAAATTATTTTTGTTATTTGATAACTCTTACAATTGATTTTGTAAAATTATAATGAAAAATGCTGATGAAAAGTGTCATTTAAACATTGATTAAGGAAATAAATATATAACATGCTGATAGATAATGTAGAGGGATTTGTTGAATTTATGTTAAGGTGTTAAAGAATCTATCACAACCTTTTGTGATGATGCTTTGGTGCCTTTATAAACAAGAAGAGTAAGGAATAAAATGATGGCAGCACTACCCGTTGGCAACTACCAAAACAATGGGGATGGGAAATGCAATATCAATGCTGCAATTTTTCAGTAGCTTATCAAGTTCGATATTAACATGTACAACCAGAAGAAATGAGATTATGAGAAGCTATAATTTGGTTAGGAAAAATGGGACTGCCTACCAAGAGCATAAATTGAGCTACTTCATCGAGTTTTGCAATTATAAATGTTTGTAGTTCTCTTTTATAACGTCTTCAAACTTTAAGATAAATTTTATAAGAAGACGAGTAAGACGAGTAATTTCAGTTTGAGTAAGACGAGTAAATTATACATTTGAAGACGTCTAATCTGACTCGCGTCATTTCTAACATCAAATAGTTTCAGTCTTCTCTCGATCGCAGTTATAAAAAATTGAATCATTGTTCTCCCTACCAAATCCAGTTTCCACTAAACCAACGGTAAAATTATTGTTTCAATTACAAATCTTCTACTTTTAACTTCTTTAATTAATAATTAGACCCTAAAACAATTTTTTTTTAATTTTTTTTTTGAAAAGGTGCGCATTCAAAAAATACAAACTAATTGCGACACACTTAGAGTCTAACTACATATACTAATATATCAAAATCGTCCAATCAGAAAATAGAAATCTCAAACTCATTTTTAAAAATTTTAAATCTAAAATTTGAACTAGTATCCTATATACTCTATTTATTTATCTTAAGAGTGAAATTCCTATCTATTAAACTATTTGACAAAAAAAATCAAACAATAAAAACCTCAAACTCATTTTTAAAATTTTCAAATCTAAAATTTGAACTTAAAATATAAACCGTTCGATTTTGATCATATAGTCTAAATCTAACCAACTAAAGTGAAGTCACATGAGTCCAACCTCACACAACCCTTATCCTAGCAAAAGTCCAAAACTTTTTACTGTCATAAACATACACATCAAATACAATACATGAAAATCTATTTAAAGATACTAATTGATGGCGGTTAACAATTCTCTCTCTTACTCAAACTGACCCCACAAGTCCCTCTCTTGCATTTTCTCTTCCTTTTTCTTCTCTCTTTTCCCTTTCTTTCTCCCTTTTACATCACACCACACACTCTTTTCACTCAAAACAACACTCTCAAAAACCCACTCATTTTTCATTGTTGATGCTTATGATCAAATGGGTAAGCTTCATTTTGCATTAAGTTTTGTTCTTTTGATTCTACTTGCAAATGTCTCAGCTGCACCACTACTAACCTCACCTATTTCACCTGCAAGTAAGTCATTATTCACTGACTGACCCAATTTCATTTTTCTTCATTTTTTGGATTTTTGTAACTAAATTTTGTTTCTTTTTTCAGAGATTGTTAATGGGTTTCTCTCAAATGTTGTGCCTGTTTTCACCAATTGGGTGTTTTCTCTCAAACCAACAGCTAAAAAAGGTATAGATCTATATCAATCTATGAACCATTGACACAGAACACTGATAATGACACGTGGATACGACACTGGTAGTAATAGTTTAAGAAAATGAAACTGATTGAATGTAATCACGTGTGTCAGTGTTATGTCAGACACCAGATACGTCTTTGAAGTATCGGTGCTACATAGATCACAATGCTAATTTTTCACTCTTTTTTTTTTTTTAATGTTTTATTGTTTTGGTTGTGATTGGAATTGAAATGTTGAATGGCAGCGATTGCTGGGAAGTCGATGATGAAGTTTGAGAGTGGATACAATGTGGAGACAGTGTTTGATGGAAGTAAGCTTGGAATTGAGCCATATGCAGTTGAGGTGTTGTCTAATGGGGAGCTTTTGATTCTGGATTCGGCTAATAGTAACATTTATAGGATTTCATCATCACTTTCTTTGTGTAAGTGTGCTAATGTGATAGCTTAAGTTTATAATCTCACTCATTTGCTCCTATTAACTAGTACATTTTTTCAATAATAATTGTTGCTGTTGTTGTGAAATTAGTATATAACCTTTTAGTGATTATAAGTTTGGTTTTGTTGTACTTTTAGAGAAATGTTGTTAAGCTTCTTTGGCCTGACTTTTAAATACTATTAACTAGTTTGTTGACATTTTGATCCATTCGTTGTGAAGCATGGAGTAATGTGTGGAAATAGTTGTTGACATTGTGAAGCATTGAGTAATGTGTGGAAATGGAATTGAACTTAATTTGACTTTTAAAATTATGAGTTACTATTCATTTTTGGTTGTAACTTCTGCAACTATGATACATGTTTTGTGATTCTTTTGCTTTGTAGACTAACAAGAAAGCAAAGATGGCAAGTGGCATTGCTTGTTCCCTATTCTCCCATTTGGATTGTTGAATCATAATAAATCAATTGAAGCAATATGACATCTCATATAAGAGTTTGGTTATTATGTCATTATCACAAGTTTCAATGTGATATATGTACAATGCATGATATTGTGTCTCTCTAGTTGAAGCTTATGAGCTTATTACTTAACTGTCATGCATTTTGAACTCTGTCTATGGCATCTTGATGTGATTTATCTGCCTCACTTGAAACCATTGACACGTGTATATTGATATTTTTACTTCAAAAATAACATGTGCATTACACATGTGCAGATAGCAGACCAAAACTAGTGGCAGGATCTGCTGAAGGATACTCTGGACATGTTGATGGGAAATTAAGAGAGGCTAGGATGAACCATCCAAAGGGGATTACTGTTGATGACCGAGGAAATATCTATGTTGCAGATATTATGAATATGGCTATTAGGAAAATTAGCGATTCAGGTTAATATTATGTTATACTTTGATTAATCTATGGCTCTCTGCTCCTCTAAGGACCCTATTCATTTATGTAAATTCATAGGATTCCTAAATGAGAACACTTAAACTCTGTCTTGTTAGAAATTCAATGCAACTTATAAATCTTGTTAGTGGTGTTTTAGACCAAAGTTATATTTGGGGTCTGTTTTGGATTGACTTATTTGAGGTCATCTATCTACTTAGACTGTTTGAGAGAGCTTATAGAAACATGTTAAGAAATGTGTATAAGCTACTTTCAACTTATTTGCGTAAGCACTCTAGGATCGTTTCTAATTTATATGAAAATAGTTTCGCTTTATTTTACCTTTTGTTGTGGAAATAGCATAGACATAAACACTTGTATGATAAGCACATATGCAGTTATGCTATAAGCACCTAATTAAGTTGTTTATCCAAGCATTGTTCTACTACTTCTAACTTTAGAGTTTGGGTTCATACTTTGTATTGAATTAAGATATTTGTTTTCAGGGGTCACAACAATTGCTGGAGGAAAATTGGGCCGTGGAGGGGGCCATGTTGATGGACCAAGTGAAGACGCTAAATTCTCTAATGACTTTGATGTGGTTTATGTTGGAAGTAGCTGTTCCCTGCTCGTCATTGACAGAGGAAACCAAGCGATCAGGGAGATCCAATTACGCTTTGATGACTGTGCTTATCAATACGAAAGTGGCTTTCCACTTGGTACGCTGAATCAATTCAGAGTCTATCAATAGAGTTTTTATTAGTTACAAATTAAGAGTGTGTATTCCTTCAATTTGCAGGAATTGCAATGCTTATTGGAGCTGGTTTCTTTGGTTATATGCTGGCATTACTTCAGCGTCGACTAAGTACAATTGTTGCATCTCAGGGGGTAAGGCCCATGTCTAATCCTCTGCTTTCTGCTGCATTATATTAAATCAAGTAAATATAGTCTATGTTGCACTGGCACTTCAGATTGATCGTGTGTCCGGCCGGTATCCAACACCGAGACATTTGATTACATTCAATTACTTACATTTTTTTAAAACTATTACCGTTGTCCATGTGTCCAGTGTCTCCGTGTGTCTGGTTCATAGATTATAGTTATAAATAAATATGATTGATAGTTACGAAGTTACCTATCCAAAAAATATATATTTTGATAAAAAGGAATGTTACTTTTTACTTCTCTTTGTAGCTGCATGACAGGGAAAACTATGAAATTTCAGATCATGGACAATCATAGTCATAGAATTGAAAATATCATTTGTTCTCTAAAGCTGCATAGTTTAATTTCGTAAAATAGATATTAGAATATTACCAAACTTAAGTCAATAATTCATGTCATGCTTTTGTAGGTCGAGGGCCCAGTAATGTCGGCCATTTCACCCAGTCCATACCAAACGCCGTTGAAATCTGTCAGACCTCCTCTGATTCCATCAGAAGATGAATCTTATAAGCAAGAAGAAGGTCTCTTTGGATCTATTGGGAAGCTTCTTTCCAATGCTGGGGCATCAGTAGTTGAAATAATGGGTTTCAGGAAAAAACCGCAAAGCTATGAATTTCAAAGCCAACCCTTATTCCATCAACCTGAAAATCAAGTAAATGGTTGGCCTGTGCAAGAAAGTTTTGTAATTTCAAATGAAGATGAACCCCCTTCTATTGACCCGAGAACTCCAACCCCTAAGAAAACATATCCTTTCATGTCCAAAGACGCCGAAAAAATGCAACAACTGTGGCAAGGTCGAGCGATCTATAATGGATGGGATGGAGATCTTCAGCAGCAGAAGCAACAACAAAAACTTCTATATAGTGGGTGGGAAGGAAATCATCAGCAGCTGCAACAACAACAGCAACAAAAACATATGTATAATGGATGGGATGGAGATCTTCAGCAACAGCAGCAACAGCAAAAACATCATTATCGTCATCAGTCTCATTCATCAGTCGCTCACACTTACTATGAGCAAAGTCGCGAGGAAACCAATGAGATAGTATTTGGAGCAGTGCAGGAACAAGATAAGGAGTCTGTGGTTATCAAGCCTTTGGATTACGGTGATTCTCTCTATGATCATTCCAATATGCGGCCTCGAATCAGTTCCATTGGTTATATCCAAAAGTACTGAGTATATACAATAAAATATGTTTTGCAGTACTGAGTATGTACTGAGTATATCCAATAGGTAAGGGTGAAATCAAGTACAAAATTTATAATGATTTCTTTTAAATAGTAGGATCTCATCTTAGTAAGGAGAAGTTGGTCATCGGAAAACTAATTGTTTGTTCGGTTTTGCCAAATTTTCGGCTGCTCTGGTGTGTAAACAAATTGAACATTGAGCATAATTTAAGGGCAAGATCAAGAAATCTTGGCATGTTATTGATTCTGATGATCGTATTTAAATATTTACTAGTATGTTATATACCATGAAAAATCTAACATGCTCCTTGGGAAAAAAACTCTTCCTCCTTATATTTATTCATTTATTTAATAAGTTTTACAACTAACAACAGAAAAAAAAAAAAAAAAAAATTTCACTTATGTTTTTTTTTAACAAGCATAAAAAAAAAAATTTCACTTATGTTAACAATACTAGATTTCTGCATGCGGAAGAATTTGTTTATATGATATGATTTTATATTTCGTTTGTTAGTACCACTACTAATAAATAATTTCACATAATATTCCGATATCATTATAAATTAAACTAAATTAAATTTTCAAATATTTTACCTATCCTCGATTTCTTCCTTACTGACGACTCCCCCTCCCCTCTTGAAGCCGCCCCCAATCCCAAGGTCGTCAACATAGATGAAGAGAAAATAACTTGCAGATACGAGTTGCCTTTTGAATTTCTTCTTGGGCGTTGGCTGTTTGACACACATCCCGATATATATATTTCTCTCTCTTGTCTCATTTCTACCTTTTTCATTGCTGCCCTCGTACATATACCGCCCATCTTCGCCAAATTCTGCCAGGAGGTATATAATATATCTTCAACTTTGCTTTTAGATTTTATTTTTTTATTTTTTTATTTTTTTTCATGAACTAAACTAACTGTGTGTTATTATATTATATTTGTTGTTTTGGTTCTAGTGGTTTTAAAAAAGATCGTCTTGTCATACTCAGAAAAAGGAGAAAGACAAATTCCAACCTCAAGAGAGGTCCATTATTTTATCCAAATATTCAACAACTCCATATCCCAAGGTATTGTTCTATTCTATGGTATATATTATGTGCTTGCTTTCCTAATTACTAAATTGAAATTTAATGCATATTTTTTATCAACTGTTTTCACCTATAGGGTCTTAAAGGCATTGCAGAAGAAACCTACACGGGCTTTAGACAGGTCGGTCAGCTTCCCAGTTCCCATTATCAAAAGCAAAGGTTGTTGTGGTTTCAATAGGCTCGAATTCGGTTCTTTGATTAAGGCTTATAGCATCCAAGAGTGGTTGGTCATGCGGCCCATAATGTGCTTGCTGCTTTTGTTGTAACTTGAAATATTCGAGTTGAAGAAGATCAATATTAATATTAGTTTGTTCTTCTAGATCACTCACCATCCTTTCTATAAAACTCATTAGATCCCTTTTAACTTCCAAATCTATACGTTTTGAAACTAGGACTATAATGCAATTCAGGTTGCATCAATGACGTGTAATTCGAATTAGTGCTTCATTGATGCTATATACATGAATAGTTAGGTACCACTTTTTGACAACATTGAAATCTTTTTGTATATTCTCCTTAGTTTCATTCATGGCCTCATAAATAAACTCCATTACTGGTTTCTCATCTGAATCAATGCTACTTACGGCGATCAAATGTTACTAACTCTTCTAGGTAGAAAAGAATCAATATCTTTCGATCAAATGTTATGGGAAACTTGAATTCTCAACCATTGAGAAAGAGTTTAAATTCAAAAGTCAAGTGACAAAAGGTTTCAGTGAATTTTGTATTTTTTAGTCTTTTGAAAATGTTTGGATATGTTTAAGTGGGTTAAAATATTTATTTATAAGAAAAAAAAAAGTTGAAAATCTCTTGATGAAAGTCAAGGTTTTCAAAAAAAAATCTTTTTTGAAGATCAGCTTTTTTGAATATTCATGGTTTTATATTTTGAAAGTCTAAAAAAAAAACAAAAATAGACAAGTAAACATGTAAGCATGTCATGATTCATTCAAACACATGCATTTAATATATTTTTTGTATTTTTTTTAACATAAGAAAAGAATAAAATTGCAAAATATTTTTGGTATTTTATTTTATTTTTTTTGAAGACAAATATTTTTGGTATTTTAACATATGAAAGAAAGTAAAATTAACATATTACATATTTGAGATTAACGTAAAAGAACAATACAAACATCTTTTTTTTTTTTTTTGGTATTTTTGATAAAGAAAACAAAGAAATATATTTTTGAGATTTTTATATGATTTTAATATAATATTTATAAGAAAGAATAATGCTAGCAACACACTCTTTAACAAACACACTCCAACACACTCTCTTTTATTGGTTGAAATTCACATGGGTCCCATAAAAAAATATGGACCCATATAACTTTTATATGACCCATATAAATTTTAACCAATAGAAGAGAGTGTGTTAGAGTGTGTTTGTTAAAGAGTGTGTTGCTAGCACTCCTTCTTATAAGAAAATAAAAAAACGCGCGAAGAGGTCTTCTTCCTCCTTCGGCCAAACGCAGAAACAAACTCCATCTCCATGGCTCAAAAAACGTATTTTCTCATTTTCTCACCAAATGGGACATGTGAATATACCATTTTGCTCATAATTTCATGAGGATTATGAATATATACTTAAATTTTATTAATTCTTACTCAAAAAGTCCAATTTTTAGATTAAAGTAAGAACCCTAAAAATTTCAAACACAAATTAAATATTATTTAAGAATAATAAGAACTTATGAGCATAGGGCTTTTATTCCTCACATCTAAGCAAACATAAATGAAACGATAATAAATTAAAATGATGTTCAAATGAATGAGTTCGAAATTTCAAGAAGCTTACCAATTGGAGAAAGTCCAATGCTCCTTCAAATGATGTTTAGAGATGATAAAATGATACCTATAGCTTCCTTGAGACCCCATTAACTTAATGGTATATCCACTTTAACTTGAAACCTTCTAAATTGTTCTACCCAATTCAAGTCAAAAGTGACAAAAAATGGGAATTGGGAGATGGTACGTTACAGTTGATGATAAATGCATACATATGTTTTTATATGGTGTATGGATGATGATTCAATGGAAAAAGTGGAGGAAAATTGGAGGAAATGCAAGTTTCAAAATTAAGATTTTTGAAAGTGTAGTAATAAAGTTTATAGAGGTTGCATTTGGTCTTCAAAAGTAAACAAGATTGGGTTTGGTTGAATACCAATGTTGGTTTGTCCATAAGTTTCAAAAGTGGTTGAAACAGCTTTATGGTTCCAAGGTGACAGTAGCTTGATTAATGGGCAATAGGGATGATTTTTCTGAGTTTAGATGGTTGCTTCTGAGCTTTGAGATGGAGTGTGATCAGAAGAAACAATCACAAGGCTCAATGCAAGAGTTGTTGGAGAAAAGCAAATTTTATCAAGGTCACTTGGATAATGCTTCAAGTATTTGTGTAATGCATATAGGCCTGTAAAGTGAGATCTCATGGTTTGGCAAGGGTTTGACATGAGACTTGACATGAAATTGGCTCTTTAAATCAGCTTTGTCATGTCTACTTCTCTTCGAAGCATGCTGCTAAAGCAAAATAAAATTATTATATTGGTACTAATGGAAAGAGGGCATTACATAATACAACTTGTATGTTGAACACCGGAGCTAAATCATCCTGGATCAATTAGGAAACCGGCCATCCAAAATCCAAATTGTCACTGAAAAACACTTGGAAAATATTCCTAAGTTTCTGGCCATTTTCACAACTCCGAATCCTCAACTTTGGAACTTCGTATCTTCCAATTCCCATGAGCGTTTGGTTTAATATTTTCACAATAATTAATTATGCCATGTCAACTTCAAATACATCCCTCTATCATGAAAAATGATTGCTTGAATTTATCATTGTCCATAAAGTCATGCACTTGGTAAGGTCAAAACTCTTAGAAAAAGTTCCAAGTGTTTGAGAATTCCAAAAGTAATGAGACCTTCACTTTCTAATTTGATTTCTTCCACTTCAAGAAACCTTTTGGCCTCAAATTTTTCATAGTATCAAATGCCCTCTTTGAGATCAGCCATCAAGCATCTCAAATGGATTTGTAGATTGCTCAAAATTGTCTTGTAAAGTCGGGTAGATATGATCATGAAGATTTGTACTCGGAAAATATTTCAAAACCTCTGTCTCACCAAAGAAGCAAGCACAACAAGATATCTTGTATTTTTTGTTAGTGGGGCATAGAATGCAAATGATGAGAATATGAGGTGGGATCTTAGGTCAAAAATTGGGGTATGACAGTACACATTTTATATTCGAAGGTGAAGTGAATATATATCATCATATATTGAGGAAATACGGGAAACAGGAACAATAATAAGCATGTAGAATGTGTTTGACGCCTTTGCCAAATCATATGAGGTGGGATCTTAAAATCATTTTGTATGCTGCATAATGTTTGATGTGGCCTCTGGAATCAACTCTAATGCATTGTTAATAATGTGCTTTGTAAATATTCTGAAATAGTCTAGAAGAGTTTAGATGGCATTCCTAATTTGTTTTTTCTCCTTTCAACACAAAATGTAGAGTTCTTTTTCTATAATTTTCCTATATAATTTACATCCTATAGCTGGAGTTTAGAGTTTTTTTTTCTATATTATCCCTATATAATTTAAGAAATAGTAGCATTCCTAATTTGTTTTTTCTCCTTTCAACAAAAACTTAAGCATGTTGTGATGTCGAATCAGTTCAAGTAAACCATTTTCTATCCTAAGTAATTATGCTTATATCTTATTGATCATATGTTACTTTTCCAAAAGTAATTATGATAAGTTAGATGGCAGCTATTAATGCCATTTTTGCTGGTGTCACTACTCTTGTCTCATATTTAGGCCCATTTATGATAAGTTACTTTGTTGATTACTTGAGTGGTATAGAGACTTACCCTCACGAGGGGTATGTCCTTGCAGGGACATTCTTCATTGCAAAGCTTGTGGAGACCTTCACAACGAGGCAGTGGTATCTAGGAGTGGACATTTTGGGGATGCATGTTAGGTCCGCTTTAACAGCGATGGTATATCAAAAGGGGCTTAGGTTATCGAGCTTAGCCAGGCAGAGTCACACAAGTGGTGAGAATGTTAACTACATGGCTATGGCTATTGATGTTCAGAGGGTAGGGGACTACTCTTGGTATCTACATGACATGTGGATGCTTCCTCTGCAGATTATTCTAGCCCTCACAATTTTGTATAAGAATGCTTGAATTACTTCCATTGTAACACTTGTTGCCACAATCATTTCTATTGTAGTCACTGTTCCCATGGCTCGGATCCAAGAAGATTATCAAGACAAATTAATGGCTGCTAAGGATGAAAGAATGAGAAAAACATCTGAGTGCCTAAGGAACATGAGGATTCTAAAGCTGCATGCTTGGGAGGACAGATATCAAATAAGATTGGAGGAAATACGTGGGAGTAGAGTTCAAGTGGCTTAGGAAAGCCCTATATTCTCAGGCTTTCATAACTTTCATGTTCTGGAGCTCACCTATATTTGTTTCAGCTGTCACTTTCGCTACTTGCATATTGTTGGGCGGTAAGCTAACTGCAGGAGGTGTACTTTCTGCTCTAGCGACTTTCAGGATCCTCCAAGAACCATTGAGGAATTTTCCAGACAAAAGTTTCTATTGATCGTTTATCTTGTTTCCTACTCGAGGAAGAATTGCAGGAAGATGCAACTATTGTCTTGCCACAAGGAATTTCTAACATTGCCATAGAAATTAAGGATAGTGAATTCTCTTGGGACCTTTCATCTGCCAAGCCTACTCTTTCTGAGATAAATATGAAAGGTGAAAAAGGGATGCGTGTCGTGGTTTGTGGTACGGTTGGTTCAGGGAAATCAAGTTTTCTTTCTTGCATCCTTTGGAGAAATTCCTAAGCTTTCTGGTGAAGTGTGTTTGTGTACTTAAGATTTTAATTCCATCTATATATATTTTTTTTTTCTTCTTTTTTTGCATTTTAGGGGATGTTTGGAATGACTTAATTGATGCTATCTACTAGCATAAGTACTTGTATACTGTTTGAGCATATGAAAACAACTCATGGCATGTCCATAAGCTATTTTCAGCTTATTTTCTATGTTCTCCCGGGAAGCTTATGAAAACAACATATTGCTTTATATGGAAATATTTTGACTTGATCTTATCTTTTGTTATAGAAATAGCTTATGCATAAGCACTTATTTGATAAGCGTTTATGCTATAAGTGCTCAATTAAGTTGTTTATCCAAACAGACCCTTAGTCTTTTGTTTTGTAACAATTTTTTAAGCGCTTCTGCATATGTCTCCCAATCAGCATGGATACAATCAGGAACTATAGAAGAAAATATACTCTTTGGAAGCCCAAAGGACAAAGCAAAGTACAAGAATGTTATTCATGCTTGTTCACTGAAAAAGGATCTAGAACTTTTCTCACATGGAGATAAGACAATTATTGGTGATAGAGGTATAAACCTAAACGGGGGTCAGAAGCACTCTACCAAGATACTGACATTTATCTTCTTGATGATCCGTTCAGCGCAGTTGATGCACACACTGGATCAGAGTTGTTTAGGGTTAGTTTTCCTTAACACATAGTTGATGTAACTGTTTTAACTTAATTGTATTTGCTTAATTAATGATATGGAACTGCAGGAGTATATGTTGACGGTACTAGCAAACAAAATTGTCATTTTTGTGACCCATCAAGTTGAATTTCTTCAGCTACTGATTTGATACTGGTATGGCTGTGTCATATTTTCTTGCATATTCGTGCATTTACGTAATAAGTGGCAAAGTTAATGGTTACACTCCATTTCACATTTGAGAATTGTGCATTCCATGCATGATGCATGCTCCAGGGTTTCAGATGCCTTCGCTTATTTCAACGTGATGTTTCAAATTCAAACTCATCTCATACCCTATTGATGTTTACATTATTAGTTCTTTCTTTTTGTGTTACATATGGTTTACGTGCAGGTTCATTATATCAAGTTTGAATATCATAACTGTGTATAGAGATTATGTTTTGAATCATGTTTCTTGATATTATTTTTATTCAATGTTCGATAAGAAAGAAAGCTAAGTAAATTTTGGCAATTATGCATTCTAGATATTTACTACTTGACAGATAGAATTGGTAAACATTTTAAAAACACACAGAAGAACCAGTTCAAAGATTGATTACATGAAATTTTTGTATTTCTAACCAGTTATATGTTAATTAAATCCATTGCTGCCATTAAAAAAAAAATTTAAATCCATTGCTAATACTTTCGCTGCTTTTCAAATAAATCCATATTTTTTACAACTTCGATCTCGGATCTGTTTATTAGCAATGCATCTGTAATTTATCTTTGTCTATAAAGCTATTAAATATATTTCTTTGAAGGACTGGGAAGAATCCTTTGACAAATGTACAATGTTATATGGAATTTTAATTCGATTTTCACTACAAAGTTTGAAATTTTAAAATAACTTAGGAGTATGATTGTGCAGTTCATATGAAGCGCAGACGATTCTTTCTAAATTTATCTTTCCATTTTTGAAGGTTCTCAAGGAAGGTTGCATCATACAAGCCGGAAAGTATGATGATCTTTTACAAGCAGGAACAGATTTTAAAGCTCTAGTTTCAGCTCACCATGAAGCCATAGAGGCTATGGATATTCCTTCTCACTCCTCTTGAAGATTCAGTAAGAAGTCCATGTGTTCTGCTAACGATATCGACAGTTTGACAAAGGAAATGCAAGAGGGACCATCATCTTCAGATCAAAAAACAACTAAGGAGAAGAAAAAAGCAAAAAGGTCTAGAAAAAAACAGCTTGTTCAGGAAGAGGAGAGGGTTAGAGGTAGAGTAAGCATGAAGGTGTATCTTTCATACATGGCAGAGGCATATAAAGGTTTATTGATTCCACTCATAATCATAGCACAAGCGTTATTTCAGTTCCTTCAGATTGCTAGTAACTGGTGGATGGCGTGGGCTAACCCTCAAACAGAAGGAGATGAGCCCAAAGTAACTCCCATGGCTCTTCTTCTTGTTTACATGGCCCTTGCTTTTGGCGGTTCTTGGTTTATATTTGTAAGGGCTGTTCTAGTCGCTACATTTGGTCTCGCGGCTGCACAGAAGCTATTCTTGAAGATGCTTAGATGTGTTTTTCATGCACCGATGTATTTCTTTGACTCTACACCAGCTGGAAGGATCTTGAACCGGGTATGTTTTATTTCATTTACTTATTTTTCCCTGTATATGGTAAGACAATAGTAACGTATCATCTGTATCCATCCAGGTTTCAGTTGATCAAAGTGTTGTGGATCTTGACATCCCTTTTAGACTCGGTGGGTTTGCTGCAACAACAATACAGCTTATATTGGTATTGTTGGCGTAATGACAGAAGTTACATGGCAAGTTTTGCTCTTAGTCATCCCAATGGCCATTGCTTGTTTGTGGATGGCAGGTAAAAGAAAAATTGTTGTGTTTAATTTTTTAATTCTCGTTGCATTACGATTTTATTTTATTAGTTGTTCTAACGATGACCAATTTCGTTGCAGAAATACTACATGGCTTCATCGAGGGAACTAGTCCGAATTGTAAGCATCCAGAAATCACCAATTATAAATCTTTTTGGTGAATCAATTGCTGGAGCATCAACCATCAGGGGTTTCGGACAAGAAAAAAGGTTCATGAAGAGAAACCTCTATCTTCTTGATTGTTTTGCACGATCTTTCGTCTGCAGTCTTGCTGCTATTGAGTGGCTCTGCCTGGGTATGGAGTTACTGTCCACCTTTGTGTTTGCTTTCTGCATGGTATGACTTGTTAGCTTTCCCCATGGAACTATTGACCCAAGTAAGTCATCTCAGTATCATACCATAGGATCCAAACTTATTTGAAGGGACCATTCGAGGCAATCTTGATCCTCTTGAGGAGCACTCAGATAAAGACATTTGGGAGGTTAGTATTCTTTATGTATATGCATGTTGGAAGAGGTTTTGCATTCTTATTATATATAGTAATATTGTAACAGATGAGTTATTATTTTTAATTGAAATAGAAGTATTGTTACTAAGGAAGGATGAAGGAATACGAGAGAGGCCAAGATATCTTACATTAAAAACATACATAAAACCGATATTAAAAAAAGAGAAAGAAACGATGTGAAGTCAATATACAAATGTTAAAAAAAGAAAAAGAAAAGTGTTTGGAGTCATAAGTAGCTTTCTTAACACGCAATTTGAAACCTGCAGTTATAGAAAATGGAGACAATTGGAGTGTAGGACAGCGGCAACTTGTTTCTCTTGGCCGAGCTCTACTGAAGCAGTCAAAAATACTTGTACTTGATAAAGCAACAGCATCCGTCGATGCTGCCACTGATAATCTTATCCAGAAGATCATTCGAACAGAGTTCAAAGAGTGCACTGTGGTCACCATTGCACATCGTATTCCTACTGTCATTGACAGTGATCAAGTTCTGGTGCTCAGTGATGGTATGTATTGTAATAGTCGTAACTTATCATTCTTTCTGTTCTTTTTATCCACTGGATTTGCATTATGGTTCATTAATCTATGCTTACCAGGATAATTTTGTGATGGCTTTGCAGGTCGAGTTGCTGAGTTTGACACCCCTTTACGACTATTAGAGGACAAATCATCCATGTTTCTAAAGTTGGTGACTGAGTACTCCTCGTGGACAAGTGGTATACCAGAATTTTAGATCAGATAAAAGGTCTAGAAACCTTTAAAGTTAGTAGTTGGGCGCCAGCTTGAAAACAGTTCAGAAGTCGAAACAGTAAGTGATGCCTCCCTTGCATGCTATTGATGCATTCGGCGCATGCCTAGACCAAAATAGAAAAGGAATGAAGAATCAAGTACCCCAGTGGAAGAAAACTAGTTTGATTTTTCCCTTTGAACAGATTCGAGGAATTCGTGCATGGTTAGCATGCTTTGTAACACAATAAGACAATCTGTGATTACAGGAAAGCAAGTATAGGCGTCTGAATTGGTTTCAATGATGTGCAATAAAGTAGTTTGTAGATTGAGGAACTAGAATTTTGCTTTAGTTAGAAAAATATAGAGTTTAAACTTTTCTTTGTATTCCATAACTTGTAGAGAATGTTCAGAATTAATTAATTTCTACCTTTGTATAGATTTTTCAACCATTTATTCACCGTAAATCATATTAGATTCCTACCTTTTGAAGATACATAAGAATAAGATACAGACACGTTAAAAAATCATGTTGGCATCACTACATATATAGTCATAAACACAAAATCTCAAGAAAAGTAATAAAATAGTAACACACAGAGTTTCAAAAGTCAGTTGGAGTCATTCCATACACATAAAGACAATAATTTATTACTTATAGAAGTAATGTGACATGTATCTAGTCATGTTTCATGAGATCCATCAAGGGTACATAAACTGTCCCACACCACATTGTGCGTCTGTTTGTATTGGCAGATTTCTCCATTGTCCTCTTTTAGTGAGGAATGGAATTTTTCATTGCTTTGGAACAATTTGAGGACCATATAATAAATTCAAAAATAAATAATGCTTATGTGAAAAATTAACAATCTATGTTACTGTATTTTTTTATGGAAAATAATTGATATTTTCCACTTGAGTGTGCTTCAAGTAATAACAAGAGAACATTGAGTTTCCTTCATCATGAGGCAACCTCTAGATCAAATCTAACTCATTGAAAAAGGTGAAATTAGAAGCCCCTTAAAACTTGAATAACTTCTCAATGCACATTGTGGCACACTTCAGTGATTATTATGGACTCTAAATTCAAGGATGGATCCTTTGAATACATCAACATGGATGGAAACAATGTGGGTGCAACAATGCACTTGCACCACAGAAGCACCAAAGGTGAGTCAAAAGATTGTTGTTGCATCAACATTTATGTAAACAACAATGTTCAAGGTGTTACAAATTCTGTGCTACATGATAGTGAGGTTAGGATGAGAGATCCAGGTGTTAGTATATATTTTGATGATTTTAAGGTTGATAAAGGAATTTCCTCTTACCATAAGAGACTTTATTGGGGAGAGAAACTTGGTTTTTGTCTTTGCATATTGATTTTGTTATTGGCTCTTATGTTTCTCTTGGTGCTTCTTTTCTCAACTACAATCATAATTTTTTCATGGTATATACCATGAAAAATCAAACATGCTCCTTGGAAAAAATTTCTTCCTCATAGAAGTATTTGCTTGTGAAATGAAAGGTGGGAATTATTTTTATTTTTGAGTATTTTTCATTTTCTTCATTTGTAACTATCATTATTATTAGTATTATATCATTATTTAATGTGGACCTCTCGGTAATTGTAATTTAATTTTTTTATATATATAATTTTATTTAATTTAGTAAACATAATTGGAAGCACACTTATATATTGAATTTCTTGATTTTGCTTACAAGGATCCTCATGCTAAAGATATGGATATGGATATATTTTTTCCTTACTCATAAAAAGTATTAATTCAAAGGTGAATCCGCTTCTGGTGATAGACTGAGTGTAAGGTAGGTTTGTTTGGGTATAGTAGGACTTGAACCTGCCACCATTAGGTTAAAAGCAGAAAATAAATTATTGATGGCAAGTGAGTACAGATATATAATCAGCAAATGAATTATGATATTAGTAATGGCATTGTTTGTTATAGATTTTTCTAAAATAGATTCTTGTGTAAAAAAAAATTACAACGAAATTTTTTATAAAAGCTTCAAATGAAAATTTGGTTTGAATAGTTATTCTTAAAATGTTATTTTAGGTATTTGATCATTTTATTGAAACTTTTTATGGAAATCAAAATTTCAAAAAAATCACTTAATTTTGAAGCTATTTCAAATAGATTTTCATAAAAATCATTTTGAAATATAACTTTTTGAAAAAATTGTGATTTTAACTATGTTTTGGTCTTCAATAATGTGTGTGTTTATATTATATGATGTTAACATTATTGTTTCAATTAAAAAAAAACTTGTAATATTTTGAAAAACGATTTTAGAAAATCTATTTTCAAAAATGCTAAGAAAAAATCCATGTTTTTAAAGCTAAAACAAACGGGCCCAATATTAATTGACAAAAGAATGGCATGTCAAAGTTGTTTATACTTAATGCGGAATTAGTGAATGTGACTCAACCATGTATACCGGTTAACATTTATGTATTGTTTACGGTTAACATTTATGTATTGTTTAAAACATGTTTGCATGTTTGGAGATAATGTAAAGAAATGAATCACAATAGTTATAATAGCTATAATAAACGAGCCACAAATACTTATAAGGTAAATTCTTCGGTAATCATGACTATTGTATTATGAGAAAAAACATAAGAAACGTTAAATCAAAGGAGACGGTCGTAAAAGTTGAATATAGGAAGTCTTTTAAAAAATTAGATGCAACATTTTCGGTGAACACGAAAATGGATGTCGGCTTAGCAATTGAAAGAGAGATATAGCAAAACCAAAATTGAAAGTGAAAGGAGGAATAATCGTTGGAAATAGGAAGAAAGTGGCGGGAATCAAATGGTGTTGTGGGCAAAAGTGGCGGTTGTATACAAATAATATAAGTAAGGTAATAGGGACATCGCATATACTTTTTTTTTTTTTCACGGTTCTACAATAGTTTTTAAAAATTTGATAATAAAGGACACGATAGCTTTACCAAAAATAAAATAAAGGACACAATAAACAGTATCACTCAAACCTAAGGGAGTTTTAGAATGAAAAATGGGTTTTAGCGATATTCACAGCAAGAACACCATGAATACGACGGACTTACGAGGGCAGCCATGAAAAGGGTAGAAATGAGACAAGACAGAGAAATATATATATCGGAATGTGTGTCAAACAACCAACGCGCAAGAAGAAATTCAAAAGGCAACTCGTATCTACAAGTTATTTTCTCTTCATCTATGTTGACGACCTTGGGATTGGGGGCGGCTTCAAGAGGGGAGGGGGAGTCGTCAGTAAGGAAGAAATCGAGGACAGGTACTACGTACGCCTTCAACAGGAAACGATTCACCTCGTCATATAAACAGTCCCCGGAATAGATGCAAAGGATTACATACACACAAATATTGACCCGGTTGTACAAGGTAAAAATATATTTAATTCATTTTTTTTATTGTTAAACTTTATTATTGTGTCAATTCTAACAACAATTCTTAATTAATAGGTTACATAGACGAGTTCTTCAAGACCGACCCGACAAATAATTATATTTTGGAATTATATGCAAAGCATTCAAGGGTAATTAAAATAAAATTGATTTGACCTAAATATTTGTTTTTCAAATTATGTTTAATTAATAACATTTAAAAATGTGAAATGCAGAAGAAGATTGGATGGACAAATTTTTGCGAGAAAGAATTTAATAGAGTTGGGTTGAAATTTAGACGTAACAAATTCAACCCTTCCCTATTAGTTCAGCTGTGTGGAGATATCAATGGCTGGAACTACCCAACCTTAGCAGGAAAAAATGTAAGTAATATTATGTATTTTGCATCTAAACTAATGCCTAGTCACATGTAAGTAATCTAGTTTTACACAGATCTATACAAATTTTCTATTCTAGTTCTCCCTAAGTAAGGAAGTGACAAATTTTGGTAGTAAGGCTGACTTCCAATAATGGCTTCACATTAGTTTCATTCACCAGAACATATACAAGTTCAAGGGCTCTTTTCCGAATTGAACATTAGTTTCATTCTAGAATTGTTGCACGGTGCCTCTGTCCAGCCTGAGCATCAGCAGTTACAGCTTTCATTAGCACATTTAGTGCAACATATCTGAAGGTAGAAGTAGGAAGAGTATGATTAACTACAATATTTAAATCAATTTGTCAGTTGATAAAAGTACTAAAATAAATAATTTGAACATGCATACAATAACAGAGATGTGAGAATATTGCCATTAAGTCTAACAGAGAACGCAAATAGATCAATTGATTGTATACTGCATCCAACAATCACACACACACGCCAATAATTTATAGGCATTGTTGTTCAAGACTCTGTAACATATATGCACAAAATCATACAAGCACATGTTTACAAAAATTCACAATCCAGTACACAATTTATCTATCAAAAGACATTAAGGAAGGTGGGAAACATTGTTAAGAGTATTAGGTATTGGGCCATAAGCCCATTTGTATATATATACATATATAGCTTTGTAATCTCCCATAGTCCTATTATTTGTTAAGTTATAAAAAGAATTTCTACAAGCATGTCATACTGGTCAGTAATAGATAACCGGATCATTTTTGTGCCCGTTAAAATAAGTGCCCTGGATTTAAAGTTGTAATCTAAGAAGGACTAGCATTAAAAGTGATAGCTTCTCCATATTCAGTAGTCAACATACTGGTTTGGGTCCATAGAATAAATAATAGGTGATTTGAATCGTACTTGATAGAAACAATGGGCCTTTTCTATCACTACCAAATTACTACAGGTGACCAGAGCTGTAGAAAGAGAAGTCAAAGGAGGAAGTGGGTCTAATTTCCAATGTGGGCCTAGATCTGGGTCTGGCCCAAATTGTCCCAACTCTTTTGGAGGGGGTAAGAGTAGCAATTCTGACTGGGTGTTTGTGAAAGGAAAATAAGCAGGAGGTTCTAGAGGGCCATCTGTTGGGCAAAGGAATGAAAATCAAGCCCAACATGAGAAGAAAAAAAATAGGCCCCGTGATAGAGGTTTTACCCGTCTACCTTATCAGGGGCTGATGGATAGAAGAAGGAAGAGGTTGTGTTTTAAATGTGGGGGTGCATTTCACCCTTTGCACCAATGCCCTGATAGGCAACTACGTGTAATGATAATGGAAGATGAAGAGGACGAGAATGGAGAGGCGAAGATGTTAGTTGTAGAAGTAGAGGGAGCAGAAAAGGAGAAGACGGAGATGTGAGTTTATTGGAGTTGAGTCACATAGCACACGAAAATCACCAAACAGTGAAGTTTCAAGGGTTGATTCGTGGCGTTCCTGTTCTTTTGTATCGAATTGAATTTTTTGATATATAGATATATTGAATAATTCTCACACATAATTTGAATTGAAAAAGCAACATATATTGAATTGAATTGAATAATGCTCACACATACATACATACATACATACATACATACATACATACATACATACATACATACATACATACATACACACACACAAACCATACATAAAAAACAGATGAAATAGAGATCTAGATGGATCGAATTGAATTTGAATTTGATATGTAGATATATAGATGAAATAGATGAAATTTTAACAATTAACAAACAAGAGCGACCGAACCAGAATCAAATTTTCCAAAAAACAAAGAAACAAGCACGATTACTAATTCAATTGATAAAGACGAAATCAAAACATACATCACAAATCTTTGGTTACTTTGAATCTTCAGGGAGTGTAGGTGTTTCTGATATAACAAAATAAGTATAACAAAATAACGAATGAGCTATTTTATATCAGTAGTAAAATCAGATTGAGACACATCGAACACGAAGTTGATATTAATTTGAAAAATTGAATTGTTGAACGTAAGCACATGTAACCGTGCCGTTTGCCGTGTGAGTGTCAGACATCGGCATGGGTCGATGTCTGTCGTATACCGATACCGACACGTGGTAAAAATCTAACACATCTTCAATCGAAAGTGTGGTACCACATAGTCGTAGATTATACATGAACCAGGATGTTTTTACAAAATTTTGAAAAGGATCAAGTTTTTTTAAAAATAAAATAAAAATCTTCTTCTTAAATCATTCCCAAAATGGAGTTATTAAATATTGTTAAAGAAAGTCTCTCCATTGCTTTGAAGTTTGAATGCGATGTGTGTTGTGAGGAAAATTGGAAATGAAAGTGGCAATTTATTGATCTCAAATCTCAATTGATGATAATAGAAATTACTAATTTTTATGTAATATCAATTCATTTTCTTACAAGTAGCTAAATTTTAATAAATAATTTGTCTTTGAAGAATAAAAAATATTAAATAAAAAAAATAGTTTTGCTAAAAAAAATGTCATCAAAAGACCTTATTCATTAATTCACTTTGGACTTCAAAATGTGAATATTTTCAATAGTTTTCCTTTTCGCGCCACCCAATATAGGTCACGCAGTCACGCCTCCTGGAAAATGACCAAAATATCCCCTTGATACTTGGGTAGTGAATTTAGTTCACAGATTACGTAGCTAGTGATAGTTTTTTTAACCCACTAAATAACATCCAAGGTTTGGAAAAAAAAAACATGGTTCGCTACTTACAAAGCGAACCACCTTCCCCTAGTTCGCAATGTATACACTGAACCTTTACCCTATAATATACGAGATCCACCGTCATTCCGTAATAATAATTTTTAATATTTAAACGTTATATTTTAAACGTCATTCTTTATAATATTAATATTTAATTAAAAAATTAAAATTTGTACATCCAAAAATCGATCCAAATTAAACATAACTAAATTGGATCGAATCAAAAAATATAATTAGCCATCTAAAATCAAACCGAATTGCAAATAATTTTTTCTTTAGATCGGATAAATTTAGTATGCATGAGATCCTGGGTTTGATTCTCATCTCCATCGTAAAAAAATAAAAATAAAATAGACATTATTTGTAATTTTTAAAGGACACAATTGACATAACCAAAAATAAAATAAAGACACATTATTCCACTGTGTAGCAAGAAAGGGGTTTTAGCGTTTTCACTAAAAACAGCAGGAACAAGATGAATATGGAACCAAAGGGGTTTTAGAGATTTGCGTTACTATTCCACTGTGAACACAGCAAGAAAGGGGTTTTAGAGATTTTCCAACATTATTTCCACTGTTTAATTTACAGCAAGATGAATATTGAGGACATCTTAAACATATTTAACGACAGGAAGGACAATGTGAAGGAAAAATCCATTTCTATAGTTTACGACAAAGCAATCAAATCCGCTTCTATAATTTATGAAAAAGCAATCAACTTTCTCAACTCAGAGGATGGAAAGGAATTCATAGAGACAAATATTGACCCAGTTATTCAAGGTAAAAATAAATTTAATTCCCTTTTTTATTGTTGAACACTTTATTATTGTGTAAATTCTAACAAAAATTCTTAATTAATAGATTACATTGATGAGTTCTTGAAGACCGAACCAGGAAAGACATACATTTTGGAATTATATGCAAAGCATTCAAGGGTAATTAAAATAAAATTGATTTGACCTAAATCTTTGTTTTTCAAATTACGTTTAATTAATAGGCTTAAATGCAATTTTGGCCCCTCAAGTTTCACAATTGCTTGATTTTGGCCCCCTACATTTCAATTGCTTGATTTTAACCCTCTAAGTTTCACAATTACTTGATTTTAGCCCTCCAAGTTTCAATTGCTCGATTTTGGCCCCCCAAGTTTACCCCCTTTTGCATTTGCTAGCCCCTCGTTGACTTTTTTGACTATAAATTGCTTGTGTGACATTTTAAAAATTAAAAATATGTTTTAATTAAAAAATAATAATATTTGCTTTTATAAAAATGTATTAAAAATTGTTTTTTTAATAAAAAGTTTAATAATTATTTTTTATTTTAAAAAAAGTTTACAAAGTTTTTAAAAAATAATTCATAAAATATTTTTTTTACTTTTTTATATAACAAAATTATTTTACAAACTACATATAATAAAAAAAATATTTTATAATTTAGTTTTTAAAAAACAATTTGTAATTTATTTATTTATTTTTAAATACTTATTTAATTTTAAAATGCCACATAACCAAATTTTAATCAAAATATTCAACGGGGGGCTAGCAAATGCAAAAGGGGGTAAACTTGGGGGGCCAAAATCGAGCAATTGAAACTTGGAGGGTTAAAATCAAGCAATTGTGAAACTTAGAGGGTTAAAATCAAGCAATTGAAATGTGGGGGACCAAAATCAAGCAATTGTGAAACTTGGGGGGCCAAAACTACATTTAAGCCTAATTAATATCATTTAAAAATGTGAAATGAAGAAGAAGATTGGATGGACAAATTTTTGTGAGAAAGAATTTAATAGAGTTTGGTTGAAATTTAGATATAACAAATTCAACAATTTCCTATTAGTTCAGCTGTGTGGAGATATCAATGGCTGGAACTACCCAACCATCGCAAGAGAAAATGTAAGTAACGTTAATTATATTAGTTTCTATTGCAACTGATTCACCACGAGCTACCTCCGCCTCCGATTCCAAACATCATCAACCAACCATTGAAGGGCACGCTCTACCTAAGCTAGTGCAACAGTTGGATGGTCCTTGGTCCCCGGAATAGATGCAAAGGATTACATACACACAAATATTGACCCAGTTGTACAAGGTAAAAATATATTTAATTCATTTTTTTTTATTGTTAAACTTTATTATTGTGTCAATTCTAACAACAATTCTTAATTAATAGGTTACATAGACGGGTTCTTCAAGATCGACGCGACAAATAATTATATTTTGGAATTATATGCAAAGCATTCAAGGGTAATTAAAATAAAATTGATTTGACCTAAATCTTTGTTTTTCAAATTACGTTTAATTAATATCATTTAAAAATGTGAAATGAAGAAGAAGATTGGATGGACAAATTTTTGCGAGAAAGAATTTAATAGAGTTGGGTTGAAATTTAGATATAACAAATTCAACCATTCCCTATTAGTTCAGCTGTGTGAAGATATCAATGGCTGGAACTACCCAACCATCGCAAAAGAAAATGTAAGTAATGTTAATTATATTAGTTTCTATTGCAACTGATTCACCATGAGCTACCTCCGCCTCCGATTCCAAACATCATCAACCAACCATTGAAGGGCACGCTCTACCTAAGCTAGTGCAACAGTTGGATGGTCCTTGGTCCCCGGAATATATGCAAAGGATTACATACACACAAATATTGACCCAGTTGTACAAGGTAAAAATATATTTAATTCATTTTTTTTTATTGTTAAACTTTATTATTGTGTCAATTCTAACAACAATTATTAATTAATAGGTTACATAGACGAGTTCTTCAAGACCGACCCGACAAATAATTATATTTTGGAATTATAGGCAAAGCATTCAAGGGTAATTAAAATAAAATTGATTTGACCTAAATATTTGTTTTTCAAATTATGTTTAATTAATAACATTTAAAAATGTGAAATGCAGAAGAAGATTGGATGGACAAATTTTTGCGAGAAATAATTTAATAGAGTTGGGTTGAAATTTATATATAACAAATTCAATCATTCCCTATTAGTTCAGCTGTGTGGAGATATCAATGGCTGGAACTACCCAACCATCGCAGGAGAAAATGTAAGTAATGTTAATTATATTTGTTTCTATTACAACTGATTTACCATGAGCTACCTCCGCCTCCGATTCCAAACATCATCAACCAACCATTGAAGGGCACGCTCTACCTAAGCTAGTGCAGCAGTTGGATGGTCCTTGGTCCCCGGAATAGATTTAGTAAGATTTTTTTTATTTATTTTTTTGATTTTATATATTAATAACAATATATTACTACTTTCAATCGGTGGCTTAGCGTTTGTCTTAACAAGGTTTTGAACATAAGGTGATTTTATTACTAATGATGCACGATTTAATGAGGCATTCTTCACAGACGTTGAGGCATTCTTCAAATACGTTAAGATTGATGTCTTCAAAAAGCACATTGCATTATTAAAAAATGAGGAACCTTTTTCCACTATCTCGTTCATGGCAAAAAAATTAGTACATTCAATCAGTGGCTTAGCGTTTGTCTTAACAAAATCTTGAACAGGAGGTGATTTTATTACTAATAATGCATGATTTAACGAGGCTTTTCTTCACATACGTTAAGATTGATGTCTTCAAAAAGCACATTGCATTGTTAAAAAATGAGGAACCTTTTTCCACTATCTCGTTTATGGCGCCTGTTTTTCTATTATGAGGAGAAAGTTTGTCAAAATTGATTATTTGAATTTACTATAGAACATATCTATACATGAAAATTAGTTGAACTTCATCAACCAATTCACCATGAGCTACTTGTGTTGGTGCCGCCACCTCCACCTCCAATTCAACAACTAATTCACCATGAGCCACCTCCGCCTCCGATTCCAAACATCATCAACCAACCATTGAAGGGCACACTCTATCTAAGCTGGTGCAGCAATTAGATGGTCTTTGGTCCCCGGAAGAGATTCAGTAAGATTTTTTATTTTATTTTTTGTTGATTTTATATATAATAAAAACAACTTATTACTACTTTCAATCGGTGGTTTTTTTTTTTTTTGATAATCCTTTCAATCGGTGGCTTAGCGTTTGTCTTAACAAGGTCTTGAACATGAGGTGATTTTATTACTGATAATGCACGATTTAATGAGGCATTCTTCACAGACGTTAAGAATGATGTCTTCAAAAAGCATATTGCATTGTTAAAAGATGAGGAACCTTTTTCCACTATCTCGTTCATTGCGTCTGTTTTTCTATTATGAGTAGAAAGTTGGTCAAAATTGGGGTTTCATTTTATTTTGGGGGGTGTGTGTGTGTTTAACATATCAAATATCTCTCGTGGGGTTTTGAAAGGAGAATTGGGAGAAATTAATGTTGAAGAATGTTAGAAATAATATAAAATCATTGATGTGGCTCTATCCTAACAGCTTAAACTTTTGAGATAATCGGTGATTTGACATGGTATCAGAGCCTCTATGACTAAGTGGTCTAGATTCGATCCCCGCTCACCTCACTTTCTAGTTAAAAAGTGGAATTTAAGCATATGGTAAGTGAAACCAACCTTTAGATATTAAATTGAAAACAACCAAATTTTATTAATCTAGAGTTCAAAAATTAGATTATGTGCAATTCTCCATTCTTGTTTAAAAAACATTGAAAAAAATACAAGTTAAAATAAATAATAAAATGAAAACCGTCAAAACGTTTTACTCTCATTTGCTTTAAAATAAGATTATATATGTCTTTCGTCCCTATTAAATTAACGATTTTTGGTTTTCGTCCTTAAAAAAACCCACATGTTTCACCCATACAAAAAATGTTGTTTTGTTTTTATTCCCAAATGGAAACAATTTTGACATTTTTTGTCATAATATGCACTTGTATAAACGCACTTGGGTTAATCTAGTGGAGTTGACTTGGAACCTTGAGGTGTACTCCTCTCGAGATTTTAGGTTTGATTGCCTCTAATGTCAATTTCGATGGACCAAACATATTTGATGGTTTCTCTCCCAACCCCCCTCAATTCTTTTCTACCCCCTGAATTTCCATTTTTGCCCTTGGGGGTACTGCGGTTTATACGAACCGAAATAAGCTGACATGCTGATAAATTTCGGTAACCACTTACCGAAATCTGGGACATTTCGGTTCGCAGGTACCGAAACAATTATTTCGGTAAAATAAATAAATATATATTATGCGGGTATGGGGCGGGGTGGGTACTAAGGTACCCGTACCCGCACTCATACCCGTTCATTTTTGCGGATAATTACCCATACCCGTGCCCATACCTAAAATGCAGGTTTTTACCCTACCCGTTGTGGGTAATTTTTACGGGTACCCTCTGGGTATGAGTCAAATTGCCATCCCTACCCTTAATCAATATCATAAGTCCTGTTATCTTTAAATTTTATTTAAATTTTATGTATGTCTAAATTTAAATAGTTTGTGTTTGTGCAATAGAAATGTTCCTCCATTTTCTATTAATCTCAATCTCAATTACGGAAGGACATATATTAATTTTACGAAACTATCCCCACTCATCTAATTTATTCATTATTTGGTCCTTTTTCAGCACTAAATTTCATTTCTTTTAATTTTTTTTTTATCTCGGAAAATTCAGAGTCAGAAACGTTAAAATTGTAAAATCGTCGCAAAGTAGAAGAAAGAACAGAAGAAAAAAAGCGGTGGCGTTAAGTGCTTTTTCCCCGAAATTCACACAACTCATAACACTCTTCGTACCAGATCCGATTCCGATCTCCGATTCCGACCACTCGATTCATCGAGTCCTTCCCTTCGCAATTCGATCGGGTTAAACTTTCCGGCGAACACAATCATCAATCATCATGAATCCGTTCTCTTCAGGAACGCGTTTGAGGTAACCAATTCAATCATTTCGAATCGGATCAGCTTCACACTCTTCTTGCAATGCGTTCTTTATGCTGATTTTGTAGCTGATTAAGCCTTTGTGTTTCGGAGTATTTTGAATTATGTTTGCATTTTTTATCTAATTGGAATTTATGTCTTTTTTTGAGTTCTAGCTTATAGATTTTATTATTTTTAAGCTGAAATTAGTGATCTTGTTGAGAATTCATTTGTTTTATGGTTTTGATGTGCTTAGTTAGTGCTGCAAATCAACTCTAGCATGTGGCATCCAACTTTAGTTTTAAGTTTGACATTGCACATCTTCATAGGTTCTTTTCTATATCTCTGAAACCATTAGCCATTGGGATAATTCATAAATAGCACATATATTTTGCATATTAAAATAAAAATCAATTTTTTTGCACTAGGTGAGGTCAACTATATGGATTAATCATTAATGATGCTACAATGTCAATTGTTTGGGTTTAGAATATATTACAGACATGTAGTTTCAAACTTTCAATATCATTAGAAACCAAATGTTGTGAAAAAATTAGTGGCGAGGTTCGGAATAAAAAAAGAGTGTCTGGCTTACACATTATAAAATAGTTTATTATTTTCGAAGTGTCGTTGATGTTGTCCTGATTTAAGTAATAGGTACTACAACAACCAATCAGATGGATGAAAACATTGAATTATAGAATTGGAATTATAATATTATAGATCAACGACTCAAGCAGGATTTTATTTTCAGCATATTCCTGCAGCTATATGTGTGTTTTTCATTGTATCTTATGAATTATGATTGACTTTTTATTTCAAAATACCTTTTGTTTGCCAAATCAGATATGGTTAACATATTTTCAGGTTCTTTTGCAAGATACAAAGATGATAAGTGTTTGATGTGTTTTATTTTGGTGTTAAATTATAATCATCATTTTTTACTTATATGGTTCATATCCTACCTTTTAGGGACATGATTCGGGCAATACGTGCATGCAAGACTGCAGCAGAAGAGCGTGGTGTTGTAAGAAAAGAATGTGCAGCCATTCGTGCTTCAATAAATGAAAATGACCAAGATTACAGGCATCGTAATATGGCTAAGCTAATGTTCATTCATATGCTTGGGTACCCGACACATTTTGGTCAAATGGAGTGTCTCAAGTTGATAGCGTCCCCAGGATTTCCGGAGAAGAGAATAGGTTATCTTGGCCTCATGTTGCTTCTTGATGAAAGACAAGAAGTTCTAATGCTGGTCACCAATTCTTTAAAACAGTATCCATTTCTTAAATCATAGTTTCCTTTGTTTTTTATTCCCTTTTTTTATATTCCACTTTATACTGTGTTATTGATATATTGGTCTTCTACTGAAACAAAATGAGGGAAAACTATTGATAATTGTTTATATTACAAAGCCTTAACCGAACTGCAGAGATCTTAATCATACAAATCAGTATATAGTGGGACTTGCACTTTGCGCTTTAGGAAACATTTGTTCAGCAGAAATGGCTCGTGATCTTGCACCAGAGGTTGAGAGATTGCTACAATTTCGTGATCCCAATATTCGGAAGAAGGTGACATTTTCAATGTATTTCATGCATTTATTACATCTTATACCTCTTCTGGAACTACAGATACTGTTTTTTTGTTTGTTATATATCGACGGAGAAGAGGCTGTGGATGCTCCATAGTGACAATAACATATTATTGCTCTTCACTTATAGGGATTAGTTTTGGAACTGCTGTACTAGCAACCTACAAATACTAGATTTTTGAACTGCTCTTCACTTATGTGATTAATTTTCTTACATACATCTAGCAACCAATCAATACTAGATTTTGTTTTAGTGCAATAAAATATCCCATAAGACCGGACTGTGATCCTTATCCATGTATAAATAGTTACATTACTTGCCTCCATCTTTGTGTGATTGCTAATTTTAATTTTTAAAATATTATATATGGAGAATCAGCTTGCATCCACCCAATCATTTGCAATAGGAAAAGAATGGAAAGACATGATCTGCCATAGATATAAGGCTCCCAGTCAAATAAAAATTCCTGTTCTGTTTTGGTGTTTTCTGGTGAATGTGTATTTTCAAACATGTTCAATCATTCCAGAAATTATGCCTTTGATCAAATAAATTTTCTATTTGATTTGGCTTAAAGGAGTAATTTTAATGCACAGACTATGATGCTTTATGTTGAATTGCTCATTTTAAGAGTCCGCAGTTTCATTATATTGTCGTGATAGCAAATAGTAATATTACTTTATGGTGGTTTGTGCCACAACTATTTGACATAAAAAAACTTCTGATGTATAATAATGCATGGTAATATAATAGCAAAAATGTTTCTGAGTTATGAGGTTGAATACAAAAAGTTAGGTGATTGTTGATATCACCTTTTTTCATGATTCTTGTTAATTTTTGTTTAGTGCTGTTTTCTTGTTCCATTTTCTTTTCTTTCAGTTTTGATAATTTTGAGCGGAAATATACTTATTCGCATGCTTTTAAGAAATTGACGTCCAGCAAGCTGGTTGCATTGCCTAATGTAGTAATGTTAGTTGCCACGTCACAGTTAGGTGGTTGTTGATATCACCTTTTTTCATGATTTGTGTTAATTTTTGTTTAGTGCTGTTTTCTTGTTCCATTTTCTTTCAGTTTTCATAATTTTGAGTGGAAATCTACTTATTTGCATGCTTTTAAGAAATTGACATCCAGCAAGCTGGTTGCATTGTAGTAATGTTATTTGCCACGTCACAGTTAGGTGGTTGTTGATAACACCTTTTTTCATGATTTTTGTTTAGTGCTGTTTTCCTGTTCCGTTTTCTTCCAGTTGTCATAATTTTGAGTGGGAATCTATTTATTCACTCACATGCTTTTAAGAACTTGACATACAGCAAGATGGTTGCATTGCCTAATGTAGTAATGTTAGTTGTCACGTCACATCTGTATTTCTGTGATATCCTTACCCCCATGTTCTAAATAATTGCATGTTATGTGTTTTATCTACAAAACCTTTTCCATTTAACTGCTTGAGAGTTGTCATGTATGATTTCACATAAATTAACTACGCTCACTGTTATATAGGCAGCATTATGCTCTATAAGGATCATAAAAAAAGTTCCAGACTTGGCAGAGAATTTTATCAATCCTGCTACTTCCTTACTTAGGGAGAAACACCATGGAGTTTTGATCACTGGGGTTCAGCTTTGTACAGATCTGTGTAAAACTAGCACCGAAGCTCTTGAACATATTAGGAAGGTAGTTTTTCATCTTTATAATTTATATTGTCAATCACATAGTGTATTATAATCTATATTTGTGAGCAGTCTTCTTCTTTTTCAGTTAAAAGCATCCATAAATTATTGAATTTGCTTCTTGAAAATGTTATTCATAGAAAAATAATACAAAATCATTCATGGTCTTCATCTATCTTACAGTTTCAATGGGACGTAGTATATATATATATATTTTTCAAGAGAACCCGTTGGGTGTAAATAGCGTATGTTTATGTAAACTGTAAAAGAAAATAAAAGAGGGTTCATATGTACGACATTATGATGCTAAAGTTTACTGTAATGGCATTTTCGTATTAGAAACACTGTAGATTGAGCTTTGACTGTAGGCCATCTAACAAAATATTCTTTGAACAATTATTACAGAAGTGCACAGATGGTTTGGTCAGATCTCTCAGAGATCTAGCGAACAGCCCTTATTCACCAGAGTATGATATTGCTGGCATCACAGATCCATTTCTCCACATTAGGTTGCTTAAGCTTTTGCGAGTGTTAGGTGAAGGTGATGCTGATGCTAGTGACTCTATGAATGACATACTTGCCCAGGTCAGTTGTGTGTGTCCGTTGTTATTTTCATGACAAATGATACTGTATTATTCATGCTACAATGGTTGCTTATTTGTCATATTGCATAGCTCTGTAGTGTAGATGATGTAGTGTAGATGACCGACCTTGTATGTTGAATACCATATATGGGTTTAGGATATTTTTTCCACTTCTATGTGATTTGATTAAGGCAAATCTTGGTGTTAAAGATACAGGGTTTAGATAGAGATTTAAAAAATAAAGACTTTCAATTATGAATATGCGACAATGAATTATGGAAACTAATCCTAAGAGATAATCTAAGATAAGATATTATATGATAGGCAAAATTACACCACAGGTCCTTTATCTTATTTATTTGTAATACTTAGGTCCTTTATTTATTTTTTCCCAATCCAGTCCTTGATCTCCCAAAATGCATACAAACGGGTCCTTTTCGTCACTTCTGTTTAAGAAGACGCCTTCTGTTTAAGAAGACGCTGATGTGTCAGTTTTGTTGCTGATGTGTTAAAAAACTTAAATAAACACTTATATATGTGAAATTAACAGCCTGGCAAACTTTCTTACCTCTTAAAATCTGGAAACAATAGAGAGCAATAGGTTTCCCCCAATTTATGAACCCTAAAACGAAAAGAGAAATTGGAATTTTCAATGGCTTCAATCCACACCAGTTCTTCGAATTCCAGAAGCTACCAACTCAAGGTACAGATGAAACAATACAAACCATGTAAATAGACCACCCCTATTTTAGAAACAGATGATACAGAAGAAACAGTCGAAACAGAGAGAAGAGATATAGTACCAGAAAGACAAATAGAAATAGATGAAAAAAGAGAGAAATAGAACCAAAAACACAAATAGAAACCGAAGAATCATAGAGAAATAGAACCAAAAACACAAATAGAAACTGAAGAATCATAATGAACAAAGAGAGAAATAGAACCAAAAACACAAATAGAAACAGAAGAATCATAGAGAAATAGAACCAAAAACACAAATAGAAACAGAAGAATCATAGAGAAATAGAACCAATAACACATACAAACTGATTAAACCATCTAAACACATAAACCCTAAAACGTAAATGGAAAAAGAAAGGGAATCGAACAATCTACCTTCCTTAGACCTTCAACAATGGAATCAAACAAACTCCAATCTATGCACGCGGATGTAACGATTTTGCAAGTTTCTATCTTCTGAAGACCCTTGAATCAAACATCTCAATTTGGGCTTTTTCTATGGTTTCCAACGTTTCATTGCATCTTAAACACGTAGGTATGTACGCATCAGCTAAAAACAGACACGTCATCATTTTTATGTACGAAATTGATGAAAAGGACCAGTTTGTACGCGTTTTGGGAGATAAACAACTGGATTGGGAAAAAAAAATGATAAAGGACCTAAGTGTTACAAATAAATAAGATAAAGGACATGCAGTGTAATTTTACGTATATGATATTAGCATATCTTTCAGCACTTCCCCTCAAGTTATAGTAATAATTCACAAAGCTTTAAGCTTCTTACAAATATACTCTATGAAATAAAATAAAAAATAAAATCAGTAGGGCCGGATCATTGCATCTGGAACTGGAACAAGTGTCAAGACTAAATTGTAGCTTGGACAAAAGTTGAGGCTAGAGCTAGACCACCATTGAGACAAAAATGGTGCCAAACCACAGAAAAAATCATTGCCAAACCACAACTAAGACAATGTTAGTGCCAAACTGCAAATGAAACACAACCTTATTATGAAGTTAGAATTGGTAACTATGATCTAAGTTATGAGTTTTTACACGAGTTCAATTCTAGGCGATATTGTATATAGATTTATCAATTTGCAAGTGGTTCTAAAGTGCCATACTGATATGCATGATGCGTTGATAATGATTTTTAAGCATAAAATGAAAGTAAAATAATGTTGATGTAAGCATATACTTTGTAGAATATGCTTAAAGTTGCATATTTTTTAATCTTTTTATTTTCTTCTCGTGTTCATGTTAGTGTGTGGGGTTATTGTATCATTAGTAACCGTTGAAAATGGAATCCTGTTGAGAAGCTGGATTTTCTTAATCTCCAGATCGAATTTGACTTTTGTTTATAATCTAATTCTTTGAAGAATTATGGAGAGGGTTTCAGGAAAAGGAGGAGCTCTTGGTGTGCGTTTGTAATTGTATATTACTCAAATAAATGAGATTTTATTTTTGTCGGGGACTGGTCAAATGTTTGTATTGGAAAAACCAAGTCCCACATTGATTCAAGGGTAGAGATGGCAAAGGTGAAGATTGCCCAATACCAGTAACTTGTGCTTTAGAACCATTAGCAACAGTTATACTGTGAGGTATTCTAGGAGGTAACAAGTTAGAGATAAGAGAGGGATTACCAGCAACATGATCAGAAGCACTAGAGTCTAAAATCCATGATCCCACGGAGTGAGATAGACAAGCTGTCGAATTACCAATATGTGCCAAAGTGGCTGCAGGGGAAGTTTGTAGGACAGCCATCAAATCAAACCATCAACCAAACAGACAAACAAACAACCAAAGAAAAACGTTCCAATGACTACTTGATGAACAGTGCGCGCGAATGAACAGTAGTGCCAATAAAAGATCTAAGTCTTCATTTGATATTGTGCATTCTGATATTTGGGGTCCTAGCCGCGTGCCTTCTAATTTAGGATATCGATACTATGTCACTTTCATTGATGATTTCTCGCGATGTATTTGGACAACATTATTGAAGGATCGTTCAGAATTATTTAGTGTGTTTCAGCCTTTTTATTCAGAGATAAAAATTCAATGTGGGAGTTGGTTTTTCCAATAGTTTGTTTACTCTGTAACCTGCTTCTATATAATATATTAAATATATTAAATTTAAATGAAAGTCACGGCTCTTGAATGGGAGATACTCACTTGCTAAACTATCTCCCAAAAATAACCACATGGCCCTTTAAAATCCTTCAAGTAGCCTCTCTTTTTCTATTCGTCCATCAGATGTTAGTTCAGGGATACGAGTTTGACCTTGCAGTCTCAAGGGACGAAGTTCAAATTAATACTCACTCCGTCCCAAAACTTTAGTCCTTTTGAAGTTTTGCACGGAAATTAAGAAATGATAAAAAATGATAAGTTAAGTCATTTTTACCCTTACTTTATTAAGAAAGAGAAAATATATTTAATTAATGTTTTAACTTTAGTAAGGGTACAAATGGTAAAGCATCACTAATTGTGCATTGATTTCTTAAAATGACTAAAGATTTGGGACAAAACAAAAAATGTAAAAGGACCAAAGATTTGGGACGGAGGGAGTAATAATTTTCCCTTTACCCAGTTTTTTTTTTTTTTTTTGTTAAAAAATTCATCCAAATTGGAATTTATCCTAATTTTCCCCTCCTAATTATCCCCTAATCTCAACATATTAAATTCAAATTTGAACTAATTATTCTCTAATATCTTTTCATCGGGTTCAAAATACATCCACGATTTCTGATTAGTTTTATCATTTTACCACTAAATAACCCAAAATTAGTATAGTATGCTGAGAAATTATCCTAAAAAATCCAGTCTTGATCCATATAAGTTCTTAAATTTTCATGTAAATATATTAAAATTTAATTTAATTGAAAAAATGTGAATTGCATGGGGCTAATTATTAAATTATTATATCTATGATTTAGTCTATGTTAGAAGCTACAATTAAATTTTCTTTGTAACTGATGTTAACCACTTGTTGCAGTCATAAAGTTTTATATCATTTATTTCAATATTCTTAGGCTTTGTTTATTATGTGCCAAATCTATGTAATTAAGGTAAATGTGTTAATGATTATTTTTAATGTGTTAATGATTATTAGTGGCTGTCTTTTCTGAAATTTAAGGTTGATAATTTAAAATTTGCTATCTGTTTTAGGTGGCTACAAAAACTGAGTCAAATAAAGTTGCAGGGAATGCCATTTTATATGAGTGTGTTCAAACAATAATGAGCATTGAAGATAATGGTGGTTTACGCGTACTAGCCATCAATATCCTGGGAAGATTCTTGTCAAACCGTGACAACAATATCAGGTTTACTTCTGGTCATTTATTTTCCTTGATAAGTAACTGAAAAACTTGATTAAGACTAACACCAGTACATTGAGTATTGAAACCAATAAGAAGTCTAAGATGTTTCGTCCAACCAGGGAAGAATGTCTGATTACTGTCAAATGAATTGATATTTTGATACAAGAATTTAGGTAGTGATCTTCATCATTCGGATTGATTGTTGGCCCCTTAGTACATTCTCCTGTTTCTTTTCTTCCAACCCTCAACCATAGTGCCTTTTGCAAGTGACTTGGAACCTCTTTTTGTGTGTGTGTGTGTGTGTGTGTTAGGATATTGAGATTATTTGTTCTAGGGACCCAAACCAGTATGTTGACTACTGAATATGGAGAAGCTATCACTTTTAACGTTAGTCCTTCTTAGGTTACAACTTTCAATCCAGGGCACTTATTTTAACTGGCACAAAAATGATCCGGTTATCTATTACCGACCAGTACGACGTGCTTGTAGAAATTCTTTTTATTACTTAACAAAGAATAGGATTATAGGAGATTCCAAAGCTATATATGTATATATACACAAATGGGCTTATGGCCCAATACCTAATACTCTTAAAAATGTTTCCCACTTTCCTTAATGTCTTTTGATAGGTGAATTGTGTACTGGGTTATGAATTTTTGTAAGCATGTGCTTGTATGATTTTGTGCATGTATGTTACATAGTCTTGAACGACAATGCCTATAAATTATTGTGTGTGTGATTGATGGATGCAGTATACAAAATAATCAATTGATGTATTTGTGTAGTCTGTTAGAGTACATGGCTATATTCTGACATCTCTGTTATTGTTTAAACTAATCTTGGTCAAACTCATGACTCATGCCTGTAAGATGCAATTTACATGTTGATTAGGTTGTTAGGGAAATATGTGCTATCCTGTTAATAATTCTGTCTTTGGATGTTGCCACTTGACAGAAAAAGGGACCTACAGTGATCATTAAATTACTAAAAAGAATGAACTTATACTTAGAGAAGAAGTGAGAAACAATATTTGTCTATAAAATAAGTTGTATGCCTGTTCAAATTATTTATTTTAGTCCTTTTTATCAACTGACAAATTAATTTCCATCTCTTTTGTTTTAGTACTTTTTATCAACTGACAAATTTATTTGTTAAATTTAATCTTTGTGCTTTGTGGATATTATACTTCATTATTGTAGTTAACCATACTCCTCTTCCTTCAGATACGTGGCACTAAATATGCTAATGAGGGCTGTAACTGCTGATGCTCAGGCAGTGCAAAGGCACCGTGCAACAATTCTAGAATGTGTGAAGGTATTTGATTTGTTTTCTTTGTTATTACTTATCGAATGCAAATGAGTTTTTGCTACTAGAGAAGTTAATCACTGGACTCATTGCTTCAGGATTTAGATGCTTCAATTCGGAAAAGAGCCCTTGAACTTGTATATGTTCTGGTGAATGAAACTAATGTGAAGCCATTAGTGAAAGAGCTTGTAGATTATCTGGAAGTCAGTGATCTTGATTTCAGAGAGGACCTTACTACCAAAATATGCTCCATAGTTGCAAAGTGAGTCACAAGGTTCTGAATTGCATTCCTTTTCAGTATCATTTGCCTTTTCTTAAGAAAGATGTGGGTGTTGGGGGCAGCGTATGATGTTAGAATAGCCATGCACTTCATTTATTTATTTACCATATCCAGTCATTTCTGGGACTACTTTTGATTTTTTTAATAAGGAAAACTTGCATGTCTGACTCCACTTGGTCTCTTAACTTCTCATTTTGTACCACTTGTGATATTACATCAATATAAAACAGTTTGATTAGTCACAGGAACATGTTTTGCTATTGTTTGTGATAATAAAGATACAATCTGTGTTGGCCTTTCAATTTTTGCATTTTGGATATTGTTGTTTCTTAGTCTCCCCTTTTCTCTTCCTATTTGGTAAAATAAAACAATCCATTTGCCTTATTTTGCGTGGTCTACATCTTTGTCACCCCCTTTCAGTTTATGACAATTAATTAGAGAGTTTCTTGAAGTAGCAAATATCTTGAGTTGACTATAGTGTTTTTTATTGTTGCTTCAGATTTTCCCCAGAGAAGATCTGGTACATTGATCAGATGCTAAAGGTTCTGTCTGAGGTATAAAAAAGTCATTTTCTGTATCAGCTTACTATATTGAGTGCATGTACTGATCTTTATCTTATGTTAGTAGGCTGGAAATTTTGTAAAAGATGAAGTGTGGTATGCCTTAATTGTTGTGGTAAGCAATGCTTCTGAGCTTCATGGATATACAGTAAGAGCATTATACAGGGCATTTCAAACATCTGCTGAACAGGTGCTCATTTATTCCTTGACAAAATCTATGCACGTTATTGATTTGCTCTTGATTTTAACTTGTTTATTTAGTAACATCACCTGATACTTTTTTTTTCTTTCAGGAAACTCTAGTTCGAGTTACAGTGTGGTGCATTGGGGAGTATGGTGACATGCTAGTCAATAATATTGGAATGCTTGACATAGAAGATCCAATAACAGTGAGTGAATGGTTGATTATTTATACACATGTTTATACTATTGCTTCAAGTTGCTTGAATATGATAAATTGCATGACCTCAAGCAATATATTATCAAATCAATATATTTGGATTGGTCTCAAAGATGTTCTAACAGCGCCCTTTTGATGAGGCTCCTTTTTGTATGGTTTCAGTCTCAATTTAACATTCTCATATATGGTTCTATTCCCATTTCTTTGCCCGGGAGGAAATGAGTTAAGTATTGGGATTTGTTTTGCATGTTTGATCGGTGTATTGGACATTCCCTATGTCAGAAACTACTCCATTCATTTTCTATTTTAATAAATCTGGGATGTGCTTGGTGCTTAAACCATAAACATTAGGATTGTGGCTTGCCTCTTTCCAATGTTTTTATTGGATTGTCTTATACAGAGGAATGAGTTGATTCCCATGACCATTGTGTCTTTTCTTTTGTGACATATACACAGCTTAGTGGAACCATGACTGGACTACTCACTGTTGATGTCTTTAAGTCTGCTTGTATATAGAAGAGAATTGGAAAATATTAAAATATGATCTTTTAATACATACCCTTTTGTTATAAAAAATTCTACTTTTAAATTCATAATTGTTTTATCTACCAGGTGACCGAGTCAGATGCAGTGGATGTTGTAGAGATTGCTATAAAACGCCATGCATCAGATCTTACCACAAAAGCAATGGCTTTGGTTGCCTTATTAAAGCTCTCTTCACGTTTCCCGTCTTGTTCAGAGTATGCTCGTCTTTAAGTGGTTTAATATCTATTGCATCATACATAAATTGTTGTTTGTTAAGAACCAAATGTCCCAAAAACTTAATTTTTAGATGAAGGCTCATGAATGATTTTACTTTCTAGTACACTCCCTCGCCAGTGTTGTCAAATTTTTGCCATGGCATTATATCAATGCGGATTTTATGCTTGCAGCTTGCCAGCATAAGCTGCAGCACCTATTATATCCGCGATGTTTCCACCACAAGCCGCAACGCCATGTTTATAGGGCGGATCTTTGTCTGGCTGCCATAATCTGCCATTGATAACATTGTCCCTCACATAAGATCCCTTTAGGCTTGAAAGGTAGGCAGTGCATTGGAACACTGTGTTGAAATTCATACTTTGTTTAGAATTTACAATAATGGTGGTGGTAAGGATTGAACCCGTGACCATTTGGACCTAGAGGCATTGATGCCCCGTCAAGACTCAAGAGCCAATTCTTCTAAGCAATTAAATTAATAAGTGAAGGCTTGTGAATGTTTTTACATATATGATGTAAGATTCTAGTATAATTGATCATACCAGGTTCCAGATTAAAAAAAATTAATCCCCATGCATGCGACTTGATCTCGATGACAAACTTTTTCCCTCCACAACCCTTTGTACTTAACTAGACATGCAAAAAAATTGTTCACCCAGTAAAAATTTGTTTCTTCTTGTACTTTGTATTTTGACATGGGAATTTCATTCTCCTTTGAATATGTATATAGGAGGATTGGGGAAATTATTGTACAGTTCAAAGGGAATCTTGTGCTAGAATTGCAGCAGAGAGCTATTGAATTCAATTCAGTTATTTCTAAGCACCAAAATATTAGGTGAGTTTAATTAAGCTGCATATTCTATTATATAAAGAGCCAGGTTTCTGCTATACTCTAATAAGAGAGATCCTATTATGAGAACCTGTTATTTTGCAGATCTACTCTCGTAGAAAGGATGCCAGTTTTGGATGAGGCCACTTTCATAGGTAGGAGGGCTGGGTCTTTGCCAGGTGCCGCTTCTACAGCAACTGCGCCTTCAGTTAGTCTCCCGAATGGGTTAGCCAAACCTGCCGCTCCTCTTGTAGATCTCCTTGATCTAAGTTCAGATGATCCTGTAGCACCTAGCTCTTCTGGTGGCGATTTTCTTCAGGACCTTCTTGGTGTTGATCTGTCACCAGCATCACAGCAATCCGGTTGGTGTCTATAGTGCATCTAATAAATTATTATGATGTCCTAAAAACTAAACATTTTTGTTTTTAATGATTACCATCTCCGTTTACAAATCCCTGTTTATTGCTTTATATATGTAATAATGTACTGTACTGTTTTCATAAACAAAGTGGGATTGTTTTATGAAGCCCTCTCTATTTTTTGAACCACTTGATCTATAGGATAAAACCATTAAAAAAGGACCACACTTTACATGGATTTATTGATAATTTAGTTTTTGTTGCTGGATGGCATTATTTGATCGGTGTAGCCAACAAAACCTAGCGGGATAGGGCCTTGTTGTTGTTGTTGTTAATTGGTTTTATTGAGGAAGAAACATGTAAACTTACTTACATAGCATGTCTGACTTTTATTGGAATTTTAGGTGCTGGTCAAGCATCAAAAAGTGGCACGGATGTTCTTTTGGATCTCTTATCTATCGGGTCACCTGTCCAGAGCAACTCAGTAGACATCTTATCCTCAAATACTAGTAACAAAGCTCCTGTTTCACCATTGGATGATCTCTCATCACTTTCACTTTCTTCAAGATCTGCATCAAATGCTGGTCCTGTGATTGATTTATTGGGTGGTATTTCCTCCAGCCCACCAACAGGTTGTAAACTATTTATAACTTGGGTATTATCATTATTTTAAATATAGTTGAACTGACTCCTTCTCTTATATTGAATAGAAAACAATGGACCAGTTTATCCATCTGTAACTGCTTTTGAGAGCAGCTCCTTGAGGTTGACGTTCAATTTCACAAAACAACCGGGAAATCCACAGACAACAGTTATCCAGGCTACCTTTACGAATTTGTCCTCCAATACATATACTGATTTTGTTTTCCAGGCAGCCGTTCCTAAGGTATGCCAACCAGTATGCTATTGAGCTGTCTACATGTGATGCTAAATAACTGTATTAGTCTAATTAGTTATCTGATTTTTAGTGCTAAATAACTGCACTTACTGTTTGATGTTTGATAATTATCTATTTCATCGGTTGCTCTGCTGCATATTCAAAATCTTGTGTTGCCTGGTACCTTCTATTATCTAGTACTTACGTATGTAGTTATTTTGAATTTCAGTTTCTTCAATTGCACTTAGATCCAGCTAGTGGCAATACTCTCCCTGCTACTGGAAATGGGTCCATCACGCAAACTTTGAGAGTTACTAATAGCCAGCATGGAAAGGTAGATATCCTTTATTAGTATTGCTTCACTGTAAATATTTACGTTCTATCATGCACCTTGTCCAGTTTGAATTCTAAATGAGACATTGATCACTGGCATGTTGCTGCCAAAATGCTGCCTCATGTTTTACTTTAAAATTTGGCATTGACAGTACATACAGCAAAAACTACCATATTTTAGTTATTAGGGGTGTGCATGGTTCATAAACCAAACCAAATCAACCAAATTTATGGTCCAGTTTGGTTCCAAAAACCATTATAGTAAAACCATTTTTTTCCAAACTTGTTTGGAACCAGTTTGGAACCGGTTTAGGACCAGTTTAATTTGTATGAGCCAGTTTCAAGATCAGCATTTGGTTCAAACCGGTTTTAAATTCGAACTGGTTTATAATTGAATTGGTTTTATAACCGGTCTTTCAGCAAATTGGCGGTCTTAAAACCAGTTTTTCAGTGCATTGTGGTATTAAGTTTATAACTGTAAACTTAATAGATTGATTGATATGGAGTGAATATACTCCATATTCTTAGTTTACTGGACAAGCAGGGAAACTCCCATTAGGCATTGCAAAAATTATATATATGAATTTGTATTTAAATTTCGATAAGTTTTTCTTTTTTGGTGTTAACCCTCCGGTTCCTAGAGGAAGGGGGGCCTAGTAATCTAAGTTTTTAGTTATGAGCATTTACGTAGTATAAATTATTTAGTGCATCTGAAAATATCAGTATAATGGTTGGATTGACAACTAAAGATCAGACTTCCTTTGTCCCACTCCCCTTTTTTCTCTGTATTTGCGCTTTGTGACTACGTTGTGTGTGTATTAGAGAAGACTTGATAGCCAGCAACTATTTTTTCAGAAATCTCTTGTCATGCGCATAAGGATAGCATACAAGATAAATGGCAAGGATACACTGGAGGAAGGACAAATCAGTAATTTTCCTCGTGATTTATGAAGCAAAAAAAAGGCCAGGGGTCATTAAGGTGATGCACAAAACCCATTGTTTTTGTCCGCCCTCTGTAATACTAGTGCAATTTTCATGTTCCTTCATATGAGGAAGGCATGGTTCGAGCAGATGGGATCACTTGTTAGCTCAAATTTGAAGTCTATTTGCTGGCTTCACATATATTTGCCATTTTTTTCTCTTTATTTAGGTGATTTATGTACATTAGTATAAAATATTTGTGTATGAAAAAGGTCAATCAAATTTTGCCTCTCAAGGCACTGAGAGTTGTTTGATGTTGAGAACTTGAGGTGCTTTCTAGCTACTTCCTGGGGGTAGTCAACTCGGTCTTAACTCTTACTGTCTAAAGTTATAGTGTTGTTGAATGCAATTTGGTATCCCTTAGACAATTGGTATATTATATTGGATTTTATGTAACATTTTTCCCTCAAAGATTAATGAAATGTCTCTGCCAAAAAATTATTTAAGCCTTTTTTCCCCCTCCATTTCTAGCTGTTTATTTGAAATTGAGGATTTTCTGTTGTGATGTTAAAACTGTCAAGAGTATTTGATGATCGACACTTATTTCAAAATGTTTTTATCTTGTTTCCGCAAATATATAACTTGATTGTAAACGGATTTCATGATGTGCATTTTTCTGTGTATACGTAGATGATCCAATTTAAACAAACAGGATTGTGTTTAAATAAGTGTAAAGGTCTTCAGGTATGAACTCTAAAATAATTGTTTTATTTGTAAACATCGTGTGAAATAACCGAGCTACGATTGCTAAAACAGCAATCTACATAAGATTGTAATGCCAAATGATGATATTATCATGAGTGATCTAATTTACTAAATAACTTGTGTACTCTGATTTTCCAGATTAATCTTATTTTTTAGATAACTGATATTTAATTTAGTAAACTGACGTTTGAGAGATTGAATTGGTAGATGCTAGAGTTATATATTTTACCTGAAATACATGACATGGCAATATCTCAATTTTGTGCTGTCATTCATACCATTATGCAAGACAAAAATCACTCAACTGCCCTTTAACCACCTCGTTTGTTGTTTTCTTTGTCCCACCTCAGACAGTGCAAAGCAAAGATTTTCTCCATCACTAAATTGAGTTGACAGCAATATTTTTAAACTATATTGAAATTTTAATCAAGACTTTTGAATCATGATTAGAAATTTAGAACTGTTATAAACTGTTCAAATTGGAATGAGATTGAAATTGAACTGCTCAAATAAATAATCAAACCGTAGATCAATTAGTTGTACTGTTGGAATTTGATTTATTAAAAGTCACAAAGGTAGTTGACTAATAATATTTGACTTAGTTAAATTTCTTACTTGTTCAAGTCTCCAGCTATACTACACCACCTTAGTTAAATTGGTGTTGTGCCTCTCTGTCATTTTGCCAAGTGAACGTCAAAGAGATGTGTGGTGCACCCCATTATTACGGGTCAATAATGAGGAGGTTGAAAACCTACTCTTTTTTCTATAGGCCCCAGCATCATCGGGGCACTGATTCTTTTCCTTAGTTTGTGGAGGATCTGTGGAAGAATGTATTTGAGTCTTTACATTTTTCTTTTTTTGAGGTAGCATACATATTTTTTTCTTTTCAAGAAACTTGGCTAGGGACCATTTGTGCTCGGGGATCGCCGATTAAAATATTGACACACTATATGCCACGGTGTTGTTTCTATCTCCTGCATTTTTAGGATGGTTATTGGTACCAACTTAATCATCAAATCCCTAATCACATGTTTAAAGGACTCAAAATTCTTATTATCTATAACAATATATAAAGAGGATATGAGAGTTTGGACTGACTTTTTTGGGTCCATTTTGCCCTTCATTATAATTTTTCCATTTTTTAACAATTTATGAAGCAAATATTTTTACCATCATTCTTTTCTTAACAAATTCTTCAAAATAGAAAATGAAATAAAAATAAGATAAAAAAGATAGCCACTTTTTATTATCCTACACATCCTTTGAAGCATTGGCACAACCCCATCACTATCTTCTCATCTTGGTAGTTAAATGGTTAACCATCCAAAAAAGGATGCCCTCAACAAAGGTCATGCACAATAATAATGAAAGAGTGAATGGAATTGTTCTTTTTACTTCTTTTTACCCAAAAAAGTGAAAAAGCAACCTCTAGAGAAAACCAAAAGCATCCAAACAAACAATTTCCCCAAATTGACTTCACTTTCATCTTCCTACACCTTGTAAGAAATTGCTAATAAGTAACACTTTTGTCAATCACATGGAAGGTCCTACAATAAAAGTTATGCTCCCTATATCATATAGTGTGTGATCTTTTCCATGTACTAACTTTACTCTTCTTTTTCCCTTGTAATTACATCTAATAGATATAAGCTAATTATACCAAAAAAAAGATATAAGCTAATTTGTTACAACCAACTTACATCTCTATAAGTATAAAGGAATCAAATCCGTGAGAACTCTAGATCATAGTTCAATTATTTTAACTGAAATAAAATCACAATTGAATGAACTACTCAAATAACAAAATCGATTCAAGGTTGAACTGGTTGAACCGTCCAATTCGATTCATATCATATTGGTATGAGATATTACAAAATAAAGCCAAATATATACTACAACATATAGAACAGAATAAGGACTTAATTTCCTATACACACAAAAGAATGATATAGTTCAAAGACAATAGCTAGATTAAGTTATCTGTTCTATGGCACAACTTACATGTATTAGCACTAAACAAAAATGTAAAATCAAAGTGAGTGGAAGTAGGAGTTAACCAAAACAATTAAGATTCATTGAATTTGAAAAATATGAAATTAGTTAAAATACAAAAAACTAACTATAGCTTAATGTATCATATCATATTATCATGTACCTCTAGCTTTATTCATCCAAGACAAACTTTCATTTCATTAGCAACACAATTATGAAAATGTGTATCTGATGAACTTGGTATCCTACTATCTTTCTTAGACCATTGCCATATTTTAGAAACAGAAAAACTTTCACCTTTTCTTGCAATGTTGATTTTTTTGCCTTCAACATCACCATCATTGGAAAAATTCTCATCACAAACTTCTCTAATTCCCTTCAATTGTCTCATACTCTCACCTTTAGAACCTCTCAAAGTAACTTGCAAATCTGAATCAGCAAGAACATATTGAAAAGATCCCATTGAATAACATCTTCTAACATCCAAATTACAATTACTACTCTCACCTTCATTTCTTTCCACACCCCCTTCATTATTTGAGCTTTTAAACTTTCCAAGCCTAACAGAAAAAACCCTTTTTCCATTCATAATGTTATTTTCCATATCTTTGTTAACAGAACCAATACCTAAAACATAATCTTCATCTCTTTGATCCTCGAACTCAAAAACATGATTTTTATCAAAAGAAAACCCTTGTGAATAAAGGGTACCTCTACATAAAGGACAAGATGAATTTGATAACAACCATGTATCTATACAATTAATATGAAAAGCATGGTTACAATTAGGTAATAATCTTAACTTATCTTGTTCTAAAAACTCACATAAACAAACAGCACAATCGAATGGTTCTTTCAAACCAATAATCTCTTTGTATATAAAAACAGGAAGAGCATCAATGAATGCTTGATCTAAACCTGAATCATGAAGATTGAAAAGTTGTTGTAACTGTCTTTGGTATGCATCAGATTCAGACATTTCTTGAAACCTATTTGATTGAGAAATTGTTGATGATGATGATGAAGATCTATGCTTTATGAGAAATCTAACAAGTAAATGAAGTAAACCTAAGATGAAAAATATTATAGCTAATATAACTATGATGAAAAGAATTGCAGGGCTTATTTTGTTGCTAGAAGATGAAGAAATTGGAATTTGTTCTGAATTTTTCTGGTTGTTGTTAGAATTATAAGGAATTGAAGAAGAAGAATATGGAGATATAATTGAAGGGTTTGTGATTTGAGAATGAATCCAATGCATTTTTGGGAATTTTTAGGGTTACAAATTCAAATTAGAGAGTGTTGAATTTTGAAGAGGTTTGAATAAAGTTTTAATCTTTGCTTGATTTGGGAATAAACCTAACTCATATATTGTGAAAAAATAAGCAATTAGTAGATTAGAAGGGTTAAGAAGAGGATTAAACAAAGATTTAAAAATAAATAAAAAATGAAATTTTTATGTTGGGTTTAAGAAGAGTATGAGTGTAAGTAACACAAGTAACATGGGTGAAAAATGTCAATGTTTGTAGTTGTAGTTGACCTACCTAAGTGGTTGAAAATTTGAAATCTGAGCAAAATTTTGAGATGAGTTAATTCTCTCTCTTTCTGATGAAAAAATAGAAAATGCTAATAATAATGATGATGGTGATGATGATAATGATGAGTGATGGAGTGAGTATTAAATTGTGCTGCTCCACATCCAAATGTTAATACTTGTTGGTCATGTGAAGTGAAGAGTGAAGACCAAAGCCACTTTCAAAATCCAAGGTTTTTGTTTGGGTCCACTACAACTACTTAGAGTCATAGATATGGCAAAGAAGGCAAAATTGACATTTTAATTGTTTGACAGGTTGAGATAAGGGGTAGTGTAGTGCCAAATTGGTGGGACTTACCACCACCTTTAGCAAGGAGATATCACTTTCATGTTACTTTCTCAAAATAATTCATTTTAAGAATAAAAATTTGTTTCAAAATAAATGTCATCGTCACTATTCAATATAATATTTTTTAATTGTATTTCTAATAATTATTATATGTATTATTTTCAAGGAAATAAACCTATAATTTATTTGGGTAATTTAGTGAAAATATTATTTCTTTTAACAACATTATTATATTTCTTAATGTATGAAACAACCTTAAAAGACAATCTTTTTGAGACGTATAGAGTAAATACAATATCTTTTGGTTTTAGGTGTATTTTTGTAAAAATTGATAAAACAACATGTAACTTTAAATTGTATGTATTTTGATGTTCAAATAACACGGCTCTTAACAAATAATAAATGTCCAGTATTTTAATGATTGTAATAGGTTTGCTCGTTGATTTCTCTCCAATTTTTGTTAAAGGATTATACTACCTCCGTCCCTATTAGTCTCTCCAACAAATTTCACACCGAATAAAATAACTATCTTTATTTTCATCTCCATTTAGTGTTTCATGAGTGTATTTAATCTGCTAAAAATAATGGACTAGAGATTCAGATGTACTGTGTTTGATTTCAAAATTGTCCGTGAGATTGGATAACTCGCGGACCAAGAGACCGGACAAAAACCTAAATTCTTGTCCCCATCGAATCACGGGACAATTTTTTGTTCTCTACACAAATTGTCTAAAATAACAAAATAACTTTTTGTCCACCAATCATCGTAATTTGATAGTTTTTCCAATTTATTGTTGAATTAAATAGGGGAATCATGTTCCAATAATGCAAATCATCGTAACCTCCAATTTATTGTTAGATTAATTTTGTCTACTTTATAATCAATACCAATGAAACTGAATTGTGGTTGGAATTGAACTGAAGTGGATGTAGTAGTATTTTGTTGGAATTTTGATCAAAGACGAATGAAATTAGGATATATAACTAATGATAATGGTGAAAGCAAGAGATTAACTCGATAGGAAAATAATATTGGTGAGCTTTCAAGGAGATGTTCCCGCGAGCACTTATTGGAAGAAAAAATCATATGAAAGTAAAACCCTCCACAATATTGCTGATGCAGGTCAGAAGAAGATGCAAAAGGTGGAAAAAAAATGTCACGTTAGAAAATAATGGAATAAATGCCGGCCGTTTGATTAAATAAAATTGGTGTCAATATATAAGTTTAACACTTCGTGTTAATGAATTCTGACTTCATTTCTTTAGTTTCTTTTTATTACGATGATTTCTTTGTAAATTGAATTTTATGGCATTCCAAAAAACTCTAAATTTAAGTTTTTTGAAACATACTGTATATTTTTCTCTTGCATTGTTTTTGAAACATATTTTTTGCTAAACCATAATTTGTTTTGAAGAAGTGAAAATGTGACTTATTAAAACTTGTTTTTCGTCAAAAAACTAATACATTCTCGGAACATATTTTTGTTCTGACAAACTTAAATTTGAGTTTATTAGAACAAAAATTTTCATAAAGTTGTGAAGAAAAATAAATGTATTTCTATGTTTATTTTATTCAATTACTTCAAGGTTGGTAAAAATAATTACTTCAAGGATTTATTTTATCTCACAGGGTTTGTGGTTGGAATAGGTATGGAAGTAATAAGGAGTACATTTTTCAAAAGCTCTTTTCTGAGATTCAATAAGGCCCGACTCACATTGACCCTAAACATATAAGGGGGAGGGGTTAACTTCTATTTGCACCCCATTTTACGGAAATGGATTCTCTCAAGTGTAATTTACACTTGAGAGAATAAAGTGTGGTTTATTGTCATTGATCAAGAGAGAGAAACATATAAAAATTTAGAGAAAATGAATTTAGATGGTGTTAGATTACACTTTATTCTCTCAAGTGTAAATCACACTTGAGAGAATTCATTCCCCCATTTTACCTAAAAAACTCCCACAAGTTTATCCATGTTTTTGTTTAAGAGTATTTATATCAAAATGTTTTTATAAGTTAACTAAATACGATTGAGATGGTAAAAAAAATGTTGAGAAGAAATTAACTAAATACAGTTTGAGGATTAAGTGAAAATGGAGTCCCGTACCAAATACCAATGAACTCAACCCCACATAATTATTAAGTAAGATGATCTAATATCATCTCATTTTTTTTGAGTACGACTTTGATCTATTTAGTGTACCATTTATTTGTATGACATTCAACAATTGAAATTGTAAACAATATTCTTTCACTTCATGGCGTATGTGAATACCATATGCGTTGTCGTCTCAATGTCGTTGTTACCACTACCACGGTGACCCAAAAAAAAATTGCTGACTTCATCATCAAAATCGAGCCTTCAAAAAAAATCTCTTTGGCGAGGGTAGAATAGACAAAATTGCATACGTTGCTGAAACGATCAAGATTGAGTTTTCAATTGGATCTAAGGAAGCAAGGAAATAATGAATCACATAAGAAATTATTAAAGTATAGACAAACTTTTTGGGCAATAGTTAATATGCATAAGCCTTTTCTTATGTATGGTGCATAAGTCATTCACAGCCATCCGATGATTTTACACATGTAATAATCATAACTAAAGAACTTTATATTTTTGCTTGCTCAATTTCGGCCACATTTTACATGCGATTCGATCACCGATTTCGAAAATTAATACCGGAAACATTCATAAAATTGAACGACGATCAAAACGGTATAAAGAACGTCGAGTTTCGTTGATTATTGAGGGAGAACGAACCGGGTCGACGAACCGGGTCGTCGTGACCCGTTTCTGCAGAAAATGGGTGAGGAAGATGATGAACAGTGACGCGCGTCCATGCCCACTCTCGCTGGCGGCGCGTGGGGGCACGTGCGATGCCAAGGAGACTCCAAATTTTTTTATTATTTTTACATAAAAATAGTAAATAATTTTCTGAGAATTTTGGGACCAGTTTGATATTTTTCTGAGATCTGGAACTATTTTTAGTTAATTAAATGAGGTAAATATGCTTTTATAAATATAAGATATTAATAAAATTTTCCCAAAATTTTATTTAGAGTATTTTGAATTATTTGGAACGGTTGGAGATACCTCACTCTCTTCGGTTTTATATCGTCTTAAAAATTTAAATTTATTTCACAATTTTTATTAAGGGTTAAATATGTTTTTGGAGAACAACTCTTTGAAACCATTCCACAGCAAAAATTGTTTCATACCGTTATACACTGAAACCATTAGTCTAGTTAAATGGTTTCATGGCGTTATACACCGAAACCATTATTATAGTTAAATGGTTTTATATGAGCATTAGTGTCAAGATGTTATACACTGAAACCATTAGTCTTGTTAATTGGTTTCAAGATGTTATAAACTGAAACCATTTGTCTAGTTAAATGGTTTGATACTGTTATACACTGAAACCATTATTATAGTTAAATGATTTTATATGAGCATTAGTGTCAAGATGTTATACATTGAAACCATTAGTCCTTTTAATTGGTTTCAAGATGTTATACACTAAAACCATTTGTCTAGTTAAATGGTTTCATACTGTTATACACTGAAACCATTATTCTAGTTAAATGGTTTCATAGCGTTATACACTGAAACCATTAGTCTTGTTATTTGGTTTCAAGATGTTATACACTGAAACCATTAGTCTAGTTAAATGGTTTCATAGCGTTATACACTGAAACCATTATTTTAGTTAAATGATTTCATATGGGCATTAGTGCCAAGATGTTATGCATTGAAACCATCGTTATTAAGTAAAACATCACATAACCATTTTACAAAACCATGCTACATAAAACAAAAAATCATATAAAGCAATTAGGGTTAGTTTAGTTGAAAAAAATTTGGATAGTATGCATGAGATATTGGATTCGATCATTTTTTTATTGTAAAGAAAAATCGATATATATATATATATATATATATATATATATATATATATATATATATATATATATATATATATATATATATATATATATATATATGTAATTAATGTATGAAATTTTATTTATATTGTGATTATGATTGATAAAACTTAAAATTAAATTGTATGTTTGACAAGTAAGCTTTATATATACATGAACCATTCTGGATTTTTATAATATATACTTCAAAGGAACAAAAATTATTATTTAATTGGAAACGGGGGGCACGCTAGAAATTTGGGGGGGGGTGCGCTAGAAGTTTGGAGGAGGGAAAAAAATTGGGGGCGCGCTAGAAATCTAGGGGAGGAAAAAAAATTGGTGGGCTCACAAGAAATATAGGAGAAAAAGGAAAAAAAAATTGGGGGGGCGCTAAGCAAAAGGGGGGGCGCAAGTAATGGGGTAGTATATGGGGGGCGCGCGAGTAATGGATTGCCTAATTTTGGGCTTGGGCTGACCTTTGGTTGACTTTTGGTGTAGAAAGCAAATATGGTGGGTGTAGAAAGCAAGTTTATGCATGGTGCATAAGTTTGGGCTTATGCACCATAACCACACCCAACTTTTTGTATTATGCAATGTTTGGTAGATAAAAATGCAAGTATTTTAGACAAGTTGTACTTGACACAAAATATTTATTTATTTATTTACCAATCGTTAGTTGGTTAAGTGGTGATTGCCGCTGAATTTGGTCGGAAGACCATCACTCGATTCCCCGCAACTGCGATCGGGAATGAGCTGAAATCACTTGATGTCAGAACTGACTCCTGAACCAAATTTGGCGGTTCAGTTAACTGGATACTAATGGTAAAAATAAAAAAATAGTTTTTTTTTTTCCGATTTGTCACTTCTAAAGAATTTTTTTTTATCTTTTTTAACGGATAAAAAGTCGAACAGAAGGAATATAATTTTTTTTTGTGAAATACTATAATGACTAAAATTTCATTTTTATAAGGTGAATAGGTTAGAGTATAAAAAATTCAAATCTTTCTAAAAATAAAATAAAAATAAAATCTGGTAGTGGATATTACATACAGTACAATATTTTACCAATTAAATATGTTTTTGTTTTTACAAGCACCAATTAAATATGTGATATTACATACAAGTATAAAAAATTCAAATCTTTCTTAAAAAAAAAAAAAATCAAATCTGGTATGTGAATAAATAAATTCAACCTAAAACTAAAAGATAAAAGATAAAAGATAAATTCAACCTAAAGATAAAAAATAAATTAAACACTAAAAACCCACAAACCCAAACCCATAACCAAAACACACAGTACGCTATGCTATGCTATGCTCTCTAATCCGTTTGCGCCGTAAACCTCCAACCTCGCTTCTTCTTCATCTCTCTAACCGTTTCTCTTCATCTTCCTTTTCCTCATCCACCGCCGCCACCATGGTGGTTGCTCATCCCAAAGACGACGCATACCTATCCGCCACAATCCCGAAACGAATCCAATTATTCGAGTCGATTCAAGCCGAACAACAGACTCGCCGCTTATCACTGTCACCGGATCCGATTAAGGTCACACTTCCCGACGGAACTGTGAAAGAAGCAAAGAAGTGGCAAACAACTCCGTTTGATATAGCTCGTGAAATTTCTAAGAATTTAGCTAATAATGCTCTTATTGCTAAGGTTAATGATGTACTTTGGGATATGAATCGTCCTCTTGAAGAGGATTCTAAGCTTCAGATCTTTAAGTTTGAAGATGATGAAGGTCGTGATACTTTTTGGCATTCTAGTGCTCATATTCTTGGACAGGTTTGTTCAACATTCGTGTTTCAATCGTTTTTAATTTCTATTGAATTTGGATTATTGATATTGATAATGATAATTATGATAATGATGACGATGATGTTTTTTTGTGTGTGTAGTCTCTCGAGACTGAGTATGGATGCAAGCTTTGCATTGGACCTTGCACTACAAGAGGAGAGGTTTGTGCCTTATTTGTTGTTTTTTTTTTTTGTGTATGCCTGTGTGTTTGGTGCGGTGGTGAGAAAAATTGATTTTGAGTGAACTGATTCTGACTAAAATTGAGTTAGTTGAATGTAAAGTGATTTATTTTTTAGATACATTCATGTAAAAGTGAGTTCAACAATAAATTATTTTAGTGTAAAAATCAATTCTAGAATCAGAAACTACAATTTCTAGCTTAAGTAAAATCACTACAATTTCTAGCTTAGGTAAAATCAATCTTGGTGGCAAAATGAATTACTCCCTCCGGTCCTATATATAAGAAAAAATTTACTTTTTAGATTCATCTTAGAATTAATGTATCTAGACAATTATAGTCTAGATACATCAATTTTACAAGGAATACATCAATTTTACAATGAATCTAAAAAGTAAATTTTTTCTTATATATAGGACTAGTTGGAGTATATTTTAGAGAAACCATATATGTCAAAATCAATTCTACACTTCTAGAATCAAGTTTGCCCCCCTAGAAATGGAACCAAACTTACACTTCATTGTTTTTGTTGATGTTTTTGTATGAGAGGTTCATGGAATGAGAAATTGACGATGTTGTTGTTTAGGGATTCTATTATGATGCATTTTATGGGGAATTGAGTCTGAATGAGGATCACTTTAAACAAATTAAAGATGGAGCATTGAAGGCTGTTAAGGTATTATTTCTCATCTTTATCCTCTATTACTTGTGTTCTGTTGAATTATCTTATTCATGTTTAATGTTTAGTCTCTGTAGCTACTAGTTTACTATTTGGATTGTTTCTGGTTATATTGTGATTAATGATACATATTTAAATATTTTTTTCCTTCTGTCTATGTTCCTTTATCCTCGAAGCCTGGAGTTTTAGTTTGATGGAAGAAACTTGAACGAATTATTAAGTTGTCTTTGGAATTTCAGTGTCTTTGCATATCTTTCTTAATCTTGAAGTCTGTTTTCATCTCTAAAATATGGGTACTCGCTAGGGCTGGAAAAGAGTTGAGCTGAGTCTAACTTGAATCAGCTTGATTTGACTAAATAAGAATTGTATCAACTCGAAATTCGACTCGAGTTCGTCACAAACTTTTTTCCCGCTTGAATTCGACTCAATTCAAGCTCACGAACAACTTGCTCTGGCTCGATAGGTTCAATTCAATAGCATAAATCAAATGAACCAAAATACAATAAAAAGGACTACATTTATTTCTTCAACATGAATCTCAAATATAAATAAAAAAACTAAGGGTCATATAATTCACACTAGGCCCAATGATCAATTTTCATAGATTACAAAATTTCTCATTACTTTTGGATGAATCTTATATTTGGTGGTGTACCCTTTTATATATGAGATATATGAGAAAAGGAGAGTGTAAGAGAGTATTTTTTCAATGTGGGACTTCAATAGTAAAAATTGGTGAACTCTTTGTATCACCACCATTGCCAATCTCATTTAATCACACTGGGAAATTGATCCACAAGAAAGCCAAAACCAGCTTCCGGTAAAAAACAACCCAAGAACACCGTCCTCCACCTTGTGTCGTCCCTCCATAACTTTCTAACCTTCTAAAGAAAAGAAAAACCTTTTGTTTCTTAATTGCTAGAGATTGGCAGCTGGAAGAACTATATTTTTTCTATGTGAGGAATAAATTTTGTTCACTGTATAATATGTGGTCATAGATTTGATTGTCTTTCTCGTTCTTGAGCAGTATCCATTTTTGTGGGTTTGTGCTATCAAGAGATCTGTGCTAATAGGAACTAAAGTGATTTAGAGAGAAAATTAGGAGATTGTAATATTGTGCAATCAACAAATATATCAGATATTCTAAAGTGAGATTGTCTTTAAATAAAAAAAAAACACGGATATTCTAAAGTGAGTCTGTCTTTAAATGAGCAAGATATTTTGATATCCCCCCTTTAATCTAGAAATTTTGATCCAGTTGTTATTTCCATTTTTTTTATCTCCCAACTTGTGTTTTCAAAATTATGAACTCAGATTTCATGGTTGTTAATGCTTATTCTTACTATGAATATATTTTTATTTTTATGTTAGTAAATAAATGTGATGGATGATAAATGTTATTTTTGCAGGATAAACAACCCTTTGAGCGCATTGAAGTGACACGTGATCAGGCACTTGAGATATTTTCTGATAATAAATTTAAGGCAAGTACACTCACTTGTTTCTGACATTAGTTTTCTTATCTTTTGTACTATGTAATCATATTTATATGAACTATACTCCCTATTTTCGTTCACCTATAATTAATGATATGACGATTTCCTGCCCTGCTGTATGGCAATTGTTATCAGGTTGAAATTATCAATGATTTGCCCGCTGACAAGACTATAACAGTGTACAGATGTGGACCCCTCATTGATTTGTGTCGAGGACCACATATTCCTAATACATCCTTTGTCAAAGCAATTGAATGTTTGAAGGTATGTGTTTGTTCTGTCTTATGGAAACATTTTGCATCCGAGTTTACTTTTTTATCCAATCATATCAATGTAAACACTTTGGTTTTGCAATTCCAGGCTTCGTCAGCATATTGGAGGGGGGACAAAGATAGAGAAAGTTTACAAAGAGTTTATGGCATATCTTTTCCTGATCAGAAGAGATTAACGGTGCGGTGATTTCAATTTATACATTATATTTTTCTAGTATATTAGATGCGATGGACTGAGTGTTTAGTTGAATTACCTTTGAAGAATAAGGAAGTACCGAATAGTAGATAACAGTGTACTATATAATTTATCAGTGCCTTAAGTCCTTTGCCCCATGTTACTGTTGTATTTTCAAAATAATGTTTGGATTGTGCTGCTATATGTACTATGCTTATATATTGCCATATTCAATCATATCAAGTGTACCACTTTTGGATTTGATATATCATATATGCCATTTTCTGAGTAACTTCGTTTCCAGGTCATAGGCTATTTGAGCTATCTATTGTGTAAGTGATCGATTTTCTAGGTATCTAGTATTCACCATTTTTTTAATCTAGAGCAGTCCATTTTAACTGCTCCTCTAGATATTCCAGCCAGTCATCATACTGGCCACACTGGAAATCCATTGGTGAACTGGCCAAATTGAGGGACTCCTCGTGGTTTGGGCAATTCAACCATTTCAAGGCTTCTTTATTTGATGTTTTTAATGTTATCAAATATTAAGCCCGAAATCGGCTCTGCATGCATGTATGAGCACATGGAAGCAAATCAATGACACACTTTACATTTATTTTACTGTATACGTTTATGTATGTATATTATTATCCTGTGTACTATATCTATAGGACGCTATAGATTGGTTTTCACTTGCTTTCATTAGAAAAGACAAATACTTTTTTTTTATGGCTTCCATGTATGTACAAAATAAATTTTATTTAATTTCATATTCATTATGCATTTTTTGTAATATCTTTATGCAAAAGTTTGGTAAATAATATATGTATATGTACCGTGGTTTTGTCACTTTTTGAGAATATTCATTATAGTCTGAACTTTGTGTTTTTAATACTGATAGTACCATTATTTGGTTAAGTAATGTGATGCTCCATTAGCTTCTGGGTGAAAACAATTTCTTTATTGTATTATTGAATTTTTGCGGTCTAGTAAGATTGTGGCCATGCCCATATGGTGTATTTATGATTTTATGATTTGATTACTTTCCTTTCCTTTTCTGTACTTATTTCAGGAATATTTGAATCGGCTTGCAGAGGCTAAAAAGTATGATCACAGGATCGTGGGGGTGAAACAGGAGCTTATTTATCATCACGAGTGGAGGTATAGTGAGTCCATTATTGTCTGATTGGAGAAATTAGTAAGCTTGTTTTCTTACTGCTGTCTCTTGATCTGTCCTGTTTATGTTAGCCCGGGAAGCTGGTTTTTTCTTCCACACGGTGCTAGGATCTACAACAAACTCATGAACTTCATTCGAGACCAGTACAGAGACAGGGGCTATCAAGAGGTAAAGTTTGGTATAAAAATTTCTTGATATGACTAAAAGCAATCGTTTGCAAGTACTTAGTATAACATACATGTACTCATCAGGTTATATCACCGAACGTCTTTAACATAGAGCTGTGGAATACATCTGGTCATGCGGAAAAGTATAAAGATGACATGTTTGTCCTAGAGGTATATTATTTTTGTTTGCATGTATTTTTCTGGAAGAGTAAGTGTTGGATGCATGGATGTAATGTCTTTTTACCTTCCTAGATGAATACTATTTTTGGTCAAGTAGTTTATTGCTCTTGTACTAGTTACTTATACAAATCTTATTGCTCTTGTACTAGTTACTTATACGAATCTGTTTGTGGAAAGAGAGCCGAGTGCCTTTTTTTTCTGCCATTTTTGGAATTAGGAGCTAGTTGCTTTGATAGGGGGTTTATTCCCCTGGGTGTGTTGCATTTTTGATGCTTTGATCAAGGACAACTCCTTCTGTTAGAGGGGGATTGGTAGAACTAAGAACAGAGAAAATTGGAACAATTGTTTTTAGTATTATTGCTAAATTGTTTTTGGTAGATCTCACACACACACAAAATCATTATATTGGAATATTGTAACTAACTGTTGAGGTGGCAGCAGCTCCTGTCACTCTGCAGTACCCCTGACTATCTCTCCTATCTCTTTTTTCTTACATCCATAGACTCTCCAAACATTGGGCCTATTTTGATTAAGGCCCACAAGGACAATTCCATCAGATCCAACAACAGAGTCTTTGTTTAGCATCCAATCGGGGATCTTCTCTTTTAATTAGTAAATAATAATTTACAGTTCCATTGTCATTTTGAATCTACCAGTTTGTGTGCGTAACTGTAAATATGTCTGGACTTAGTATATGCCCTCTGTGCTAAAAGTATTTCAGCTGGTTGGTTCTTTAGTTTTAATTTCTTTCATTTTTTCCTTATCTTTTCACTGTTTTGGCCTGCCTCGTAAATCTTGTGCATCTATTTGTAGATTATTTTTTTATTTATGTTTTAATAGCGAATTGGAGAAGTATTAATTTGATATATTTTTTTAAGAAGACATCTCCAACTACAAAACTTTCAAATTAGCTTTTTTTATTTATTTATTTATTTTTTTTATTTTTTTTATTTTGATATGTCTAACCACATTATATTTTGTGTGTTTTAGATTGACAAACAAGAGTTTGGATTGAAACCAATGAATTGCCCAGGACACTGCTTGATGTTTAAACACAGGGTTCGATCATATAGAGGTAATTTTGATTTGCATAGACATATGTCTTCAAATGGCATCTTTTGTTTCCGTACTCGGGGTGGCTGAGCTACTTCAGAATTTACTGTTGAAATCAGGATAGTGCACTTGTTTGAACTTCTTGGTTAATGGATTGGCAGTTAATTGAATTTGCCTAAATTGAGAAATACTTGTCCAGTGTTATCTTATAAGTTATATGGCCTCATCTTTCCTCTTACTTACATACATATTCACATATAGCTCAGGGAGGTGGTTTATGAATAATCTGTATTTTTTCCACAAAATCATTTTGGCATATAGAGCAAGAATTTTTCAATCAACTATGTCCCAAAATTGACTGGGGTGGATGAGTTAGGGAGTGGAGTGATAAGGGGGTCAGAGGTTCGATTCTCACCCGCAGCAAAAACTAACAATACTAATTACTAACACTAACATTGGCTGTTTCAAAAAAACTATGTCCCAAAATTGACTGGAAGTGGCTAAAAATTATAACTTGGGTAAGACGGGAGGTAGCGATAATTTAGTTTCCATTTTGTGGGTGTATAGTTTGAATAAATTTCGGTTGAGCTGGTATTTTCATATGAAATATTACCTCACAACACTGTTAATGGTTTGCAGAACTTCCTCTTCGTTTCGCTGATTTTGGGGTCTTGCATCGAAATGAGGCCAGTGGTGCCCTGAGTGGATTAACACGAGTTAGGAGATTTCAGCAGGTAAACCTTTATCTGTATTATATATACTGATAGATAATTAAATAAAAGTTTTGGTGGAACTGTGGAAGGGATCTGGTTTCTTTGTTTTATCTTGGTTACATTTATAATTGGCTTCGAATGTATGCCCCGTAATAGATGGTGTTGGTTTAAAAACGAAACATCAATGTAGAGTCCCTAAATGTTTTGAAGCTGAAAAATGGTTGAGCAATTTCAAAACGGCTTCCCAGGCTTGGAATGCCCAGCATGCAGATCCTCAACATTGGTGGTGGCTTTTGGTTTTGGCCTTGATCCCTTGATTGCATCATATTTGCCTTTGCCACCGTCACATGCACACTGCTCAGTCAGTCAGTTGCAATTCAAAACCTGAGAATTCCATTTACAGTGACCCCAAAACTAGACCTTCCACTGTGTTTTGATCCACTTGTGATTCCTTAGATGCGTCTCTTAGTGATAACCATCCCCATGTACTGCAAGTGAATGATTGGCTTGCGGTCCCAAAATTGTGTGCTTAACACATCTTCTATGTGAGGTTTGGAGTTGTGAATAGAAGGTGGGGGAAATGTGTGCATAGGACTGGGGATTTAATTTGAAGAGGAGTAATTGCAAGAAATCAAATTATTGCTCAGGGGAGTTTATCGTTAATTAAATCAAATGGTGGGTATTGATACGAAGACATGTAAATCGCCTAGGAGATGTTTCACCTTAATTGCTACCACATTTTCAAATAATGTCAGTTTTTGTTTGTTTATTAAACCAGGGATCACATTCATCTGGAGAAATACTTATATGGGCACAAGCCCAAATAAATTATAGTGATATTAATTGGTGCAGAAACAATGCTAGAAGATGTCTTGGAAATATTTAGTTGTTTAAACAAATTGGGGAGTATGGATTTTGGTGTTGAAAATTACACACACACACACACATATATACATTACAATAGTTTGCTCATCTAACACCGAGGTTAAGCCACTAGGTTTGGTCTAGTGGTGAGGGATTTGGGTAGTATGTTAGAGGTCCTCCATTGTAAACCAAAAAAACCTAACACCAAGGTTGTATTTATAGTGTGAATGCGAGTTTTAAATTTTTATTTTTTATGAAACAACAAATGTTAGTATTGCTAGTTTTATGCTTGGGTGTAGATCGAACCCCTGACCTCCTTATCACTCCAATTCTTAACTCCTCAACACCTACCACAATGTGAGTTTTTTTTTTTTTGGATAGACGTGTCAATGTGAGTTATAGTGTATATAAATTATTAATTATTTTTCAAGGTAATATTTTTAAATACTTGCAACAGGATGGACTTTGCAAGCGTCTTCATTATTTCCTCTTCTTTAAATTCTGTTTCTATACTATTCGAAGTTATGTATTATTTATGTCCTTTGCTTTTTCTGTTGGACAGGATGATGCACACATTTTCTGCATGGAGTCCCAGGTGTGTTGAATGTAAAATGTAAATTTATGCAACATAAATCTTTGCTGAAGCTGAAATTATTGGTTCAATTCATTTTACAGGTAAAAGATGAAGTCAGAAATGCCTTGAACTTCATCGATTATGTCTATCAAATATTTGGGTTCACATATGAATTGAAACTTTCAACGGTATGCATTTTCTCTTTATTATTCTCAAATGTTTCGTTTCATATATTAACTGAAAATTTCATTGGTATGCATTTGCTCTTTATTGTTCTCAATGCCCATCACGTAGCACTGATGCTCGTATTATCTTGGAAATGCGCTGACACGTTCATATAAAGAAGGAAATTAATTTTTCCTTCCTTATCTTGGCTTCCAGCAAAGGGAAAAGAGTTTTGGCCAATCTGTGCTTGTATTGCTCTTTCAAGGACCCTAATTTTACCTTAGGCAGGAAATGTGCGTGAGGAAAAGGTAGTAATAGAGAAATAAGAGACGTTTGTTATATAGGGAATTGTAAGCAAATAGTTTCGGGTCTAGAGATCATTCACGCTTGGGAGCTTTTGCTCATGTTATTTTTTCCTCCTTTGATCAATAATACAAATTTGTATATTTGCCAATAGTGATTGCTATCAATTAATGCTTTTATTGAAAGTGTATGCACACAAGGATTCCCTCACAGCATTTTGGCCTTTAAAAAAAAAAGGATTCCCTCACAGCAATCGAGAACAATTAAATTCAAAGGGTTGGAGTTGGAGGGCTATCACATTCTATGTTTGGTTGATAGTTAGTCATGTCACAACTTTATTGCAAGGGAGTCTGTGGATTCTTTGTGATCGAATGTTATTGACAGTCAGACTTGAGAAGTAAATTTGGGAAATGGAAGCAGGCGCAAATCCCAAAGCTTTTGTCTGGCTTTCAATTTAAAGATTCGGTGCAATGTTGGCTGAAGACCACAGCCAAATTGCTAGTTTTGCTGCTGCTTGTGGGATTGTGAGTTCGTCGTAGGTGGATTTTCACAATCCCCAATTTGGTTTTGCTGCAACCCTCTGGCCCCTAAACCACTTTAGGTTTTCACTTAAAACTCCAAGATTAGCTAAGGCCCTAATTTCACTTTGAGAGCAATTGCTATACTAAATTTGTTTTGGGGGTATTCATTTGTTTTGGGGATATTGATCATTATATCTGAGCTGCTAGCTTGCTGATAGTAATTGCTATACTATATTTAATTTAATGACTCGGTTATTTTCTTCTTGTTTGTGTTAAATATTTGAGTAGAAGCCAGAGAATGCCCTTGGTGATGATGCAACATGGGAGAGGGCTGAAAATGCTCTTAAGGAAGCTTTGGACGAGTTTGGCAAACCTTGGCAGGTATTCTAGATGGCTTTTAATATCTGCTATAAGATGTTATTTCAAATCTGTGGTTGTATTTCTAGTTATATCTAATTCAGTTTGGGCATCTAAAAGTGGGGTATGCTTATCATGTTTTGAATTTAGTTATAGATTTACTTGATGCCATTTTATTTCCTTATACTCACATCATTTTTATGCGTCTCTATTTTATTATTTTCTATGGAATGTAATATTTGTTGGCTTCAATTGTGTGCTTATATTCTGAGTAAAATTCTACAGTTGAATGAAGGGGATGGTGCATTTTATGGACCAAAGATAGACATTAGTGTTTCTGATGCATTGAGTAGGAAATTCCAGTGTGCAACTCTACAGGTTCACAATGTTTCACTTGACTTTCATTCACACCATTCAGTTGATTTTTTTTACTGATAATTGGATAAACTGGATACTTGCAGCTTGACTTCCAGCTCCCTGATCGTTTTAAGCTGGAATTCTCAGCTGAGGATGAAGCCAAAATTGAGAGACCTGTTATGATACACAGAGCCATTCTAGGATCTGTTGAACGCATGTTTGCTATACTTTTAGAGCACTACAAGGGTAAATGGCCATTCTGGCTCAGTCCTCGTCAAGCAATTTTGTGCCCTGTGTCTGAGAAATCACAGGCTTATGCGCTTCAGGTACATAGCTCTGAGTGCTGGCTTTGTCCTGTAGTATACTTGTCCAATTCGTAACAGTTAATTTGTGGGTGGGGTTGATCTGTACTCCATATCATTGGATAACACTTTTAAACTCCTTTGAGGGTGCATTTTTTGTCATCCTATGTCATTTTTCATGCTTTTCAAATTGCACTCTATTACTCCACGTAGCAGATGCAATTGCTTAGGTTGTTGGTTGTTTGCATCATAAAATCGTTGTACCAGTTTGTATATTTTAGATCTGCTCATGCATTTGTATTTGAACTTTTTCTGTGGTTCCTCATGAAGCTTGGACAATTTATCTTGAATAGTTCTATTAGCTTTTGATATTGTTATAATTCTTTTTTTGTTGGACACTTGTAAATATTTTGATGTGAAAAGCAAGGTGCTGATCAGTTTTGTAACATATTTGTATGCTGCAATTTTCTAGGTACGGGATCAGATCCACCAAGCAGGGTATTACGTAGATGCTGATACAACTGATAGGAAGATTCAGAAGAAGGTATCACATACGTTTATAAATTATAACCAATATATTTTTATTTTGAACTTCATGCCATTCATTCACATGAAAATAGTGCTGTCATGGTTTTGATCTACTGCTTGTTTAAAATATCATAGTTAATTACATTTGAATAATTGAGAAACCTAGTTCTCTTAATGATCATACAGTAAGTGGTGTTTTGGCTCTGATTGCAGAAGTGAACTTTATATTAAGTTGTGTTTTTCCCTTTGCCTATTTGGCCACCTCAGTGCATTTACTATTGTTATTTACATCTTATTCATGCGGTGCAGCATTTGTTTTTGGTCATGCAGTTTCATCTCTATTTTGAGTTCGGTCATTCAAGTGCCAATTTAAAAGTTTTATTTTGCGTAGTATGGTTTTTTATTATCAGTAATCTAAGGGTGAAATAAAAATTGCATTCACAAAAAGCTGTGCATTCTGTAGGTACGAGAAGCTCAGTTAGCACAGTACAACTACATCTTGGTTGTTGGAGAAGAGGAAGCTAATACCGGACAGGTTCTTCCTATTTCCACTATCTAGCTAATAAATATAAATTGGTTTCAATTTTAACTCTGCTAATTTTGTTCCCAAAAACTCCAATCAACCACTACCCCTTTCTTGCTATAATAACATGCCTTAAAATTTATGTTTGCCTGAGACCAGTTAATCACAATTTTTAACGAACCTTTCAAACACTGCCTATTTAAATAGAATTCGTGAGAAGTGTAGAAAGGAACAAGTTTGCTTGCACCTGTGTGTTTGTGTAGATTGAGCGCAAATAGGTGTATTTATTTGTATGAATATTGCGAATAGCTCGCTGACGTACTTCATTGCATATGGCATTATTTCATTATGTCATGTGCAAAGCTTAGAGTTTAACATCACTCAAATTAAAAATCTGAAATAGAGTATTAGATTAAAGGAAGACTATATATCCTTGACCTTGTTTCCAAGCAAAGCTTAGGCTAATCATTTTAGTTCGCTTAAATATTTTTTCAGTTCAGGCTTGTTAAAATTGAAAGAGCCTGAGCATGTTAATGCTTGGCAGAACTTAGAACCTGAATTTGATGTAAGGACTGGACTCAAATGATTATCCAAATCATTATCTTTAGAGGTGGCAGTGGTTTCTGATCTGTTTGAAGAAGTTAACTACATTACTTGAACTATTATATTAATAGACATGCATTTCAAATCTTTTGGAGCCATTTTTTTTCCATTTAATATCGTGGCTGACTTCTGGCGAGTCTTTTTACTTCTGGTTGGAAGCTAAGAGTTGTTTCATTGTTCCAGGTGAGTGTACGAGTCAGGGACAAGGCAGACCATAGCGTTATGAATATTGAGAATTTGCTCAAACACTTCAAAGACGAGGTTGCAGCTTTCCACTGATAATTTGTAAAACTGTTGAAGCAAGTTTATACCGCCAATAACTTTTCGCAGGTGTACACATATGTGTGCATAATTTAAATTTCAACATGACAATGTAGTCTAATTTAGACATGATTTTGAAGTTTAATGTATTTTCACTACTGTCATGATTCATATACTGTCTGTTGAGCAAAATTTGCAATGTACTCACTTGAGACATTTTTGAACACATTTTTATTGTTGACTTGTTTATTGAAAAGCCAATTTAGACAATCCTCTACAGAGAAAGTTTTTTTTATTATTATTTTTTTTATAATACCTGTTATAAGCTTTTATCACCATTTGAATTGCATATTATAATTTATTTTTCTTTAGGATGAATAATTGAATATTAGTAGCTTGTCTGAGCTTGTCTTCAGATCCAATATGGGCTCTTTGTAAGTCTTTTCTTCTTAGAGTAACACATTTCCACTTTTTTTTCTACCTAAAAAATTCACATGGAGGCAGAGGTTATGAGATATGAGAGTTGGTTTGTTTACCTAGGAAGTGGGTTCAGGGTAATATAAACCCACCCACACCAACTCAGCACCCACTCCATCGCTTGACATTGTTTTTTTTTTTTTAATATGGGTCAACTGCTTAAAAAAAATGATCTACCGCTAAAAGCCTAAAATATTAACCAGTTCCAATATTAATGCATAGCGGCTATACCAGTTTATGAGAAAAAATGACACTATTGAGCATATTTTAGTCAGGATGCTGTACTGACTTTTGCATCGGATAGCCAAAATTCCGGTACACAATACCGGTATACCAGCGCTATACCAAGTATTTAACAACACTGACACAAATATAATACATAATTTTTTTGTGCTAAATCTATCATAGACAAGCTTACTTCAATTAATATCTAAAGTGGGTTATGGGAAAATACACTATGTGATTGACAACATACATTATAAAGATGAATAATGCTTACTGTTGAGACATTATCTACGCACGAATTACAGGAAGCCTATTTTTTTTCCTCTTTTATTCTAAGTGAAGTCCAACACTGCTGTTATGGCAAGCATGTGGCAGTGACGTGCTTCAATGCTCCACAACTCCTCTAGAGCATTGTTGTTCTAATTCTCTCACTTTTTTATGTTTTTATCTCTTTTTCAACCTTGAATTGATACACTGAATTAAAAGAAGTTCACGTTCCTTCACTTTTATCTTGACAAAAGCGGTGTTCATATTTTGGAAGAGGTGAAATACTTTGATAGAGTGAAATATTTTGATCATATTCATTTTATTTTATTTTGTCATTTCAAACGAAAAAATAAAATAATGCATAAGTTGTAGATTGTGTGTGTAAACTTTGCCTGAAAAATATATCTAATTTCTAAAATTTCCAAGTGCACGTTGTGAATCCTCCCGCTTTCTTGCGTTTCGTGAAGTATGACATTCGTACCATATAGCACTACTCTATAAAAGATTAAAGAAGATGAAAAACTACCTTCCTAATATGTTCAAGAGCTTATGTGCTAGTTCTCCTTGATAAAATTTTATGTCAAGTCTGGAACTTTTTTTATAATCCTTATAGTGCATGATGCTGCCTATATAACAATGAGCGTTGAAGCAGTTAGATGGAAAAGATTTTTGTAGATAAAACAAAATCAAATTATGTTAATACTGTATAATGGATTATGTTAAACATAATTCATTTTATAGCTTTTGTAGATAATCCATGCATAAGTGTATCTTGATCAATTGTTTATTGTACCTTCTATATTAAGAACCGTATGATGTTTTATTATATTGTTATCACTTTGATTTTCCATTAAGTTTATGGATGACTTACATATTGAACTTACATTTTGAATTGGTTGTATAATGGTTATCCCCCTAATATAATGACAACATTGTATTATATTTAGTTTAATGTTGTATTAAAAAACGAAATATAGAATCATATCATATTTGTTCAAAAAAAAGAATCGTAACATATAAACAAATGTTTAGAAAAAGCTCTTTCACTATAATAATGGATTATGTTTACAAGACTTGAATACAAGTGGGACGAATTTAAAATTCCTTTAGATTGTCTTTTGAAATACCTTAAAGTATCCATGAAGATTAAGTTGTATGCACCTTTGAATTTAATGGCAAAATTGAGGTGATCGTGGCACCTAATGCTCACAATTAATTTATCGTATATTGTGCAAGGAAGACACTCTTGATTTTGAACCTTGCCACTACTATTTTATTCATAACATTTGGTTTCTAACTAGATTTTATTGTATAACGTAGTATGCAGGACTTGAGTACAACTTTGGTAAAAAATAAATTTCTTTAGCATATCTTTTGAAATATCTTAAAGTACTCGTCGACACAAAGATGACTGTACCTGTGGACTTATTGGGAAAACTAATTTACAATTATGGTGGAAGATCAATCAACTTGTCAGGAGAAATTAAAGCAGGAAACAAATTTGAAGGTGATGTGACTGTGGATCTCGGGTGACCGATTAAACTCGGAGGGCACCTCAAATGGGAAGTGAAGCGTCATGACATTGATGTAGGGGGGACATGGCCTGACTATGGGATTTCGGTTGCAGCCGGACACAAGATAGAACAAAAGGAGACCGATGCAACATTTGAACATGTGAAGCTCGGTAAGGTCGATACAAAATTGTCTGTTAGCACAAAATATGACTTCTTTGTAGGGGTTCAAAGACAAAAGAAAGACGAAAAGTTCAAAATCAAGGGAGGCATCACTGTTGGATTGAGGAAGAAAGTGGCTGGATGTGAATGTTTTTTCGGCTATAGTGGCTTGAAAATACGGAGGGAAAGAGGTGTTATGAAGGACACATCCTCCTTTTAAAGGTGATGTGACTGTGGGTGTCGGGTGGCCGATTACACTCGGAGAGCACCTCAAATGGGATATGAGGTTCATGGAAACATATTTAGAAGTAAAGCGTCATGACATTGATGTAGGGGGACATGGCCTGACTATGGGATTTCGGTTGCAGCCGGACACAGGATAGAACAAAAGGAGACCGATGCAACATTTGAATATGTGAAGCTCGGTAAGGTCGATACAAAATTGTCTGTTAGCACAAAATATGACTTCTTTGTAGGGGTTCAAAGACAAAAGGAAGAAGAAAAGTTCAAAATCAACGGAGGCATCACTGTTTGATTGAGGAAGAAAGTGGCTGGATGTGAATGTTTTGCCGGCTACAGTGGCTAGAAAATACGGAAGGAAAAAGGTGTTATGAAGAATACACTCTCCTTCGATGAAACAAGAGAACATTTATATAGACACTTCTATCTAGTCCACTTTGACACAATGATTATTGTTACTATTTCAATTTTCAACTTTGTCGTTATAGAATCGTATCGTATAAACAAATGTTTAGAAAAAACTCTTTCACTTTATAATAATGGATTACATTTAACCCGATTGTTTGATGTAGTATGCAGGACTTGAATACAAGTGGGACGAATTTTAAATTCCTTTAGGTTGTCTTTTGAAATACCTTAAAGTATCCATGGAGATTAAGTTGTATGCACCTTCGGATTTAATGGCAAAATTGAGGTGATTGTGGACCTAATGCTCAAGATTAATTTATCGTATATTGTGCAAGTCAGACACTCTTGATTTTGAACCTTGCCACTACTATTTTATTCATAACAGTTGGTTTCTAACTAGATTTTATTGTTTAACGTAGTATGCAGGACATGAGTACAACTTTCGAAAAAAATAGATTTCTTTAGCATATGTTTTGAAATATCTCAAAGTACCTGTCGACACAAAGATAACTGTACCTGTGGACTTATTGGGAAAACTAATTTACAATTATGGTGGAAGATCAATCAACTTGTCAGGAGAAATTAAAGCAGGAAACAAATTTGAAGGTGATGTAATTGTGGGTGTCGGGTGGCCGATTAAACTCGGAGGGCACCTCAAATGGGAAGTGAAGCGTCATGGCATTGATGTAGGGGGGACATGGCCTGACTATGGGATTTCGGTTGCAGCCGGACACGGGATAGAACAAAAGGAGACCGATGCAACATTTGAACATGTGAAGCTCGGTAAGGTCGATACAAAATTGTCTGTTAGCACAAAATATGACTTCTTTGTAGGGGTTCAAAGACAAAAGAAAGACGAAAAGTTGAAAATCAAGGGAGGCATCACTGTTGGATTGAGGAAGAAAGTGGCTGGATGTGAATGTTTTTTCGGCTATAGTGGCTTGAAAATACGGAGGGAAAGAGGTGTTATGAAGGACACATCCTCCTTTTAAAGGTGATGTGACTGTGGGTGTCGGGTGGCCGATTACACTCGGAGAGCACCTCAAATGGGATATGAGGTTCATGGAAACATATTTAGAAGTAAAGCGTCATGACATTGATGTAGGGGGACATGACCTGTGTCGCGGTGATTTTTGGATATCGAGTTATTAATTAACTTCGAATCGCAATTTGATATTCCACCACCGATCTTTAATTTTATCCGAGGGAAAGGGAAAAAGTTCGAAAAAACCCTATTTATTTTAGAGAACAAGGTTCGGGGGTTAGTTATACGAAGGGAAGGTATTAGCACCATAAGCATCTATAATACTCTATAGGAACCTCTTGTTTTTTATTCTATCTATGCGCTTAATTTTAATTGCTTGTAAAATGTATAAGTGTTAGAGTCAAAGTAGTGATCGAGAAAAATTTAAAATGACAAGAAAGAGGGAAAATGTTTTTGTTGATTTTATTTGATTGGAGAGACAAGTCTCATGCCTACGTACCCGAGGGATCAAACCACCGTAGTTCGGGGTAAAAAGTCGATTTGTTTGTTGGTTTGTTTTTATGGTTTTGAAAAAAAGGTTTTAAAGATGAAAAAAAAAAGCCAAAGTGGCATAAAATGTGAGGTTGGTTGATTTTTATTTGGTGAAAGAAAGTCTAAATGATTAGGATTGATTGATGTTTGATTTAGAAAAGAGGCGTGATCGCTTGGTTTGAAGTCCAAGGTTTTTTTTGTGAAAATGGTTTGAATGATAAAAATCTCTTGGTTTGAAGTCCAAGGTTTTTAGGAAAAGAGTGTGATGAAACCACTTGGTTTAAAATCCAAGAGTTTAAGAAAAAAGAAGTTTGATTGATTGAGTTTGATTTAGAAAAAAAAGGCACGAACACTTGGTTTGAAGTCCAAGGTTTTTTTGTGAAAATGGTTTGAATGATAAAAATCTCTTGGTTTGAAGTCCAAGGTTTTTAGGAAAAGAGTGTAATGAAGCCACTTGGTTTAAAATCCAAGAGTTTAAGAAAAAAAGAAGTTTGATTGATTGAGTTTGAAAATGCAACTTGGTTTGAAATCCAAGTGCTTTTGTGTTGAAAATGTTTGAATGATAAAAAGTCTCTTGGTTTGAAGTCCAAGGTTTTTAGGAAAAGAGTGTAATGAAACCACTTGGTTTAAAATCCAAGAGTTTAAGAAAAAAAGAAGTTTGATTGATTGAGTTTGAAAATGCAACTTGGTTTGAAATCCAAGTGCTTTTGTATTGAAAATATTTTTGTTTTGTAATTTGTTTTTGGAAAAGGGTTTTGAAAGAGTAAATGATTTTTTGAGATTTTTGATGTTTTGGAAAAAATGTTTTCTTTGATTTGATTTTTTTTTTTTTGAAGAGGTTTTGACCTCAATTTTGAAGGAAAAAATGAGCAAAAAGTTTTGCGCGTTGAAAAAGAGGTTTTGACCTCAAATTTAAAAAAAAACGCGATCAATTAATTTTATTTGAGAAAAAGAGTAGAAGATTTCTTTTTGAAAAGATTTTGATTTTTTTGAATGTTTTTGAGTTTTTGCAATAAACTAAACTAAACGCGAGGGATTGAAGCGACGTTGGATCGCAAGCACGGCATAAAGCGTAATAAATAAAATGCATGCAATGCAATTACATTATAAATCCTAATTACATTCTAAACTTCAATAAATAAATATGAATGAATGCAACCATACATATGCAATGCAAATTTTATTTATAATTACAAATTTCCTAATCACATTCTAACAGGAGTGTAAATAGCAGGAATGGGGTGCAAAGAATGAACAGAACAATAAGGCCCAGTCCAGAATAGGCCTCTTTACCAAACAAAAAACGCAGGATCAATCATGGCCGTCTGATGGATCAGACGGCTCTGATCTAAAAGTAAAAAGACAAGATCTAAGCCATGTGATTGAAATCAAAGGCTGAGAAGAGAAGGTGTATGGTGTGCTGCAATGGACATGCGCACACCGGATCGGGTTGGGATATAAATACCCCCAAACCCTAAAAGATTTCATAAAACTCTCTTCCTTCTCTTCTATTCTCTGTTAGGGTTCATCCTCTCCGATGAAGATTCATCGGTAGCCGCCGTGAGCCACCGCGTCGGAGCGATTTCGGCGGCGGTTCTGGCGGCCTAACCCCTCTAAATTCACCAAAAAAAAAAAAAAAATAACCCACAGTTTCGATTCAACATCCTAAACCCAAACACCCCTTCCAAAAGCCTAAATCTAAACCAAACGTTCTAGATCGGAAAAAGGAAAAAAACAGTTCCAGCGTTTAAAAGAGAAAGAAGTTCAACCTTTTTCTTTGATCTTGTTCTGGATTCGTGACCTTGGTGGTATTTGGTCTTGATTCTGAGTTGTTTTAGTTCCGGTTGGATTCGATGTTTTGATGGTTCTGGGTTTTTGATTGTTGTTGGAATGATTTAGGTTGGTTCCGTTTTGGTTTGAATGAATGATGAATGATTTGCTTCTGGATTTCGGATTTGGGTTTGATGGAGGATTTTGGTTTCGGGTTGATGATGATGTTATTACGGTGATGATGAAATTATTTGCATTTTTTTGACTTCTTTGTTGATTTGATTTTGATTTTGGAAAGAGAATTTTGTTCTTGTTGTTGTTGTTCTGCGGCGCTGATGATTCTTCTTCCTCTAGGGAACAGTGTAATAAATGCAGTATTTGTACTGTGTCAGGGATTAGGGTTTGCTGATGAAATTTTCCCATTTGGACAAAATTGCCCTTTTGGGCCTGGACCAGGATAAAAACAAAGATATTTGGACCTCTTTTTTTTAAAAAAAATTGGCAAAAACGCCACAAGGGAAAAATACACAACTAAAATTAAAATAATAATATATATAATAATAATAATAATAATAATAAAAACGAAAATAAATGAAAAATAAAGAAATAACAAAAATAATAATAATAAGAAAATAAAATGAAACCAAATAAATGAGGTATTTTAAAATGCCTCTCTGCCGAAATTTCGTCAGAAACGAACAAAGAAAAACCCGTCTGAAAAAATATATATAAAAAAAACAGTCGGTCAAAAAATGGGGTATGACAACCTGACTATGGGATTTCGGTTGCAGCCGGACACGTGATAGAACAAAAGGAGACCGATGCAACATTTGAATATGTGAAGCTCGGTAAGGTCGATACAAAATTGTCTGTTAGCACAAAATATGACTTCTTTGTAGGGGTTCAATGACAAAAGGAAGAAGAAAAGTTCAAAATCAACGGAGGCATCACTGTTTGATTGAGGAAGAAAGTGGCTGGATGTGAATGTTTTGCCGGCTACAGTGGCTAGAAAATACGGAAGGAAAAAGGTGTTATGAAGAATACACTCTCCTTCGATGAAACAAGAGAACATTTATATAGACACTTCTATCTAGTCCACTTTGACACAATGATTATTGTTACTATTTCAATTTTCAACTTTGTCGTTATAGAATCGTATCGTATAAACAAATGTTTAGAAAAAACTCTTTCACTTTATAATAATGGATTACATTTAACCCGATTGTTTGATGTAGTATGCAGGACTTGAATACAAGTGGGACGAATTTTAAATTCCTTTAGGTTGTCTTTTGAAATACCTTAAAGTATCCATGGAGATTAAGTTGTATGCACCTTCGGATTTAATGGCAAAATTGAGGTGATTGTGGACCTAATGCTCAAGATTAATTTATCGTATATTGTGCAAGTCAGACACTCTTGATTTTGAACCTTGCCACTACTATTTTATTCAGAACAGTTGGTTTCTAACTAGATTTTATTGTTTAACGTAGTATGCAGGACATGAGTACAACTTTCGAAAAAAATAGATTTCTTTAGCATATGTTTTGAAATATCTCAAAGTACCTGACGACACAAAGATAACTGTACCTGTGGACTTATTGGGAAAACTAATTTACAATTATGGTGGAAGATCAATCAGCTTGTCAGGAGAAATTAAAGCAGGAAACAAATTTGAAGGTGATGTAATTGTGGGTGTCGGGTGGCCGATTAAACTCGGAGGGCACCTCAAATGGGAAGTGAAGCGTCATGGCATTGATGTAGGGGGACATGGCCTGACTATGGGATTTCGGTTGCAGCCGGACACGGGATAGAACAAAAGGAGACCGATGCAACATTTGAATATGTGAAGCTCGGTAAGGTCGATACAAAATTGTCTGTTAGCACAAAATATGACTTCTTTGTAGGGGTTCAAAGACAAAAGAAAGATGAAAAGTTCAAAATCAAGGGAGGCATCACTGTTGGATTGAGGAAGAAAGTGGCTGGATGTGAATGTTTTTTCGGCTACAGTGGCTAGAAAATACGAAGGGAAAGAGGTTTTATGAAGGATACACACTCCTTCGATGAAACAAGAGAACATTTATATAAACAATTCTATCTAGTCCACTTGGGCACAATGATTATTGTTACTATTTCAATTTTCAACTTTGTCATTATAATTTTCTACTTGTTCTGTTTTTAAATTTATATATAGAGTGAAATTAGTTAATTATGTTGAAAATAGAGTTTATTAAGAAAAGAAATTAGTCAATTATGTTGAAAAATGACTAGATAACTATAACTAAATATGTACACTTATGAGTTACTTCAAGTGACATCATACACCTAACTTATTTGCGGTTCAAATATTGCGACATGATTCCTTTCAAATAAATTGGATAAACAATAGGTATGAAGTGTTGTTACTATTTCAATTTTCAACTTTGTCATTATAATTTTCTACTTGTTCTGTTTTTAAATTTATATATAGAGTGAAATTAGTTAATTATGTTGAAAATAGAGTTTATTAAGAAAAGAAATTAGTCAATTATGTTGAAAAATGACTAGATAACTATAACTAAATATGTACACGAGTTACTTCAAGTGACATCATACACCTAACTTATTTGCAGTTCAAATATTGCGACATGATTCTTTTCAAATAAATTGGATAACAGATGTCTACGATCTTGTGTTATGTGAACATAATTTGAAATCTTATATTGATCAACCATAATTCGCCGTAAAAAAATACGAGTCCGAAGAACTTTTATTAGCTCCTATTGAAAATTCACTTTGTTAGATGATTCTCATTTAAAACTATTTGTTATACAGAGAAATACAACAATTTCAGGTTTTCTTAGAATTCTTCAAAAAAATAATCTCCATCTCCCTATAGGTTTTTAGTCCTGTGACCAATGGATTATTAATTTATGGCTACTTATTTATGTTTTCTAAACAATCACATGTTTTGAAATTGTGTTTTTAGGCGGTATAATTTCATCTAAAATCACACATTTAGATGACACAAACTTCAGATTCATAAATTCATAGTCATGTTGGAGAAAACTTCTCCCTGTTTAATCATGTTAGCTTTTTTTTAATGAATAAAATTAATATGTTAATTGACTATGTGTAAGTTGACTATGTCTAATAACAAATGTTATTAGTATAAGTAATTTTATTATGATTTTAATTATACTCATGCCCCAGCCTAAAATCATTATATTAGTAGTAATATTAAGAGTTTTGCTTTTCACACCCCGACTTACATGCGCGTCCCCTGATATCTCAAATTTACTCATCTCGTTACTTAGAAAGCGAGTGTGTAAATTAAATAGCAAAATTTTTGGAAAAAAAAGTTCGCTTTCTATATAGCAAACTACAAACTGACCAGTTCGCATTCTAGGAGTAGGATGCGAACCTTATAAAAATCAATTTTTTTGTCCTCTTCACCATTCTCTCATCTCACATGAAATAACTTTGAATGAAACACAGTTCGCAAGTAAAAGTGTGAACCATTCATTGACCTAATTTTCTATTTTCTGACAAACTTATCAACTATTGTAGCCTTGATACATGTATATTGCAAGTATAAATGTAAACTTGGTCATATCAAATAAAGTAACAATTTCGTTTAGCTATGTTTACGGTGTGTGTGATTGGTCGATAATGTCACAACTGCTCCAGTGGCAAATTAAAATATGATATAAGATAGTGGACATTTTTATAAGATAGTTAAAGTGTAAACTGAGTTTGCACTTTAAATAGTGATATGTGTTTCAATTCACACTCTACAAGCGAGTAACAATATTTTATACTCAAACTCAACGTATACGCTTCCCATGATTAAAATAAAAAGAAATAAAGAGTTCTTTTTCTAGATAGTAAATTGCAAACTGAATGCGAACTACTTTTTTCATGATTTTTTTCATCTAGCGGGCGCAGACGTTGAGTCTGAGTTAAAAATATTGTCACTCGCTACTTAGAGTACGAAAAGTGTTCGCATCCTAAAAAGCGAGAGAGTTAGTTTGATCATTTCAGGAGATGGCTGAAGAATTTTAGGGGGTGCGAAAAGCAAATTCCTAATATTAATAGACATGTATATTTTTTTTTCTCTCCCACGAAGAGGTAAATAAATACCACTACAAACCATATATACAGAAAGATTGTGGATTTGAATACGGGCAAACACATCCAATTTAGCAATATTGATATTATTAGTTGGGCTAAGATTTATAGAAAGTCATCTGTTCTTCTATATATGAATAGACTATTAAATTTTTATGTTACTTTTTTCCTCTCCAATTTTTATGCTTTATTTAAGTTCTTTTATTTATAATTTTATCTTTATTTATCAAATTAAATAATTGTATCTAATCATAATTTTAAATTTGAATCAAATTAAATTTTATTGTTTTTATTAATTAAAGTGACACTAATGACAGTGGCGGATCCAGAAATGTTTGCTGATGGGGGCTAAAAAATAAAGTGTATATACATAATATATTTTTGTCCTTATAAAATAAAGTGTATATGTATGCAGGGACTGAGGTTCGAACTCTGGTACTCTTACTATTTCACTTTAAAAAGTAAAATTCTAGCCATTATGCTACTTGACAAAAAATAGTAATCTTCTAAGCTTAGTTTACTTATTTTTTATCATATTTTTAGTCTTGGAAAATTATCATGCATTCAATTTTGATCACTACTGTTAAATTAAAGTGTATTTTTGAATGATTTTTTCGCAGGTATATTTATAACATCATAAAAAGGCACTCCATAAAAAACGAGTTCAAAATTTGATTTTTAGGTCATGAGCTTCGTTACTTTTATCTTAAACTTTTGCCGTTTAAAAAATTCATATTTAATTCATCTAATGGTAAAAAATTCTAAATTTTAGTAAATGAACTTTATATGATATTTTAAACATGTCTGCAAAAATCATTCAAAAGTTTAAGATTTTAATGATAATTAAATTGCAATTATTTTTTACAAGATATAGTATATGAAAAATGCATTTTACAAATGGGGGCTTACAAAAAAATATACTACTAATATTATAGGAATTATGATTTTTTTTTTTGGGGGCTTGAGAGCCCCCAATAGCCAACACATGCATCTGCCACTAACTAATGATTACTCCCCCGATCTCAAATAGAAAGAGAATGTTTGCTTATATTTGAGACCGGAGGGAGTATTTTACAACCGTCCTCAAAGGAATTTTTAAATTGAGTACCTCTTAGATTACAAGTATAAACTCTTACCACTGAGTCATTACCTCAAGTCTAAATTAAATTATATTTAACCCTAATTTAAATTTTAGATCAAATGTAATTTAATCCTATATTAATTCAATCTTAAAAAATCAAATTTAAACTAATTAATCTTAATTTAATTTTGTATTTATAATATAGTTATTAAATTTAAAATGAACAAATAACTTATTTAATCTTATACATAAACACTTATCATGATAAGCTCTTGTACTATAAGTTATAAAAACTGTTTATCCAAACAGTACCTTAATGATAAAGTAAAGCCGGTTCATCTCATTTTTATTTCTACTTTTCATTAGTTTATTAATCATTCAATTCAAATATAATTTAATTGGTTGAAACAATTAACTTATGATTCGAAGGTAGTTACGACAAATAGTTTAAAAGAGAAAAAGGAAAACCAGAAAAATGAATGAACTAGTCTCATTTCATGAGAAAAACATAATTAGGCTCTACTCACTGTTAAAGTTCAGCGAGAAATACAGAAAAGAGTTTCAATAATATCAGAATAACATTGTTTGACATAATAAGGATTACAAGACAATTTATAATAATTTCTAATGGACTACTAGACTACTAACATATAAAGTCCAATACTTAATATCCTAATAATATTATTATTTAACACACACCACCACTTATATAATACAAGCATGTATGGATGACCCCCTAAGGCTCCAAGATACCCCAAAACTCATAACAATCCTTCTTCCATCCTATCTTTGAAGGCTCCAAAGATGAAAACCCCAAGAATAATTGCTTAAGGTCTTGGGGCCTAACCCCCCGTACAAACCTCATACCAAATAGATGTTTTCTTTTCCCCCCTCCCATGAATCTTTTATACCCCCCAATATATTTCAAATTTGCCCTTTCAGAAAAATTCGGTTCGCAGAAACCGAATTTTTTCTAGTGCAAATTCAGAGTAAATTTCGGTTTTTAGAAACCGAAATTTGTTTTCAAGGCAAAAAAAAACTTCGGTTTCTACGAACCGAAGTTTTTTCAAGGGCAAAAATGGAAATTCAGGGGGATAAAAGATTCACGGTGGGTGGGAAGAGAAAACATCTACCAAATATAGATCGGTAATGGCCAATTAGTGAATAATAACAAATCATAACAATCCCTCTTCCATCCTATCTTTGAAGGGCTACCCCCCACCCCCATCCACAAACCTCATACCAAATATAGATGAGTGAGCTAAAATGGAAAGATGTAATTCGGAGTTACCCTACGCTTGAATAAGTCGAGGATTTTAGGTAGCCTATGGCGCAACATTTGTCAAGAGAATGCTATAACTTTTGAAGGGAAGAAATTCTTCCATTTTCAAACTTAAAATCAATGACTCGTCCGTAAGGAGGGATCAATAGTGGGATGAACAAATGCCGACAATATCAAATATGTCGCGCAAATTTGAGTAACTTAAAAGAAAGGAATTATTATTAGAAGTTAAGAACTTAGAACACCTCAAGTAGGAAGAACGAGGTTAGGTTCTTTATTGGTGTTGTCGTTGATGGAGTTTTAGGCATTTTTTAATTTTTCGGAATGGTTTTATTTTGTGATTATTCTTAAATTTGAATAAAAAATTAGTCTTATACTATAAGTTTTACTTCACATTATTTTCCGAGCAATTCAATTTTTATTTTGTGAGTACACGTAATATATTTCACCTTAATATTTATTTATTTTTCATAAATTTTTTATATGCGAGCTAATTTTTAATCTTTTGTTTTTATAACGTGAATGAAATTTACTGATTTTTTTCTTTTGAAGATTCTTTTTAGAAAATATGTTAAAATTAGAAGAAATTAGGTAGTCTATATATATTAAATTGAAAGAAAGGTAAAATTTTAAAATGTGAAAACAAAAAATTACAGATATGTTTTTAATCTCAAGCAAATTTTAACTAACTTACGTCCAATTTTTTTTTTACACTAATTAATGTCATAATTTTGAATATACCATTTACTTAATTTAGTACAAGTAAAATGTTAAGATCTCTAATCTATAATAAATTCCATTTTGCATTGTCAAAAAGAAAATGTATTTCATTTATTTTTATATAAATTTAAGGAAATTTTTTATATTAATTAAAACCGTTAGTTCGAAGATGACTTGACTTATCACTTCACTCCTTAACCTATCTACTGCAGCCACAAAAGACAAAACCATTAGTATATCCCTTACAAAGAGTTAAACTAACTTCCTTAATCTATGTGTATTAAGTTAATTCTACCTACCAAGTATATATATGTGGCTAAGTATATTTTATAAAACATACAAAAATTAATAATTATTGGCTGTTATATATTATATTACATTACATCCTTAAGCAGCATCAGCATTAGATATTGAAGTACAATATTGTGGTAGATTGGCAGTGTATATGAATGACTACGTACACTCACACAATCTACACACTCATCCATGCATGGAACAAATACACTACCAACAATAACCTCAAATTCATCATACTAATTATTATTATTATTATTTATTATTAATATACTATCATAATAATAATACTCATATACTTAGAACTAATTAATAATTAACTCTCACTACCATATAATGTTAGGACTTATTAGGACTTATTACTACTCAAAATCCATTATTATTGTTTGATCCATTCCCAAGATGATGATCTTGATGGAAATGATGATGATGTTGATACCTTGACATAGAACTAGTGCTACTCTCACCAACATCAAGTTGTTCAGGTCTATATACCTCTTCTTGTTGTTCTTCATCTAACTCTTCTTTTGCAACTTTTTGCATTCCTCCCATAAATTCCAATGCTCTTTGTTCTTGTGATGCTAAAACATGTTGTTGTTGTGATTGTTGTGGTGGAACAACTGAAGGTAACTTTGAGAGTAATGCTTCAAGACTACTCATTGATGGTGTTACTTTCATTGGCATGTTATTGAAATGATCATATAATTGATCACTTTGTTGTTGTGGTGGATAACTTCCTTGGTAATTATGCCATTGTTCTGATGGAATATTACCATAGGGTTCTAGTTTGTAAGGGTATGCTGATGATGATGGGTGTGGTAGTAGTACTCCTGGTATGCTTTCAATGTAGCTGAACTTTTTTCTTAATAGAACCACATAGCTTAAGTCTTCAATCACCTTGAGTTCCATAGAAACACACAAAATATAAGTTGAGTGAGTATAATTTTCTAATGTGTTAAGAAAACGTCCGCGACTAGGACTAATTGATTTGCGACTATAACATAATTGATGTTGTGGTTGCAGAGACTGAAAATGATGCTGACGTGTTGACTTTAGTAATAATTTTGAGAAAATGGTGTAACCGAATGTAATCACATGTATTGGTGCTAGACACAAAATGAGTTGAGTGAGTATAATATATTGTGTAATGTTTTAAGAAAAGGTCCGCGACTAGGACTGATCTATCTATGACATCATGGTTTTTGACGTCTTCACAACTACAACATAATCACAACTCTGGTCCATTTATAACCTATGAAACACCGACACAAATATAAACACCAGATACGATACTGACACTCAGACATATTGTTGACATTATTAATACTTTTGAGAAAATTTTGTAACCGAATGTAATCACATGTGAATGTCTTGTTGTAAGACACAAACACATGTTAGAGACACCAGACATGTCTTCAATTTGAAGTCTTGGTACTCAGTGCTACATTTAACTGTGATTCTTTGCAATATCGCGTACATATCGTGTGTATGTGTGTGTGAGAGATAGAGAGAGGGGAAAGGGAGAAGAGAGAGAACCTTATGAACAGCTCCTAATTGAACAACACCTTCTCTAACAGCAATGAGGGCTATAGTCTACAAGATATATATAAATAAATTGAATCAAATAAAGAAATTAAGCACATACATATATAATTGAACATGTTTTGTCAAATACATACCTTTATACCAGACAAGAACTGAGCTTCCCAAGTCCTAGGGTGCTGTAAAAGAAATCATTCTCTTTCAACAAACTTTTAATATGAAATCATTAACTATAACATTATATTAATAATCAATCTTTTACTCACTGAATCAGCTGAATTATGCCATGCTGACAAGAAGTTAATTTCTTGATCATTAGGTTCTTTGTATATCCACTTGTGACTATGATCTGCAGCTACTTTTCCAATCAATCTGTTCCATAAAATCTAACTAATTAAGCCTATTTTCTTAAGAAATGTTGTTTTTCAAATTAGTGAATTAAGTACATAGATTAATTAGATATGTTAAAATGTTACATTACATAGTACATAACTACATACCCTTCACCATAGTTATAGATCTCATGTGACATCTTGAAGAAAAGTTCAGGTTGAAGACCTTGGTAAGGTTGAATTAATTCACAGTTACCATAAACTGATGATGAGTTAGGACAATCACTACTACCACCAGACTTTATTTCAGGTGCTGCTGCTGATGCTGCAAAATTGCAGAATCCATCTTCCCAAACTAATATCCTATGCATGCATATGATTATAACAATATAAAAATGTAATTAATTAATTAACTAATTTCCATTTTTGAAGTTATATTAACACTCATGAAAATTATTAAATCATTTACCAATTCCTTCTGTTTCCTCTTGATCTATCATATGCCCCTTGTCCTTCCCATCTATATTACAAAAACAAAAATATAAAGAAAAAATAAGCACTTATTTACTAATGAAAATGTTTATATGAAGTTTAGTATATAAAATTAATTAGTCTTTATATTATATGCAAGTATGTATATACTTCATCTGGTCTTAGATATTGTATCTGTTTATATTTAAGACCAGAAAAAAGTATATATGATATTTTTATGAAGTTAAACATATAAGATTAATTAGTCCTTATATGTATATGCTTCATCTAGTCTTAGATACAAACAAAAAAGTATCTGTACGTATTTGCTTATATTTAAGATCAGAGAAAGGATATGTGATGTTTTCTACATGAACATTTTGAACTAAAGAATTGATTAATGTGTTATCCTATGATCTTCAATTTCTTACTTGGGTGGAGGGTAGTTTCTAGGCAAGATCCTCCAAAAAACAGCATAAACCCATTGAGAATTTTCATGGATGCATAAACTTCTTAGAGTGTGTTGAAGAAGATGAGTAACAGCTAATGGAGTTAGATGTTCTTCCATATATAAAAAATAAAACCCTCACAAAAATAATATATATAACAATTATAGAAACTATAGCTTATAGCTCTTCTTTTTTCTCTTCTCTTGAAACCCTTTTAGCTATAGGTATCTTTAATAATAGTAGGAAACTGCAACATCCTATCTCCTCCTTTATATAAGCACACACCAACAAGGAAATCTCACATTTATATTTTATACCCCTCACACATTTTTATTTAGGTGGGTGGGGAAAAAGAAAAAGAGGTGAAATAAATGAATATCATATAGTTTTCTTAATTTTTTTTGTGGGGCCCACCACCTAAAAATAAGTCTCGTTTTTCAATTTTATAATTGAAAACAACCAAAACTCACCCAAATTCATGAATCATCTTCAATCAACAACAAAAAAGCCAAATGTAATATAATATTAAATTATTCGAGAACACTTAAATAAGATGACGTATGTGTCTTCTAACTTAACTAAAGTGTGGATTCGATCCCTAATTTTGACATGCATCACATTTTAAAATTCTTTGGAAACATTTGCCATCCATTTGAGTCTGATAAAACTTGGAAGATTAGTCTCTGCAGTTATGCACAGAGTATATCTTATTTATGCCAAAAAAAAATATTAAATTATTATACTATAGTATTAGTTTATTATGTGGCTTAAAGTTGAAACAAGAACATGATTTATATGAGTTACGTAGCTCCATGTCTTTGATTTGATTACACTCTTATCTTAATTCCTAGCTAGATCTATTATGCTCCTGCAGAAGCAGCATTTTATACTATATACTTATTTTTAATTTTGAATTCATTTTTTCCATACCGTTCTGTTTCCTGACACTCTTAAGGTATCAGCAAAGTACTCATGATTCCTAAACCACAACCATTTATTTCAATTCCACCACCAATAACATTTGTTAACATCTCGATTTCACGGCAGTTGTAGTTTCGTATTATTACTTAAATGAATTACAGTATTAGTAATGCAAACAATCCGGATAAAAATTCTCTGTTGTAGCAGATCACACGGTAACTCATTGTATTAAATATTAGCCATTGGTTTTTAAATCAATCCAAATTATAGACAGACAAAATTAACTATAAACCATCTGGGACGTCAATCAAAAATTGGATGGTCAGGATGAGTCGCAGTTACTCCATCAAATTCGATCCATTAACACTCCATGCATATATATATATATATTATCTTTCAGTTTACAATAGTATTCCTGAATTGCTACACTTCTCAACTCATTCGTTCTTTACCCTTATTATGTGTCTATGAGCCATATTCAACACGACCAATACATTTTAATTTACCATCTTGATTTGTGTCAATTTTTTTTTTACCATCTTGATCTTATTATAGGTAAATTTTTTTTTTCTTGGTTTATAAATTTTTAATTTTTTTTCTGATGACTGCTACCAGTGGAACTAGGTAATAGTGCCACTGCCAGAATAAATCCCTTAGTAAAAACGAAATATCAACATCAAATTACTGTTTCATACTATTGAATCACAGAAACTACTAGGAAGTAATAACTGACTTGTTAGTGTAACAAGGCACAAAATGCACTACTAATTAATATATATGACAAAAAATAATAACTATATATAGTGAGAGAGCACAATATTATTGTAGATACTGTACATTGTCAGACTTTAATAATCTTAATTTATATTTTACTCCAAAAGCTGATAGACTTCAATTATTCCTTAACCTTTGTTGCACTGCTAGTGAAGACTTTCTTTTTCTCCCTTATTTAGTTGTTTTTCTAATTTCATATTCTAATAGAGACTTTGTTTTATGGAGGATCAAGTCCCACATGGAATGAAATACTTAGTGGACTATTTAAGTGGTGTATTCTTTTCCAACCAATTTTAAGGAATGATTGTCCAAGTGTTTGTTGGTGCTTTAGAAAGTTGTGGTTGCGATTGCAATTTCGTTGCAGAGATCTCAAAATCTATTATGTTATGGCCGTTGGCGCTCTTAGGGGTTGCGGCTATAGTAGAGACTTATGCATTGTGGAGTGTTACACTTTTGTTTAATGCCAATATATATATAATGATGATGAAAAAAAGTATATGTAATATTGAATCCAAATTTTGAGATTAAATACAAGTGATACTACATCCACTAAACAAAAAAACAAAAAGAGTAATTCCACCGTCTATCTAGTAATACAATCGATGAAGGTTTACAATCTACTCATAAAATAAAATGGGAGCTCCGAGCTCCCATCATTTTAGCCAAGAATTATAGAGTGATTCATGGAGTGTATGTTAAATTTCACATTGAGTGCTCAATGGAGTATTTAACTTGCTTGGTTCTTCACCTTAATACCTAGGGTTCTTTAATACTCCATCATCATATGATTTTAAATTGAGGTGTGCAATGTAAAGGGTTTTTAATTAAGTCTCCACAACGAACAAATAAACTGTAATTTCAGCGGCACCGAACACATTTTTTTGCAATATAAAGATTTACAGCGTTACTGCAATTACGACCACAATCACAATTTAAAACCATACTCATCATATATATTTCCATTGTGCTATACTATTCTTACTCTTATCTTCCCACCTTGATGGAAACAAAGTTTCTTTCTACTATATTTTTTTATTAATTTTTCTTTAAAAGTAATATTAAAGGTTGAGAGAGAGAGAGAGAGAGAGAGTAATTATGAAGATGAAAGCAACACTTTTGTAGCTAAGTATTTGTTTTGCAAGAATTAATTACGAAGAACAAACAATAAATTAAAAGCACACATAAAATGACACCAGCTAGAGTTCAACAGGGTGTAACCATAACCTGGTGAATTTTTCCAAATGAAATAATGTGATGATGAAACACTGAAAATAAAGTTGAACAACAAAATCTATCTATATTCATGAAAATTTGAACTCTTCACTCTCAGAATAGTTGTTACCTTCTCTCCCTTTCTTTGCACCTGCAACATTATCACTTCTGTAACTTACATTATGACTAAAAGAAGAACTCATTACTTTCATTTCCTCACTCACTCACTCACTCACTCACTCACTCATCTGACACACCACAAAAGCTTGTCAGCTCATTATGATGTTTTTTCATTTCATCTCTTTGACCATTCATTTTTATTAACAACAAAGAATACAACAAAATTATGAAATGAAAATCATATATGAAACTCATATGAATATATATATATATATGATTTTTTTTTCATTCATATATATTTTTTTTTATTGAGGTATTATTTAGATTACCTAATAACATCATCATTTATTGCTTTCATTTCTTGAAAGTGACACATTGCTATCTACATGATTTCCCAAACGGATTCTTCCTGTGGTGTGTGTGTGAGTGAGTGTTAGTGTTGTGAGAGAGAAGAGAAAAAAGGGTTGGTGTCATCAAGGGTTAGTTAAATAAAATGTATAGTATCGTTTTAAACTGCGGTTGCGGTTAGAGTTATAAACGATTTCTTGCGGATTTAACCCTCCAATAGTAGGGCAGAGAGACTTGATAATTTGGATTATCTTTTTTATCTCAACCTTTCAGTATTAGAGGAAGTGGACTTGATAATCGAGAGTTTGACAGAGAACTAAAGAAAGTCTAGCAAAAAGATTGTTTTGGTCAAAATTTGAATTGAGATTCCAACCGATTCTTTTTAACCTAATAGTCATGGCAAAGTATCGCTTGAGTTACGCTGAAACCCTTATATTGCAACTAAATGTTGTCAATGTGATCAAAATTTCTATCGAAATATAGTTGTAGAAACTTCAAAATCCTTTATATTGCGGCTGTAATTGTGATTGCGGACCAAAATTTAAAAGCATGTTGTAGTGTGTGTACAATGTGTAATGCAAGATATGTACTATGGAAGGGAGAAGTTGGGGACAGTGTACAGATTACTCTGAAAAGAGTGAGGTAAGCAAAAGAAAAGTGGTGTTGGGGGCTACAAAACAATTGAATGAGGTTTGGATTTTATTGAAAGGTGGTGATGCCTTCTATTCTAGTGGACATAATATATTCATATTTTGTTCTTTTCAGATAAAGAAAAGAAATTAATAATAATGTTTTTGTAATTAATAAGTTTGGTTTTGGTATATATGAGGAAAATAAATCAAGAATGGCACAATAGTCTTTTGTTTGGTCAAGGAACAGGTGTTGATATTGAAAGTATGCCCCATCCCTTTCTTCAATTAAAGGAAGTGGAATCTCTGCCAATTCCCATCCTTCCCAATGTCTATGTCCCATTTCATTTATTCAAATACTATACTATATACGTACAGTTTCTTTTTTTTTTTAGTAGTTTTGTATTTATGTATAAAAGAAAAACATTTTGATAGTTTTGTATACATTTTTATGAAAAACATAATACATTAAGTGTGAAATATTCACCAATTTTATCGATGATTAACTATGTAAGAAAACTTGGATGATTACTTTTAATCTATGAAGCACGGACTCGGACACCACGACACCGCTAATGTAAAAAATATAGGACACCGACACCGCTACATATTTATAAAACATATAAATTGAGAATCAAAATATATACATGTAAATCTAATTTGAGCAAGTTATTTTTTAAAAAAAGTTTTAAAACAAGATATGATAGTATTTTACCTTTATTTATCCATCTACGATCGAAAAAACTAAAAATATCGTAATCAAAATGTAATGTCTTCAATCCCTAATTGATCAATATTGTTGTTTCTACACATCTTTAACTCTTGTAGATATGTCTAACATGTGTCTTAGGAGAGTATAAGCAAAGAAAAATAATTTTTTTTGGGACACTTGTCCGACACGTGTCATACGAGTGTCTTACAGATGTCGGACACCGATCAAAGGAGTGTCAAACTAAAGGAAAAATTGAATTTTTTCCTACACCGATATGAGCTATCCGGCACGTGTCGGACGAGTGTCATAAGAGTGTCGGACACCGACACGTGTCGGACACCGACACGTGTCGGACACCGCGACACACATAATCATAGAGGTGTCGGTGCTTCCTAGCTTTTAATGCAATTTCTATATAAAATTCAAATTATAGAAAAAAGACAATGAAATTTTCAAATAGTAAAATTCCTAAAGCGGCCTCCAACGAAAACAAAAGCCACCACCAATACGCCTACGCGCCAGACGGCCAAAAGGAGAGGAGAATAAGAGAACAAAAAAAGAAGATAGAGAGCAAGCCCACACCACACTAGTACCACCGAGCCCCAAGATCAACTCTAGACAAGATGGCACTCAAACCTTTATTTAGATTTCTTTTTTACGAAAAAAAACGAAATTCATTCATTCAAATCGGCAAATATATCAATCGAAATCATTACATATTTAAATTCGCTAAAAACTAAAAAGTTTGAATATATGAACAAGCTCACAGCATCCGAGTTAATAACATAAAACAACTCAATTTTTACAAATATGACAAAACCTACAATTGATATAATAAACTCCAAGTGTCCGAAATAGTCATGCCTTCAGATCTGCAACGTTGACGACTCTAATATCATTGAATATGCTCTGAATTTGGATTGAAACAAATTTGCAAATTTAAACAAAACAAACACCGTACAAAGATGAGATAAACACCGTACCAAGACAGGATAACAAAACGACTCCGCACTAAGGCGGGGCAAACGAAAAAATCACGAAGGAAAAACTCAAATGAACCCTAAAATTATGTGTAAATCACTTATTGAATTGAAAATAAATAAAAAACAATCAAGAGGGATGATTTCGGATTGATCCAGTGGCGGAGCAAGACGAAAAAACGGGGGTGGGCCGCTATAAATATAAACGGGGTTTGAACCGTAAATATTTGAAATTCATGTATGTTAATATATATCTTATGTATCACTATGAATATACTCATAAGGATTAATTTTAATCATAAGTTTTTAGACTTTATCGATATACTATATTTCAATTTTAATCTCTTTAAAAAATTTCAAGCAAGCTTTGGTCTTTCGTCCGAATGTTTTTCATCATGACATTTGTCCTATTTTTAAGTCAATTCATGTGTAAAATTCACATTTTTTTAATTAGTTCTAGTATTTATAATTGTAATATTCAATGAATCTTTCTCACAAAAATTTATAATTTTTTAACCAAAGATAGATTAAACATGAATTTTTATACACTAAAACTCTATTTTAAATAAAAAACTTAAGTACTTTTTCAGAAAAAAATGAATATTTTGACAAAATAAATAACACATTTTAAAACATTTAATAGGTTATTAAATAATATAACATTAGAAGAGGTGCTTCAAAAAGTAAATTAAAAGGGACATTTGAACTACTAAGAATAAAAAAATAAAAATAGCAGAACATGTTTAACGGGAGTTTGAAAAAGGGTTTGAAACCCCCGCAACTAAAGCGTATTGGGAGAGTTCTGAATACAAATACGACTTAGCGGGAGTTTTGAACCGCCGCTACCTACTATCAAAACCGCCGCTATACAGTATACTCATGAAAAAAAATTAAATTTTTTGGGGCGGGCCATGGCCCTGCCCAGCCCACAAGCAGCTCCGCCCCTGGATTGATCCGAAATCACCCCTCCCTAATGGATGAACCAAAAAAAAAATGAAAAAAGAATTAGGGTTGTAAGGTTGGCGGTTTGAGTGGAGAAGAAGAGTGTTTCTTATCATTTATATTGACTATGAGTTTGACAAAAATAATGTACTACACTCATTAAAGATCCAAAAATACAAATTTTTTTCAACAACTAAATTTTATTAATAATGCAACTGAGCGCAAGACGAGCATGGTGCGTAAAAATACAATTAACAACTCAAACAATATCAATGTGCAAATGCAATGTCGGTGAGCATTTTGGCAGATTTGAAAGTGGGAAATTCCAACCCAATTAATTAGTTTGAAAAAGTGAATCATTTCCATAAATATATCTTTAGAAGAATATAATTTATTTTCTTTGTTGTCTAAAAACAATCTAATGACTAAATTCGCACATTTTTAAATTTAGACCACTACCTATTGGTATCACCGCACCGCAACTATCAAATGAATTGTATTAGCCAAACAAACATATGCTACTAATTTATTAATTAGGAGACAACAAAACATAGTATTAGATATAATGCATACTTCTAAGCAGGCAGCAGGCAACAAACGATATTTTCCACCATCATCACACAATTAAATATATGAATGTGCTATATAAAATAGGTGTAGGAGTAAAGATTGTAATTAGATATTAGTATGGAATGTTTGGTGGCATATTATAAGTTATAGTTAAATGGGCAAGGTTAGATAGATTCCTCTCCTGGCCCCCCAATTTTTTTGTCACAAAAGAATAAGACACATAACCCTCACACCTCAGATATTTGGCAATGTAAGTAAATGATACCCTAATTGGTTATCCGTGATGATGTCTATAAAATTCAGTGTTTCTTGAAGTGATGGAATTTCTTATCCCCTTAACTAACTTATTTGTTTCTACACTTGAGTTATATAATTAATATATAAAACAATTCACATTTTCCAACATTATAAAAATAAAATAAAATCTTATGTGCGTGTGTGTGTTTTGTTTGATTTTAACTTTGGTCCTCAAATATAGACGATTCATACACATCTACCCAAATATGCATGTGATCTGCTATCAATTCTTCGAAGGGTGCAACAATGAGGAAATAATCATTAGATTATAAATGTAGGACAATATTTATATTTAAAATAAATGAAGAAAAGTTGATTGATGGTTGTGATGTGAAAATTGAGAGAAAAAATTGAGAACATCCATTGTTAAGAAGTCCCAAATCGGTTGCGAGATGACTTGAATAAGTGTTTATATACTAGAGGCAATCCTCACTTTACAAGTTGGTTTTGTAAGGATGAGTTAGACTCAATACTCAATTCTAAGATGTGTTAAAAGTCTCACATCGGTAAGGATGAGTTAGGCCCATAAGATGAGAACTCCCTATATATATATATAGTTATCTTCATACTTAATGTTGAAATCTTATGAGTTATAATTTTTAAGAGGATTGTTTTTTTTCATGTGGTACATGAAGTACTCTTGATGTTATATACCGACAAAATATAAATTGATCCAACTAGTGATGATTTTTTCCCAACTAGAAACAATAAAACATTAAAAGGAGAGAGAAAAGGGAAAGAGTAAAATAATGAACACATTTGCTCTTTTTTTTCACATTTGAAGTCTTTTTAACTTGTTGATTTTTCTTGTTGAAGTGTTGTCTCCCTTAAATTGTATAAATTAACCATTTTTTACTATTTATCTGAAAAACATGAGTTGCTTTCTCTACTATTCAAACAAAAACAGACTATAGAAGTATAAAAGGTTGACACATACAGTGGAAAGAGTTCAAAACTAACGCAAATATAAAGATTGGGGGGCCTTTATATACCATTTTAGAAAAAAGTAAAAGGGGGAGAACAAAAAAAGAAGATTAGGTGGATGAATATAAAAAGAGGAGATTGAATACCCGTCCAATAAAAAAACTAATGGATGGGATGAAAACTAAATTAGAGTCGTGAGAAATTAAAGACTGAAATTGTCTATTGCGTGAAACAATTACAACAAAAAATGAATATATATATGTACAATAAATCACATGGTGAAATTTTTTATTTTAATGATGGATATTAGGTTTAATAGAAGATGATTAAATACAAATTTCAATCAAAAAGAAACATGTTCGACCAGGGACGGATCCAAAAACTTATCACACCGGGAGGAGAAAAATAGTAAATAATATAAATGAATCTATTAGGGCCTGTTTGGTGCACAGGATAAGAGACATGATATGATAATTGTATCATATCCTATCGCAATCCAGTGTTTGGTGATACAACAGGATATGATAAGTTAATCCTTAAACTTATCCTATCATGTCTCTCTAGTTATAATTCTTATCCTGAATTTGAGGTGGGTTACCAGCAGGATAGGATAAGAAAAAAAAATGACTGATTTATTTTATAAAATATATTTTAAAATACATAAAATAAAATTAATAAAATATAAATAATAAAATAATTAATTTTTAAATATATATGTGATTACAATATTTTAAAGTAAAATGATTATTAAAAAATTGACAAATAGGGATATTAATTTAAATTTTATAAAAAATTAAATATAATTCTTTTACAATAGTAGTTTTATTATTTACGTATGAGATATATCATATATTTATTTGGCTTATCTAACATGTATATATTATTGAGTTATTTATTTGATCATGATTTATATAAAAAATTAAACTTGATTATTTTCTCATAATTTTTATTTGAAATTATATAAAGGTATTTGATTACTTATTCATATTTTTTATTTATAAAATTTAAAGTATTACAAAATAATTTTAAAAAAATAACAATTGTTTTACAATAGTAATTTTGTCATAGTCATTTAAATATGTTATATATCTTATCATATTATTATGAGCTATTAAAAACAAAATATAATAGTTATTATGTTTGTTATCCTGTGTGCACCAAACACAGGATATGATAACTGAGTATAACTGTTATCCTGCTGTTATCATATCCTATTTTTATCCTGTTTTATATCCTATCCTGTCATTATGCTATCCTGCGCACCAAACGGGCCCTTAGAGATTATTTTTTGTTACATTGTCCATGTAATATTTTTGTTATCATGTTATGATAAGAAACTCATCTTCGTTAGTTTAACGGTGACTGACTAATCACATCCGGGGAATATGTGGGGCACAAAAAATGAGTTCTTCCCTGGATTGAATTTTGTTCATACGCAAGAGCCAAATATCAAACTTTTGACCACTTGCTTAAAGGACTCGAGACTCTTATCACTTAAAAACCAACTAAATTTTTAATTAAATGGTTATAGTTTTAATAATCCAACACTTATAATTGTTCGACAATATAAATATTTTTATACTGTAAATGTATATCAATAAAATTTTTATTTATATAATATAATTATAAATTACAATATACTAATTATATATGGTATAATATGTATCATATAATATATTATGTATGTGTATGTAAATGAGGGGGAGGGGGGGGCCTTGGCCACTGCTTGCCTCCCTCCAGATCCGTCCCTGTGTTCGACATACTTTGAAAATGATTACCGTGATAAATATAATTTACAAAAATAATATTTATTGTTTTATTAGCATACGCAGTTATTAAATTTATGGTTATTTAGTTATTAAATTCATTGTAAAATAAAATATTTCATCTAGTTTTTAAATTGACAATATTCTTGTCGTAAATGTTTTTATTTTTTTGGTTTCAGTCGTAAATGTTTTTATTTGATATGAATTTTTTTTTTTTTACAAATGTTAATTTATGTGAAAATCACATCACAAAAAGACCACGATATGCATTCCAACCCACCCACGTTTGCCAAACACAATATCTAATGCTCAATATACTCATTTGTGATAGGTTCGGGACAATAATTATCGCTACAAATAGCACAACTCTATTTTTTTGGCAGTTAAAATATTAATTATTTAAATTTATATATATATATATAGGGGGCTGCTAATTTAGACCCAGTTGGGTCTAAATTAGCAAGGTGCACCTTTTGAGTTGGACAAAAATACCCTTTCTTTTTATAAAAAAAAAAAAAAACATATTGGCGCTGATCCAGTGTCGCGCGCCTACCGCAGGATCACCGTTACAGACCGTTGATTTCCATCAGACGGCCAAGAGATGATCTCATCATGGCTGTCGGATCAATCAGACAATCTAGATCATCTAGCTCCATGATAAGTCAGCGCGTGCACTACACTAGATCTGCGCCTGGAGAGAGAAAAATTTATTTTAAAAAAAGCAGGACACGTGTCAACTGCTGGGTGGTTGTCGTGTTTTTTTTTCATTTAATACTTTAAACTCAATTATTTCGTTGTAAATTATTTTTTTATTTTTTTATTTTTATACCAAAATTCATAATTTTTTTTTGTCTACAAATAGAGACTTGGTTCGTTTGATTTGGACACAAAAAAAAAAACTCAATTTTTCACTACCTTTAATTATCTTTATATAATACTGTGAAACCATTTAGCTGGTAGAATGGTTTCACAGTATAACTCTCTGAAACCATTTTACTGGTAGAATGGTTTCAGTGAGTAATTTCTTAATTGTTTGCTTCTGAAACCATTCTGAAACCATTTAGCTGGTACAATGGTTTCAGAGCGTTGTACTTTGAAACCATTTCACTGATAGAATGGTTTCAGGAGAGTTGATTCTTAATTGTTTGCTTCTGAAACCATTTTACTGCTAGAATGGTTTCACAGTATAACTCTCTGAAACCATTCTTCCAGCTAAATGGTTTCATAGTAATATATAAACATAATTTTTCACATCCTTAATCTCGTTATTTATATGTTCTATTGCATTTTAAATTATGTGTATCGTACTAAGTACGTTACTTGTGTGTTGTAATTTAACACGCACCACTCAATCAACTCACTGAAACCATTATACCAGCAAAATGGTTTCAGAATATAACTCTCTGAAACCATTCTACCGGCTAAATGGTTTCATAAGCAAATAACTAAGAATCAACTCAATGAAACCATTCTACCAGTAAAATGGTTTCAAAGTACAACTCTCTGAAACCATAGTACCAGCTAAATGGTTTCAGAAGCAAACAATAGTTTTTAATTACCGTTTTATCTCATTTAATTAACGAAAAATAGTTTCAGGTCTCCAAAAATTTCATAAAATATACCAAAAGTTCCAGAATATTATCTAATATTTTATTAGAAACAAATAAAAAAACAATTGGTTTCAGAGTACAAATCTAGGAAATTATTATTATTATTTGTTAAATGGTTTTAAATAATCAGCGGAATTTGTGAAAATAATTTCATGACTTGAACTAGGGAGAGTGAGGTACACAAGAGGGTTCTAAATAATTCATAGTACTTTACATAAAATTTTGGAAATTTTTTATGGAATTATAATATTTTTAATTACCTTTTTAATCATTTAATTAACTAAAAATAGTTTCAGGTCTCCAAAAATTTCATACAATATACCAAAATTTCCAGAATATTATCTACTATTTTATTATGAAAAAATAAAAAAAAATAGAGCATCCCTGAGGCCGCACGCGCCCCCACGCGCCTCGATCTCCCTCAATACTCAACGAAACTCGACGTTCCTTATATGGATTTTGATCGTTTTTCAATTTTACAAAGTTTTCCGGTATTAGTTTTTGAAATCGGCGTTCGATTCGCACGTAAAATGAGGTCGAAATTTGGAAGAAATTTAAAAAATGTAATAGTTGTTGTTGTTGCATGGGGGGCGCGCTATTTTGGGGGGCGCGCTATTTTATGATGCAAATTACATACATGCCCCAGTTGCTCTATTGTTTCAAAAAAAAAAAATGGGTATTTTTGTCCAACTCAAAAGGTGCACCTTGCTAACTTAGACCTAACTAGGGTCTAAGTTAGAAAACCCCATATATATATATATATATATATATATATATATATATATATATATATATATATATATATAAAGAAAAGAAAGAAACAAAAGAAAATGGTGAATTCTTTGCTACACTTCTTATTTGGACATGTATCGGTATATCTGTTGAAGTTAGTTGCTTGACTGTGTTTATTAATTTTCTATATCAAACATTATTTGTGACCTATTATAATTATCCACCTTAACAGTGTACCATTACATATTCAAATGAAATTTGCACCGGAGTGCTCACCAAGAAAAATAAACGCTAAATATTGGGAATAAAATTTTCAATTAAACTTTTGATCAATGTTAAATATTGGGAATAATATTATGAATACGTCAGGTAGATGTGAATGTTTGAGGCAATATTGTTTGAGTTTTAGATCTTGTGGTTACAACCAACAAATATTGGTGGAAAGCTGTGACATGAATGGAAAGCATTGAGAAGTGTAGAGCTGGATACCACGGTTGGTTGATGACTTTAGATGTATCATAATCCACAATGTGTAGGGTACCTTAAAATAAAGCATAAAATTTTGAATACTTGTTACTGAAGGTATGAACATGATGACAAAATTCTCGACAAATTTGGTGGTGTTCAAAGGGTTTCAAGTGGGCAATGAGTTGGATTTTCAAATCACTCAATTGTCGTTTGCAGTGACACGTTGTTTTGAGTGAAAAATTATTGTCAAATATTTGTTTTGGGTTAAGCTTTTGGTTTTGAAGGGAAGGAGGTCTAATAATCTAGAGTTCAGTCGCAAGATAAGTGAAGTAAGGATCAAAAAATATTTTCACCAGAAATTGAATTGGGATTCTCCCAAACCATTTATTCTAGGGGGAGTTCATTACTTAAACCCAATGTTTTGATTTGTCAATTTTCTTTTTGTTGGTCAAGTAGTCTAGTGACTAGAAAATCCACTTTAAAGGTGAATAAATGGAATGTCCGGGGTTCGAACCCCGACTCCTACACATACAGTACATAATAGGGCTTTAGAGTTAATACCACCCGGCGGTTCATCATAAGTCTGGAAGGAGGCGCCTAAACTAGTCGGACTTCAATACGCTTAACAGACTTCTATGTCTGAACTTGTGGAAGGCAACCCATCGATAGGAACAGCAGGGCGGGAAGACTGATGCAGCTCTTGGTTTACGCTTGCTAATGAGTCTGCATCAGACCCAGGAGACATCCAAAAGAGGCATATGTCTCTACAACTGAGCTGACCATCAAATATTTATTCTATAATGGATATATTTTCATAAGAGTTGATCGGTTAGAGTGAATTAATCAGAGCTGACACTACAAGAAAATGAGTTTTGTGAGGCCAGAAACCCTGACAGACCAAGAGAAATGACCAAAAATGTTATTAATTTTGAGTGACGAAATTATTCCATTACCTTAATTGTCGATTACAAATATTTGTGGTTTCCAAAACGGTCACAAATGTCGTTTTTATTTTAATTCAGAAAAGCAACATCTTTTATCTTATATATAATTTGGCCCATGATCCAGTATCCAAAAAACATTTTTTGCCTAAAAAAAGACAAAAAGTTTAAACCCTTCTTCTATAAAAAGGAAGTTTAAATGTTGGTTTGGACTATTGAATATTTTTTAAATGTCAATTGTGACAAAAATTTTATTTGGTACTTAGAATTTACAACTTAATTACAAGTTATTGTCTTTGGTTTTTATATAGGAAATATACGAGTGAACAAACTTATTTCATACTAATCTGAAGTTATTTTATTTCTAATCAAGTTCCTTTGATTTTTCTGAAGAACATGAAAGCATAATTTCAATCATTTAAATTATCCGAAGAAGAAATGGTTAATTCTTGATCATTAAAACAATAAGAACCATCATCAAAATAGAAATCAAATTCAGAACCAAGAGTTCGTAATCAAGACATTATAATCAAGAGTTCATATCAAAACTTAAGAATCAAGGTTCAAAACAGGACTTCAAATCAAGTCTTTACGATCATACATTAGAACAAGGCTCATATCAAAAGATAGTTAACTGTTTTTGTTGAGCTGAAGAAGAAAAATAAGCACGATCACAATATAAGAATATAACGTAGAAACTCTAAAATCGAAGAAAAAAACTACGACCATTGTCTAAACTGACAACCAGATAATTATTACTATGTAAACTTTTTTACAAACATAGCTAGACTTCTCTCACTCTGACCCCCCCAACATCCGGTATAACCACACTTTCACAAAGCAAATATTTAAACTAAGTCCGATATAAGCTTAAAGTGCTACTCATGACTAGTGCTTCTAAAAACAAAGAACCTAGGTCCAATATATAACATTGATCTCTCTCTTGCTTCACCACACTGAGCAAAGTGAGACTTCTTCAATAGTTAATTTTTAACCTCCTTATTTATTTAAGAGACTGAGCAATGTAAGATTTGACAATCAACCCCAACAATCTCCACCTTAATTGTAAGAGTTTCATCTTCCGCTTCCATTGTCTATATCCACAATCATATTTCACGATAAAAAGTACACTTTACTTAGATCTGAACTATTCCAAGAATTTTTTCGCGTCAAAATCTTGCTGAATGGTGCAACTTCCCGTAAGAACAAAATTGGATTTGTTAATCTCTATCTAATGGTTTTGATGATAACAAAGTTTAAACACTTATATAGAGGCATCAGTTGAAGATTTTCATCAAGATTCACCAGCCTCTAAAAGTGTTCATACTATGTCATTCAAAAGTTGTGTAAACACTTAGTAATTCTTACAAACTTGTTTCTTAGAATTAAGGGTTATAAGAAGTTTTGAACTACGTTGTATTGTGAACACCTTGATAGTATATCAAATGTTCAACCTTTGTAAACACCCTTAAATTTGTTTTAAGTTTGTTGAGAAGTCTCTTGTACATGAAGGGTCGGTCCTAAGTTTTTGGAGACCATATACAAATATAAAAAGTAGCTCTTTAATAAATAAAAATGCAATTTTTTTTAAAAAAATATTATCCTTGATTTAAATTACAAATATCATAAAAAAAAATAATCATCAATGCAATTAAAGTAAAAAGAGTCATAATTTAATCAATAATAATAAAATATTTTCTAACTACTTAAAACGAGTCATTTTTGGAACAGTTTTTGAAGGAATTTCGTCAATAAGTAATGTATTAAATTTTACACTCACTAATTTATTAAAACTACTACTCCATAAAAGAGATTATGGGCCTAACAATTGGGTTTTTACAGTTTTTTGTATAATATTAATTTTTGCACACCTAATTTACTAATATTACTACACTTAAAAAAAATTGAGGCCTTCATTTTTAGGATGCCCGATGCCACAACACATGTTGCATATGTGTCTAGGTCGGGCTTGTGTACGTAGTACTTGAGCAAGGAAATCCTAGGCTAGAGAATTCGGGCATATAAGTTTCTTGTACGTGATACTTGAGCAAAGAATTCCTAAACTTGGTGTTTGGGAAATTGCATGTAATGAGTTATGATTATGTGAACTCTCTTGAAAGTGCAAGGGGACTAGACTACTCTCGTTGTGGGAGGAACCAGTATAAACACTTTGAGTTGTCTTTCTCTGCTTTCCTTATCTCTTTGTGTGTTATTATTCCGTTGCACTTAACTCTGTTTTGTTAAACACGAAAAGATTTTTAGAAAGGCAAAACATAATTCAACCCTCCTTTCTTGTGTTTTTCTCACCTTCACTCCCATGTTTGGTTTCTTTATATTAGAATTGATTTTTTTTCCTCATGAATTAATTCTACTTGAAACTAGAAATTGCTTCTTCTAATTCTAAAATTGATTTTTAAACTAAAATTTATTAATTAACACACTTTTATATGATTGTATCCAACATAATTCATTTTACCTTCAATTCAATAATTTTATAAAATGAATTGAGTTAAAATTATTTTTTTGATCGCAAATTTAAACATACACTTATAGACTTAGTATATGTAAATTTCTTAAGGTCACATACTTTTTTGTGTCAAAAAAGAAAAGAACACATGAATACATACTTTTTTAACAAGCTAACTCTACGTAACAAATGTGGAGCAAAGGAAAGAGAGAAAGACATTGAAATAAGTACAACGAGGGGTAACATGTTGGTCAAATACATTAAAAAAAGCTAAGACTTGGTAGTTTTTCCAATAGAGAAAAAGTCCAAAGCATCACGTGAAGAATCGGATTACAAGTCACAATCTTGTACAAGAAAAGCTTTGCCTACCAACTATAATAGGTATCCAACAACACAAAGGAAAAAAGGGAAGTAAAAGAGCAAAAAACATAGCTACTTCCATATGTTATTATCACACTTATCTTTTCTTACTTTTTAACCTTGCAGAAACTGAGTCTCTCTCTTTTTATTAAATAAATAAAAGTAAATAAAAAATAATATTAAGTAAATAATCAAATTATTCTCACTACTAACATTGTGCCACATAATTGATAATACTTAAGTGTCTTAAATATTTAGTTCCGGATTCAATCTCTGACTCTATTGTTAACTCCTTAAATAAATCTCAATTACTTCATGAAAATTAGTCTTCGAAATCATATACAATTGGACTGGTATGGGGATCATATCTTAAACCTAGCTCGATTCGACCATGAGCTCCATCTTCATTTTAGCTCAACCCAGTCACAAGCTCCACTCCTGCAGACTATTGGCTAAACTTCATCACGAGCCCCATATCCACATATTCCACCTTCATGTGATATGCACGAACGAGTGACATAAGCTATGTATGTTCCACCTCGATGTGATCTGCACTTACTAGTGACGTGAGTTACATGTGCTTTAACTCCATGCATCCTATGCGGCGGGGAAACTGCTTATGGATCTCAATGCCATAGCTTATTGGGCCTAGACACCTCAATTTAAGAAAAGACTCATCATGTCAAGGAATGTTGGACTATAAAAGGGATGCTTATGAGGAAAAGAGGAGAGATTTGGGCTAGGGCAAAATTAAACAATGTATTATAAAAATAATTTTCTAGAGTGCTCTAGAACTCTCTAGGATAACTCACCTTTTGTATTAACCTTGTGTTTAATTACATGAATAACAATGAATATATGTGGTTTACCAAAATATTCTCATACTAGCAAGAGGATCTGTATTCCCGGACGTAAGGACAACACAATTTACATATTATAGATAATCACTACAATTAATCTGAGATTATAGACGATTCATATTACAAATTAATAAATTGATTAAAATAATTTCTATAATTAATTTAATCAGACGGTCTATATTAAAATTTGTGCGACAATGTTACCGCAACAATTCTGTTTTCCTAACTAGCACATTGCTTGCTATTCACTAGCACATTGCTTGCTACTCAAAAAGTACATATAGTACACATATGTCCGATATGGAAGGTTACAATTCAAAATATGTACATTAAATTTATGCCATTCATTCAGATTTCAGACCACAAAAAGTGATTCAAAAATGAACCTTCAATTTTTGCTTTGTTAGTCAAACAGAAAGTGATTGATCAAGCCTTTATGAACATTACATGTAGCATCTCACTAGCTAGGGTTTGGTCAAGCTAATGGAAGAATCATAAAAGTCCTTCATCACAATACAACATATGTTCATTTCTCATCAAAATATTTTCTTTTCAACCCTTTGAATTTTTTTCCTCTATTGTACTAATTTCTTACCCTCTTAGCAAACACTATTACTATACACACTCACTATATATGCAATATTTGTAAGTATTAATTAATGTGACACATCATTGTCCAAATTGTTGGACAACTAGGACAGAACTAGATGGATAATTATAAGTAGGTCGTGGTCCACTACTTGGCTGTAACTTTTAACTTTTAACTAAAACACGTTTAATTGTTCCATCTTAATGAAACATATGCATGCCACCCAACATTGTTTCAAATAATTGGATTGTCAAATTTAAAAATATTTTGTGTCATGCATTATACAACTTATCTTTGATTAATCAACTATTTTATCCTAAAACATCTTTAGGGGAGCATATCATATGTGTGCATCTAGGTTTGAGAATTGGAAACATGAAAAGCACACAAAATCTCATTAGTTAATCATAAATTAAAGATCATTGAATATATTTTAATGAATTAAAAAATAGCTTATAGCATTTCAAATATCAATTTTTTCATAACGTCGGCGACTGTTAGATTGAGATTGGACAATATAGATTATAAATAATTTTGTTATTTCTTTTTTTAAAGAACTAAAATTTTAACTTTAAAACTTACGCCATCTGATTTCAATCTGAGCGGTCTTCGATGTAGTGACTACGTAAATGTAAAGTTTTGGCGCGGATAGAGAATTCAAATTCTATATATAATTGAGTTATAATTAATTTGTCATATCAAAGCAAAGTTTGACAATTAGTGTAATTCTACTAATGATTTGATTTGAGTATGAAATTGATAAGTACAATTAAGTAAGATGGAAATGATTAGAATTCTGAGAGTGGGGTTGGTTGATGATGATAGGTTCTTTAGCAAACAGGGAACTGAAAAGGACCAACAATGATAGAGAGATGGAATAGGCATTTAGTGCTGTGGTTGAGGACAACATGACTGAGATATGTGGGATACCATTACATTGAGACATTTTATCATTCACTTGTAAAGTGCTTCTTTATTATATGGAAAACGGAGGGAGGTCTTTCTTCTCTAAAACAAGGGTCTTTTTCTGTGCACCTATATGTTAGAATTGAGAGTGATAGTTACCAATATACTTCGTCCGTCCCAAAATATAAGCTAAAGTAAGTTAACAAACATTAATGTATTTGAACTAAATTTTATACCAAATACATCAACTTTTATTGACTAGTTTTTGCTTATATTTTGGGATAGAGGGAATATATATATAATATAAATTTATTTTCACCATTAATAAGAGCGATAAATCTCGTGCATATTAAACAAAATATTTTATCTATGGTGACTACTTCTCTACTCTCACATAAATTGAGGGTATATGCCCTATGTTGACATGACACTAATCAAATTTACCAAAAAATAATTTTGACTACCTTAATTTTCAAATAATAATTGTATTTTAGGTTACTATTTCTCATTAATTATATTTTTGGTTACACATATTCTTAGGTTGTATTTAGTATATAGAGTCTTTCATGACTTAGAGCATCCACAATGAAGATACTCATTTTTGAGTACTTAACTGAGTCTCACGTGTACATATCACTCATTTATAATTTTTTATAATAGTACCTAATAAGTACGAAATCCCTCCAACCTAACGTATCTTAAAAAGTTCTAAAAATATCTCACCAATAAATTTACATCATTATAAATGAGACCCACAAAAATAATATTGGTATTAATGCTTATTTTAGAACCGGTACCTATTAGATACTCATTTATGTTTTGCTCCAGCGTATTTTTTGAAAAAAATTTTTAAAGCCAGAATAAAGACAATAATGGGTTTGGGTGTTACAGTGACGACGACAAGTGAAGCGGCGGCGACAGGCGAAGCGCCGACGAATTTTTTTTTATCTTACGGAGAAAGAAAAGATGAATCCGTAAGAAAAGATTAATAGTATTTGTGAAAAGTGTTTTTTTAGTAAATGATAAGAATACGTGTAACTTAAAATATAATCAATGAAAAATAGTAAATAAAATATAATTATTTGAAAATTAAAGTAGTCAAAATTACTTTTGGTAAAAAATTATTTATGTTTGACTTGGACGCATATGGCTGAATTTAATTGGTGTCATGTCAGCATAAGGCACCTACCCTTAATGTATGTGAGGGTTAATTAGAAAAAACCTTTATCTATTTATAAAAAGTTTATGATGGGCAAGATCTCTCGATTTCTCCAAGAAAATGGAGAACTCAATTTATAAGAGGATGAACATAAAATATAAATGAGAAATTGATGAAATTCATTTGTGTTAGTCTGTCCCACGTACTTATAAATCATACTCTTCAATTATTATTTTTTAAATAGAAAAGATATATCAACTCGTTGCAATAATACTCAAGATCTTACTAAAAATTATATAAATAGTACATTACTACTAAAATTGGAAGGTCCCCTTAAACAAATATGGTACACATGCTTTATTATATATAAGGTTAAATATGTTTTCTAAGTTTTTCAGGTTAGTTTCTCGTAAGACAAATATTCATTTTTAATCGTATTTGCAAAACTCACTTGGGTCAGTATGGTGGTATTAGCAATTTAAAGGAACTAATTAAAGATTAAAAGTTCCATTTTTCGTAAAAGTTTCTCAAAATAAAGACTTCTTACAATCTACAATAGATGACTAAAATATCAATTAAAATTTAATCACGGTTAAAATTAAAAACTCAAAATTATTTTGAGAATATAAAAGATATTTAACCCTTATATATAATAACTTTCTAGAGAATATATAATTAAAAAGATAATAACTTTCTAGAGAATATATAATATAAAAGATATTTAACCCTTATATATAATTAAAAACTCAAAATTATTTAGAGAATATAAAAGATATAAAAGATATTTTGATTGGTTTGTGAATTTTGCAAACAATTCTTGATAATAGCTAGAGAAATAATATTGAGTTGAGACCTCTCATTTTTCTTTTCCATTTTTTCTCATCATCATTACTATAATCTTAAATTTTTAAATATATATTAAATAATTGGTTTCACCAAATGTCATATTATTGCGTTTATATTCACAAAATATTAATAATGGTAAAAATGGAGGATAAAAAATAAAGAGGATTGATCTTGACTCAATAATACTATTTTGGCACGATGTTTAGCTGGGGACAACCCCCTCTATGGGTTGTGTTTCTTAGGTTGTTTGGTATGTCCCTTAAAAAGAAATTGTTACATCAATGAGATGAGATGAGTTCTTGGGTTAATGGGGCTTGGATTTGTTAGTGTTGTTAGCTTGTGGTTAGGCTCAGCAGGCTTAGGCCGTGCCAATGAGCAAGGTTAGGCGCGCGCGCAAGGCAAGCAGGCTTGGCCTGAAGTGGCTTGGCTAACAAGTTAAGTACTTGTAAGTGTGTGTACTTGCTTGTGTGTGATGTACTCCTATATAAGGACTTGTTATGTGATGAATAAACTAGAGAATGCCATTTGAAACCAACAATTGGTATCAGGAGACCTCAAAATCCAGTTTTTGCAAAAACAGAAAAAAGTTAGTTACAACGGTGTAACCGTTTCTTTCTCTTCTCTTTTCTTTCTTCCTCCAACATAAAGCTTCACCAAGCTTTATCAATGGCGGATTCTAATACACCATTTCATCAATCTATTCCAAAGTTCGAAGGATTCTATGATCATTGGGCTGAGCTCATGGAAAACTTGCTGCGATCGAAGGAATTTTGGAGCTTGATTGAACATGGTGTATCCGTTGCTCCTGCAAATGCAACGCAAGAACAGATACGTGCTGCAGAGGAAAGTAAGTTGAAAGATCTCAAAGTCAAGAATTACTTGTATCAATCCATCGATAGAGCAATTCTTGAAACAATTCTTGATCGAAGCACATCCAAAAGTATTTGGGAATCTATAAGACAGAAATACCAAGGTTCAACAAGGGTGAAACGCGCTCAATTGCAATCTTTGAGGCGTGAATTTGAGCTATTGTTGATGCAAGAAGATGAATCAGTAGATGACTACTTTAGAAGAACTCTTGCAATTGCTACAAAGATGACAGCACAAGGTGAAACATTATCTCAAGCCACTATTGTTGAAAAGATCACAAGATCTATGACTCAACGGTTTGAATATGTTATCTGCTCAATTGAAGAATCAAGAGACGTTACTACAATGTCTATTGATGAGTTGCAGAGCAGCCTTCTTGTACATGAAGGAAGGATGAAGAGGCACAGAGCTAAGGATGAAGAGCAAGCTCTAAAAGCCTCCAATCTTGGCAGAGGTAACAACAATTCAAGCATTTCCACCACCACCAGAGGAAGAGGACGTGGTTCTAGGGGGCGTGGAAGAGGTAGATCCAATCCTATCTCTAAGGAATTTGTTGAATGTTATAAATGTCACAAGCTGGGACATTATCAGAGTGAATGTCCATCTTGGGAAGAAGGTGCAAACTATGCTGAATTCAATGAACATGAAGAACTCTTGATGATGGCTCAAGAAGTAACAGCTCACACACGTGATCAGGTTTGGTTCCTTGATTCTGGCTGTAGTAATCACATGATAGGCAACAAAGAATGGCTATTTGATTTTGATTCCAGTTTTAGAGAAACTGTGAAACTTGGTGATAACTCCATTATGTCTGTCATGGGAAAGGGAAATCTTAAGCTGCATTTAGAAGGGAAGATAAGTGTGATTAGTGATGTGTATTATCTTCCAAATCTTAAGAACAACCTGCTTAGTATTGGCCAGTTGCAACAGAAAAATCTTACTATAGTGTTTAGCAAGAACACCTGCAAGATATTTCATGAAGAAAAAGGATTGATTATTTCAACTCCTATGACAGCCAATAGAATGTATGTTTTGCTTGCACCAGTTATGATGCCTCAGTGTCTTGTAGCAAAACATGAGGATATAGAACATATATGGCACTGCAGGTATGGCCATCTTAATTTCAAAGGTTTGGTGACTCTTGCAAAGAGAACAATGGTGAAAGGCCTGCCTATATTGAAAGATTCAGCAGAATTATGCCCTGATTGTGTGATTAGCAAGCATCACAGAGATTCTATTCCCAAAACAGCATCATGGAGAGCTTCAAGCAAGTTAGAATTGATTCACTCTGATATTTGTGGGCCAATCAATCCATCTTCCAATGGAGGCTGCAGATATTTCATAACCTTCACAGATGATTTCAGCAGAAAGACTTGGACCTATCCATTGAAAGATAAGTCCAGTGCATTTGAAGTTTTCAGAAAATTCAAAGCATTAGTGGAGAAGGAATCAGATCATCAGATTAAATGTCTTAGAACTGATAGAGGAGGAGAGTTTACCTCAAGCCAGTTCAATGATTTCTGCAGTGAACATGGAATCAAAAGGCAATTAACTGCAGCATATACTCCTCAGCAAAATGGAGTTTCAGAAAGAAAAAATAGGACATTAATGAATATGGTGAGAAGTATGATGTCAGGGATGAATGTACCAAAGAGGTTTTGGCCAGAAGCTGTAGTCTGGGCCACACATGTCATCAATAGAAGCCCAACATTGTCTGTGAAAGATAGAACACCTGAAGAAGCATGGAGTGAAATGAAGCCTTCAGTATCTCATTTCAAGGTATTTGGTTGCATAGCATATGCACATGTGCCTGATGTCCATAGAAAGAAGCTAGATCCCAAAAGTGTCAAGTGTGTTCACTTAGGGGTTAGTGAGGAATCAAAAGCTTACAAGCTCTATGATCCTGTGCAGAAGAAGATAATCATTAGCAGAGATGTTGTTTTTGATGAAAAACAAGGATGGAGATGGAATGAAACAAGTGACAAAAAGGAAATTGAGTTAATAGACAATGATGCTGAAGATTCAGTACAAGCTGAACCTGCTGAAGTTGATCCAGTCACTACTGAACCAGCAGTTCAAAGTGATAGTGACATGGACACTACTAGTGAAGAAAACTATGATAACACAGAGGATGGTGTAGGGCAAAGAGCCAGAAGACCTCCAGGCTGGATGAGAGATTATGTGACTGGTTCTGAATTGCAAGAGGAGGAACAGTTGCAAAATCTAGCTGTGTTTAGTAATAATGAGGATCCAACTTGCTTTGAAGAAGCAGTGAAATTGGCTGTATGGAGAGAGGCAATGGATCAAGAGATAGAGTCTATTGAGAGAAATGGAACCTGGGAATTGACAGATCTTCCTCAAGGTATGAAGAAGATTGGTGTGAAATGGGTTTTTAAAACAAAATATAATGAACAAGGCAAGGTTGAAAAGTACAAGGCCAGACTAGTAGCTAAAGGATACAGTCAGCAGTATGGCATTGATTTCAATGAAGTATTTGCTCCTGTAGCCAGATGGGATACAATTAGAACCATTCTTGCATTAGCTGCTTCACATGGATGGAATGTATATCAGTCAGATGTGAAAAGTGCATTTTTACATGGTGACTTAGCTGAAGATGAGTATGTTGATCAACCAGCAGGTTACAATAAGCAAGAGGGAAAAGTGTATAAGTTGAAGAAAGCCTTGTATGGACTTAAGCAAGCTCCAAGGGCATGGTATAGTAAGATAGAATCTTACTTTGCTCAAGAAAAGTTTCAGAAGTGTCCTCATGAGCATACATTGTTCATAAAACAAGATGATAAGAAGAATGTGTTGATTGTGAGTTTGTATGTGGATGACTTGATTTTTACTGGCAGTAATGAAGTTATGTTTGAAGAATTCAAAACCTCTATGAAAAGCAAGTTCTCAATGACTGATTTAGGCAAAATGAGGTACTTTCTTGGAGTAGAAGTAAAGCAGTTTGATGGTGGGATTTTCATCTGTCAACAGAAGTATGCAAAAGAACTTTTGTTGAGGTTCAAAATGGATCAATGTAACAAAGTGTGTAGCCCTATTGTGCCTGGAAACAAATTGATCAGAGATGAGAGTGGAAAATTGGTGGATGCTACTAATTACAGACAAATGACAGGTTGCTTGATGTATTTGCTTGCATCTAGGCCTGATTTGACATTTTCTGTGTGTTTGGTGGCTAGATATATGGAGAGGCCTACTGAGATTCACTTGGCTGCAGTCAAAAGAATAATGAGGTATCTCAAAGGGACATTAGAACTTGGCATTTGGTACAGAAGGAATGAGAAGTTGACATTGGTTGGATGGTCTGATAGTGATTATGCAGGTGATCTAGATGATAGAAAATCTACATCTGGATATGTGTATATGCTTGGCTCAAGTGCAGTATCATGGTCTTCAAAGAAGCAAGCCATTGTCACTCTATCCACCACTGAAGCAGAGTTTGTAGCAGCTGCTTCTTGTGCCTGCCAAGGTATCTGGTTGAGGAGGATTCTTGCAGAGCTTGGCCAGCTGCAAGAGTGTACTATAATAAAGTGTGATAACAGCTCATCAATTAAGCTGTCAAAGAATCCAGTGATGCATGGGAGGTGTAAGCACATAGATGTGAGGTATCATTTTTTGAGGGACTTGACTAGAGAAGGAGTGGTAGAGCTCAGCCACTGCAGCACAATGGAGCAACTTGCTGATATCATGACCAAGCCATTGAAGCTTGAAGCTTTTTGTAATCTTAGGGATAAGCTAGGTGTATGTGATGGTCATAAGCTAGAATGATTGTTTGTTATTGTCTTTGTATAAACTGTTCACATGTGTTCAGTTTAGGGGAGTGTTTGTTAGTGTTGTTAGCTTGTGGTTAGGCTCAGCAGGCTTAGGCCGTGCCAATGAGCAAGGTTAGGCGCGCGCGCAAGGCAAGCAGGCTTGGCCTGGCTTGGCCTGAAGTGGCTTGGCTAACAAGTTAAGTACTTGTAAGTGTGTGTACTTGCTTGTGTGTGATGTACTCCTATATAAGGACTTGTTATGTGATGAATAAACTAGAGAATGCCATTTGAAACCAACAGGATTTGGGGTCTCTCTTGGAGACGATAATTCTTTACATGGAAAGAGGAAATTTATTCGGTATTATGGAATCTTATTTGTGTTGTGTTGGTTGATTGTTCTGTCTTTTAAATAAAGAAAGAGGTTAAACAAAATTAGTTATTGGACAAGTCTTATATTGCTTAGTTTAAATATTTGCTTCGTGAAAGTGTGGTTGTATTGTGACATTGAGGTGAGAGTGAGAGAAGTATATATGTTGTAAACTTTTTATATAGTGATAATTTTCTAGTTGTCGGTTCAGACAACTGTAATGGTTTTTCTCCGATTTTAGAGTTTTCACGTTATATTCATGTATTGTGATTGTGTTTATTTTTCTTCTTCACCTCTGTTATTTCCTAACGTGTTGCACCACTTGACTTTAAGTGGAAAATTATTTTCTTCTAGCTTCTGTTTTGTTTTTTTGTTTATTATTTAGTTGAAGATTGAACCCAGAACCTCTAATAATTTTATGTTTTGAGTGTGATTCGGAGGGGATTGACCGTCATGTTTGAAAAGTAAGAAAAGATAAGTGTGATAGTAAACAATCTTAAGCCTACAGATTTCAAATATGATTACTGTGGGCAATATCAACCGTTAATTAATAAATCATGAGATTATTACAATTACATCCATTGATTTTATCACTTTACTCATTTTAGACTTTAGAGGATCTAGATCCATTTATTCCAGTAATTGTTTTTTTTTAATGGCAAATTATTAGAATGTTAATTGTTACGTTAGTTTTTATACACTTTACCAAGACTTAAATCCTGAATTTCAAACTCTTTTAACGCTTACCTCAACTAATTTAACCGATTAAGCGGCTCATGCCACCCTATTTAGTCAAGTATTTAAATTAACCAAACACAAATCGCTCAACCAGCTAAGAACACTCTTTCATTTTGTTTTTGGAGGTCGATATTCTGTTTTCTAAACTATATCCTAATAATTATATGTATTATTTTCCACTAAGAATGATTTCAAATTAACACGATGTCATTTCATGTCAAACCACATCACTTGCATTTTGTTATCCTTTTTCAGCACTATATAAATAAGAAAACTGCTTTACAGAATGGATATCACATGGTGGTATGGCCAAAATGTAACTAAAAATTTGAACATATGACAATGGGGGAACACATTTCTTCAAAGTATATATCCTCGTTCATGCTTATAATACTTATTCATTTCTTTTCAATAAATTCATTATCCACTCATGTTTTCAAAACCCACCAGGCCCATAAATATTCCCTGAATTCCAAATCGATGATATTGACGATCATGATTCCAGCGCATTATGTTAGTCTTTTCTGTATTGTTCTAGATTTATTGGAAATGTAGACGTTTAGTTAAGATTGAAATAATTATTGACACGATTTTACTAATTTTTTCAGCCGAATTTTAGATCATTAGGGTCTCTCGTCTTGACCTAAATAACATTTTTGTGATAAACCATAATTTTTTTTGTGGTGTGACAACATGGTACATGCTATACTATGGTGTTATATGATGAGATTTTGGGGATATATATACGTACTTTAGAGCTTTGATATATCTAATTAGGCTGTAAAGTTAGTGGGCCATGGCCCAAAATATAGAAGGGAGCCTATTTCATTGATCCCTGACGTTCCCACATCTTGCATGTCTCCCAAAAAATGGACCCCTATAATGCACTGGGTGGTGACGATAAATGTTACAAACCATAGTGCAAAACATGACATGAAAACAGGAAAAAGAATAATTAAATACTCCCCCACCTTAGTGCAAAGCTGCTCTCTCTGCTCAATTAGAAAACAAAAAGAGAAAGAATAATAAGCTAGTATTCTTCAATTATTGAAAATTTGTAATGCAACTTGCTTAAATATCTTGCTATCTATTTTACATAAATTTTAGAATCACATAAAAATTATACCAAAGGTTCGTTAGAGCTTATTGTGAAAATGGTAGATAGAAAGTGAACAAAAATTGCAAAAATAAGATGAAAGAGTGGTAGGAAAAATAAAATTAGATCAAACAAGAAGAAGAAAATGAAATGAATTAGAATTAATGAAACTTAAGAAAAGAAATTAGATAATGATTTTATTTTTGTGTGGACTATATCAAGAAGGGTTTTGCTACAAGACACAGATAAATTGAAGGAAAATAATTTTCTCAAAAAAGAAAAGACAATAGAAATACAAATAGAAAAAATAAATGATAACTGAATTTTCCAAAAAAAATGCAGCGGAATTGTTTTTCAAATCGGATAATATATATACTATGATATCAGTAAAAGCACATAAAAATAGATCAACTTAAACGAGTAATACAACATTTAAAACAACATAAATGTGTCCAACCTCTAGTACTAACGAGCATTAGTTAAAGGTATGTACGACTTGTCAATGGACCTATCGTCAACATAGAATGGGTCCAACAACCAATAACTCCTCATAACATCAACAAGCAAACGACTCTTTCGAGACAACCAGTCCAACGTCAAACAAGAGAATGACGAGGATAATAAAAACGGTCCGATCAATGTACTGCCACATATATTAAGGCGACACCGACGTGTTGGAGGCAAACTCAAAATCTCGAAACCCGCAGATCTCAACAGAGTTGGACAAAAATCAAAGAATCTAGAAATGAGAACGTCAAACAGAGACGACAACAACCGTTTGACAGACCCTTTTGGGATTTTTTTAGAACCAACAGATCCAAATCGAGGGCAGATGCAGTTTTGACAGAGCGGTTCCCGACGGAAGAGCAAACCAGCCACCGACTACGTAGCAGCAAACTCAACAAACAATTGTTGTGTAAAGAGATGGTGATAAAAGCGACAATGACCACCCACCTTGAACGATGAACCTGCGACATGAGCTGCATAAAACCATTGATGAACCACTGAAGCGGTGGCAAAAGGCAGGTCGCAGCGGCGCAGCGCCGATGACCAAGAGATCGGCAAGGCACATATATATTATTGAACTAAATATAAACATATTCTCATGGAAGTTGGAACTTATGTAATCAACAATTTTAAAATTATATTTTTTGAATTATTTAATGCAATGTTTTTTTATTATATTTGAAAACTTAAAATGTGCTCTTAAAACACATATGTCAACATGACCTATAAAATATATTAATGATAACTAACCGGGTCTTGAAGATTCAACAAAGAATAAATAACAATGACAACCAACAACCTGAATAGTCAAAGCAACAATAAATTCAACAAGAACAAAATCTAGAACTTATATATGTAAAGTAGACGTCAAACAATAAATCCAAAAAATAAAAGATGGAAAATGTTAACATGTGCATCAAGAGCACATGTTAGGGAAGTAAAAGTAGAAATAATACATTGAAATTTGTGCATTTAACTTCTTAAACATTAAAAAAAAACTCTAACATTAAATGTAATTTTCTATATTTAAAACCTTAACATGTATCTTTGGTGTATATGTGTTATCCAATATTTTAGTTGATCTAAAATATGTATTAAATCTCTTGTTTAAAGTAGTGGTGACTACATTCAAAGATGGATTGAACTTTCATAAAGTGGGACATAAATGTCTTCAAGAACAATGTCTTCAAGAACAAAAGAGATTTTATTTAAATTTTCTTAATTATAAAGGTTAAGGATAATGTGTTTAAGAATAAGAGAGTTTTAATGGAAAGTATTCAAAAGTATGAATTTTGTATCGTACTTTAAGTCCAAAAGGCAAAAGATGAATAAATAACTTAGTTTCTTTTATTATATGATATAGCTATGCCTTTCGATTATTCTTTCATTCGATCACATATATTATATCGAAATATTAATGATTGTGGACTTAGAATATTTTCTTATTTCAAAGCGCAGTTCGATTTCGACAGTTGCAGCGTTTCAAGTAACGTTTCATTTCAAATGAAAGAAGACACGTGGCAGAAAATTAGTATTAGAATGTTAGGCAACAATTATATAATTATAAATACTAGTTTTTTAGTCGAACTCTTGGTCACAATTCGCATACAGAAATTCTCACAAACTCAAAGTATCAACGCTAAAGCGAGAAACGAATGCAAAAAGAAACATGTATGAATCTGTGAACCATTCCTTTTATTTGTAATCATTTACAATTCAATGTAAAGTTAATTTCTGCAAAGTCTTTACTTTCAAATCTACTTTTCTACATTTAAATGGTTCTCTTGTTCGAGTGAACTTTCGTTCATTTTACATTCAAACTTGCAATTTACATTTTTCTTGCAATTACTTGCATTTAAAACCTTTTTTTCGCATTAAACGTTCTTCACTATAACAAATGTTTCATTCAATGATGAACATTCAAAACTCTTTGAATTCAATGCACAAACACTTGTCCCGAGATTTACGAGTTAATCTCTCAAGTAATTAATTTAAACTAGCGCTTGTTTACCAAAAATCAGTGAAAACAACATGTTAACATCACCCATAAAAGATAAAGAGAGGACATGCACCAAGAGACTGTTTACATAGTTCAACCAAAATTGATCCAAACTTAAGGTAGGGAGTAGTTCTTCAATTCATTATCAACGAGTCTTTACAAGAGATACAAAAGAGTTATAACAAATTAATTACAAGGGTTCAACAAGATCAAACTCTAATTTCTACCCTTTTTTCAAGATAGTTACAAAAATGATAAAAAAAAAAGTATCTCCAATTGTTCACCATATGGTGAGCAATCTCTAAGTTCTCTCATTTCCTCGCTCAAATCCTTTAATGATAATCACTCAAGAATAGAGAGAGTGTTGAGAAAATCAAATATTTAAGTATTCTTAAAGGGCTAATATAATGATATAAATTACTAATGTAGTTATAATACTATAAATATATATTATACTAATGAAGAGAATGGAGAGAATGAAGAAGTTTTATGAGATTACTTGTTGCTCTCAAGGGTGTGTTTTACATGATCCAAGGGGTGATATTTATACTACTAAAATTATGAATACAATAACTTAGATTTACTATTGCAAGTTGACATTTACATTGATAATTTTACATTACTATTTTAAGTTGACATTATAGATAGATATTTCAACATTAATAGTAACCAATGTCTTTCAAGATAATTTTGTTGATTTTCCAATTTATTATAACACTCCCCCTTTGAAATATCTATCATGGTGCTTTATTGAAGCTTAGTCGAATTTGTGATGGGAACATACGTTGCCTCGTTAAAAACCTTATTAGGAAAAACCCATTGGGATAAAAACCTCAATAAGGGAAAAAGAGTACAACATTATGCTCCCCCTTAACCAAGCCTAGGTAATTCTTCTTCAAAGATCTCGAAGGTGACGCATTCCAATACTTCGTACGTGTTTCTTGAAGACTGATGTAGAAAGTGCCTTTGTAAAGAGATCGGCCACATTTTCACTCGAACGAATGTATTGAATATCAACCTCTTTGTTTCTTTCTAGCTCTTGTGTGAATGAGAAGAATTTTGGAGGGATGTGTTTGGTTCTATCACTTTTGACGTAACCTTCTTTCATCTGAGTAACACATGCAGCATTGTCTTCATACAAAATTGTTGGATTCTTATCAGTTGGTAAACCAGACGTTCCTTGGATATGTTGAGTTACTGATCTCAACCATCTACATTCTTTGCTAGCTTCATGGAGGGCAATTACTTCAGCATGATTTGAAGAAGTTGCTACAAGTGTTTGCTTTTGAGATCTCCATGATATTGCGGTGTCACCATATGTAAACACATATCCAGTCTGTGATTTAGCATTATGTGGATCTGACAAATATCCTGCATCTGCATAACCAAGTAAAACTGGTTTTGTATTGTTAGAATAAAACAAACCAAAATCAGAAGTACCTCGGAGATATCGAAAAATATGTTTTATTCCTTTCCAATGTCTCTTTGTAGGACATGAACTGAATCTTGCTAGTAAATTCACTGCAAAGGCTATATCAGGCCTTGTACAGTTGGCAAGGTACATGAGTGCCCCAATGGCACTGAGGTATGGTACTTCAGAGCCAAGATCTGTTTCATTTTCTTCCTTAGGTCTAAACGGATCCTTTTCAACATTTAATGTTCTGCCCATCATTGGGGTACTCAAAGGGTTGGCTTTGTCCATGTTGAATCTTTTCAATACCCTTTCTGTATAGTTTGATTGATGTACCAATATACCATTTTTAGTATATTCAATTTGCAAACCAAGGCAGAATTTGGTTTTCCCCAAATCTTTCATTTCAAATTCTTTCTTTAAGTAATCTCTTGCTTCTTTAATTTCTTTATTGGTACCAATGATATTTAAATCATCAACATAGACAGCGATTATTACAAAACCAGATATTGTTTTTCTTATAAAAACACAAGGGCAAATAGGATTATTTACATAGCCTTCTTTAAATAAATATTCACTCAGTCTATTATACCACATGCGTCCTGACTGCTTTAACCCGTATAATGACCTCTGCAACTTTATTGCATACGTCTCTCTGGGTTTTGAGTTTTCAGGCATCTTAAATCCTTCCGGGATTTTCATATATATGTTACTATCAAGTGATCCATACAAGTAAGCAGTAACAACATCCATGAGATACATGTCCAATTTGTTAAACACTGATAAACCAATTAAATAACGAAAAGTAATGGCATCCATAACAGGAGAATATGTTACCTCATAATCAATTCCTGGTCTTTGGGAAAAACCTTGTGCAACAAGACGAGCCTTGTATCTTACAATCTCATTTTTCTCATTTCGTTTTCTTACAAAGACCCACTTATACCCAACAGGTTTCACACCTTCAGGTATATCCACAATGGGTCCAAATACTTTTCGATTTTTAAGAGAGTTTAACTCAGTATTTATCGCATCTTTCCAATTTTTCCAATCATGTCTATTTTGACATTCATTCACAGTTTTGGGTTCAGGATCATCATTTTCATTTATGATTTCACATGCAATTGAGAACGAAAATATTTCATCAATGTTCATACCTTTTCGGCTCCACAGATTTCCTGTATTAACATAATTTATTGAAATCTCGAGATCATTCTTGTTATCAGCTTCATTATTAATGATCTCATTGTCATCATTTTGTGCTTCTTCGAGAGCACAATTTTCAATCATGGATTTGTTGTTATCTAGTGTCTTTTCAGGATCACTTTCAATCATATTCACCTTTTCTGTTTCTTTTCTTTTTCGGGGATTTTTGTCTTTGGATCCCATAGGTCGGCCACGCTTCAAGCGTGCCTTGGATGTACTTGCTACATCATTTGTTTTTGAAATATCAATTCTAGCTGGGACATTTATAGCTGGTACATGTGACTTTGTCACTCTTTTCAAATCAGTGAATGAATCTGGCAGTTGGTTTGCTAAATCTTGTAAGTGTACTATTTTCTTTACATTTTCTTCCCATGATTTATTATATGGGTCCAAATGTAATAAAGATGGTACATACCATGTTATTTCATTTTCTATGTGTTTATTTTCTCCCCCTAGTGTTGGAAATTTTGTTTCATCAAAATGACAATCAGCCAATCTTGCCTGAAAAACGTCACCTGTTAAAGGTTCAAGGTATCTAATAATAGACGGTGATTCATACCCTACATATATTCCCAATCTCCTTTGAGGTCCCATTTTTGTTCTTTGTGGTGGAGCTATTGGGACATATACTGCACAACCAAAAATTTTTAAATGGGAAATATTTGGTTCCTTACCAATTGCAAGCTGATAAGGGGTGTGTTTATGATCAGCACTCGGCCTTAGACGGATGAGTGCTGCAGCATGTAAAATTGCATGACCCCAAACAGTAACTGGTAGCTTAGTTCTCATTATTAATGGTCTAGCTATATATTGAAGACGTTTTATTAATGACTCAGCTAAGCCATTTTGTGTATGCACATGAGGAACAGGATGTTCAACAGTGATTCCTACTGACATGCAATAATTATTGAATGATTCTGATGTAAATTCACCAGCATTGTCAAGTCTAATTTTCTTTATAGTATAATCAGGAAATTGTGCTCTTAATTTAATTATTTGTGCAAGAAATTTTGCAAATGCCATATCACGACTTGACAATAAACAAACATACGACCATCTACTAGATGCATCAATTAATACCATAAAATATCTGAATGGTCCAGACGGTGGATGGATAGGTCCACATATATCACCTTGAATCCTTTCAAGAAATGCAGGTGATTCTGTATGAATTTTGCCTGGTGAATGTTTTGTTATTAGTTTTCCAAGAGAACAGGCTTCACATGGTTTATCCTCTTTTGTAAACTTTAAACCTTTCAAAGGATGACCATGAGTACTTTCAATTATTTTTCGCATCATTGTTGAACCAGGGTGACCTAAACGGTCATGCCATAAAATCATAGTTTTGGGGTCTTCTTTTACTACCAAATTACATTCAATTTTATGTATATATGTATAATGTAATCCCGAAGGCAATTTTGGTAGCTTTTCTAAGGTTTTCTTCTTTCCAGAAACATTAGTAGTAATATTAATATATTTCATATTGCCTTCAGTTACAGTTTCAGTGTCAAACCCTTGACGATATATGTCATTAAAACTCAACAAATTTCTCTTTGATTTAGGAGAATATAAAGCATCATTAATGACAAATTTTGTTCCATTTGGTAACATGAACATAGCATTACCTGTCCCTTCTATTAAATCAGCAGGTCCTGAGATAGTATTTATCACACCTTTAGTAGAATTTAAATCATTGAAATATTTCTTACTTTTGAGGATCGTGTGGGTAGTTCCACTGTCCGGGATGCAAATGTGTTTGACATGTTCCATGTCTGACCTAGTGGTGGTAAATCACTTCCGATAGAAACGATCGTGCTGATAACGTGTTGAGAAAATCAAATATTTAAGTATTCTTAAAGGGCTAATATAATGATATAAATTACTAATGTAGTTATAATACTATAAATATATATTATACTAATGAAGAGAATGGAGAGAATGAAGAAGTTTTATGAGATTACTTGTTGCTCTCAAGGGTGTGTTTTACATGATCCAAGGGGTGATATTTATACTACTAAAATTATGAATACAATAACTTAGATTTACTATTGCAAGTTGACATTTACATTGATAATTTTACATTACTATTTTAAGTTGACATTATAGATAGATATTTCAACATTAATAGTAACCAATGTCTTTCAAGATAATTTTGTTGATTTTCCAATTTATTATAACAGAGAGAAAGTTTTGATCCTTTCTCCAATGATTTCTAACTACTCAAGTTTTCCTAAAGGAATTATCTTTTGTTCTTTTTAGATCTAATATTTATATAATAAAAAATTACTTGTGATTCGTATCAACAAAAATTTGATTCGAATCACCTTGTTCCAAACCTGATCCATTAAACAAATTCAACGTGATTCTAATCCGTGAAAATTTTATTAAAATCATCTTACTCCATAAATTGTAGAACACCAATTATAAGGCACATTCTCCACACACATGGGTTGGTATAGCGGAAGAGTCTGATATCTCACAATGTAACAAACTAATATTTTAAATCTTGGTTAAAAAAATACTTATAATTAATGTCTACCATTGTTTCAAATAAGATTAGCTAACCTAGGAAAGGAAGAAGAAAAAAAAAGCTAGTGTATTGATAATTCAACATTTAGGTGATTGAAAGTTATATTCCTAATGGAACACATTGTTGGAATTACTTTATTATTAATTCTATAAACATCCTCAATAATAAAGATTAAATTCATAATCTTACTTTAGTGCGGAAGTGAAATAAACACACAAACATGTATATAAAACAAGATCTACGATATGTTGATTTATCAAGATTATAGGATTATGAATACCTGGATGACGAATCTATGAGAATCGGATGACAAGCACCCGATGGCTTGTGATTCTTCCTCAACCTAGACTCTTTATGCTTTTAGGATTCTTCAGATGGGGAGAAGAGTCGATATGCAGTGTGTATATTGGAGATCATAGCCTATATATAGTGTGATGACAAATTAGGTTTCCCAATATTCTGAAACGGGTCATCCTGACATCCACTAATATTGAGCTCATATCCAATTAATTAATTTCTAAATAAAAATCTAATTAACCTTATAATTTTATACTATAACGTTAAAAAATTATTTGTATAAGTAGTAAATTTAAATTGAAACAATAGGAGCAAAAATATTAATTTGAAACTTATTGGAGTCTTCGTTATCTCTTACCAAAAAATTACTGCATTATCAAATTTGACATTTATATTAATTTGAAATTTATTGGAGCAAAGATAAATCAATTTAACTCATACTCAAATATCGAATATGATAAAAATCATACAGGGCCTAACAACCATTAGTAAATTTTATTTTATCTAATTTTTTTTTACCAACATTAAAAATGTAGTCCCGACAATCGACCAACTCCTTATATTTACAAAGATTGGACAAAAGATTATTAACAAAAACATTAACTATTTTGAAAAAAAAAACAATAAAATACACAAAATAATAAAATGAACACAAAAAATTAAAATGAATAATAACCCAAAACAATAATAATAATAATATAATAATAATAATAATAATAATAATATAATAATAATAATTTCAATTAGTACGCCACATTAAATGAATGTAAGTTGATGATGTGGCTAAATGAAAGGTTTTCATTAGTTTGTGAATTAGAGTTTAGATAGGCAATTCCATGACGGCATAAGTTATGCACACCATGCATAAATACCCCAGATTGCTTAGCGCGCCCCCCAGTTTTCTTAATGCAACCCCCATATTGCTTATAGCACCCCCATATTGCTTATCGCCCCTAGTTTACTTAGCACGCCCCCAAATTGCTTTGTGCGCCCCCCCAAATTGTTAAGCACGCCGCCCACCCCCAACATAAATAACACACAAAACCATTCCACAAGCAGAATGATTTTGGATTACAACCCTCTAAAACCATTCGATGGTAAAAATGGTTTTGGCATTATAAGTACATCTAATGTGAAACCATTCCACAACAAAAATGGTTTTGGGGGGCGTGCGAGAAAATTTGGGGGGGGGGGTGTGAGAAAAAATTGGGGGGTGTGTTAAGCAATTTTCATTATTTATGCATGGTGCATAAGGAAAAAGCTTATACACTATAACCACTCTCACTAATATAATTATATAAAGATATTTGCTCACATAATATTATTGGGATCGATGTCATAAAATATTCCAACACACATATTCTTCTATAATCCAGCTACAGTTTTATATATAAATTAAGATTATTTTTTTCAAGTTTATTAAATAACTATAATAGATAAACGGAATGTATCAATTATTAAATGAATCTAAATAAAAATCCTTACTTACATTATTTATATATGAGATCAAAGGAATATGACAACATCTTTGACAACATGCTTAAAAAATTATTCAACCATCTATCAAATGTGTTACACACCATATTGGTTAGGTTGCGGTAGGCCATACAATAATTACCATGTAAAATCAACAGTATATCTAGAAGCTTCTAAAGTTGCTTGATATAGATTTCATTTTTTTTATACAAATAAATTTCATTTTTATCAACTAATAATATTACCAAAATACTATTCCCAAGCATGAGGAAACAGAGAAATACTTGCGTGGCCTCTTCAAATTTGGTCTTAATTTGGTCACACACACATAATAACACATATTATTTAATTATAATAAAATATATATTATTTAATTACTTTCTCTTTGTACTTTTTTCTCAACAATGTATGTGACTAAATTGAGACCAAATCTTAAGAGACCACACAAGTATTTCTCGAGGAAACACTAGATAAACAGTGTTCAAGTTGTACATAATTGATGTATAGATTATAGTGTAATGTAATAGATGGTGGTATCCAGGGATGGAAACACAATGTTAGGCCAAGCAACATGTCCCACATTAATTAATTGTACTATTTCCTTACTTATCTTTTCTTAAGTAGTTTAAACGTTTAACGACTAAATGTTTCCGTGAGCTTAACTCAGTTGATAGAGTTATCATACTTGTATGTGTAGGAATCGGGGTTCGAACCTCGTACACTTCATTTATTCACCTTTAAGGCAAATTTTTTAATCACTATGCTACTTGACAAAAAAAACGTTTAGTGACTAGATATTCACACATTATAAATGTAGAGAAGATGAAAAATCCAGAGTTTAACCACTACCTTTTAAATAATATTTCATTTATAGTTATAACCGAACTACTTTTATTATTTTAATTTTAATGTGACATCAATTGTAGATTGATACTTGAATTTTTTAACCATTTAGGTTAAAGTTCGATTGCACATTCAGAAAAATATTTATTGGAAGAGACTGATCTCTACGGTCAATATTGTTGTGGCAAGTGTGAGGTGAGTTAAGCCCCTACATTGCTTAAAAAAGTGGAGGATGAACATTTTATAATTGAGCGAAGCCATAAACCTAATGTGGATGTTCCCCAGCTGCCCCTCGTGACCCAACAGTTGTATTAGAGCCGATGGTTCGACCGACTCCTTGTATCGAAATTGTTCCTGACAAATGTGGTTAGGCGACGTATCCCGTTGAGTGCCACAACGGCGGTGCAAGTGTATGGATGAAAAAACTTTCATTTGAGGGGTAGCATGCCCATAAAGAATAGATAGACTCACACTTGAGGGGGAAATTATTGGTATTTTAAGTGTGAGTTGATTCCCACATCAGATGAAAAAGTAGATGTTAAACACTTTATAAGTGAGATGACACAAACCGAATCCCTTCAGGTTTTTGGTTAAGATGTGGTGTCTAATTCGTTTATGTAGTTGTTCAAAACTCAATATTATCGAGAAATACTCTTCGTGCAATTGCATTTGAATAATATATTGTTAAAAAAAAAGAAGTAGAAGACACATTATAGACGTACATTAACATTAGTACTACTACTTACTAGGAGCCAATTGGTTTTAACGATCGAGTAGTCACTATCTTACTGCAACTGTAAGCGACGTCAAAGGTGGTGAATTGTTGAATGAGAGAGTGAGAAGAAGAAGAACATGTACGTACGTCAAAGGGGTTTATAAGGGAAGGTCCCCCACATCCATGTGACTTTCCAAGTGATTTTTTCACTTAATCGGAAAAAATTAAAACTTTGCGTCCATCACCAAACTTGGGTATTTGTCAAAAATAGATCTACAGTTGGCTTTTATGGGAAGCTGATTGGAAAAAAATTCAACTATTTCTTTTAGTTTAATAGGTTTTAGCTTACTGTTCCATAAAGTCGATTGTAAAAGATTTAAATATGATTTGGTTCATTAATTTTGCAATAAATAATTTCGGTGTTTGAAAAATATTAAATTATAAGAGATTATTCACCTTGTTGGTCGTCGTGTTTTATCCTTGTTGGTCGTCGTGTTTTATGATATATATATATATATATATATATATATATATATATATATATATATATATATATATATATATATATATATAAATTGTTCTCAGATTGATTTTGAGGTGATACCCTAATTGCGTAGTAGTATTTATTACACCTAGACAATACTATCTTCCACCAATCAATCACCGCATGATGGAAATAATTAGAGTGCGACTTCTAGATTACAATGCAAAATTTTCAATGAATTTTTCACCCTTCCCCCAAAATACTTGTTATAAAATGATACCTCAATCAATGATCGACTTAAAATCTCTAGTATTTGCAAATATAACAATCTCTATCGAAAAACTTGTAATTCTCCATTGTAATCACACCAACTCGATCTAGTTGTTGTCCTTGCCTCCTTGGTCCACTTTGATCATATTGATCATTTTAGTAAAAAGTTAAACTAGGGCTGAATATTTAGAAACAAAAATTTCCATCATTTCTCTCAAATATATATATAATTAGTGGAATCTCTTTCCATAGTCTCTCTACGAGGTTGGATGGGATTTTTAGTCTCTTTTCATGTGTGTATGTGTGTTCATTATCACTATAATCAAATATATTGCCTGCCCACCACGTCGTACAACTCCATTATTTCCATGATTGGTTGCAAAATCATCCAAGATAACCACCACAAATCATCATATCCTTCCAATACCTTTAATCTAAAAAAGCTTTTAAAAAAGTTTGGGCTTATACATATTTTACTTTTGATGGGCCAATATTATGGGTTTTAGGAAACTCATGAATAGTCACTACCACACTTTCTCCTTTTCTAATTTGTGATCCAAAACATCACAAAAGCTAACAAAAATATAATAGAAACATATACATTTTGTATGTTATTTGTGACAATTGTTCAATCTAAATCAACAATCGAGATCACTTAAAATTGTTTTACTAAATCAGTAACTTGAACCGTTCATTCTCAAATCAATAGTCAAGATTGATCAATGTGTATAAATGAGATTTGAATCATCTGTGGTAGCAGATTTCACAAAGTTCCACACTATAGAAGATTTCAACCGTTGATTTGAGATCAAATAATTTAAATTACGTACACAATCAATAAATTTAATTATTGATTTAAAATTATACGGTCCAAATCAGGAATCGCAAAAATTCTAGGGTAAGAAAAAAAATGCATGGTTTTGGAATGTGACTAGCTAGCTACATTACACTAGATCCCAATTAACTTTCCTTGGGAAATATGACCAAAAAAATCTTAACAAAGTCCCAAGCATATTCCAAAAGACTAGATCTTGTTATGTCAGGCACAATACTTAGCATGATGTCTATTTTCTTTTCCTTTCTTAAGGCAGACAAAGAACAGTGCAAAGGAACAGCATATTATTTGGAAAATCTTCATTTCAGGTCTATCTTAATTGACTATCTACTCAACTATATAGTAAGTACAAAAAATGTTACTGTTGATAGATGGGGGCCAACCACAACACTTTAATGTGTCATGTTCCAACTATTACAAGTAAGTAGCAAAATTATCAACCCTACTCTTTCAACTATGCTTTTCCCTTCTAATTTTACTATATAGACCACTCATTTTCATTCATTCCCAATATACTTTGAAGAGATAACATTTATTAAAGTGTGAACTATAGTCTAGAGTGGTAACTTTTTTCAATAGGGCATATGCCCCACATGTGGTGGTACTATAGTCTATAGTGATAATATAATGGAAAGTGTAGACATGTAGTTAGTTATTAGCAGATGATTGATTTGATTCTAAATTTTCCTTTGGTGCTATATGCCTATTAGCCTATATAGGTTTCATAACTTTAACAGCTATATGTATAGTTGTAAACGTGAAATTGATTCCAATAATTCATATGTATTATTTATTTTGTAATTTTGTAAAATTATTTTTGGTTAAAGTTGTGGTTGAACTAACTACTAGACAAAAATTGCATTAACCAGCTTAGATGAAATTTGTCTAATTTTGTCAATAAGTTTAGTAAACCTTTTTACCAAAATGGGTGATTTTTTTAGAGGATATTACTAAATAAGTGTATTTTTAAATTATTTATCAAAAAGGGTAAGTCGTCACTGTCATTACCCACAAGTTATATTTTTTTCCAAGTTTTAAGCAAAGTCGTGGATGGCAACCACGACTTTGATTATTTTTAATTTTTTTTTACAAAAGTCGTCACCGTCATTGACGACTTTCATTTTTATTTTTTTTTAAAAAAAGAAAGTACTAAGTTGTATATGTAAGGTTCGAAATATTGTAGCATATTACACTGGACTACATCTATAAAGCTTACATGCATCAGTTTCATCATCTTGGAAGCAAGGATTATTGGACTTCGTATTTGTGTCAAACATTGAAACCTAATCGTAACATGAGAAGACATAATAAGAGTAGACCAAATATAACAAGAATACATAACAAGATGAATGTAGTTGTACCCAAAACAACAAAGAAATGTGATTTATGTCGCACTGAGGGACATAAAAGAAATAATGTCCTCATAAAGAGTGAATGTTTAAATTTTTTAAATTAGTAAAATATAGTTTATAAGTCTTAAAAATTATGAATGTGTGCAATATTCATTTGCTTTTATTGAATTCCAGTAAATATATGCATTTATTGTACGTGTGATATATGCGACTTACGTATTTAAAAAAAAAAGGAAGTCGTCAATGACAGTGACAACTTTTATAAAAAAATTAAAAAAATCAAAGTCGTATATATCATCCACGACTTTGCTTAAAAGTTGAATAAAAAACAGAAGTGGTGTGTAACCAAAAAAAAAAAAAAAACAGAAGTGGTGAGTAAGTCGTCAATGGTAGTGACGACTTACCCTTTTTGTAAATAATTTAAAAAGTGCACTTGTTTGGTAATATCCTCTAAAAAATACACCATTTAAAAATGGTGTATTTTTTAGAGGATAAAATGATGTATTTTTTAGAGGATATTACCAAACATATTATAGACAATTTCATTTATATCTAATTTTGGTCTCTAATTGCCTAACTCTCTTTTATGTTAAATGATGCATCAACACATAATTATTAAATATATGTTTTAAATAGTTAAAATTATTAATATTATAGCCGAAATATTTATCTAAAAATTTTAATATCTAATATATTACTGAGAGAAAAGTTAATTTTGATCAATAAAAACATTTCTTTTTTTTTTTTGGCTGCAAAGTTCTAAGTATAGCTGGTTCGGACCCACTTATTTCAAACATGAATTTTCAACATTGTGAACTTTTTTGGGTCTTAAATTCAACATTGTGATTTTCAACAATGGAGATTTATGGAAGTGGGACTTACATAATGATTGGGAAACGTATGAGTTGCAATGCAATGCCGGTGGGGTGGGGGAGGGGAGCGGGAGGTGTAAATTCTGGTTTATGCTTTTTTGATTGTTCAATCACTTGGCCCTCACTAGTATATATAAATATAATACACTAAAGTTTTTATGTCTTTTTATTTTTTTAGTAGATCAAACACATTTTATTAAATTTTATTAAAAATGTTTCTAAATTTTATTAAAAATGTCATTTTTGTTTTGCACTTTAAAAACATTGTGATTTTCACATTGAAGGCATGCATGGACCTCCAATATTTATAATAGTAATCAAATTATATAATACTAGACATGACCGAGCTCGACTCTCTAACAAATTTCCGCTTTCTGACCAATATAAATAATAGAATCCCATCTCGGTTCTCAAAACGTTTGGGTATCCTTGCTGCTCCCTTTCTCGCAGTGGAATCAAAATTTTATAAAATATAGTCCATTTGCCTCGAACCGAGAACTTGCAACGAAATCTATGGTGTATAGTCTATGGGAGACTGTGGTTGGACCGTGGTTTGCCTGAGAGAGAAAATACGCCGTAAACAATAAGGTTTATGTGAGATTGAGAGAGTTTTTAATTTAAGAAAAGTAATTATAAAATTTTGATTCAACCAAATATTTCCGTGAATATATAAAACATTGAATAAAATATGAATTGCACATTCACTGAAATAATCTGATAGCATTCGTAAATAAAACATTGAATACTGTCTTTATTTTGTACATCATTCATGTTTATATTTTTTTACCAAAGTACGTCATTCATTTTAATTTTAATCAATATTTTATTTAGAGCTACCTTCCGTTTCATGAATGATTTTCAACATGACTCAATTTCTTTTCTCCTAAAAACTGGATACGGTTAAGACAAAAATAATAATTAATTATAAAAATCAAAAGAACTTTTTTAAAAAAATAAAAAGTGTTCAGACAAATAGGACTGATCCAATAAACAAATTGTTTAAGTCAAGATCTTAACCTTAAATATTTAGACCAAAGGATGGTCTCAATTTATTTTTTAAAATTTGTTAACAACATATAATCTGATAATTATATTTTGATTAGACAATACTTTAAAATGCTTCAAAAAAAGGAACAATTAAAACCCAAGACCACCCACAAAAGGAAACACTTTAAAAAAGCTTCAAAATATTTAGTCACAGTTATACCGTGGCTAAACTGCAAAATCTGCTTGAAGACATGCTATGATGTTAATAATGTATGTGCATAAGTATATCAAATATGCTACAATAGTTGAGATGGAAAGATAAAATTGCTATATACATTAGTTTCTTCTATCCAATTTTCTATTTTTTTTTATAAGGCAAAAAATATTTAGATAAAATTACTATATACATAGTTTCTTATATCCAATTTTCTATTGATATTACATGCATCCAACTTTAAAAAAGTCTTGCTTGGTTGATTTCTTTGATACACTGTAGCAGATTTTCAAGCCTTCATTGTCAGATTTTTAGTTTAGTCGCGGTAAAATTTCGGAATCCTTTTCAAAAGTGTTTTTGTTTACATGTATGCTTGGCTCCGGAATATAATTGTTCTAATTTAACAAATTTGCATTTTAATCATGGTTCAACCGTGGCTAACTTTCCATTTTTTTAAGTGTTCCAATTTGTAAAATGGGTAAATTTCGTTTGTAGGGGGTATGGGGTAAATGTTTTCTTAATTTTTAATGAATGAGCAAGTAGACCTTTTGGACTCAACAAAAAGAAATCTGATCCCTCTTCTCTGGGCCGTTGAAGCCCATTTCATTTTAGCACATTTGTTGTAAACAAAAAAAAAATGATTTGGGAATTCCTTTCTCCACCCTGATATTTTTTAAAACCGGAAAAATTACATTAAGACTAGATAAAAAGAATAAATCGTTACTTAAAATTAAGTTAAGGGATTGTGAGAGTTATTTATAATTTCAATCTAATATACTTATATGTGTGGCGTTCGTGTACACAATTTTATTTAATGTCTTGTTCATACGACGTCAAGTCTTTTCACTAGTTTTATAAGAAGTAATTATCTTTAATAAATTCACAAAATTTGATTTTCACACATAATTTAGAGTAATTCTTGTATGATTTGTAAAACTTTAAATGGTAACAACAAAAACATGATTAACAAGAAATATAGCTATATTTCTGTCAAAAAAAAAGAAAGAAAAGAAAGATAGCTATATAAAAAATATGTGAGGGGACTTTATATGAAAAAACTGATGTATATTAAAAACATGAGAAGGTTTAAATTATGAAAAACATATGAAATGATATTAAGAATATATAGATAAATAAATCAACACTAATAATAACTAAAACCTAGGTATTAGATTAACCTTCAAAGGGTTCTTCATGACTACTGTAAATTGCAGCTTCTCCGACAAATCAACCTCATTTTCCTCTACAGCTTTCCATTCAAAATTCCAAACAAAATTGGCTACAAAATATTCCAAGTGCAACAATGCTAAACCATAGCCAGGACACATTCTCCTCCCGGCACCAAACGGCATCATCTTTATTTCTTTACTCCCCATTATATCAAAAGTACTATTATCCATAAACCTCTCCGGCTTAAATGCCATAGGATCATCCCAAGCCGAAGAATCTCTCCCTATCTCAGCCACCAAAAAATTTATAGACGCAAAACTAGGTATCGAATAACCATTTAAAACAACTTCCTCTGTTACTTTATGAGGAGCAACGTAGTGTAGCGGTGGATGACGCCTTAACCCTTCCAAAATTACAGCTTTAAGATATGGCATTTTTTTCAAATCTTCTTCTACAATTTCCTTCTCTTCTTTATTATCACCAATCACCCCTTTAATCTCTTCTACAAGCTTTTCTTGTATGTCTTGGTACTTCACCAAATTCGCCATGATCCATTCCAATGCAGTTGAAGTAGTATCTGTTCCCGCATTTAGAAACTCCGAACATAATGTGCAAATTTTACCATCATCAAGTTTGGTATTTTTCTCTTCCTCCAAAAACTCCAACTCCAATAAAGTATCAACATATGACAAAACAAATTCATCATTTGAGTCATTGACATTCTCTCCACCTTTTCTTAATCTCTCTTCTTTTATTTTTCTTCGAGCGTTTATATAAGGAATCAACACGGCTTCTTGATCACGTCTTAGATTCAAAAACTCCTTCCATCGATTCCTAAACAATATCTTTGTAATTGTTGGCCAAAAATTCAAGACATTGTATCTAGAAAAGTTAAGAAGCATAATGCGTTGACTTTCCTCAATTTCTCTTATTTGATTCTCATCTAGTTTGTCACCAAAACACATGAGAGCCAACAAGGAAAACATACCATATCGAAAATGATCAATGGCGAAAACCCCCTTGGAGTTTCTTTCATCTATATCATATTTGAGACGTTGTAGAAGAATGTCTAACACCCATTTGCGTGCTTGAGCATATGACTTAACCTGCGAAGGGTGAAGGATTCTTGAAGTGAGATTGCGTCTTAAAAGGCGCCAAATGGGACCGTAGAAGCTAAAAAGGATGTCATGTTGGTCGCTGCTAATTACCTTCTTTGTTGGAAGAGCCTTAGGGCGATCAGCGAAAATGGTACTATTTTGGATTAAAGCTTGATGTGCAAGAAACCTATTGGCGATGAAAATGTCGGTTTGAGAACCCATTTGAAGAGTGAAGATTGGACCATATTTGGCATGAAGATTTTGAAGAAGGGTTTTAGGATCTTTAAAATATTGTTGTAGCAATGTGAAGGTGCCTATGATAGGTACTTTTGGTGGTCCTGGAGGCAGGGGAGATTGAAGAAAGAGGTTTCTTATAGATTTGAGAATTAGTGAAAAAATTAAGCACAAAAATGTTATCATTAACCATGTTTCCATGTAACTATTCTAAATGAAGGCTATTTCTTGTTATTTTAATTTTTGTAAGATATGTATAGTTTTAGATTTTTTTTTTATAATGTATAGTTTTACATTGGTAACAAGAGAAAATGACTAATAAAAAACAACATAATAAAAATATGTAGGGGAAACTGTTAATGTTTTGGGGTGGTAATTAATAAGTATTAAAAAAAATTATGAAACTGATTTAAGGATATATCATATATGTGACAAACAATTCACGAACAATGAAACTGACAAGTTATAATTTAACTGCACTTTTTATTATTATAAAAATTTAACTCCATCTTATACCCAAAAAGAAAAGTATTAACTCCATTTTATATCAATTTTTTTTAACTCCATTGTGTTTGTACACGAGGGGGCGATCGGGGCATCATCCACATTGAACTCAAGAACAATTTTACAAGAATTTTGTAGAAGTAACACTTAAAAAAAATATAACCTACACCTACACACAGGAGATAAGTGTGAGTTAAAAGTTGCGGTTAATACTAACTAAAGATAACAAACATCACAAAAGTAAATCTAACTATTTAACTCTAGTTACTCTAAGAGGTAGACAAGTTAATATCCTTGATTATATTTTGTTCTTTCATTCCATATGTAACAACTAACAATTATAAATTAGTAGTTTTATGCTTTTTGTTATCTCTGGTTTCAATTAAGATTAAGATCAAGTAGTTAATGAATTTCATTAAATGATGAATGTTCGGAAGAATTCGAGTTCAATTTTAAAGTTAAACAATTTGTTGGATCATGAGGTAAACCTTTAACCTAGTGCTCAACATATACAAAACCACCCAACATTTTTTTAAGAGGTATAAGTAAGTCCCTTACAACTCAACCTAATAAGATACGGAGTAACTTGTTGTCAAAAAAATGATACGGAGTAACTTATGGCCCTGATCCTCCTTATTTTCTACTTTTCTACTTCTTTTTAAAAGAAATAAAGATGTACAAAATTGTATTTGACCATATTTCTCCTTAAAAAATTAGAAAAATAAAGTAAAGTAGAAAATAAGAAGAAGTTTGGTCCAACACAATTTTTTACCTCTTTATTAAACAACTAGTGATTAGTATTTTTTTTTTAATAAGTGATTAGTATTAGTATGACAGTACGTGTTCTCGTGTTTTTATAAAATATTGAGCCTTAAATGAATTTTTTAATATTCAAATTGAGGCCACTCTGCCCACATGCAAACATATTTAAATGTAGATCTTCTTTATAAACTACTTTTATTTATTTCAGGAATATAAATTACTTTAAATTTGTCACGCGTAAATCTTTTTATTGATAATTTAATATTTAAAAAAAGAAATAGTTGAAAGTAGAAAAATATAACATAATATAAAATACTAGGCGAAATTCACAAGCAAGAAGAAAAATGTACAAGAAGAAAATTATTATCGGAAAAAGCCAAACAAATCATTAGTGTGAGTGAGAAACAGAGGGAGAAAAATGGTGAGTGAAGGAGCAATTGTAACAGCAGCAATGGTTGCAGCTCAATTCTTGGAAATGGGCAGTAACACACTATTGAAATCAGCCACAAATGATGGAATGAGTATTTTTGTTTTCACTTTTTACTCAAATCTTTTGGCTCTTTGTTTCCTTCTACCTTCCACATTTTTCTACCATAGGAAAAGAGAGCTCCTCCTCCAATTTCAACATCAATTTTCTTCAGAATGTTTCTTCTTAGCTGTCTAAGGTATGAACATAGTATAATAATTAAGAATCTAATTATGTAACATAGTATATGTGAAAGTAAATTCATTCAATTAATGATGTATCTGGACTATAATATAAGTGATATACGTTAGTTATTCAATAAATTTAAAAAGTAAATTGTCTCTTATAAAAATGATCGGAGAGAGTATTATTTTATGGATCTGAATTTGATGGGCCTTGTCCCTGCTTAATTGTGCAGTACTACAGTGCAGATTTTAATGAATACAGGAATTGGATATAGCTCTCCCACATTGGCATCTGCTATGATTGACCTTGTCCCTGCTTTTACCTTCATACTTGCTGTAATTTCAAGGTTTGTTATTTTACTATTACCTCCCTTCCTATTAATTTCAAGGTTTGTCATTTTGGAGGATGAAAGTAGTAACCAAGGCAAGTTCTACTATGAACAAGTACATGATATGGTGCATGGTGCACAAGTCGTAGATTTCATTATAACGAATACGAATTTTACAAAATTCACCGTTGGATTGAAAGTTTATATCATATAGATCATCTGTAATTTTTTTAAAAAAAAATTGAAAATCATTTGATATTTTATTGAGACCCGTTAAAATTAACGGTTTATGAATTTTTATTAAATATCGTTAATCTTTATGAGACTCAATAACATATCAAATGATTTTAAATTTTTTTATGGATGATCTATATAATATAAACTTTCAATCCAACGATGGATTTTCTAAAATTCGTATTCGTTATAATAAAATCGGCGACTTGTGTATCATGCACCATATCATGCACTTGTGCATGTTAGCCAAAACCCTTATTATCCTGATTATATAAGAAAAATCGAGTTCACAGAAACAAAAACTGATATATGTGGCCTATATTTAAAATCAGACGACAAGTTTTGTTGACCTAATCTTTTTCATATCAAGAACTGGAGGGAGTATCATCTGCTAAATTTTTGCAACCACAAACTTGATTAAAAATTTAGATGAAAATATTTTTGTCAAGAAATTGAAATGAAATTTATGTATAACCTAATCTATATTTGACATTTTTTTAAATAGAGGTGTAAGACTTTTTTAAAAATATTTTAGGCCTACTAGACTTAATTAATTCTTAAAAAGTCTAACTCTTATATTTTCACTTCTAAATGTAAATCAACTTTCTGAACAATTGTAATGAGAACTGCATTCAATGAAAATAGGTGGAAGTAGCACATCTAGGACAACAGTTAGATAGTTAAATCGTATAAGGTCTCATGAGTTCAACTCATTTGGCAAGAACATTACATTATATATGTAGGGGGCCGGGTTCGAAACACAAAACACGCAGAACATATTTAATTTTTTTTTTTTTTGGAAAAGGTGGAACATATTCAATTGATTCGAATAAGATGATATCTCTAATATCTACTTGATTCAAATGATACAACTCAAAACCTTATTATGCAATTCTTCACAATATTGCATTTGGCATCAACATAATAATTTTCCTTTATACAACTTTTAATATATGTCATTTGGCATGAACATAAAAATAATTTGACATGAACACAACATGCACTTTCAGGATGGAAAATCTAAATCTGAAACAACATAGTAGCCAAGCTAAAATCATTGGTACAATGGTCTCCATTGCAGGGGCATTAACTGTGACATTATATAAAGGGATACAATTGATTAGTGATACCTTTCGAATTAAAGAAATAGGAGCAAGTCAAATTTACATGACAGGGACATCAAACTGGATAATTGGTGCTTTTCTTCTTGCAACTGCTAGCTTTTGCCTTTCTGTTTTATTTATTGTCCAGGTAAACAAACAATTGTGAACATTATGGTTTTAAATTGCAGCTGCAGTTGCGATTTATGTATAACAATATGTAAATGTGGCCGATGCAAATTTTTTTATGGTTGCAAGATCGAAAACTTTGATTTTGTTGTCCAAATTGTGATCATCGACATTTTTTAAACATTTATTTCATTTTGGGTTATTAGGTGTTTGTCCCCTGTAATGTTAGCGAGTTTTGTTTTACCCCCAGTAATATTATTTTTTTCGATTACCCCTGTAATGTCAAGATTCCATCATTTTAGCCCTTATTGAATATTTTGTCTTAAGATTGATTCCCTAAAAATGATGACGTGACATGCTTAGTGAGAGGGTAAATTAAAATTTGCTAACATTAAAGGGGCAAAAAGTCGGAATATTTTTAAGCCAACATATTCAATAAGGAGCTAAAATGATAGAATCTTGACATTATAGGAGGGATAATAAAAAAAATATTGCAAGGGATAAAACAAAACTCGTTAACATTACAAGGAATAAAGATCTATTAACCCTTTCATTTTTCTTTGCACCAATTCAAAAATTATGCAAATTTCTTCTTTTTTTTTTTCTTTTTCATATTGCACTTACCCTGCTTGCACCGATTCAGAAATTTATTTCATTTTTCTTTTTCCACCTATATACACAGACTTGGATTATCAGGGAATATCCTGAAGAGTTGGTGGTAACAACTATTTGTTGTGGTTTAGTGGTAATTTTATCTGCAATTGTAGCTCTCATTGCAGAGGGAAATTCAAATGTTTGGATTCTCAGACCTGATAAGGAGTTGGTAGTTGTGTGTTATTCAGTAAGTATATTATACCTTATGATTGTAATATTATAATATTATATAAATTAGGCTTTAATGCAGTTTTGATCCCCCTATTTTGAAAAACCTGAACTTTTGATCCCCCTATTTTAAAACTCAACACTTTTGATCCCCCTATTTTAGTTTTTTGTTAGTTTTAGTCCCCCACCTCAATTTGGTCAAACTTTTGCTTATGTGTCATGCTCACTGATGACGTGGCATTGTACATGTGGACAAACAATTTCCTTAGATAGTGTCCCGAGCCCCAATCTTTTGCTTCTTTGATTGCAGTGATGTAAACACGATCATCTTTAAGGAATCTCATTGCAAAACATGCATCTCTATAGGTCAAATATTGCGTGTCACCAATTTTTCTAACATCATCATAGCAAGTTGTCCACATGTACAATGCCACGTCATCAGTAAGCATGACACATTAGCAAAAGTTTGACCAAATTGAGGTGGGGGACTAAAACTAACAAAAAACTAAAATAGGGGGATCAAAAGTGCTGAGTTTTAAAATAGGGGGATCAAAAGTTCAGGTTTTTCAAAATAGGGGGATCAAAACTGTATTAAAGCCTATAAATTATAAATTGTAGCTATGTGATTATTTTTTTTTTATGAAGGTTATATGTAAATTTTTTAATTTGTGGTGATTTCATTTATAGGCAATTTTTGTGGTATCCATGAGGAGTGTTGTAATCACATGGGCATTCCGTAAGAAAGGACCAATATATGTAGCTATGTTCAATCCATTAGGAATGGTCATTGCACTTGGCATGGGTGTAATATTTTTGGGGGACAGTCTTTATCTTGGAAGGTAAATAAATTCACTTATACAACAACATATTGTGAAAAATAATTTAATTGATATGTATTAATTCAAGATTGGCCTTTTATTTAAAAATTTGTTTTATTTATTTTTGTACAGCATGATTGGAGCTGCTATAATAGCCATTGGATTTTATGCTGTGATGTGGGCCCAAGCTCAAGAGGAACACAAAACAAGTGAAAAATATTTTCCCACATCTTCTTCGGCCCCTTTGTTGTCAAACAAAAACTTGGATTTCTAGATGACTTTGCTTTTGTAAGATGGAAAGGCAATACTTAGCAGTTAATAAAAAAGTAATATACAGGGTTATGTTGCTCATGTGCGTAATCTTCTAGCTTAGTTTCTTTTATTGTTGGTTATTTATCCGACTTTCGAGCACACGATTAGATGGATTCTCTTCAACCCCTTAATTAAGTTGAGTAGTTGATTCTCGCCATAATGCAGGGTTCGGATTTTGTTGGTTGTATGGGTTTGAGTATTCAATATATTGATCACTTTCTTAATATAATTTTCTTTGCTTATTTAAAAAAAAATCGATCATTCAATAACAATTTTTAATTTGTCGTTGGCTTGGTGGCCAACACTAACAAAAATAAATAAGTAGGGGTGATAGTGGCTCTGCAAGTGCACAAAATCGCAACCAAGTAATAAAGTGATAAGTTATCATGCTTCACAGGGATTGTGCCAAAATTTCTAGTTTCGCTTAGGAATTTAGAAAATAAATATTTTGCATTCGCTTTATTTGTTTGAGAGAGTTTTGCATTAAAAATAAATAACAATAAAGTAAAGGACGAGAAATTAAAGAGCAATTAATATAAAAAGGTGTGCGAGTAGATGCACGGGGTGGTTAAATGTTTCAAATCCCTCCCTTGCTCCGGCTTGGTAACTGACGTTATATTATACCTCATTATTAGTTATAAGCTACCGAATTAATTTCTATTAAAATAAGCCTAGTATTACTATACTTATTTCTATTGCAATCTGACTTAGGTCGAACCAATTAAGCTTTGTTATGTTTAACCTTCGTTATTTTGTATCATTACCTTTAACGGGTTCAACCTCTAAAGAGTGCGTCCTAACCTTTAGAAGTTCAGAATTTAACAAGTTCTCTACGTCAGCTCGGTTTCCTAATATCATTGCAGAATTTAACACGTGTGATTCTTAATCCTGCCCCCGTATCGTCAGATACTGAATTTAATGGTCTCATATTGATAGGATGAAATGTCTTTTTAGTCTGGTCTATTAATTCTGTTGTCACAGGATCAACTAATTTCCTCTAGGTTCATTCACTTAATGTGATCAATATTAAGAATGAATAATTAAGGCAAAGACAAATATAGAAAATAATTTAACAATAATTGAGCATAAACTTTATCGAACCATAATTACATTATCAAGCATTCATAAGGGAGTTCATCTACTCGACCTAACCTAGGAAAAATAAATAACAAAGACAATAAAAGAAAAGAACCTTATTGGCCTTGGAGTTCCTTGGCCTCCTTGCCCCTCCTTAGAGTTCTCTTAACTCTCTCTTGAGTATCACTATTGTTGAGTGATTTCTGAATGAATAATTGTGAAGGAGAAGGACTCTATTTATAGTTTTTCAGCTGAATTTGGGCTTTTTCTGCACACCTATCGTATCCATCGTAGCCACGATGGCGTCTAATTTTGCCTCATCGTGGCCACAATGGATCATGTCGTGGTACGATGGAAGATTTCCTCCAGATTTTCTGTTTTTCTTCAACCGCCTTCATCGTGCCACGATGGTACTTCATCGTGGTACAATGGAAAGATTTGTTGCAGATTTTCTTTAATTTAAACCGCCTCTCATCGTGCCGCGTTGAATCTCATCGTGGATACGATGGTGTGCGCGTTTTATTACGTTTTTGCCCTTTTTATGCTTTTTCCACTTTTCTTGCTTCTGGGCTAAGTAACTTCCCTTTTCCAGGTATTTGCTTGCTTTTGGGCTTCAATTGCTATTAAAACTATCCTAATTTAATACTAAAAACATCATATAATTAACTGTCATCAAGGGAGTAGCGGGCGTCATGAGTTCAAACCCACACAGACACTCATATTCGGTTGTGAATTTGATTTGAAAAAAACTCACATCATATTTTGATGTATGGAGTAAAATTACCAACAATCAATAACTACGGTAAAACAATGATAATTATAAGAACAAATAATAAGATAAAGGAAAAGAAATAAGAACACATGACATTTATTCACTCAAATGAAGTCAACAATGTTCTACGTCTATGGGACTAGGAGTGAGGAATCGTCTGTTTTAAAAAGCAGTTACAAGAATTACACTTCAATTCAAATTATACCATTTTCTCTCGAATCTCTACCTATGATCAAGAGAGTAGGGATGTATCCATAAATTTTAATAAGTGGGGTCAAAATCATAATATAAAAAACAAATATATATACCATAAAAAAATAATTACAATGTTTTTTTTTTTTTATACAATGCAAATCTACTTTGGTTTCTTAATCAATTCTCTTATGAAACTCATTAGCATTAGTATTAATTTTATAGTTTGTTGTAGTGTAATATAATGAATTGACTATGTGGAGACAATAATATCATATAAGTGGGATCACATTGTATAAATTTATAATACTTTTTTAGATTCATGAAATGATTGATGTATTTGGTTTAAGAAATGGACCAGATACATCAAAAAGAATCTCACACACAGATCTTGCAGAAAAGCACACATGCATGTATCGGATATTGTCTTGCATATGCGTCGATAAATATTATTGGCTTTGAATTTGCAAACAAAAGTTATTAGCATATTTTGCTAAGCGAATCTACATTCTTTAAGCGATTTCATCTAAACTCATATTTTTTATTTATTTTAAGTCATTCTTTACATGTTCCAATAGTGCTAACCACCTGACTATGAGATTAGAGGCATGACAAATTATAAATCGTAATAACTTTTATATATGAAATTTTGTATACATATACATCTGATGAAAATCCCACAATTTCTCGTAATAAAGAAATTAACACCTAACAATTACCATTCTTGGGTGTGTTTGATGGACATAGCATTCATTGACAAAAACAAATTCACATTTGTTGATGGTTCGATTTTGGTTCCCGATCCCCGATTTTACCTATCAGGCTTGGAAGCGATGCAACAATATTGTTCATTCTTTGATCATCAATTTCATTTCTACTTCAATCAGATAAAACATTATCTACAAAGATCTTGCTTGTGTGGAAAAATGTTAAAGAATGTTTTGCTCGAGTTTATCGCATTTGTGTTGTAAAAATGTCAATTCGATTTGTATATCATGTGATGGATATTTTCATTGTGTAACATGAAGATGTATCACGATGAAGATAATGTTACATGTTTTTTTCAAAGGATTGAATGAAAATTTGCAATGGTGAAACCTCAAATTTTGTGAATTAATCCTTTACCTATTATCACTACTGATTTTTCTTTGTTGCTTGAACATGAGAGAGCCAAAATGCCTTAATCGTAAGATAAAATTAGATATCGAAATATATTATATGAAATTAGAACACACTTCTTACTTGAGAATCATAATCACCATAAGCGTCAATATTAGAATCGCCAATATATTAGACCATATATTCTTTTGTCTCATCACATGCTTCGGATTTAATGTTTTGAATGAGGCAAACCTCAAACAAGCTTATGTTAGAGATACAACAAAAACCTAACCAATCTATTAATAACATGATGTAGTAATTGATCCATTTTCTAGATAAAAAATGTCAATCATTCTATAAATTTAAAAATAATTTTTTCATATTAAAGATTAGAGGGAAAAACATTTTAAAAGTCAATAATAATTTCAAAAATGTCGAAAACTGTATGACATTTGCTCAAAAGTCACCTTTAAAAGTCAATAGTAAACTTGAACATTTACTTGAATAAAAAGTAAGAGATCATGTACCAAAATAAAATAATATATGAAAATCACTTTTAGAAATAATATTACTTTCTTTAGAGGAATATAAATTATTTTCTGTCACACTCACAATTTTATTTTATTTTTACTTTTGACGTTTCTTGTTGTCTCGGAAGACGAATGTTACATAACTTTGTCTTGGTCAAGTCTAACATGCACAAGTTATTGATGTGGTGCATGGTGCACAAGTCTCGAATAACATTATAACGAATACGAATTTTACAAAATCGATCGTTGGATTAAAAGATTATATCATATAGATCATCCATAAAAAAATTTAAAAAAATTAAAAATCATTTGATATATTATTAAAATCCATCAAAATCAACAATATTTAATAAAAACTCTTAAACAGTTGATAACAAAAACAAAACAAAAATTTGGTGACTAGTTAGCCTTTAAATATTTTTCTACTAATCAGTAATCATGTGGTTCGTATCTTCTTTGATTTGTAGAATAAAAGATTCTCTCCATTACAGCTTTGTTGTGCAGTCACTCATTTGATAATATTATTATTATTATTTTATTAAATACTTAAATTTTCTAACTCAGCACGTTGTCTCGTACGTCAAACAAATTATTAAATAATTCTACCAATAATTTTTTTTTTAATTATTAATTTATAATTTTTTTGGCACAAGGTGTGCTGAGAATTTATTTTTTTTTTAATCAAAAGGTGGAAGCTAAGAGCTATCCACACCAAACAAGAAAACAACGGAAAGGAAAAAAGCCACAAATAAAGAAGCAAGAAAACAACGGAAACTAACAACTAAAATGCTACAACATCAATGATTTTGTTTTTTTAAATTAACTTTAAAGAATCGTGAATAGTTTACTGAACAATAGATAAAAATTATTAATAAATTTGTAAGTAGAGTAAAAGTTAGTTTGTATTTTATCGATCACTTGTTATGTGTCTAAATTTTATTAGTTATTGAATAAATTATTCAAAAAATTTAAGAGGTAAATTATATTATATTTTTTTGAAGCAGTAAACTATACTGTATTATCTAACTTTTTTTTTTTTAAGCATGTATTATCTAACTTTATTATTATGTATCAATTTAACTCATTTGCTTTAAATGCTTATAAAAATAAAATAAAAACTCATTTGCTTTAAATCAATTTATTTAGTGGGATTCAAAAAAGCAAAGAGAGTGATACATAATGGAGATGCATTGAAGTACTCTTGTGCTAATAGTTGAACACTTACCATTGTGTGTTGTGGATGCTCAAAGTTAATTTATTAGAGTTTCTTAATATGCATCAGCCATCTTTTTAAGATTAAATTACCATAGATTGTTCATTAATATGCATGAGCACTTATTCTCCAGTATTATTTATTACAGAAGTTTTAAGATTAAATTATAATTTATTGTCTCAATTATAATAATGTAGAGTTAATTGAGATGTATAGAGTTATTGTCGGGACGCATTTAATTTTTTTTAAGAGATATTGAGTTGGAGGAATAAAGTGTTTATTAAGTATTATTATTGAAAAATTATAAATATATGATGTGTATACGTGTGATCTAGTTAAGTATTAAAAAAATGGGGAGCTATATATATATTGTGGAACATATTAGTGGGTTGGATTTTTATTATTTTTTAATAGTATTTTATTTTAATTTTTTTGCGTAAAAAAATAGTATTTGGTTTTTGGTTTTTTAACGCTCCGATTCTCAGGAAAGGGGGCCAGTTAATTCAGAGTTCGACCGCGAGATAAGTAAAGTCTAACAAAGAATTATTCCTACTATAAATTGAACTCAGATTCTCCCGAACAATTCGTCCTATAGAGTGAACTCATTAACCGCTCGAATCTATTATCTTAGTTTATTTTTTAATAGTATTGTTTATCGAATATGTTAACAAGACTGGCCCTTTGTCATTAAAATAATGGTTAAATTATTAAATGATGAAACCAAATTATTAAAGTGAGAGTGATTGAGGAGAAAGGAATTGAAGGAAAAAAAGAGAGATAGAGAGAAATGGTGATTGAAGGAGCAACAGTAACGGCAACAATGGTTATAGCTCAGTTTGTGGAAGTGGGTGGTGATACTCTAATGAAATCAGCCACCAAAGATGGAATGAGTACTTTTATTTTCATCTTTTACTCAAATCTTTTGGCTCTATTTTTCCTTATACCAACCACCCTCTTCCACCATAGGAAAAGAGCTCCTCCTCCAATTCCAACATCAATTTTCTGTAGAATGTTTCTTCTTAGTTGCCTAAGGTATGGACAAAGTTAATTAGCACCAAATTAATTAATATAGTATGAGTTCGTTTGGATTAGCTTATTTTTGAGCTTATGCAAACAGCTTATGCAATTTTTATGTATTATTATAAGTTTGTCAAGGTAGTTTACGATAAAATAGCTTATAAAAATGGTTTTGTCTAACATGCACCACTTGATTAAGTTGTGCATGGTGCACAAATCTTCGATATTTTTATACATAATACAAATTTTACAAAATTCACCGTTGGATGAAAAGTTTATATCTTCTAGATCATCCATAAATTTTTTAAATTTTTTCGAAAATCATTTGATATGTTATTGAGACCCATAAAGATTAACGGTATTCAATAAAAATCTATAAACCGTTAATTTTGATGGATCTCAATAATATATCAAATGATTTTCAATTTTTTTTAAAAAAATACCCACTCGGGGTTGGTCTAGTGGTGTTGGCCTAGGTCCTTGGAGTATGCTCCTCTCAAGGTCTCAGGTTCGATTCCCCCTGGTGCAAATTTCGGTGGACTAAGTTCATACAGAGGAAAAAAACTCTGGCTTTAAATGGACCTCCGCAAGTGGGCGGTGGAATTGGTCCTCTTGAATTAGTCGGTCTAAGGCCGGATACCAAGTTTTCAATTTTTATTTTTTTTAAAATTTATGGATGATCTATACGATATAAACTTTCAATCCAACAGTAGATTTTGTAAAATTCGTATTTGTTATAGTGTTTTCGGCGACTTGTGCATTTGAATTTGGTAAATTTGATGTGCAGCACTTCAGTGCAGATTTTAATGAATGCTGGAATTAGATATAGCTCTCCCACATTGTCATCTGCTATGATTGACCTTGTTCCTGCTTTTACCTTCATACTTGCTGTGATTTCCAGGTTTGTTCTTTTTAGATTCTATGCATGCACCACCATAAAGTCAGTTGGATCCATTCATGTTTTTTGTTTACTAAGTTGGATAGATAATTAGATATTAAATTTTTTCATTAATTTTCTGGTTCACGATGGAACAGAGTTTAATAATTTAAAATTTAGTTGTGTCAAAAAAAAAAAATTAAATTTGTTGTGAAGTTGGAATTATCTCGAACAATTTATCATAATTGGAGTGAATTAAACAATTAAAATATAGGGTTAGATATATTTTTGATTCCTATAGTTTTTCAGAATATTGCTAAATATTTTTTAGCACTTTTTGGTCCTGAAAAATTTTCTATTGCAACTTTTGGTCCCTACTTTTAATCAAACTCTTGTATACTTTTACATTTTTGAATATTTTTTTGTATTCATGTTTATAATATTATAAGAACATCAAACTCACTTGGGTTGGTCTGGTGGTATTGACTTGAGACCTAATAGTGTGCTCCTCCTTAAGGGCTCATGTTCGATTCTCTATGATGTCAATTTGGTTGGACTAATTTAGCTTCTTTAAAAAAAATATTATAAGAACTACTCCGATAAAAATTTAGAATTTTTAAAAATAAAATGAATTACTTATGAACTTTTATGTGAAAAAAATTAAAAAATTTATATTTAATTCATCTTTTATTAAAAAAAAATTAAAACTTTTGCAAGGACTGACCAAAAATAAGTGGAGTATGCCAATTGGCGATGCTGTAACTTCACAAAGCAACTGTTCTTTAAAGTTGCATTCATTAAAAAAATTAATTTTTTGTTATGTAATAAGTGGATTGCTTCAAAACGATGTGGATCTATTGGGACCCACAAAATACATTTATATGTAGATCATTATTGGAGGTGCTCTGCTTATAAAAAAAATAAAAAATTATTGTAGGTGCTCATGATTTGATACATTCATTTTTCATGCTCGTTTGCATTAAAACCCTTGTCAATCGCAATTGAATTGTACAATCAAAATAAAAAGGTTGACAAAAGTTTGGCCCGGCCCTATATGGGCTTTCGGGCTAGCCCGCCATATATTTTTAAGTTTTTCCAAAAAAAATCCTTAAAATGGCAAAAAATTGTTTTTTATAATTTGTTTGTTTTAAATTTTGTTGTTTAGCAAGATTTTTGTCAATAATTTTTTCACAAATTGAACTATACATAAACTCGATTGTTCGGAACAGTACAGTTTACATTATGTACATTTTTAATTAGAAAAAATTCAAGTAAGACAAAATATCAAATATGCAAAAGATAGAGCCCGCAGAGCATAACCAGATATATAACATATAATATAAGTTCTTTAGCAATCGTGAACTCAAGAACAGAGATTAAAGAACTTACGAGGATGATGGAAGAGGAACGCGTCAGGAAAATGGAGGTGCGAAGAACGACATAACATATAATATAAGCTCTCTGAGTCTATCTCTGTAACTTTTTTTTACGTTTATATTTAGTGAATGTGAATCAAATCAAATCAATATTAATGTATTGGATTGACCTAAATAAGGAAAAATTAAAATTTAGAATGTAATGGCAGTGCACTTGGTAGACTTATTAATCATATTTATTTTTTAATTTTTTTATTATAATTTATTCGGGTTCGGGCTACCCGTGACTCATTCGAACTAACCCTTATTTTAAACGGGGTTTAACGGTCCGGACTAAAAACTTGGAAAATCTGGGCTGGAATTTTAAGCCCAAGCCCAAAAACAACGGACTTGGCGGGCCGGATTGTTCGGATTAGCCCATTTTGACAGCGCTCTCGGTCAGACGGTTGTGATTTCAAATCCTATATTTTTTATTTTTAAAATAAATAAAAACCTAATTTAAAATCCGTTTATTGCAAGGTTTATCATTTTATTATTTTTACTAGTTTAAAGACCCGTGTATTCACACGGGTCATTGATTTTTATTCGATATTTAAGTTTGTCATTATATTATGGTAGAAAATTTATTTAGAATAAAATATTTAAAAATTTATAATATTGTTAAAATATAAGTGAAACTATTGTGCTATTTTTTAAAAAAAAACTTAGTAAACGAATAAATTTGATTATAATTATAAGGCTTAACTACACATTTGGTCCCTTACGTTTATTTTAGGTTTCAATTTGGTCCCTTATGTTTAAAAAGTATCAATTTGGTCCCTTACGTTTATTTTAGGTTTCAAGTTAGTCCTTTCCGTCAATTTTGTCACATGTGGCAGTCAATTTGCACATGTGGACTGACACGTGGCACTTGGACACACTGACACGTGTACTGTTCAAACGGTGTTAGTGACAAAATTGACGGAAAGGACCAAATTGAAACCTAAAATAAACGTAAGGGACCAAATTGATACTTTTTAAACATAAGGGACCAAATTGAAACCTAAAATAAACGTAAGGGACCAAATGTGTAGTTAAGCCTAATTATAAATGATAAATTATCCAATTTTTTATGTATCAGTCACAAAAAATTGTTCTGTGTATATTATTAATAGTTAATAGTATATTGTTTATTTATTTTTTATGAAAATATTGTTTATGTTTCTATTTCTTTTTGAAGCAATGTTTCTATTTCTATATTCCTAAATTTATTCATATTCATCTTATTTTTTCTATAATTTTTTTTATTGAATATTTTATTCTTTTTTTATTTTAATATAGATTATTGAGTTGATCGTATTAATCTATTTTGTTGCTATTTTTATGAGTATAGATTGTTCCGTTTTGTTCCAATCTATAATCTGTTTTGTTTCTATTTTTAAGCATATCATTTTTTTTTGTATTTATATCTTATATTCTTTCTATATATTTTTTATTTTTTTAGTGAAATTACAATGAAGGATATAAAACTTGCAACATGGTTAAAAGAAATAAGGATAAATATGTAACTTTAGCGGTAATCGATTTTAATATATTAGTAGTAGATAGTAGATTCATCTTATTTTTTCTATAATTTTATTTATTGACTATTTTATTCTCTTTTTTATTTTAATACTCCTTCCGGTCCTATATATAAGAAAAAAATTGCTTTTTAGATTTATTGTAAAGTTGATGTATCTACAATGAATCTAAAAAAACAAACTTTTTTTTATATATAGGACCGGAGGGAGTAGATTATTGAGTTGATCGTATTAATCTGTTTTGTTTATATTTTTATGAGTATAGATTGTTCCGTTTTGTTCCAATCTATAATATGTTTTATTTCTATTTTTAAGCATATCATTTTTTTTTTTGTATTTATCTTATAGGGAATCTTATAAGGAAAAAAACCAAAAAATCAACATCATTGTGTATATAATTAATAATTTAATATTTTTTTGACAAAATTAATAATTTAATATTAGTATTAATATAATTTCACCTTTCTTTAAAGGTCATGCTAAATGCTAAATAGTGTATTCGGGACACTTGTTAAGTATATACTTAAAAAAGAAATTAAAGTTAAATTTAATTATATAAAGATAATCTTTTATATTTTTAAAATATTAAATACACAATTTTTTTTACTAATATAAACATCGTTTATCATTTTCCTTTCTTTAATCCTTCCTAATACAAGAAAAAACATTAACCGGAGTGAGAACACTATAATCTCCATTTTCAGGATGGAAATTGTAAATATGAAAAGGCACAGCAGCCAGGCAAAAATTATTGGCACATTGGTCTCCATTGCAGGGGCATTAACTGTAACATTATATAAAGGGATACCATTGATAAGTGATTCCTTTCCAAATATAGAAATGGGAGCAAGTGGAAATTTCTTATCAGTGAAATCAGATTGGATACTTGGTGCTTTTCTTCTTGCAATTGCTAGCTTTTGCCTTTCAGTTTTATTTATTATCGAGGTAAATAAATCATTAGGATGTATTCTTCCAGTCTCATATATACTTCATCCGTAATAAAATATAAATAAAATTTAACTTTTTAAATTTATTGTATAATTCTTTTAATATGATCACCGAGACATCTATATATACAGACATGGACTATCAAGGAATATCCGGAAGATCTACTAGTAACAACCATTTGTTGTAGCATGGTGGTAATCCTATCAGCAATTGTAGCTTTTATTAAAGAGGGAAATTCAAAAGCTTGGATATTAAGACATAATAAAGAGTTTGTAGCTGTGTGTTTTTCGGTAAGTTTATATATAAATTTAGATATTTTTAGATGGTCACATGACCAAAAAAATTACATTTGGTCACACTTATAAAAAATATTACATCATTTAATAATTTAAAACTTAAATATTATTTAATTATTTTTTCAAGTACTTATTATTTCACTTTTTGTGAGTGCGACAAAGTGTAATTTCTTTTATTATTATGAAATTTAAAAACATTTTTTTTGAACAAGTGAAATTTAAAAACATTAAACATAAAGTATTAAAGGAATGCATATAATTTTTGTTTAAAAAAAAACAAAAAGGAATGCATATAATTTTATTTTATATTTAAAATATAGATTTTTAATTATAACTTAATTGTTTGTTTAAGTTTGAGAATTATAAGATGTAGCTATGTAAATTTATGTTTTGTGGTGGTTCATTTGTAGGCAATATTTTTGTTATCCATGAGGAGTGTTGTATACAAATGGGCATTTCGTAAGAAAGGGCCAATATATGTAGCTATGTTCAATCCTTTAAGAGTGGTCATTGCACTTGGCATGGGGGTAATATTTTTGGGAGACAATCTTTATCTTGGAAGGTAAATAAATACATTTATAGAGCAAGAAATTTTTGAAAAATAATATTAATGATGTTTTAATACAAGACTAACCTTTGTTTTAAAAATTTGGTATTATATTTTGTTGAAGCATGATTGGAGCTTCTATAATAGTGATTGGATTTTATGCTGTGATGTGGGCACAAGCTCAAGAGGAACATAGACCAAGTGAAAATAATTTGTTTCCATCTTCTACAGACCCTTTGTTGTCAATCAAAAGCATACCCTAGGTAGCTAGGTTCCATCTTTATTATGTATAGCCTCTTGAAAATTTGTAATTGTAATTCATGTTCCCAATTACGGGGTTTATTGTTTATAGTATTTGACTATTTGGTGCAATTTTTTTGATAAAAAAAGAAATTAAGAAAAAAAAACGAAAGCATCACTATAGAGAAACATGTTAGTCTTAAGTCCTTATAAAAAAAAAATACTAATATAAGTAGAAATTAAGTCTAGCATAACAAGCGTGAAACCAACGTCATGACTTCTAAATACAAGGGCATCAACATGAGAGTTTGTTTCACTGTGAATGTGAATGACATATAGATGGTTCAATTTTATAGATAACTTCATAGAGAGAGGTTGAAGATGAATGATGGAAGTAAATCGATTGTTGATTATATACATTGACAACATGAATTGAATTAGTTTTTAAGATGACATAAGCTGAATTCCAAAATTATGTTCATAGATGGTTCAATATTTTTCATTCCAAAATTACGTAAAAAAAAAAAAAAAAAACTTCACATAAGAGATCATGGCGATTTCTCACCATAAGCTGAATTTTGTAGAAATGAACTTCAGTTTAGTGATTGTTATATCTGGCCAACACAACTAATAATTGTTGAACTAAGGTTATATAATTATCAGGGTTCGGCTCCAAGGGCCAAATCATGGTCCCCATCAAGGGATGTCAATGGAGTGGATGGTTTCGGCTCCTTGTCACTATTTTCCTAGGAATTCCATCATATAATAAAAAAATTATTATTTTTAATCAAATTAGTGGTAAAATTATTTAAAATTCAAACATCGCATCTAAAAGAAATTTATACATAAACCGTGTAAAATGATAAATAAATATAATATATATGAAGATACTTGAATATTGATATAAATTTTAGTTACAATGGATGCATTTTTTACCACAAGAAACTTTTTTCTAAGAGTACCACATACCACATTGGATGAATGAATATGAGTTTACGTGTCTATGAGTTATACTCAATACTAACAATGAAGTATTTTTTACCGTAAGAAATAATTTTTTTGTCAAGTAGCTTAGTGATTATAAATTTCACTCTTAAAATAGATAAATGGGATGATCAGAGTTCGAACTCCGACCCCTGCATATATAATACAATGTCTATGTCAATTGAGTCAAGCTCACGAGATCAAACTTTTTCAAATAGTACCACTAAATATATCCATTTTACCATTTAACATTTTGCACCCTTCATTTTACCTTTTTTGGGAGAGTCTAAGGGCACGTTTGACCCAGCTTTTTTTAGAGCTTATACAAACAGCTTATGCAATATAAATTAAATTTTATGGTATTTTATAAATTCACACTAATGAAAATTGTAATTATAAATATTCTTGTGTTTGTTGTGGTCCATTTTTATCAATTGGGCTATCCCCCCACACTCAAGCCCATCACACGCACTCACTTCCTGTCATTCGGATAAGACTACATACAATGGTTTCAACACCAAAAAACATTCAACACCCACTTTTTCACTCTACATCATTTTCTCTTTCTTCCACCTAATCATTCAACACACATTCAACTTTTACCCTCTCCAATGGTTTTTATATTCAACACCATACCCCACCACTTTCTATTTCATATTCTTATTTAAATTTTAATTTTTGTTTTTATGATTAAATAACATTATAATTATTGATTAAAATTAAATTAAAATAATACACTTAACAAAATTTATTTAAATATTTTTTTTCTTCTTAATTTAAAATGCAATACATCACACAAATAACGTAATTAGTACAATACAAATTAACTTAAAATGCAATACAACACACAAGTTACGTAATTAATACGATGCAAACTAACTTAAAATACGAAACAACACGCAAATACGAAACAAATCATCTTTAATCCTGAAACATTCCAAATTTTGTTCATATGTGTTTCACTAGATCTGCTTGCAATTCGTGATGAGCTTTTTGATCACGGAACTCAGATCTAGCACGCACATGATTTGCAAAAGCGGGTAATACCTCGGTTGAATATGGTCACGGTGCACTAGATCCACTTTCCTCAGACTGCTCAAAATCGGTTCAACGTTGAGCATATGAATCTCGTTCATCCTCAACAATCATATTATGTAATATGATGCAAGACCTCATGATGATACTCAGATCGGCTATGTCCCACAAGCGAGCTGGTTCACGGATGATTTTAAATCGAGCTTGAAGCACTCCAAATGCACGCTCGAAAAATTTTCATTAACCATCGGCATGTAACCATTAAACGGGGGTGTTTGAGATGAATTTCTCAGCATAGTTCCATAATATGGATGAAAGTTTGGAACAAAGGATGATTGGTTGAAATTTGGTGTTAAACCAAAATTAGGTGTGTTTTGAGGATGTTGGTTGAAAAATTGATTTGAATTTTGATAATTGTTGGGATTTTGATAATTGTTGGGGTTTTGATAATTGTTGGAGTTTTGATAATTGTTGGGATTTTGAGAATTGTTGGGATAATTAGAAGAATTGTTGGGATCCATTTCACTAAAAAAAAAATTAAAACTTCAAAAGAAAGACTAATTAGAAAGATAATAATAGATTAAGATAGTGAAAATTTTGGTTTTTTTTTTTTCTGTGTCCAAATGAAATGAACCAAGTCTCTATTTGTAGAGAAAAAAAAAAATCACGAATTTTGGTATAAAAATTAAAAAATAAAAAATTAATTTTCAATGAAATAATTGAGTTCAAAGTTTTGATAAGATAAAAATCGAAGCAACCAATCACGATCTGCCACTTGTCCAACTCATTCTTCTCTCTCCGCGTGATTCAACAGCCATTCTCACCTGTCGGCGCGTGCATCACACGCGCTACGCTGGACCAAAAGCAAGGCAGCACGTGTCCCTCCCGTGTCAGTTTTTTTCAGACTTCAACATGTTGAATTTGTTCAACATCTCTTTCTTCCACATCAGATTCAACAAGGCACATGCAATGGTTTCAACACATATTTTGCTGTTGAAAGACAGATTCAACACCCCATTGTATGTAGTCTAAGCTGTCATCTACTTGTTTGACAGCACCGCTTGGCGGCAAATGTATTGCACCAAAGGTTCATATATTTGTCTTGTAGCAGACGAATTAAACAAAGACAAATATTTGGTGACTCGGTAGCGGACAACTTTTAAATTTGATCGGTCTCAACAACATATCAAATTATTTTTAATTTTGATGGATATGTATCTTATCTAAGAACTCTATAAACTGTTAATTTTGACGGATCTCAATAACATATTAAATGATTTTTAATTTTTTTCAAAAAAAATTATGGATGATCTATATAATATAAATTTTCAATCCAACGATGAATTTTATAAAATTCGTATTCAGAAATGGTCGAAAGAGTGACTGAAATGGTTGAAAGAGTCGAGATTGAGCATTATATATAAATAAGAAAATTTATAAATTTTTGTAATAAATGATAACTGAAAGATTAACGGTGCAATAAATTAAAAATTTAAAAGACTTATTTATTATCTATTTAAAGAATTAACTATTATCTAAAGACAAATGCTAAATAGTGCCTCAGGGGCACTTGTTAAGGATTCAAATTTAGAAAGTTTTACTTGGAAACTGTGTAGTCAATACAACAAAAGTAACTGTGTAGTCAATACAACAAAAGTCTATATTTTGATGTTTTTCATGCACAACTTTTATTTTATTTCTTCTTTTAGTTCATTAACTAGCGCCCCAGAAGCACTGGTTAGCAAGACCCTTATCTAAAAAACTTAACGACATAGTAACTACTAACTATTATAAATGCGAGACTGAAAATACTTTTATAGTATTGTTCATCGAATCCGTCAACAATCCCGACCCTTTGTCATTAAGATAACTTTATATATATTTTGCCTATTTTTTAATAATATTGTTCATCGAATCTGTTAACAAGCCTGACCCTTTGTCATTAAAATAATGGTTAAATTATTCAATGATGAAACCAAATTATTAAAGTGAGAGTGATTGAGGAGAAAGGAGTTGAAGGAAACAAAAAAAAAAAAAAAAGAAGAGAAAAATGGTGATTGAAGGAGCAAGTGTAACGGCAATAATGGTTGTAGCTCAGTTCTTGGAAGTAGGTGGTGACACTCTAATGAAATCAGCAACAAAAGATGGAATGAGTATTTATATTTTCATCTTTTACTCAAATCTTTTAGCTCTCTGTTTCCTTTTGCCAACCACCTTCTTCCACCATAGGAAAAGACCTCCTCCTCCAATTCCAACATCAATTTTCTTCAGAATTTTTCTTCTTAGTTTCCTCAAGTATGATAACAAGTTATAGCAACAAGTTGATTAACATAGTACTACTTCTTGTCTTAATTATCAGAAAAAAATTGATTCCACAAAAATTGATGTATGTGGTTCAAAGCCTGAACCAGATGCTTTGAACCAGATACATCAATTTTTGTTGTGTTTATTTATGGGTATGAATTTAGTAAATTTTATGTGCAGTTGTGCAGTGCAGATTTTAATGAATACTGGAATTGGATATAGCTCTCCCACTTTGTCATCTGCTATGGTTGATCTTGTTCCTGCTTTTACCTTCATACTTGCCTTAATTTCAAGGTTTGTTCTTTTTTGGATTTTTTTGTCAAGTAGTTAGAAATTCTATTTTCTATTTTAATGTAAGTAATTAAGTTGAGTGTTCGGGATTTGAACTCCGATCTCTTCATATATAATGCGATTTCTCTATCAACTGAGCTAAAGCTCACAAAAGTTATTCAACAATTTGGATTGGACTATATGCATTAATGTTTTATTAATATAATTTCCATTACTCTTCTTTACTCCTTGCAAATACAAGAAAAAACATTAATTTGAGTGAACACTATGATGTCCACTTTCAGGATGGAAATTCTAAATATGAAAAAGCGTAGCAGCCAGGCAAAAGTTATTGGTACATTGGTCTCCATTGGAGGGGCATTAACTGTGACATTATATAAAGGGATACCTTTGATTAGTGATGCCTTTCGAAATATAGAAATGGGAGCAAGTGGAAATTTCCTATCAGTGAAACAAAATTGGATACTTGGTGCTTTTCTTCTTGCAAATGCTAGCTTTTTCCTTTCAGTTTTATTTATCACAGAGGTAAACAAATCATGATTTAAAATTGAAATTGTGGTTACATTACTTGTTGATGTGATGTGGTCGAGAGAGATGTCCGAGCTAGAACAACATCGATCAAGTGATGATGGAGGCAGTACCGGTAAACATTCTGACACTCAAGTCTTTAAGAGAGAGCAAATAGTGTAAGGTATTTTAGGATTAGAAATAATGTACCTTGTACTATAGTGGAGGTTTTTTTTATGGGCACCGGGGAGGAGCCCTTCGGATTTATGGATGATGCCGTTACGAACAGTGCCCATCAATGTTGGGATCTGGTAGTTATTGTGTACATTACTAATTGTTGAGGCGTTATGAATCGGAGAGGATACAAGGTAGAAGTGAAGGTCTTGTTGGATTGAAACTTGCCCAATCCAGAAACACGTAAATATGGCATATGGGTCTTTAACTATTAAGTACGGACATAAACACAAACACTTGACACGATATAGACACTGACACGTCGACATCGATAATAATTTGAGAAAATGACATAATTCAGTGAAATAATAAGTGTTAGGGTCGTGTCGGTGGACACACCTAATTTAAGGAGTGTTCGTGCTTCATAAGTTTTTAATATGTACATTCGAGACATCAAAATTTTGATATAATATTCTACTCTAGCTTGTGATCTTGACTTTATACTATTAAAAAAAAAATCACAGTGCATAATACAACAATTTGGTAAAAATTATTTGTTTAATTTGCATTTTTGACCTATATACAGACATGGATTATCAATGAATATCCAGAAGAGCTAGTGGTAACAGCCATTTGTTGCAGCATGGTGGTAATCCTATCAGCCATTGTAGCTTTTATTAAAGAGGGAAATTCAAAAGTATGGATACTAAGACATAATAAGGAGTTGGTAGCTGTGTGTTTTTCAGTAAGTATATATAAATTATGTTGTGTTTGTTTAAGTTTCATAATTATAAGATAAGATGTAGTTATGTAAATTTAAGTTTTATTGTGGTTCATGATTTATAGGGATTTTTTGTGGTATCCATGAAGAGTGTTGTATACAAATGGACATTTCGTAAGAAAGGACCAATATATGTAGCTATGTTCAACCCTTTAAGAGTGGTCATTGCACTTGGCTTGGGGGTAATATTTTTGGGAGACAATCTTTATCTTGGAAGGTAAATAAAATACATTTAAAGGGCAAGAAATTTTTGAAAAATAATTTTAATGATGTATTAATACAAGACTAACCTTTGTTTTTAAAATTTGGTATTATATTTTGTTGCAGCATGATTGGAGCTTTTATAATAGTGATTGGATTTTATGCTGTGATGTGGGCACAAGCTCAAGAGGAACATAGAGCAAGAGAAAATAATTTATTTCCATCTACCACAGACTCTTTGTTATCAATAAAAAGCATGGATTTCTAGGAAGATGAATTCTTCGGTACATACCGAAATATTTGTTGAGGTGAACATTTCTCCGATACACATTGTGTGTTAGTATTTTGTCAGATACCAACGCATGTTTGCCACTTAGACACGTCTAATTCGAGATGTATACATAGTTCATAGCTAGTGTAACTCTGCTTTGATTGCAGGGTCTTTTGATACAAAATCTTTATGCAACCAATATCTTGGAAATTTATAATTGTAATTCAAATTCCTTGGCTACTATTGTTCATATTATTTGGTAAACTTCGGTTTAATTTAGTGATTGTTGTATCCGGTCAACACAACTAATAGTTGTTGTATTGTGAGGGTTCGTATAGAGATAGTCCTAACCATGGTTCTTGTAAGGGATTTTAAGGGGGAAGAGGCAAGGCATGAGGAGTACTCTCCCACTCTTCATCTTCGCGACTAAAGCATATCTGATTTATTAGAGGGATGATAAAAAGGGTCAATCCTTCCCCCACAACCCGCCCTGCCATTAACCCGTAAAAAATGGGGCGAAACGAGCCAACTAGATGTTGAGGGTTAATTAATTTTTTTTTAAACCTTTACGAACGGGATTATGTTTCCATATTATCTTAATTTAATTTACTTTTACTGTCAGCATTCGTGATTGAAATTACAGATAAAGACAAACAAAGTGACCATGTTCATAACATTTTCTTTTGTATATAACAATAACAATAGAATAAATTGTGGTAGAATTTAGAGTTATGAATGGGGAAGATTCCAAGTGTTAAGAAGTCCCACATCGGTTGAGAGATGACCTGATTAAGTGTTTATAAACTAGAGGTAATCCTCACCTTACAAGCCGGTTTTGTAAGGATGAGTTAGACCCAATACTCATTTCTAAAATGGTATCAGAGTCCGATATCGGGCCACCTACCATTTATATCCGCGTACCTTACCTTACAAGCCGGTTTTATAAGGATGAGTTAGGCCCAATACTCATTTCTAAGACCAAGGAGAAGGTTGAGAGAGGGAATGAAAACATGGAGAAATGGTTAAAAGTTCTTCCCCGATACGAAACAAGACATAATTTATATGAATAATACTAATAATATATATAACCGTTAATATAACTCAGATGGTAAAAAAATTGCAAAGATACTTAATACTATATTGAAGCGTAGATTTGAGTTTACAATTTCTCACAAATTTTTGTAGTTTGTGATTTTTTTTTGCAAGACTTTAAAACGAAAAATAATAATACTAACAGTTAGAAAGGTAATGCTAATTAACAGTGTCACTTGCTAAGGAAGAAAAAAAAAAGAGTTTTGTGAGTATCTAATAGGGTATTTACTTTCAAAGTTAGCAACTTAGCTTTAATTTTATGTTTCATTTCATTTTTAGTCCTCTATTTTATCATGTTCACAAAAATGTTTTCCTTTTAAAATTGAACTTTTGTACCAAGAAAAACAAGTAAACATAGTAGTATAAATAATGTCGTTATATATTGTGTATTTTAATTTTATAGCATTTGATATGTTCTCACCCCTGGTAAAAATTTCTAGATCTGTCTTTGTGTGCGACACATACGCCCGTACATATAAGATTCAAATACAAGAATATTAGTTTATAAGTTAATGTAAATTTCACTTTACAAACTAATTTTGTAAATTTGAGTTAGATTCAATTAGGGATGACAATTTGACCCATATCCAAAGGGTATCCGTAAAAATTACCCACAACGGGTAGTGTAAAAACCCGTATTTTGGGTACGGGTATGGATATGAGTAATTACCCGCAAAAATAAACGGGTACGGGTACCTTAATACATATCCCGCCCCATACCCACATAATATATATATATATATATATATATATATATATATATATATATATATATATATATATTTATTTATTTTATTTATATTATTATATAATAATATATGTAAGGATCAAACTTATGTACAGTTCCATATACACAGTTCTTACTATGCTAGATACATGGGGAAGCTATTTTTATTTAAAAACAATTTTCTTTTTCTTTTTTTAATTAAAAAATATAAATAACTACATTTTTGTGAGAGAAACAGAAAAAATTGCATCTAAAGAAATGCATATAAGTTTTATCCTATATGTAAGTCAATTTAAAACAATATAACACTATTAAATTATTACATATTTTTAGTAAAAATATTTATTTATAACAAAATTATACAAAATAATGTGAATATTTAACATAATACGAACTTTAACATAAAATTGGTAATAATTTTATTTATAATTTTCATTAGTCAATATTAAAATCTTTGAAAATTATTAATTCCGTTAAAATGATATGATAATTTATAATTGAACAATTTTTTTTTAGTAAAAATGCAGGTAACGAGTACGAGTATGGGTATTTAGGTACTCATAGGGTATGGGATGGGGGCAAAAGTTGTTACCTACGCGGGTATGAGATAAGTACATATATTTTTTCAATCTGCGAATATGTGGATGAGTACTATAATACCATACCCATACCATATCCATTGTCATCCCCAGATTCAATCTAAATTATAAGACTTTCAAATAAACTTTATATGTAAATCACTAAAATTATGTGGAACTGGCTGGGTTAACATACTTCTTTCTAATGACTTTTTCTAGTACAAAATTTGATTGAAATTAACTAGATGGTTGCGACTTTAAAGTTGATATTTTTATTTTAAATGAAGTTAAAAATTATATTAAAATATAAACCGTTGAATTTTGATCTAACGATTGCGATATAAGGAATGTTTGAACACGGCAAATTTGTAAAATCGGAGAATCTGATTTGACGGAATTGTCTTGTCTACCGAGAGAAATGAAGAAAATAATGGCTTAATTATAAAGCAGAACCTTTCCGTGAAAAGGACATTGCAAAAAAAACACTAAAATATTAATTAAATTAAGGAGAATGTTAACATGTGCATATATGACACATGTTAAGCTAGTAAAAATAGAAATTATGTCTTAGAATTTGTGTATTTTAACTTTTCAAGCATTAAATATCTTGTATCATTAAATGTTAAATTTTTATATTAAGATACTTTATCATGTGCCCTATATGTACATGTTAACAATACCCTTAAATTAAAATGGATATAACCTTGTTGATATAATTGGGTTCCGGTTTTCGCTTATTTTTTACAGCACAATGTTTCCTGAATTTTATTTCACATAGACATTTTTTTCACCACCATTAACTGATATACTTAATGGTTTAATCTGGTTTGAGCGTTAATTTTGTCATCAAGTAGTTTCAGCCACTTTTCGATCGCAATTACAGTGTATTGAATCATGGATCTCCCAACTAAGTTCAATGTCAATTACCACTAAACCAACTAACTATATATTGATATTTCACATTAGACATTTTGTTCAAATATTGTATTTAGAGTTAGAAAGTAAAATTGTTCAAAAAAAAAAAAATAGAAAGTGAAAAGAGAAGGACAAAGTAAGATACGCTTATAAGAATCGAATGCAGCAACAATTCTAGTATATTAGTAACTAGCCAAAAAAAAAATTATAGTGTATTAAGTTAAGACCAAATTTAGACCATAATCGGTTCATCAAAATTATCTTAACTAGTGGCCAGACAGGTCCGTGCCGTCTATGTGGTCCGATTGTATGAAAATAAAAACATAAATGGTTAGATGAAAACAAAAAAAAATATAGAAGTTATTTTATTTTTTGTTTGCGATTTCTCTCTCTAACTCTCTCCCTCTCCCTCTCCCTTTCTTTTCCCCTCTCTATCTATCTTTGCTTCTCTCTCTCCCCGCTCTCCCCCTTCTACATTTCTTTCTTTTAAAAATTTCAGTCAATTAGCCTACTGATTTTGCAAATTTTAACCAATTATCCCTTGTGACGTGTGTCCTGATCAATTATAAGGTTTCTTATCCCATGTGACGTGACACCACATATGCAATTAATTGTCTGTCATCACAACAGACAGAATAAACATATAACAGGAGGTATTTGATAGACGTCTTACAAATTCAGGGATATATTTGACAATTTTTAAATTTTAGAAAATATTTGATGAATTGTAAAATTTCATGGGAGCATTTGACATTTCACTTTTTTTTAAATTACTCGTTCCTTCTCATAAAATATATTTTATTATATGTAATATTTCTCTATCACTTGTGATTATCAATGAAGCTTTTAAGTTTTATCAATGAAGCTTTTATTTATTATTCTTTGCATTATTCGTAATATTTCTCTATCAATTGTGAATATCAATGAAGCTTTTATTATTATTCTTTGCTTTATTTATTTTTTTATTTTAAATTTTCTAACTACTCCAATATAACTTCACTATCTATAACTACTACGCAATTAAAAAAACCACAACAACTAAAAGTGCGTTTGATTTGCTAAAAAACAGGAGATTGGACTGAACAGTTTTTATTGTACTCTGTTTGATTTGAAACTGGGACTTGACAAATTAGGCAGCAAGGGACAAGACAAAAACAAGATTTTTTGTCCTCACTAAACCACATGATAACTTTTTGTCCACGCTACGACTATAAAAAATTCGAAAATACCCATTTTATTTTGGAATATAAAAATATTATCACCTTATATCTCTCCGATACAGTTTTCTTCGGTACAGTTTAAGACTTTTGAATGTAGAGAATCCAAACCCATTTATTTTACTATGCTAGCATTTATGGATAAGACATTCAATCAAATTATTAAATTAAATTAAGCTGCATAAATATAAAGTCAGAGTTAGAAGTAAGAACAAGAAAATTGGAGGAAAAAGACAAACAGAGAGAGAAAAAAAATGGTGAGTGAAGGAGCAAGTGTAACAACAGCAATGGTTGCAGTTCAATTCTTAGAAGTAGGTGGTGACACTCTAATGAAATCAGCCACAAAAGATGGAATGAGTATTTATATCTTCGTTTTTTACTCAAACCTTTTTGCTCTTTTTTTTCTTCTACCATCAACCCTTTTCTACCACAGAGAAAGAGCTCCTCCACCAATTTCAATATCAATTTTCTTCAGAATTTTTCTTCTTAGTTGTTTCAGGTATCAACAAAACTATAATCATCAATTTAATATAATATATATTATAGCATCTTATTATAAGGAATCTTAATTTATGCAGAACTACAGTGCAAACTTTGATGTATACTGGAATTGGATATAGTTCTCCCACGTTGTCTTCTGCTATGGTTGATCTTGTTCCTGCTTTTACCTTCATACTTGCTCTAATTTCAAGGTTTGTTTTATGTTCTTTATTTATTTTATTTATTTTTTTGAAATTTTGAGATTTAGCAATCACTTGCATCATAAGTCATCAGCAATAAATATATATATTTTTACTGAACAATTACTGAACCATAAATATATTTTATTCACTCTATTATGTGAGACATGTGATCTATTTAATTTATCTTATATAATATTTGTAATATTATAAAATCCACTTTTGTACAATGAAAAAGCAAAAAGGTACGCAAAAAAAAAGTTTTCACACTTATTAAGAAACTCTAAATTTTATCAAAACAAATAATTGAGTTTCCCGTATTACCCTTGTTATAATTACTTCTTGTTAATGGAAAAAATTAGTTTTTTGAATGATGAAAGCTAAAAAGTCATATTGAAAGAAGCTAACTACCCAAAAGTTTATTGGGAAACTAAACAATAGTGAATTATGACTAAGGGTAATTTTGTAACTTTAGTATTAAAAAGTTGTTTTTTGCTTATATTTTGGGACATCAAAAAGAGGTTTTTTTTACTTATATTACGAGACGGAGGGAGTACAAGTTTAGAAAGAAACAGAACAAGGAAAGCAACAAGAAACAGAACACAACATAACCAAATACCAAATACCTTTTTTTGATCAGAAATGATATATAAACATAATTTTTAGACACAAATCAAATAAATATACACTTTTCCATTTTTAAAATAATATATTGTTTTTTATAGATTTGCGTGCACATTCATTCTCTTTTGTATTTATACGATGTCAAATACGTGTTCACCAAATTTGTGTTTAAATAACACAACTCTTTTTTGATTGGTACTAAGTGATAGAGTTAAATGCTCGATATATGGTTAGGGTGTATTTGGTTTTAATAAGACATATAATCGTTTATTCGTTAAATGCTCGATATACCCAAAGACTTGGTATGGCTTATAGAAATGGTTAGGGTGTATTTGGTGCTACATGATGAATGTAGTCTTTGCATATTTCGAGCATTTAATGAATAAACGATGATTTGTCTTATTAAAATCACATCGTCCCTAGTAATATTCATGCCACTAAGTAGGTTTTTTTAGTTGTAATCCGATATTGAATTAATTTTCATACAAAATTTCTCTACCTTAAGTGGAATGATATTATGTTAAACCAATGTATTGAACTGCTCCAATCGCTTATTTGCTTCCCTCATCAAGCTCTTATAAGTTATAAGCCAATCTTATCTTATTGAAAATAAATCACCGAAATTTCCTCCTTCGAAACCAATCTATCTCTTAGGCTCTGTTTGGTAATACAAATAAGCTAGCTTATAGCTTATTATATGAGCTTATAAGCTTGTTTCAAAAAATTAGAGGTGTTTGGTAACAAGCTTTTTGTACTAGCTTATAGCTTTTTTTCAGATGCTATTTCAAGTAGCATTTGAGCTTATAGCTTATAGCTTTTTACACTTTATTCCATTTTTACCGTTTAATTTAATAACTACCCACTCTAAAAAATAAATTGCCCACTATCAATTATGTAATTTTATATTTAATAACCATTTTAAAAGCTAATTTTACCAAACACTTTAATTTCAATAAGCTAGCTTTTCAGCTATCAGCTATAAGCTAGCTTTTCAGCTATCAGCTAGCTTATCAGCTATCAGCTAGCTTATAGCTTATTTTTACCAAACAGGCCCTTAGTCTCTCGACAAACCTCTCCGTCAATCTCGGATAGTATTTGGCATAATCGTTTCTACTTCCCATTGAAACAGCGTTCTTCTCCACCTTAACTCTCACTCCAACCTTCCATCTAACGGACCTTCAATAGAAGATTCATTTAGCAAGTTTATGGGTATTAAAGAAGTGGTTATATTCTACCAAAAAAAAAAAAGAAGTGGTTATATATTCTTCTACTTTGTAATTTTTCTTTCTATGTAATTTTTTTAGTGGGGGTTCTCTAATAATGTTAGGTTCTCTAAATTTTATATCCTCTTTCCCCATGTGATATTTTTTTAATTGGTGAAGGTTTTCTAAGCAAATTGTTGTAGCTAGGGGTGTGCATGGTTTGGAAACCACACCACACCTAATTGATGGTTTTGGTTCTCAACCAAAATCATTTCAATAACAAACCGGTTATTTTTTAAAACTAATTTGGATTTGGTTATTAACCGGATCGAACCAATTTATAACCGGTTTGTAATAAAATTTAAGTTATTCACATGATCCAATTTTAAATAGGTTTTTTACTTAAACTAATTTTTTTTATTAGTTGATTAAAAAAAATAGATTTATTAATTATTTTAAAAACATAATTTTTCATTAATTTTATGATTGAATTGGTTTATAATCAACCCACAAAATATTTTTTTTAAACCCAAATTATTTTTTACTTAGCCGAAAACTTATTTTTTATACTGTTTTAAAAATAATTTTTATTATTTAAAAAAAGAGTAATTTTTAAAATTAAAAAATCTGATTTTTAAATACAAAAAAAAAATTAATAAATAGGAAAAAAATTAAAATACTAAATTTTTGAAAAACTAAAAACATTAAAAACTGATTTTTTAATTATTTTAAAAAAAACTGAATTTTTTAATTATTTTTAAAAATTAAAAACATTAAAAACTGATTTTTTTTAATTATTTTTAAAATAATTATTAAAAATCTGATTTTTAAAATAAAATAATATTAAAATAGTACGGGGGGTTGGTGGTGGCCGGCCGCCGGAGCACCACCGCCGGCCACTGGAGCACCACCACCGGCTGCCGTGAAAGTCACCGGAGGTCCGCCGGAAACCACCGGTCCTCCACCCCTCTTTTAATTAATTATTTTATTATATAATAAAGAATTTTAAAAAATTGAAGATTGGGCCTGAATTAGCTATTGGGCCTAAATTTTCAAACCAATTCCAAACCAAATTACAAAATGTGGTCATGGTTTATAATTGGTGTTTTTTTATTGGAGTGGTGTGGTTTTTTTTTTAAAATGGATTTTGCAAACTAAAATTGGATATGGATTGGTTAGTAATTTGGTTAAGGATAACCAAATTTTTTGCACACCCCTAGTTGTAGCAAGGAGTTAAGTGTTACGGTGGAGTTTGATTACTTTATAAATGAGAGACCTATAAATTTGATGTCTTAAGGTTTTGGACAGATGTGTAGTTGTTCTTAAGCCCAATGTCGATGATCTCCCTAATTGCCCCTCATGACCCAACAATGATATTAGAGCCGATAATTCGACGAAGGGTTTGACCGAATCCTTGTATCGAAAGTCTTCTTGACAAAGGTGGACAGACGGCGTGTCTCGTTGAGTACAACGTCAACGGCTATGTAAATGTATGGATAAAAAGTATAACCTTCTGTTTAAGGGAGGGACAAAATGAATTAAATGACTCACACTTGACGGGAGATTATTGTGGCAAGTGTGAAGTGTGTTAAGTCTCACATTGTTTAGAAAAGTGGAGGTTACTTTATAAGTGAGTGCTCTCCTATAAACCTTGAGCCTTAAATTTTTGAGTAAAAAAAGTGTCCAACTCACTTATATATTTACTCTTAAATCCAATATAGATGATCTCTCCGGCTGCACCAACACAAATATGGTGTGTTATAGTCCCTTTTTTCTATCTATTAATATTTTAGTTGTGTGATATTATCTTATTATTGTGGTACGATGGTATCCAACAAGTGTGAGCTATTGCTTCATGTTCTCTACTTGGTTGCAAGAAATTAGTAAATTGTCGGATTCATAAGAAATCTTTTACAACATAAAATAATTATTCGTGTTGCTAGAGATATAGTGTGGTGGACTATAACAACATGTGACACAACGTCGTAAATATTTGAGTTTCTTAACTATTTATTTTTGAATTTGATTCTTTGAATTGGTAAAAATAATTTATTGGAAGAGAACAATTCCTTAAATAAATAAATAAATAGTGTGGTGGGTGGAAAAATAAATGTCTATTAAAGTTATGGTACAAATTAATTGATATTAATTTGTATTGATATTAATTTGTGTGTATAAGTGATCCACCTATCATTCTTGAAAAGTTTTATCTTGTGGTGTTTATGAACTATGCTCAGTATTCCAATAGAGTACAATAACTACTCACGTTGACATATAATGTTCATATGGAAAATTATTTGGTGTAAAATAATGGCATCAAAATTTGACATTGAGAAAGACAATAGTAGCATCAAAATTATTTCGAGGCTAAAATATCTCTACATAAAAAATTATGTCAAAAATAGAAAAACAATTTAAAAAGTGTATTATTAATTAAAAATAAAATAAAGCAAATTAAATAATTTGGATTTAATAAGTTTCATTAATATAATTTTCAATACTCTTCTTTAATACTTTCAAATACAAGAAGGAAAAAAAAAATTGGTATGAACAATGTGATCTCCACTTTCAGGATGGAAAATCTAAATTTGAAACAACATAGCAGTCAGGCAAAAGTTATTGGTACATTAGTCTCCATTGGAGGGGCCTTAATTGTGACATTATACAAAGGGATACCATTGATTAGTGATTCCTTTCAAAATATAGAAATGGGAGCAATTGGAATTTACCTTTCAGTCAAATCAGATTGGATAATTGGTGCTTTCCTTCTTGCAACTGCTAGCTTTTGCCTTTCTGTTTTATTTATTATCCAGGTAAACAAACTATTTATATATATGTATGATTTTTTTTTTGTACAATATTTTCTTTGTACACAATTGCTGCCATTGAAAAGGTCTTAGAACGATGTCTCTGCAACAATATCACAACCACAATTTTAGTGACATTTGCAACATCGTCTAAAATTTTCCTCAATGTAAAGGATCGTAACATAAAAGCGACCGTAATTTAGAATGTCTACATTGTAACCATGATTTGCTCTCTAATTTGAGAATTTATTTAATTTTATTTTTTGACCTATACACAGACTTGGATTGTAAAGGATTATCCAGAAGAGCTAGTGGTAACAACCATTTGTTGCTGTTTGGTGGTAATCCTATCTGCTATTGTAGCTCTCATTGCAGAGGGAAATTCAAATGTTTGGATTCTAAGACCTGATAAAAAGTTGCTATCTATGTGTTTCTCAGTAAGTATAAACATTATTGTTGCTAAGAAATTTTAAAAGTGTTAAAAAAATTTAAGTATTTAATATTATGTTTTAGAAAAGATAAAACTTGCATGGATTGTAGACGAATTGACAATCACTATAAAAAAAACTCACACAAAACCTAACAATATTAATATTTGTCAGTTGAGTTAGATCTTACAGATTACTTTAAAAAAAAATTTATATGAAAATTAATATTAACTTAAAATTATTTATTTTTCAGTTAGACTCATGCTAACATATGCCCTAAAGACATATGTTAAAATATTTAAACAAAATTATTTTGCATTAAATAATAAAATATTAATTTATAAAAAGTTGAATGTTGTTAGCATTTTCCTTTCAATTATTATTTAAGCAATATAGACATTTAATTTTGTGGGCTATTCTTATAGGCAATTTTTGTGGTATCAATGAGGAATACTGTTACCACATGGGGATGTCGTATTAAAGGACCAATATTTGTAGCAATGTTCAACCCATTAAGAGTGGTCATTGCACTTGGCTTGGGGGTGTTATTTTTAGGAGACAATCTTTATCTTGGAAGGTAAATAAATGCATCTAGGAAAACAAAATTGTGAAAAAACCATTTAAATTACCATTTTTAATAATAATTGTTTTATTTATTGGTGCAGCATTATTGGAGCTACTATAATAGTTATTGGATTTTATGCTGTGATGTGGGCACAAGCTCAAGAGAAACACATGATAAGTGAAAATAATTTTCAACCATCTTCTTTGGCTCCTTTATTGCAAAACAAAAGCATGGATCTCTAGGTACCTCTGGTTTTGTAAGGTAGTACGTATAGCCTAGTAGGGTATACTTAACATTGATAGAATTTTTGTTTGTTGCACTAAAAATGCAAGTGATACAAGCAACTCTTGTTTTTATTGAAAACAATAAAGCAATTGTATATCAATGGATTAGTCAATGTTATCATGAAATAAAATAAATATAATTTATAAGAAGTTATTTAACAAAGTATTTGTCAAAAATAAAGTTATTGAGAAACACCTCCATAACTCGCTTTACTACCGCAATCTATTGTAACACCATCACAGTTCAGTTTGATCCATGCACCTTAAGGCGATCTCCACCTTAAATAAGCCAAGTTTATGCATCTCTAACTTCTACATGCATATGGAGAAGTTTTAGTTGAGCGATGATAATTAATTTTGTGTGTTCAATAGATTCTATGATAAAAGTCAATCACAACTAATTAAACGATGGTGTAAATTTATGGGAGTGTAAAAGCATCCACATATTACAGTCATTTGAGTTCTTTATATTAACCCCACTTAATTTTTTATATTATTTCACACTTCTCAATTATTTTAACAACTCTTGCAGTAAAAAAAAAAAAAAAATTTAACAACTCAACTACATTTTTTAAATATTCATACGACTCATCAAAAACTTTAAAATGAGTCCACTAAACCCCATATAATATTCCAACAATGCTTTGTAGATATGATTTTAATTTATATTTTAATAAAAATAAAATGCTAAAGAACGTTATTAATTTATTATACAGAGCAACGGTGAAAGAAAAGAAACCCTCCTTTTTTTTTTGAAAGAGAAAATTAAAGAAACCCTCCTTGAAATATAAATATCCATTGTACCCTGAAATATAAATTCCAACTACCACGCATGATAGCAATTGTTTGATTTTGATTTCCTACATTCAAATTATCTACATTTAACTATTATTTAGGGTATTTTTAGTATTTTCAACACTTAATTAATATTTCTCTTTCTCTCTATTTTGTATTTAAGAAACTTAAATGAGAGAGAATTCGAATCGTTAGATATTTTTTAATCATTCAACCGAACATACGAAATGGTGAAGAGGAAGATTAAACACGTGTATTCTCTCCGATCACTATTATAAGTAAAAAAATTATTTTTTAAATTCATTAAAAAAATAATGTATCTGAGCTCTAATATAAACTAAATATATATTTTTTCAATGAAGCTAAAGAACAATTCTTTTCATTATTAGTGACCCGGAGGAATAAACTGCAGCGTGGGCCAACAAATGGAAGGCCATGGCTTTTTAACCACTCAAATTGAATATCAAACATTCAAACCTACGAGTCTTCATATTCAAATCCATTTTAATAAAATTCTTTGTAGAAATTATTTTTCCTCTGATTTTACTTATTTTCGCTGTTAAATTTTGAATTATCGGATTTATTTCTCTTAATATGGTTAATACAAAAAAATCGACCTTAATATAAAAAATTGACCAAAAAAATAAATAATTTTATACTGTCAATCAATTACAATTCACAACAATGTTTTTCGTCACGTCACCCCACTTAACCTCACATTCTAAAAATTAATATGACATGGAAGATTGAATCATTCTAATTGGATATCCGTATAAAATTAAATTAGCGCTGCTCATTAAATATTTTTTTTCTTGCAAAAACCCAAAATTAAAGGATGTATTTCCATGGCTATTTTGAAATCCTCCAATTATATCATTAAAGTGTGATGTAGAAAAAAGTAACTTGACGAAAATAATTAATATTATATGACAGTGTAAAGTTAATTTATATTATGGTATTCTATATTCTGTTCTTTTTTTTAAATCAGTCTTTTCTATGGTAATTGTTTAACTCAAACTTAGCAGCATGTTTTTTTATTTATTTATCTTGCAATTTATATTTTATTTGACATTATAAAAATATGTATAGGGCTAATAAGAAATTTTTCATGTATGTATACAAAATTATCAAATATTGTTTTCCGACCTATTAAAAATAATTATACTTTTTTAGTCGTTACAAATTTTTCTTGCAAGATAAAATTTTAGTCTCTATTATTAAAAAAAAAAAATTAGAATATGATAAAATCTTTAAAATAGGTTTACACTAACTTAAAAAATTAGTCGACATAATTTTAAAATTGAAGGATAATTGAACAAGTTTTGTATCAGTATACATGCGCAAGGAATATAAAACTGATCATATATTAATTTTTGTAGAGACTGAAAAATAAAATTTTGTTATGGGGACGAAAATGAAAGCTTAATTATTTTAGGGTGGGGGGTTGGAGGGGAGGCGTCAGTGTGGCGGAGACAGGCTTTACTTCACCGTGTTTTTTTGTAGGACTATTTCTCCGATAGGTGGCAGTATGGCATCTTGATCGTGTTAGAGGCTATTATGTTCGTGGTGTTTATCCGTTGCTGACTTCTCAGGAGTCTGTTACTTTGGATGCAGTCAAAGATGTACTTTGACATAAACAGGTTCTCCCGAAGGTTTCTATTTTTGCGTGGAGAGTCTTCGTGACAGGTTGCAAAAAAAAACAAATTTGGTAACTCGTGACATTATCTCTTCAGACGCTTAGATTTGTGTTTCCGGGTGTGGCGTGTTGAATCAACTCAACACTTGTTCCTCTCAAGTAGGTTCTTTGGTTCTCTTGGGCGCTATAGTTCGGTCGTGGATTGACGTTACGTTGGTAGACTCTCAGTACCTTTCCGATCACTTTAAAAATTCAGAGAAGTCTTTACTACTTGGTTGCAAGAAATTAGTAAATTGTCGGATTCATAAGAAATCTTTTACAACATAAAATAATTATTCGTGTTGCTCGAGATATAGTGTGGTGGACTATAACAACATGGTGACACAACGTTGTACATATTTGAGTTTCTTAACTATTTATTTTTGAATTTGATTCTTTGAAGGTAAATAAATGCATAAAAAAAACAAAATTGTGAAAAACTATTTAAATTACCATTTTTAATAATAATTGTTTTATTTATTGGTGCAGCATTATTGGAGCTACTATAATAGTTATTGGATTTTATGCTGTGATGTGGGCACAAGCTCAAGAAAAACACATAATAAGTGAAAATAATTTTCAACCATCTTCTTTGGCTCCTTTATTGCAGAACAAAAGCATGGATCTCTAGGTACCTCTGGTTTTGTAAGGTAGTACGTATAGCCTAGTAGGGTATACTTAGCATTGATAGAATTTTTGTTTGTTGCAAGTGATACAAGCAACTCTAATTTGTTTTTATTGAAAAACGATAAGCAATTGTATATTAATGGATTAGTCAATTTAATCATCAAATAAAATAAATATAATGTTTATAAGAAGTTATTTAACAAAGTTTTTGTCAAAAATAAATGGCTTGTTTGTTTCGGATTTTTTTAAAAATAGATTTTATATTATTACATAATTTTGTATAATTTTTTTTTATAAAAACTTTAAATAAAAATTTTATTTGAATAATTATTCTTAAAAACTTGGATTTGGTTGAATCATTGAAAAATATCTACCGATTCGACTTGTACTGTAAACTGAAGCCTTAGACCACACAGGAAAAGGACGCGTGGGCCAACAAATAGAAGGCCATGGCTTTGTAACCACTCAAATTAAATATCAAACATTTTAATTCAGAACTGATCCCCGAATCCTATTGAACTGATAGTGAAAAACCAAAATAAAATAAAATAAACCATTTTAATTCAATTCTTGGTAGGAATTATCTTTTGTCACATTTTATTTATCTTGTAGTTAAATTTTGAATTATTGAATTTCTTTCGCTTGTTAGGGTTAATACAAAAAAATTGATCTTAATATAAAAAATTAACCAAAAAAATAAATTTAAATTGATAATTTATTTTTTATTTACAAAAAAACCAAAATTAGTTGATGTATATAGATGGCTATTTGGAAAATCCTCCGATCATATAATTAAAGCGAGCCGTAGAGAAGAATAACTTGAAAAAAAATAATTAATATTAAATGACAGTGTAAAATTAATTTATATTATCGAATTCTATATTCTCTTCTATTTTTTAAATCAGCTTTTTCTATGGTAATTGTTTAACTCAAATTTAGCAGCATTTTGTTTTATTTTTTTATCTTGCAATATTTTAATTTGACAATATAAAAATATGTAATAGGGCTAATAATATTTTTTTCATGTACACTAAATTATCAAATTTTGTTTTCCAACCTATTAAAAATAATAATTATACTTTTTAGTCCTTACAAAATTTTCTTGCAAGAATTTTAGTCTCTATTAAGTCAACTTATATTCTTGGATGACTTTTTGCAAAAATAAAATTAGAATATTATAAAATGTTTAAAAATAAGTTTACTCTAACTTAAAAAATTAGTCAAAATTTTAAAATTAAAGGATAATTTAACAAATTAATTTTGTATCAGTATACATTCACAAGGACTATAAAACTGATCACATATTAATTTTGTAGAGACTGAAAAATAAAATTTTGTTATGGGGACGAAAAATAAAGCTTAATTATTTTATAGAAATTAAAAGAACATTTAATCCCATATAATAATATGCATAAGTATAAAAATAAATTAAATACTAAAAAAAATATGTCTAGCGGAAGATGTTAGGCTGACAACATGACGAATCAATGTTGTGGGAAATACTAATTATCACACTTCAAATAATACTATGTCTGATTCTGAACTCCAACAGAGATATTTTATAGGCAGAATTACACCGATAGTCCTTTATCTTATTTATTTGTAACACTTTAGTCCTTTATCTTTTTTTCGTAACATATAGGTCCTTTATCTATCAAAATATGCACAAATTAGTCCTTTTGTCAGTTTTTTCTATTAAAAAACACTAAAATAATACCTTTATTAATAACTTTAATTTTTAAAATCTATTTTAATTAAAAACCCAGAAATGCATAAAGCCATAAATTTTATGAACATCTTCTTCCTTCCTGATGTTCATCATCTTTATCCTCATGTTCATCCTTATTCCTTAAATTAAAAAAGAAAATGCTCATCCAAATTGCTTGCATATCTTCTTCTAAAATAAAAATTTAAAATCCTCAAATTCAATTGAAAGAAATAGGGCTTAATAGTGAAAGGAAATTAGCGAATTTCCATCTATCCTTCAAAGTTCAAATTATTGTTTCCGAGCAAAACCATTGTATGATTGTTAAGTTAGATATGCAACTGGAAACTACAATCATATATATATATATATATATATATATATATATATATATATATATATATATATATATATATATATATATATATATATATATATATATATTATTAACTTAGATCTTCAAGTGGAACCAAATTTCCAGAATGTTTTTGTTCTTTTTCTTATTTTGGGTTTATGTTAATTTTTGTGTGTGTGTTGGGATTATATGAAAATGAAGATAAATTTCTGGGATTGTATGAAGTTGATGATGAAGATGAAGAGCTAATGACGAATTTCTGGGTTTTTAATTAAAATATATTTTAAAATTAAAGTTATTAATAAAGGTATTATTTTAGTGTTTTTTAATAGAAAAAATTGACAAAAGGACTAATTTGTGCATATTTTGATAGATAAAGGACCTATATGTTACAAAAAAAGATAGAGGACTAAAGTGTTACAAATAAATAAGATAAAGGACTATCTGTGTAATTCTGCCTATTTTATATATATATATATATATGTTTTCTCATTAGAACTAATTCTTTTTACATATGCAACAGTGTGGAATCGAACTCATGATCACCTTTTTTAAAATTTTAAATTTCTTAACTCTTGAATCAATTTATTATTTGTAACCATTTTTTAAAAACAAAAAAAGAAATTTAATAAATATTTTTTTTTCTGTATAACCATATTCTATTTCAATACTGAAAAAAAGTAACTTTTTTGCTTTGTCATTATTTTCCAACTAACAAGTATAAAAACGGAAAATCAGAACTAACTAACAAGTATAAAACGAATATATCTTTAAAAAAATATAATTTAGTAATAGTTAGACACACGTGCATATATAATTTAATGTCCATGCCAAATGATCTAAGCACACCTGACCCTATAGAAGTTTCTATAATAAGGGACGGAGTAAAATATCTACAAAAAATATTATCAATCATCAATAATTAATTAGTACTTAATCTTTTATAATATATAAGAGAACGTGTGCTTCTAAGGTGGTTGATAGAAATTTTGCAAGTATACAAAATAATCGCTAGTAGTAAAAATTATCGATCCTCAGGGATTGAGATTAATATAAAGCAAAACAATTAAACTATTACTTAAGAGGAAATTAAAATACATTTGGGGGGTTTGCACTGCAAGTTGTTTGACAATTTGAAAGTAAAAATATTGAATTCAACAATTAAAAAAAAAGATTGGGTTTGTTTCGAATCCCTCATATTTCACTATGGATGTTAGCGTCTAATACCCTTATGATGATCAATTCAATTATCACGACAGTTCAACTAAGCCACTATACCCATTCTCATGGTGTATAACTCACTATTTTACACTATAATCCTCTAATCTCTTAGGCCAATTGAATAGTTAAAATAGGCAAACATTGAACGTTAAACCATAAGTCACAACCCCTAATTCTCTATTTCTAGATCAATTACAAGGTTGAACGATCAATTTAGGTCCAATTCATACAATTAATCTCTTAATCAATATGAATCTCAAATCATACATGAACATTCATCAATGCACATAAGCATTAAACACAAATATTGATTGAATAGAAAATTGAATTAATCAAAAGAGTATCAATACAAAACTAACATGTGAAACCCATAGATTCATACAAGTTCATCTTACAAAACCCAATGGAAGACAATTTAGCTACACATTAAACTAAATAAACAGTGAAAGAAAGAAAATAGAACCAAGAACTTGCATCATGGTGTCACCCACGTCAATCTCTCTTCTATCGCACTGTTCCTCTGTTTCTCCTTTTCTTTCCCAGCGTAACTCCCCTCCTGTTCATGTGTTCTTCCTCTTTCTTATAGCCACCAGCACTATGTTGTTGTCCATTCCTTTTTCATGTGTCCTTCAATTTCAAGACCTAAAGGCTTTTTCTACTGGGCCAAGTGTCAATATAAGCAAATGTCTTTATCTTTTAATTTACTATTCACACCACACTCACCCATAAACATATTATTAAGTTGAACAAAGAAAATAAAAACTACACAAAATATTATTTTAATAGAGAAAAATATTTATTTGACTCAATAAATCAAAACTTGCAATTTATTTAAAATGACTTTAAATTAAACACTAAACTAATAAAATTTTATTAAAACTTAATTAAAAAAAACTCTAAAATAGCGACCGATGAGGATCTCATCACAACCCCAAACTTAGTCTGTTACTTGTCCTCAAGGAACAAATTTATCAAATGAACAATCACAAAGGGTTGACAACTTCCTTACACAACTTCAAATACAATCAACTTGGAAATTCCTCTAAGCACTTCAATTATCAAACCTTCAATGCAACTTCTCTTCACAATGATCTCAATCCAAACAAGACTAAAAAAATTATTCACAATATTTGACCAAGCTCAATAATCACTTCACTCACTCGCTTTCTCTCAACTGTTTAATCGGGCAATCACTCAATCAACACAAACCAAACTATTCTACCATAAGCTTGCAAGAATTCTAACAATCAATCGATAAGCAAATTAAATACACACTTTTGAGGTCTTAAAAGGTCGTAATTTGGCTTAGGTATGGTTGGATTTTTTTGGGAAGTGAGTTAAAAACTTGGAGTTAAGGACATACCCAATTTCACAAAATTTTCAAGAAACACACTAGAGAACAACTTATTTCCACTTTATCTTTCAATCTCAACACATAAAAACATCAAGCAACCACAAATTATTTTTCGTTCTTTTCATTCTTTTCTCTTCATTTTTTTTTTTTTTTTGAAGTAGTCACCGTTTTTTTTTTCTTTTCAAAATTACAAACATTTGACTTCTTGATTTTTCAACATTTTTCATTTTCATTTTTTTTCACAATTCAAGTTCTCTAGTATACTCACCCCAAACTTATTTGGTTGCTAATTCCAAAAGCAACCCCAAACTTAAGCATTTGCAATATGTAATGAAAATCAACTTAACTCCAAGAAAATGATTTTTTTTTTTTTAAAAAAAATATGGGTTAAGTGATCAATCAACAAATAAATGTAAGGCTCAAAGGGGCTAAGCAAAGGATATAAGCATGCAAGGGTAGGCTACAAAGGCTCAAGATACCAACAAAAGTTGCCTCGGTGTGTAATTATTGCAGTTAATCAATTAAAAGAACACGAGCAAGTTCTAGAGAATAAGTAAAGTAGTGGACTCACATAGCGAGAAACAATCCAAGTGTTTAGGCTCAAAATCTCACGGTTTAAACGGCCGGATTATCGAACGGTCAAAATTGTGAATGTTCATCAGCTTGTCTTTCAATCCATCAATCACAAAAATCCGTTGCACTGCAAGAAATTTCATTTCAGATGCTCAAATTAAAAACCAAGATAATTGTATATAAAAGTGAATGAAAAGATGGTGTCAAACAAATGGGACTTTCCAAAAGATAAAGGTGCTCATTAAAAACAAAGTAAAATGTGCAAGTGATCATCACAGTCATCCAAGATCAGTCAATTATTATAGACACTACAAAGAAAAGATAAAAGTACTTAAATATAAAGGGAGAGAAAAAGGATATAAATGGACCATAGAGATCCCATGGGTTGCCTCCCATGAAGCGCGTGTTTAACGTCCCGAGCTCGACGCATCATCATCCACGTTAGGGAGGATACTTCAAATTTGATTCCACTCGACTCCTCTTTTCCTCCTTCTTCAAAGGGGTGAGCAACCTACCAACGATCACCGGTTGCTTATAATCATCTCCCAAAAATACAAATTTCCCATTAGAAGGGACTGCTTTCAAATTCGGAGAAATTGACTTTGTTGCTTCTTTCTTTGAGTTCTCACTCTCATCTTCAATGACATCCGCTTTAAAGCATTGTGGAATCTCATCTTGATTTATCATACCTTCAAAGATGTTGAAGTTAACTTTCTCTTCATTGAACCTCAACATTAAATCACCCATCTCCACATCAATTAGAGCTCTCCCGGTTGCCAAAAAGGGTCTTCCCAATAAAAGAGGCACTTCGGCATTTTCCTCCATATCGAGAATTACAAAATCCGCCGGAAAGACAAATTCGGCCACTCTTACCAAAACATCTTGTAAGATTCCATAGGGGTACGTGATTGACCGGTCCGCAAGAGATAATTGCATCTTGGTGGGTTTAGCTATGGCACCGGGTATTTTTTTCATCATAGAGAGGGGCATCAAGTTGATGCTTGCTCCTAAGTCACAAAGTGCTCTCCCAACATGTAAATTCCCAATAGAACAAGGTATAGTGAAACTACCGGGATCTTTCTTCTTTTGTGGGAGTTTTCTTTGAAGAATTGCGCTACACTCTTCCGTCAACAACACGGTTTCATCCTCTTTAGGCTTCCTCTTCTTAGTCAACAACTCCTTCATGAACTTGGCATACATAGGCATTTGCTCCAAAGCTTCCATAAACGGAATTGTGGCTTGAAGGTTATTAAACATCTCCATAAACTTCTTAAAGTCAATATCTTTTCTCTTACTCTTCTTTTTGTGAGGGTAGGGTAGCTTTTCATGAGGTAGAACTACTTGAGCTTTTTCTCCATCTTTCAAAATTTTACTCTTAATTTTCTTCAAATTTGAGTCGTTATCGACAAATCTTGCATCATCTTTTTTCTTCTCTTCCACCTTTCTCTCATTTTCAACTCCTCCTTCTTTTTCTTTTTCTTTCTCACTTTTTTCTATTTTTTCATTTTCACTCTTATTTTTGACTTCTTTCTCAAGCTCACCATTTCTCTCATTTTCAACTTCTCCCTCGTGATATTTTTCCTTTCCACTCCTTCCTTTTACCACCTCATCCTCAACTTCATTTAACATATTTTCCTTGGAACGTGGCTCACTTACCGGTGTAGGCACCACTCTACTTCGCAAATGAATTGCATTACAACTCTCTTTTTTAGGATTATTGCATATGTTTCCTTCAAATCCGCCAATAGATGACGATGCAACTTGCCTAGACAATTGGCCCATTTGCGTTTCTAAATTCTTGATGTAGGCTTCATGATTTTTATTCGTTGATTCTTGACTTATCTTCATAGCTTCTTGACTTGTCTTCATAGCCTCGAAATTTACTTGTATCGTCTTCATAACTTGAGAAAGAGTTTCTTCCAATGGTGAAGGTCTACTTGGTGGAAGTTGAGCTTGTGATGTTGACACTTGTTGTACTTGAGCCTGAACAAGCTTGTTGGTGGTCAAGTGTTTTATAAAAGTCTCCATGTGAGCATTCATGAGCTTGAAATTTGCTAACAAAGCCCTTTGAGTGTCAAGCTCCAACGTACTAACTTTATTCTTAGCTCCTTTCTCATTAAGAGCTCTATATTCATTTTGCGCCATGGTTTCCACAAGCTCTTTAGCCTCATTTGCAACCTTGTTATTAATGGAACCACTCGCGGATACATCAAGTAACATGCGAGTTTGTGCTCTTAAACCTTGAGTAAAATATTGCATTTGAGCCAAATTATCCACACCATGATCGGGACACTTCTTCAAGAGGAGTTTGAACCTTTCCCATCCGTCATAAAGAGACTCGGAATCTCCTTGTTCGAAGTTTGTGATCTCGGCTTTTTTTTCTAGGAACTTGTAAATTGGGAAAAAGCGCTCCGAAAATTTGACTCTCAATTCGTTCCATGTTTTAATTGTCCCGTTAGGCAAGGTATCCAGCCAATCTCTGGCTCTTCCGGTAAGAGAAAATTTGAATAGCCTCAACCTTTTGGCACATTCCGAGACACCCGGAGGGTCGGTGTAATCACACACATCTAAGAAGTTACTCAAATGCAGATTTGGACACTCTGAGTCGGCCCCAGAAAACTTGTTCTCCTTTAGAGCTTTTATGACGGAACTTCTGATATCAAAAGCTACCGGGTTTGCCGGTTGAAACCCTCTAAGATCTTGATCTCCATTTGCTCCTCTACCATAATCTCCCAAGGTTCTCCTTGGTGGTGGCGGTGGTTGCACCTCCGCCATTTCAATTGTACCTGAGCAAACACAAACAAACAAATACCCAAGCAGCCCAGCAATATAAAAGAAAAACTAATAAGGCTAAATAATAAAAAGAAAAATAATAATTATGTACTAAAATCCTAAGTAAAGCTAAATTGTCTTGTAAAAATTAATCAACAATCCCCGGCAACGGCGCCAAAAACTTGATAGAAATTTTGCAAGTATACAAAATAATCGCTAGTAGTAAAAATTATCGATCCTCAGGGATTGAGATTAATATAAAGCAAAACAATTAAACTATTACTTAAGAGGAAATTAAAATACATTTGGGGGGTTTGCACTGCAAGTTGTTTGACAATTTGAAAGTAAAAATATTGAATTCAACAATTAAAAAAAAAGATTGGGTTTGTTTCGAATCCCTCATATTTCACTATGGATGTTAGCGTCTAATACCCTTATGATGATCAATTCAATTATCACGACAGTTCAACTAAGCCACTATACCCATTCTCATGGTGTATAACTCACTATTTTACACTATAATCCTCTAATCTCTTAGGCCAATTGAATAGTTAAAATAGGCAAACATTGAACGTTAAACCATAAGTCACAACCCCTAATTCTCTATTTCTAGATCAATTACAAGGTTGAACGATCAATTTAGGTCCAATTCATACAATTAATCTCTTAATCAATATGAATCTCAAATCATACATGAACATTCATCAATGCACATAAGCATTAAACACAAATATTGATTGAATAGAAAATTGAATTAATCAAAAGAGTATCAATACAAAACTAACATGTGAAACCCATAGATTCATACAAGTTCATCTTACAAAACCCAATGGAAGACAATTTAGCTACACATTAAACTAAATAAACAGTGAAAGAAAGAAAATAGAACCAAGAACTTGCATCATGGTGTCACCCACGTCAATCTCTCTTCTATCGCACTGTTCCTCTGTTTCTCCTTTTCTTTCCCAGCGTAACTCCCCTCCTGTTCATGTGTTCTTCCTCTTTCTTATAGCCACCAGCACTATGTTGTTGTCCATTCCTTTTTCATGTGTCCTTCAATTTCAAGACCTAAAGGCTTTTTCTACTGGGCCAAGTGTCAATATAAGCAAATGTCTTTATCTTTTAATTTACTATTCACACCACACTCACCCATAAACATATTATTAAGTTGAACAAAGAAAATAAAAACTACACAAAATATTATTTTAATAGAGAAAAATATTTATTTGACTCAATAAATCAAAACTTGCAATTTATTTAAAATGACTTTAAATTAAACACTAAACTAATAAAATTTTATTAAAACTTAATTAAAAAAAACTCTAAAATAGCGACCGATGAGGATCTCATCAGTGGTCGCAGTGACCAGGCCTGGGCGATGAACCTAAAAAGATGATTTTTGTTTATATATTATTTTATTTTTGAAAAATTTAAACTAGCCAATTCAAATTTGCACTAGAGAAAACCGGAGAGAATTGAACCTGAAACCTTAAGAAGGAGCACACTTACAAGTTCCAAGCCAATACAACCGAACCAACTTAAGTGAATTTTTTTGCTTATATATATGGTATAAGAGGGAGTACTTTCTTAAGTGGCAAATTTATTAAACCTTTAATTAATCTTCCTATAATAGTGCTTAATTTGTAATACAGTACATATCATTGACTTTACCATGTAGAAAAATCATAACACTGGGACTTTGTACATATGATGTGAGAGAAACAGAAAAGCATAGAGAGAGAGAGAGAGAGAGAGAGAGAGAGAGAGAGAGAGAAAGAGGAAGATGGTGAACATGAATGGTAGAAACAAATTATTACCATTTGTGGGAATGATTATAGCTGTTTTAGCACAAAGTGGAAGCATGGTTGTAATTAAAGTTGCAATGAAAGATGGAATGAACAAATATGTATTGGTTGTGTATTCCATGGCACTTTCCACCATCTTGCTTCTTCCTTTTGCCTTTTTTATCAACAGGTTCCCTTTTTTTTTTTTTTTTTTAATTTTCTTGTATGGGAAGGTATATAACATGTTTGCTTTGTTTCAAAATATAATTTAAGTTTAATTTTTTTTTGTTGTTATTTTAGCTTTTCCCTTCTTTCATTGGCAGGTCAGAGCGCCCTCCTCTAACTTTCTCTGCACTTTGCAGCTTCTTTTTGCTTGCTCTCATGGGGTTAGTATTTCTATTTTAATTTTGTCGAGTATGGCTCACATGAACAAAAGGTAGATGAATACAACTTGTGCCGTTAAATTTTTTTGTATAGCAAAATTAAATCTTTAAAAAACTACATTCATAAACCTCTGTATGTGGTCAAGAGGCAGTAGACGAGCCGAGCAAGTGTAGCAACCTCTGCCGCCTCTTGCCATTTGCCCTTTGTGTGTGGTCAAAAGTTTCATTACATCAAATTATTTTGTTGTCTGAGTATGGTTTAGGAGTATTCTTGTAATATGAACCTTAGTTTGATTTCTCAATAGTTACTGGTTGCTGTTTTAAAAATTTATTTCAAATTATTATTATTATTATTATTATTATTTATCTAATCTCCACTAAAATAATTATTTATCACATAGTTCATTAATTAATTATGATAACACATGGTCATTGGATGTTGGTAATATTCCTTGTCAAATACAGTACTCTCAACCACACAACTACACTATCAAACAAAACTCATTATATAAATTTTCAATTTAAAGGAGTTCATTTGGTAAACTATTTTTAAAAAACAAATTTTCATATATTTATTGTGAAAAGATTTTTTTTATTTTAAATTTTTTAATTATAAAATGGCACATAAGTAGTTTTTAGTAAAAAAAAAAATCAACTGGAGACTAACATATGCTAAATGGGGTAAATTTAGGGGCAAAAATTAAGCAATTGTATAATATAGAGGGTTAAATCAAGCAATTAAAATTTAGAAATCAAAATTAAACAATTATAAAACTTAAAAGTTAAAACTGCATTTAAATCCATTTTTGCATAATTTTTTTCTCTTACATGAAGTCATTTTACTATGCAGAACTTTAGGACAGATAATGACTTATGGTGGCATAGAACTCAGCTCACCCACTCTTGCATCAGCAATGCTTAACCTCATTCCAGCTTTCACTTTCGTACTTGCACTGCTTTTCAGGTTCTGCATATTTATTTTAAGTGAATTATTGGAGATTTTTTAGTGCACTGCAATCAAGTTGTAACTACTTTTTTTTTTTTTTTGGTGAGTAAGTTGTAACTACTTTAATTGTTACATAGTATTATACTATTCTTAGAGATTTCACAAATCATTAGGCATGTCACAAAACATTACACATAATGGGAAATTTTAATATGGGCATAACTCCAAATCATTTTATTTTGGCGCGCTCATAGTAAAAGTAAAAAATTAAAGAAAAAATAATTAAAATGATGTTGATTGATGTGACTTCTTTTTTTCTTTAATTTTGTAAATCTATGTGCGTGTCTAAATTTGTGTCAAAATGCTTTGTGTCTAGACAAGAATATCCCTAGACATATATGGTTGTCTTTTACTGTGCACAAATCACGAATAACATTATAAAGAATATGAATTTTACAAAATTTATCGTTGGAGTGAAAGTTTATATGATATAGATCATCGATAAATTTTTTCAAAAAAATTGAAAATAATTTGATATGTTAATTAGACCCACCTTTATCTTGATGGGTCTCAGGAAGATGTCAAATAATTTTCAATTTCTTTTTAAAATTTTATGGAGGTTTATAAAATATGAAATTTCAATCTAACAGTAAATTTTATATTCGTTATAATAATATCCACAATTTGTATATGCTGACAGACTCGAGGAAATCTTCGTAAACTTAGTCTATATATGATAAAATTCAAATGGTTTACTTTATTGTAAAAAATTATTTATTTTAAATATTCTAGATTATACAGTTTGTGGTTGCCATATAATTAGAGTAATGGCAGTCAATTTTGATTAAGATTCAGACATATGTGGCTATATATTTTAGGATGGAAAAAATATACTGGAGACATTCTAGAAGCCAAGCTAAAGTGGTAGGAACTATAGCATCAGTGGCTGGAGCATTTGTTGTTATATTTTACAAGGGTCCACCAATCTTCAAGATACATTCATCAAGTTCTTACAACACACTTCAATTTTCACCAAATTTGAATTGGATTTTGGGTGGGTTGTTATGTGCCGGGGATTCTTTACTTTCATCCATATGGTACATATATCAGGTTGGGCTAATTATTTCTTATACTCCGGTCACTTATAAAAATAAATTTGACTTTTTTTGTACATTGAAAATTTGTCATTGTATCAAAATATAAAATTTATTTATAAATGTGACCGAAGCGTGTACACTTCTTAACATTTTACTTAAGTATTTTTTTTTTAAAAAAAATTATGTAAGAATTTTTTAGTAATGTGTTCTTACTAGCTAGAAGGTAAATTGATTTTTTTCCTTTTCTTGCTATTTCAGGTTTCGGTAACAAGGAAATACCCTGCTGTAATAGTCATAGTCTTCTTCCAAGTATTTTTTATTACAATTCAATCAGGACTATTTGCCTTAATTGTGGTTAGAGATCCAAGTGAATGGGAACTAAAGCTTGATATGGGATTGATTGTCATTTTTTACCAGGTAATAATCATTCATTATCATTTTATTTTATTTTTTGAATCGCAAAAATATATTATATTAAAAAAATATAAGGGAAAAACATAAAACAAGAGGTATTAGAGGTACTCTCCACATGCGGCTAAAATGCTCTAAAAACCACACACATACAATGTCAGAGGCACACCAAACAAAAATTAACCTGCCATAACAAGAAGATCTGAAACCTATAAAAGACGTGATTTGTGCACAGTAACCACGAAAAAGGACAAACTCAATAGATCGCCAACCTACCAGATCTAAGAGCACCAACATCGGTTGAATTTTCACCGTGTTTTAACTGAAACAAACGTGTGTTGTCAGGACAAGACCGATAATTAGTTGCATTCCCTTGTTCCTAATATAAAGAGCGTGGTTCTGTTCATATACGTTGCTTATTGGCCACGTGGACTGTGCACATGATAAAAGCTTTCTTTCTCATTACAAGACTAACTTTTTAAATTATAAAAAAATAAATTTCTATTATGTGTGGAATTTAATGAGACTCATTTAAGAGTTTTTGATGAGTTGTATGAATATTTGAGAAATGTGGTTGAGTTGTTTAATTTAAATAATTGAGAAGTGTAAAATAATATAAATAATATAACGGGACCCATTTAAAGAACTCATATGAGTTCATGGGATAATGATGCTCTAAGGAGGCACACCTCCGCTCATTTATACATTCATTATTATCTATAAACACAAAATTAATTGGGATAGTTTTAAGTTTAAATAGTGCATCATGTAATCCGGTCGCAATATTCTATGTCGTGCATTGACCAGAATCTAAAAAAGACTTTTTTGTCCATGCATAAAAAGTTTGGAAATATTTTCCGAACTTTCTCTAGTATATAATGTTATTTTAAATGCAAAGTTTTTTTTGAAAAATGCGTTCCGAAATTTTTATTAAGAACAAAAAATTCTTTTTAGGGGAAGAAAAGAATCTTGGGGAGGAGGAAGAGAATTCTTCCACTATAACGGCCACATTAAATATCAATTGACAATGTCGCGTCCACAATTTCAAAAATCTTTCTCATATTTACGACTACAACCACCGTTTAAAATCATGATAGAGAAGCCTTATCATAATATATTTCAGACTAAAATATATTTTTGTTCCATTATCTTATGGCCTATTCTTTTCCTTTTGTCATTTATCTCCCAAACATTAAATCTAGTGATGAAGTTGCTAATGGTGCTAACCTTTGTTTTTCAAAATCAATTTGGTCCTCATCTTATTTTTATAGTTCATTTCAGTCATTTATCTTTTGAAACATGTATTTATTTTCATCTGTCACTTAAATATTGTACAAATTGTTAAATTATTTGGACATGTAGCTTTCAAGATTTCTTGTTAAATTATTATTTTTTTTGTTGACAAGTCTTTGTTAAATTATTTGGACATGTAGCTTTCAAATTTTCTTGTTAAATTAATTAATTTTTTGTTGACATGTCTTTGTTAAATTATTTCATGAGTACGTACTCCTTTTATATGTGTTTCATAAAAGTGTCATAACACAAAAGTCATCTCATCTTTCATTTATTCATATTTTTTTCTCTCAAACCAAACATAAATGTTGTACAATCTTTAAAAAAATAATTTCAATATGTATACATATTAAATTGTTGTGTCATGCTAACTAGTGCGGGAGGCGGCACTAGACATTAGTTAAGGATAAAAGTGTTATCTTGTAATCAAAATGTTTTACAAATTGTTAATTTATTTGGGCAATTTTTTTTATTCAGTGAATATTAATAATTAGTTGTTAGATTAATATTTGTCTCCTTTATACAAATAATGTACAATTTAAATTTTCATAAATAAATAAAGTTAATGCTAAACAGTGTCATTGAAATACTAATTAAGTATATTAAAAAAAAATTATCTTAATACTTATACATTTAATATCTTAAAAATTTTAAAAAAGAGTTATGTTAACATATGTCCTTAGGGTACATGTTAACATTTTCCTTTAAAAAATTATTATATTTTTAACATTAATTTAAACAGGCAATAGGTGCAATAGGGATTCGGTACTTACTACAAACATGGTGCGTACAAAGAGCTGGTCCTCTGTTTTGTGCTATGTTCAAGCCTGTGGGAATCGTCTTCACTGTTTTATTGGGTTCAATTTTCCTAGGAGATGATTTCTATCTTGGAAGGTAAATAATTTAAAACTAATCAATCAATTTTTCAAGGAGATGACTTATATCTTGAGACGTCCTTTAAAGTCTCTTATTTTATGGGGAGTTATGCCTTTGATTAAAATTAGAGAAAATAATGAAATTTATGTTTAGCATATAAATAAAAAAATTTCATATTTAAACCAACATTCAACTAGTCATCGCGAGTTTAGCTCAGTTGGTGTATGAACATCACATTTTATAGGTATGAGTTGGAGTTCGAATCCCGAACACTTCACTTATTCACCTTAATTGTGGAATTTTCAGCCACTATGCCATCTGACAAAAAAAAAAAGTATAACTACTGTCCTGTTTGAATAAATATTTTATTTGCAACTTATAACACAAACATTTATCGTAATAATTGTTTATGTATAAACTTGCATAAAATATTTTTATAACATTAAATATAAATATTTTTATATATGCTATAAGTCGGTTTTGTAAACTATCTTGGATAATTTATAAAAATAAGCTGAAAAACTCATATAAAATGTTAAAAGTTGCTTCTATGAAATATATAAAACAGTCTCACAAAATTTAGGTCAGTTGATAAATTTAAATAAGTTCATTAAAACACGCATATGTTGGAATTAATTTAACAATTAATCATATAAATCATGCTTTCAATAATAAAGATTAAATTCATAATCTTACTTTAGTGCGGAAGCTTAATAAACATGAGCATGTATATAAAACAGGATATACGACATGTTGATTTATCAAGGATTAGTATTAGGAATACTTTGGTGATGAATTTATTAGATGAACTGACCGTAGATGGACGACTAGCATCCGTTGGCTTTTATGGTTCTTCCTCAACCGGTACCCTAATGCCTTGAGTTTTCTTCAGACGGGGAGAAGAGATTATTTGCTTATGTACGGTATATTGGGGACCATAGCCTATATACACTGTGATGACCAATTAGGGTTCCCATTATTCCGAAACGGGTCATCCTGACATCCACTCATATTGAGCCCATATCCAATTAAGTAATTTCTAAATAGAAATCTAATTAACCTTTTAACTTTATTTAATCATTTAATCAATTAAGACTCTTAATTAATAAATAACTAATATAATTATATATAAAGATATTTACCCACAAAATATTATTGGAACATTATAAAATATTCTAACAGCATATGTATAATTTTCATCTAAGACTTAAATAAGTTCAAGAAAAAGATCCATCACAAGCTATTTAAATTATTTCTCTCCTTTTTTGTTTTCCTTTATTATTTTTATACCCAACAAATATGACTTATTTCTTTTTCTTTTTTCTTTTTTTTGACAAATAATTGTGTGTAGATCCTCCGATCAATTAAATTCTAATACTTCTGCTTTTCTGTCAAATTGATTTTTTTATCTCCTAACATATTTTTTATTTTTTTTTGCATTCATTCTCCTAACATTATTTATTTATAACACTTTTGTAAATACTCTGCAGTTTGATTGGTGCGGTTATAATCGTGGTAGGATTTTATGCTGTGCAATGGGGGAAAGCATCAGAAGAGAAAGGGATTCAAAACTTGGAGACACCGTGCAATGTTGCTCCACTATTACAAAACAAAGCATAATCTAATCTATATGAATCTATCCTAGTATAAATGTGACGATATTGTAAATAACTTATTCCATATGGCAACTTCTAAGTAATTTAACTTTGTGGTAGCCATATACCTGAAAAGGGCAGTACTATATGGCTACCACATTCCCTTCTCTCAAGATCAGTTCCACGTTCCCCTTTTCCTAGGCGAATGACGCTCGCCATTTATTCTTAGATTCTAACTTTTCGCACCTCTTGAATATACTCGGTCATCCCATGAAATTACCAAACTAACCATCTCGCTTTCTAAGATGCGAGTGTCAATATTTTTAGCTCAAATCCACCCCCTTGAATGAAAAAAATCATGAAAAAAGAAGTTTGCATTCTAAAAGCGAACTCAGCTGCAGTTTGCTATCTAGAAAACGAACTCAACTGCAGTTCACATTCTAGAAAGTGAACTGACTGCAATATGCTATCTAGAAAGCGAACTCAGCAGCAGTTTGCATTATAGGAAGCGAACTCAGCTGCAGTTTGCATTCTAGAAAGCGAACTCTCCCCCCCCCCCTCCCTAATTTTTGCTATTTACACACTCATTTTCTAAGTAGCTAGAGGGGTAAAATGAGATTTTCAGGAGGTAACCATGAGTGCATGGGGTAACAATCTTATTCTTAATATCTAGCCTTCAACGATTCCACATGGCTAATGAATTATATCTGTTGGTTACACATATCAGCCCAATTGTTTTAGACTGGGCTACAAAATATTTTGATGTTACACCAAGGAGTATTCTATATTCAGAAAGAAGAATTTGGCTCAGGATTGTCACTTTTTAATTCTAGGGTTTCTCTGAATTTGAAAGTTTTCACTTGGTAAGCTTTCATACCAAAGCTCAATCCAATTAAGTCCGTAGCGTCTACCAATTTCGCCATATCCCCCATTTTTTCTTTGAGATTGTTATCTCATTAGGATGTTTTTTTCATTTGTATTATTAGAATTATATGTCGAAACTGTTGAATTTCCTAGATATCTACCCACGTGGTTGGAGAAAATTTCCTTCTATTTGTTTTTGTTTGATTGATTTTCTTTCATCTATATCAGATACCCATATTTAGTCGAATCAGAAATGATTCTATTATCTCTCTATTCGCAATTCAATATACAGAGATATATACTACTGTATTTTATATGTCTCTCCTTCTATGATTTTTTGATATGAAGTTAGAATACTCTAACGTTCGATTCTTTTTTTTTTCTTTTTTCCTTAGAGCGGACAGATACAGACCTTATTATAACAAAATAAGAATCCAAAATCTATTTATTAATTTTAAATTCGATATTCATTTATAAATTCATTCAATAGAAATTTCTAATTACTTATCCAATTTTTGATAATTCTAATGGATATATATAAATCGATATCGATACATTATTATTTATATTTATTTATATATAAAATGAAATTGGAATGTGGAAAATATACCGGATTCATATTCATTCCTAGTCAATTTGAATTAACTTGAAATTGACTAAGAATGATATTGAATTAGTTGTTATGTTATTCGCGTCCACTACGATTTTTGGTTGACTTATTTCTATTAGATTCATGTATCTATTCATTATTTCGATCTATTCATTCTACTTTAAATTTGCATATTCACTACTAATTAGTTACCCATTGATGCTTTCTATTCATAGTTGATCTTAGCCCGTTTTTAAGAAAAAAAGGATTTCTATCTAGGAGGCAACTCCCGGCGAATATTAGACAAGTTATGCCTTGAAATGAAATTCCGAATCAGCTTTGTCTACAAAAAAGGAAGCTATAAAAACAATGCATCTCATGGAGTCTTGACAATTCTATGTTTTATGATTTATGCTTTCTATTGCGGCTTTAACACACGGACGGGTGTGGCCGGCCGGCAAGTCAGCTTCTCTAGATGACTTTTCATTCATCTTGAAAAACCCAATCAAAGGCTAAGAGAAGGAAGTTCACAACTTTGGGTATAGTGTATATTATCAAGTAAATGAAAATAATTTGAGAGGTACATCGTCGTAATTTTGTGATTTTACCATCTTTCAAACTTCTCTCAACGGAAGTTTGTCTTTCATTCCTCGCAAAGATGGCAGAACAATTGATTTGATGTACTCTTCTAATATTTTCTTGTACTTTTCATACTATTCATTAGAATAGTTATGAGGAGAATTTCAAGGACGCATAATGTATGAAAGGTATAACGAAACATTTAAAGAATACATCAAATCAACTGTTCTGTCATCTTTGCGAGGAAAGTAAGATCAACTCATATGTTGAGAGGATGGCTTGGAAGATGGGCAAATCACAAAATTATGACCAAGTACTTCTAAAATGTTTTTCATTTACCAATACATCATTACCTAAATTCAGAACTTCCTTTCTCTTAAAGAAACCAGCTTCTTATTCTTTTATTCCTTGGTGTCACTATACCAAAAAGGCTTTAGACAACGTTTTTTTTTTTTGCCTTAGACAATGCTTATAAAGCGCTGTCTATTCTGGCGCTATTAAAAGTATAGACAACACTTATTATATTTTTTTTTAACTACATCTGTAACAAACAAAAAACACCAAAACACCCTACCTGAGGAAGAAGACACTGAAATACCCTAGTGGATTTTTGTGAGTGGGACGCGCCATTGGCAAGGCAGCGTCTACATGAAGGACACACCATCCCCAAGGCAGCGTCCTTAGTTGCTTTTTTTTTCTTTTCGTTTTTGCATATTGGTTGGGGGTTAAAAGAGTTTTGAAAGTTTAGGGTTATATTGGGTTTTGAGGGTTAGGGTTTAGGTTTTTTTTTGTTGTAAAAATTTTTGAAAAAAATTGTACAAAAAATATATTAATTAATATAAACACAGTACTGTTGGAACAAAATTGATTTAAAATGTTAGCCCCTAAATCTATAAAGGTTTTGATGATAACAAAGTATTAATAAACAATTGGATGGACTAAAAATTTATTTTAAGTGCGCAGATATAAGCATCATATAAGCTCTGAGTGAAGTTCAGAGGATGTGAATTCAGAAGTTCACAAGCGCTCAGAAGATGTTGGACTTCAGAAGTTACAACCTTCAGAGGATGAAGTCTTCAGAACTTCTTAAGTGACTAAAAGCGTCATCAACCTCTGAAGATCTTTTTGATATCTGTGAAGATTCTCTTTGCAAGTCAACTCTTCTACCAATGAAGAAAAGGACCTTTCAAGCCTGATCAGTTCAGCTACCCTCTGTTTGTCTGTCCTCGCTTGAGAACGTGGGTTTTCAGTTTTGTTAGCTGAATAAGGAAAGTCCACTCTGCAGTAGTCAAAGTACCTGAAACTCTTTCTTAGTTTTGGATACAACCAAACTGCATCAAGACAGACTGCTTGAAGACAAAAGATTATCAACTCCAACGGTTCTTTTTGCAACGACTCTTTTCTGGTACTATATATACTAGAAGGATCAGCTGCAACATATATACAATTATCAAGGATTGAACGTGCGCTGAACAAACTCTGAACTCGTTGTATACAAGCTCTGAACCTTTCATCAAGTGTTTTTGCACTTTAGTCAAATACTCTGTACTATTTGTATTTGCTCTCTTTAGGTTCATCTAAGAGCATTTGTATATTTTTATATACTTTACTATTACTTGAGGAAACTTAAGCTTGTGTGCTTAAGTGTGAAGTCTTAAGCTTGTGTGCTTGAGCATTGTTGAGAAGTCTCTTGCTTGTGTGCTTGAGCAGGTGTAATCTTGTGTGATTATAGTGAACTCCCTTGGAAGTGCAAGGGGACTGGACTACTCTCGTTTTGTGAGAGGAACCAGTATAAATTGCCTGTGTGATTTCTCTCTCTCTCTATCTTGCTTTTATTTGTGTTATTTATCCGCTGCTAACGTAGTTGAGTTAAGAACTTGAAAAAGTTTTAACTTGGCTAAAACACAATTCAACCCCCCTTCTTGTGTTTTCACACCTTCAATTGGTATCTAGAGCACTGGTCTGTTACTTTCACTTAACAGTGAGACAGTAAAAGATCTTGTGAGAACACTATGTCTGGAGGAGAAGATAGTAGTCCTAGAACTGGTGAGGACAGTACTGCTGCTAACAGTGGTGGTGGTGGTCCTAGAAATGCTTTTGATTATGACTACTTAAGTAATGAATCACATGAACATAGTGGCAATAGAAAAGCCCCTATATTCAATGGTGATGCATCATTATTTGAGTGGTGGAAGGAAAGACTGTATAGCAATATTACTGCTATTGATCATGAGTTGTGGGATTTGGTTGAGCTGGGAGTAACTTTTGAAAACTTAAATGAACATGGAAGGTTGTCCATCGAGCATAGAAAGTTACTCACACCAGCTAACTTAAAAACCTACACTAAGCATCATAGAGTAAAGGACATTGTTGTTGGTGCTATTAGACATGAAGATTATGTCAGAATAGAGGACAAGTCTACTGCTAAATCTATTTTTGACTCTATGTGTGCTACCTATGATGGTAATGAAAAGGTTCAAGAGGCTAAAGCTAGTCTTTTGATAAGGCAATATGAACTATTCACTATGCAACAAGATGAAAACATTGAGACTATGTTTACAAGGTTTCAAATCCTTGTATCTGGTCTTAAAGCTCTTAAGAGAAGTTATTCCACCTATGACCATGTTCAGAAGATTCTGAGAAGTCTTCCTATTGCTTGGAGACCTAAGGTCACTGCAATAGAGGAAGCTCAAAATCTCAAGACTCTGAGTCTTGAAGCTCTGATAAGCAATCTCAGAAGCCATGAGATGGTTCTGGATGCTGACTCAGAAACTAAGAAGAAGTCCAAGTCAGTGGCTTTACAGTCAACTAGGACTACTTCTAAGGCTCTTAAGACTCAGCTTCTTGATATTGAAGAAGAATCTTCTGCTGATGGTCAAGAGGATGAGATGAATGAGGATGAGTTTGCTTTATTCACCAAGTTTCAGCAATGGAACAGATTTAACAAAAGAAATTTCAGAGGTAACAGCTCCAGAAATTTTGTCAGCAAAAAGGATGATCAGAAGAACTGCTTCAACTGTAAGAAGCCAGAACACTTTATTGCTGATTGTCCAGAAATGTCTGCTAAAGACAAAAGCAAAAGATACAGCTCAAAGAAGCAACAATTCAAGAGCAAATTGAAAAAGAGTCTGATGGCTACTTTTGAAGAGCTATCATCTGAGGAAGAAGTTGAGGAAGAAGAAGAGGCAAATCTAGCCTTGATGGCTTCAGCTGACTCAGATGCAGACTCAGACGATGAATCAGAATCAGATTCAGAAGTAACTGATGAGGTATTTTCTGACTGCTCTAAATCTCAACTTATAACTGCACTTAACAAGGTTATTGAGAAACATCTCAGAGTGTTAAGTAAACAAAAAGTTTTACAAGAAAAGCTTAACACCCTGACTGAACAAGCAGAACATTTTCAAGGTCTTTATCAAGAAACTCTGAATAGAGTAAATGACTTTGAAAAGGGTTGTGCTGTTTGTCACAAACCTATTGATGAGCAGGAAATAGCTCTTCAACAGTTTGTGCATCTCAATCTTGGGAAGAGCAAAGCTGCTAATAGAATTTATAATGTTTTGAGACATAGAGGAGAAGGACTTGGCTATGAATATGGTAGAACATATTCAAAGCTGAAGACCTTTGCCAAGAAGGTTGGAAAATCTTGGGTTTATTATGTTGTTCCACCAAGTGAAGAGGGAAAGAATCCTGGTATTTGTGAAAATGACAATGATGATCTAAGTGATTTAGAAGCTGACAGCTCAGAGGAACCTAGTTCCTCAGGATCTGGAAAGAAAAGTTCAGAAGATAGAAGTTGTTCAGAACCTGAGAACATTAGTTCAGAAGTTCTGAAAGCTTCAACATCTGAGACTTCAAATTTTGGATTCAAAGGAACTTCAGTACCTGAAGCTAGTCAATCTAAAACATCAGAAGTTTTTAAAAAGAAAAATTCAAACTCCAAATCTCAGATGAAGTACAAGACTCAGATTATTTATGATTCTAGAGTCAGTAGATATAATCAATCAGAACATGGGATTGATGATAAATACAAACCCTGGAATCATAAACAATCCAAATCTTGGAACAATAACAGATTTCAAACAAAGAAAAGATTTCAAAAAGGTTATTATTCCAAACCAAGGTCTTTCTCCAACACTAGACAACATAATAAGCATTTGTGGACTAACAAGCGTGGACCCAGAAGATGGGTACCAAAAGCTGAAATTACGTACCATTCAGATTTACCAACTAGGAAAGGATATGTCCTACCTAGAGTGTGGAAACAAGTCTTATGCAAAGGAAGAAGGGCTTATGTCCTAGACCAATGGCTGACAAGTTCTCAAGTTAACAATCAGAACTTGATAAATGAAGAGGAAGAATACTGGGATGACTTTATCATTAACCTTGATGAAGAGTTCTATCGCAATGATTAAAGTTGTTTCTCATACAGCCTGCCACTCAAAGAAGTATCATGAATCATTCATGGTATTTGGATAGTGGATGTTCAAGGCATATGACTGGTGACAAACAACTATTTTCTAAGCTGACTATGAAAGAAGGAGGATCTGTTGGCTTTGGAGGTAATCAAAAAGGAAAGATAATAGGTACAGGTACAGTAGGTAATTCTTCTCTATCTATTAATGATGTTTGGTTAGTTGATGGACTTAAGCATAATCTATTGAGCATAAGTCAATTTTGCGACAATGGTTATGTAGTTGTCTTTAATAAGGAATCATGTACTGTGTCTAAACAATCTGATAACTCCATGATATTCAAAGGTCTGAGAAAGAACAATGTTTATAAAATTAATCTTTCTGATTTGAATGAACAAAAAGTGATGTGTCTTTTGACCTTGAGTGAAGAAAAATGGATCTGGCATAAGAGGTTAGGCCATGCTAACTGGAGGTTAATCTCTAAGCTTAGTAAGCTTGACCTTGTCAGAGGTTTACCTAAAATCAAATATCACTCAAACACACTTTGTGGTTCATGTCAAAAAGGAAAGATTACAAAATCATCTTTTAAACCTAAGAACATTGTCTCTACCTCAAGACCATTGGAACTTCTTCACATTGATCTTTTTGGGCCAGTTCACACTGCCTCTATCAATGGAAAGAAGTATGGATTAGTGATTGTTGATGACTACAGTAGGTGGACTTGGGTAAAATTCCTAAGAACAAAAGATGAAGCTTATGATGAGTTTAGCATCTTCTGCAAACAAATTCAAAATGAAAAAGGCTACACTATTTTAAAAGTTAGAAGTGATCATGGTGGAGAATTTGAAAATGAACCTTTTGAAAACTTTTGTGAAAAATATGGCATTCTGCATGAATTCTCTTCTCCTAGAACTCCTCAACAAAATGGGGTTGTTGAAAGGAAGAATAGAACTCTGCAAGAAATGGCCAGAACCATGATGCATGAAACTAATGTAGCAAAGTTTTTATGGGCAGAAGCTGTAAACACAGCATGTTATGTTCAAAATAGAATCTATATCAGATCTAAGTTGAACAAAACGGCTTATGAATTGTTCAAAGGAAGAAAACCTGATATTTCTTATTTTCATCAGTTTGGATGTACGTGTTTATCTTAAACAACAAAGTCCATCTAAAGAAATTTGATGCTAGAGGTTATAAGGGTATCTTTATAGGATACTCTGAACGCTCAAAAGCATACAGACTGTATATTTCTGAAACACACACTGTGGAAGAAAGTATGCATGTCAAATTTGATGACAAAGAGCCTGACCAAGTGTCAGAGCTTGTGGAAGGTTTGTCTAGATTTCAGGTATCAGAGGATCAATATTCAGATATTCCTAACTACTCAGAACATCCATTCTCTGAAGAACCTCTGAACACAACAGTTCCTACAGACTCTGAACAACAAAGAGCAGAAGCAACTGCTGAACCTGAAGTTAATGAGTCTGAAGATGATGAGCCCCCAAGAAATACCTTCAAATACAAATCATCACATCCAGAGGAACTGATCTTAGGCAACAAGGATATTCCAAGAAAGACAAGATCTCAACTGAGAAATGAGGAATCTTTAGTTGGTCTTATCTCAATGATGGAACCTTCAAAGATTGATGAAGCTCTGAAAGATGATGCTTGGATTGTAGCAATGCAAGAAGAGCTGAATCAATTTCAAAGGAATGATGTATGGACTCTAGTGCCCAAACCTTCACACAAGAACATTATTGGAACAAAATGGGTATTCAGAAACAAGCTGAATGAACAAGGTGAAGTGGTAAGAAACAAGGCTAGATTGGTTGCACAAGGTTATAGTCAACAAGAGGGGATTGACTATACTGAAACCTTTGCACCAGTTGCTAGACTTGAAGCAATCAGGTTACTTCTATCCTATGCTGTTAATCATGGAATAACCTTGTATCAGATGGATGTTAAAAGTGCCTTCTTAAATGGTTTTATTTCTGAAGAAGTGTATGTTAAGCAACCTCCTGGTTTTGAAGATGTCTCAAACCCAGAACATGTTTTTAAATTGAAGAAATCACTGTATGGTCTGAAACAAGCTCCAAGAGCTTGGTATGATAGACTCAGTAATTTCCTTCTTGAAAAGGGTTTTGAAAAAGGAAAGGTTGACTGCACACTCTTTAGAAAAACAACCAAAGAAGACATTTTAATCATTCAAATTTATGTTGATGATATTATTTTTGGTTCAACTAATGCTTCCTTGTGCAAGAATTTTTCTAAGATAATGCAGGATGAATTTGAAATGAGCATGATGGGAGAATTGAAATTCTTTCTTGGGATTCAAATCAATCAGAAGAAGGAAGGAACTTATGTTCATCAATCAAAGTACACCAAGGAACTTCTGAAGAAATTCAATCTAGATGACTGCAAGATAATGAACACTCCTATGCATTCAACTACCAACATGAGCAAGTCAGATGATGAAGGAAAAGTAGATCAAAAGGTCTACAGAGGTATGATTGGTTCCTTACTCTATCTGACAGCCTCTAGACCAGATATTTTATTCAGTGTATGCTTATGTGCAAGATTCCAGTCAGATCCTAGAGAGTCTCATCTTACTGCTGTAAAGAGAATCTTTAGGTATCTGAAAGGAACAACTAATCTTGGACCTCTCTATAAGAAATCCAATGATTATGTGCTAAATGGATTCTGTGATGCTGACTATGCTGGAGATAAAATTGAAAGAAAATCCACAAGTGGCAATTGTCAATTTGTTGGTGAAAACCTTATCTCCTGGGCTAGTAAGAGACAAACTACTATAGCTTTGTCTACAGCAGAAGCAGAATACATTTCAGCAGCTAAGTGTTGTACACAACTACTCTGGTTAAAATATCAGTTAGAAGATTATCAGGTAAGCAGTAACAATATTCCTTTATATTGTGACAATACTGCAGCCATTCATTTATCTAAAAATCCTATCCTACAATCTAGAGCCAAACATATTGAAATTAAACACCATTTTATCAGAGATTATGTTCAGAGAGGCATTATATATATTAAGTTTGTTGATACTGAAAATCAATGGGCTGACATATTTACTAAAGCCTTACCTGTTGAAAGATTTGATTTTATTAAAAAACATCTGAACATGTTTTCAATCTCTGAATGAAAAATTTTTTTTGGCATTTAAAGTGTAAGAGGTTATGTATATCAGAACTTATGATTCAGAACATCTGAAACACAAGCTCTGAAGTACTTGACTCTGATAGAGAATTTTAAATAATTCAGAGGCTCTGAACTATTTAAGTGGGAAACGTTTAGTATTCACTGCTGAACAGTTGTCCACTAAAATAGCAGTTACCAAGTAAATTTCTGCACGTGGTCTACGTGTGTCAGGTAGTGGGTGGTTAATGATGACTTTTGGTATTCAACTTTCTGTCAATTAGCGTAACTTCCCAAATTTGCTATTTTCGTGTTAACTGTGTACATTTAAATAAAACTTACACAATACACTTGCACACTTCTCACTTTCACAACCTACACTTTCATATTCTCTCTAAACCTCCAACACACTTTCTTTCTCTCTCGTTAGTTTTCCAAGCCCTACCATAATCTCCAACAATGGCCGGACCTTCGTCATCTTCTTCAACAAAGATTCCACCGTTTATGTTCAAGAATCTCCAAATCGTTGGGAACGAGATGGAGTTTCCAGAATCTGAGCTCATATTTCTTTCTGAAAAGATGATCGACTTCGACAGTATAAAGGCAAATGGGTTTGATGTGAAACATTACTTCTCCGCTCAAGGTTGGGATAAGTACTTCAGCATGTTAAATGGTCCCATTTACCCAGATCTCTTGAAGAAATTCTGGATGAAAGCTAAGGTCTTTGACAAGCATGAAGCTAAGGAAGAAGAACGTGCTGCTATTGAGAGAAATCCTAGTTTAAAAGGTAAATCTAGGAAAGAAATGGGTTTATTGGAATTCACTGGAAAACAAATTAGGTCTAACATCTGTGGTATGAACCTAGCTTTCTCACCTATTCATTTTAATGCGTTGCTTGGTTTGGATAACTCTGGGATAGAGTTGGATGTTTTTGAGAAGGACACAAGGTACAGAGATGATCTTCTGGCTCTGATGTGTACAGATTTGAAACTGAAGGGTAAAGTCAAGGGTTTGACTGACGTCTGCAGAGTAATATTCAAGATCATACTAGCTGCTATCAGTCCAAGAGTTGGTGGTACTGATACCATTTCCTGGACTCATCGTCATCTGATCTACTTTCTTCTGAAAGAAATGAAGGTGAATCTGGGAGAATATTTCTTTGAGAGGATCTGTGAGGCAATCTTCTTAAGCAAATCTCAGAGGAAGACAGCTATAGCCTATCCAAGATTACTCTCAGACCTTCTATATCAAGGTCATGTTGTTGAGAATCTGAAGAAGTTCCATCCGGAACTTGTTGAAAAGAAATTCACTCCTGAGATTCTGAATGCCAGCTTTCTCACCAAGATGCGTCTCATCTCATCCAAAGTGGTTCCACCTCCACAAGAGTTTACAGCCAGTCTTGAAGATCGTCTGTATGTGGATGGATATCCAGTTATCTCAGAAGCTGATGCTGAGCACATCATTCAGGACTATTTGGAAGTGCTCAGACAAGAAGGATTTGTTGTTGATAGAAGTATGGTTCCTCCAGCTCCTGTAAACATGTATAATCCTAAGAGGAAACCAAAGAGGAAAGCTGAACAAGTAAAACCAGATCTTCTGGCTCAGAAGAAGGTTAAGGTAGAAGAAGCTACTGCTGAGCAAAGAACAAAGAGGAAACATGAAGCTTTGACTGGAAAAGCTGCTGCACCATCATCAAAGGAGCCTATCATTGTTGATGATGAAGAGGAAAGTGAAGAAAGTGAATCCTCTGAATCAGAAACTGAGTCTGATGAAGAAACTCTCAACACTAGGCTGCGTCAGAAACATGTTCCTGATCCTAAAGGTAAGACTCCTAAGTACATCTTTAATGAAGCTGAAATTGGAATAGGTTATACTAAACCACTTAGGACTATACTTCCTGAACCCACAATTATTCCAACCTCTGATAACCCTCTCTCTGAACTAGAAAAACATATGAGCCCTGACCCTCTCAATAATCAACCTCTTTCTCATGAAACCCACAAATCTAGCTCATCTTCTAAACCAAAATCACCTCTACCTCAACCACAACAACTATCACCTGACATTCCAACATCTGAACCTCAACCAGATATTCCAAATGCTGAACCAACATCTCCCATCAAACAACCCTCTCCTGAACCAACCCCTGAACAACTTGAACCAACCCCTGAACATAAATCTCCTGAACCATCTCCTGAACATATTTACCCTGAATCAACTTCTGACATCTCATCTTCTGAACCAACCCCTGAACCCCATCCTAACCCAAGTGCTGAACATGCTTCTCCTGAGCGTATTCACACTTGTGCTCCCAAGCCTTCAGAGGCAGAAGTTGTGATTATTGACAACCCTGCTACTGAAACACCTAATCTCTCTACCATTCCCAATCCTTCACCCTCATCATCTAACCCTTTTTGTAAACTATCCACTCAGTTTCATGATGACTTACGTAGATTATCTAAGATAAAGGACAGGTTCTTAGTTTGTCCTTCTGATGTGGACCTAGAAGTGTCAAGCATTAAGGCAAGGATTTGCAATGCTTTGGATGATGCTGCTGAAGAGATTAAGACTGTTGTTGGTAAGAGGGATCTGGATGTGATAAGCTTCATGAGGGACAGTTTGGCTAGGGCTGAGTTAAAGAGGTTAACGCCGTTCAATCATGAAGAACATGAGCGTGCTAAGCTTGCCGCTATATCTGCTGCTGTGAGGCGTCTGTCTGCATTCAAGGATTGCTGGGTTGATTCTACTCTTTTACAAAGTCTTGAGGATCAACGGATTGAGAATGAACGTCTGGAAGAAGCTGCTGCTAGAGTTGCCGAGTTGGCAAATGAGCTACATAATGAGGATGCCACAGAAGAGGATGTACTGAATGTGTTGAACCAGGATGATGTCCTGATGATTGATTACCCAGAGGAAGGTGAACCCTCTGATAAAGGCAAGGCACCTTTGGTTGAAGAACAAGCGCCTTTGGTTCAAGATCAAGCTCCTGTTGTTGGTGATCAGTTGCAGATCTTTCAAGAAGCTCTGAGGGAGCAGCAAGAAGGTTTGGAAAGGCAAAGGACAGCTCACCTCAACTTGGAATCCAAAGTGGATGGTCTTGTTTCTAACGTGGGATCTCTGAACGACAAATTCGACCAACTCTTAGCCTTCCTTAAGAAACCCTAGGATTCTATGCACTTATTTTAAGTTGTTTTTGTTTTAAGCTGTTTTCTGTTTATCTTCTGAACAATTTTCTTTTTGTCTGGTTTATATATTTCACGTTATTGTGTTTATGTTTTGCTTATACTAATTTGTCTTTGATAAATAACAACATAAGAACACAAGATGCCTTTTAAAACGAAATTTTTTTTTAATGCTCTAACAATGTTGAGTACATTGGTAAAAAGAAAAAGAAAAAGACAACCTAATCCTAATCAGATGGATAAAACTCAGAAGAAATCTCTGATTTCTCCTCAGCATCATCTGATGAAATTTCTATGGGATCTGGGTTTTGCTCTTCTTCTTCTTCTTCCTGTTCTTCTTCTGGAACATAGCCAGCCAAGAACTCAACATAGTCAGCATCATCTTCATTCTCTTTAGCTTCAGAGTCTGATGAGATGATTATTATCTCCGCATCTTGTGGTTTCTTGTTGTCTTCTTTATCCTTCTCATCTTTTTCGCGTTGCTCGTCATCCTTCTTTCTCTTAAACTCTGCGATGCGTAAACTAAATCTTTTCATTATTCCCAATCTCTCTTGCTTCACTTGTTTATTCTTGTTTTTACGTGAAGCAGGCATGTTAACTCGTTCACCTTTTTATACACCTTTGAGCGCGTTGGTTTTCGTTTTTGAAATTAATTCACCTTTGTAACAACCACTCTTCTTCTTTGACTGTCTTGGTTATATAAATTTTTTTTACTTTTTGATAATGACAAAAGGGGGAGTAGTTACGCATTAATTGATAAGTGATAAGTTCAAAACTGAAACCACACTTTTATCTCGCTTTTATCCGTTATGTTAAAAGTTGTTACTTTTAAGTTGTTTTACGTATTTCAATGTGGAGACTAAGTTAGTTGAAACTGAAATAAATTTCATAAGTAAGGATAAGTTAAGAGTGCAATTTTAACTTAGCCTTATGAGACTTAGGGGGAGAGCTTAAAAACCTCTCACTCTGAAGAAAGATATGAAATCTGTTCTATTTCAAACCATCTTAATCTTATACTAAATTAAAATATCATGGATAAAACATAAAGTTCAGACTTTATGGAGTATCAATCTTAGGGGGAGCTTGCAAACCTCATAAACCTAAGAGAAACATGATAAGTTAATTTAACAACAATTGTCAATTAATACTTATGTTTGTCATCATCAAAAAGGGGGAGATTGTTGGAACAAAATTGATTTAAAATGTTAGCCCCTAAATCTATAAAGGTTTTGATGATAACAAAGTATTAATAAACAATTGGATGGACTAAAAATTTATTTTAAGTGCGCAGATATAAGCATCATATAAGCTCTGAGTGAAGTTCAGAGGATGTGAATTCAGAAGTTCACAAGCGCTCAGAAGATGTTGGACTTCAGAAGTTACAACCTTCAGAGGATGAAGTCTTCAGAACTTCTTAAGTGACTAAAAGCGTCATCAACCTCTGAAGATCTTTTTGATATCTGTGAAGATTCTCTTTGCAAGTCAACTCTTCTACCAATGAAGAAAAGGACCTTTCAAGCCTGATCAGTTCAGCTACCCTCTGTTTGTCTGTCCTCGCTTGAGAACGTGGGTTTTCAGTTTTGTTAGCTGAATAAGGAAAGTCCACTCTGCAGTAGTCAAAGTACCTGAAACTCTTTCTTAGTTTTGGATACAACCAAACTGCATCAAGACAGACTGCTTGAAGACAAAAGATTATCAACTCCAACGGTTCTTTTTGCAACGACTCTTTTCTGGTACTATATATACTAGAAGGATCAGCTGCAACATATATACAATTATCAAGGATTGAACGTGCGCTGAACAAACTCTGAACTCGTTGTATACAAGCTCTGAACCTTTCATCAAGTGTTTTTGCACTTTAGTCAAATACTCTGTACTATTTGTATTTGCTCTCTTTAGGTTCACCTAAGAGCATTTGTATATTTTTATATACTTTACTATTACTTGAGGAAACTTAAGCTTGTGTGCTTAAGTGTGAAGTCTTAAGCTTGTGTGCTTGAGCATTGTTGAGAAGTCTCTTGCTTGTGTGCTTGAGCAGGTGTAATCTTGTGTGATTATAGTGAACTCCCTTGGAAGTGCAAGGGGACTGGACTACTCTCGTTTTGTGAGAGGAACCAGTATAAATTGCCTGTGTGATTTCTCTCTCTCTATCTTGCTTTTATTTGTGTTATTTATCCGCTGCTAACGTAGTTGAGTTAAGAACTTGAAAAAGTTTTAACTTGGCTAAAACACAATTCACCCCCCCCCCCCCCCCCCCCCCCCCTTCTTGTGTTTTCACACCTTCAAGTACAACAAGCAAAAATTATTTTTTAACATTTTATATTTTTAGGGTTTTAGGTGGTTTTTTTTTTTTTTTAAGTTTTTAAGTTGATTGAGTAATTATGTTTTTATTTTATTCTTTGTTGCCAACAAAAATTGGAAGTAAATGTAAAACAAATGATTTTGTGTAATAATAACGAAAAACCATGCAATACTGATATTTAATACTTTTTTTTATAATACAATACAAAAAGTGGTAATTAAGTGGAATTTGGACAATTGTCACGATTATGGCCCGTCACCCTACATAACCCACACCGTCTCAATGTTTTGATCTGGTCCATTTTTGTGCTAATGCGCTGTCTATTCTAAATTTTGTAGTAGTGTGTACTGTCTTAATTAAGGCAATTGGACTGATATGCGAAGCTCACATATATATAACACGACAGCCTTGTGAAACCACTGAAGGCTAGATACAAGTGACGAACGCCATTCGCCAGGCGAATAATGCTCGCCACATTCTCATAATATCTAGCCTTTGGTGATTCAACATGGTTGATAAGTATATATGTTGGCTAGGCATGTCAGCTTAAATGCCTTGGACTGGACTACAAAATATTATGATGATACACCAAAGAATATAATGATAAGAAGCTTGTTTCTTTAAGAGAAGGAAGTTCCCAACTTTGATTATAGTGTATATTATAGAGTACATGAAAATAATTTTAGAGATACTTCGTCTTAATTTTTTGATTTGACCATCTTTCAATCGGTTCTCTCAACAAGTTCGTCTTTCTTTCCTTGCAAAGATGGCTGAAAAATTAGTTCTATGTACTCTTCAAATGTTTCCATGTAATTTTCGTACAGTTCATCAGAATAGTTATGATGAGGCTTTTGATTACACATAATGTATGAAAATTACAAGAAAACATTTGAAGACCACATAAAATCAACTATCCTACCAGATTTGCGAGGAAAGAAAGATGACCTCATTTTGAGAGGACTGCTAATTGAAAGATTGTCAAAATCAAAAAAGTTATGTCCAAGTACCTCTCAAACGTTTTTCATTTACACAATAATATACACCATTACCGAAATTCGGAACTTCCTTGTATTGAAGAAACTAGCTTCTTATCCTTCTATTCCTTGGTGTACCGTCATAATATTTTGTAGCCTAATCCAAGGCAATTAGGCTAAGAGATTTTTTCCTCCTTAAGCCAAAGGAAATTCAACCTTTGCCGATAAACAAATCAATGGTGAAACAACAAGCACATAAAATCGATCTCCGGCCCAGTGCCCCAGAACATTATTTATAATTTTCCTTTTTTTTAAAACATAAAATAGCTTTATATTTTTTTAAAAAATCTCTAAAAAAGAATCTTTAGATATTTTTAAAACAAAAACATTTTTTAAATAAGTTAAAGTTTAAAGTGGCCATATAATTTATAAGTCAATTAAGCAAATCATATTGTATAACAAAATTAAAATACATAATTTAAAATACCTAAAAATGATGCATTACGCGTCGAGTACGACTTGAAATCGTTAACAATAGTCTCTAATACTTGCATCAATAAATCAAGAAATCAACATTCAAAAACCTAACAAATCAACAACAACAAATCAAGAAATAAATATTCAACAATAACAATAAAACAACAAATATGTAAACATATCAACAAATCAACAATCACAACCAGAATCCCAAAATCAACAACCAACCTCACAATAAACAAAGAACCAGAAATCACAATAAGAATTTAAAAATCAACACCCTAAAAAGCAAAAATCAATACCCTAAAAAGAAAAAATCAATAACCTCACAAGAAATCAACAATCAACCTCACAATAAATCAAATCAATAACTTAACCTGTTGTCGAACTCGATGTGAATCAGTGAGCAAGGTGAGACACAAGAGAGAAGAGTTGGTGGTGCGATGAGGTATGATGATAGAGAGAACCTGCTGACATATGGCATAGTAAGGTGAGACATAGATATGAGTTTATGGCATAATCACTATACTGAGGACATGAGTCTAAGGCGCCGCTGAAGACAAGACTCAAGAGAGAAGAGAATGTGAGAGAAAATAGGATTTTTAGGGTTTTAATTGATCAATATTTAACAAGGGTATAACTATAATTTCCCCCATAGTATTAAATGGAGCGGGCCGCGGCCCAGTCCAGCCCATAAGGAGTTATATGTCTTCTTTTACACATGTTATAAAAGCAACTTGAGTCTATGACCCAACATTTGTCCGATTCGAAAGTTGACACCACTAATGCACCCACACTCTCGTAACCATCATCTGGTGAACCTATTGAACTTGAGGTAAAACCATTGAAATTTCCCAACATTTGTCTTCTTTCTATCGATAATGATTTCAATCTAAGCACTAAAACCTCAAGCGAGAAAAAGTAAAGAAAGAGCAAAGAACATTAAGAAATTGTTTACCTGTCCAGCCCAATAATGACCCACGTTTGGGGAAGAGAGCACTTCTCCAATCAATATAAATAATGTTTACAATGATATCTCAAATGAGTTACAAGATATTAGTATCAAGAAAGAATCCTTAATTTCAACTCGTTTTTATCCAACCTTAAAAGAATAAACATGAACGATGAATCTCACTCTCAAGATGTTTATGATGTGTTTTCCAACCTTAGATCAACCCTAAAGAAATCTCAATTGAAGGCTCTCTATTACTCAATGATTCCCTCAATTTATCTCTCTAAATGTTTCTTAAAAAACCTAAAAATTGTCCAAAACTATCAAAGAACGTAGTTTTTAATAAATAATAAGGCGATGAACGTCTTGTTAGACACAGAGATACAAACTAAGAAAATAACAAAAGAGGCTAAGATTTCATTAGAATACCAATAGTTTAACATTACAAAAAGTTACTGTAGAATATATATAAAATCTAATGGACTCTAACTAACGGACCCAATAACATAGCCTATTATTTTATTATCTAAAACATGTCAGATAGCCTCCTGGACGCCTCACGTCTGAGGCAGAAACCAAAGATCTCATAACAGTCAAAACTCGCTAAGCGAATCCCGCTTTCCTCCAACACAAAATTACAACATTTCACAGGAAATTTCAAGGCATCACAACGATTAATGTTGTGTATGATTTTATTACTCAGTCATGTGTGTATGAATATGTAAGCAAAAAAGAAAGAAAATGAAATGATAATCACATAATACTTCCAAACTCATCACATTAATTAGATCAGAAAAATTAAATAGGATATAGTACAAAATACATTAAGCAAACAGCATCAAAGGACAAACTCATTACCACATACATCACATTACATTAAATAGGAAATGACTCCATTATTCCACAACATTAAGTAACAATACATTTATATTAAAATACTAGCTTGTCCTTCATCAAATGCATTGAACTTCTATGCATTTTGTTGAATATAGTCATCAACCTCAATGAAGTTCTTGACTGCAAAATCTTTGACAATAGTTGGATCAGGAATATCATGCTTGACTTTAGTAAATTCAGCAGTCCATTTCACCTCAGTCCCTTCTCCAACAGGTATTACAGCAACGTGTGCCTGAAACTTACTGAAGTACTGGAGGAGATCCCCTTCAATTATAGAATAGGTTAGTGTCTTCTTTTCATCATCAATAGCATCAGTCCTTTGTGTCGATGATTTCGCAAGTAGTGAACCTACACCAACAAATCACCAAAGATAAGAACATATAAAAATGTACAATTGATTTTCAATTAAGTGGCCAATCGGAAATGAACTAGGATTGGCTACAGTAGTCATTTACCGTAGTTTGACGTTATATAAAATCTCGACCGTTGATTTGAGATTGGATGATTCCAATTACACAGTAAAAAAAATTAGGGTTAAATATGTTTTTGGTTCCTATAGTTTCACAGAATTTTCGTTTTAGTCCTTGAAGTTTGTTTTCACACTTTTTAGTCCCTGAAGTTTCTTCACTCAAGGTTTTTAATCCCTACTTTTAATCAAACTATTGTATACTTTCACATTTTTGAATGATCTTTTATATTTATGTTTATAATATTATAAGAACATCTCCGATAAAAATTTAGGTTTTTTTAACATAAGATGAATTATTTATGAATTTTTACGTGCAAAAAACTAAAAAATTCATTTCTTGTTAAAAAAAATTAAACTTTTGTAACAGAGATTCATATAATATACTAAACATGAGTATGAGTTGTATTGCGTCCAACTATTACAACAGGAAATTCAAATCAATTTGCGTCCAGTTTATAAGTGTGTAATAATATGAATCGTCTGATTTTCAATTAATGGCTGAGATGTAAAACAACATGTGTAACATGGGTGTTGCCGTGCTCTTTTTAGAACAGACAATCTAGGTCAATATATAAAACAAGAGTAAAAAATAGGCCAAATTACAAAGTATATAATGTAAGGGTAAAACACAAAGAAAAATAAAATAACATTTTAGTTTATACCGAAAAAGCCCTTCATTATACAAAAAGAAAATATCAAAATTTTACCTTCAGCATAAGTGAAGTGGCGGATAGAACCAGCAGATCTACCATCACCAGAAAGGACTTCAATGCTTTTGTAGTCATGTGGGAAGGCCTTAGGGAAAATAGTTGTAGTATCGCTTATGATATTCCAGTACTTGTCAGCATTAGACTTGAGTTCAATGTCTACCTCTAGCTTACCACGAAGAGCAGCCATGATTCAACTATATTGATATGATATGATATGATATGAGAATGTGATGATGAGATATATAATATGATCACATGCATGCATATTATATAGAAACAATATACTTGCATTATTTAGGACTGGTCATAAATTCATTAGTTACCAGTACAGCTACCACTTTGAGGGAAATTGATTTTCTGCCGTAAATGTGTGACGTAGTTAGAGCTGTGGACCGTCCGATCTGAATCAACAGATAAAATCGTTTAACTGTGTATTTAATTTCAACGGTCCTATCTAAATTTAATTGTTGAGAATGATAAATAATGTGGTAAACTGCAAAAACAGTGAATCTTGAGGTTGTGTTTAAAAAAAATAGTGGATATAGATAATAAATTAGTTTATTGCGGATTAATTTGTAGCAAATAGTAATTTATAATTTATTGTTTGAATTGAATTTATATACACTGTCGTTGTAAATTTATTTTAAACATGCATCTAATAATATATTGACACATCATGTAATGTATTCTAAAACATATGATGTGTCACATTCATTAAATGATGTTGCAACACATTATTAAAAGCATGTGTAAAATAATTTTACACTGACAGTACACAATAATTAAATTTTTATTGTTTATAGTATATAAAGTAACTAATTGAACTTATTACTTAAATCATTTTTTAAAGGAAATTTATTACTTAAATCATTTAACTATAAATTTATATAGAAAACATTTAGAAATTTTAAATGTTATGACTTGTTAACCCAACTCACTCACCACCGAATTAAGTCGGTTCGAATTTGACACAAAATATACAGATTTTTCACAAAATCCAATCCAATTAACTTTAACCACCATATACCTAAATCATAACTAAAACATTTTTTACTAGATTTCAATTAGACAAATTAAAAATGTTCCAAATAACCTCTTTATGAACATCTACCTATGCTGGAGCTATAAGAATTATCACTTGATAAACCCTATGAACAGTATACCCTGAATCGGGATCAGCATGTCACTTCCAATAATACCACATCAACCTATAAAAAAAAGTGATCCAAGACAATCCACAAATAATTCCTCCTCCCAAATGAAAAGGTGTGCCAATGTTTTCTAAAAGAAATGAAAAAAAGTTCAACGAATAAAAAACATAGAAAGAAAATATGAAGAACATCATTTAAAAAACGTTTTAAAAATGATATGGTGGAATTCACTTCATCTTGGGGCCTACTATATGCTGTTAAAATTGGCCACTCTTTATTTATCCTCCAATATTAATATACGGAGCGATTTAATGAGTTGGGACCCTGTGTTAAATAAAGCAACCATTGAGTAGATGCACGTTCTCTTTATTTTTTTTTGTTTTGGGTTTTGAGTACCCATTTTTCTTATATTAATATATCTTTGCCTATCAGAAAGAAAAAAAAAATAGTTTTCTTATTGTATAGGATGTACCTTTTGGTATAAATCACTATAAAATAAAGAGATGATTTGGATCCTCTTCAAAAAATTTTTTTATGTTATCTCTCTTCTTTTAATCTAAGAATTTGGATATCTTCAATTTTTTTCTCTCATGTTAATAATGTTGTTGTAGTAATCTTAGTCATTCATTTTTTTTAACTCTTCTTAAATATTTATTTGCTCTTTATAATTTCTCAACCATTTAAAAATAATCCAAATATTAGATTATAAAAGAGAGATAACATGAAAAATTGGAGAGGATCCAGATCTGTGAAAATTATCAACCTAGCTACCTACTCATGAAATCAGTAGCACGAACCTGAATTAAATTAGTTATGACTTGCCAGCGTCGTTGGTGATATTATCAAATTATCAATAGGGCCACATAAATCAAAATTAGATATTTGGAAGGGAACAGTAATAATTGAGAAGGTGCATTTATAAAAAAATTATTGAGAAGGTGCAATAAAGAAACATACCACCAAACCTTGTACCAAAAAATTACTATAGGTACTATTTGTACTATTTACATTTTAAAATTACTAAAATTACTATACGTTCTTCTATTTTTAAGGGACACAATTTCGATGATATTTATATGTAGGTTTTTTTTTTTAAGTATCCTTAAAAACCTGTGGATAGTTTATCTAACAATAAATGAAAATTATTAGTCACATAAGTAAATTTGTAAGTAAAGTAAAAGTTGATTTGTAGCTAGGTACTACATAAAATCTATAACATAACTTATTCGCATTAGTTATTAGGTAAATATTTTCAATTTTTTAATTTACTTTTTTCAAATGTTATTCATAATTTGTCAGAATAATATAATGTTGATTTTTAAGAGTTTTAAGTTAAATGAAAACTTGTACTCAGAAATAGATCTATGTTTATATTTAAATATAAAAAGTTGTTGGTTTATATATTTTTGAGGGAAATTTTAAGGTGTTCCAAGCCATTGGAGTTAGATTAATGTGCACAATATACTCCAAGCAATTGAAGGTGTTAACGAATTCAGGATCCATGCATGTAACAAAAAATCAGATAATACGACTAACAAAAAATTTCTGGATCATAATTCATCAATTGGTTCAACCACAGTAATGTAAAAAATGAAAACCGGTACAACCAGCTGACTATAATGTGAACGGGATTAAATCAACTGATGATCTAGTTGATCTAATTCGATCTAATTTTTAAAACATTGCTTTATAGACTTAAATAAAGCCAGCAAAAAACAAATTTAACAGCCTTATATTGATCCATTTCAAATAATATGCATGAGTGACACTTTTGAGGCCCCCAAATCATTGTTTAACAACATAATGCAGCTGATACAGTGTTGAATACATTGATTATGTGCACTGTTTTAGTGATCCAAATCTGATTTTGATAGCTCATATGTTTGTTTGAGGTACTTAACTTTAAAAATATGTACCGGTGACTATTAATGTTATGTCTATGTTATTATTATTAGTCATTCTTAAATTTGGGAGTTGGGTCTAACTTATCATTACAAAATCAGTTTGTAAGGTGCGGATCGCACCTACTTTATAAACACATAACCCATGTGACATGTGAGACTTCTTTAAAACACCCTCTCGTGCCCACGGTTGGGCTTGGGACACAGATATAAATGGTGGATGACCCTATAAAAACTTAATAGCAAGCGGCCCAGTGAGCCCGATCAGAACTTGATTTTGATAGCTCATATTTTTTTTTATAAGCTTTTGATAGCTCATATGGTTGAAGTTCTAAACTTTAAAAATATGTACCGGTGAATATTAATGTTCTGTCTATGTTATTATTATTACTCACTCTTAAAATTGAGATTTGAGCCTATTGCACCTACTTTATAAACACATAACCGATGTGAGACTTCTTTAATACACCCCCTCGCGTCCAACACTGACGGTCTTGGGCCGCAAATATAAATAGTAGATGGCCCAATCAGAATTGGAAGGCTTTGATACCATCTTAGAATTGAGAGTTGGACGGACCTAACTCATCATTTACAAAACCGGCTTGTAAAGTGATAATTGTCTCTACTTTATAAACATATATTCAGGCATCTCGCAACCGTGAGACTTCTTTTAACACACACTATTAACAAACATATATGTATGAATAATGAATATGTAAGCAAAGAAAGAAAATGAAATGATGATCACATAATACTTCAGAACAATAATAGAAGACATAGTACATATCTCATTAAGCCAACAACAACAAAGGACAAGCTCATTACTTCATACATCACATTACATTAAACAAGAAATGGTTCCATTATTCCACCACATTATGTAACAATACATTTATTAAAAGACTAGCTTGTCCTTCATCAAATTCATATTGAACTTCTATGCATTTTGTTGAATATAGTCATCCACCTCAATGAAATTCTTGACTGCAAAATCTTTGACAATTGTTGGATCAGGAATATCATTCTGAGTTTTTATATATTCACCTGTCCATTTCACCTCACACCCTTCTCCAACTGGTATCACAGCAATGTGTCCCAAGAATTTTGTGTAGTACTGAAGAAGATCCCCTTGAATTATAGAATAGGTTGCTGTCTTCTTTTCATCATCAGCAGCCTCAATCCTCTCGGTCGACGATTTCGCAAGTTGTGATCCTACAAGACAAACCACCTAACATAAGAACATAGAAAAATCTAACTGATTTTCTATTTGTCACAAAGTAATTGTGCCATAATCGTTGTTAGAATTAGTTTATGTTAGTTGCAAATTAGTTATATTAGTTGCATATTAGTTAAATTAGTTTCTAGTTGGTTGTAATAGTTACTTTGAGATCTATATAAAGAGCATATACAATGTTAGTTTCACTTTTCTCTCTTCATGCTTAATATCAATATTTTGCATATACTATTACTCGTCTTAAATGTCCAATCTGAAATCAACAGCTGAGATTGTTTATAGTTAATTTTGTTAGTACATAATCTCTGAAGTCTAAACTATCTGATTTTTAAGTAATGACCCAGATATAAAACAACGTATAACTATGTCTTACTTTTACAGCAAGCAATATAGATCCATTAAACTAGAGTTAAAAATAGTCCAAATTACTTCAAACAAAGAAGAAAATAAAACAACAATTTCATTTATACCCAAAATGCCCTTGATTCTATACCAAAGAAGAAAGTCTATAAATTTTACCTTCAGCATAAGTGAAGTGGCGAATAGAACCAGCAGCTTTACCATCACCTTCAAGGATCTCAATGCTTTTGTAGTCATGTGGGAAAGCCTTAGGAAAAATAGTTGTAGAATCCCTTATGGTTTGCCAGTACTTATCAGCATTAGACTTAAGTTCAATGTCTACCTCTAGCTTACCTCGAAGAGCTGCCATGATTCAACTATAATGCAATGTAGATTGATATGATATGAGAATGTGATGAGATAATGTGATGACATGCATGTTAATTTATAGTGACAAAAATTGTGTGATCAAAAACAAAGGTCATAAATTCATCAGTTGCTAATTCACCTACCATGTTTAGTAGCCACGGCTAACTTTTGAGGTGAAGTTAATAACCATTCCTCATTAATGGAAATTGGGTTGGGACACTAGTTAGCTCATCCTCGTGATAAATTTCATTTTTTTTGGGAAATTCCCACTAAATGACTCTGATAAACCACCAATTATGAAAGGTAGGGCTGACTTTTAGAGGTCCTGTTTGAATATTAAAAATAGACTCTTAAAAAGACATAAAAAGTTTAAAATGAATTATTCTCTATTTAAATTGTAAATAACATGAAAAATAGTCTTAGTAAAAATACCCCATAAAAAAGTCATTATTGTAAAATATATACTACTCTTTATTTTATTTTTTTTTGGTTAAGATATACTACTAACTACTCTTTCTATCCCATATTATATATCGATAATTTGAGTAGAGAGTCTAAGGAAGAAATAGTTTTTTTTGGGTGAACAAAAGGAATAAATAGTTTAGTTATGAAGGTTAAAAAGGTTTAAAGGGGTTGCTAGCGGTGCCATGCAATGTTGTGGATTATTTGGAGAGCAAGGAATGACTTCATATTCTCATTTAAGGTACCGATACTCGATGAATGCTTTGATAACATTAGATTGGATTGCATATTTAGATAGATTTGATCGTTATTCTAAGTTCATTCTTAGATTTTATTTCTATTTTTAAAGTATAGATCATGCTTACTAATGTTGTGTAACACTAGTTAAAGAACTACAAGAATAAATTTTGTATTAAAGGGTATTCTTTATATATTTAAAAGTAAATTATACAAGTTTGAATACTCTTTTACTTTAATTATTTATTTCCTTAACTACTATTCTGAAGCACTAATTAACATTTTTCTTAAATTAACTATGACTTGACAATGTTGTTGGTGATACTCTCTTTGGTCACATTTATAAATAAATTTGACTTTTTTGCTACATTGGAAAATGAATGTGAAATTTCGAGGTAACAGTGACCAATACTATAGGCCACATACATTCATTTTTCAATGTGCCAAAAAAGTAAAAAAATTTATTATAAATGTGACCGGAGGAAGTATCTCTAAAAAAAATATATATATCAATAGGATCTCATAAATCATGATCAGATTTTTGAAGGTGCGATAAAGAAACATACGGCCAGAACCAAAACTTGAACCCGAAAAAAATAAATAAATATACTGAACAAAATGAAGTGTACAATGGAAAAATAAGTACTAGTATTTGATTAAAATGTTATTAAAAATTATAAAATGACAATTATTTGGAATCAAATATATTTTGAAATTTATCCAAGAGTGCTTAGATGAAATGATACGCATCTCTTCTACCTTAACCAAGATATTGGTTTCAATATTTGGCTTGGGAATGCTTCAGCATTAAAACTCTTAGAGAGATATTGCCGCCCATTTAAATTCCAAAAGGCTTGAGAAATTAGTCTCTGCAAGTGCGCGCAAATGACACCCAATTTACAACAAAAAAAATATATTTTTAAAATACTTTTATTTATTTTTTAAAACGGCCAAAGTTAGAGGCTCTGCCCCCATTTATGTACCCAAAAAAAGGCCAAAATTAATAAATTAGTTGTTTGAATTACCAACCTCTCACTTCTTTAATCTTTGACTTATAATTATTATGAGATTTTTTCTTTTTACTAAATATAATTATTATCAGATAGGTATTTTATCTACATTTTATCTTAAATTAATATATTTACATTATTAAATTTTGGTTAATACCTAGTGTTGATATTTTATTAAAAATTTTATGATCTTTTATTAAATTTTATCTACATTTTTTTTTGGTAGATAAATTTTATCTACATTTTATCTTAAATTAATTAATATATTACATTATTCTCAAGACTATACAAATTAACCCTTTTAAACATCTCCATTAATATGTGAGGTGAGCTATCATTTACCTTCCCACGTGGCCAATAGTAAGGCACTCAAATTATTACAATTATTTTTATTTGTTTTTAAAAAAATCAGCTCATTCATTCAAATTATTACAAATATTACTTTAAAAGAGAGGGAGATATTTTTGGGATAATTTGAGAAAAGGGAAAGGGTCTATGAGTAAAATATGTGTGAAATAACAATGCCCCAATATACCATAATCTCAAAGACATTAGGAGTGCGTTTGTTTGAGATGATTTTTTAGAAAAGAAAAAAAAAACTATTTTATAGAAATAAATATTTTTATCGTTTAATTGTGTTTGTTATAGATTTTTTTGAAAATTATTTTAAAACTAAGAAAATTAAGTGTAGGAATTTCAAATTTTTTAAAAAATAAAATTTTATAATAGTAACCAAACAGAAAACAACTTTAAATTATTTTAAAAATCTCCAAAAGAAAATTTTAAATTTTTCAAAACAAAATTATTATTTTTTAAAGTTAAAAAAGCGTAACCAATATTTTTTTCGTGTCTTGTGAAATTCAAATGAGTGGCAAATTCTCCCTATAAATTTTATTTTAATATCCAAATTAGAAGAGATTTATACTATTCTAAACGCTCCTGGATATTGTACCCAATATTTACCAACAAGATATAACTCATACATGTCTTTCATGTATGAGATCATAATGATAGGTAAATCATGTGTCTAAATATTTTTGTCACAAACACACGAACTTGTATAATTTGTGTCAAAAAAATGTACTAATCAATCTAAAAATGGTAGCAATATAAAATCAACTTTTTGGCGGAAAAAGGAGATATGGATGTATAAATTAATCAACCAATTTTGTTCGTTTTTCACCACACTTTATTTCCCTTATTATACAAAATGAAATTAAATATGTTTTTCATCTCAACAATTATGACGTTTTGAATTTAATTCTAACAAAAATGAAAATTTGCATTCTCTATAAAAGTAAAATAAGAACTAAAATGAAATAAGTTTTATGTAGGAACTAAATCCCAAAAAAAGTCTTAGTTTTGTAAAAATTAAAAATATATTTAACTCAAAAATATATCTCTTGAAAAATATTTTATTTTTTCTTTTGGTCGGGAAATTTCACTTTTTAATGTGGATAAGTGGAATATCCGAGACTAAAAAATCCCTTTATATAAAATATAATGTTCTTATCAACTAAGCTAAACTTATAGTGACGATATTCTACTTTATCAACCTAAAATACTTTATCATATTTATTCCTTTGCTACTTTATGGATGAGTGAAATACAAAGTCCTAATTTCTCACTTTCCTAATTACTCACTTTGGAGAAGACAAATCTTCATTTAGAGGTGATGCTAACTAATCAACTCTTAGTATTAGGATCTCTTAGTAATAGGATCCATAAAGAAGTCCAAGGGCCATTATTTGTCCTAAGGAAAATATTTGTCAAAAGCTGATGATGGTATTTTAATATTAACAATGACGGTTGCACCATACAAGAGAAAGATTTAGAAATAAGGTAACACAACATATTTATAATGAAGAGAACAAATGAAAATGCCATCCCACCCACCCTTTATTTTCAATCTGTAAACGGTAAAACGTATAAAAGATGATTAAAATGGAGAATGAGGTTGCAGTTACCATTTCCTTGTCAAACTATATACACCCCCCAACCATAGCAATACCTACTTTTTCTAAGCTTACTCTTAAGCTTAAAGTACATATTTATGTCTCTCTCCATGTGTTGTTGGAAGATGTTTTGTTAAGTATTCTTCTAATCTAACTTCACTTGCTCCATACGTATTCCATATAGAGGATTCCCAATGCCATCAAAATTACTTTTAGATGGAATAAAAACTCTATCAAGGACATGCAGATTATTCTAAAGTTATTTATTTCACACCCATATAGTACCAAAAAAGTGTTCTCTTGGAAGCTCTATAGGCAACATCTACCTGTAGGGCTGTAGCTGAGTGTGTAATGAAATAAATCATCTCTATCCTATTGCATGTTTCCTATGTTAGAACCTAACATTTCAATCGTTATACAGAGAACACTTTAGATAGAGCAGCCAATCATGCCATTCGGTTTGGTCTCGGCCTGGAACAAGCGCCGAAGAAGCAAGTCTCAAGATCATACAGATCCATGTATTTTCTTTTTTTGTTTTATTCTTTCTCGTGTTTTATCTTTTAAGCATGTTTATAGTTTCATTGCATTGCACAACCAATTTGTAACATTTATACACTATACAGGGATTTACAAACCTGCACAACTTTGGCAACTTGATGATAAATCGCCGCGTCCTACAAAGAAGTTGCATGGATCAACCGTTTTCACACTCAAGGAGATGGAAGAGGCAACATGTTCATTCAGTGAAGAAAATCTGCTTGGAAAGGGAGGATTTGGCAAAGTCTACCGAGGCACTTTGCGATCAGGAGAGGTAATGTACTCTGGATAAAAGTTTATATAATCCACAAGAATTCATCATAATTTTCAAGATTTTTTCAACAACAATTGTAGCTTCCAAACAGAAACCATGCTTTTTACAAAATGGTTTGAAATTTGTGATTTTGATGAAAAATTGAAAATGAATACATACTCATACAATATGTCTCCCTTTGAAGGTTGTAGCAATCAAGAAAATGGAGCTTCCGGCAATTAAAGAAGCAGAGGGGGAACGTGAATTCCGAGTCGAAGTTGACATTTTGAGCAGACTAAGCCACCCAAATCTTGTTTCTTTGATAGGCTACTGTGCTGATGGAAAACATAGATTCCTAGTATATGGATATATGATTAATGGGAACCTGCAAGATCATTTGAATGGTTTGTTACTTTATCATATACCAAAAATCCACACCACTATAAAAAGTTATTTCATCAAGCTTCTATTAATCTAAAACTAATTTTAGGAATTGGAGAAAGAAACATGGATTGGCCTCGAAGACTACAGGTGGCATTGGGAGCTGCAAAAGGGCTTGCTTATCTCCATTCAAGTTCTGATGTTGGAATTCCTATTGTTCATAGAGATTTCAAATCGACCAACATTCTCTTAGATGCCAACTTTGAAGCAAAGGTATAAATAAATTACTAGTGTTGACTATTTATAATATTTCCTTCTAACAATAATATTATATAAACTATAATAAAGTCTTTTTGTAGATATCTGATTTTGGGCTCGCCAAGTTAATGCCAGAAGGACAGGAGACACATGTGACTGCCAGAGTACTTGGCACCTTTGGTTACTTTGATCCCGAGTATACATCGGTACACATCTATATCTATACCATAACCCCCATCCCCATGGCCAAAAAAAGTATCTTCCCTTGCTTCAACTTACAAGTTTCAATAATTCAGATAAAGTTTCTTCTCCATACTTCATGATTATTTTTACTTTTATTTTTTGTTTCAAAGAGCTACACACTAATTGTGCAGAAAGGGGGTATTGCGGGTTCAAACCCACACCCCAACACATCAAATACCCCCATAGTCTTTTACCATCTGATTCTGAGCTGCACATACAGGGCTCTACATATTTCGTGTTATTCAGTCAAAAAGATAAAAAAAGAGATTTCATATACATAATATATCAATTTCTTATGCAATTATCACAAACACAAGGTGTGACCAGCTTCATATTTTCAAACATTATAGATCCAGTACTGCTGCAAAATAGGATTACATTATATGCATGACTTATATTTCCATGTCATGCATACTGTATATAAATCATTTAGTGAACAACAGCAATGCAACACCAACTAGTACCTGTTGTGATTGGCTAGGCCACCATAAAATAATTAGTAAATTAAGCTAGCAAATCCAACATCTACTCATTCAGTAAAAGTCGTCTTAGTTTTGAAAATCTGGTCTGCATTAAAAGCCTGAAGTAGAAATATTATCCAATTTCAAACAAGTCTCAGTTTCCTTTTATTTTACAGGGGGTATGACCTGTAAGGACCATTATTCAATCAAAAAAGGATACATATATTTTCTACAAAAATCGATTCTGTTTATCTATCAATCCCTCCAACTAATTCTATAACCCAAATCAAATGTTTATAATTAAAAATATAATCCTGCAATGCAATCTTAAACTTATATCTACTTATATCTGGTATCTTATGACTGTTACACCAGTATTTTCACACTAATTTATTGCATTTGACAACAGACAGGGAAACTCACTCTCCAGAGTGATGTTTATGCTTTTGGTGTTGTTCTTCTGGAGCTTTTGACTGGACGTCGAGCTGTAGATCTAAACCAGGGTCCTAATGATCAGAACCTTGTACTACAGGTAGAAATGCACATGTGCATACATTCACACAAGATATCCATAGGGATTTCAAAGCAATAAATAACCTATATAACTTTGAAATTTGCAATAGTGGGTTTTTTTTTTTCATTTCCCTTTAAAATCATTGGACGCCAGAATTACACACACACAAATGAGTAAATCAAGTGAGAAATGGAATATTGTAAGGGAGAGAAGAACAAATCCTGAATTCACAAGTTCCAGAATGTTGAGAAGCAGCAAGACTTTGATATGTTTTACATTTATATGCAGGTGAGGCACATACTGAATGACCGCAAGAAGCTACAGAAGGTGATAGATCCAGAGATGGCTCGAAATTCCTACACCATTCAGTCTATAGTCATGTTTGCCAATTTGGCATCAAGATGTGTACGAGCGGAAAGTAATGAGCGGCCTTCAATGGCAGATTGTGTAAAAGAGATCCAAATGATTATCTATACAAATTCAAAAGGCTTGGGAATGGTTATGCATAGCTTGAGACTGATCTAATAAAATCACAAGTTTAGACAGACACCAGAGTTATGGTGGTTTCTTATTGAAAATAAAAAGAGTGAACTCTATTCGGAAGTTTTCCATATATATACACCAGACCAATTAATATGAGCACAAATATTTTGCACAATTGTGAACAAAACATAACTAATTTGACGATCTTAGAAGATGTGGAACTATGCCCATTGCGGAAAAATCTAAACGGGCATTTCCTTTATTATTCTTCAACTATACAGAGTACCTAAGAGACCATGACAAGAGTTGACCACTTCCGACAAAAATGTCCAATGAACTCCTAGCATTATTATTTTTTTACGGCAATGAATGGTACTGTTCTACAGATCATGTGTGACGCGTTCTAATTTCAAGATTGATATACAATCCTCTATGCATACACAAATCATTGTTTTGATTGAATTAATGAAATCCATAGCAAATTTTATGTGTAATTTTCATGCATCTTTAATGTTTTTTGGTTCTTCAAGAAAAAACAATGTGCCTAACTTAGTAATTTATGACAAAGTACCAGCTTTACAAAATAAATTCTTCATTTAACTGTCAAAGCCAGAAAGTGAATAAGAATTTAGATAACACTCTTTCGTAATTTACCTGTAACACAACAGGTCTCTTTCCTATAGATAAGACAAATATATAAGGATGCCTGAAACCCATCTCCATTCTCCAGTCGAACTTAAAAGCAATGTGATCGTATTTGCTACCATTGCTGAAACAAAACAAAAACAAACAAATATAAATAATAGACTTTGTCATGGGAAACATTTTGAGTATAAGACCATATGGAAGCTAGACATAAACATGACCTTTCATCAACGATAAGAGATATTGGCAAAATTACATCAAAATATTAAGCAACCTTGAACACATACATGTTGTGTTTTACTCATCAGAACATGACATGTCTGTTTCTGAAGGCATACTTTTGAGGGGAAGTTTCTTGCACATCAAGTGCTTGCGTCTCTGCAACATCAGCAGGACTAAAACACTATCTGTTGTTACAATTTTGTAATCAGCTTTTGTATACATCGTAAATGGAGCTTCATCGATCATTCGACAATGCAAGTAAGCTTCTCCTGATGAACTCATCTGAGAAATCAGTTCTTCACTTGCCTTTAGAAGATGCCATCCAATGCCCCTCCTGAAGGGAAACACACTCTTAGAAAATTAGAATTCAGTTACTTTCAGGTGTAAAACAGATACACAGCATTTCATTCTTTTGCTTAATCAAAAGACATCATAACATGTGTTTGAAGATATGAGCCATCGGAATTTTGGGATGAGAATACGTCTTTGATTACCTCAATCTTAACCTTGGATGCTTAAAGTTACTATTATAGGCTTTTCCATACCATGCATTGATGCATGGAAAGTACTAGACCATAAGAAAACGTAAACAATTGCATATAAAATTTATGAGATATAAAGTCTAAATGTAAGGTGCCGCATAAATTTCGGTCATTGACATGTGATCCACAGGGAAGATCACATGTTCATTTAACATGCAATGTTATAAGCTCTTATAACACAAGTAAAACAAAGGAACGATTTTAACTGAAGCATTACAATTTTAGGATATAATTGTCATTTGTCAACTAGTAAAATTTCTACTTTGACCAATACCCACAATGTCAGACATCAATTTCCCTATTCACTTTACCAAGTTAGTCCCTGTCTTCGTAGGACCCTCTCAAATAGGATCTGACTTTATGAATATCTCAAACAGGTCTATGACTCTTAAAATGTCAAATTAGTCCCTATATTTAACTACTTATTATCAATTAAGTCCTATGAAGCACAGACACACATGGACACCGGATACGACACCGACACGTCGACACCGATGATAATTTGAGAAAATGACATAAGTTAGTGTAATCATAAGTGTCCGTGTTGTGTCGGTGTCCGATACCGACGCATGTCCGCCACCGCACCCGCCTAATCTGAGGAGTGTCCATGCTTTATAGATTAAGTCCCTATATTTTACAACTTACTATCAATTTGGTCCCTAAGTTTATCCACTTATTCTCATTTAGTCCCTAACATATTAACTACTAACATGAGTAAAATTTGAAAGAGTCAGATATCTATTTGAAAGTATCTTACAAGGTTTGGTCTAACTATGCTCTATGCAATATGTTGGTAAAACTTAGTCTTGCATAATAAATGAAAGAAAAAAAATTAACAAATTGACCCTACTAGAGTATGTGCAATGTTTTACCTTCTGAGAGATTTATCCACAGCCATGTTACAAATATAAGGCGAATCTCTAGGAGGAGTAGGCGAAGGAAGATTAGCATTAGCACCATTTTTATCAAAAGAAATCTCAACAGTCCCAGCCAATTGCATTTCCTCTTCATCATCATCATCATCACAATCACCATTTCCATTTCCATTTCCTCTATAAAACGCAATCAACGTCGCCATATGCGGCATCGAAGTTCTCCTTTCAATCAAATACTGTTTCACAAGAAACCTCAAAACCTCAATATAACCCTTCGGGAACATCATCGATTCAGCAAACGAATCCGCAAGTAAGCAAACAATAGCATCAACTTCGCTATCTCTCATGACTCGAACCCAAACGGTACCGGATTTGAGTTGGTGAGAGTAGAGGTATGATTCGAGGTATTGGAGAGTGGTGATTTCGGAGTTTGTTAGGAATTTGCCTGGTTTGATGAAAGGATCAGTTAGGGTTTGAGATTGAGAATGGGAAGAAGAGGAGAGTTTGAAGTGAGGGTTTGGGGGTTTGTGGAGAGGGGTTGAGAGAGTGAATCGGCGAGTGGTTTTTGTGGCGGTGGTGGTGGTGGCGGTGAAGCGGTGGTTTTGAGGGTCTATGGAGGAGAAGGAAAGTGAAAGAGTTGCGGCCATGGTAGAAACGAAGAAGTTGAAGATGAATGAATAGAAGAAGAATTAATATAACTGAATTAACTAAATTTTTGTTGTGGATAATAGTAATGAGGAGAGAAGAGAAGTAACATGGCATCACTGTTCACCGTTGATTATGTGATTGAGGGTTTGGATTGGAAGCATGTTAAGGATGTGGGCCCACTTTTTAAAAAAAAATAAAAAATTATGCTTTTTCTTTGTAAAAAAGTAGAAATACTTCTTCGGCTGATGAAAGTACTAACTTTCCTTGAGACTGAGATTTTAATTTTCAGTTCAATTATCATATTCTTCCCTTAAATTGAAAGACATTATATATTTTTATAAAGTTAACTAAATCAATTAAGTCATACTACTGGTTGGTTGGGTACTTAACCTTCATTTCTAAATAAGAAATATTTTTGAGATTTTTGTTTGTCTCTTTTCATTAGACCTACTAATTCAATAGTGCTTTTTTTACAATATGCAATAGATACTTTAAAGAAAACATTAATTCATTCCCTTTGTTAAGAATAAAATTATAATAATAATATTATTTGTTTAATAAATCACATTAGCATAGTACATACTGGTATACAATAATAACATAATATTGAAGTCTGTTGAGTTTAGCTCAGTTGTGCCGTCTTTCGACGAATGCCTCGTAAACACCTTAATGTTTGTGTGATATGAATATAGATTCTTGCATCAAAATGGAAGCCGCCTTATAAATGAGTCAATCCAACCCGGCTCACTTTCTGAGCGTCATCAACTTCCACCCTCAATTTTCCATAACGTGTCTTATTGAAATTTGATCTCATCCTTAGCAATCCTGAAAACCCAGATCTCAACATTTGCAATCCTACCAATCCCATTTCCAAAGATCCTAATCCTATATTTCCCTCTGCCAAATTTTCTTGCCCTCTATAGAATACAGTTTCCAACAAATATTCGTCGGAAGCTATTTCGCCAGTTAGAACAATAGATGCTTTCAAACTCCCATAGGATTTATTAAACCTCATAGCATCCTCCTCCTCTATCATGCTCATCAATTCTTCATAAACAGGATCATAGTACTCTTCGTCAAAGTGATATTGGAAAGTGCGGAAAGTTTAACCGGTTAGTGAATTAGATGTACTTGGATAAAATTCTTGCAGGGAATCATGAAATTGTATGTTCTTATTCTTTTGGAGTCAATCGAAGGGAAAATTGTGCTTCTGTATGGTACTGATACAGCATGTTAAGGGATTATGTTGGACCTGGTGATGACAAGATTATAACACGTTCATGTTGCTATTTATTGAATATTAGTATGAGCTTGTGTATGATGTAGCATGGGAGTATATAATGTTGCTCAGTGTCATTGTTGGTGCTGGTATTATAGAAGTATGTGTTCTCTATCATGGTGATTTCCCTAATTTAAGTAGAGACTGTAATTCGTATCTAGCAAACACTTTGTCGATGATAAATACAACAGTGGAATCTACCAATTGTGTGCTTTTAGGTTCCACTCCATCGATAGCTGCGTCAAAAGCTCTGTTTGGTAACAGTTTTTAAAAGAGTTTATAGCTTATTTTTCAAACGCTATTTCAAGTAGCTTATGAATTTATAGTTTATCATATTTTCTTCCAATTTTACCCCTATCACATACTTAAAAAAAATTAATTTTTTAAATTATTTCACACTTATAAGCTAGTTCAACCGTTAATTTTACCAAACACTACAAATTCAATCCGCTAGCTTATCCGCTAAAGCTAAAAGCTAGCTTATAAGCTATTCGCTATAAGCTAGCTTATCAGCTATCCGCTATTTTTTACCAAACAGAGCCAAAGTCTTAATGAAAGACATCCAAATTTACCCTTTAACCTTTCATTGATTTTAATGACACATTAATGGAGTTTGTGGGAGAGAACAGTGAAGAAAATAGAGTGAAAGATGAAAAGAGAATTTTAAAAAATTTCTATAAAGAAGGACAATTTTTTGGTATTATGATTAAATTTTAATGAAATTTGGGTGTAACGACTAAGTTTTCTTGGGTGTGACTTGAAAAAAATAAAATCATAGAAAAATAAAATCAATGAATTAATAAGTAGGTTGCTCATAGTCTTGTTAAGGCGACCACATCTTTAGCTAGTCCCCAAGTATGGGTTGACATATCACATTGTATTGAACAAATTATTATTAATGAAACGCTTTAAGCTCTTTTTCGTCAAAAAAAGAAAGTAGGTCTTTTAAATAAGTAATTATGTATTCGATCTTGGACTCTTGCTTATATAAAAAGTAGGTTTCCAACGGAAAATAATCGCTTTAAAATTTAAATGGTAAAAAATAAAAAACATAAACATGACTTTAAATAAAATGAGTGTTTAAGGGCATAATCGTATTTTTACGAATATCAAAATCATACTACGTGGTTAGGTGAAAACTAAAAATGTCTGATGTCTCTATAATCTACATTGACAAAGAAAAATAAATAAGACAACCACTATCTTTAATTCTTTAATAGCTGAAAACAACACTATATTATCTTTAAAAGCAGAACCTTACAAGCCATAAATTCAGGGGCAGAAGTAGTGGCACTCATGCCAACTCAAAATCATATAGTAATATTATTTAGATTCATTCTACTCTCACAGTTTATTACTAATAACCCATCTCCATCATCCTCTATGAATTGCTCACAGAATCCCCCATCTCACTCTCATTTATCGGAAAGATATCTTCCGATAGTGTATTTTGTTTGTGGGAGCAATGTCGAGAGAGGAGGAGAGCAATCAGCTAATTTATCATGTGCAACGGTTTCAACTAGTAACCTAAGTTTTTTAAAACCATAGGCTTTTGATTTGACCAATTCAACACGGTTAAACAGCTAGCTGAATACCTTTTCAAGAATTATAGAAAAACAACATAATGGACCAAATTTGCATGACACAAGTTAAAACAAGATTAAGTATTAAAATTGAAACAAATATCCAACAGGATAAAATTAATGGCTACTAATTTTAGTAAGACAGAATAATACCTGTTGCATTAATTGTTTCATGAATTATAGTACTCCACAAGTTTTTTACCACTAAACCCTTTTGTACATTTCTAAAATATGGCTAACTTATACACATTCCATAAACATCATTATCTTTAATTTGAAGCCAACATTTGTCAATAATTCCTTTTCTATTATAGAAAAACAAAGCAGAAGAATACACAATATTATTAACTATTTATTCCTCAATTAAAAATACTTTTATTGTCCAGTAAGTACAACTCAAATGGTAAAAACTACATTGACATTGGATATAATGGGTGCGTGTTCGAACCTGCAGTTCCCCCTATTACTCTACACTTAATGTGTGTGAGTTTTCCCGATAAGATCTTAAAGAACAAAAATAAATACTTCTACATTCTACCAAAAACATAATTTGACCTATTTCAATGCAATATCCATAAGATATAAAGGTATAACCTATGAAGCATGGACACAGACATTGGCCACGATACGGACATTGACACGTCAACGCCGATAATAATTTGAAAAAATAACATAATTCAATGTAATCATAAGTGACAGTGTCGTGACAGTGTTGTGTCGGTGTCCGACACCGGAACACACTTAATCTGTGCTTCGTAGGGTATAACAAATCAACAAACAAAAGATGGTATAAAGACAAATACCTCACAGTTCACTCTTGAGTTCTTGGATGGTCCTCCCATTTCTTCATAATCTCAAGAAAAATCTCATTCCATGTATCAACAGGTCCAGGCAAACACCAATGAACACAATCATTCTGCACGCGTTCTTGAACACCATTAGCAAATGGAAAAGGATACATATAAGGACCTGGATGACCATCTGGTCTTAACAATGCCAATTTAGTTACATCAAGTGCCTCAAATCTAACCCCTCCAAATTCACTACCTTTAACTTTAGCATCTTCAACTTCTTCAATCTCAATCTTTCTCATCTCACTATCCATTCCTTCAAGTTCCTTCTCTCTATCTCTATAAGGCTTAGTCTTAGGACAAGCACCAGCTTTATCCCATTCACCTTCAAAATGAGCTGGTGAAAATGTTGTAACAATTACATCAATTTTACTACCTTTATTTCCTCTCCTATCAATTATACTATTAAGGGTAGTCCTTAAAGCCTTTCTTAAAACTTCATAAAACCCAATTTCAGTATGATTAAGACCAACACAATAATGACAACCTAAAACTAAATCACCTTCAAAATAAACTGCAGGATGCAAAAACCAATGACCAATCGAAAGCACGACATAATCCATTTCATCCATATCCTTAGCCCATCTCTCATCAACAAGATCCAAATACAACTTATTATGATTTGGTCCTTCATTTGATTTCTCAACACCTTGAACAAGAAAAGGTGACCAATACACAGAAACAGTTGCATTATGAGAATCAAAATGCCACCTTCTAAATTTATTGTCATCACCACTTGTGTAAACAAGATTAGGATTTGAAAAAGTTGATAACATACAAAGAAGTGACTCTAATTGGTTCCTAGCCATAGAATCTCCAACAAAAGCTATATGTTTATTTTCAACAAGTTGAAGAAAAGTTTTAGGTTCAAACCTTGGAAGCTTACATTCACTTGGTTTCCATCTCCAATAAAGATAACCAGAATCTGGTCTTCCATGTTTGATGCAATTTTGTCCTTCTTTAATTGTTCCACATGTTGTTCCATTGTATAAAGGACCTCTTCTATCACGGATCCATTTTCCATTAAAGTAATCACATGAGGGGGTGTCAAAAGTATTTTCCTTTTCTGCAACAAAAAACCATTCAACTATTCAAGCAAATCTTATAAAAAAAACCAATAAATCTTAAATCTTTAGTTTCTAATTAACATTTAAGACAAAACCCATTTGTAAAAACATGATTTTTAACAAGATAGGATTAGACATAGATTTACCTGAAGAAGGAGGTGTAGAAGTAAAAGCAGGAGGTGTAGAGTGGGAAATGATGATATTAGAAGTTGAATGAGGAAGTTCAGATTCTGTAGATGGAAGAAAAGGAAGAGGGTAGAGGTATAAACTAAGAAGAGCAATGGGAAGAAGAGCATAAAGAGTCCAAGGGAAAAGCTTTTTAGTAAGGGAGTGGAATTGATCTTTGTATGGGTTTGAAATAGCCATTTTCATAGCTATTGTTGTTGCTGATTATGTTTCTTTTTTGGTGTTTTGAGCTGAGATTTGTGATGAAACAAGAAAGTGGACATAAAAGTAGATTTTGGAATTTACAGCAATTGTCAATGGGGAAAGTTTGGGACTTGGTGGGAGCATATGGACTAAGAAGGAAGAAGCATGTTACTTACTTGACTTACTCAAATCAATTGTTAAATTGTTAAAAACGGTTTTGTGACTCCCTCATTTATTTCCTAAAGTCTCTCTAAATTAGCTCTGTTTTTATCTTAATATATATTTTTTCTCTCTTTTTGTCGTTATTTATAAAAAAAAAAACAAAATAAATAGTATTCAACTTTTCTCTTATAATAATAACTAGAGCAGAGCAGCAGCTTTGTTATGGTTTTCTAGGATATACTGGACCGCTTAATCTGGTCCGAGAGTCTACTTTGAGTGGTTTTAGCCGTTCGTTCGTAGTTGCAGAAGATCGAATCGTAATCTTTCATACTAAGTTCATTCATTACTAGACCAACTAAAAATTGTTAGAGTTTTATGATTCTAAAAAGATTAAAAATTATAGTAACACACTCTAAAACTAACTTCTTCATTTATTTGTTTGATTATCAAGACATTTATTAATGTCTTTATCTATATTATTGACACCCTAAGAAGCTAATCATGAGTTATTAAATTAACATATCGTTAGTTGATTCAGTTGTGATTGACGATGAACTTGGTAGGAAAGACCATTGTTCGATCCCCCGAAACTGCAGTTGAGAGAAGGCTGGAACCACTTGAGTGACCCCCGAACCAAATTAGGCGATCCAGTGGGCCGAATATTGGTGGTGAAAACCAAAAACAAAAATTAGACCTATCTAGATTCTTCTAGAAAGTATGACTCATTATAGTTCTTAAGTTACTTCTATATTATCTTGAGCTTATATTGGGTCATTACAAAAAGCTTAATGACAACATCAGTTGAAAATTTATTTTGAATTCCTTGGATCAACGGTGCACGTCACTTAGATATCTTGGTCAGGAAAACTTTCGACCGAAGAAACTGGTTTAACCATCGACTCTGATACCACTGTTGAGTCATAAGGGAATCTAAGATCATCACATTGGGCATTGAGCAACAATAGAAGTGAATCGGACACCACATCTTAACCTAAAACCCTAAGACATTAAATTTATGAGTCATCTCATTAAATAAGTACGCAGTTTAATTATTTATTATTCCGAGTCACTTGTAAACGTAAATATTATTTTAAAGTACGCAGTTTAATTTTTTAGGGACCAACTGTTTTTTATGCGAGCAATCTTATAGTATTTCATCTTAGTGGTTAACTTTATAATTCAATTGTTATATGCAATATAATTTTCGTTAACTTTATACTTATTACAACTTCAATTGTTATATGCAATATAATTTTCGTATTTAATTTATATGTTGTAATTTTTTTATCGGCCCACCCAATATTTTTTTTCTGGCTCCGCCACTGCTCTTCATACTTATGAGATATTATAAGAGACTCGCTAAAAATTATATTCATTGTGTCCTTAATCTACAATATAAAATCTCATTTTCCTAAACAACTTTCTTATTTTTAATATAACAGAATTACAACTAAATCATGTTACTATAATTTAAATATATATGTCGTTATACTTATCATAATTATTATTTTTCATTTGTAATAATATATTTTAAGTATGTTCTAATCAAACCTGCATGCATTCATTTGCAATTTCTTTGGTAGTTAAAATAAACTCCACCAAGTGAAAGTTTGACGTAAAATTTTAAAAGAAGTCAATATATCAGCACAAAAATTTTATTTTCATAAAATATAAGAAAACATAAATTGGATGGAAGATATTGTTAGCAAACCGCCTCTAACTTTTTTTGAAAATAATAAGAAATGCACCGTAGTAAAAAAGCAACGCAACTTACGACTGCTCCACTACGATCCATAAAAAGAAAATATGATGCATCTCTTCAAACTTACGAGATATATTAGTTTTTCCTTTTATTTATTATTTTATACTAACACGCTTAAATTTTTAATTTTATTTTATACGATTACACTATTAGAATAAAATATGATACATCTCTTCATCAGTAGCAGAGCTAGGGGTGGCCCGGCCGGGCCGCAGCCCACCCCAAAAAATTGGAAATTACTTGGATATCTTGTTTATATATTTCCGGATAGCTTGCAGGTTCGACTCCTGCTTGTAGATTGTTTTAATTTTTCTATCTTTTTCCTTAAACAAATCTTTTTCATTGTGATTCTTTAATTTTTCTATTTTGGTTTTTTTAAATAAATCAACTTTCATTGTTGTGTAAAGTATATATATATATATATGGGGGCTGCTAATTTAGACCCAGTTGGGTCTAAATTAGCAAAGTACACCTTTTCAGTTGGACCAAAATACCCATTCTTTTTAATTAATTAACCAAATTACCATCAATGGACGCGGATCCAGTGTCGCGCACGTACCGCAGGACCATGGTTACAGGCCGTTGATTTCCATCCGACAGTCTTGATGAGATCAGATCTTGGCTGTCTGATGGAAATCAACGGTCTGTAACCATGGTCCTTCGGTACGCGCGCGACACTGGATCCGCGTCTATTAATGGGTATTTTGGTTAATTAATTAAAAAGAATGGGTATTTTGGTCCAATTGAAAAGGTGCACCTTGCTAACTTAGACCTAACTAGGGTCTAAGTTAGAAAACCCCTATATATATATATATATATATATATATATATATATATATATACTATTATTTTTTTTACTAGCTTTTTGTATGAATAAACACAATTTTTAATCGATTAAAAACAATTATTCTCTTTTGAATATATATCTGTAATATAATAAAAAATATAATTTTTTATGATCAATTTTATGCAAGTATTAGTTCAAAATTAATTATTTATTATTCCGAGTCACTTGTAAACGTAAATATTATTTTAAAGTACGCAGTTTAATTTTTTAGGGACCAACTGTTTTTTATGCGAGCAATCTTAGGGCCCGTTTGGTGCATAGGATAAGAGACAGGATATGATAACTGTATCATATCCTTTTCTTCAAAAAAAAAAACTGTATCATATCCTGTCGCAATCCAGTGTTTGGTAATACAGCAGGATATGATAAGTTAATCCTGAAGCTTATCCTATCCTGTCTCTCTAGTTATAATTCTTATCCTGAATTTGAGCTGGGTTACCAGCAGGATAGGATAAGAAAAAAAAATTACTGATTTATTTTATAAAATATATTTTAAAATACATAAAATAAAATTAATAAAATATAAATAATAAAATAATTAATTTTTAAATATATATGTGATTTTCTCACAAGGGTAATTTTGTAATTTATATATTCTAAAAAATCAAAATTTTACTAAAATTACAATATTTTAAGGTAAAATGATTATTAAAAAATTGACAAATAGGGATATTAATTTAAATTTTATAAAAAATTAAATATAATTCTTTTGCAATAGTAGTTTTATTATTTACGTATGAGATATATCATATATTTATTTGGCTTATCTAACATGTATATATTATTGAGTTATTTATTTGATCATGATTCATATAAAAAATTAAACTTGATTATTTTCTGATAATTTTTATTTGAAATTATATAAAGTTATTTGATTACTTATTCATATTTTTTATTTATAAAATTAAAAGTATTACAAAATAATTTTAAAAAAATAACAATTGTTTTACAATAGTAATTTTGTCATTGTCATTTAAATATGTTATATATCTTATCATATTATTATGAGCTATTAAAAACAAAATATAATAGTTATCATGTTTGTTATCCTGTGTGCACCAAACACAGGATATGATAACTGAGTATAATTATTATCCTGCTGTTATCATATCATATCCTTATCCTGTTTTATATCATGTCCTGTCACTATGCTATCCTGCACACCAAACGGACCCTTATGGTATTTCATCTTAGTGATTAACTTTATACTTCAATTGTTATATGCAATATAATTTTCGTTAACTTTATACTTATTACAACTTCAATTGTTATTATATGCAATATAATTTTCGTATTTAATTTATATGTTGTAATTTTTTTATCGGCCCACCCAATATTTTTTTTCTGGCTCCGCCACTGCTCTTCATACTTATGAGATATTATAAGAGACTCACTAAAAATTATATTCATTGTGTCCTTAATCTACAATATAAAATCTCATTTTCCTAAACAACTTTCTTATTTTTAATATAATAGAATTACAACTAAATCATGTTACTATAATTTAAATATATATGTCGTTATACTTATCATAATTATTATTTTTCATTTGTAATAATATATTTTAAGTATGTTCTAATCAAATCTGCATGCATTCATTTGCAATTTCTTTGGTAGTTAAAATAAATTCCACCAAGTGAAAGTTTGACGTAAAATTTCTAAATAACCCTCTTATTTTTAATATAAATTAATATTAAACTTACTATTTCACTATATTTTAAAGTATTATCAATCATTTAATTATATATAATAATACTTATCATAATTATTATTTTTCATTTATGAAAATATTTTAAATGTGTATTTTAATCGAGCCCATAATTAAATTTTGGGTTGGTATATTTTCCTGAAAATCGAGACTAATAAAATCGGAATAAAATTTTACCAAGTGAATAATTGATAAGAAACTTCAAGAGAACGAGAGGGAGATAAATAGATAAGTTATTTGGCATCTTAAGTTGTATAGAAGAGAGTAAACAGTAACGTTGCTATTTGATAGGTAATTTTCAGAACACGAGATCACGTGATAAAAAATGTCAAAATCACCATACTTCTTAGTTAAACATTACTCATGAGCAATATTTTCACCAAGTATAAGTATGTATGACCTTCAACTCTTATTGAAAATAAATAAATAAGTGATACATTAAAAATAAAAAAGTAAAGTGATTTGTGACTAAAATTGCAATTCATATAATGAAAACTAAGATTTTATACGATAACACAATTAAAATAAAATATGATACATCATTTCAATAAAAAATATTTTAATTCTGAACAACTTTATTTGTTTTTACACATATCTAATATTGAATATAACCATATCGTAAAAAGTATTTAACAATGTATTTTAATCGAATGTGCGATTATACTTATCACAATTATTATTTTTAATTTATAAAAATATTTTAATTGTGTATTTTAATCGAACCAACCCGTGCAACGCATGAGTTTACCCCTAGTATTAATTAAAATAACTAATGATTATTTTACGACCGTTTAATGATGATTTGAAACGTCTTTTGAGTTACAATGTCGAACTTTTAACACCGCATAAACGTCTAAAAGTAAAATGGCCACTTTTTTTTATGCAATAATTCATAAAGGCATGTATATATAAAGCCATACAATATTATTTCACGTGTTATTTTATTTGAAATTATTAATTATTAGGCTAACAATTTCCTATGTAAGATGATTTAAGGCTAAAAATGCGACTTCACTAAGTACAAACATCTCATTGTTTCGAGCATGAACTACTGCATCATATTTCCCCTTAACTTGAATAGCTTTCTCACATCTCGCAGCTCCATCACCAGCAGCTTGTGCATTAGTTTTTGCACTTTGAGGATCCTTATTAAACTCAGTCGATGCACTTAGGAATGCAACAACAATATCATTGTAGAAATCATTTCCACATTGTTTAAGGGCATCATTAGTGGGGATACGTTTTGCTAATGCTCTAATATATTCTTGAGCTGAAACAGCTTCAAATATTGCTAAATTCAAGATATGATTAGAGAGTTCATGATAAGTTGTGGCTGCAACTATTTTATAGTCACCTAGCATATAATGCAAGCAAATACTCTCATCTTGTCTTGCCTCTTTACATACAATTTCATACAATTTGAGAGATAATGTTGGAACAACAACATTAAAAAGACACAAGCAAATGATGAACAATGATGATGGCGATAACCTAATGGATTTCATTTTGTTCAAATAATTGAGTAAATTAATTTTTCCTAGTTGCTATAAAAGATCAAATCAAAACCTTCGTAATTAATATAATTAAAGTAGCTATTTCAAGTCAAGATCAAATCAGAGATGTTAGAAATAATAATGCTTCGTAATTAATATAATTAAAGTAACGTATTTGAATAAAGGCAAATAAAGTTATAAATAAATAATTATTTTAAAAGAAAATAGTAACGTATTTAACCAAGTCATCGGACTCAAGTGGTTAATGAACTTCACCAAAAAAACGGATTTTGGGAGAACTCGGGTTTGATTCATGTGTGGAACAATTTCTTAGCCAAACTTTATTTACTTCGCGGCCGAACTCTAGACTACTAGAGCTCTTTCCTCTAAAAATCATAGAGTTATAAAAAAAAATAGTAACGTATTTGAATAAAGGCAAATAAAGTTATAAATAAATAATATAATTCATAAATATTGCGGCAGTTACATTTCAAATATATGGTTATACAATTTGAATAAAGGCAAATAAAGTTATAAATAAATAATATAATTCATAAATATTGTGGCAGTTACATTTCAAATATGGTTATACAGGAGAAAAAGAAGAAGTTAGACCATCTCCAATGGTGTAGTACCTATTAGGCATTCACAATGGAGCACTCCATTTTTGAGTACTTAAATGGTCCCACATAGACACATCATCTAATAAAGTATCATAAGACCATTGGAGATGGTCTTATGATACTTATTAGGTATTACCATTGGAGCAATACTCATTTGAGTACATATTAATAGGTACTGGTTCTACAATAAGCATTAATACCTATTTTGTTTTTGTGGGACCCATTTATAAAGATGTATAGTTATTGGTGAAATGTGTTATTGGTAGGGCCCATTTAATACTTTTTAAGAGATGTTGGGTTGGAGGGATTGAGTACTTATTAAGTACTATTATTAAAAAATTATAAATGCATGATGTGTACATGTGAGTAGGGATGGCAAAAAAACCCAAACCCGAGAGATCCACCCGAATCCAAACCCAAGTCAACGGGCGAAACCCGATTGACTGGGTTTGGGTTTGGGTTCGGGTGACACCCGATAATATGGGTGTGGGTTTGGTATCAGTCAAACCCACACCCGAAACCCATACACCCACCCGAAATATTTTATAATTATTTTAATTACCCCATAGTCTCCCTCAATTTCCTTGGAAGACCTTAAATTTTAGTTGTAATTTAATTTCTTGAAAATCTATGTTGTAATTTCTTGAAAGTCTATGTTTGAATTTCCTTGGAAGACCTTAATTTTAGTTGTAATTTAATTTCTTAAATTTGCAAATTATTTTCAAATGTACTACGGGTTTGAGTTTGGGTGGAAAAAACCCGAACCCAATGGGTGTGGGCGTGAGTGTTGTTTTGCCACCCGAACATCCTTTAGGTTTGGGTTTGGGTGATGATTTCGGGTGTGGGTTTGGTAAGTGTCAAACCCGTACCCGTGGGCACCCGTTGCCATTCCTACATGTGAGATCCAGTTAAGTACTAAAAACTTAATATCTCCGTTGTGGATGCTCTTAGGTTGAAACATGTAAAAAACAAAACCATAATACTAGATAATTTAGTTTGATAGAAGAAATGTGCCTTCTTCTTAGAATTCTAAATTTTGTAAAATTTCTAATTCATCGAACTAAACCTACACTAAAGAATTTTGAGTTCAATTTTACAATTTACATTGGTTTATATTTGATCCAAATTTTGTTAAAGAAATTGCAAGATGAAATCAAACCAAGCCAACTACTTTTAATTAATTTGATATTTTCCCTTTAAAGTAATCTCAAACCAATCATTTTTACCATAAACGACCCTACACCATTATTATACGTGTCTCATTCATTACCTCACATAAATGCTATTGACTCCATTATTCATGCATTTCTCTTTCTCCTTTGTTACAACATCTCTCAATTCTTTCAATCTTATCTTCTTCATTTTTTTTTTAAATTTCTTAATGAAAAATTTATCTAATCATGATCACAAACCCTTACGAACCCTAAGTTAGGATCACAATCATCTTCCAAATTTCCTTAGCTCTAAAATCATCAAGAAATTTGTGAAATCCTCAAAGCATCAATTCATAGCATTATGATAATAAATCTCCAAGAATTTTTTTCAATTGAACGGTGAGTTTTTTCAATTGAATTATTTATTTGAGTATAACCCACAAGAAATTTATGTCTCTCTATACATATGTCACAACTTTCTTCAATCTCACTTCACCCATTAGTTTAAATTTTATTTCACTTCCATATTTTTTTTACTCTCAACCATATATTAATTAAGAATTTCGTCCTTGTATTCACCAACAAAAAAAAAATGTCCTTGTACTTTATTCTTTAATATAAAAATATATGCACTATTTTCAACTTATGTGAGTGTGTATCAATTAAAATTATGTGACATGAAAATTAAACACTAAAACAACGTTTACTTCACGTCAATTATTTGGAAGAAAAATTTATTCCATTTCCAATAAGAACAAAACAAAAGAGAGACTATGAGAAGAAAGCAAAGTAGGAATGGAAGCACAAAAATATGCTTTCAAAATGAAAAGTTCAACAACTACTACATTAAAAGATGATTCTCTTTGCCTCTCTAAGAACCTTGTTCCATATACACTTCAATTTCTACTTCCTATAGCTTTGTTACCTATAGTTCTTCTTTGTATATACTTTTACCCTCTCTTCCTTACAAAATCTCAAACAAATGAGCTTCACTATGGCACTATTTCTTCTCCTCCTCCTCCACCTTATCCAGGTATGTGGATGCATACTTTTTTGTTATTTTATACTATTTTCTTTGTCTCATTATGTGTGTGTTTCTTTTAAGTTAATGAACATTTTTTTAGAAAAATTATTAGTCTATTAACTTTAATGGTTGAAAGTAGTCATGGTTTTATCGTGGTTGAAAATAGTAGTAGTTGAATTATTAGGTGTGTACTATTTAATTAAATAAGGAAAATGCTAAACAGATAAGGGCATTATTACAAATCATATCCTTATGTACAAGGCATCATTAAGGCATTTGGTCTCTTGTCCTCTCATAATATCGAAAATTACTCTTGACGTCCTCTCATATGCTCACGACGCCCTCTCATATGCTCACGGTTGCCCCTATAAAAAGACGGGACATGTGAGCATATGAGGGGTCTAAATAATGAGCAGTTTTCTATGATATCGACATTTTGAGCGGTTTAGTAGGCCTCAAAGTTTAGTCACACTTAAAGCTTCTCACATTTTTCAATGGCGTTTTTAAATATTGAACCTTGAACCTCTAACTCTGATATACAATCTCAACGTGTATGGTCAACTGGGCTACTCTGATTAGATTTATTTAAACTATTTTGAATGTTACATTTTAGAATTATATCTAATTAATATATACTTTGGTATTTTATTTGCAGTAAATAACAAAATCAAAGCTGAAAACAACTCATGTGACTACTTCAATGGAAAATGGATTCATGACAAGAGTGGCCCTTTGTACAATGGAACAACATGTGGAACAATCAAAGAAGGACAAAATTGTATGACCAATGGAAGACCAGACTCAAACTACCTTTACTATAGATGGAAACCAAATGAATGCAATCTTCCAAGGTTTGAACCAAACACTTTTCTCCAACTAAGTAAAAACAAACACATAGCTTTTATTGGTGATTCTTTAGCTAGGAACCAATTTGAGTCCCTTCTTTGCATGTTATCAACTGTTTCAAAGCCTAAACCAGTTCATCATAAAGGTTCACATTGGTGGCACTTTGCTTCTCATAATGCAACTATTTCAGATTATTGGTCACCATTTCTTGTACAAGGTGATGAAAGATCAAAATCAGGGCCAAGTTTTAATACAATGCATTTGGATCGCGTTAACGAGAGATGGCTGAAGGATATGGATGGAATGGACTTGATTTTTTTATCATTTGGGAATTGGTTTAATGTTCCTTCAATTTACTATGAAAATGGTTTGGTTTTAGGATGCTTGAATTGTTCTAGTTTTGGTCTTAATTATACCGATATCGGTTTTTATGTTCCATTAAGAAAGGCTTTAAGGACTAGTCTTAATGCTATAGTTGAGAGGAAAAGAGCTAAAGGGAAAGAAATTAGTGTGATTGTGAGAACTTTTTCACCTACTCATTTTGATGGTGATTGGGATAAGGCCGGAACATGTTCGAAGACCGAACCTTACGGAAATGGAGAGAAGAAAGTTGGAGAAATGGAAAGTGAGATTCGAAGGATTCAAATAGAGGAAGTCGAAAGTGCTAAGGCGAAAGCGAATGAATTCGGAGGGATTAGATTTGAGGTATTGGATGTAACTGAATTGGCATTGTTGAGACCAGATGGTCATCCAGGTGCTTATATGAATCCTTTTCCATTTGCTAATGGAGTTTCTGAGCATGTGCAAAATGATTGTGTTCATTGGTGTTTGCCGGGGCCTATAGATACATGGAATGAGATTTTTCTTGAGATGATGAAGTGGGATTGGAAGGGACAACCAAGGAGTGAAGAGTGAGATTTTCATCTTATCTTGTTAATTTATTGATCTAAATCTTTGCATAGAAAGGTTATGTTTATTCTGTTTTGGTATATGTTGATGGGAGGGATTTTTGTTTATAGTTTATTGGGACCAATATGTAGAAGTTAAAGTTTGATGTACATTATTCTTGTAAGTTACAATGTCTATCCATAAAAATTGCTTTTTATGTTGGATGAATTAAGGACTAAAATAGTGTGACAATATATGAAGTGTTTGATTAATTAATGACCAGTAAATTATGCATAAAAATTTGAGACATACTTTATAGTTTACTACTTTTTAGCAACAGCAGAATAAATCTTTCAATACATATAGGTATATAAATTATCTAGGATCTGCATACAGAGATACAAGACTGAATTAATTATGTTAGACAAAGTAACTGTTTTGTTATTTTAGCCTTATTAGCATTTTCTTATTCCTCAAGTTTGATGAATTGCTGTCTAAGCTTGTCCAACTTATTGGCCTTACCAACAGTGTCGGACTCCGGATAAAAGTCAAATAGTTGTTGGCGCAGTTGATCCTTCGACGCTGAAGCTTGTTCAAAGGCATGAATAATGGTAAGGATATCAGTCATGTCTGTTAGAGAAGAGAGGAACTTGTTCACCAAAGCAAAATGCAATGGTTGTCGAATAGGCTTATGTTCATCAACTATTTGTTGCATCCTGGCGACAGCGACATGGTTAAGGGAAGGGATGGGCATAGGATTTGAGACCAACTCCTTCAACTCTTTGAAGAGCTCCACCACAATAGAACCATTAACAACAAAATACGATTAACAATATATGGTCAACACCATAAGAATTGGTTCTATAAGAAATAAAAGGACATATAATTGAATTTAACTTGAGGAGTAATTCACTACTAAATTTTGATTTTATAACTTGGACTACAATTACTATTTCTCAAGTAACTCTTTTAGAGATATCGAATTATTTAATGTGACATATAATTTGGTGTTCGTTCATATTTTTTATGATATATTCGTCAACCTAAGAAATTAGGGTACTATATAGATAAAGTCAAATATGTGATGTGGGTATTTATAGAAGTTGAGGAGGATACAAAAAAAGTTATCATGGGCCATTAGATTAAGAGAGAGAACTTTTCTCAAGAGATTACAACAAATGACTCCTTATTATTGGTGAGGCAGTAGGGACCCTTAGCACTGGAAGTAGGTTGCATTGCAGGACAGTTTAAGATGAAAATGGTAAAAACAGAAGACATGAAGAAAGAGTTGTTTAATGTGTCCTTTTGGTCAAGTCATAATATTAGACAAAATCCTGTGATGAGAATCACTGGCTAATTAAAAAAATAAATAAAATCTTTATCAACTTCAAATTCTAAATGAGGCTTAAGGCATCTACTTCAAAGGCTTTAGGGCCACTAGTGTCTTACATTAATAGGCAATGAGACAAGTTTAAATCATGCATAAAATTTTGATAGATAATTTTTATCAATTGATCAAATGAAATATGACGTGATTTATTGGTGAAATAATAGAAATATATTTGTATACGGTACAAGACTATTTTACTTGTTCATGTTAGTCAAGGCCTAAATTAACACTTCCTTTAATCCATTTTATGACTAGCTGCATATGATTTATTTTGTGTTTTTCTTCTTGTTTTACCTTGTAAGGTTAGGCTGCATTGAATTTTAATCGAATAAGGCTCTCCTATAAAATTTTGTTTAGGCAATCAACTATGTTGGGCCAGTTCTGTTATCCTAACACCACCAAGACATTTACTTATACTACCCAATCCACTGAAGCAATGGCTTTATATAGGATCCAAATCACAAAATGTTGGCAGTTTCTTTTGATGTTCTATAAGTTTCTTAAACACCATTCGCTACTTAAGTAACGGACGGTTTTTTTTTCTCAAAATTTTTATTTTATAATATCCGCTACTTAAATAACGGATGAGTAAAACTACAGAGCGCGAAAAACTCATAGAACACCAGAAGAAACTTCCCAAAATGTTACCTTCAAAGTTTACAAACTCTTAGGCCCACTTACCCTAAAATTTTCATCAAACAAAAAAATACTAATAAAAAAATGATTAAAAAAGATGTCATATAAAATTTACTCTCACCAATATGTAACAAAGTATTTCCTTTTGATACCTAAGTAGGCACAAAAATTCTCTATTCCAAGGCAATGTTATGACATAATGCAGAGAGTAAAATATAAATAAATTAACTAGATAAATTAATTCTAGGTTGTTCCTCCCACTTCTTAATCAATTCTAGAAAAATCTCATTCCATGTATCAATTGGTCCAGGCAAACACCAATGAACACAATCATTTTGCACATATTCTTGAACTCCATTAAAAAATGGAAAAGGATTCATATAAGGACCTGGATGGCCATCTGGTCTTAACAAGGCTAAATTTGTAATATCCAATACCTCAAATCTAAACCTTCCAAATTCATTTCCTTTGTTCTTAGCATTTTCCACTTCTTCAACCTCAACTTTTCTCATCTCATTATCCATTCCTTCAACTTTCTTCTCCTCACTTTTATAAGGCTTAGTTTTTGGACATGCACCAGCCTTATCCCATGCACCTTCAAAATGATGTGGTGTAAATGTTGTCACAACTACATCAATTCCATTTTTACCCTTATGTCCTCTTCTATCAATTATACTATTAAGGCTAGTCCTTAAAGACTTTCTTAATACATCATAAAACCCAACATCAGTGTAATTAAGACCACAATAGTGACATCCTAATATTGAATTACCCTCATGGTAAATAGCTTGTAGCAAAAACCAATGACCAATTGAAAACACAATCATGTCCATTTGATCCATATCCTTAGCCCATTTCTCATCAACATGATCCAAATATAACTCATTATTTGGCCTATTATTTGATTTTTCAATACCTTGCACTAAAAATGGTGACCAATATAATGAAATAGTTACATTATATGAAGAAAAGTACCACCTAGAAAATTGACTGTCTTTACCAATGCTATTTTTGTACACAAGTTTAGGAATTGAAGTAGTTGATAACATGCAAAGAAGTGACTCTAATTGGTTTCTTGCCATAGAATCTCCAACAAAAGCTATGTGTTTATTGTTAATGAGTTGGAGAAAAGTTTTAGGTTCAAACCTTGGAAGATAGCATTCATTTGGTTTCCATCTCCAATAAAGATAATCAGAATCTGGTCTTCCATGTTTGATGCAATTTCTTCCTTCTTTCATCAAACTACATGTTGTATCATTGTACAAAGGGCCTTTGGTGTCTTTGATCCAATCACCCTTTGAGTAATCACATTGCTTTTGGTAAGCTTTTTTCTTTTCTGAAATTAAGAAATGTAAAAGTCTTGTTAACCAACAAAACAATCTCAAGTTACTTATTAGAATGAGTAAATAGTCATTTTTTATGAATCTCCGCGATGATCATGGCTGAATATCTCGAAATTATAAAACAACACTAAAATTGTGTTTTGTTAGTAGTTTTATGGACTAAATTGATTAATACAATTGAATTAATTGATTGTAAATCACATGTTTCGGCTGTGCTACTAACACAACTCCGACACACATCGGTTACGTGACACATCTTTAATCAGAAGTGTCGGTGTTATTGAAAACAAAATCTACTAGCAATTGTATAATTTTGACAAAATAAATTATGAATACACACATACCTGAATAAGAAGATGTAGGAGGAGGAACAAGAAGAGAAGATTGAGAAATGATGTTAATGATGGGTTTGGATTGAGCAAACTCATTTTTTGAAGATGGAGAAAAGGGTAGATTGTAGAAGTATAGAAGAAGCAAAGATATTGAAAGCAAAGAACAAATAGTCAAAGGTAGAACTCTCATGTAAAGAAAATTTGATTTATCTTTCATGAAATTCGAAGTTCTAATTTTCATAGCTTTTTTTGTGCTTAATTTGTTTGTCACTCCTTATGTGTTTTCAGTTTTGATCAATGATAAAAAACACTTTTTTTGTTTTGTTATGTTTTGTTTTGGATGGTTTATGCATTAGTCATTAACATTAGGTGAAGAGAAAGTCAAAAAGGCAAGCAGGTTTAGTGGCTAATTGATTGATTGAGTTGTAGAAAACAACACGTCAGAATCCATAATTTATTAACTTATTCTTATCTTGAAATTATGTAAAGGATTTTTTTCTTCTAGTCTTCTTGTTAGAAATTTCATCCTTAAAATATGAAAAAATAGAATGATTGGAGGTTCAAACCCCAAATCCCTATATATATAATATAATAATATCCTGAGCTAAACTCAAAGAACTATATCAATAATTTTTATTGGCATATAAAACTAGTATATATCTCAATTTTATCGTTATTTCTTTATACCGTTCCTTTTCATAGTATAGGTGAATTTTATCGTAAAGACATCATAATTTGTAAGATTGAAATTCAACCTGTTATTTTTCATTTATTCGCTTTTAGGAATAAATTTTTTGTCACTAGCTGACTATTTTCTTAAAAAAAAAAACAAATTATGTGAATTTGGATGGAGAGGCTGATGAATGAGCAAAGAGGTAGTTATTGTGAAAATTGAACTCATACTCCCGCAAATATGAATCAATTTTTAACCGATTGAACTAATATGTGTCGTGTATTATGTATCCTAAAAAATGGCAAGTTATTAATGTTTACTTATTTTGTATTTAATGTCAAAAAAAATTTCCTTGCATGAGAGATTTTAGATTGAATCCCATTAACTTTTAAAATTTTATCAAGTAATTTAGTGGATAAAATTTATTTTCGAGAGTTTTTTTTTTAAAAAAATGTAATTTTTATTAAGTTAAAATATTTAACTTGAATATTTAAGTTATTGAATGTCAAAAGTACTCTTTTAATTTATAAAAAAAAAAATTAAGTTATCATAAAAATCATTTTTTTAACGGTAAAACAAACGAACTCTAAATAATCTGAAAATAAACAAACTAAATTAAACACGTGGACACAACATACCAAAACTAAATCTCAGAAATAGCTACATATTCCAAAGTTGTTAGATGTGTGTTAGTTGTTTGTAAGCATTGTTTAGGCTTGTTGCATAAGCATATGTGTATGTGTATGTGTATGTGTATGTGTTGTTGGCGCGCGCGAGAGCTAGCTTGAGGGCCAAGTCACCTCATGTCATGTGTGAGTTAGTTTTGTTGTTGTAACATGTTTTGTGTTGCTTGTAACTTGGCTACATAAGGCCTTTCTTATGCATAATGAAAGTAGAGGTTCCATTTGCCTTAACAAAAGCTCCCTCCGGCAAGGAATGTAGCACAATCTACGATTATAGGAAGCATGTATTCACACTAGATAGTATAATATAGGTTTAACTACACATTTAGTCTCTTACGTTTATTTTAGGTTTCAATTTGGTCTCTTATATTTAAAACGTTACAAATTGGTCCCCTACGTTTATGCCGTTATGATAAGTTAGTCATTTTCGTTAAATTTAAACTTAACTCTGTTTACACCGATGACGTGGCTAACGAAAATGCTGATGTGGATATTAATTTGCTTAAAACATTAATTAATTTTTCTTAGTCATCAATTTCTTTTTTTTTTACAGTATCAATTTCTTTTTCTTAAAAAACTAGCAGGACACCCGTGCGTCCGCACGGAAGTCGCGGCGTTGCCGCTCCTCACTTGGTAAGATGAAATGATATAATATTTGGTAAAAAAAATAGAAAAAGAACAATGGTAAAACCATCACAAAAAAACTTTAGGTCTCCGTATTAATTTAGGAATATAAATATAGATAATGTAGAAATTATGAAGAAAAAAAATAGGCTACCTTATTAATATATTAGTAAAAACATATGTGTTGAAAAATCACAAAAAAAACTTATGTCCACGTATTAATATATGAGTATAAATATAGTCCCGTAAAAATTATTAAAAAATAGGCAATCATATTAAAATGTTAGTGAAAATATAGGATAGGTCTCGCAACAGTCATCAAAATAATTAGGTCATCGTATTAAATATGAGTATAACCAGAAAAATTGTAAAAAAAAAATAGACAACTTAATTTTTATTTTATTTTTGTTTCAAACAACTTAATTAATATATAATTAAAAGTATAAGTCCCGTAGAAACCATACAAACAAAAAAGTTTCCATATTAATATATGAGTTTAAATATAGGTCTCGCAGATGTTATAAAAGAATGGGCAAACTTATTAATATGAGTAAAACACATAGGTCCCCATGTACCAAAAAAAAACACATAGGTCCCCAGAAATCACACAAAAGATTAGGATCTCGTATTAATATATAATTATAAATATAGGTCTAAAAAAATAGTAAAAAATTGAAAACTTCACTTGATAACATAAAATAGTAATTTATTGGGAAGTAGATTAAAAGATTAAAAAAATAGAAAGATATAATATTTGGTAAAAAAAATAGAAAAAGAACAATGGTAAAACTATCACAAAAAAACCTTATGTCTCCGTATTAATATTTGAATATAAATGATAATGTAGAAATTATGGAAAAATAGGTTACCTTATTAATATATTAGTAAAAACATAGGCCTTGTAAAAACCACCAAAAAATTAGGTCCCTGTATTAAATATATGAGTATAAATATATCCTTTTAAAATTATTAAAAAATAGGTAACCTTGTTAATATGTTAGTGAAAATATAGGTCTCACAAAAATCATCAAAATAATTAGGTCACCATATTAAATATGAGTATAACCCGTAAAATTGTAAAACAAAATAGGCAACTTAATTAATATATAAATAAAAGTATAAGCTCCGTAGAAATCACAAAAAAAAAGTTTCCATATTAATATATGAGTATTTTATAAGTTCCGTATATGTTATAAAAGAACGAACAAACATATTAATCGTATTAATATGAGTAAAAAACATAGGTCCCGCATAAACCACACAGAAGATCAGATTATCGTATATTAATATATGAGTATAAATATATGTTCACAAAAAATAGTTAAAAACTGTAAATTTTATTAATAAGAGTAAAAACATAGGCCCCGCGTACGTGTATGATATAAACTGTTGTTGTTTTGTTTGGCACACCTTGTGCCAATCAGGACTCATTATTAATAATAAAATTCATTTTAGTTTGTTCAAAAAAAAAACAGGCACCGCATAAATCACACAAAAAATTATATCCTTCTGTTAATGCATGAGTATAAATATATGTCAAGAATGAGCAACCTTATTAATATATTAATAAAAAATATATATGGCTCGTAAAAATGAACAAAATAATTAGGTCATTGTATTAATATTTGATCTAGTATAATCCGTAAAATTATAAAAAAATAAACAACTTTATTAATATATGATTAAAATTATAAGTCTCGTACAAATAAAAAAAAAAGGTTATCTTATTAATTGATGAGTATAAATATATATAGTCCTACATAAATTATTAAAGAACATGAAATCTTATTAATAAGAGGAAAAACATATGTCACTTTTTGTTTTTTCATAGCCGCCCCACAACAACAACATAGTAAACCCTACTTTTTGCTTTTTATTCTTGTTCATCTTTCAAAGAGGGGTGATTTTGGATCAATTTTGATATAAAATCACTCCTTTTTGATTGTTTTATATTTTTTTTATTTAAATAAGTGATTTTTCACACATTCTTATGTTTCATTTGAGTTTTCTTTTGTTGTTCTTGTCTGATGTTGTTTTAATCCCGTCTTAGTGCAGAGTTTTTTTGTCTTGAGTTCACGTCTTGGTACGGTATCCGGTTTAATTCCGTTGTAGTACAATGTTTGTTTTGTTCAGATTTGCAGATTTGCTCCGATTCAGATTCAGTGCAGATTCACACGTACTCTACTTACTTGAATAAAAGAATATTGTTTGTTGTTAGTCTTTAAAAAAAGAAAAACATAGGTCCCGTAGAATTTACACGAAAGATTATGTCCCCATATTAATATATGACTATAACTCGTAAAATTATAAAAAAAAATAAACAACTTTACTAATATATGAGTAAAAATATAAGACCCGTAGATATATCCATAAAAATTAGGTTCCCGTATTAATTTGAATATAACCCGTAAAATTATTATAAAAAAAATAGGCAACATAATATTTTAGTCCTTTTTTTTCTCCAATAATTTTCTTCCGCATAGAAAAATCTCATAAGAACGAAAGTCATATCTTTCTTGTGTGATTTGTTTATGGTTTTGTTTCTCTGACTCTTTGTAAACTTTTGTAGTCTACCTCGGTACGTCTTGTGTTGGGGAGGTTTTCTATGTTAATATATCTCATTTTGGTTTGTTAAAAAAAATATTAGTCCTTATATCAAAAACAAAAAATCTTTAAAAAAAAAAACTTCTAAAAAATGTCATTTATTTTTCAACTATTTTCAACTTTGTATTTAATTTTTACTGTTTTTTTTTTAAAACTAAATGTATCATTCACGCGTAACTGTGGAGAATAATCCTCTTGAGGTAACTGACAATTTTTATTGTTTTTGTCTCACCATTTTTTACCGGAGTTTTTCAGTTTTTCTCCCACCATATTCTTGTATTAAATTAATTAAATTTATTGAGTTGAACTACAAATTAAAAATTAACTTAATTAAATATTGGATTGAAGTCCATAAATCAAGTTGAGTGAATCTAAAATAACGAAACATAAACAATAAATGATAAAATTACACTAAAGAAAGGGTTGGACTCAAATAAAATATCATAAATAAATGGAAACAATACCATGTACCTCTATATTGTAAAAAAAAAAAAACCAAAAGAAAAAATAAATAAACACTTCCCCTTTCTTCTTTTAACTTAACTCATGTTGATTATATGTTGATTCCAAAAATATAACAAATTAATTCATATGGCTTAGTGGTAAATCTAATAAGAAGTGTAACTAAAAGGTTAAGGGTTCAATTCCTACTAAGAAATTTTTTAGCATTTTTCTACTAACTTTTTTTAATAAAGACACAAAATAACCCTGAATTGATTATGTGTCAAAAAATGAAAAAGGGACAAATTAGGAATTTCATATGTACTTTCTTTTCTTATATAGTAGAATAAGTTTTTATAATTTTTTTTAAAAAAAATAAAAAAAAATACCCCGTCCACACTCACCCTTATCCTCTGTACACAGCAACCATGTAACCACCTCCATCATCCTCTCTCATCACAAACTCAAACACCCATATATTGAATTTGTCCAACAATCAATAATTAGAGACAAAAATGAGTTGAATTTGTTAGGTTTTATTTGAGTTTTAGTGATGAATTTCTGTGTTCATTGGTTTATCTGAGTTTTAAGTAAATTAATATCCGTATCGACATTTCCGTTAGCCACGTCATCAGTTTAAACGGAGTTAAGTTTAAGTTTAATGAAATAGACTAACTTATCATAACGGCAGAAACGTAAGAGACCAAATTAAAAACTAAAATAAATGTAAAGGATCAATGTATTTAAACCTATAATATAATGTCGCATGAGCTGACTTCATCCACAAGCACTTTTCGAACATTAAATTTGGCCATCTATGCTTAGACCAAGTCCATTAGTTGCCATTGCGACTGAAAATCCATTAGCTTCATTGTCCTCTTATATGTCAATAGTCACGATACAGGGGAGTAGTTAGTTGCGAGTATCATTATTGTCGGCAAATTTTCATCTTTGCGCACTACAATTGAATTCATATCGGATGTATTTAAATTCATCAAATCATTAAAAAAAAAATTGAAGAAATCAAATTTTACAACTATATATGGGTGTTTAAATTCAAACCCATTGCGTAAAAAAAAAAAGTAAAAATTCAAACCTATATAAATTAAAAGGTTTAATTAGTAAAATAGTCCCTTAAAATATTTTTAATTTCACATTGGTCCCTTAAAGAAAAAAAATGTCTGAATAGATCCCTTAAAGAAAAAAATGTCCGAATAGGTCCCTTAAAGACATCTCCGTTAATCAGTTTGATCCTTTCCGTCCATTTTTTCGAGGACCAAACTGATTAACAGAGATGTCTTTAAGGGACCAAACTGATTAACGAAGATGTCTTTAAGGAACCTATTCAGGTCTTTTTTTTTCTTTAAGGGACCAATGTGAAACCAAAAATATCTTTAAGGGACCATTTTACTAGTTAAGTCAAATTAAAACTACAAATCAATCTAAAAAAAATAAAAACCACACAAAATCAAATATTATAGATGTGTCTTTATAATATGATATATTGCATATTACTATTTTTTTGAATGATATATTGTATTAATCTATTATTAGTTGATTTTTAGTTTTTTAAATACTACTTATTAGTTTAATGTAATATTTTTACTGTTTCATTTATTTCAAACACAATCGATCATTATCATTCTATAATTTTAAATTTTTGTGCTAGCCCTCTAATTTTCAAGAGTTGATCCCACCAAGAATTAAACTCAGGTTCTCCAAAATGATTTGTCCTAGGAGAACTCATTAAGCACTTAAACGTAATGTATATTATATGTTATATTTCGCATCAAACTTATTATTTTAACGTATCTTATTTCGGATATTGCCGCATTAAATTGAACCATATAATTTTTTTTAAAAAAAAATAGTTATCCAACAGTGAATTCCACACTAAGTCACTAGGTTTGGTCTAGTGGTGAGGGGTTGGGTAATATGCTAGAGGTTCCGAGTTCGATCATCAGCTTATTGTAAACCAATAACACTGAATTCTACACTTAATTTTATCGTATAATCTGCCATTTTTATAAATATTTGTGGGGGGGGGGGGACATTCATATAATACTACAATCATAAATACAAGAACTAATTAAAAAATGTGAAGCTTACATATGAATTGACTTAAAAATTGGACTATATGTCGGAATTGACTTAAAAATAGGACTAAATGTCGTGATGAAAAACATTCGGGAAGACCCAACTCTTGCTATTTTTTTTTTGAACCAAACAAACTTAATTCATATCATTAACTAATAACTGTTCAATACATAAGAGAATAATCTCAAATCTATGGAAACTAGCCCAAACATAATATAATATAATATAAAGAGATTCAAATTGAAATATAATATATTTATAAGGACTAAAATTTTATGAAATCCTTAAAAATAACACCATAGGTAATAGCATAACATATAATAAGATACATGTATTTCAAATATCTCAAAATTCACAATTGTATAATAAAAGTCTTAAAATATATTTTTGAGATATATATTCTTAAAATATATATCATAAAATATTCTTAAAATTATATTTTTTTTAATGGTAATGGTCCATCTTTTAACTATTTTTAAAATATATCATAAATTATGAATATTTTTTTTTAGTAAATTTTTTAGATATTCGATTTATATTTATAGCGGCTCATCCAGCTCTACTAAGATCGAAGTAAAGTTGTGATGGATTGGACTCTTGTTTGTTCTGATAAAAGATTAACTCTATTTATTGCAACAATAAGTGGAATGGCAAAACGATCTGTTACTTAAAAACAACTAGTATCCAGACTTGTGCTAAGGACGGGTAAAAAATGCGTTTCTAGATTTATTAACTTATAAATAATATATTTTATTTTAAATTGAAAATTTTAATCATTAATGAAAGATAATTAATGTCAACTACATAGATATTTTTAATTTTATATAATTTAATAATTAAAATAATATTTTGTGATATAAACTAACTGTAAAATTTATGTATGGTTATAAATTTTCTTAGGGAAAATTCCTATAGTTCCTAATTTTTTTATCAAATTAACAATGTATCATAGCTGTTATTTATATTACTCTCCACTAAAAGAATTATATAGTTGATGAAAAATAACTTCTCTATGGGATATATGGAAGAGACTTCGAGGTTTCGTAAAAAAGTTTTGAGGTGGATATCAATTAAAAAAAAATATTGTATGTGTATCAATATATGATCATGAGTAGAGCTGGGTATGCGGGCAAACCCGTCCCGTTTAACCCGCCCCGCATAAGCCCGCATATTAAACGGGGCGAACAAGCCAGTCAGCAAATATAAACAAGTTATAATATTAAGTTCGTTTAACCCGCGGACTATTACAAAAAAAAACCACTTTCTTAAAAAAATAAACAAAATTAGTAAAATATTGATATAATGAAAGCTAAAAAAAAACTATATATTAATAATTTTATGTGATAACTTGTAACTAACAAATACAAATAAATAAAGTTTGTGATATCATTGAGTTTATCTATCTTCTCTATATAAGAGATTATGTTTAGATTAAGTTTTTTTTTGTTAAAAAATTTGAATTTGGACATGGACTAAGTTATTTATAAGTGATAAATTTTGTAATTAATTATATAAAAAAAATAAGGCGGACCACGCGCTAACTCACGGATTTAACCCGCATAACCCGCGATTTTAACGGTCCAACCCACACGGGCAAAAATATAAACGGACAAAAAAATATTGGTCTTAAGTCAGTGCGGGCTGCGGGTTAAACGGGTCGGCCCGCGGACCTTAGTCCGTATACCCTGCTCTAATCATGAGTAGTAATACTAATATAGGCTACAATATAAATAACAAAAAAAAAAGTAATTCTCGTATTAATATTTAAGCAGAAATATATGGTCATTTATTAAATATTTAAGCAAAAATATATGTAAGCTCCACTACTTAAGTAAAAAAATTATATTTTTATTTTATTCTTTATTTAAATTTGCATGGAGGTCATTTAATTATTTAGTTTGGTTTTAGTTAATTTCAAATGGAAATTAAATAAGCTAATATCTTGACCAAGAAAAAGCTAATATTGATTTCATGGTGAAATAAAGGCGTGATTATGCACATTAGAGCATCTCCAATGGTGATATCACTGTGGATATCACACATTACTATTTACTAATAAGTGGTCCCTACAATGCCATATAATACTTATGCAACTTATACATAGTTTGCTCCAATGGTGATATCTCTTTCGGGATCATACATTTAATTATTAACAAGTGGTCCATTTTATATTTATTTTTTAACTGAAATTAATGATAGGTACCGTATCATCAACTTGGATATCCTCTATGTCACGTCATGGAACTCCAATGATAAAATTAAGGTACAGATTATTAACAAATGTTAATCTCTTTAATACTCTTATTGGAAATGCTCTTATGAAATTCTAATTTTATCGGATTGTGTCTACCAATAATTAAATTTCCTGCGTTGTATACTGCATTTTTTTTGGCAACAGTGAATAAAATTAGAAAAACATTTTTTTTTCTTGACACAATAAAAAACATTAATTAAAAATGTAATTATTGTTTAAAAATGATTATCAAAGAGAATGGGAGATATCCAAATAAGTGGTGTGAAAAATCGGAATCTCAAAGACAATATTTATAGCTAAAAATTCTGCCCCTTAATTTAGGGATGAAACGTGTGGAAAAAATAAACATAGAATAGAACATATCTGATAAGAGTATCATATAGAGTTTCATAAACTAATGATTCATTCCTTATTTATTTTTATTATTGGAGTTCAATGACGTGGCATAAAGGATATCAAAATTGAAGATACGACATCTGTCTCCCCTTGGTTGAAGAGTTAATCTAATATAGAGGAACTCGGTTCGAGACCTTATTTAAACTATCGTATCATCAATTTAATATGACCTTTTTAATTAAGACAAAGTTAAAAACATAAAGGCTTAAATATGATTTTAGTCCCTGTAAATACCACTCATTTTGATTTTAGTCCCTATAAAAAAAAGTTTTGATTTATACCCTTGCAATTTTCAAAAAGTTTTAAATAAGTCCTTCATGTAATTTTTTAATGAAAACATGATTAGGTGGCTAAATTTTGATGATGTGGTACGTGGTGACCGTATAAATGTTGCTGACTCCCTTTTAAAATTATTTAAAACTAAAAAACAATTCATTTAATTTTTAAAGTAAAAAAATAAAAGGATTTAATTGAATTAAATTCATCTTCTAAAACGTGATGCTATGAAATGTCGTCCTTGAAATACATCTGTCCAGATCTGCGACGATCACCATTTCACAGGTCGTTACGACCTCTTTCGACAATACCCCTTCTTTCACCTGCCATATCTTCACATGTTAAGAAGTCTCACATCAGTTGTGAGATGGACTCAATAAGTGTTGGGGAAAAATCCCCAAATTGTAATTAGGATTTTAGGGAGGGTCACAGGGAGATTAGGGTCGCATGAGAAAGGGTTGTGGGATCATTCATGCGACTTAGGGTCGCAAAGTGGTCCATACAATTGACAAGTGGGCAGTGGGGTATGAAGAAAAATAGAAAAAAGGTTGAGTTTTTTCCAATGAAAATTTGGGCACTCAAATTTATGGTTCTGTCACAACCTCAATTTCTTCTCTCTTTGCAAATCCTAATTCCCTTTTGAAGTGTGGTGTTTGCTGTTTGTTCCAATCCGAATGTTTATTCTTCTTTTGTTTTTCTGGGTTTTATCGAAATAATGGGATTGCAATTTCTTCTTCTTTTGTTTTTAGTATCTTGAAATTTTTTAAAATCAATATACATCATGTTAGGCCCCCTAAGATCATTGAGGTTTTGTGGCAACCACCTATGTTTGGTTGGTATAAATGTAACACAGATGGAGCTTCATTGGGTAATCCTGGTATTGCTGCTTGTTCTGGTATTTTTAGAAACCATAGAGGTGAAATGGTTAGTTGTTTTTCCAAGCATTTGGGGTTGGCTAATGCTTTGTTTGCGGAAGCAATGGGGGTCATTCTTGCTATTGAACATGCATATGCTCAGAATTGGTCTCATCTTTGGATAGAAAGTGATTCTAAACTAGTCTCCTTGGCCTTTAAATCTCCGAATATCATTCCTTGGAAACTAAAGAACAGATGGATGAACTGTATATACATGACTAGAAACATGAGCTTCATTATATCTCACATCTATAGGGAGGGCAATCATTGTGCAGACAAGCTTGCTAATCTCGGGCTATCTTTGCAAGGTTTCACATGGTGGACATCTGCTCCAGTTGAAATTAGGGAAGATTTAACTAGAAATAGGTTAGGTTTTCCTTATTTTAGATGTTGCTAGCTAGTTGTTTTGTTTCCTTTGTTGAGGGTTTAGGTTTGGTCCCCCCTCTTTTGTATCCCACTTTTTATTTTTATCTATGATATTTGAAGTTTAAAAAAAAAAAAAAAATATTTTGTTAAGTAAAATTCTGTTTTTTTACTAATGTTTTTTTTTTTTTATTATTTTGTTTTTAATATAAATTGAAAATAATATTTTAATTCAATAAATTAATATTAAAGTTAATATAAAAGCCACGTTAGCTGACAATACACAGTCAGCAACTGCCACATCAACAGAAATTGGCCACATCAGCATAAAATTCAACTCAGGGGCTATTATAAAACTTTTGTAATTTTATAGGGATGTAAATCAAAACTTTTTTTTTATGGGGACTAAAATCAAAATGAGTGATATTTGCATGGACCAAAATCATATTTAAGCCTATAAAATGGATCACTTGTTATTAATGTATGTTATCCAAAATGATATCATTATTGGAGCAAAATATATATGAGTTGCATAAATATTACATGATATTGTAGCAACCCCTTATTAGTAATGTATGATATTCAAAGTGGTATAACCGTATAACCATTGGAAATGCTGTTATTCTTTCATTTCAAATGAAAAAAAAAATCGTATGAATTCAAATAATAACATTAAGTTCCCTTTATATTCATTGATGATGATGATTATATTCATTGATTTTTTTTTATGCTATTGTTTTATTGCCTTATATGTTTTCAAACAGTCGACTAACATGATCATTGCCAAGTAGGATGATTAAAACACTGAAAGAATAATATTTGCATTTATTAAAATTGAATTAATTAATGAGTATTTTTAAATAAAATTTGGTACGTGCCAGATAATAACATCACCAATTCATTTAATCCCTTTAATGCATATGCGCCAGGTAATAATATACTTTTTCTGTTTTTTTCAAATTTAAAAATTATTCAATCTAAAATGATATTTAATGTCAAAACAATATGAGAGAAGAATATTGTGGGAATACCACGTGTACATTTTGTTTTGAAAAAAAGTCCTAAATAATAGTATTAGTATTAGTATAGATAATGGTAAAAGGACTAATGATTTAATAAAAACAAAATATATATCCTTAATTAATTTGTAAAGACAACTTAAAAAAGAATAGAACCAATAATGTTAGTTTTCACTTAAAATAGATGTTTTCAATTAAAACGTTTTGTCTAAAGTGTAACCAAAAAAACAAACGTTTTGTCTAAGGTAGAAGTTTTAAATTTAAAAGTTTAATTTGCCTTAAAAAAGTTTTAATTAATTAAATGTCAATAAGTTATAATATTAGGAATCTCTTCAGCATGTGATGATATTTTTTTTATGGTCATAGCATTTGCTATGAACTGAAGGAGTGACATTGATAAACTCAACAAAAAAGGAGAAAAGGCTTTGAAGGAAGAAGATGACAATTACAAACACATTCAAAGATAATAATTATAAACTCACCAAAATATTTTTTCACTCTATTTTCTATGCTCTACCACTCATAGCTCTAATTTGCATATACTTCTACCCCCATTACTCCATTGCTCCATTCCTCACTCCTTCCATCATTCACAACTCTTCACTTTCTTCTACTTCCACTCATTTGACAAAAGGTAAATTCACTAACAATGTACCTTTGATATAGTGTATAGTTAATTCCATATTTTATGTATATAATAATATAGAAAAATGTTATTTAAACACAAATTTTTAAACAAAAATACGACAACTTACGTATCTGTATTTGTGTCAGTTTTTGTCCATAGAAAATTGTTAATATAACATAGCTCTATAATATATCAATTGTGTTGACGTTGTTATGGGTACACATGTTTCAAAAACTTTGATGTCGTATTTAATTACGACATCAAATCAAATATATTTTAAAAGTTTAGTATTTTATTTTTGGTTACCATGTTATTCTTGTTTCTATACATGAATTATTCTTATAATTTTTTTTTTTTGCAGAAAAGGAAAAACTTTATGAGAAGCCATGTGACTATACAAATGGAAAATGGATTTATGACAAGAAAGGCCCTTTGTATAATGGAACAACATGTAGTAACATAAAAAAAAGTCAAAATTGCATTGTCAATGGAAGACCAGACTCAAACTACCTTAATTGGAGATGGAAACCAAGTGAGTGTCATCTTCCAATATTTGATCCAAACACTTTTCTTAAGCTCATAAAAAACATGAACATAGTTTTTATTGGGGACTCATTAGCAAATAACCAAATGGAGTCCCTTATTTGCCTATTATCCACTATTTCAAAACCTAAACTTGTCCCTCATATTGGCACCGATTCAAAGTGGTACTTTCCTTCTCACAATGCAAATTTGTCATTATATTGGTCACCATTTCTTGTGAAGGGTGATCAAAGAAAAAAAGAAGGGCCACCATATAATAAAATATATTTGGATCATGTAAATGAGATGTGGGCTAAGGATATAGATCAAATGGACTTGATTGTGTTATCATTTGGTCATTGGCTTTTGGATATTCCTTCAATTTACTATGAGGGTGATTCTATTATAGGTTGTTTAAAATGTCATGATTTTAAATTTAATTACAAAGATATTGGATTTTATGATCCAATGAGAAAGGCTTTAAGGACTACTCTTAATACTATAATTGAGAGGAAAGTTGGTAAAGGGAATGGCATTGATGTGATTGTGAGAACATTTTCACCTACTCATTTTGAAGGTGATTGGGATAAGGGTGGCACTTGTTCAAAGAGAGAACCATATAGAAATGAGGAGAAGAAAATTGAAGGAATGGATGCTAAGATAAGAAGTATTGAAATTGAGGAATTGGAAAATGCTAAGGAAAAAGCTAAAAAATTTGGATTAAATTTTGAAGTGCTTGATGTAACAAAATTGGCATTGTTAAGACCAGATGGTCATCCAGGTGCTTATATGAATCCTTTTCCATTTGCAAATGGAGTTCCAAAAAATGTACAAAATGATTGTGTTCATTGGTGTTTGCCTGGGCCTATTGATACTTGGAATGAGATTTTTTCTGAGATGATGAAAAAGGGCAAGTATCATGCACAAAGAGAAAAGTGATACATTTGGCATATGTTAATTGTTATTGAGGAATGATTTATCATGTTTATTTTGATTAAGATCTTTTCATACATGATGTAAATAATGCTATTATTATATGAGAGTGATCTTAATTTTCATCTAAGTTACAAGTTTTTAAAACAAAATTGATACATTTTATATAGCATTGATACGTATCATAGGGTTGGGATGACTAGCTTAACTAGGGTTAAGAAGTTGGAGGTTGATGGTTCAAGTCCTAATAGGATTAGAATGCACATCAGAATATACCTAAGCGTTTAAATTCTCCATTTTTTCTCTCAATTATTATAATATATTAAATAATTGAATCTACCAAATGTCACATTATTATATTTATATTCTCAAAACATTAGTAATAACAAAAATGGAAAGGATAAAAAATAGAGGGTGTTATCCAATGAGCTTAGCTCAATTGGCAAGACATTGCATTATATATGTAGGGGGCCGAAGTTTAAATCCTGATCATCCTACTTATCTACCTTAAGAGTGTAATTTCTAGCCACACTACTTGAAAAAAAAAGTGGATGTTTACTCCAATTATGTCACTTACTTTAGAATAGATGAGTAATTGTAAGATAAGAAATTTTATTATTGGATTAGTTGGAATAGAATATATATGCTTGCATCTAAACTAATGCCTAGTCACATGTAAGTAATCTAGTTTTATACAGATCTATACAAATTTTCTATTCTAGTTCTCCCTAAGTAAGGAAGTGACAAATTTTGGTAGTAAGGCTGACATCCAATAATGGCTTCACATTAGTTTCATTCACCAGAACATATACAAGTTCAAGGGCTCTTTTCCGAATTGAACATTAGTTTCATTCTAGAATTGTTGCACGGTGCCTCTGTCCAGCCTGAGCATCAGCAGTTACAGCTCTCATTAGCACATTTAGTGCAACATATCTGAAGGTAGAAGTAGGAAGAGTATGATTAACTACAATAATTAAATCAATTTGTCAGTTGATAAAAAGTACTAAAATAAATAATTTGAACATGCATACAATAACAAAGATGTGAGAATATAGCCATTAAGTCTAACAGAGAATGCAAATAGATCAATTGATTGTATACTGCATCCATCAATCACACACACACACACACACACGCCAATAATTTATAGGCATTGTCGTTCAAGACTCTGTAACATACATGCACAAAATCATACAAGCACATGCTTACAAAAATTCACAATCCAGTACACAATTCATCTATCAAAAGACATTAAGAATGGTGGGAAACATTGTTAAGAGTATTAGGTATTGGGCCATAAGCCCATTTGTGTATATATATATATATATATATATATATATATATATATATATATATATATATATATATAGCTTTGTAATCTCCTATAGTCCTATTATTTGTTACGTTATAAAAAGAATTTCTGCAAGCATGTCATACTGGTCAGTAATAGATAACCGGATCATTATTGTGCCTCTTAAAAGAAGGACTAGCATTAAAAGTGATAGCTACTCCATATTCAGTAGTCAACATACTAGTTTGGGTCCATAGAACAAATAATAGGTGATTTGAATCGTACCTGATAGAAACAATGGGCCTTTTCTATCACTACTAAATTACTACAGGTGACCAGAGCTGTAGAAAGAGAAGTCAAAGGAGGAAGTGGATCTAATTTCCAATGTGGGCCTAGATCTGGGTTTGGCCCAAATCGTCCCAACTCTTTTGGAGGGGGTAAGAGTAGCAATTCTGACTAGGTGTTTGTGAAAGAAAAATAAGCAGGAGGTTCTAGAGGGCCATCTGTCGGGCAAATGAATGAAAATCAAGCCCAACATGAGAAGAAAAAAATGGGCCTCGTGATAGAGGTTTTACCCGTCTACCTTATCAGGAGCTGATGGATAGAAGAAGGAAGAGGTTGTGTTTTAAATGTGGGGGTGCATTTCACCCTTTGCACCAATGCCCTGATAGGCAACTACGTGTAATGATAATGGAAGATGAAGAGGACGAGAATGGAGAGGCGAAGATGTTAGCTATAGAAGTAGAGGGAGCAGAAGGAGAAGGCGGAGAGGTGAGTTTATTGGAGTTGAGTCACATAGCACACGAAAATCATCAAACAGTGAAGTTTCAATGGTTGATTCGTGGGGTTCTTGTTCTTGTGTATCGAATTGAATTTTTTGATATATAGATATATTGAATAATTCTCACACATAATTTGAATTGAAAAAGCAACATATATTGAATTGAATTGAATTGAATAATGCTCACACATACATACATACATACATACATACATACATACATACATACATACATACATACATACATACATACATACATACATACATACATACACACAAACCATACATCAAAAACAGATGAAATAGAGATCTAGATGGATCGAATTGAATTTGAATTTGATATGTAGATATATAGATGAAATAGATGAAATTTTAACAATTAACAAACAAGAGCGACCGAACCAGAATCAAATTTTCCAAAAAACAAAGAAACAAACACGATTACTAATTCAATTGATAAAGACGAAATCAAAACATACATCACAAATCTTTGGTTACTTTGAATCTTCAGGGAGTGTAGGTGTTTCTGATATAACAAAATAAGTATAACAAAATAACGAATGAGCTATTTTATAACAATTCTACCATTACAGCCTCCATTTAATAATAAAGTGTTGGGTTATTACAAACTTACTACAAACCAACACTGTACTCTTAAAGAATAATTTCCAATTACTCAATAAATTCTTAATTTTATCTTGTAGTTGAAATCTCAATTTTAACTCTATTATTATTTAGAGTTGGGTTGTTACAATTTGTACATCCAAAAATCGATCCAAATTAAACATAACTAAATTGGATCGAATCAAAAAATATAATTAGCCATCTAAAATCAAACCGAATTGCAAATAATTTTTTCTTTAGATCGGATAAATTTAGTATGCATGAGATCCTGGGTTTGATTCTCATCTCCATCATAAAAAAATAAAATAGACATTATTTGTAATTTTTAAAGAACACAATTGACATTACCAAAAATAAAATAAAGACACATTATTCCACTGTGTAGCAAGAAAGGGGTTTTAGCGTTTTCACTGAAAACAGCAAGAACAAGATGAATATGGAACCAAAGGGGTTTTAGAGATTTGCGTTACTATTCCACTGTGAACACAGCAAGAAAGGGGTTTTAGAGATTTTCCAGCATTATTTCCACTGTACACAGCAAGATGAAAATTGAGGACATCTTAAACATATTTAACGACTCGAAGGACAATTTGAAGGAAAAATCCATTTCTATAGCTCAAAACAAAGCAATCAAATCCGCTTCTATAATTTACGAAAAAGCAATCAACTTTCTCAACTCAGAGGAAGGAAAAGAATTCATAGAGACAAAAATTGACCCAGTTATTCAAGGTAAAAATAAATTTAATTCACTTTTTTATTGTTGAACACTATATTATTGTGTAAATTCTAACAAAAATTCTTAATTAATAGGTTACATTGATGAGTTCTTGAAGACCGAACCAGGAAAGACATACATTTTGGAATTATATGCAAAGCATTCAAGGGTAATTAAAATAAAATTGATTTGATCTAAATCTTTGTTTTTCAAATTATGTTTAATTATTTTTTTTTTACAATAAATTATGTTTAATTAATAATATTTAAAAATATGTGAAATGCAGAAGGAGATTGGATGGACAAATTTTGGGGAGAAAGAATTTAATAGAGTTGGGTTGAATTTTAGAGGTAACAAAATCAACCATTCCCTATTAGTTCAGCTAAGTGGGGATATCAATGGCTGGAACTACCCAACCTTAGCAGGAAAAAATGTAAGTAATATTATGTATTTTGCATCTAAACTAATGACTAGTCACATGTAAGTAATCTAGTTTTACACAGATCTATACAAATTTTCTATTCTAGTTCTCCCTAAGTAAGGAAGTGACAAATTTTGGTAGTAAGGCTGACTTCCAATAATGGCTTCACATTAGTTTCATTCACCAGAACATATACAAGTTCAAGGGCTCTTTTCCGAATTGAACATTAGTTTCATTCTAGAATTGTTGCACGGTGCCTCTGTCCCGCCTGAGCATCAGCAGTTACAGCTCTCATTAGCACATTTAGTGCAACATATCTGAAGGTAGAAGTAGGAAGAGTATGATTAACTACAATAATTAAATCAATTTGTCAGTTGATAAAAAGTACTAAAATAAATAATTTGAACATGCATACAATAACAAAGATGTGAGAATATAGCCATTAAGTCTAACAGAGAATGCAAATAGATCAATTGATTGTATACTGCATCCATCAATCACACACACACACACACACACACACACACACACACACGCCAATAATTTATAGGCATTGTCGTTCAAGACTCTGTAACATACATGCACAAAATCATACAAGCACATGCTTACAAAAATTCACAATCCAGTACACAATTCATCTATCAAAAGACATTAAGGATGGTGGGAAACATTGTTAAGAGTATTAGGTATTGGGCCATAAGCCCATTTGTGTATATATATATATATATATATATATATATATGGGGTTTTCTAACTTAGACCCTAGTTAGGTCTAAGTTAGCAAGGTGCACATTTTCAATTGGACCAAAATACCCATTCTTTTTAATTAATTAACCAAAATACCCATTAATAGACGCGGATCCAGTGTCGCGCGCGTACCGAAGGACCATGGTTACAGACCGTTGATTTCCATCAGACAGCCAAGATCTGATCTCATCAAGACTGTCTGATCAATCCGACAGTCCAGATCATCCTGATCCATCAGATTCCAACGCGTGCGCCACACTGGATTACACCCTGGAGAGAGAAAATTTGCTTTTTAAAAGTAGGACACGTGTCACACAATGGTTGGCTGTACGTGATTTTTGTTCATTTAATACTTTGAACTCAATTATTTCGTTGTAAATTAATTTTTTATTTTTTTTATTTTATACCAAAATTCATAATTTTTTTTTTCTACAAATAGAGACTTGGTTCGTTTGATTTGGACACAGAAAAAAAATGCAATTTTTCACTACCTTAATCTCATTTTTTGTCTACTAAATACGTTACTTGTGTGTTGTAATTTAACACGCACCACTCAACCAACTCACTGAAACCATTATACCAGGAAAATAGTAGATAATATTCTGAAACTTTTGGTATATTTTATGAAATTTTTGGAGACTTGAAACTATTTTTAGTTAATTAAATGAGATAAAACGGTAATTAAAAACTAATGTTTGCTTCTGAAACCATTTTACTGGTAGAATGGTTGCACATAGTTGTATTCTGAAACCATTTTACTGGTAGAATGGTTTCAATGAGTAATTTATTAATTGTGTTTGCTTCTGAAACCATTTATCTGGTACAATGGTTTCAGAGAGTTGTAATCTGAAACCATTTTGCTGGTAGAATGGTTTCAGTAAGTTGATTATTAGTTATTTGCTTCTGAAACCATTTAGCTTGTAGAATGGTTGCACATAGTTGTACTCTGAAACTATTTTACTGGTAGAATGGTTTCAGTGAGTAATTTATTAATTGTGTTTGCTTTTGAAACCATTTAGCTGGTAGAATGGTTTCAGAGATTTGTACTCTGAAACCATTTTCCTGGTAGAATGGTTTCAGTGAGTTAATGTAAGGCAGTGAAAAATGAGATTAAGGTAGTGAAAAATTTGGTTTTTTTTTCTGTGTCCAAATCAAACGAACCAAGTCTCTATTTGTAGAGAAAAAAAAATTATGAATTTTGGTATAAAAATAAAAAATAAAAAATTAATTTACAACGAAATAATTGAGTTCAAAGTATTAAATGGAAAAAAATCACGCCCAGCCAATCAGACAGCGACACGTGTCCTGCTTTTAAAAAGTAGATTCTTCTCTCTCCAGGTTGTAATCCAGTGTGGTGCACGCGCTGGAATCTGATGGATTCGGATGATATGGGCTGTCTGATTGATCAGACAGTCTTGATGAGATCAGATCTTGGCTGTCTGATGGAAATTAACGGCCTGTAACCATGGTCCTGCGGTACGCGCGCGACACTGGATCCGCGTCCATTGATGGTAATTTGGTTAATTAATTAAAAAGAATGGGTATTTTGGTCCAACTGAAAAGGTGCACTTTGCTAATTTAGACCCAACTGGGTCTAAATTAGCAGCCCCCTATATATATATACATACATATATAGCTTTGTAATCTCCTATAGTCCTATTATTTGTTAAGTTATAAAAAGAATTTCTACAAGCATGTCATACTGGTCAGTAATAGATAATCGGATCATTTTTGTGCCCCTTATAGCTAATATGAAGCATGTAAGAATCAAATTGTTTGCACTACTATGTTGGGGATTGCTTGAAGAGGTCTTTGTATGGTCTAAACCAATCCCCAAGATAGTGGTACAAACGATTTGATTCTTACATGCTTTACATTAACTACAAGCGGTGTATATGTGTTTACTTTTGGAGCTGTTGATGGTTCTTTTATTTTTCTGTTACTTTATGTTAATTGCTGCTAATCATTTACATGATGTAAATGAATTGAAAATTCAGTTGGGTAAAAAATTTGACTCAAAAGACTTAGATGTTGCTAAGAAGATTCTTGGGATGTAAATTCACAAGAATAGGGGGGCTGGAAAATTGTGGCTCTATCAGAAAAAGCTATGTTGAAAAGGTGTTAGACAAAATTGACATGAGTAATTCGAAGGTTGTGAATACTCCATTGATGAATCATTTTAAGCTCACATTGAATCAGTGTCCAAAGTCAGATGCATAAACTGAGTATATGTCAAAGGTTCCTTATTAGTTACAGTTGGTATGACTTGTTTTACACTTTAAAGTGAACCACTCACTTTAAAGAAGCCGAATCAATAATTGACATTAAGATTTAGCTTTATTATTTGTCGGATATCAATATTGAAATTATTTTTATCAAACTTTTAATATTCAATTATCATAATTCTGACTAATGTAAAAGAATTTTTTTTGTGTAAAAGAAAAAAATAAATATTTTTTGTTTCTTATTTTAGTACATAGTATTTTGTATACTAGTTGTTGTCGGTGAACAAAAATATCATCTATTCTTTTCCTTTCATGATTTTCTTTTTTTTTTGGTATTTTTTTCCTTTCATGTTTAACTTTATAATAGAATATGATGATTTATATGTACAAGAAAAAATGGGTTAGATTCAATATAAAATAATAGCTAATAGGTTTATCGTGATACAATAAACAAACACTTAATTATTCAACAAGATCCAACAATCATGGAAGAAAGAAGAGATAGAGAAATAAAGTTGAGAAAAAGAGAGACATAAAATAAAGTCACGAGACAAAAAATCAATGGGTGTCCTTTCTCATCCTATCTTGACAAGTACAATGCAATAAACAAGTGAAATACAAATACTCTTGCTTGCTTCATTCTTCACAACCGACAACACCACAAAACAGTGATTTAGTGGCATGAAACAAAACATACAATGTCTTTGAAAATGGGAAGCAAAAACCCTTTCAATGATAATCCTCCACCCATCTTTAAGAGAATTTTTCAATTGAATCTATATTCCTTGATTCCTATATCCCTTCTTTGTTTATACTTCAACATTTTCTCCTCTACTCCTTTTTCACCAACTCAACTTCTTCATTCTAGCAACATTTTCACTTACCACTCCTCTATTTGTTCTTCTCCTCCTTCAAATTCTTCTATAGGTATATCCATGCATAATTATCTTTTAATGAATATTCTACATTCTTAATTTAGGGGGCAAATATTTAAATTGTGTACCAATCACAATTGCAATTTTCTTAATATCTTACAAAATCTTAGTTAAACATATATATGATGCAACAAGTACAATTGCGTTGCAATAATACAAAAGTTTGATGTTGCAGCTACAATTGCAGTCGTAATTTCCTTTTTTTTTTTTTTAAATAAAATCATGCTACTTGGAGAAAGAATTTCCCCTCGTGGAATTCACTTATGGATACTTATAGTGATATCCACACCTTTAACATTTTTTTTGTTATTTAAATTTTGTTATTTTTTATTTTTATTTTTATGTGGTTTGAATTTTACTGGAGAGGATTCAGTCTCAGCAACGTGATACTAATAATTTTTTTTTTTTTTTATAGAAAAAAAATTACTTATTTGTTTACTAATTTTTATTTAATATATTTTTTGCAGTGAAACACAATGATTATGATTATGAAAAATCATGTGACTACTCAAAGGGAGATTGGGTAAGTGACATGAGAGGCCCTATATACAATGTCACAACATGTGGCACAATCAAAGAGAGTGAGAAATGCATCACAAATGGGAGGCCTGATTTAGGCTATCTTTATTGGAGATGGAAGCCAAATGAATGCAATCTACCAAGGTTTGAACCAAACACTTTCCTCAAACTCATTAAAAACAAACACATAGCTTTTGTTGGGGACTCTTTAGCTAGGAACCAATTAGAGTCACTTCTTTGCTTGTTAGCAACTACTTCAACACCTAACCTTGTTTACCAAAATGGTAAGGACAATAAATTTCGTAGGTGGCACTTCCCTTCTCATAATGCTAATTTTTCTTTGTATTGGTCTCCATTTCTAGTACATGGTATTGAAAAATCAAATGAAGGAAATTATTATAATACAATGTTTTTGGATCTTGTTGATGAAAGGTGGGCAAGGGATATTAATCAATTGGACATGATTGTTATATCGATTGGTCATTGGTTTTTGCTTCCTTCAATTTATTATGAGAATGATTTAGTTCTTGGTAGCTTAAATTGTCCTAAGCTTAATCATACTCAAATTGATTTTTATGGTCCATTAAGAAAGGCTTTAAGGACAACCCTTAATAGTATAATTGAGAAGAAAGTTGCTAAAGGAAAAAAAATTGATGTGATTGTGAAAACATTTTCACCATCTCATTTTGAAGGTGATTGGGATAAAGCTGGTACTTGTTCAAAGACTAAGCCTTATAGAAAAGAGGAAAAGGTAGTTGGAGGAATGGAAGGTGAGATTAGAAAGATTGAGATAGAAGAAGTTGAAAGTGCTAAGGTAAAAGTAAAAAAAATTGGAGCGGTTAGATTTGAGGTGTTGGATGTAACTAAATTGGCATTATTGAGACCAGATGGTCATCCTGGTCCTTATATGAATCCTTTTCCATTTGCAAATGGTGTTCCAAAAAATGTACAAAATGATTGTGTTCATTGGTGTTTGCCTGGACCTATTGATACTTGGAATGAGATTTTTTTAGAGATGATCAAGAAGTGGAAGTAAGATTCTTATAGAGAAGGGTGAGGCATTTCTCATTTATACTTATAACTAATTAATTTTATTTCAATAATTCCACCATCCATGTGATGGATATTGCATTATAAATAAGAGTTTTTTTTTATTGATTAGGTGATTTTAATGGAAGAATGATCGAATGTTTATCCCGATAATAATACATTATAGAATTAGTTACTCAGATCCATCTTTTATCATACATTTGTTCAATCTTACATGCATCTTACTTTTATTTGTTTAGTGGTCATAATTTTACCTCTTAAAATAAATAGTTGAAATTCCAAATTCAAATTTGAACTCCAACTCTTACGTATTACGTTGAAGAACGTATAATACTTACAATCACTATTTTAATAAATTTGAGAAACCTTTTCAGAATTGGAGAACAAGTCCTCCTCTTTTCTTCCCTCAAAAACTCAACTCCCAAATATAATCTAAGGGCAAGAAATGAAGAACGTTTTCAATTGGAGAAAACGAAAGTAAACAATATTATCTTTGTTCCATATCATATAATTCTTTTAATTTTTTTTCAAAAAAAGTTTTGTTGCATATATTGTTTTGCCATATTAATCAAGGAATAATTTTTTTTTGAAGAAGCTAAATTAGTCCACTTAAATTGGCACCAGAGAGAATCGAACCTCAGACCTCAAGAGGAACATACTCTCAGGTCCCAAGCCAATACCAATGCACCAACTCAAGTGGGTTTAATCAAGGAATAAATTAATAGTAAAAAAAATAGATTTAACTTATCAACATTTATTATTTCTTTAATTCATGTGTCAAACTCTAAAAGGATCAAAAATTGATGAGGCGAAGGAAAGAGTAAATAAAAATATGACAATTCAAAGTGGTTAATCACATTAGTTCTTTTGTTATTGAAACTATTTTGCACAATAAAATTTGTTACCACTTTCACTTTTATCGTAATGACCATCGATCTTCTTCTTCCTCCTTTCTTTTTCAAAGACCAATATTGAACACTATATTGTGTAGTGATGAGTTGTTATTTCGTGCAAATAAAAACTTCGAAACAAATAGTTTCATCTAAATACAAATTTTTAGATTGAGGGAATTTTACTTTTAAATATACAATTTTTTTATTTTCGGTCACTATAATTATTTTCCTATGTTTAGCCCCGAGTCCCCGACAAGTATAACACTTTTTTTCTCCTTCAAAAAGAAAGTATAACAGTTTTTTCGTCAAAAAAAAAATTAACACTTTTTGTTTTCGCTTAATTACTGTTTTAATCCCTTAACTAATTTTTAGGTTTTATTTTGTTCTCTTAATTAATAAATATTACGCTATGGTCCTTTAAATTTATCTCCGTTAGCCAAAAAGATCATTCCAGTTAATTTCTAATCCCAAATGTATAAGGTGGACCAACATTATAGATGATCCATCATAGACTTCACTAATTATTTTAATTTTAATCATTTGATTTTTTTTGTTTAAAAAAATCATTGGATCATGTACGTCTATATTATTATATGATGGTAACCATCACCACCTAACTCTATTCTACTTTTCTTCATCCTCTTTCTTCCAACCTTCTTCGTCATGTTCTTTCTCTATTCTACTCTATATCATTAGATTTTAATTTTGAATTTGTTGTTGAAGAATGGAAATGAGTTTGGATTGCTTAAAAAAAATCCGAGATGTGTTGAAGATATTGATGAAAGGAAGAAGATGAATATTGCGACTTTGTGCACGAACTAAAAAATTAGTTAAAATGTTAGGATTGGTTAGCTTGTATGTTAAGTAACTAGTTGCAGCCTAAGCCAAGCCAAGCCTGCTGGCCTACAGATGTGCGCGCGCGTGCCTTGGCCTGGCCTGCCTTGCCTTGCCTGCAGGCTTGCTAGCCAACTGGTTGGCTTGGATTGCAATCTATTGTACCTTGCCTATAAAAGGCCTCATTGTGAATGAATAAACTAGCTGATTACTCCCTAACAACAACAATTGGTATCAGGTTCTCCTATTCTAGGGACATGTGGAGAGAGAAATTGCAATTTCTAACCAAAATCCGTTACAACCGTTTTAGCAACCGTTTTCAGTTAGATTCTTCTTCGTTCTTTCTCATCTGAAGCTTTCTTTCTTCATCAATGGCGGAAGAAACGAAGTATAATCACACAAAAGTTCCTAAATTTGATGGCTATTACGAGCATTGGGCAATGCTAATGGAGAATCTCATTCGATCGAAGGAGCTATGGAGCTTAATTGAACCAGGCATCACGGTGGCGCCACCTGATGCTACAGCTGAGCAATTGCAAGCAATTGAAGCGCTCAAATTGAAAGACTTAAAAGTAAAGAACTATCTCTTTCAATCTATTGAGCGTTCCATTATGGAAACGATTCTTGTTCGCAACACATCCAAAGATATTTGGGATGCTATGAAACGTAAGTATTAAGGATCCACAAAGGTGAAACGTGCTCATCTGCAAGCATTGAAACGAGAATTTGAAGTTCTTGAAATGAAAGATAATGAAACAGTTGAACAATACTTCTCAAGAACTCTTGCAATTGCAAATCGCATGAGTGCTCAAGGTCAAACACTGCAAGAAGTTGAAGTTGTTGAAAAGATCTTGCGACCTTTGTCTTCAAAGTTCAATTATGTGGTTTGCTCTATAGAGGAATCAAATGATGTTACAGCTATGTCCATTGATAGCCTGCAGAGTAGTTTGATTGTGCAAGAGCAGAGAATGAAGAGACAGATTGAAGTAACAGATGAACAGGCTTTGAAAATCTCTAATCCTGAGAAAGGAGCTGGTAGAGGGAGAGGAAGAAACAATGGTGGTAGAGGTCGTGGCAGGGGAAGGCAAAACAAAGAGTTTGTTGAGTGTTTCAAGTGCCACAAGCTTGGACATTATCAGAGTGAGTGTCCTGAGTATGAAGGTAATGCTCATTATGCTGAGTACAATAGTGTAGAAGAAATGCTGCTCATGTCAAGAACCAATCAAGAATCAAAAGGCAATGCAATTGAACCATGGTATCTTGACTCTGGATGTAGTAATCACATGATAGGTCATCAAGATTGGTTTATTGATTTTGATGATAGTTATAGAGACTCAGTCAAACTTGGTGATGATTCAAGAATGGCTGTGATGGGAAAAGGCAATGTGAGGTTAAAGATTAATGATTTGGTTCATGTGATTACCAATGTGTACTTTGTGCCTGGATTAAAAACCAACCTCATCAGTATAGGCCAATTACAGCAGAAAAGAGTCACAGTTATCTTCAAAGATGATGTTTGCAAGATCTATCATGAAGAAAAGGGTTTGTTGTTCACCACTGCTATGTCTAGCAATAGAATGTACATGATTTCTGCAACTGTTATCAACCCTAGATGTTTGATGTCTGCAAAACAAGATGCAACTGTGTTGTGGCATGGAAGATATGGTCACTTGCATTTCAAGGGATTGAACACCCTTTCCAAGAAGCAAATGGTTAAGGGATTACCAGAGCTGGAAGAAATAGAAGATAATTGTGTTGATTGCTTGGCTGGTAAGCAATCCAGAGATTCTATCCCAAAACAAGCAAATTGGAGAGCATCTGCAAAACTTGAATTAGTTCATTCAGATATTTGTGGCCCTATCACTCCTCAGTCAAATGGAGGAAGCAGGTACTTCATAACCTTCACTGATGATTTTAGCAGAAAAACTTGGTTGTATGTGTTAAAAGAAAAGTCCCTTGCTCTTGAGTGTTTCAAGTCTTTTAAGGCCCTTGTTGAGAAAGAAGCTAAATGTGCTATACAGTGTCTTAGGACAGATAGAGGTGGTGGGTATACCTCTAATGCCTTTAGTGACTTTTGCAGTAAGGAATGGATTAAAAGACAGCTAACTGCAACCTATACTCCACAGCAGAATGGAGTATTTGAGAGGAAAAATAGAACATTGCTGAACATTGTTAGAAGTATGATTCATGCAAGAAATGTTCCAAAGAAATTCTGGCCTGAAGCAGTCAAATGGGCAACCTATGTGATGAATAGAAGTCCTACACTTAGTGTAAAAGATATGACACCAGAAGAAGCATGGAGTGGGAAGAAGCCATCTGTGCATCATTTTAAAGTTTTTGGATGTGTGGCTCATGTGCACATTCATGACAGTCAAAGAAAGAAGTTAGATGACAAGAGCAAAAAGTGTGTTTTGCTTGGTGTTAGTGAAGAGTCTAAAGCATATAAGCTTTATGACCCTGTTGAGAATAAGATCATAATCAGTAGAGATGTGATATTTGAAGAATCCAAGAGCTGGAATTGGAACAAGTCAAAGAAGCCAGGTAGAACTGATGATGATTGGGAGGAAATTGAATCAGCAGATGGTAGTAATGATGAGAAGCCAGTTGATGCTAATGATCAATTTCCAGCTACCAACAATGAAAATGTGGTCAATGAAACATCTAGTGATAGTGAAGCTGAGAGAAGCTCACCACTTGGTCCAAGGATAAGAAAGCCCTCAGTAAGATTGAATGACTATGTAACTGGTCAGGCTACAGAAGTAGATGAAGATGAGTTGGAGCTGCACAATCTTGCAATGATTAACACCAACAATGATCCAGTTTCTTACAATGAAGCAGTTAAACATGAGGTTTGGAGAAATGCAATGGATATTGAGATGGAGTCAATCAAGAATAATGATACCTGGGAGCTCACTACTCTACCAGCTGGTTGCAACTCCATTGGTGTGAAGTGGATTTACAAGACAAAGTATAATGAAAAGGGAGAGATTGATAAGCACAAAGCAAGACTAGTGGCTAAAGGATACACACAGAAGCATGGCATTGACTATCATGAGGTCTTTGCACCAGTTGCTAGATGGGACACCATCAGATCAATTCTAGCATTTGCAGCCAATAATGGATGGAAAATCTATCAGCTAGATGTTAAATCTGCTTTCTTACATGGTGAATTGTCAGAAAACATTTATGTAAGTCAGCCATTAGGGTATATCAGCAAAGACAAGTCCATGGTGTATAGATTGAAGAAGGCATTGTATGGATTAAAGCAAGCTCCAAGGGCTTGGTACAGCAAAATTGAGTCCTATTTCAGCACAGAGAAGTTTGAAAAGTGTCCATATGAGCATGCCTTATTTGTCAAGTATGGTATGGAGAATAAAATTTTGTTGGTAAGTTTGTATGTAGATGATTTGATCTACACTGGGAACAATCAGAAATTGATGGATGAATTTAAGTCATCTATGAAGAAGAAGTTTGCTATGACTGATTTAGGAAAGATGAGGTTCTTTCTTGGTGTGGAAGTTCATCAAAACAGCAATGGTATCTTCATTACTCAGCAGAAGTATGCAGCAGAAGTTCTATCTAGGTTTGGTATGGAACAATGTAACCAAGTAAGCAGTCCTATAGTGTCTGGTTGCAAGCTTGTCAAAGATGAAACTGAGCAAGGCACAGATGCAACTGTCTATAAGCAAATGATAGGGTGCCTAATGTATTTACTTGCTACAAGGCCTGACTTGGCCTACTCAGTATGTTTGGTGGCTAGATTCATGGAAAGGCCAACTGAGATGCATGTGACTGCGGTAAAAAGGATTATGAGATATCTGAAAGGTACTTTAGGGTTTGGAATTCAGTACAAGTTTAATTCCAAGTCTGGTTTGTGTTTGAAAGGGTGGTGTGACTCAGATTATGCTGGTGATTTGGATGATAGGAAAAGCACTACAGGTTTTGTGTTCATGTTGGGAGGTGGTGTTGTTTCTTGGTCTTCTAAAAAACAACCAATTGTGACTCTGTCAACCACTGAAGCTGAGTATGTATCAGCAGCTGCTTGTGCTTGTCAAGGGATATGGCTGAAAAATGTGTTGAATTACTTAAAGTTGAAGCAATCAGAGTGTATCATGATCTATTGTGACAACAGTTCCTCAATAAAGCTTTCAAAGAATCCAATTATGCATGGAAGATCAAAGCACAATGATGTCAGGTTTCATTTCCTTAGAGATCTCACTAAGGATCGAGCTATTGAATTGGTTCACTGCAGAAGTGAGGAGCAGTTAGCAGACCTGCTCACTAAGCCTTTGAAGTTAGAAGCTTTTTGCAAATTAAGGGAGGGCTTAGGCATGTGTGATGTTAGTAGTCTTGTACATTGAACATTTGTGTTGTGTTTGTATGTGTTCAATTAAGGGAGGGTATGTTAGGATTGGTTAGCTTGTATGTTAAGTAACTAGTTGCAGCCTAAGCCAAGCCAAGCCTGCTGGCCTGCAGATGTGCGCGCGCGTGCCTTGGCCTGGCCTGCCTTGCCTTGCCTGCAGGCTTGCTAGCCAACTGGTTGGCTTCGATTGCAATCTATTGTACCTTGCGCCTATAAAAGGCCTCATTGTGAATGAATAAACTAACTGATTACTCCCTAACAACAACATAAAAGACTCAAACATGACGTTTATTTTATTTATTTATTTGGTAAAATGACGTTTATTTTTTAAGTGACTAAGCGTTTTGTTTTTTATCCGTATTAATCGGTCCAACTAATTCTCTCATATACCCCCTCATCTTGTCCTCATACCCCATAAAAGTATTGAAATCGTCGGTTTATACTTTTATTCACTTATGAAAATGTATAGTTATTCACATAATTTAAATTTTGACTTTCTAATTAAGTAAATTTTTAGTTTGGAAAACTCAATTTTTCCAGTATAAAGAATTATTCCGAAATCTATCAGTTTGAGTTTGTGGAGAAAGTATATTCTTCAACGGCAAAATATCATCCTTTTCAATTAAAATGTTAGCTTCAACTGAATAATGAGCTTCCTTTATGATGAATCGTTCAAGAGAATCTGAATTCGATTCCTGACAACAACAATTATTGGTCAAATTTTACTTATTTCGTGGCCAAACTTTGAATTATCAAGTTATCTTCCATTAACTAATGTGATGATTTAATCAAGTGAGATTTTCTTTCATGTCACAACACTAGTTGCCTACTTTGCTTTCTTTATTCATAAGGACTTAGGTTAGGTCCTCTATGGTTGTAGTATTAGTGTTGCAGCTATAGGGACTATAAAATTTAGAGAAAGAAACAACTATAACTCTATAAATTTAATGGTTCTTAGTTGTAAGAACTTCTTACAACTACACTACTATACTACGACTGTTGAGAATCCACACTTGTATTGATATTAAATGCGATAAATTATTGGAAGTTTTTTCTTTTAAAAATAGCTTTAAACGGTGCACCCAATGCACTTGTTAAGCTTAAAAAAAAAACATAAAGTTAAATTAGTTAATGTTATCTTAAAAATATAGTCACACTATTTAACATTTATGTGTTTAACCAGTACATCGAGTGCACTATTTAACATTTTCCTTAAAAATATATTCACACTACTAATTAAAATTGTGAATAAAAAGATAAAGACTGCACTTTTGATCCCACTATTATATCAAACTCACGAATATAGTCTCTTATTTTAAAATCAAAATTTTTTATCCTTCTATTTTTACATTTGTTGTAATTTTAGTCCTAACTCATATTTTTTTCCCTTGTGCAATTAAGCAAAAGATAAATAAACAAACAATAATTTTTCCATTAAAATCTCCTAATCAATAGAAGAAAAAAAAATTCTTATTCTATTATTCTGTAATGCAATATCCATCTCATGGATGGTGGAATTATTGAAATAAAAGTAAGTTATAAGTATAAATGAGAAATGCCTCACCCTTCTCTATAAGAATCTTACTTCCACTTCTTGATTATCTCTAATAAAATCTCATTCCAAGTATCAATAGGTCCAGGCAAACACCAATGAACACAATCACTTTGTACATATTTTAAAACTCCATTAGCAAATGGAAAATAATTCATATAAGGACCTGGATGACCATCTGGCCTCAATAATGCCAATTTAGTTATATCCAATAACTCAAATTTAATCCCTTCAAATTTTTTAACTTTTACCTTAGCACTTTCAACTTCTTCAATCTCAATCTTTCTTATCTCAGTCTCCATTCCTCCTAATACCTTCTCATCTTTTCTATAAGGCTTAGTCTTTGAACAAGTACCATCTTTATCCCAATCACCTTCAAAATGATCTGGTGAAAATGTTTTCACAATCACATCAATTTTGTTTCCTTTAGCAACTTTCCTCTCAATTATACTATTAAGGGTTGTCCTTAAAGCCTTTCTTAATGGACCATAAAAATCCATTTGAGTATGATTATGCTTAGGACAATTTAAGCTACCAATAACTAAATCATTCTCATAATAAATTGAAGGAAGCAAAAACCAACGACCTGTTGATATAACAATCATGTCCAATTGATCAATATCCCTTGCCCAAATTTCATTAACAATATCCAAAAACATTGTATTATAATAATTTCCTTCATTTGTTCTTTCAACACCATGTACTAGAAATGGTGACCAATATAAAGAAAAATTAGCATTATGAGAAGGGAAATGCCACTTACGAAATTTATTGTCCTTACCATTTTGGTAAATAAGATTAGGTGTTGAAGTAGTTGCTAACATGCAAAGAAGTGACTCTAATTGGTTCCTAGCCAATGAGTCTCCCACAAAAGCTATGTGTTTGTTCTTAATGAGTTTGAGGAAAGTGTTTGGTTCAAACCTTGGAAGATTGCATTCATTTGGCTTCCATCTCCAATAAAGATAGCCTAAATCAGGTCTCCCATTTGTGATGCAATTCTCACTCTCTTTGATTGTGCCACATGTTGTGACATTGTATATAGGGCCTCTCATTTCACTAACCCAATCTCCATTTGAATAGTCGCAAGATGATTTCTTGTAATCATAAGTCTTGTCCTTCCCTACAAAAATAATTAAATACCAAATTCCTAGTTAGAATTTATGACAAAATCCACAATAATTAATGGTTTTAAAATAAGTTTATTTGTGGCCGCAACACCAAACATTTTGCTATTTTATCAACACAATTGTAGCTACTTTATAGAAGTGGAATGAGTAGCTCAACTGATTGAGTTATAGACTAAAAGGAGTTTGGAAGTCCAAGATATAAGTGGTAGATATTTGAGTCCCTTAAAAAAAATTGATATTATACAAATAATGTTTTTCAGATATATATACTAATTCTATCTGTAATTAAGCACAATTTTTTGCAAGTAAAAAATTGCAATTAACGGTCCCAATTTAAAAAAATTCTCACTAAAAATTATAATTTTTTTACACGATTATAATATTGTAAGAAACGGATTTAACGTAGTTACTGCATTAATTGGGTAATTACTAGCAACCGTCCGATCAAATATTAACAGTTGAGATTGAAATTGTAAAATATTAATTAAATTATAGTACTAAATTAATTTAAACCGTATGATTATATATATTTCAACTGCCGAGATGATTAACCGCATGAAACTGCGTGAAAGTAGTCTGGTAGCTATAATCCAGGTCCCATATATTGTAGCCAAAATATAAAATAAGCATGCATATATACCTATAGAAGAATTTGAAGGAGGAGAAGAAGAAATAGAGGAATTGTAGGTGAAAATGGTGGTAGAATGAATAAGTTGAGTTGGTGAATGAGTAAGGTAAAAGAGATCGAAGTAAAAACAAATAAGGGATATGGAAAGCAAAAAATAAAGAATCAAATGAAAAATTCTTTTGAAAATGGAGAGAGAATTATCATTGAAGGGGTTTGTGCTTCCCATTTTCAAAACCTTTCTCTTCCTCCAATGACTGTTTTGTGGTGTTGTTGGATGAGAAGGTTTTTCAAGCAAGAAAAATAGAGTCAAATAATTTGTATCCCTCAATGTCTTTCCCATTTATTTTTCTATCAATTTCTTCCATAATTGTTAGATCTGTAAGTTTTCTCTAATAACGTGAGTCAAAAATTCAAAATATGTTTTGATCTTTTTTTGACCATGCATGACAAATGCTTTTAAATTAGCAAAAATTTAATAATATAGCTTTTCCCTCAAAATACTTATTTTAATTTTGGTCAAAGATTTAAAATTTGTTTACTTTGTTTGAGCCCGCCCAAAGTTTTCTTTCTCTAGGTTTTTCTTCTTCATTCAACGGTGTAGGGTGGTTTTACGTTATTTTTTGGTTTAAAATAACCCATTTGCATTTTTTTTTCTTCATTTAATTTAAATGATAAATGATTTTACATAGATTGAGTTTGTTAAATTTTTTTTTTGTGTGTGTAGTGTTCGTTTATTTCATACTATTAAAAGATCAGCTTCAATTAATTACAAATCAATCAATGATTCGGGTGTCGAGATTGCCGATCCGGAAGCGTGAATTTCGTGTTGAGAATATAACAAGTCACAAGTGTCTCTCACAAAGGTGTATTGCTCAAACGAAAAAGTGCCACAAAAGTGAATGTTCCTCGCTCGACCCTCCCCAATAGTTGCGCCAACAAATGGTATCACGAGTCTTTGGTTTCAAGAAAGGGACCGGCTTACTTGTATCGAAAAGTACCTCACATGGTCATGGATAAGTGTCCCACGTGTGGGTAAAAGAGTGTCCCGTTGAAGAGAGTCAACGGCGGTACAAAGTGTATGTGGAAGAAAGTGCTTCCACTTGAGAGGGAGCATTGTGGACTCACACTTGAGGGGGCATGTTGAGAATATAGCAAGTGTGAGTTTGTGAAAATAGTCTCACATTAGATAGGAATGTGGTGACTTTGAGCATTTATAACTGTGAGAACTCATTCCCCTATCACCTTAAGATGTTGGGTGGACAAGTGGTCTGTCTCCTACAAAAGTGTGTTGCTCAAAAGAAAAAGTCTCACAAAAGTGAATGCTCCTCCCTTGACCCTCCTCGATTGTTGCGCTAACATTTCGGTCACTTTAATTTTATTATATTTTTTGTAAGTGTTGTCGTTGCATGTTATTAACTTAGATATGTTATGAGTTTATTTATAGGTTCATCCTTTTTGTTTTTAACGATATATATTGAATTCGTATTTGCATCTAATATACTCTACTATATTAAATATTGGAATGAATGAATACGGTTATTTTTCGGTAAAACTAAGTTGTTGTTTTCTGGTTGGAAACTACTGCGAAATAGTAGATTTAATAAAGATTTGGTGAAAAATGACGCAATATAGGTGGTTTTGGATTTGAAGTATTTTTATTAGAATTTGAGAGGCCTATACTCAACCACAAAAGCTAGCTTGAGAGTTGAGGTTTGCACTACACTTATAAAGGCTATCTTTGCCATATCTCTAACCAATGTGGGACTTCTAACAATTTTGGTTTTTTTTTAGGAACTCAGGAAATGGAGGGGATGAAGTGTATATGTAAAGCGATCAAATTAAATTTGACTCAAATTGTATTTTTGAGTGTTTCAGTTTTAGAAGTTGAACGAAATATTTTTAATTTTTCGGGTGGACGAGAAAGGCTTAGAGGCCAAAAAGAAAATCAGTTGTTTGTTTTCTCTTTAAAAAAGTATTGGTCTATATGTCCAAATCTGAAGTATCTCCACTGCCATTAACGTAGATATGTTTGTCCTTGCTTGATGGGAATTTCAAATTTGCATTATCAATCTTCATTCAATTGCCTATATGGTTTGGTATATATGCTTATCACCTTTGTTCATATTCAAGGTGGAGAAATTTTCTCAAGTACCAACTTGCAGTCCTTGTGAAGTGAAATGGATATGTTTAAATTCGCGAATCAACTTATCTATAACTTTTTTCTCCCGTGATAATTAACGGTTTTTTTCTAGGTTAACGGTAACTTTTGTCAAAGAATAATTTTATTAAAATTATTTAAAAATAATAATTTTTTGGAAAATAGTTTGCGATACTTCCTTTCAAAATTCAAATTCTTCACAAGATTGTTAGACGACCCTCATATACAAGTTGATTGGACATCATATCTTCATCTAAATTCTTAGTTATTATGTGCATGGTCGAATGCCAAACAATTGGAGCTGCTGCCCCCATTATTCTTTTACAAATACATAATTTTGCTAGCTTTTTGACCTTAAAAAAAAAACTACATTACCCCCATATATTAATATCCTGATCTCTTAAGGTTCCGATGGAGATGTGGTGTTCTCCTCTCATGTGGCCTTGAATTATTGTCTCGTTGTTCCTCACGTTAGTTTTTTCAACAAGTAGTATTAGCGCACTAATTTGACTATGATGAGTGTAGACATCCAGGTGCATTCAGGAAGAGTTTTGCAATTATTGCATATTTAATCTCTTACGTTTATTTTAAGTTTTAATTTGATTTCTTACTTTTAAAAAGTTTCAATTTAGTCCCTTATGTCACTGATGTAAACATAAGTTCGTCATTTTCATTAAATTTTGAATTAATTTCATCTAAATTTCCATTAAATTTTGAACTAATTTTGTCTAAAACTTTCACATGACACCCTCATAAGTTGTCCACATATGCAAATATGTTAGTCACATGAACGATTTAAATAGAAATTTGACTAAAATGACTAACTTGAAACTTTTTGAACGTAAGAGATTAAATTAAAATATAAAATAAATTAAACGCAAGAATCCAAATATACAATTTAAGCCTATAATTAATTGCTTAAAAAAAACCCTGTAATTAATTATTTCTTAAGCTTAAATTTTAATTACAATTTTTTCTTATAAAATGAACTTGAATTTGAATTAAATTTACAATATATAGAAATGCCTGCATTCATGGTTCTTTTCTTGGTAATTTACACAAAGTTTCAATTCAATTCTCCTTAGTTAGCTAAAAAGTTAGCAAGATTGTGTTAGTCAAAATATAATTTGCCATTGGCACAAGCCATGACACATTTCCAACTTCTTATGATTCAGTGTGTGCATGAGTTGTATGTGAATGTTTGACCAGTACGTGACTAAACGCGGTGACACAAAGTTGGTATTATGCATCAAAGGCCAAGTCTAACATGCACGAGAAAGCCCTCCACGGTGCACAAGTCTAACATATCATTGTTCATTGAGACCCATCAATATTAACGGTAGTCAATAAAAAACCACAAACCGTTAATTTTGATGGGTCTCAATGACATATCAAATGATTTTCAATTTTTTACAAAATTTTTATGGATGATCTATATGATATAAATTTTCAATCCAACGGTGAATTTTATAAAATTCGTATTCATTATAGTATAATTGCTAACTTGTGCGCTATGGAAGACTTTCACCACTTGTTCATGTTAGACAAAGCCATGCAACTTATTCCATTATAGAAAATGCTATAGTTAAAGAGGTAAATATATAAATATTCTTGAAAAATGTAGATTCAATTTTTTGAAATTTTCTTTTTATTGTTTAACACAAAATTCTCATATTTAAATATCCTAAGATGTATTTTAATAAGGTACACAATGACATGGCATGACATTTTTGTTTTCTTTATTTGAGTCTCGCAATAATTTTGTGATACCTCTCTCTCACAATACTTAACTTGTTTGTATAAGAAAGTCATTAGGTTTGGAATGATAAGGAATTTGGGTAGTATGCATAATGTCCTAGGTTCGATCTTTATTATCAATATTATAATTTGTGAAAAAAAAATTGTTTGTATAATAAAATAATGATTCGTTAAATAAAGGACCCTTCTATTTTAATACATTATTAATTTTTTTACTTAATTAAGTCTGTTAATTAATATTACTTGTACCACATTCAAGATAATTTCATCCACTTTACATTTATAGTTAGGAATGCTATTGGAATACAAAACCAAGCACCAAAACCCACGTCTCTTCGTATTGGTGAATACTGAATAGTACCATTTTATTTTTTTGTTCAACTTTTTTTATAATTTCTTTTTTAATATAGAGAAGAACTTTTGTAACATAAAAGTTGAGTTGTGTCATTATTATTATTTTTTAAAAAAAAAAAGAAAAGCTGTTCACCTTATAAATATGGTAGGTATATGATGTTTGTGTTCAAACTCCGGTTTCTATAAAGGATCCTAATAATCCGGAGGCATTAAGGAAATAAAATATGGTTAAAGAATTGTTCAATTCAAGAATCGAATTCGAATTCTCTCAAACGATCTGTTTTTTGGTGAAGTTCATTAACCATCGAGTCAAATAACTTGGTTAGAAACTTAGAATACATAATATAAGTATATAATTTATTAAAGAGTCATGCTAAATAGTGCCTCAAGGGGCACAACTTGTTAAACATGCTAAAAAATGAAATTAACCGTCATTTTTTTTGTACAAAATTAACCATAAATTTAATGTTAAAAAGATAATTTTTATATTTTTAAGGTGTTGAATTCACAAGTTTTAAGATAAAACTTTCTTATTTGAGCATCTCCAATAAGAGTATCAAAGAGAGTATCATGGGTAATGATCCGTACCTTTTTTTTTTTATCATTGGAGTTCCATGACGTGACATACATGGTATCAAAATTGATGATTCGATACCTTATTTAAGGTACCGTATCATCAATTTAATATCATTAATTTCAGTTAAAAAATACATATAAAAGGGACCACTTGTTAATATACGACAAAATACATCAGTTTTTCATTGAATATATAAAATGATTTTTTGAATATAATAGTGACGGGAGGAAGTAATAAATTTTATAAAATATGTAGAGTCAATACATTAAAAATTAAAATATTTATTTTTTAAATAAATAATTTCTTAAGATTAATATTTGTATTTTTGTGAAATAGTCATATAAATCACTTATTACATAAGGAGATGCTTAGAGGTGATAGAGGGCTTCTTGTATGCTTTTCATTAATTAAGTAATTCAATAAAATTTTCAGAAATATTTGCATTAATTAAAGGATCACGCTAAACTAAATGCTAAGGTCAATAAAAGTCAAAGTAAAAATATTTTCATGAAAACTTTTTAGTATTTGTCTGGTGAAGAAAAGAAAGGCAATGCTATTAAGTACTAATTTAAAATTTTAAAAAAATTGGAATAAAACAACGAAACAAATAATCAAATTTAAGTGATTACTGATCTCCTCTAAAAATGAATCGTTCGATGAAATTTAAGTTTATTTTTTCAAATAAATAATTTTTTTTATCAAATTTTACATACTTTCCGATCGAACTCTGAATTATCAGATAACCTTCACGAGAAAATCGGAGGTTAGAAAAAATTACTTTATTTGATGAATTTGATTTGTTTCTTTCTTGCTTAGTAAGGTTGGGAATACACACACACACATTTGCCTCTTTTACTTTTTTCCACATCTTCTCTCTCTTTTTCTCTCTTGTACTAAGTAACCTTCTCACCTTCCCACCATTTGCTGCATTGCATCACACTCACTAACGACGAGGTGTGTCACCCTTAACTTTTCATCGTCCTTTTCTCATTTTTCCAATCCCATTAAAAACTCTAAAGAAAATAAAAAGTTTTCATTTTGTATTACAAGGTACTAAAAAGTTTTCATTTTTCTATTTTGGGTTTATTTGTGGTATTGATCAAGTTCATAGGAGTAACAGAAGAAGAAAAAATGGCTGGAGGTGGAGGTGGAGGAGGAGGAGCTGCAGCACCACCTAAACAGGAAGAGCTTTTGCCTCATCCTGTTAAAGATCAGCTACCAAATGTTTCATACTGTATCACTAGTCCCCCTCCATGGCGTGAGTTTAATTTAATGTTCATTGGAATGTTAAAAATTTGAACTTTTTTTTTTCTGACCCTTTTTTGTGAATGATTACTAGTTTGTTATGTGATAAATGATTATGCTTCTTCATTCATCAATTTTTTGTTTTTTTTGGAAGAACTCATAAAGATCATGCATTAGTCCCTTTTTTGTGAATTGTAATGTGATTATTGTTGTTGTTCATTTATCAATTTGGTTTCATGTTAAAAATTTGAGCTTTTTTCTGACCCTTTTGTTTTTTGGTGTGAATGTTTATTAGTTTGTTGTGTGATTACTGATTATGCTTTTTCACTTCTCACTTTAATTTCTTTCTTTGTTATATGGAATGAATCCTTAAGATGGTTTTTTTTCCTTCATGTGTGTGTGAAGAGTTTTTGTGTTCTGTTTACTTGATGAAAGTTTCTGCCTTTATAATGCATTAGTCCTCTATTTGTGAATTGTAATGTGATTATGCTTTTTCATCAACTTATCACTTTTGTTTCTAATCTTTGTTTTTCGGAAGAACTCAATAAGATCATTTTTTCGATTTTTTTTCCGGTGTGTATGAAGGGTTATTCTGTTTTGCTTGAGTGAGTTTGACTGTTTGAGTTCTTCGTATGGTTGTCTGCGTGATTGAAAGTTTCAACCTTTATGATGCAATAGCCCTTCAATGTTTTACGAGGAACGTGTTTTTTTTTTTTTTTTGTATTAACCCTCTGGTTCCCGGGGGAAGGGGGCCCGCTAATCCAGAGTTCGGCCACGAGGTAAGTAAAGTCTGGCCAACAATTGTTCCCACAAGGAAACGAATTTGGGTTCTCCCAAATGTTTTGTTTTTTGATTTAAGTAGTGTTATTTATACTTTTTGTATTCAATGTGATTTTTGACTTTAGAATTTTGATGTTAATGTAGCGGAGGCGATTATACTTGGTTTTCAACACTACTTGGTCATGCTGGGGACAACTGTTTTGATACCAGCTTCTCTAGTTTCACAGATGGGAGGAGGAAATGTAAGTCTTGTTGAGTAAGTTAAAGGAAAAAAGGAAAATTATGATGTTGTGTGGTTCTTTCTTAAGTCTAACAAAGTTCTGAATCTGCGCTTGAATAGGAAGAAAAAGCAAAGGTGATTCAGACTCTTTTGTTTGTCGCTGGTATAAACACTTTGGTTCAAACATTTTTTGGGACACGTCTACCAGCAGTTGTTGGAGGATCGTATACCTTTGTGCCAACAACCATTTCGATAATCTTGGCTGGTCGCTATGATGATATTGTGGATCCTCAGGAGGTTGGTTCATTACAGACCTTTTTTATTTAAATTGTTTTTTCGATTTTCGTTATATTAGACATCCTTTTCGTTTAACTTGGTTTGTAATTAAAATACAGAAATTTAAGAGGATAATGCGTGGAACGCAGGGCGCGCTTATTGTTGCTTCATCCCTCCAAATTGTTGTTGGATTCAGTGGCCTTTGGCGCAATGTAGTGAGGTTGATACTTGGCACAATAACTTTACTCAAAAATGTTTGATTTCGTGGTGAATGCTATCAGAATTTATTGTCTATGCCAAACGTGATTCTAACTAAAATACAAATGTTTGGTCACTACTAGGAAAAATATTTGATAGATATGATTGTTATTTCGATTTCGAAAGTTATTCACTTGGTGAATAATTTGATAAATTTTTGTTCAGGTTCATAAGCCCTCTCTCTGCTGTTCCCTTGGTTGCTCTGTCAGGCTTTGGACTTTATCAGCTCGGTTTTCCTATGGTTGGAATATTTACATCAACATCTACTCCTTTTGTTCCCCTGCATTTATGAATTTATAATTGTTATGATTCACATTCTTGATTGTGTCTTTTGAATCTTAGCTTGCTAAATGTGTCGAGATTGGACTGCCAGAAATTGTAATCCTACTACTGTTTTCACAGGTGGTTTTTGTCGATTCTTGTTTTCCTTCCCGTTGCATTTTTTCTTCCATTTTAGTCTTATATTCTAAAGCAGCGGCTTTTTTTTGGACAGTACATTCCTCATGTGATAAAAGGAGATAGGCATATCTTTGATCGCTTTGCGGTTATATTCTCTGTGGCAATTGTGTGGACTTATGCTCATATTCTCACTGTCGGTGGAGCTTATAAAAACGCACAAACTGAGACTCAGAATACTTGCAGAACTGACCGTGCCGGACTCATAAGTGGCGCAAAGTGGTAAGTGTCTTGTGTTTTTCCTTTGGAGGACACGATCGATGACACTTGTTATTTTGATCATCTTAGATGACAAGAAAAATGAATTCAGTTTTGATTAATTTGCAACTTTTGCTTCTTACAATATATATTAATCAGGATTTATGTTCCATATCCTTTTCAATGGGGAGCTCCTACATTTGATGCCGGAGAAGCTTTTGCTATGATGGTTGCTTCATTTGTTGCATTAATAGAGGTGTGTTTATTTTTATGCTTGTGATAAACGCTTTTTTTCTCCATCATTTCTATAAAGTTTTGTTCATATCTTTATAATGAATGATTGTTTCTTTTTTGCATACTTTTCAATTTTCTGCAGTCAACTGGTGGTTATATTGCTGTTTCAAGGTATGCAAGTGCGACTCCATTGCCACCTTCAGTACTTAGCCGTGGCATCGGTTGGCAGGTAAACATAATTTTACTAATCAAAAGTATATTTTCAAGGTATATACGCAAATGCAACTCCATTGACACCTTCATTACTTGGCCATTGTCGGTTTCGTGCTTGATCTAGATTTGTTTGACTGTCAAGCTTGCATTTTTCTCATCATTTGTGATTATCACTGATTGTTGTTTGTTATGTATCAGGGGGTAGGAATTATGTTGTCCGGGATCTTTGGGACCGGGAATGGATCATCAGTTTCCATGTAAGATTTTTGTTCAAAATTTCTCTATGGACGTGATATGAATCGTTTAAGAAACATTCTTGCATTTTCTGCAGAGAGAACGCTGGACTGTTAGCTTTGACGCGAGTTGGTAGCCGAAGGGTTGTTCAAATATCCGCCTTATTCATGATCTTTTTCTCCATTCTCGGTAAGTTCACGAGGCTAACATTTCTGATTTCATTTTCCTCCTTTGTTAACCAATTTAGTTACAATGAAGTGTTTTTTTTTTTTTTTATATGCAGGAAAGTTTGGAGCTGTGTTTGCTTCAATCCCAGCACCAATAGTTGCAGCATTATATTGCCTATTCTTTTCCTATGTCGGTATGTATAATCAACTCAAAAATTTAGCTTTCACTGGTCAAAATTTCATTCGAGGGCTTATTCGAATTGCCTTATTGAACTTATCCACTCACATAAGTTAATACTTGTGAGATTGTTTGGGAGAGCTTATGGAAACTACTTTTGACATGCTCATAAGTTGTTTTTCAATTTATTTCCATAAGTTCTCCAAGATGGCTTATGATACATTCATAAGTTAAAGTAAATTCCATAAGTTGTTCATAACTTGGCTTATGACATGTTCATAAGTTGTTTTCAGCTTATTTCCATAAGCTCTCAACGATAGCTTATCAAAACAACTATTAGCTAATATGAAACCAATTTGACTTTATTTTATTTTTTGTTATAGAAACAACTTATACATAAGCACTTAATTAAGCTGTTTCCCCAAATATAGCCTTAACTTTGATTTGTTCACCCGTTTTCGGATTTGATTTCTTTTTCTCCTTAAAACAGGTTCGGCAGGCCTCGGTTTCCTTCAGTTCTGCAATTTGAACAGCTTTAGAACCAAATTCATCATAGGATTCTCCATTTTCATGGGATTCTCTATACCGCAATACTTCAAGGAGTACACAGCAATTAAGCACTATGGTGCTGTGCACACTCATGCTACATGGGTATATCCACCTCTTCTCGTTCTCATTTTTCTTATTGTTTAATGCAATATTTTAAAAACCGGACCAGAGATAAAATCAGTGAGACTTATCGGTCACGTCACATGGATAACTTGATTTGATCAGTTCAATCACGGTTTATCCATATGATAAGTAAAATAAAAAAAGTAAAAATATAAATAAAAAAATAAAATAAAATCGGTTGAACCAAACTAACCGGCAAACTAGTCTGTTTTCGATTGAGCTGGTTTGTTCGCTCTGATTTTTAAAACATTGGTTGAAAGTGCATTCTTTTGTAAAAGGGTTATTCAAAGTATACTTAAAAGTTTTAAATTTTCTTGTTTTTGCAGTTCAACGACATGATCAATGTCCCTTTCTCATCAGAAGCATTTGTTGCTGGTATTTTGGCAATATTCTTGGATGCAACATTGCGCAAGAATGATAGCCAAACTCGTAAAGACAGAGGCATGCATTGGTGGGACAGATTCAGTTCATTCAAGAAAGATACAAGAAGTGAGGAGTTTTACTCTCTACCTTTCAATCTCAACAAGTTTTTCCCTTCTGTGTGATTATGCATTGGATTGGACCATGTTATTAAAAATTTAGGTGTGTGAAGTTATAGAATATGTTCCTGCAATGTCTCTCATTGTAGGTACTAAATATTGTCTATAATAATTAATAACTTACAAAGGTTAATTTCTTTATTCTTCCCATTACCGGTTCGGGTCTGGCCCATGTTTTGTACATTATGATCTAATTTATAGAGTATTTACTCGTACTTAACTCTAAATAAAAAAATTTATTTAGACACACAAATAAAAAATAAAGGAGAAAAGAAATTAAACAATGATAAATTATGTGATTAAATTATCTATTTTTTTTAAAAAAACTATATCTTTTAATTTTATTTTTTTCATTTTTTTATGTGTATCATTAATTTTTTATATTAATTAAAAGAAATGATGTTTTGTACAACAAAAAATTATTGTCAAGTGTAATTTGTGTGTATTTTTAAAAATTTGTGTAGTGTAATACTAACAAGTAGGAGAGAGATAAAGATAAAAACATATGTATCGTCACATGTATCTTTTTTTGTTACGACGTAGTGAAAAATAAAAAAGAAAATACAAAACTCCTTGATAAATTCTATACTCCAAACATCATCAAGGAGTGGTCTAATCAGCTCACTAGTAGGAACAGTATCTTCACCAACATCGAGTTAGAAACAACACCAAATTTTTTCAAAACATCACACATTGCCCTCACGAAGAGTATGCTTGATAACAACCTCCTAGTCCTTAGCTAAAAGTTGACAAATACACTAAACTTTATTAGCATCGTGGTGATGAATTGAGATTCCTTCTTGGATTAACTTGAAAGAGAGTAACGAGTTCAAGCAACATATAATCTTCCTTAACCATTCTCCCACCCCAGTCTTGGACCATGTAGCATTGATATTGGCATAAGCTCTGTAAATAAAATGTTATATATGAACAACTGCAACACCATAGAAACCCCAAATAAAGTCTCCATTGTGGTCTCGCAACATACCACCATATCTGGTTGTGTTAGACGACCCCACCACACTCCCATCAACATTGAGGCAAAATAAATTGTATCTTTTGCGGGTCGATACCACGAAACATAGCGAGGATTCATAGTGATCTGTGATACTCACGACGGAGTACCAAACGCGATAGAACAATAATCGACAATAGATTGAATTTTAGCCACCCTAGTGAGCACACTTTCTCTATGATTGTCACATGTATGTTGTCAATATATGTTGGACCTTTATAGAGTTTTATCTTCTTTTTTTTTTTATATATATATTTATATTTATATTCCTTCATTAGCATTTAGCGGGACTCAAATTCGAAAATTTTCAAAAACTTGGTTTTTTATCATTAGACCAAATACTTGAAATTCTATGTTTTATCTTTGTTAGATACTCAAGTCAAATATAAATAAGAAGTCACGTTTGTTGGTGAAATTATAAACAAAGAAAGTTCAACTTTATATTGTTTTTTTTTTTTTTTACCATACCAACTTTATATTGTTAAATGCTATGAATAGTAAAAAAAAAAATGCTATTATTATAAAATGTCTTTTAATATTCTAAAATAAATATCTTACGAAAGAAAAATCTCATACAAAATGTTGGTATATTTCGCACACACGTATCTTTATTTCCAACCGTGAAATTCAAAACACATGAAAAATCATAAAATAAAATCTATAAAATTCTGTTGCATGTAATGTGAAACAAAAAAAGTCAGTTTAATTTTCTGGTCCTAGAGTTTGTATTTATTGAAGTATCTATGGCATAACATGTTGCTCTTGCTATCTAATAAACAACAAAAAAAAGAAAAGAAAACTAAAGGTCAAGATCTGCTAGTTGTAAAACTATAAAAGTGTATTTGAGATTATTTCTTTATACAATGTTCTAAAGGAACTGATTACTCTTAAGTTTTTTTTTTTTTTAAGAAGCTAAATTAGTCAACTTAAATTGACACCAGAGAAAATTGAACATGAGACCTTAATAAGGAGTACAATCTTAGGTCACAAAACAATACTACCAGACGAATCCAAGTGAGTTTCTTAAATCTTAACCAATTACTTACCTTTAAACAAAAATAATTCAACATGAATATTACACACAACAATTTATTTGAGTAAATGCTCAATCTAATCTTAAATTTTTTGGAGCAGATCAACTTTTTCATCTATATTATCAATATATTCATAAATAATCCTTGAAATATTTGGATTTATAAAATATTAATAAAGTTTATCCTTCCACCAAAATTGTCATCAAATGCATCGATCTCATTTTTCATCTAATGTTAAATGTAAGTTGAGATCCTCTTTGTTTTGTATTCTTTCTATTTCTTTTTTTTTTTTTGGTTACAATTTTTTTTATTACTATAGCATTTTTTGAAATATAAATTTAAAAGTGTGATATCAAATGATTTAAAATTTCTTTTATATCCCAAAATATCAAAAAAAATTTAACATAAAGATAAGTAAAATCAGATAAAAAATTATTTTTCAACATAAATGAACCTTCAATTTTCTCTAATTTCGTGTTTAAGGAAAACTAATTAACCACAGACAATGACTTGATTAGTTTAATGAATTGTCTCAAAGTAGTTAATGAACTGAACTGTCTCAAAAATGAATCGTTCGAAAGAATTCGAATTCGATTTCTAGTAAAAATAATTTTTAGCCATACTTTAGTTACCTCGTGACATCAGACCATCTTTTTCTAGGAATAAAAAATCAATTATAAAAAAAATAGAAAAAAAAAGGTTTTATAAATTATACTCAAAAAAAGTAAATCCTAGGAAAAAAAAAATGCAACTAATTAACAGGTGGCATATAATTAAGAGTTAATCCAGTCTGTCTTTTACCTTACTTTGTTGTGTATTGGATGGTGTTGCCTGCCTGCCGTTTTGGCATTGCCTTTTGCTTCTTCCACCTTCCTCACTTCTCCTCTCCTCTCCTCTCCTCTCCTCTCCATCACTCATTCTCAAATCTCGCTTATGGCTTCCATCTTCGAATCTGCCTGGAAGGTTCTCTCTCTTTCTTCCATTTCCTTCATTCTTTCTACTTTCTTACTACTATCACTAATACCCCTTTAACGCTTTCTTTTTTATTCTGCTGTTTTCTTTGTAAATTTACTATCTTTTTTCAAACCCCATGATTTTTTTTATGTTTTAGATTAATGGGTTTATTGTTAGATTTGATTTATGACGTTATTGTTAGTTTTTTTTTTGTTTATTTGATAAAGTTGATGAGAGTTTTGACATTGGAGTTTGGAATGAGAAATGGGATTTCATGATGCATTGTGTTTTTTATGAGTGTATAGATTGATGCTAGTGTAATAAATGTTGGGTTGTTTCTCTTTTTGGAAGTTGGATTGGTTTTAGTGTGATGTCAACTAGATTCTTGTAGATCAGTGTTAGTGATGATAGTTTTTGAAATCAAATCATGGGATTTTTTTTATTTTTTTTTACTTTTTGTTGGTCCAAGCATTTATTGTGAAAATTGGAAGTTGAGACTCTTGAATCTTGATGTATGTTTGGATTGATGATGAGTGTGACTGAATCATGGTGGGCCACCTTGATTTTGGAAAAAACTATACTTTAGAGCTTCGACGAAATCATGATGCTATTGTCAGTTTGGATTGACGGTGAGTTTGGCTGAATCATGGTGTGCCAGTTGATTTTGGCAAAAGCTACACTTTAGATCTTTTCCACGAAATCATGATGCCACTGTGATACTGCCAATCACATTGTCAATCGAAACATGCAAGTAGTCTTGAACTACTTTGGATTTTAAGATGCATATAAGTTAACCATTATTGAAATATTTGTTAAAAGCAAGGTGTGAAAAGTGACAAAGCAAGGAACTTAGTGATTTTATTTATCATGTTTTGGACATAATTTCATTTGCCTTGTTGTGATTTTGTGTAGTTAACTGTCATAACATTCTTTAGATTGCATGCTTTCATACCTGTACTTTTTTTGGAATAACATATTTGATGTTTGTTCCTTTTAACTATAACTATTTTGAGAAATGAAATTCTCTCTCATTATTATTTTCTTCTTTTTTGTGTCGCAGTACTTGATCACAAATTTCAGTGACTTTCAACTGGCATGTTTGGGAAGTTTCTTTCTACATGAAAGTGTTTTCTTCTTATCCGGACTTCCTTTTGTATGGATCGAGAGGGCAGGTTGGTTGAGCAAGTACAAGATTCAGGTCCGCAGTTGACAAAATTTGTTGTTTATCTTTATGTTGTAGATTCATCCTTTTGTCCTCCTTGATATGAATGATCTGTTGTTGTATTTGGAAGTTCATCATTCATAACTCAACCGATCCAACATTGTTTGCTTCAACATAATATGCATATTCGGTAGCGCACACATTGTTATTCATGGTGCTAAGAACAGTGATATTTAGGCTTTTACAAGTGAAAGCTCTTCTTCCTTATTTGTATGTGTTACATAACATTGGTGGTGATAGGTGGATGTTTCAACTTTCAATAGTGCCTTTCGGTGCTGATTCTCACCCTTAGGTTGCATTCACACAACTTTTTCTCCAAAATTTGGTAACCATCGTTTTAATTTGCAGATCACATCATATGATGCGGCTCCAATACTGTGGTTGCAATAGAATCCACAAAACTGCATCACAATGCATGTTGCAGTGATTTAGTTTGAATAACTAATTGCGAGTGTTCAGTTATTTATTCTCTTTTTTGAGCCTTGTGCATGCTATATTCGATTAACTTATTAACTGAATTGCCCCAATACAGACATGTAATTACAATTTTTTTTTTTAATGATTAGCAGTCAAACTAAGAACCCTAGATTTACAACACTCACACGCTACGCACCAACCACTTGTGCTAGACTCTGTGGTGACTGGTGACAGAAAATTACAATTGTTTTCCACTTTCACTTGTAAATGTGTAGTTGTATACTTCTATAGAGAAAACAAAAGTTATTTTTTTTCCTGGTTTTGGTATGCAATCAAATTTTCCTGTTATTCCACTTTATGCTATTATCAGTATCACCAGTTCGTTTTCTGGTCCTTTTTCTAACACTTCCTTTCATGCAGGCAAAAAATAATAGCCCTGCAGCTCAGGATAGATGTATTGGTCGCTTGTTGCTTTATCATTTTGGTGTCAATCTACCTGTTATGATTTTTTCATATCCCGTCTTCAAATACATGGGCATGCGGAGTAGTCTTCCCCTACCGTCCTGGTACTTTATCTTTTTTTGATCCCTTTCATTGTTCTGAAGATAGGAGTCGCTTGTTAGGTGCTTTCCCTGTAAATATTTCTAATGTGTTTCTATTAAGGTTACTTAAAAATATGAAATTTGGTTTTGCAGGAACATAATTCTAACTCAAATAATGTTTTACTTCATTTTGGAGGACTTCATATTCTACTGGGGACACAGGATACTGCACACAAAATGGTTATATAAGCATGTTCACAGTGTACATCACGAGTGAGTGTTACGTGTTATGCAATTTATGCTTGTTATATTGATCATCTATGAACTACTATAGGGTTTTGCTCTATTGTGAAGGTATGCGACACCATTCGGACTTACTTCAGAATATGCTCATCCTGCCGAAATACTTTTCCTTGGATTTGCAACCATTTTCGGTCCTGCCATAACTGGGCCCCACTTGATAACTTTGTGGTTATGGATGGTTCTGAGAGTCCTAGAGACAGTTGAGGCACATAGTGGTTACCATTTTCCATGGAGTCCCTCAAACTTCTTTCCATTATACGGCGGGTGAGTGTCAAGTTCCTCGACCTTCACTTAATATCAGTTAATATCAGCTGGTTTGTTCATTCTGCTGTTGTACTTCTTGATGTTAAACTTTGTGCCCTTGCGTTTCAGCGCTGATTTCCACGATTATCATCACCGTTTGTTGTACACCAAGTCCGGAAACTATTCATCAACTTTCACTTACATGGACCGGTAAGTATCAAAACATATTGTCCTTTAAGGATAGTTGTTATTACTTTTGGAGTGAACGGTCATTTTAGTCTTTGAATGTGTCAAATATTGTCACTATAGTCTTTCAACGTATCAAAACTACAAAAACATCCCCGAATGTGTGTTTCCTTAGGGTCTGTTTGGGAGGACTTGTTTTTCTTTTTTAAATTAAGCAAGCTATAAAATATTTTTGAAAATGAAGTGTGATTGAATTACTATATATATGATCATATATCATGATTGAATTACTATAAAATATTTTTGAAAATGAAGGGTGATTGAATTACTATATATCATGATCATATATATGTGAAGTGTGAACTTTCTCATCGACTATAGTTAGTTTAGTCCATAAAATTACTAACAAAAGACACTCAAAGGGATGTTTTTGTAATTTCAATACGTTCATCGACTATAGTGACACCGCCTCACACATTTAAGTACAAAAATGACAATTTACTTCACATTTAATAATGCCTTGTAATTTGGATGCTTTAACAGTTTTCTATACTGACAAGGGTACGTGACTTCCTTGCTATGTATTAGGATATTTGGAACTGATGTAGGATACAGAAAGTTAAAAGCATTGAAGAACTCAGAATTCGAAGACAATTATGAGCAAAAGAAACAATAAGAATAGATTCTTGGGAACATCTAGAATGGTTAGAAAGTTGATTCCCAACTTAAGGGTATATTTGAAAAATGCTTGTCCTATAACCACATTGTATTTGTGTTTTTTGTTGTTGTAGCTGGTCTTGTTGACAAAGTGAGTATTGATTGTTTTTTTGTGGACATTCATGCTTGTTATGCAAAAAACTTAGTTAAGGTGCTTTAAATTTTGGAATACCTCTTCATTTCATGACTGTTATTTGTTTGATATAAACCCATATATGAACATAATTACTTCATGCATGTGTTTGGCTTAATATAATTATTATTCATAAATTTTTATTGATATGGATAGAATTGCATTTGGCTCAATAAAAGTAGGGTGCATGCAACCACTTGAAGCCAAAGGCCTATGGTTGTTAGTTTAAGTAACACATACTGCATACTACCTGACTACAAGTTTTTGCAGTCATTTTAAAAAAAAAGACCTCTGTGTTGTTGCTTTGTATTGGAAGTTTAGAACAGAGATGGTTGATACATTTTATATGGAAATGGATTCCAACACCTGAATGATTTTAAGTTGTAAGTTAAAACACAAATGATGAGATCCCTATCTAACAATTGACTTTACTGACTGCAGTCAATTTGGATCCCTTTTCTTTTTTGGGTATATAACACACACAGATGCTAAATTTTCTCATTCCACACCCAATGTTTCTTTTTTACCCCTCGCGTTTCCATTTTTGTCCTTGGATAAATATTTCGGAATGCGTTCTGATTTTTTTTGCCTTGGAAAAAAATTTCGGAATGTGTTTTCCGAATTTGAACTAGAAAAACTTTCGGAAAACATGTTCCGAAGTTTTTAACAAGGGCAAAAATAGAAAAACAGGGTAGAAAAGAAACATGGGGTGGAAAGAAAAATTCCAATATGTGAGGTTTTGTGTTTGAACCCGGGTGAAGGTGTCCGGCTTAGCAATATTGGAATTGCCGGTTGATCAATTTGGATCCCTTTTATATCCCAAAAATATTAAAAACAAAAAATTATATATGTGAATACATTTGTTTGGTAACACTGACAACCAATGCCAAAATTGAGCATCTTTGAAAGAAAGTTCTCCAAAGTAAATAAACATAGTAGAATCTAGGGTTGGACAACAAGCATATAAAATTTTTAGATTTTCTTTTGCCACCCTACATATTTTATTGCGTGCCCTACGAAATTATAAAAATACCCTTGTTTGCTACTTAGATAGCGGATACATCCCAAAAACACCTTACCAGATTTGTTTTTTATAATGTCTGTTACTTAAATAGCAGAAGGGTAAAAATGGAAATGCATAGGACGCGTGAGAAGCAGGCAGAGTGGCAAAAAAAAAACTCTAAATTTTTTTGAATTAGTTGCACCCTAGTTATATTGATACCCAATGAAGTAAAAAAAAAAAACTAGATCAGCACCCTAGTTTGCAATAAAATTGAAATATGGTAAAATACTAAAATCAGTAAAATGTAAATTTCTATCCCATCATACTTCCAAAATAATATATTCGAGATAGATATTACATAATTCCATGTCCTCCTTTTCAAGGTTAGTTGCCTCGCAACTAACTTAAGGAGGCTTGTTCATTTGTGAAATAACTCTCCTTGAGTTAGTTGCCTCATTGTATCTTCCACCTCAATTCTGATATTACTTGATCCGAATATAAATAAAAACTTCGTCGAGCCATGAATAAAACCACTTTTATATGTTTTGCAGGTGTTTGTATTCATGGAAATTGATAGTGAGAATGTATAAATTACATTAGAAATCTATATTGAAGATATAAAATAAGTGACCATATTATTTGACTATATGTCTATGCTATCATAATCATATCTGAAAATTGTGTCTTTCTCGCATCTTTTTTATTGTAGAAGTTTATAGTGATAATTGAAATATAATCACATGAGAAGACTGCATGCAACAAATACAGTAACAGAGAACAAACCATTATGCAGAAAAGTTACCCTTCAATATATATTCCCATCATGTTCTCCAAATGAAGCATTTGATACATCAAGAAGCTTCCTCATGCAAGAAGGCACCTAGATTATAGCATAATTGCATTATCAAATAGTATTATTAATTAAGCAGATTTAGATTTATTATTTTGAGGGCTCCAATAGAAAATCTAGATAGAGTATTATATAATCAAACAATACCCTCATCATATGTAGATTTTTCATTGCAGATATATAGTCAACATGGTACAAATTGGCCTTGCATAGCTCTCTATCTCTGTGGGAGAACCAGTTAAGGATCTGATAACAAAAAACAAAACCATAACTTAAAATCATATAGAGAAATTGTTTACCATAAACTAAAGAAATTAATAAAAAGAAATTGTCTAATATAATATACCTGATAAAATTTAGCAATTCACATGTGCACAATTTCTAAGATATCTTACAAGTAATAAAGAGGGCCATAGGAAATCTGCATCTTCATCAAAGTAGCTATCACCAAGTCCACCATGATATATGTCAAAATTTTGTATGTCAATATACTCAACATGAGCTATTTTTGGCCAGTCCTCGCCTATTTGCTTTCGACATTCATCTCTAAGTCGGAGCAACCACATATACGCGATGTTTTCATACCACTAAGGTGTTGGATGGTTGTTGGAAGACAAGCCAATTTGGGACACACATAAATCCTTAACTCACGAAGCGAGGTAAGGTTTTCGAAGCATTCAGGCCAGGATTCTATGTTTGGAAGATCAGACAATGTTAAGGATTGCAAAGTAGTCATATGCTGTAAAGCCTCGTGCAAACCTTCGACTTTTGAACAGTTACCAATTGCCAATGTCTTGAGACAAGTTAGATACTGTAAACCTGATGACATGTTAATGAATTGATGTTGCTGCAATAGTTAATATACAATACCTGGAAAGCAAAAGTGAACCTTGCAGAGCTTTTAAGTTGGCATTGTATTGTGGTGATTCTTACTGGTGAGAGGCCTATGCCAATAACGCGCGTGCTATAGTTTTGAAACCTTGTTTAGGATTGCTTGGAATGAATTGCCAAGAAATTTTTCTATTTAAGCTATCTTGTCATTTCTAGAATTAAAATGGAGGGTCTGTTTATACACATACTTTCTTTCTTAACTGTTTTTGTTGCCACTGATTTCAAATTAGACGATTACTGTTTATACACATACTTTCTTTCTTAACTGTTTTTGTTGGCACTGATTTCAAATTAGACGATTACTTACTGTAGTCTCGGTTTTTCAGTAGATATCTACTGCTAAGTTGTCCATGTATTTGTTCACAAATGGAAATTAAAAGAAAAAGTATTACTGAAGCAAACTTCAATTTGCTATAAATCGCAAAATGTATAATACAATATAATGACGACTTTACAAGAGTTAAATTCCAGAAAAATCAAAAGATTGTTGAGCATATTGCAGATCACTATCAATATTGGTTTCTCAACTAGATTATTTGAAGGAACTCTATAGCTGAAATTGGCCAGAAAGCATAAATCTTTCAATCTTGTTTATATTCTGTCCTTCACTTTCTATTATCGACTTCCATACCTTCCCCATCAAGAAGCTCTTTGACATCATTATTGTTTTTGTTTACCATCATTGATGATGATGACTCAAATGAATCATGTTTTCTTGTGAAGAAAGGAAAATCAAATTGGCAAATATCAACTCAGTTCAAAAGGAGAGCTTTACAAATTCGACGTTAATTTCCCTGGTTTGACTTGATCGAGCATCCAAGAAACTGTTACTCTCCCTTCCAGGCAGAGTCATTTACCGCACAAGGCATAGCTTGCACGTGAATTTCCATATGTGATGGGTTGTGAATCCTTGGAATTGGATTCATTCTGTGTTGGTTGTTCTGCCACAATAGTTCCATATCTTTCTTGATTTTGTCTTTTTGCAGATTGAATTGGCTGTTGCACGTGCAAACCAACAGATTGTGGAAAAGATTGCTCACAGAAGGTACCTTCTCCTTTCTATCAACCAAGAGAGAAAATATCAGTGAGCACAATCTGCATTAGATAATAGAAGGATACAGCCTCAGACAATGCTTGTGGTCAGCAATGTGGCTTCTATACAAAACTAGCATTTAAGCTGCGTATGTTCCGATTAAAACAGAAATACAAAAGACTAAATTAATCAGTAGCTATCCTAATTTGAAAAATTTAGCAATGCATAAACACAATTGAAAGCTAAAAATGATAAACCAAATTCTGCATTCTGCAGAAGTGGCAGACAATCCAATATGTACATAAGTAACAGGAGAAAGTATAAAATAGTTGAATGACTCGACTTTAAGTTCTAACACTCACCTTCAATGAAAAGTCAATTGAATCTAACAGAAGCAACTTGTCCTCAAAGTAATAAGCCAAAACTTTGGGTAACATCTGTTGTTATATGCAGAAGAACCATATCGAATACAGCTGTGACCCTTGCAACTCCACTAGCGTGTTTGGCTGAATCGTTCAATACCTACAAGTATCTTACCCACATTATCTACCAAAGAACATATAGTGATACATTAAACTTTCTTTGCCCCCAGGTTATAGTGATATACTAATCCAATTAAAATGTATAATACGCATACATAGACATGTACCTGTGATTGAAGAACTTTTGCAGCATAACAAGGTGGCGCCGTATTCCTACTCAAAAGATCAATCTGGTGTTTCGTATTTCAATATTTTGAACATGAGCTATCTTTGGCCAATCCTCACCTGTTTCATTGTCACATCTTTTCTCTAACTCACTGCAGCTATAAATTCCCAAACTTTCCAGACCAGTAAGGCTTTGAATGCTCATCGGAAGACACATCAACTTCGGACAATTAGAAATTTTTAGATGGCGAAGAAAACCTAGGTTTCCTAACGATTCAGGCAAGGATGCAAGGTTGGGAAGATCCCTCAATATTAACGATTCAAGGACAGTCATATGTTGTAAAGCCTCATCCAAACCTTCTATTTTTGACCAACTCCAAATCATCAGTAACTTAAGAGAAATGAGGTTTCTTAGCATACCATCTGGAAAACATGTTAGCTCTTCATTATCGTAGAAACAAAGCGATTCAAGGCTACCATATCTATGAATTGAACTTAGTAAACCTTGGTTGCATTTTCCTTGTATACACATATGCTCGAGAGATGGAATGCAAGGCAAGCCTAACAAATTAGGACATTCAATTATTACAAGTTCGGAAAGGTGCGGGAACATTTCCTCTCTATCCTCCCTTGATATCTTTATCAGGTTTGGCAGCTTCTCAAATGACAGATGTTCCAGAGCTATGAATCCACCCGCAACTCCACCATCGTAGGATTCCTCTTCTAAGTATGTTATACAACTGATGTTGGATATAAATAGTTCCTTTAGAAAAGGTAGTTTCCCCAACTGTGGGAGGTGTAAACAGCTTTCGCAATCCTTGAGATGTACACACTGTAAATCTTTGAAAGAAGGACTAGACATCCATTGTGGGAAATGGACACCGGTATATCCTTCCACACCCAATACATGAAGCTGATGGATATGAGGTTGAAGAACTTCAAGAATCTGCTCAACATTTTCCTGCAATTGGGACTCTTCAGTTTTCTCCCACGACAACGACAAAAGGTTCAAGTGCTTACTAAACATATTGGCTTTTTTAGCATCCGTTACACTTTTCACTCTCTCAAGATGCTTGATGTGAAGCTCTCCTTTAAGATTTAGTTGTCCTAATTCTTCCAAAAGGAACCCTCTTTTGTGGCCAACTACATACATGCTCAAAGTCCTTAGGGAAGTCAACTTCCCTATATGGGGAGGCAAGCTTGACAGGTTATTGCAAAAATTCAATGATAGATGTTGTAGAGCTTTCAATCTTATCAAATTATTAGGCAACTTTTGGAGTTTATAACATTCATCTAATTTCAAAATTTGCAAATTCCACAACTTACATATGGATTCTGGAAGAGTTTCAAAGTCACCCGAAGAAAGGTTCAAATACCTTAGATGTTTTAAATGACTTATTGAAGAGGGAACTTCTTTAATACATTTCAAATCAAGAGCCCGCAAAGAATAAAATTTCAATATACGAGGTAGAAGTTCGTCACCATTAACCGATGTCACTGTGCAAGTCTTCAATGATTTGATGCTACGCAGCTGGACTGGATCGACTTCCCTATATGAAATTCCCATATAAAATGAGAGATGGCGGATTCTTTCAGACATACTAGGCATGTCATCATTGTCTATAATGCAACACACCTCTTCAGAAACAGATTGTGCAAGATCATGAACAAGATCATGCATCTTGAAACTTGTAATTTTGCCAAATATATCTGTCTCAATATCTTGAAAAAATGATCTCCAGTATAATTCATTCCACACCCCATTACCAATATCTTCCTCGTCCAACATTTCATTGGATGAAATAAAGCCATTAGCCATCCATAGCTCAATTAGAAACTTCTTACTTATTCTTTCGTCTTTGAGAAAAAGAGCACAAAAGGCAAAACATTGTCTCAATTTTATTGGCAAATTCAAGTAACTTAATCTCAAGGCCGGCATCACATAATCTTCATCTTGTAAATTCCATAGTTTGCTTTCCTTGACATTGAGCCACTCAATTTCCTCTCTTTTAAGCGTAAGAGACTTCCTAGTGCTATTGCCGCAAGAGGCACTCCCCCACACTTCTTTAGAATCTCCTTTCCTATGACCACAAGCTCTGCTCGTTCTACCTCATTTGGTCCAAAAGCTTGTTGTTTAAACAATTCCCAACAATCTTTGTCAGATATCTTTGTTAATTCATAACGAGGAACTGTTCCCATGATTTCTGCTACCTTTGCAAGACGAGTAGTGACCAAAATCGAAGCACCACTTCCCCCACAAGCCAACATAGATCTCAATCTATGCCAATTCTCTTGTTTCTCGTTCCACACGTCATCTAAAACAAGTAAAAATCTTTTCCCTTGCAATAGGTCTTGAAGTCTTCTTTGTGCTGGCTCTATATCCAAATCCTCACAAGCCTTCTTAGTTGCCGATTCTATGATGGCTTTAGTCATTTTTTTCAGACTAAAATTATCAGAAACACACACCCAAATTCTCATCTCGAAGTGGTTGACTGCCCTCTCGTGATTGAAGACGAGTTGGGCAAGTGTTGTTTTACCTAATCCACCAAGGCCTACTATTGGATAGACGGATAAGTCCTCCAATTGAGACGCATCACCAACCAAAAAGTCTACAATTTTTTCCTTTTGTTCGTCTCTTCCATAGACTCGAGGTTGAGTAATGATCGATGTTGTTTGGCGCCAATCAAGAAATCCACTTCTCTTCTCTCTAACCATCTCAGTCAAATGAAACTTACTCCTCTCTTCAGCTATTTCATCTAACCTCTCTCGTATGCTTTTCATTTTCTTAGCAATTTTGTAACGGAAAGCAACATGCTTTGGATGAAAGGAGGATACGAAAGAGCTTTGTACCTTGTTTGATAGTCCTTTACACTCCATCTCCAATGCTTGAGTGGCACACTCGTCCAAGATGTCATCGAGCACATGAGCAGCATCTTTAAGCTTTAGCAGCCAATCTTTGATCGCTCTGTCAGTGAATTGTTTCTCCTCAGCATCTTCAAGAGTAGCCTTGATTGTAGTGAGCAAGCTTGAAAGACTTTTAAAGTCTTGATCGAAACCAAGAAATAGAGTCAACTTCTTGTGAATGAGTGAGTTCAAATTGTGAAGCACAAGTTCAAGCACAGCTTCAGCCATCTTCAAAGTTCTATAACTATCAAAATGAAAGTGCAAAATTTGTTTGAATGAGAAATGCAGTGGTTGTATAATTGTATTTGATCAAACAAAAAGTTTAATAAGAAATGAAGGTGAAAAGTTATGTGTGATTAAAATTTCGTGGAAACTAATTAGATGAAAATGACAGCCATTAATGTTAATGCTCATCAATTTTTTATTGTTTCATTGAAAATTTGGAACTTGGTGGAAACAAGCTGATGAAAATGACATAATATTAGATTAAATAAACAGATATCTTACATTAATATCAGGCCGAAACTTCATGGATGGTGTTGTTTTTATGCAGAGTCGGGTTCGAAACCCAGATACTCCACTTATTTTCTTTTAAGGTGGAATTTTTAGCCATTAAATTAATAGACAAAAAAAATAATTAGGGATTGTTGGAGTAATATTTTTGGCCAAATTTTATCAAAGCTCGTCTAATATAATTTTTTGAAAATGTTTATACTCCTCTATTGCATTTTCAATGATGTATTTATAATTATTTTATACAATTTAAGAAAATGTAATAATTAAAAAAAAATAAAATGTGCATTGTTCTTAAAATGTATTGATGACCTATTTGAAAGTCGTGACGGTAATTATGATGAAAGGATATAGTTGTAAAATATTGTATTGAAAGTTGAGTATGCCTTTTTAAATATTTTAAGTAGTTTAAATTAGAAATTTGTTTAAATAGTTACCAACTTGACCTGACTACCATGGTTGAGGTTCTTTGTTTACTTTGTCGAAGTCATTCTTGACTGAGACAAAGTGAGGAATGTGATTTAAAAGGTGGTGTTCTGTTGCAAGTGAAACATCATAAAAGTTAAATTCAAGAAAAATCGAGAGATTATTGAGCATATTGCTAGGTGTAAGAAAATACAAAAGGGTATTGGAGAAGGAGTAATTACAATGACTTACATGAATGAAGACAAGTGTCAAAAGAAAAACATGCGACAAGACAAGTGGTAAAGAAACTACGGTACATGACACAGGACAAATGTGATACATACAACAAAGTGTATATCACATGTAAGAAGATGTTATAGGTGCAGAGGGACGGATATAGAGGGGGGCAGGCAGTGGCCAAACCCCCCCCCCCCCCCCTCCCTCTCACGTATCATTTATATTTATATGTATACATTCACCCACTCCAATTATATATGTATGGAAAATAATGATATTGTGAATATACATATAAACTCTATATTAGCATAGATTATATACATTAAATAAGTAAAGACAGTTTTATTTTGGTTTGAACTCTAAACTTTGCGATTATATCTGAATTTCGGTAGTGTTTATTATTTTGTCTATTGTCTAAAAGGATATGATTATTTGTATTTGTTGACAAAAAAAAAAGTTTACACCAACATCCAATGAAAATAAAAAAAAATTGTTTAAAGTGGGGTGTAGTAGAATGATTTGGCAAAATAAATGGTTGTTATTATATGTCGGTTCATATCCTATTTTCTCTTAATTTTATTATATATAACTATTATTTTTGGCCCCCGGTACAATAACTTTCTGGATCCATCCCTGTATAGGTGAATTATGGATGGACTTGAGAAAAATATACTAACAATAGGTTTGTCAACTAGATCAGTTGGAGGAATTTCATTATAGTTATAGCTCAAATTGGGCAGAAAATCATTAATCCTTTCCTTCAGTCTTGTTTTAAACGGTGTCTTTCACTTTCTATTATTGACTTATTTTGATAAATTTCTTGAAAGATTAAAGTTGGAATTTATTTACCTTAAAGTTGGAATTTAAAACTAACAAATTCTTAATGCTATCAATAAGCAAATTAAACTCAGAACTTCCACTATTTTATTTTATGAAAAATGCTAAATAGTGTCCCAGGGGCACTAGTTAAGCATGTTAAAATAGAAATTCTGTCTCGAAATGCGTGCATTCAATGCCTCAAAAGTATAAAAAGTTGTCTTTTCAATATAAATTTTATTTTTTATTTCCTTTTTAGATATGCTTAACAAGTGCCCCGGAGGCACGGTTTAGCACGACCCTTATTTTATAAGCTTCAGAACTTCCACTATGGTTAGCATGCAAATTAAACTCAAAACTGATGCGTCCCATATAGGGGTGATCGTATCCGAACCAATCCAAAAGTAAAACCGCAAATCGAACCAAACCAAACCGAAAACCGCAAAAACCGCATTTGGTTTGGATGTATTTGGATGGCTTTCTTACTGAACCGCAAACCGCAAAACTGTAACGACCCAAAATTTAGTATTTGTTATTTAATTATTTTATTACGCGAGGGCGTGATTTATAATTAAATTATTAAGCGGCGAATAATCATTTAGCGAGAACGTAAGTTATTGAGCGAGAAGTTATGTTGTTTGGGCCTTGGGGCGTGTAAGTGGTTATTGGGCCTAAGCCAAGTGGGCTTGGATCCATGAGAACAATGGGAGCTCTATAAGTAGCCAAGTCAAACCAATGAATAGTCTCATAAGTTGCAATTCTTGAGAAAGAGCAAGAGGAGGAGCTCATGAGGGAGAGGGAGAGCTCGTGGGAGAGAAAGAGAAGAGCAAGCTTGTGGATTCGTCGAGCTAAGGTACGAGAGTTAGATTGCATATTCGTGAGTGATTCGAAAGAGGGGAGGATGTCGATTCCTCCATTCCCAAACTCTTTCCACTCTATTTTCTTGTGGGTTTTGTGGGTGATTTTCTTGATGGAAAATGGATTCTTTTGATCCTAACATGTGTAGTGAACTCATGGTAGATGAGGTAAACAACTTTGGGGAGTTGAAAGTGGGTATATGTAGATGTTTGATCAATGATTTGCATGTTTTGTTAAACTTGCTTATTTTGCAAGAAATTGACATGATTTTGATTGTTTGATGTATTTGGATGTTTGGAAGGGAGGATTAATGTTCCTTGATACCATATATGCTTGAATTAGCTGTTTATAAGAATTTATAACATGTCTAGATGGATTTTTGAGTTGATTTGAGGTTAAACCGCCTTATTGAAACTCAAGAACAGATATTTTTCTGGTATAGTTCGCTAAGCGACCAGGAGTTCGCTGTAGCGAACAGGTTCGCTGAAGCTCGCCGAAGCTCGCTATGAGCAGGTGATCCCCTGGTGAGGTTCGCCATGTCTCGCTAAGCCCTCGCTTAGCGAAGGCCTCTGTGACAGCAATTGTTGTTGATGTTTATAAGTGTAATTAGGCACTTGTAACATGGTTTAAGGGTATCCTTACATGATCATTGATACATGTTGATACTGTTAATGCTTATTGTTAATCGTTATATGATTGATAAACGTGTATGCAATAAGTTGTAGCTTAAAGTGAGCAATGTGATGTTTTAGCATTAATTTGCAATGTTAAGGAAATGATGTGTGTTTTATGACATAAGTGTAAATGAAACCTTATGTGTATAAAAATGGTTATGCAGATAATTATCATGTGAATAATTATGATTCGAGTGATAGGATATTGTGTTATCCTAATGTGTTAGATGTTGGAATTGTGTTTCCGCATCAGTGAATGAATAGCTTCGAGCTAGATAGCGTCATGTATTTGATGTGTTTAAAAGTAATCATGCATTCATGAATAAATTGTGATATTGGAATCATGTGTATTCCAATAGAGTAAATGGACTATGTTTTCCAAAAGTGGCCGAAGATGGGATTATGTTATCCGAAATCTAGAGCCCATATCCAAACATGATATAAAACTGTGTGACTCCTCTTTATGAGTGAGATGGTTGATGATAACCGAGATCCGACATGATTTTAAACTGTATTGATGATGATCCTGCATGATCTAAAACTGACACCATCCAACAACGATGTAAAACTGAATGAGATGGTCTAAGTTGGCCAGCATCCTGCATGATGTAAAACTGATGTAGAGTCCGTGCATGACTATAATCTGAACAGTCCGTGCATGACTATAATCTGAACAGTCCGTACATGACTATAATCTGAACAGTCCGTCATGACTGAAATCTGAACAATGTAAATGGGTACCACATGCATTAGTCGTGTCTAGGGATGACATGACATTGGATAATTGACATTAGATGCATTAGGGTAAATGCACATGTATTTGATAATTGTTATGTGACAATATCTGATTGGATTGTAATGTGTTTTCCGTATATGTTAAGCGTTGGTATTTACTAATTGTTTAATACTGTGATTGTTGCCATGACTTGATATGTGAGTAGAGTCCGTCATGACTATAAAATGAACAAGTGTAGAGTCCGTCATGACTATAAAATGAACACTTTGGTAGTGTCCGAGAAGACGTGAAACTATATGATTGGTGTGTTTGTAAATGAATGATTAATTGGTAGTCGTATTTGACGATGTATGTGCGTGAGTTAGAAATGTATGATAGCGTGTGAAGTGTGTAGTATACTACTCACACTTATATTTATGTTTATGTTTTCTAACTCTCTGCTTTGTGTTAATTGCTGGACCTTTGGGGGTCCAGGTTGACAGGTTATGTGTTAGCCTCGTCCGAGTGCAATGGTGAAGCTCTGCTCTGATTGAGACACGGGAAAAAGGGGTTTTTATATGTATATGCATGTAGTCCTCTTAGTATACTCTGTTGGTCTTAAGCTTTCATTTGAAAAGTATCCGTTTTGTATAACTAATAACGCATCGTTCGATGCGAGGTTTTGTTTTTAGTTCATTCGAATATTTTACTAGATAAATGTATTAGTATTATCTTTGAATGAAGTTTGTGATATTCAAACCAGCGCTTTATAAATCAGATTTTCAATTTTTCCGCTGCGTATTTTCGAAAAAGATTTTATAAAGGCAGAGTTAATTAAATAACGGGTTTGGGTGTTACAAAGTGGTATCAGAGCAGGTCGTCTTCGGACTGTGAGGTTAGGTGTCAATCAGAGCCGGTCTGTGCATTCAGATCGAGTGAGCATGTGTGCCAGTTGTGTCTGTCTGTTTTTGTTGTGTATTATTATGTTTATAGCTTGAGTGTTTACTTAAGTGTGAATGTATTCTCGTGTTGAGAAGTTGTTGAAAGCATGCTATATTCTATATGTATATATATATACATGTTTGAATTGATTTTGTGGGATTCATATCTGTGAGTGATATGGAATGTAATGCATGTACTTGACTCGATGTCTTGTGTACATGGATGTTTCATTGTCTTACATATAGTTTAGTTATAAATATATGTATAGACATGTGGTAGTAATTATGTATGCTAGTTGTTACGTAGGTTGTTACGTTAGCATAGACTGGAATAGTGTGTTTATGTATTTTGCAGTGGTGTGTATGTCAAGAGGACTGCACCGGGGTTTTGAGTAGATGCTTAGATATCTTACCTTATGTTTACCCTTTGCATACGACATGCATGTGAATGCTGTCGGTATTAGACTTCTCTTGGGAGGAATAAATTTGGAATCGATAGGACGGTTAGGTGCTTACACCGGATGTTCTAGTGGAAGTGTAAAGGTGGGTTTGAGATAAGTGGGGGAGAAGATTTTGTCTCTCCAAGATGTTTCGAACGCGAGAAGTAAGGACGAATAGAGATGTTCTTGAAGTGGATTATTTAAGATTGAGTAGCATTGTTCGAAGTGGAGTTCTTGTTTGGAGAATATTTTGGAGAAAGTATCAGATGATCATTTCGGAGTGAGTCGGAATGAAGTTGTTTAGCCGTAGGGAGAATGTGGCCATTGGGGAACGATGGAGCAGATTGAATGTTAAGTGAACACCGTTGCTGGGAAACGGAGAAGACGTGTGCGTCGAGGGTAAGAAAACCTAGTGATGATCATACGACGAGTATGCGAATGGTGGATACCTTGAGGGTTAAGTTAAGTGGGAGATTGATGTCAAGGATGGAAGGTGTGGTTAAGGAACTGAAAACCCGATTACAATAAGTGGGACTGGTGGTGTTTCTAGCGGAACTCGTAGCAAGAATGTTCCATTGTTTGGTTGTCTTTCACTTGATGGTTCATCCTCAAAGAGGAGGAAGAGTGATAAAGATGGAAGCTTTGTTGATGAAAAGTTTTCAGAGGAATCTGATGAGAGTTGTGTTGGAATCAACAAGACGGAGATCATGGTTGTTTGGAAATCAACTTTTGATAGTAGCTGAGATTTAAATACAGAATTACTAGGTGATCAAGAAGAGCCTAGGAAGGATTTATAAAGGTTGAGTATGTTTGAACCGAGTAGTCATTTCTTGGAAGGATTTGAGAAGCTAAGTGCGAAGTGTTACCTTTGGATGTTTGGGGATAAGAAAGTTAGCCTTTGGAAACGTGTCAAGCACGAGTATTAGAGAGACGTAAGAAAGTGACTTATGTCAAGTAAGAAATTGCGGAAAGGACTATCTCACACATAAGTGATTGTTGTGTTTGGAAAATGTGTGTTGAGAATTTGGAAGTGATGCTTGAAGTAAGTATCAGAGATGTTTTGTAGCAATTGGAAAATTATTTATGAAATGGAAAAGTCGGTGGAGATTAGAGATGTCGGACACATCGTATCTATGGGAATAGTATAGTAATACCATGTGGGAAGGAAATAAATGATTATGGATATTTTCGTCGTGAACGGTGGGATGATAGTGAGTCGACGAGTGACTTAAGGTAATATTTTGGATAAGAATATTTCGACGGGAAATGATATCGGGAAGGTCATGTTAAGGAAGTCAGAAATTGGATAAGAGATTATTTGGAAAATAAAACAGTTATGTTGAATGTTCGACGCAATGATTTGGGGAATTGCAAGGAAAAAGAATTTGACGGTTGGATAGTATATTTTTGGCATGTGTTAAGAAATTTGAGAAGTTAGACAGCAGATGAGTGTAGAGGTTGTGCTACCGAATGAATGGTTGGAGTGAGATTCGACGCAGTCAAGAACTTATGGAGTTTGAAAAGTTGTGAAGTATGCAACGGAAGGGTCTTTCGGAGTATTTTGGGTTAAGTGGTTTTGTTTTGGAGTGGTGCTGCGAGTACCGTAAGATGTTAAGAGAAAGTTTTAAGTAGTTTGATGAGAATGGTTTATGCCATCATCACGATTGTTGACTATCTATCGACAAATCAAGGGATTAGCTGTCCTTGATCTATTGTTGATGAGTAGACGAGATTGTGTCGATTGGGATTGACTGATTTTGTCAAACTTGGTTTGGTTTGGAGTTTGTATGTTTTGTTGGTACGAATCCGGAAGAAGTGTGAATTTGAATCGGGGTTTGTGTAAGAGACCGTATTGGTTAAGGTGTTATGACTAAGAAAACCCGTTGGTTAGAATGCAAGTTGGGAATTAGAAAGTCGGATGAGGGAGTTTATCCGGAGTTGTGTTTTAGTCGGGTAATTTTCGAGGGCGAAAATCTTTTAAGGGGGGTAGAGTTGTAACGACCCAAAATTTAGTATTTGTTATTTAATTATTTTATTACGCGAGGGCGTGATTTATAATTAAATTATTAAGTGGCGAATAATCATTTAGCGAGAACGTAAGTTATTGAGCGAGAAGTTATGTTGTTTGGGCCTTGGGGCGTGTAAGTGGTTATTGGGCCTAAGCCAAGTGGGCTTGGATCCATGAGAACAATGGGAGCTCTATAAGTAGCCAAGTCAAACCAATGAATAGTCTCATAAGTTGCAATTCTTGAGAAAGAGCAAGAGGAGGAGCTCATGAGGGAGAGGGAGAGCTCATGGGAGAGAAAGAGAAGAGCAAGCTTGTGGATTCGTCGAGCTAAGGTACGAGAGTTAGATTGCATATTCGTGAGTGATTCGAAAGAGGGGAGGATGTCGATTCCTCCATTCCCAAACTCTTTCCACTCTATTTTCTTGTGGGTTTTGTGGGTGATTTTCTTGATGGAAAATGGATTCTTTTGATCCTAACATGTGTAGTGAACTCATGGTAGATGAGGTAAACAACTTTGGGGAGTTGAAAGTGGGTATATGTAGATGTTTGATCAATGATTTGCATGTTTTGTTAAACTTGCTTATTTTGCAAGAAATTGACATGATTTTGATTGTTTGATGTATTTGGATGTTTGGAAGGGAGGATTAATGTTCCTTGATACCATATATGCTTGAATTAGCTGTTTATAAGAATTTATAACATGTCTAGATGGATTTTTGAGTTGATTTGAGGTTAAACCGCCTTATTGAAACTCAAGAACAGATATTTTTCTGGTATAGTTCGCTAAGCGACCAGGAGTTCGCTGTAGCGAACAGGTTCGCTGAAGCTCGCCGAAGCTCGCTATGAGCAGGTGATCCCCTGGTGAGGTTCGCCATGTCTCGCTAAGCCCTCGCTTAGCGAAGGCCTCTGTGACAGCAATTGTTGTTGATGTTTATAAGTGTAATTAGGCACTTGTAACATGGTTTAAGGGTATCCTTACATGATCATTGATACATGTTGATACTGTTAATGCTTATTGTTAATCGTTATATGATTGATAAACGTGTATGCAATAAGTTGTAGCTTAAAGTGAGCAATGTGATGTTTTAGCATTAATTTGCAATGTTAAGGAAATGATGTGTGTTTTATGACATAAGTGTAAATGAAACTTTATGTGTATAAAAATGGTTATGCAGATAATTATCATGTGAATAATTATGATTCGAGTGATAGGATATTGTGTTATCCTAATGTGTTAGATGTTGGAATTGTGTTTCCGCATCAGTGAATGAATAGCTTCGAGCTAGATAGCGTCATGTATTTGATGTGTTTAAAAGTAATCATGCATTCATGAAAAAATTGTGATATTGGAATCATGTGTATTCCAATAGAGTAAATGGACTATGTTTTCCAAAAGTGGCCGAAGATGGGATTATGTTATCCGAAATCTAGAGCCCATATCCAAACATGATATAAAACTGTGTGACTCCTCTTTATGAGTGAGATGGTTGATGATAACCAAGATCCGACATGATTTTAAACTGTATTGATGATGATCCTGCATGATCTAAAACTGACACCATCCAACAACGATGTAAAACTGAATGAGATGGTCTAAGTTGGCCAGCATCCTGCATGATGTAAAACTGATGTAGAGTCCGTGCATGACTATAATCTGAACAGTCCGTGCATGACTATAATCTGAACAGTCCGTACATGACTATAATCTGAACAGTCCGTCATGACTGAAATCTGAACAATGTAAATGGGTACCACATGCATTAGTCGTGTCTAGGGATGACATGACATTGGATAATTGACATTAGATGCATTAGGGTAAATGCACATGTATTTGATAATTGTTATGTGACAATATCTGATTGGATTGTAATGTGTTTTCCGTATGTGTTAAGCGTTGGTATTTACTAATTGTTTAATACTGTGATTGTTGCCATGACTTGATATGTGAGTAGAGTCCGTCATGACTATAAAATGAACAAGTGTAGAGTCCGTCATGACTATAAAATGAACACTTTGGTAGTGTCCGAGAAGACGTGAAACTATATGATTGGTGTGTTTGTAAATGAATGATTAATTGGTAGTCGTATTTGACGATGTATGTGCGTGAGTTAGAAATGTATGATAGCGTGTGAAGTGTGTAGTATACTACTCACACTTATATTTATGTTTATGTTTTCTAACTCTCTGCTTTGTGTTAATTGCTGGACCTTTGGGGGTCCAGGTTGACAGGTTATGTGTTAGCCTCGTCCGAGTGCAATGGTGAAGCTCTGCTCTGATTGAGACACGGGAAAAAGGGGTTTTTATATGTATATGCATGTAGTCCTCTTAGTATACTCTGTTGGTCTTAAGCTTTCATTTGAAAAGTATCCGTTTTGTATAACTAATAACGCATCGTTCGATGCGAGGTTTTGTTTTTAGTTCATTCGAATATTTTACTAGATAAATGTATTAGTATTATCTTTGAATGAAGTTTGTGATATTCAAACCAGCGCTTTATAAATCAGATTTTCAATTTTTCCGCTGCGTATTTTCGAAAAAGATTTTATAAAGGCAGAGTTAATTAAATAACGGGTTTGGGTGTTACAAAAACCGCAAACCGCAAAAACCGCGGATAACCGCAAAAACCGCATTAAGTTACTATTATATATTTATATTCCAATATCGTAAAAGAAAATATATTTATATTCCAATATACATGCCCAATTACCAAGTCAGTCGACCAAATTAATCGAACTTCAAGTTGTTTTTATTTTTTGTACTGAAATTTTATTTTGGTGTTGTAATGTTATTTTAAATAAACAAATTTTATCGGTACCGTGATGTTATTTTGAAAATTCAATTTTTTTATATATTTAAAATTGTAAGTTACTATAATGTTATTTTGGATAAATAATTTTTGTTGGTACTACAATGTTATTTTGGAACTTCAATTTTTTATTTTTTTTTTATGCTTAAAATTGTTCGGTACAATCGTTATATTTTAAACCGCACCAACCGAACCGATCCAAACCGCATTGGTTTGGTTTGGTTTGGTTTGGATGACTTTTTAAAAATCAACCGAACCAAACCGAACCGCATGCATTTTTATCTCGCGGTTAGGATGACTTTTATGCTCAAAACCGAACCAAACCGCACCGCGATCACCTCTAGTCCCCCATATCTATAATATGTAATAAGCCAGACATATTTCCCTTTCTCTCTCCTCTCCTCATTCAACCTCATTCCTCAAATTTAATTCCTCACATTTAATTACTCACTATAATCTATCCTCTCCTCATTCAACTTCATTCCTCACATTTAATATAATTATGAATTTTAATGGTCATTGTTTAATTGGAAATTGATTCGGAATACTTTTCGGCCTAAAATTTTGCATCCCAAGTCAATTTTTCTCCTAGAGGCAATTGAAATTCCTCATCTCTCTCACTCTTTTTTATCATCTCCCTCCTCACACCGTCACAGTGCCGTCGTCGTCCTCACGCCGCTCCACCTTCTCCTCACGTCGCAGGGTGGTTGTCCTCTTCACGTTGTAGCATCGCCCTCCCCAGCATGTCTTCTTACATCACTCCCTGTCATTGTCTTCCTTGCGCGGTCTTAGTCCTCAAATCGCCACAGTCCCAATGTGTCGTCTTCGTTCGCTTTGTCATACGGTACAAACAAGTGAATATGTTTTCGTTTTCATTTTGATATTTTGTTCGCTCTGTGTTTTTGTTTTCAGAAGTATGGAATCATAAGAATCTCGACTTTGGTTATTGATTTGTTTGATTTCTACAATTGTTTTTTTCTCTCCTTCAATCGGGGTGCTTTTTGTTCTGTAATTTTAACTATTCCCGTCATATAAATTGACTTAAAGGTTACATATTTGTGTTCACCATTGCTATGAAGAAAAAGATTTTGAAAGGTGTGTTTGCACTTTGCATCAAATCAATTGTCTTCAATATCTGATTATTTGTTTCTTCGTTCCAATTTTAACGCATGTCTTTTTTTTCCCTTCCATCTTGCCCTTTCTAATTTTAATCATCAATTTAGACATGAAGGTAGATAGACATGAAATGGTACATAGACAATTAAGCATCGATTAAGCATGTTACCATGCTTTTCCAATCTCTGATTAGTGGTGGTACATATACATGAATGGAATGCATCATGGTCCAGGGAATCAAGGCAAGTTTGTTTTCCCCTTCTTTTCTTTTTTTAAGGTTTATTAGAATTAGAATAAATGAATCTTATTTTTTATTTTTAATATATTGGTTTGTAATTTAATGATTACAAATGCAATTTGATTTCATCTTTTATTTTAATATTCAGGATTCTCCTTTGAAGCATAATGGTGTGGCTTTGTTTATAGGATTAATCTACATATTGTGCTTTACTATTCGGCCCGGTAACATAATTTATTGATTATTGAAAGAAGAGGTCTGTGATTATAATGGTTTATTCATTCAAATTTATGTGTATCGTCATGTCTTGGTGTATTTGGACCGTTAGTCATTGGCATATGGTAGTTCTTTTATGGTTCCTATTTTTAAATACCTCACTCTCGGTGTCCATTTTAACCATTTTGTTGATACATTTCATGGTACAATGATGTTATTTGAGGAAAATGGACATTTTTAATCTATACATCTAGACTATATATTGACCGACAAAACAAATAATTGTACTTTTTCACACAATTTGAAATGATGTTCGGCCACATTCACATTTAGAAGCTTACCATGTTCTACAAGTTGAGATTAATAGTATATAGTTTAATATATGATTTTAATTTTGTCTAATGCAATTTTCTTCTCAATAACTGCACTATACATTTAAAGATGTATTAGCATTAGAACTTGACCTTCTCTATCACATATTGAACTGAACGAATTTCTTATTTATATATAGAAATTCACGTGACAGTGTGTCATGCTAGATGAAGGGACTAAAAAACATGTGCGCAGTGCTATCACAAGTGGAAATGGACTCTTTGTTCTATTGAGACTGTAAAAACCACACCAAATATTGTGTGCAGTTGTCGGACCCAAAGAGGTAAAATTTTTACAGGTGCAACCAAAATTTTTAATCGCCAAGTATTTGGTAATATTCAGTACCATTAAAAAAATTATTTGAGGACAAAATTTCAAAAGTATGCGCATATTGGGAATTCGGCCGTGATAAGATTTTGTAACTTTTGAATTTTTGTTTCAGGACAAACTACCAAGCTTGATGAAGAATTCATTTTTGGTCTACCATTGAATCTGGATGTTGTATGTTATCTAATTACTTTCTATCATAAGAGTGAATGCAATTTGATTATGAACTATATAGCAAGTAAATTCTAGAATGCAATTTGATTATGAACTATATAGCAAGTAAATTATAGAAATATCAATTGCAAAACTTTAAATAAGTCTAATTCTTTATAATCATTCACTTATTTTTTATTAAGGTCTTCATTTCTATATGAAGTGTAGGCTCTACTTTCAGATTGATAAGTGAATGATTTGGAAAATGCATAACTTGAAACCAAATGCCTTCTTCCCAAACGAAATTGGCCAAAGTTGGTAAAGGAGAAATAGTTGTTACAGCGCATCAATTGCGTTGAAGATGTACAAGCTAAAACATACTGGTAGCTTTTATAATTTAGTCCTTTTACATTGGTAGAAAATGTTTGAATTTCTGGAATTTGCAGCATATCATTTATGTCCAGCAATTTCTGTAGTAATTATAAATTGCTATAATTTTCAGGTGGGGTGCAACTTAAGGGTCCAGCTATAGACACAGTCCTTGCATTAATGTAATATTTTCTTCAAATTGGACAAGTGGTAATACAACTATAAACTTCATGTTTGTGATTGTATCTTTATAAATTATAGCACAATTATATATCCATTAGGAAGTTAAATTAGATTTAGCATATATACTTTCATCAACTACCATTTATTTTATATTTTTTCCGTATGTCAACCAAAAGTTAACGAGATAACTTGAATACCTAATCAAAGATCACGACAAAACAAAACATACTCATAGATTTTAATCAATTAATTTATATATAAATGCAGTGCATTGTTTTTGTCATTGTTAATTCAATTCAAACACATTAAAAGAGTTTAAGGGCCTATTTTTGTAAGGATGCCTTCTTTGACATTCCAAGCACATGATAAGTGTTTAAAGGGGGCCTATTTTTGTTGGTATACTTTTCTTTTAAAGAACAATTCAGTTTCATGTTACTGAGATTCGAAAGTTTAGATCCCTTGGGATAGGTTGCAGGATAGGTATATTTGTGATTTATCATTTCTCTAAGTACTACATATTGAATTTACTTAAATTATCCCCTACCATGCCGAGTTGCTTAAAAACCGCTAACATCTCTCAGTTGTAGAGCTTATGATAATTGTGGTTGGCTTACTTTCTTTCCCATTATTTGTATCATTAATGATACATTTTATTGTCTCGCGGGCATATATTCATTAGTTTTGCATCCATTATTGATGTTGCCTTTTTTTTGTACAACATTCTTGACGTGGCTTTATCATATATATATTTTTGAAGTTTGCATTATGCTACATTTAGAGTTGGCCTTCCTAATACATTTAGTTAACCTTATTCAGCATTGGGTGTGCATCTGTAGCCGGTCTTGGTTGGGGAGTATTTGAAAGGGATTAGAGTTTACGATTGGACCAATAATGCCACAGTGATCTTATTTGAAATCTATCTATTTATATATTATTTGAGAACTTTTTTTCAAGTTTTATTGTACACGTGGTACTCTCAGATGAATCCTCTTATAATATTGTTTTGGCATTAATGTCTCATAATCAAATCTATAATCAAATCAAAATCACCGGAAAAGCCAGTCTCCGCCACCACCACGAAAAATTTCTCTATCTCCTTCTCCCTTTTGTCTCTCACTCTCTCTTCTCCATGCGACAGAAAGGTACAATTTGTTAAAAAATCTATAATTTTTCTAGGTTTTAGTTTTCTGGAAAATTTTGATTTTGGAAATTTTGATTTGTTTATTTGATTGATTGATCGAATAAATACAGATAATAGATATACTCAATCCTTCTTATTGTGTTGTCATGTTGAGTTAGAAATTTTTTGACGTTGTTAGGTTAGAGTTAGAAAATTTTTCTCTGCATAATGTGGTTTAGTTTCTCTTTAACATGTTTTTCCTAATTTCTGGACAGAACACTTATACAATAATTAATTCATAATTAGTCTCTTCGCTCTAAGTATAATTAAGATGTGTATGCGTGTTTTTAATCAAATTGCGTGTTAATATTGATAAAATGGTTGGATAATTATTTGTTATGCTCTTAATGCTTGTGCTGTATCCGAGCTTGCATATCGGCTCAGTTTATTTCTTTCTTTGTTTAGTTTAATAATTTATTTGAATAGTTGTTACAAGAAACTCACTCGCAGTTCGGTAATTATGACGTCTTTGATAATGTTTATTGCAACCAGGGAAAACTGTAACAATGTTTATTTTACTTTTTATTACTAAGTAGCCGTTTTAAACTCATAAACTGTAGAATTGATTCTCTTAATTAATTTGTGCAAGTCAATAATATGGTTTTAAATGTGTTGTTTTTCATTATTCCAATTTCCCCACAGATTGACCAAATGCACAGTTTCAAAGGCTTTGAAATATTTCATATTATTGGGCCTTTGCTTAGCAACACAATCAGTGTGATATGTTTTTGTTCTATAAAAAACAAGTAATGGCAACAAACCATTCGTTCCTCAATCCATCGTCAGCGGCATCACTCCTTCAACCTACACAGTAACTTGAACATGATCGAAGGAATGTGCAGCTTCAGCCTATCCTTGGGTATTTAGCACATCTTACAATGTTTTTTTCCCTTCTATTTGGCTGTGTTGACATGCATCATTTTGATTTATTTGTTGTTCAGGAAATAAACCTAAATTGAAAGAGCATATGCAATAATGTGTTGGTCATGCTGAGGAGATTAAAAAGCTTGCTAAAGTTCACACTCAGGTTTTTGAAGTAAAATAATTTATGGTTTTTTATCATCATTTCCTCTTTCCTGATGTTTTATTTTTCATCATAGGAAGTCACTGATAACTTGATTTTGAAGTTGATAGAGGACTTAATAATATGATAATATCATTAGAGTGAAAAATCTAGATGCGTCCTTCTCTCATAATATGATGATATTTGCCCTTCTCTGGACTATGTCCACTTTGCAGCATCTCTGTCTTCAAGTCATTAATTTTTCAAGTTTCATGGTCCTCGCCCTGTCAGACGGTACAAACGAGGGACAATCTTTTTGTTTTCATTTTGCTTTTACTGCAACTTTTTTGCTTGCTTCTTGCCACTGTAATTTTGATTTATCTTTTTTTAGGAATCGAGTTAAAGCGTATTTATATAGTTTACCATTGCTACGAAGGAAAAGAGTATGAAAAGGTATGTTTGCATCATATTCTTTTGTCCCATTTTTTTTGGATTGCAATACACACCATTTGCAAAAATAATTATTGGTATGTATATGCGGATAAATGATTTGGTTATGATTGGCATATCTCTGAAAATGACATCATATTGACATGGTCATTAGTATAGGTTTGTCGGTAATATATTTAGTAGGATTACACCACATTTTTTTATGAAATACAAATGGAAAATAGGATTCCATCTGACAAATGGGAATACTAGCCTCTATTATTTTTCATTTCTTTCATACTTTAAGTTTTATCTTTTGTGGCAGATTTGGCTTCATTTATCAAGTATAAAAGATATATGAGTAAATATTCGTTGAATCCATTATTGCATGATCCCCGTAGGATCTACCTTTGATGACTTGAGAGTGTTGACCACATGGTAAATAGTAGTTTCTTCCTCTTTTTTATTTACTATGTTTTATGGTTCTATAAATGGAATGTTAATTTGATTGTAAATGAGGAAGCCACAAACAATGATCTTTGTTTAGTTTTATATTGAATATACTCTTCAATTTTTCTTTTTTACCTTTTGTTTTGATTTCAAGTATTTTTTTATTCTGCATTCTGTTTTGATGTTATTATATTTGCATTTATGGTTCTTTATTACTTTTTGATCAAATTATATGCATATGCTTCATAAATTAAGACTACAGTAGGTGTTGTTTTTTTCTCTCAATATGAAATCAATTGGTTGATTGCACGATAGTGTAATGACATAAGAAGTTACAAACTTGATATGGAAGACTCTGAAGTCTGCAAAAGGAAGAGTCACCAACTTAGTCACCTTAGATAAGAATCTAGAAAAAATTTCTGTTAGAATATGAGTCATTGTTTTATGTCTGTTATCTTAAGAAACATTCATATCATCTCATGTACACCATATGAAAAATGGAATGAAGGGGTAAAATGTTGAAGAAATTAGTTAATGCTAGGACAAATCTTTAGTCTTTCAAGTTTCAACCACTATTTTTATGTGTCTAAGCTCAATTCTCAAGTTCTCTTTTTTTTTTTTAAACATATTAAGTTCTCATTATATGCTTTGATGTTGTTGTTTCATGGTGAGGATATCCAACGAGTGTTAGTATATAGATTGATTACTATGATTGGATCTGGTCAGTTTTCTCTCTTGCAAAGTTCAAGTGATGCACTCTCTTTCACTCATTAATTATTCCAATTAATATTTGCATAAGGATCTCTACACAATTTAAAGAAATTACATCTGAAATATAATCTTATTAATTTATAGGATATGCCCCTGTTGTGTTGATAAAAATCCATTTTTTTTCTTCTTTCTTTTATCCACTATGGACTTGCAAACTTGAAGGTGGTGTAAATCTCAATATTTGAGTACCATTACTTTATCTTTTTCTTTCTTTTTTCTTTCCTTTTTCCAGTGTAATTATGCTTAAAAGACCATTAACTCTATTGAGTACCATTACTTTACCTTTTTTTATATCTCATTCTTTATTCATTTTAATATTCGTTATTTTACAGGACTTTCGGAACATATTTTTTCTGCAGTGATGTTGCTATTCAACCAACAACCACGATAAAAAGGGCAATAACCATTCGGACCATGGATTCAAATTGCGGTCCACGTCCGCAATTGTGCCGCAATATTGCTTATGGTAGCCTTTACAGTTGCATCACACTGCAATTGCAGCGTGATTTTCAATCCCGTGTGCGGCCACATCAAGAATTGCATCAGACGATTTCAACTATATTTGTTCAAATTTTCTCACAAAAATTTAAATTTTAGTACTCAAATTTCAATCAACTTTAGATCTAATGAAAAAATTTACATTTGACGGTTTCTCAACTTTGTATTTCAAGCACCTTTCAATTAGTATTTACGAAGTAAACTAAAATTGTGCTATATATGTGAGGAAATAGTGTATTGTCACAGTGGTGCTACCAGAGTAATTTGTGGAAATATAAAATTATTTCCTATCTGCCATGCGCATCACAACAACGACAATGACCACAATTGTAACTACTACATCCGCAACTTCATTTTAAAACCATAATTTTAATTATATAGTATTTTCATTGAATATATATAAAGTGTATTTATATTTAGTTTGAATAAGCATTCTTCTTATATAGTAATACTATTTTATAACTGATCAATATTTTAGACCAGAGAAGAAAATATAATCTTGCAGTGATTAATCATCGATCATGTAGTATTATTTTTAGAGCATATATATTATTAACAAGATATCTTGAATAATTGATAATTAATTAATATACATATCATGGAAGTCCATATCTAAAAATAATTTTTATTTTTATAGAGATAAAAATTTTTTTTAACTCTTTTATAAATATATTTTTACCCGTGCTTGGCACGGGTCCGGATACTAGTACTGTACTAAAACGGTTATATTGATGCACAGAGGTATTGTTTGGAACGTTTACACATTTAATGTATGATTATTAAAATATAATAATGGTAATAAACCAATTACAAGGAACTTGAAAAAAATAAATTGAAGCGACAACTCACTTATTACATGGCACAAACCGTCACAAATAAATAAATAAATAAAAATATGAGTTAATATGATGAGTTAATATATTATTTACTTCACCAATCACCATTTTTAGCAAAAGAAAAAGATCACGGCAACTTTCACATAAGTTACACGTTCAGGTGATTAAAAACATGGAATTAATTTTGTCAAAAAAAAACATGGAATTAATTTTTTTTAAAACGTAGAATTAATTATCTTAAAAGTAACAAAAACGTTTTCCATACAATTTACATACTCCAAGAGGTTCAAAAATAATATATTTTTAACCAAGTCATTGGGCTCAAGTGGTTAATGAGCTTCACCAAAAAGGTCGGATTTCGTGAGAACCCGAGGTCGTATTTTAGCACCCAAAAAATTTGATTTTAAAATAGAAAGACTATTTTTGCAAGTAAGCCTTTTGTTTTGGTTTTTCTTTTTGGTTAATTTGTTTTGGTTAAATTGCATGTTTGATTTCTTACATTTATTTTAAGTTTTAATTTGGTCTCATATATTTAAAAAGTTTTAAGCTCGTCTATTACATTACAAACGTTACAATAAGTTAGTCCACTTAGTCAAGTTTCTGTTTATATCGTCCACGTAGATAACTTAATTAAGGTGTGCCAGATGAAAGTTTTTGACGGAATTAACTCAAAATTTGATGACAAAGACAAACCTATATACTAATATCAGTAATGTAAAGGACAAACTTGTAAAAAAAAAAAAATGTAAAGGACAAACATAAAAATTTATTATAATTATTTATAACAAATGACATTGACCACACTAATCAAAAGTTCCGGATCCGTCCCTGCAACAAATGTCATGTTAATCACTCAATGACGCAAGGATCTAAAATAATTTGTTTCATTGATCATAATAAAAATATTTACATATTTATTTTTTTAATAGAGAAGAAAATTAAAATTATTTTTTAAAATTACACTCATAAATATTTGAGTATCAATTATATATATATATATATATATATATATATATATATATAAATCCGTTCTACGGACCACCTAATCTGTTTCGGAAGTCATTTTTGGCATGGTTTCATCCCTCCCTCGATTACAGTATGAAAAATCGAACTGTGAATTGTGATATAATAATGAAAAATATTTTATAGTAGTATGCATCAACATGAGGAAAAAAAAGTAAAAGAGTATAATATTACGTTTCGAATAATTATGAGTATAAAGTATTATTAAAATATTTAAATGTTATAATATATTTTTTTAATGACTAGAGCTTTGACCATACACATTGAACGTAATAATGAATCCTTTTATACAAAAATAATATAAATGAAATATTAAATCACTAATATGGTTTTTAAAGAATTATTAAAAACAATCAAGAAATAAATGAGTTTCCATAAAATGGTAATTGATCTTGTCTATAAATTCAGGCATACTTGCATAAATCAGTCATTCAAAAATTCTACAACAATATCTTACATATAATCTAAATTAATATTATGGGGAAGAAGTGTATTTCTCTTTCGATGGTTGTGATGCTTTTAGGCATGCTAGTAACAACAATGGATGCAAGTCAAATTGATGACGTCAGCTGTTCTGAGGCTCTTTTGTCCTTGTTGCCATGTTTGCCTTTTTTGCAGGGAAGTGGCCCTGATACACCACCCAGCAATTGTTGCGCAGGAGCAAATAATTTAAATCAAAAAGCCGCCACCACTGAAATTCGAAGGAATATCTGTAATTGTCTCAAACCTGCTGCATCAAGATTTGGAGTTAACTCTGACAGATCAAAACAATTGCCACAACTTTGTAACATCAGTCTTTCAGTTTCATTTGATCCTAGCATTGATTGCAACTCGTAAGTTTGTCTTCTTATTTTCTAGCTAAATAACACATACACCCATATAGATTTTTATATTGTCAAATGTTACTCGTAAATATTACGTTCATAAGGACATTTGTATTGTTCTAACCTTTTTTTTTTCTTTCAAATTTGTACAGGGTTCCATGATACTACAATATGAGGCATGTTAATCTTAAAGAAATCTTGAAGATTTAACAAGATAATTATATATGTATTAATAAGCAAAGTGGAAAATTGTATCGACTATTTATTATTATTTGTTTTTACAATTGAGGTGCTAGCTCGGTAAAAAGAGCTTAGCCTTGTAGCCTCATATGGTGGTAAGTTCAAATTCCTTTGAGACAGTTGTATAATATATTAGTGCCACTTTGATTAAAGAAATCTTACATTTTCCAATTTTATTTTCGTGAAAAATGCACTTTTTCATGAATTAAATCATAGAAAAAAAATTATAAATAAAGCGCGATTTTTTTTTGGATTAAATAAAGTGCTATTTAAATCTAAGTAAAAAAGTTAAAATTCACTTAAACAAGTGAAAATTAGTTTTAACATAGACATAAAATTATCAAAATAATTTTTAATTATTTGAATTAATTTCTCTAATTTTTCTATACTTTTATAATTTTTAAATCAATCCTATTTTTTATTTGATTTTTTTTAAAACAACAATATTATTACTCAAATTCAAAGAAATATATATCTGTAATTGTCTCAAACATACTGCAATAAGTTTTGGTATTCACTCTGATAGATCAAAACAATTGACACTCATTTGATCCTAACATTGATTGCAACTCATTTGCCAGATGTTAAATATTACATTACTTTGTTAATTGTTTCTTTTTAAATGGAATTAGTTAAAATCATGATATATATATATATCCTAATCACCTAAAGTTTATGGTGGGGGCGAATCGAACATAAAGTTTAGTGTGATACACACGCTTTGGAATTTGTGCAATATGTTCATCATGTCGTTCATCATCTTCTTCTAGTTCGGGTATTTGCAGTAGTCCCCCAACAAATGATCTAACATGTTTTTTTTTTTGTTACAATTAAAATGATGGTTTTGTTGTTTTAATATTTTTAGTGATATTTTCCTTGAAAAAATAAGTGATATTGTTGTAGGGTAGTAAGTAAAAATTGTCTTCAAACTTGTTTGATACTTTACTACAAATGAATAACAAAAGCCACTAGGTTTGGTCTAGTGGTGAGGGGTTTGGATAGTATGTTATAGGTCTTGGGTTCGATCCCTAGCTGATTATAAACAAAAAAAAAATTACAAAAAAAAATTAGTTTGTAAAAAAAAAAAAATTAGTACATATAAATATGGTATTATGAAATGTACCAAAAAAAAAATGGTATTATGAATAATAACATAACATAGTGGAAATGCACTCAAAGATATATATATATTCACATAAATTGTCGCTTTTCATCGACATTCTTGAGCATCAAAGATGCAACAAAGACAAAAATAGAAGTCCCTCTTTTATTCTTTTATCCTAATTCACATGAAAAAATTGTCATATCTACGTTAAGAAATAAAAAAAATAAAAAATAAGAAAAAAGTTAGAAAACAAACATTATATCAATTAAAATAAGGATGTCTAAAATTTTTACACAATATGTAAGAGTAACATAATTAATAAGTTTTTTTTTTTGACAGTAAAAGGCTTATCTCATTTCATTCATAATAATATCGTAAATACATGTAGGAATATCGATAAAATTATGGAAACTAGCTAACGATGTAGCCGCCCCGGCAAGCCTATGAGCAACTTCATTTGCTTGTCTCCGGATGAACTTAACATGAGAGTTCACAAGAGTAGAAGCTAAAATAGTTCTACAATCACCTAAGATAGCTCCAAGATCAGAAAAATAGGTTCTTTTGCTATAAAGACTATCTACTACCCGTTTGCAATCCATCTCAAAGTCTATGTCGTGTAATTGTAGGTCCACCGCCCATTTTAAAGCCTGTAACAAACCAATGGCTTCTCCATGCTCCACATCAAGAATAGGCTCTACCCATTGTGTTCTGGCAGCCACAAACCTTCCATGGTCATCCCTCATACACATACCAATACCCACTTTGTTATGAGTAAGGGAAAAAGAAGCATCTACATTGCACTTGTACCTTCCATGACTTGGCTTGACCCAAATCATCTTCTGCGGGACTGTCTGAACAGTGTTGGTTAGAGAGCGGATCTGTTGTGCATCGCGCCAGCTTGTTATTAAATGTCTAGCTCGTTCTACCACAGTTTGGTCGGAGTCGGTGATATTATCCCATACTTGATTATTTCTGCGCTTCCATATACTCCACACCATCACACTAAAGAATTCTTGTTGATCTTTGTCTAGCCTGTGCAAAATTGAGAACAGATTATCATCAATATTATTATTAGTATTCAGACCTGCATTTACATGATTCCATAGCCCTGCTCGCTGCCAACAACGCCTACTTGTCATACACATAAACAGCACATGCAAGATGTCTTCTTCTGCGTCGTTACAAATAGCACATTGCACCGGACATTGTACACCGCGGCTATTTAGTCTCTTGCGCGTTGGTAATACGTTCCGACCTATACGCCAAAGAAGGTTCTTCACTTTTGGTGGAATTTTCGCGCGCCAGATCTGATTCCAAAAGCCAGCAACGCCGTATCTGTCGTGACTGCCTCTAATGTTAACACAATATTTGTAAGCGCTGCGTACGGAGTAATTGTCATCTTGTTCCATCTTCCACACTAATTTGTCGTCACACACTGAAGCAAAGAGAGGGGTCTGCATAATTTTCCTGACAATACTACTATCAAATATGTCACATATTTTGGCAAAGTCCCATGATTTTGAGTATGGCAACATGAGATCTTTTACTGTTGTAATATCACCAACATGCTGCATATCAGAATGTATGGGAATTGACATGCCTTCCTTGAGCCAATTTTGCTCCCAAATACTTATGTTCTCTCCGGTACCAATGCTCCACTTACATCCTCCTTGGACAACTGACTTAGAACTCCATATACTCCTCCAAACATAACTTGGATTATGGCCAATGCTTGAGTCAAAAAAATCACATTTAGGGAAGTATCTAGCTTTGAGAAGTTTAGTGATTAAACTGCTTGGTTTTGTGACTAAATTCCAGGCTTGTTTACCTAGCATGGCAATGTTGAATGCTTGAAGGTTTTTGAAGCCCATACCTCCATAATCTTTGCTTACCGAGAGGCGTTCCCAAGAGAGCCAGTGTAATCCGCGGCCATTGTTACCACTATGACCCCACCAAAACGAGTTGAGCATTTTTTCTATTTCATCAATAAGAGTACTTGGAAGAAGAAAGATGCTCATCACATAAGTCGGAATGGATTGTAAAATAGATTTAATCATAATTTCCCTGCCTGCTTGAGAGAGGTGTCGACTACTCCAAGAATTTATCTTCCTCCAAATTCTATCCTTGATAAATTTGAAAGTTGATTTTTTACTCCTACCAATCATGGAAGGTAAACCAAGATACTTACCAGTACCAAGCACTTGAGTCACTCCGAGTTGATTAGCAATAGCTTCACGCACTTCAGCGAGGACATTTCTACTGCAATAGAATTCAGACTTCTGGAGGTTGATGGCTTGTCCAGATGCTGCTTCATAAACAGAGAGAATATTCTTTAAAACAGTTGCCTCATTGATAGTTGCTTTGAAGAATAAGAAACAATCATCCGCGAAGAGAAGATGAGATATAACAGGCGCATTTCTACAGATCTTGATACCGTGTAAATCCCCTCTATTCTCAGCTTGTCGGATAAGCGCTGACAACCCTTCTGCGCAAATAATGAACAGATACGGCGATAACGGGTCGCCTTGCCGTAACCCTCTGCCAGGTATAACAGGCCCCACCATGTGGCCATTAACAATGATTGAGTAGTCTACCGTTTCAACACATAACATAATCCATCCAATCCATTTTTGAGAGAAACCCATCTTTGCCATCATGTCTTTCAAGAAGTCCCAGTTGATGCAATCGTAAGCCTTGCTAATATCCAGTGTAAGCGCCGCTGCACCTTTTTTGCCTCTAGTTTTGGACTTCATGTAGTGAATGATCTCAATGGCAGCCATTGCGTTGTCGAGGATTGATCGTCCGGGGACGAAAGCAGATTGATTATCCGATATGCATTTCTCAAGAATCGGCTTCAATCTATTTGAAAGGACTTTTGCAACAATTTTATAAAGGACATTGCACAACGAGATAGGTCTCCAGTCCTTCATTGACTTTTGGGACTCACCTTTTGGGATAAGAGCGATGTTAGTAGAGTTGATATTTGGAGGGAATGCGCCACAATCTAACCATGAGCATCCAGCGGTAAATATATCGTTGCCGCAAAGATCCCAGAAATGTTGGTAAAATCCGGGATTAAATCCATCCGGACCGGGGCATTTATCTGCTTCCATTGAAAAGACGGCATCCTTAAACTCAGCAATAGTGAAAGGTGCAGTGAGATCATTGTTATCGTCCTCTGAAATGCTTGGACTGACTGCATTAAGAACAGACATGCGTTCTCCTTGTTGCTGCTGGAAGATATCTATGAAATAATCTTTTGCTATAGCTTTCAGGCCTTCGGTAGAATTGCAAATGTTACCATGGCAGTCCTCTAATTGCACAATTTGGTTTTTTTTCTTCCGGGCAGAAGCAGTTGCATGAAAATACCGAGTATTGAGATCACCATCTCGATACCAAAATGTTTTTGCTCTTTGTCTCCAGAAAATATCATCCTTAATAAGTAACAAATCCAGCTTTTTGCGTATCTCATTGAAATGGTGAATATTGGTTTCATCAACTTGGTGTCTTGCCGTCTCCAATTTGCGCCTGTATTTCTCAATTTCTTTCCGAGTCCTTTGACAGTTTGCTTCGCTCTAGTGAATCAGCTCTTTTGCACAGTTGTTCATCTTCTGAGTTAATATAGGTTCAGTGAAAGAATTCCACTTCTGGTGCACAAATTGTGTGAAATTCGGTTCTACTAACCAAGAATTTTCAAACTTGAATTGTTTAGGAGGTTTGCTTTGAAGAATTCTTTGTTCCCAGCTTAATAATAACGGATAGTGATCTGATGCGGTCGTTGTAAGGCACTCTAGCTTGGCATGAACAAACATATTGCACCATTCAACGTTTGCCAATGCTCTATCCAGCTTTTCCTCAATTGCTCTGTTAGTTCCGAGGCTTTTGAACCAAGTAAACTGATAGCCTTGCAGCTCTATGTCAATTAATCCTGCATCTAAAACAGCTTCTTGAAAACCATGAATTAACCAATCAGGACGTTCATTACATCCTCGCTTTTCATCCGATGAAAGAATGTCATTGAAGTCGCCAATTATGCACCAAGGTAGATGAGATATCTGTGATAAATGGCGCAGGAAATTCCAAGAGTCTCTTCTCCTACCTCCTTCAGGAAAACCGTAAAAACCGGTTATCCTCCAGTTACCTCTCAAATCGTCATTCACTTCAATATCAATATGATTCAATGAGTAATTCATAATTTGACACTTCAAAGACTTTTTCCAAAGGATAGCAACCCCACCTCCTCTACTTTCTCTATCAACTGTAAAACAAAAATCAAAACCCAACACATATTTCAATTCTTCAATTTTATTAGCATTTGTCATAATCTCGTACAATAATATAGCATCCGGTTTATAGGTCCGGGCAAGGTACTTTAAATTAGGAACTGTACTCGGGCTCCCTAATCCCCGACAGTTCCAACTGACTAGACTCATTTTTTCTGGCAGGCCTGGTGTGCAGGTCCTGCCATTACAATATTAACATCAAAAAGGGGATTTTTTTGCATGATGATGTCAGCCTCAGCAACCCTTGTAGCAGTTATCTCTTCATCCACTTGCATATCCTGGTTCAACATTTCATTTTCATTCCTTGGTCTTTTCTTTGGTACTCCCTCTTCAGCTTGAATACTTGTTGCTTCTCCTTTCAAAAGCTTCTGATATGGAATCATTGTCAGGCCCAAGGAGCTAGCATTGTTGGGTAGCATGTGTTTTGGGCTAGTAATAAATTGTGAAGAGATGAAGAACCTATTGAAGAGCTGTCATCCAATAGTTGATTGGGGAAAAGTGATAATGAAAACTCAAATTTGCACTACAAATTAACATTTAGCATTTGTGCACAAAATCATATATTTATATACACAATGGTTAGGGATGGAAAAAGATGAATGTTTAAAGGATTGTATGATAAATTTATTTGTCATAGTTAAGGAATAAGAGTTAAGGAATATGAAAGAATGATAGTTTAAAAGTTGGTGTGACAAAGTTTATTTTTTTTTAAAAAAAATAATAGCACAATAGTAATTAATTAATAAACAATATAACTAAAGTATTTTTTTTCATAAAATTTATTTTTTATTTATTTTGTCAAGCATGAAATTTTTTTGAGGAGTAATTTTTTTATTTGGTTTATTTATTTAAAGTAAAATTTTGCAAATTGCAAATCATATTTACGCATGCATGATTTATATTTTATATTTGGTAGTGTAAAATATGAAAGAGCATATATCTATTCATTGTTTTTTTGTAATTTGGTAGTTTAAAAGTTGGTGTGACAAAGTTATTTTTTTTTAAAATAATAGCATAATAGTAATTAATTAATAAACAATATAACTAAAGTATTTTTTTTTCATAAAATTTATTTATTTATTTTGTCATGCATGAAATTTTTTTGAGGAGTAATTTTTTTATTTGGTTTATTTATTTAAAGTAAAATTTTGCAAATTGCAAATCATATTTACGCATGCATGATTTATATTTTATGTTTGGTAGTGTAAAATATGAAAGAGCATATATATATATATATATATATATATATATATATATATATATATATATATATATATATATATATATATATATATATATATATATATATATATATATATATATATTCATTGTTCTTTTGTAATTTGATCTTTTTTTCTTTTCTTTCTTTCATTATTATTGGGAGCCATTATTATTGTAACATATAAATAATTACTTTGGAGGATGAATGGACACACAAAATAAATTGTGGGACAATATTTAATTAGATATGAGAAGCTCTTTAAAGCATGTCACATCATCACAATGCTTGCTTATGAGCAACTCAACATTCCTTTTACTAGTAAAAGATGTATTGATGAGCTATTTGGAAGTCGTGACGGTAATTATGATGAAAGGATATAGTTGTAAAATATTGTATTGAAAGTTGAGTATGCCTTTTTAAATATTTTAAGTAGTTTAAATTAGAAATTTGTTTAAATAGTTACCAACTTGACCTGACTACCATGGTTGAGGTTCTTTGTTTACTTTGTCGAAGTCATTCTTGACTGAGACAAAGTGAGGAATGTGATTTAAAAGGTGGTGTTCTGTTGCAAGTGAAACATCATAAAAGTTAAATTCAAGAAAAATCGAGAGATTGTTGAGCATATTGCTAGCTGTAAGAAAATACAAAAGGGTATTGAGAAAAATAGACTAACAATAGGTTTGTCAACTAGATCAGTTGGAGGAATTTCATTATAGTTATAGCTCAAATTGGGCAGAAAATCATTAATCCTTTCCTTCAGTCTTGTTTTAAACTGTGTCTTTCACTTTCTATTATTGACTTATTTTGATAAATTTCTTGAAAGATTAAAGGTGGAATTTATTTACCTGAAAGTTGGAATTTAAAACTAACAAATTCTTAATGCTATCAATGAGCAAATTAAACTCAGAACTTCCACTATGGTTAACATCAGTAGTGGAATTAGGGATGGGCTGAGGTGGGCCACGGCCAACCCCCAATCCCAAAAAATAATTTTTTTTGTATATAGAGTATTAATTTAAATGTATTATTAATGATTTTAAATCACTCGGTATACATATTTGTACAAATATTAATGTAAATATTAATTTGGAGTTTATTATTGATGACTATAAATAACTCGGTACACATATTAGTTCAAGTATTAGTGTAAATATTATTTCATAATTAATTGCATTTATAGTATTAGATAAAATTAGCAATTGAACTAGCATATATAAATATGAAATGACATATATTTAATTTTTTAAGTCCCGTATTTTCACATTTGTTGCAATTTTAGTCATATTTCAATTTTTTCCGTAAAAATAGTGAGTTTTAATGCCAAAAAAATGTGAATTTTGGTCTCAAATTTGATATTTCATCTTTAGATTTAATATTGGAGACAATAAATCACCTTTATGGCAAAAATCATAATTTTTACGTAGGGGTGTACGTGGGCCGGATTGGGTTGGGTTTGACCAAAACCAAAACCCAAACCACATATGGTACTCCGGGTTGGGTTTAGTAAAATAACCACGCGTTATAACATTGGGCCGGGTTGGGTAAATCCACTAATTTCCGGGTTGGATTGGGTTGGGTTGTGGGTTACCCAAATTATTTTTCTATTTTTTTATATTAAATATCTAAATGTTGAATCATCATATTTTTCATAAAAAATAACTCAATCAATGTATTTTCTTGAAAAATAGGCTAACTTTTTTTAACTATAAAAAATAATCACCCATTTTTTTGTGTAAATCTACTAATTTACGGGTTGGATAGCGTGTTATCCAAATGATGTTTTTGCATTTTTTAATATCAAATGACTAAACCATGAATCACTATATTTGTTTATGAAAATTATTCAATTTTTTTAAATTTTAAAAAAATAATGCGAAAAATTATCATATTTGTTCATAAAAATTATTCAATCTTTTTTATTTTTGTAAAAAATAGTATAACTCGTTTTCAATATAAAAATATTTAATAATCAAATAAAAAAATCTTTAGTATTTTCATAAAAAAAATTCAAGAAACATAGCACTAGTGGGTTAGTGGGTTTTTTGGGTTGGGTCCAGTTTTACCCGAAACCCGATTTTTTTAATGGGTTTTTCATTTTTGAAATCCATATCCACCCACTTACCCGACCCAACCCACTTTTTTGAATTGGGTTGGGTGGGTTTGACCGGGTCGACCGGATTTGCCCAACCCATGTACACCCCTTTAGAGTAAAAATATAGATTGTTGGTACAAAAACTATAACATATGAAAATAGAGGACAAAAAATTCAATTTGAAAATAGATTGACTATTTTTCGGCCCACCCACATTATTTTTTCTGGTTCCGCCAGTGGTTAGCTTGCAAATTAAACTCAAAACTGATGCGTCCCATATATGTAGGGGTGTACATGGGTTGGGCAAATCCGGTCGACCCGGTCAAACCCACCCAACCCAACTCAAAAAAGTGGGCTGGGTCGGGTAAGTGGGTTGATATGGATTTCAAAAATGAAAAACCCATTAAAAAAATCGGGTTTCGGGTAAAACCGGACCCAACCCAAAAAACCCACTAGTGCTATGTTTCTTGAAATTTTTTTATGAAAATACTAAAGATTTTTTCATTTGATTATTAAATATTTTTATATTGAAAATGAGTTGTACTATTTTTTACGAAAATAAAAAAGATTGAATAATTTTTATGAACAAATATGATAATTTTTCGCATTATTTTTTTAAAATTTAAAAAAATTGAATAATTTTCATAAACAAATATAGTGATTCATGGTTTAGTCATTTGATATTAAAAAAAGCAAAAACATCATTTGGATAACACGCTATCCAACCCGTAAATTAGTAGATTTACACAAAAAAATTGGTGATTATTTTTTATAGTGAAAAAAAGTTAGCCTATTTTTCAAGAAAATATATTGATTGAGTTATTTTTTATGAAAAAATATGATGATTCAACATTTAGATATTTAATATAAAAAAATAGAAAAATAATTTGGGTAACCCACAACCCAACTCAATCCAACCCGGAAATTAGTGGATTTGCCCAATCCGGCCCAATGTTATAACGGGTGATTATTTTACTAAACCCAACCCGGAGTACCATATGTGGTTTGAGTTTTGGTTTTGGCCAAACCCAACCCAATCCGGCCCACGTACACCTCTACATATATATGTATTAAAACGGTTATATTGATGGGCTAAGGGTGTGGTTATGGTGCATAAGCCTAAACTTATGCACCATGCATAAACTTGCTTCCTACACCCATCATATTTGCTTCATACACCAAAAGTGAACCAAAGGTCAGCCCAAACCCAAAATTAGGCAATCCATTACTCGTGCGCCCCCCATATACTACCCCATTACTTGCGCGCCCCCCTTTTGCTTAGCGCACCCCCTAGTTTTTTTTTCCTTTTTCTCCTAGATTTCTTGTGAGCCCCCCAATTTTTTTTTCCTCCCTTAGATTTCTAGCGCGCCCCCAATTTTTTTCCCTCCTCCAAACTTCTAGCGCACCCCTCCCCGAAATTTCTAGCGCGCCCCCCGTTTCCAATTAAATAATAATTTTTGTTCCTTTGAAGTTTATATTATAAAAATCCATTTTTAATTAATTTTCGTCATACACCCCCTTGAAGCTCAACATAATAACGAATGGTTCATGTATATATAAAGCATACTTGTCAAACATACAATTTAATTTTAAGTTTTATCAATCATAATCACAATATAAATAAAATTTCATACATTAATTATATATATATATATATATATATATATATATATATATATATATATATATATATATATATATATATATATATATATCGATTTTTCTTTACAATAAAAAAATGATCGAATTCAATATCTCATGCATACTATCCAAATTTTTTTCAACTAAACTAACCCTAATTGCTTTATATGATTTTTTGCTTTATGTAGCATGGTTTTGTAAAATGGTTATGTGATGTTTTACTTAATAACAATGATTTCAGTGTATAACATCTTGGCACTAATGCCCATATGAAACCATTTAACTAAAATAATGGTTTCAGTGTATAACGCTATGAAACCATTTAACTAGACTAATGGTTTCAATGTATAACATCTTGAAACCAAATAACAAGACTAATGGTTTCAGTGTATAACGCTATGAAACCATTTAACTAGAATAATGGTTTTAGTGTATAACATCTTGAAACCAATTAAAATGACTAATGGTTTCAGTGTATAACATCTTGACACTAATGCTCATATAAAACCATTTAACTATAATAATGGTTTCGGTGTATAACGCCATGAAACCATTTAACTAGACTAATGGTTTCAGTGTATAACGGTATGAAACCATTTTTGCTGTGGAATGGTTTCAAAGAGTTGTTCTCCAAAAACATATTTAACCCTTAATAAAAATTGTGAAATAAATTTAAATTTTTAAGACGATATAAAACCGAAGAGAGTGAGGTATCCTCAACCGTTCCAAATAATTCAAAATACCCTAAATAAAATTTTGGGAAAATTTTATTAATATCTTATATTTATAAAAGCATATTTACCTCATTTAATTAACTAAAAATAGTTCCAGGTCTCAGAAAAATACCAAACTGGTCCCAAAATTCTCAGAAAATTATTTACTATTTTTATGTAAAAATAATAAAAACAATTGGAATCTCCTTGGCACCGCACGCGCCCCCACGCGCCTCCAGTGAGAGTGGGCGTGGACGCGCGTCACTGTTCATCATCTTCCTCACCCATTTTCTGCAGAAACGGGTCACGACGACCCGGTTCGTCGACCCGGTTCGTTCTCCCTCAATAATCAACGAAACTCGACGTTCTTTATACCGTTTTGATCGTCGTTCGATTTTATGAATGTTTCCGGTATTAGTTTTCGAAATCGGTGATCGAATCGCATGTAAAATGTGGCCGAAATTGAGCGTGCAAAAATAGAAAGTTCTTAAGTTATGATTATTACATGTGTAAAATCATTTGATGGCTGTGAATGACTTATGCACCATACATAAAAAAAGGCTTATGCATATTAACTTTTGCCGGACAGGGGTATTGTTTGTAACGTTTACACATTTAATGTATGATTATCAAAATATAATAATGGTAATAAACCAATTACAAGGAACTTGAAAAAAATAAATTGTAGCCACAACTCACTTATTACATGGCACAAACCGTCACAAATAAATAAATAAATAAAAATATGAGTTAATATAGGAATATTTTTTTTGGGTACATGATGATTTAATATTTTTTTTTTGAGTACATGATGAGTTAATATATTATTTACTTCACCAATCACCATTTTTAGCAAAAGAAAAAGATCACGGCAACTTTCACATAAGTTACATGTTCAGGTGATTAAAAACATGGAATTAATTTTGTCAAAAAAAAAATGGAATTAATTTTTTTAAAAACGTAGAATATTTTTTTTGGTGAAAAAAAAAACGTAGAATTAATTATCTTAAAAGTAACAAAAACGTTTTCCATACAATTTACATACTCCAAGAGGTTAATGAGCTTCACCAAAAAGGTCGGATATCATGAGAACCCGAGTTCGATTCCTGAGTGAAACAATTTTTTTGCCAGACTTTACTTATCTCGCGGCCGAACTCTGGATTACTAAACCTCTTTTCCCTAAGAACCAGAGTGTTATAAACTAGCACCCAATAAAAAAGAAGAACGTATTTCAATTCAAATAAAAAATTTCAACGTTCTAATTTTATGTTCTTCAATAATAATTACTTTTTCATTCGATCACAATGTGACTAATCTTTCAAAATATATTATTGAAATTATTTCTAATCGTAAGGATAATAGAGAAGAAAGGAGATGAAGAGAGAAAGAGAACAGAAAATAATTATATTTTCTATTCACAAGTGCGTCAATTTACATTGTAATATAATCATATTTATAGAATAATACATGAGTCAATCATATGAGTCAAGACTAATGTATATCCACCGTATTATTCACAACAAAATAACAAATGTCATGTTAATCACTCAATGACGCAATGATCTAAAATAATTTGTTTCATTGATCATAATAAAAATATTTACATATTTATTTTTTTAATAGAGAAGAAAATTAAAATTATTTTTTAAAATTACACTCATAAATATTTGACTATCAATTATATATATATATATATATATATATATATATATATATATATATATATATATATATATATATATATATATATATATATCCGTTCTACGGACCATCTAATCTATTTCGGAAGTCATTTCTGGTATGGTTTCATCCCTCCTTCGATCACAGTATGGAAAATCGAACTGTGAATAGTGATATAATAATGAAAAATATTTATAGTAGTATGCAGCAACATGAGGAAAAAAAGTAAAAGAGTATAATATTACGTTTCGAATAATTATGAGTATAAAGTATTATTAAAATATTTAAATGTTATAATATATTTTTTTAATGACTAGAGCTTTGACCATACACATTGAACGTAATAATGAATCCTTTTATATAAAAATAATATAAATGAAATATTAAATCACTAATATGGTTTTTAAAGAATTACTAAAAACAATCAAGAAATAAATGAGTTTCCATAAAATGGTAAATTGATCTTGTCTATAAATTCAAACATACTTGCATAAATCAGTCATTCAAAAATTCTACAACAACATCTTACATATACAATCTAAATCTAAATTAATATTATGGGGAAGAAGTGTATTTCTCTTTCGATGGTTGTGATGCTTTTAGGCATGCTAGTAACAACAATGGATGCAAGTCAAATTGATGACGTCAGCTGTTCTGAGGCTCTTTTGTCCTTGTTGCCATGTCTGCCTTTTTTGCAGGGGAGTGGCCCTGATACACCACCTAGCAATTGTTGTGCAGGAGCAAATAATTTAAATCAAAAAGCCGCCACCACTGAAATTCGAAGGAATATCTGTAATTGTCTCAAACCTGCTGCATCAAGATTTGGAGTTAACTCTGACAGATCAAAACAATTGCCACAACTTTGTAACATCAGTCTTTCAGTTTCATTTGATCTTAGCATTGATTGCAACTCGTAAGTTTGTCTTCTTATTTTCTAGCTAAATAACACATACACCCATATAGATTTTTATAATGTCAAATGTTACTCGTAAATTGTTACGTTCATAAGGACATTTGTACTGTTCTAACCTTCTTTTTTTTTTTTTTTCAAATTTGTACAGGGTTCCATGTGTTAGAAGTTTATATTATTCGGTATGTTTTTTAGTATTTTGTTTGTCAAACTCACAATGTTATGCATCATGAGTTTGAGAGTAGGTGTTAGATAATAAAATATTGGGCTTATGCTATTGGGCCTATTAGGTTTATAGTCCACTAAGTTTTACTATATAATCTCTTGTAACTCTATTTTATTAAGTAATGCTATTTTATTCTTATGGAACCCTAGTAACATCCTTTGTTCATTTTGTACTTTGTTTGTCTGAATCTATCATGGTATCGAGAGCATGGTTCGATCCTCCTTAAAGGTATGTTGTTATTCCGCTATTGAGTTCCCAAGAATTTGGGATGTCTTTTGTATATTGATTCTGATTGTTCGATGGATCTATTGGAAGAAGGAAATTGAAATTTGCTCATAGAATTTGTTATGTGTGTTTCGTTGGAAGACTTCCCTTTGATTAGCCTATTGTTTGTTCTATTGCTTGAATTGCATTTGAAAACTTGGTGGGTCTGTCTTGTTAATCTCATTTGACAAGTTTATATTGGAGTTATATTGTTGTCGTCTTTTTTTAATTGGTTACTTTATATTACTTTGTGGAATTCATTCATTGTGACCCTTTGAAGGGTATGCCGTCGTCTAGTTGATTTTTTTGTTTTGATGTTAAGAAAAAAAAAATTGAGAGTCATCGTCATCCCTAATGTCTAGTATCCTTTGAAGGTATTGTTGGTTGTCTCCACGTGTGATTTGTGTTGGGTTTGTGTTGGGTTTGTTTGTTAAAAGTAAAATGACATCGTGAGTGTTTTGAGTTAGTAAAAAAAAAAAAAAGGTTGGTTTGGTTTCATTTAGTTTTGTTTTGTTTAGTTCCATTTAGTTTGGTTCCACTTTGATTGGCTTGATTTTGTTTGTTTGGTTTGGTGAGTCGAGTGCTCACAATTTGATTGTTTGGTGAGTGAGTGCTCACAATTTGGTTTCTTTTGATTGATTGTCTTTCTATTGGTCTCATTCTGATTGATTGCTTCTCCCCCTTTTGATTCTTGTTAGTTTGATTGGTATTCTCCCTCATCGGCTTCCCTTATTGACTTCTTCTGTTTAATTGGTTCTCTCTGTTTGGTTCTTCTCTTTGATTGTCTCTCTATTGATTTCTTCTGTTTGATTGACCTTCTCTCTGTCAATTCTTCTGTTTGATTGCTTCTCTCTAATGATTTCTTCCGTCTGATTGTTTCTTTCTAATGATTTCGCTTCTATGTTTTTGTCTGGATTCTGTCCGATTGCTTCTCCCTGCTGATTTTCTTATGTCTGATTGCATCTCCCTCCCTATTGATTCTTCTTCTTTTTGAATGCTTATCTTTCTCTCTCTATCTGTTCTTTTGATTGATTGATCTTCTCTCTCCATTGGTTCTTTTGTTTGGTTGCTCCTCTCTCTATTTGGTTTGGTTATTCTCTCTACTTTTGATTAGTTTGTATGATTTGGTTCAGTTTGGATTGGAACAATTTGGTTTGGTAAAGTTTGGATTTGTTGGATTGGTTAGCTTTGATTGAATTGGATGATGATTTGGTTTGATTTGGTTTGTCTCTCTCTGATGATCTATTTGGATGCTTCTATCTGTTGGGTTGGTTTATTTTATGGGTTAATTTGTAACAAGCTTAAAGCTTAGTAAGCTTTAGCTTGAGGGGTAGTGTTAGAAGTTTATATTATTCGGTATGTTTTTTAGTATTTTGTTTGTCAAACTCACAATGTTATGCATCATGAGTTTGAGAGTAGGTGTTAGATAATAAAATATTGGGCTTATGCTATTGGGCCTATTAGGTTTATAGTCCACTAAGTTTTACTATATAATCTCTTGTAACTCTATTTTATTAAGTAATGCTATTTTATTCTTATGGAACCCTAGTAACATCCTTTGTTCATTTTGTACTTTGTTTGTCTGAATCTATCACCATGATACTACAATATGAGGCATGTTAATCATAAAGAAATCTTGAAGATTTAACAAGATAATTATATATGTATTAATAAGAAAAGTGGAAAATTGTATCGACTCTTTATTATTATTTGTTTTTACAATTGAGGTGCTAGCTCGGTAAAAAGAGCTTAGCCTTGTAGCCTCATATGGTGGTAAGTTCAAATTCCTTTGAGACAGTTGTATAATATATTAGTGCCACTTTGATTAAAAAAAATTTCCCTTTTTCAATTTTATTTTCATGAAAAATGCACATTTTCAAGAATTAAATCATAGAAAATAAAATTATAAATAAAGCGCGATATTTTTTGGGTTTAAATAAAGTGCTATTTAAATCTAAGTAAAAAAGTCAAAATTCACTTTAACAAGTGAAAATTAGTTTTAACATAGACATAAAATTATCAAAATAATTTTTAATTATTTGAATTAATTTCTCTAATTTTTCTATACTTTTATAATTTTTAAATCAATCCTATTTTTTATTTGATTTTTTTTAAAACAACTATATTATTACTCAAATTCAAAGAAATATATATCTGTAGTTGTCTCAAACGTACTGCATCAAGTTTTGGTATTCACTCTGACACATCAAAACAATTGACACTCTGACACACCAAATCACCAAGCCAAATTATTATTCCATCTATAGACATTCGTATTTTGTTCTAAACTTTTTTTTCTCTTATATGTATCAATAAGCAAAGTGAAAAATGTATACCAACTCTCTTTATTGTTTGTTTTTAGATTAGGGTTGTAATTGGTGAATTGTGATTAATATAAAATAGGAACAATTAGCGTTTGGGAGTTAGAAACTTAAGTGATGATTACCTGATATACATACCATTTTTTTTATCATTTCCACTTGGTTTATTAGTTATTAGAACTAATAATTCAGCAATTACCTGCTGGCAATCCTTGTATGAATATGAGTAAGTAGTTCGTGCTGATTAGTATCACCTGCATGCTGACTTTCTGATACCAATGTTTTATAAATCGTATCGGTCATTGAACTAGTGAAGCTACTTGGTCATTAGTTTATTGGTTAAACAATTGGATTATTGATCGAACTGCATGACTAAATCAGATAAAATCGGATAATTCGGTTGAATAAACCGAACTCTGACAAAACTATATAATTTTTTTTTTGAAGAAGTTAAATTAGCTCACTTAAATTAACACCAGAGAGAATCGAACCTAAAACCTGGAGGAGCACACTCCTAGGTCCTAATTTAATATCACTGAACCAATCCAAGTAGGTTACTATATAAATATTAATCGAGACGAACTAAATGATCCAATCCCTAAAAATATTATGACACCTAAAAAATGTGATAATTTCAAACATAAATTTAATATATATATATATATATATATATATATATATTTAATGTAAATAAAATAAAAATATAAACATGAATTTAATTTATAGGATGGAATTAGTAACCGACACTTGACTGAAAAAAAGAAAGAAAAGAAAACAATAGTAATTGACATTGTAAGATTAATTAAGACGCAGAAAAAAAAAATGTTAAATAACTTGGGAGCCCCTAATATGGTCCCCAATTTTTTGGGTCCACAATGGTCCTCCCAAAATGACCTTCTATAACAGGTTTCTTTAAAAAAATTGGTGGGTCCCATAAAACTTGAAAAATAAAAATAAGACTTTTTTCTTTTAAGTGTTAATGGTTGATTACATTTATACCCTTATAGCTAAATCTAGATCTAAGTGAAAATCATCTTCTTCCTCTCTATTTGAAAACCAGTTTTTGAAAAAATTGCAACCATTTTTAAGGAGTAATGTTTTTTTTGGTGCTGTTTTTGTTTCCAAATTGTTTGTAGTGTTGTTTGTCTGCGTCATTTTGTTCCTTAGTGTAGGTGTTGTGTTCTTGGTTGTTGTAAGTGGTGTGGTGTGAGTATGTGGTTTTTGTTTTATGTTAGTCGATCAAAACGAGTCATTCAAAAATCGGGTTATGTTATTCATGTTCATTCTCCAATCATTGTAATTTTCATATTTGCATAACAGTGAGGAAAAAAAATGGGTATATCGTAATTTTTTAGATTCCAAAACAGTGATGAACAAATCAATATTATTTAATTTTTCAAGAAGACCATTGAAGAGAGTGCACCACCACTGACAAACAACACAGTAACATCTCTAATTGGGTGGAAAATACAAATATATTGGGTTGAGCACTTCAGCTAAACCTTTTATATTGATTACTCTACCAACCGATTTAAGAAGCTTTCGTTTTTTTTTTATCATTTTTTATATGGATTGATTGTTGAACAAGTTTTTTTTTATCATTTTTTATATACGTTGATTGTTGAACAAGAGCAGAAAACCGCATACCATGATAAATATATCGTTGAGATATATTAAGTGTGAGTTAATTTTCACATTGGTTGGAAAAGTTAGGGTTAAACAAGAAATAAGTAAGAGGACCCGTTAGCTTAATGCCTTAAAATTTTAGATGAAGATGTGGTGTCCAACTCACTTATATCACATGGTTGCTCCCAATGTCCGATGTATTGATCCAACTAGTGAGACCTCAAGCCCAAAAGTGGTAACTCACACTTGAGACGAGATATTGAGATACATCAGATGTGAATTAAGTCCCATATTATATTGGTTAGAAGAGTTGAGGTGTGGTGTCCAACTCACTTGTTTGATGTTACTCTCAAAGCCCAATGTGTTAATCCAACCAATGAAGCTCCCCCTCACAACACAACATAGATTTCATTAAGCTAGTGTGTATCATCATTTTGTTAAAAAAAATTAACAAGAATTTTTTTAAAAAGACCTTTAAATGAGAACTTTGTTTAAATAGTTTCTCATATAAAACTTGAATTCTCCAATAAAAGGTTTTTTTTTTATTGCTTGTTTTTGAATGTAAAATATATAATGATGGTTCTGCCCTTTCAATTTTTCTTAAAAAAGCGTAAATTTACACATTATTTAAATTACAAATGGAAAAGAAAAAGTACAAATGAAGTAAAATTCAACTCACTATCAATGTGTTTCTCAACTTGATCAATTGAAGAAATTTTGTGCTGAAATTAGATCCTGAGAGCAAAATGCACCACCCTGTAGTAAGAAATTGTTAACATATTATAGCCTTAAAAACAAATACACTTTCAAAGTACACACATTAAATTGTATGTCAAGAAGGACAATTTCAAAGTCATTATAATTGAATAAAACATAGACAAGTTTAATGTCCCATGTTGTAATGGTTTGCAAAAAGAAGATAGTAAGTAACAAAGAGCCATAATATTAATTAATAATAGGTGTACAATACAATAAAATTAATAGTATTGCGAGTAAGAGATTTAAAAACAAACCTGCAAATATATAGTATTCTCCTCTTCAAATTAATTAGAAACTAGATATTTGAATATCTTGAATGTGAGATATTTTTTGCCAATCCTCGCCTATTTCCCTTTCACACCGTTTCTTTAACTCACGACAACCAAAAATTCCCAAATGTTTCAAATCCATAAGGTTTTGAATGCACATTGGAAGACACTTCAACTTCGGACAATCTGAAATTTGTAGACTGAAAAGCGAACTAAGGTTTCCTAACGAGTCAGGTAAGGATGCCAAGTTTGGAAGATGAATCAATGTTAACAATTGAATGGAAGTCATATGTTGTAAAACCTCATCCAAACTTTCTATTTTTGAGCAATGCCAAAGAAACAATGTCTTAAGAGAAGTGAGATTTCCTAGCATCCCATGTGGAAAACGTGTTAGATCTTCAACCCTGTAAAATTGAAGGGTTTCAAGACTACCAAGTTTATGAATTGAACTTAGTAATTCATGTTTGCATTTTCCTGATATATACATATCCTTGAGAGATGGAAGGTAAGGCAAACCCAACAAATTAGGACATTCATCTATATTAAGTTCAAAAAGGTGTTGGAACATATTTTCTCCATTCTCACTTGATAATTTTAGTAAGTTTGGCAAATAAGACAACCGCAGATACTCTAGTGCTATGAAACCTCCTGTAACTCCACCATCATAGGACTCTTTGTCTATGTATATTACGCGACACATGTTAGTTATACTTAGTTTCTTTAGAAATGGTAGTTTCCCCAATGGTGGAAGGGCTAGACAATTTTCACAATCATTAAGAAATAAACACTTTATATATTTTAGAGCAAGACCACACATCCATTGTGGGAAATGGGCACCTGGATATCCTTTCACGCACAATTCTTGAAGCTCTTGGGTATGAGGTTGAAGCACTTCAAGAATCTGCTCAACATTTTCTTGTAATTGATACATTTTAGTTCCCCCCCATGACAACTTCAAAATGTCTAGGTGCTTGCTTAACATATTGGCTTCTTTAGCATCTTCTACGCATTTCACTCTCTCAAGGTTCTTAATGTGAAGCTCTCCTTTAAGATTCAATTGCCCTAGCTCTGCCAAAAGTGACCCTCTTTTCTCGCCGACGACATATATGCTCAAAGTTCTCAGGGAAGTCAACTTCCCTATTTGGGGTGGTAAACTTGATAAGTTGTAGCAGTCAATCAAAGATAGATGTTGTAAAGATTTCAAGCGTATCAAATTAGCAGGCAAGTTTCGGAGGCGATAACATCTGTCTAACTTCAACGCCTGCAAATTCCACGACTTACATATCGAGTCTGGAAGAGTTTCAAAGTCACCCCAAGAAAGGTTCAAATACCTTAGATATTTTAAATGACTAATTGAAGAGGGAACATCTTTAATATATTTGAAATCAAGAGCCCGTAAAGAATAAAATTTCAATATATGAGGTAAATGTATGTGACAACAACCAGACGGTGGCACGTAGGTCTTCAACGACTTGATGCTATGCAACCGGGTTGAATCCACTTCAATCAATGAACCTTTATTATAAAATGTGAGATGGCGGATTTTATCAGACGTACTAGGCATGTCATCGTTATCTGTAATGCAGCACACCTCTTCTGAAACTGATTGAACAAGATCATGAACAAGATCATGCATCTTGAAACTTGTAATTTTGCCAAATTTATCCGTCTCAATATCTTGAAAAAATGATCTCCAGTATAATTCATTCCACACCCCATTACCAATATCTTCCTCGTCCTACTTTTCATTGGATGAAATAAAGCCATTTGCAATCCAAAGCTCAACTAGAAATTGCTTGCTTATTTTTTCATCTTTAGAAAATAAGGCACATAAGGCAAAACATTGTCTTAGTTTTACAGGCAAATGCAAGTAACTCAATCTCAAGGCAGGCATGACATAATCTTCATCTTGTAAGCTCCACAACTTGCTTTCCTTCACAAAGAGCCACTCGGTTTCCTTTCTTTTAAAACGCAATAGACTTCCTAGTGCGATTGCCGCAAGAGGCACTCCCCCACACTTTTTTATTATCTCTAGTCCAATGACCACAAGCTCCGCGGCTTCTTCCTCATTTGGTGCAAAAGCTCGTTGTTTAAACAATTCCCAACAATCTTTGTCAGATAGCTTTGATATATCATGCAGTGGTATTGTTCCCATGATTTCTGCAACCTTTACCAGACGAGTAGTGATCAAAATTGAAGCACCTGTTCCTCCACAGGCTAATACAGATCTCAACCTTTGCCAATTCTCTTGTTTATCATCCCACACATCATCCAGTACAAGCAAATATCTTTTGCTTTGTATAAAACCTAGAAGCTTTCGCTGCAAAAACTCTAGATCTGCATCATCGCAAGGTTTCCCAGATGCTGATTCTAGAATAGATTTTGTCATTCTCTTCAAACTAAAATCTTCTGAAACACACACCCACATTCTCAGCTCAAAGTGTTTGATTACCCTTTCATGATTGAAGATATGTTGGGCAAGTGTTGTTTTTCCAAGTCCACCTAGACCAACAATTGGATAGACAGATAAATCCTTTGAACCAGAAGCATTGCCAACCAAAAAATCTGTAATTTTATCTTTGTCTCCATCTCTCCCATAAACTTTAGGTTGAGAAATGATTGAGGTGGTTTGACGCCATTCAAGGACTCTACTTCTCTTCTCTCTAACTATCTCAGTTAAATGAAACTTATTCTTTTCTTCTGCAATTTCATCTAATCTCTCTCGTATCCCTTTCATTTTCTTATTAATTTTGTAACGGAAAACAACATGCTTGGGATGAAAAGAGGATAAGCAAGAGCTTTGTACCTTGTATGGTAGGCCGCACTTGAGTCCTTCGTACTCAAATTCCAAAGCATCAGTCGCACACTCGTCCAAGATGTCATCGAGGACATTAGCAGCATCTTTTAGCTTTTGTAGCCAATCCTTGATAGCTTTGTCCGAGAACTGTTTCTCCTCAGCATCTTCAAGCGTAGCCTTGATGGTAGTGAGCAAGCTGGCAAGCCTTTTAAAGTTTTGATCGAACCCGAAAAATAGGCCAAGCTCTTTTTGGATGAGTGAGCTCAATTTCTCAAGCACAATTTCAATGACAGCCTCAGCCATATTGTAAGTCTTGAATAATTAAAATGCTAGAGAGGTTCAGGTTGTATGAAGAAAGAAGGTTAATAAGGACAAGTTTTACGCAATTTATATATGATGTTAAAAAGTTACCCACAAATAAAGCAAGATAGGAATAATAATTTGTGAAGCAAGGCAATGATTCCCAACCATTAACTAAAGGAGGGAATCACTTTACTTGTGAAACAGTCTTGGAATATTTCTATGCGAACAAGAATTGTGACACAAGTTATACCATTTCATTGATTCCATCTTGCTTAAAAGTTAAAACAGTTTCTCTCTACAATACCATTTTAAATTAAATTTAGTATTTTATTTTTCCATGTTTCTTAAGTCTTAACAAACAAAAACAAAAGTGAATACACAGTACATTTAGCTGAATGCACAAAATTAAGTACAAGAATTCTTTAAGTAACATAGGAACCATCTCCAATGTGAAGAAGTATCAAGGAATAGTAAATTTGTATTGCATTAAAAACTATATAAACAATTACAATATTATGTGAAATTCATGATCAAGGTATAATGTCAAAACCAACTACAACATATGCCAAAACCAACACAGTCCACTAATATTTTGTACTATATAGACACAAAAAAGAAAAGAAAAGAAGAAAGATGTTATGCTAATGTTTAAAAGATTGCATAATGTTAACAACTGAAGGGAGGTCATATTTCACTCACAGAGACACATTCACTCACTTTGGAGACGACACGCATCCTTTTTTTTCTTCATCTGTGACCGTGGCATCGCCGCTGCCTCCGAAGAGATTGCAAGGTAAAAAGGGCTGAGAGAAGGAAATGAGACGAAGAGGATACAATTGCAAGTCTTATTTTAAAGTCTATGATTCCATAGTCTTTTCATTACATGGACCAACTTTATAGCAGGAGATAACTTATTCCTTTCCAACAGAGTCTTTTATCGCATGAGCCATAGATTGGATATGAATTGTTGTATAGCGGATTTCTGACCATCGACAAAAGGTTTCATTCTTTGAAGAATTTCCATTAGTTGATGTGACAATGGACTCCTTACGCCTTGGTTGTTCTCTTGATTTTGTCCTCCGCTAGATTTAATTGCCGGTTTATCTTGCAAATCATGATGTGGTGGAACAGTGGCTAGTCGAAGTACTTGAAGAGGTGTACCTTCTTTCTAAAACAACCAACAGAATAAATATCAGTGAACACAATCTGAACCAAATATTATATTACAAATCTTTACAAAAGACAATGAAAATGAAAGCATAGATTCTATCTTAACCTTTGGCCAAATTTATATAACGAATCTTTATATTTAATTTTTTATGTAATCGGAATTTTCTAGGACTACATTGCAAAGCAAGGCCGCTAATATTTGAAAAGGAAGAAGCATTCTTTTGGAGCTTTTGAAAATTTGAAGATGCTTCAGCCTACAATCAGAAGTAGTTCATCTAATCTAATTACATTGATTGTAAATCCACTCCATTGCTTTGCCTGTGCAATATTCTTGCAACAGAATTCTCGTGGTCAGCAACATGGCTTTAACTCTTCCGGGTTAGCATAAACATGAACAACCTTTAACCTTGCAATTACCCTTACCATGTTTCCATCAACGACACATGATAAATTACCTAAATAAATTAATGCATGAGTACTAGAAAGTTGTTACCTTTTAGAAACTAAAATCATAACAACTTACCACCTCTTGAATGCTAAAGAAGAATTAGCTCCAGAAAGTAGTTACTTTTCAGAAACTAAAATCACAATGCGTGCATTGAGACAATTCGTTGATTCTATCTTGCTTAAAAGTTAAAACAGTTTCTCTCTACAATACCATTTTAAATTAAATATAGTGTTTTGTTTTTCCATGTTTCTTAAGTCTTAACAAACAAATACAAAACTGAATACACAGTACATTTAGCTGAATGCACAAAATTAAGTACACGAATTTCTTTAAGTAACATAGGAACCATCTCCAATGTGAAGAAGTATCAAGAAATAGTAAATTGGTATTGCCTTAAAAACTATATAAACAATTACAAAATTACGTGAAATTCATGATCAATGTATAATGTCAAATTGTATTTCTGAAAAAAGCCAAATTAACATACTAAAACAAACTTACAATGTGATACAAAGATGCCAAAACCAAGAACAACAGATGCCAAAACCAACAAAGTCCACTAATATTTTGTACTATATTGACACAAAAAAGAAAAGAAGAAAGATGTTATGCTAATGTTTAAAAGATTGCATAATATTAACAACTGAAGGGAAGTCATATTTCGTAAGCATCATCATATGATGTAACATAATTAAGGTAGGATAGGATGGGTGGAGAAACATACAGAGACACATTCACTCACTTTGGAGACGACACGCATCCTCTTTTTTCTTCATGTGTGACCGTGGCATTGCTGCTGTGCTGCCTTTCTCGTTTCTAAAACAACCAACATAAAATAAATATCAGTGAACACAATCTGAACCAAATATTATATAACAAATCTTTACAAAACACAATGAAAAGGAAACCATAGATTATACCTTTGGCCACCTCAATGCTAGTATCTGTACTTTTTCTTATGAGAATATTATGAGTGATACGAAGGCTGTGTTTGAGTCCTGTATATGAATTTTTCTCTTCAGGCTAAACACTGTTTACCTTTCATCTCGCAGTCATAGGGCTGTCTCTTCTCTAATCTTTTCTTTCCTCCTCCCATGTCATTCCTAAGCCCAGCAGATCATAGCCTGTAAAAGCGTAAGACCAATAGTGTCATCAATATTTGTATATAATTTTTTATGTAATTGGAATTTGCAGGACTACTTTTCAAAGCAAGGCCGCCAAAAAAAGGAAGAAGCATTCTTCTGGAGCTTTATAAAATTTGAAGATGTTTCAGCCTACAATCAGAAGTAGTTCCTCTACTCTACTTACATTGGTTGTAAATCCACTCCATTGCTTTGCCTGTGCATTATTCCTGCAACAGAATTCTCGTGGTCAGCAACATGCCTTTTATGCAGGTCAGCGATGTGGTTAGCCTGATAACAATTTGAATTTAAGAATAATGCCCAAAAATTTGTTAGTCTATATTTCCAAAATTTGTTAAAAAGTTCGCACTTCACAAGAACACACCAAAATTTCACAGCGATTAATAACTCTTCCAAGTTAGCATCAACATAATTAAACAGCCTTTAACCTTGCAATTACCCTTACCATGTTTCCATCAATGACACCTACTAAATTACCTAAATAAATTAATGCATGAGTACTAGAAAGTAGTTACTTTGCAGAAACTAAAATCATAACAACTTACCACCTCTTGAATGACACAAATAATTATGTCTATTTTCTTTCCTCCAAACAACACTTGGACTAGCACCATCACTCCTGCAGTAAGAAACTTGTTAGCATAATATAGCCTTAAAAACAAACTACACTTTCAGTTACACATTAAATTGCATGTCAAGAAGGGCAATTTCAAAGTCAATATGATTGGTATGAGCTATGGTGGTTTAAAAGCTTCTTTGGCTTTCATAAGCTTCACTCATCAACAACCTATCTTCTAAAGCAACACATGTGTATATATGTTAAGAGTTCCACATTTATCACCATACAACACATATGGAAGAGATAGGCCTGAACATGGGTTCATAAGTAGACGCATTTATCACCTTGCAACTCAACTTTGCAGTGTTATGTTAGGAAACACAAATTCTAATATGGTATCAAAGCCTATTCAAGATTTGTTGGATCACCTGCTATTAGGTCACTCGGGTCACGCTCCAAATGTCCAGTTCTGAACTTAGGCCCAACCCGAAATTTCTAAGAATATATATACCTATCACCATTTGTCTTTGCTACAGAGGCGAATAATGGAGAAACCATGAGAAGTAGAACCGAAAAATAATATAACAACAATCCATATCCAAAATGGTTCAAGTTAAAATCCTACTACACACAAGAGGAAATCATAAGTATTCATAATAATATGGAAAAATGGAAACCAGGTTTGTAACCAAGCAAAACCCCCCCATAAATTCAAAATGCTCAGTTCTCATAAACAAAGAGTATTGATGCTATAACAAAAAAACTACTTTATCACATTTTAGCAAATTCACAATAGATCATAATTTATAGAATCCAATTTTCTTAAGCAAAACTAATCATCAAAGTTTAATTACAGGATCTCAAATATACATTGTTAGGAGACCATTATCCAACCCTTTGGTCTATGCATACAGCCTTTAGTCCAATTAGGTCAAATACACATTGATTACAATTTCCTCAATACTAAAAGCCTACAAGAAATCATTGCAGAAGAAACAAAAAGAGAATATTTGTGGAAACAGTCAAAATTATTATTCTTTAAAATGTATTTAAGCATATAATTGAGTAGGTTAGAATTTAGAAATTTGAATCGACCAGAACAGATATCATTCATCAATTATTTCAATTATAAAGGAAGATAGGTATTACCTGAGGCCAAGTGTTCTTATCTATTGTTTTCAAGTAATCTTTAACATGCAGAACAGACCTAGATATAATTCCCTCAAATACCCCAGAGTAAATAAAACCCTTAACAAAATGTAAAATAAACATATATAGCTAAACCAAAAATCAAGTGTGCAATGAGACAATTCCTTTGAACACTAAACTATACAAGTTTGGGAATCAAGGTATATGATTAAAAATTAGGGTGTTCGTAGAGATGGAAACACTTGGTTAATTGGTTTCATAAGCTTCGGTAACTAAATTCCCAAATTTTCTGATGGTTCAACAATTAGAACTATTAAAAACACAAAGAAGTTATTGTTCCATGTTGCGAAATAGAACAATAAAGTACTAATGACTATAAAATAAGAGGCAACAGAACATTGTAACGGAGAGTGGGAAAGAGATTTAAAAACAAACCTGCAACAATAGAGTATTCTCCTCCTCTTCAAAAAAAGGAACTTTCTTTAATGGAAATATTTTTAACGTGGGATATTTTTGGCCAATCCTCACCTATTTCCTTTTCACAGCGTTTCCCTAACTCACTGCAACCCCAAATTTCCAAACTTTTCAGACCAATAAAGCTTTGAATGCTCGTCGGAAGACACTTCAACTTCAAACAATTCAAAATATATAGTTCCTGAAGCGAACTAAGGTTTCCTAACGAATCAGGCAAGGATGCCAGGTTTGGAAGATCCCACAATGATAACGATTGAAGGGAAGTCAAATGTTGTAAAGCCTCGTCCAAACCTTCTATTTGTGAGCAACTCCAAATGATCAATTCCTTAAGAGAAGTGAGGTTTCTTAGCATCCCATCAGAAAAACATGTCAGGTCTTCAATATTGATTAACACAAGGAATGCAAGATTACCGAGTTTATGAATTGAACTTAGTAAGTGTTGGTTGCATTTCCCTTCTATACGCATGATATTGAGAGATGGAATGCAATTCAAGCCCAACAAATTAGGACATTCAATTATTTTAAGTTTTGAAAGGTGCGGAAACATATTTTCAGTATCTTCCCTCGATAATCTTATCAGGTTTGGCAGCTTCTTCAGTGACAATTTTTTTAGTGCTATGAAACATCCTGCAACTCCACTGCCAGGTGACTCGTTGTCTACATACATTAAACGACTCATGTTGGATACAGTTAGTTCCTTAAGAGAATGTAGTTTTGCCAACTGTGGGAGATGTAAACAACTTTCGCAGCCTACGAGCTCTAAAGAATTTAAATCTTTAAGAGAAGGACTAGACATCCATCGTGGGAATTGGGCACCTATATACCCTTCAACACACAATCCTTGAAGCTTTTGGGTATGAGCTGGTTGAAGTACTTCAAGAATCTTCTCGACATTTTCTTGCAATTGGGACTCTTCAGTTCTCTCCCACGACAGCTGCAAATGGCTCAGGTGCTTACTCAACATGTTAGCTTCTTTAGCATCTTCTGCACTCTTCACTCTTTCAAGGTGCTTGATGTGAAGCTCTCCTTTAAGATTTAATTGTCCTAATTCTGTCAAAAGGAAACCTCTTTCCTTGCCAACTACATACATGCTCAAAGTCCTCAAGGAAGTCAATTTCCCTATTTGAGGAGGCAAGCTTGATAGATTCGTGCAGTAATTCAATGACAGATGATGTAGAGCTTTCAAATGTATCAAATTATTAGGCAAATTTCGGAGACTATGACAACGGTCTAACTTCAAAATATGCAAATTCCACAACATACATATGGATTCTGGAAGAGTTTCAAAGTTACCTAAAGAGAGATTCAAGTATCTTAGATATTTTAAATGACCAATTGAAGATGGTACTTCTTTAATAATATATTTCAACTCAAGCGCCCGTAATGAATAACATCTCAATATATGAGGTAAAAGTTTAATAACATCAAGTCCAACCGTTGGCATTATGCAGGTCTTCAATGATTTGCAGCTACACAACCGGATCAAATCAATTTCCCTAAATCTGTTCATATGAAATGAGAGATGGCGGATTCTTTCGAACATACTAGTCATGCCACTGTTATCTGTAATGCAACAGACCTCTTCTGAAACAGATTGAGCAAGATCGTGAACAAGATCGTGCATCTTGAACTTTGTAATGTTTCCAAATCTATCTTTCTCAATATCTTGGAAAAATGATCTCCGGTATAATTCATTCCATACCTCATTGCAAATATCTTCCTCGTCCAACATTTCATTCGGTGAAATAAAGCCATTAGCCATCCAAAGCTCGATCAAAAACTGCTTACTGATTCTTTCATCTTTGGGAAATAGCGCACAGAAAGCAAAACATTGTCTCAATTTTACTGGCAAATTCAAATAACTTAATCTCAAGGCAGGCATGACATAATCTTCATCTTGTAAGCTCCACAACTTGCTTTCCTTGACATAGAGCCACTCTGTTTCCTTTCTTTTAAAACGCAAGAGACTTCCTAGTGCGATTGCCGCAAGAGGCACTCCCCCACACTTTTTTATTATCTCTAGTCCAATGACCACAAGCTCCGCGGCTTCTTCCTCATTTGGTGCAAAAGCTCGTTGTTTAAACAATTCCCAACAATCTTTGTCAGATAGCTTTGATATATCATGCAGTGGTATTGTTCCCATGATTTCTGCAACCTTTGCAAGACGGGTTGTGACCAAAATTGAAGCACCCGTTCCTCCGCAAGCCAATACAGATCTCAACCTCTGCCAATTCTCTTGTTTATCGTCCCACACATCATCCAATACTAATAAAAATCTTTTTCTTTGTATAAAATCTTGAAGTTTTCTCTGCAACAGCTCTAGATCTAAATCCTCACATGCGTGCCCAGATGCAGATTCTAAGATAGCTCTTGTCATTCTTTTCAAACTAAAATCTTCTGAAACACACACCCACATTCTAAGCTCAAAGTGTTTGACCACTCTTTCATTATTGAAGATAAGTTGGGCAAGTGTTGTTTTTCCAAGTCCACCTAGACCCACAATCGGATAGACAGATAAACCCTCAAAACAAGAAGCATCGTGAACCATGAAATCAATGATTTTATTTTTATCTTCTTCTCTTCCATAGACTTGAGGTTGGGTAATGATTGAGGTGGTTTGACGCCAATCAAAGACTCCACTTCTATTCTCTCTCACTGTCTCGGTCAAATGAAACTTTGTCCTTTCTTCGGCTATTTCATCTAACCTCTTTCGTATACTCTTCATTTTCTTAGCAACTTTGTAACGAAAAGCAACATGCTTTGGATGAAGAGAGGATAAAAAAGAGCTTTGTACCTTATCAGTTAGTCCAGCCTTGTATCTTTTGTACTCCAGCTCCAGTGCTTTGGTAGCACACTCGTCCAAGATGTCGTCGAGGACGTGAGCAGCATCTTTAAGCTTAAGCAGCCAATCCTCGAGAGCCCTGTTTGAGAATTGTTGCTCCTCAGCATCATCAAGAGTAGCCTTGATTGTAGTGAGCAAGCTGGAAAGACTATTAAAGTCTTGTTGGAAATCCAGAAATATGGAAATCTCCTTATGAATGAGTGAGCTCAAATTGTTAAGCACAACTTCAAGAACAGCTTCAGCCATCTTCAAAGTTATAATAATAATAAACAATAACTCACAAAATGAAAGTATGTTGGGTTGAGAAATATGCAGCAATTGTATGAAACAAGAAGATTATTAAGAATAAAAGCAGTTGAGTGGTTGCAAAGTCAACGATAGACCCATATGTTAGTACTATTTTTATTTTATTTTTTATCATTTTCCATTTTCAAATTTATTTATTAGATATACAATTCAAAGGTTTTAATTTAGAGTTTAATTGTTGTGCACGGTGTAAAATTATTTTACACATGCATCCAATATTGTGTTGTCACATCGTTTAATTTTAAAACACATTACATGATGCTTCAATATATTGTTGGACTCATATGTTAGTATTAATTAATGAATAAACAATCAATTTAGTCTTTAAAGTTTAAACTATCAGTCTCTCCCATCTAATCCATAATCTGTTAAAATCAATTAAAAGGTCACTAAACAATACTTACATCCAAATCAAGTGACTATTAGTGATTCCTGAACTATTAAAATACTTCAATCTAATCCCTAAACTACAGTAAAAAAAACAACAAAATAGACCCTAAACTATCAAGAAAAACTACAAAATAGTCATTAAATGTTTAATTTTTATTTTTTTTGTTGTATTGAATTTTGATGAAAATTGGTGAAGTTTGTTGTAGTTTTGGTTGAAATTGAAGAGGAAGCATTACAATTAGAATGAGATGAAAATCATACAAGCACTCACAGACACAGTTGATCGATTCCCTCACTTTTTTCTTCCTCTGTCACGGTGGCATCGCCGCTGGCTCCAACTCCAACTGTATAATTGCTTCTCTACATAAGCAGAAACTGTTTGGCTGGCTCGAGTGGTTGTACGGCCGTTGACAACATAAGAGAATCGTTAAATCAGCATTTATTAAGGCTTATATTCAATATTCCTACCAACTCAACTAAGTTTACTCGGATAATTTTTTATTTTAAAAACTATGGGTAGATTATCATTTTTCATTTTTAAATTTATTTATTAGCTATACAATTCAAAGGTTTTAATTTAGAATTTTTTTTAATAATAAAAAATTTAGGGTGAAGAAGGAATGATCCTTCAATCCAAGACACGAAAAACCTTAAGCTCAAAGAACGTTTATAAATATAATTACATTTACCTCTCTCCTAATTTATGGTAGGTTATTTATTATTTATTTTATAAGAAGTTTATGTGAGCTGAATTTTTTTTTGGTACAATACATGTTAGCTGAGTTTGAATGTTTGATCACACTTATGGAATGTACAAGTAATCTTTTTATGAAGTATCCAGTCAACCAACATGTAAATTTTTTTATTTGAAAAATGCTAACAAATGTCATAGTTAAGAAATTAGGAAAATGTTAACTTGTGCCCTTAAGGCACATTTTAATGAGACAAATGTGGAAATATGTTCTTGAAAATCGTGTAATCAACTCTTTTAACATTTAATATTTTGTATCATTAAATGCTAAATTTCTATATTTAGGTATCTTATCATGTGCCCTTAGGGCACATGTTAACATGACCCATAAAATATTACTACTTACCATTATCTTGCAGGCTCATTCTTTTGACAGGTTGGGAAGGCTGTAGTGTTTATATATCTCATTTTAGTTTTTTCAAAAAAAGAAATAAAATAATAAAAATATTTTAAAATTTTAAGTCAAAAAATAAAAAAGTTAAATTTATGTAGTCAAATTTTTAAAAATGTAAAAAAGAATATGTTATTTTAAATATAAAATCTATTTTTTAGCACTAATTAGCATTTATTAATAATATTGATAGACTGTGTAAAAAAAAATATTGGTAAAAACAATTTTTTATCAAATTTTTTTACATTATTAATTTGAACCCTTATAATTTGAACTAAACTCATGTATATAATATGCTTTAGGCTTAATTGCATTTTTGGACCCTAAATTTAACAAATTACAATTTTAGCCTCCTAAGTTTCACAAAGTTGCGTTCTTTGAGCCTAATGTAATTATAGAAGTAGATGAAGTAGATTATAGAACTAGTAGATAGATAGATTATAAAGTAGTATTAATATTTTCCAATATTATAAATGTTAAATATGAAATTGGGATTCCTACTATAAAGCTCATGTGAATCATGATCATGAGCTCAACATCGTTGTTCCTAATTTCAAGAACGAGGGAGAGGAAAGTTACCAAGAAGAAGATGTGGTGATTCATGTCAATGTTGAATAGAAGAAGAAGATGAATATGATCTTTGAGGTATCTTTTAGTGTTAATTCATGTAATTAGGTAGGTTTTCATGCTGACTGTTGTTAGCTGTGTTAAGCATTGAGACTTCAAATTGAAATTGAGCTTTATGTAAATGTGATAATTGTATTGCTTTAATGTCATGTGCATGATGAATTAACCGCTTAACTTGTGTAAGATCTTTGGTTTTGTGAAAGTTGTGTTTTAATTTCATGTGCATTTGAAGCACGGATACAAACCGACACGTGGACACCGATAATAATTTCAGAAATGACATAATTCAATGTATCGGACACTGCACACTGACACGTCGACACCGATAATAATTTCATAAATAAGATAATTCAATGTAATTGTAAGTGTTAGTGTCGGACACCAACGCTTATACGACACTGGGACACACCTAATAAGAGGAGTGTCCTTTCTTGATAGTGCATAACACATTATAGATTTGGTAATGGTATTGGTATCAATATATATATGATTATGATTATCATCTAGTATGGGATGCTTGGCTCCTCCCACTTGATAGCAGCTAGGTTTTAAGGGAGTAGGTTTCACCAAGTGTTTATGTACTTATCAATTGATATCGGAACTGGTTGCCGAGCCGATGGCTCAAAAGGCGCTAACTGAAAAGGTCGAGCAAAGAGTTGTAGAGTGCAGCCGCTGTTTCTCTGCATACTTGTTTCCATACCCTTGATGACACCTAATTGATGCAATCATAATTTTGGATTAAGGAAAGAACTTAAGCATTATACACTATACATCCAAATTACAAGTACCGTATGAAGCAAGCTTCAGTTCCCCATCATAGTTGTTTTAGAGAAAGTTTTCAAATTTTATTCTCTAACCATGCACTGGTAGCAGGGGAGGTTGGAGTTTTTGAATATTTTATTCATAATAATTACTTTGTAGTGGGAGAGGGTTTGCAGCTATGCCACTCATAAGCTGAATCTTGATGTTATTAAATTTGTCTAGATTTGATATCTTATCCATGGACCATACTCCATAGGCATGTTAGGCCTAACAATATTTAATATGTCTGCTATAGATGGTTTTATGATGATTTCCGTAGCTGGATTAATGCTAGTAGATTAGAAGGGAGTGGGACATTTAATATGTCTGATATGGTTGGTTCACCAAGTGATACCTATGGAGGGGCTAACTGAAAAGGTCGAGTAAAGTGTCGTATAGTGCAGCCACTGTTTCCCTGCATACTTGTTTTCATACCCTTGATAACTTCAAATAGTGTCATATAACATAGTTTTCATGTTAATTTTTCCTGTTATTCCAAATTCATCGGAGAATAGTAAATGTATGAGGTCTGGTTGTTGCAATAATACTTTTGGCTTAGGGAAATTAAGGAGTATACACTATACATCCAAATTACGAGTACCGTATGAAGTAAGTTTCAGTTCCCTGGTATCAGGAGATGTTGGGAGTTTTTGAGTCTTTATTCATAATAGTTACTATGTTGTGGGAGAGGGTTTGCAGCTTAGCCACTCATAAGTTGAATCATGTTGTTGATTAATTTGTCATATATTTGATATCATATCATGGACCATAAGCATAGACAGATAAACTTTCTAGTTTGAAGCTTGGCAATTAACTTGACCTCATTCTTAAATTCTTCAACTCCTTGCTTGACCTGAGGTTTTTGATAATCTCTTGACAGAAACTTCTAGGCATTCAATCAACCTTGGTATTAGTGTAGCCACAAAAACTCATGTTAGTGTTTAGGATATGTGTGTCATGTCATATATATGTGTTTTGTGATTTTGATTATATGATATCAAATCCTCTTTGTCTAGTACATCTATGTTCCTTTTCTCCTGAGCTTTACCACCTCATTCATTAACAACACTCGTCCGGTAAATGTAATTGAATCATGCGGAAGAAAGCGAATTGGCGTTCGATTGGAATACCGGTGAATGATATTAAGGGTGCCATGCACGCGAGATTTGTGAAGGAAGGTATTTGAGGGTTTAAGGGTTGTGATGCAAGTAATAAAAAATGTATAAAGTGAAAGCTTGTCATCATCGACATTCACTTGCATTATACAAGTTTTCAATGATTTGACATTGGACAACCAGATTAAGAGTTTCTTTGATTTGGCATCTTGGGTCCTAGGACGCACATTAAACATACATTGAATATTTGTTGTAGCGTCGCGAATCCTTGAACATGTTGGGGAATGCATGCTTACACAAATGATTTCAACCTATAATTCGAAAGATGACGATTTCTTTCGACATACTCGGCATGTCATTGTCATTTGTAATGCACCAAATATCTTCTGTAATAGATTGAGCTAGATCGCGAACAAGTTCATTTATAATTTTACCAAATTCGTCTATCATAATATCTCAAAAAAATGATCTCCGGTATAACTCATTCCAGACCTCATTGCCAATATCCTCTGCTTCCAACATTCCATTGGATGAAATAAAACCATTAGCCATCCATAATTCAATCAGAAATTGCTTATTTATCATTTCACCTTTGGGAAAAAGAGCACAAAACGCAAAACATTGTCTCAATTTTACAGGCAAATTCAAGTAACTTAGTCTCACCTTGTAAAGTCCATAATTCGTTTTCCAAGACATAGAGTCACTCATTTTTACAATTAATTTCAAGAGTTTGTTCTAGTAGTAAAAAGACAGGTCTTGATTCGAAAGGCTCCAATTCAAGCACCTCTAGTGCTCCGGACTTTTTCAACCTTAAGATTTTCTCTGACATAGACCGAGACATTATCCCTTCACCCTAAATTTTTATTATGAAAAAAAAAAAAAAAAACTTTTTGTAGTGATCCTCAAGCTGGTGGGACAAATATAGCCTACAATATTGACTATTCAAAAGTAGGACTAGATAGTGAAACCAATGTTACATCATACATGCAATCATGTGTTGGAATGAAGACTTTGAGGAAGTTCCGTTTCTCTATTTTTTGTTTTTCTTGCTTCTTTAATCTCATCATAAAAGTAAGACACAAAGCCCCAAAGAGATAGCACCAAAGCAATCCCTTTCTCAGCTTGAAATTTCTCTTTATAGACAATAACAGCTAAGATTTCAGTTACGGGAAGAAATGCAGCAATTATAATGCCAGACAACAAAGATGAGGAACAAAAGATAACACCAATAGCTCCTAAGAAGAAAAATTGCCACATTATAGCACTCCACACTAACACAATATAGTACTTTGTTTCTCCTAGTTTAAAATCCCTTGCTTCCCTTGGAATAACCTGCAAAAATCACAACGCCCATTTAAAATGTTCCTTAAGGATGACCCCACAGTGAATTATGATAGGATGCATGCGTAAAACTTTCACAAACTTGAAATTTTGACCCTTTAACTTTCATAGTAGCAGTTTTGGCCGTCTAACTTTCACAAACTTTCCATTTCGGCCCCCAAACTTTAGCCCTTTTCCAAAAGGATGACCCCTCTGATTTTGACCAAGTCAATGCACATGTGACAAGTGACTCACATGTCCAGTAAGTATGTATTGCCATGTGGACAATGACTCACATGGCACGTCAACATATCTTAATCTTACCATGTGGACAATGACTCATATGCCACGTCAGCGAAACTTGCCACATGACAAGACAGGCTAACATGGCATGTGAGTCACTTGTCACATGTGCATTGGTCAGGTGGCCAAAACTGCAAGTCTGTGATAGTTAGGGACCAAAAGTGCAAATCCTTATAGAGTTTGAAAATAATGACAATTGGAGTGTAAATAAATAAAATAATTTAAACCAGTACTGGCTCATGCATATATGAACAAAAAACGGTTAAAAGTGAAGAAAACACTTTGTATGCTCCACATAATTAGCCACCAATAAGATTAATCACACTAAACAATGGTAAAAATCTAATATCTGATATCTGAAAAGAATAGAAAAGACTGAGTTGGGGAGAGAAAACTGACCTTAAAATCATTGTCTATAAACATCCCAACAAGGCAAAACAAAGTAGCAAAGAAGCACATAACAAACTGAATTTCCATAACTAGAGAATAAGTAATCACTTGTTTACTCTTCTTGTAAACTAGCTCCAACAAAGGCAAAACAAATCCATACAAAGCAGCAGAAGCAAGTATCATAACAAAACCAATAATATACTCCTTAGTCGATTCACCAACAAGTCGATCGCCACCTTTGGAATTCAAAGCCAAAACAACACTTCCGAGCGTCAACAAAACAATTGAGTTAACCGAATACTCTGTGAACTTATGCTTCACAAGAATAAAAGCAAAAACAGCTGTGAATGCTAAGTGTGAGGATTGAATTAACGATGAAGTTGAAACCGGTAGACGCTTTATACCACAGGCATAAAGGTAATCATCAAGACCAGTTAAGATTCCAATGAGAGCTGAGGCGCAAAATATAGGTAATTTCATCGAGACAAAGCGGTTATTATTGTTACTGTAACGGTAACCGTTGTGGATGTAAGAAATGGTTATGGGAATGAGAATGATTGGGAAGGCAGATGTTTCAAGGAAGCTTGAGAGCCATACACGTTTACCGCCGTGGATGAAGTATAGACGCATTACTAGTGGTCCGCCGCATGTTCCTATGGCTAAGAGGACTGAGTTTAGTATTAGAAGGAGTTTCTTCATGCTTCTTTTATTGCTTTGTTCTTCTTTGGTTATTGTTTCTACATGGACCATGGTTGATTGATTAATTATTTGTTAGATATTTTTGTGTTTGTTCTTTGTGTGTTAATATGTAAAGAAAAAGAATGGGTGTATCCATTAGTAGTATTGTGTGGGTCCCTTGTTGACTTTGCAAATCTAAGCTAAGCTTTTCCATCCACTCTTTTTTTTCATCTTGATAATCTTCCAATTTCAAACAACCATTGCTGCAAATTTCTCAACTCAACATACTTTTCTTTCTGCATATTCATTTTGTGACTATAATTTATAACTTGGAAGATGGCTGAGGCTGTGCTTGAACTTGTGCTTCACAATTTGAGCTCACTCATTCATAAGGAGATTGCCATATTTCTGAATTTTGAACAAGACTTCAAAAGTCTTGCCAGCTTGCTAACTACAATCAAAGCTACACTTGAAGATGCTGAAGAGAAGCAATTCACTAACAGAGCTATCAAGGATTGGTTGCTTAAGCTCAAAGATGCTGCCCATGTCCTCGATGACATCTTGGACGAGTGTGCTACTGAAGCATTGGAGTTGGAGCATGGAGGATTCAACTGTGGACCATCACACAAGGTACAAAGCTCTTGCATATCTTCTTTAAAACGTAACCAAGTTGCTTTCCGTTACAAAATTGCTAAGAAAATGAAAAGGATAAGGGAGAGATTGGACGAAATAGCTGAAGAAAGGGGTAAGTTTCATTTGACTGAGATAGTAAGAGAGAAGAGAAGCGGAGTATTCGATTGGCGACAAACTACCTCAATCATTACTCAACCTCAAATTTATGGCAGAAATGAAGATAAGGATAAAATTGTAGACTTTCTGGTTGACGATGCTTATGCTTTTGAGGATTTATCAGTCTATCCAATAGTTGGTCTAGGTGGACTTGGGAAAACAACACTTGCACAACTTATCTTTAATCATGAGAGAGTAATCAACCACTATGAGCTAAGAATTTGGGTGTGTGTTTCTGAAGATTTCAGCTTGAAGAGAATGACAAAACCTATCATTGAATCAGCATCAGGACATGCCTGTGAGGATTTGGATCTAGAGCCATTGCAGAGAAAACTTTTAGATTTGCTAAATGGAAAAAGGTATTTGCTAGTGTTGGACGATTTATGGGATGATGAACAAGAGAATTGGCAGAGGTTAAAATTTGTATTGGCTTGTGGAGGCAAGGGTGCTTCAGTTTTGGTAACTACTCGTCTTCCAAAGGTAGCAGCAATTATGGGAACCGTGTCTGCTTATTATTTATCAAAGCTATCTGACGATGATTGTTTGAAATTGTTTAAACAACGAGCCTTTGGACCAAATGAGAAAGAATGTGCAAACCTTATGGTCATAGGGAATGAGATAGTAAAAAAGTGTGCGGGAGTTCCACTTGCGGCAATAACACTGGGAAGTCTCTTGCGTTTCAAAAGAGAGGAAAAAGAGTGGCTCCATGTCAAGGAAAGTAAGCTATGGAGTTTACAAGGTGAGAATTCTGTCATGGCTGCGTTGAGATTAAGTTATTTGAATTTGCCCGTAAAATTGAGACAGTGTTTTTCCTTATGTGCGCTATTTCCCAAAGATAATATAATAAGCAAACACTTTCTAATAGAACTGTGGATGGCTCATGGATTTATTTCATCCGTTGAAAAGTTGGAAGAGGAGGATATTGGCAATGAGGTGTGGAATGAATTGTATTGGAGATCATTTTTTCAAGATATTGAGATTGATGAATTTGGAAAAATTAAAAGTTTCAAAATGCATGATCTTGTTCATGATCTTGCTCAATCTGTTGCAGAAGAAGTATGCTCCATTACGGATGACAACAATGTACCTAGTACATCTGAAAGAATTCGCCACCTCTCAATTTATAGGAGGAAATCCTTAAGGGATGTCAGTTCAGTTCGGTTGGCGAATGTGAAATCATTAAAGACGTGTTTAAAGCATGTTGACCAACTTTCACCTCATGTATTGAAATGTTATTCTTTACGAGTGCTTGACTTCGAAAGAAGAACAAAGTTGTCATCTTCAATTGGTTGTTTAAAATATCTAAGATACTTGAATTTATCTGATGGTAAGTTCAAAACTCTTCCAAAATCGATATGTAAGTTGTGGAACTTGCAGATTTTGAAGTTAGACAATTGTTATCATCTGCTTAACTTACCTAATAGATTGACAGAATTGAAAGCTCTACAAAGCATATATTTGACCAACTGCTACTCATTATCAAGCTTGCCCCCCATGATAAGGAAGTTGACTTTGTTGAAAACTTTAACTTTGTATATAGTCGACACAAAGAAAGGGTTTTTTTTGGAAGAATTAGGACACCTAAACCTTAAAGGAGATCTTTATATTAGGCACTTGGAGAGAGTTAACAGTGTAATGAATGCCAAAGAAGCCAATATGTCGAGTAAGAACTTAAAGCAATTGCGACTGTCATGGGAGAGAGATGAAGAGTCCAATTTACAAGAAAATGTTGAGGAGATTCTTGAAGTGCTTCAACCTCAGACTCAACAACTTCAAACTTTAGGTGTGCAAGGATATACCGGTTCCTATTTCCCACCATGGATGTCTAGTCCTTCTTTGGAAAATTTAACTTTTCTACAACTAATGGATTGCAAAAGTTGTTTACACCTTCCATTGTTGGGAAAACTACCTTCTCTAAAGGATCTAAGAATATTGAACATGAGTCATGTAATATATGTAGATGAGGAGCCATGTGATGGTGGAGTTGTATGTTTCGTTAAATTAGCAGTTCTAGTACTCGTAGAGCTGCCAAATCTGGTAAGGTTATCAAGGGAGGATAAAGAAAACATGTTTCCGTGTCTTTCAAGACTTCAAATTACCGAATGTCCTAAACTTTTAGGCTTGCCTTGCCTTCCGTATCTCAATGATTTGCGTATAGAAGGGAAATGCAACCAAGATTTGGTAAGTTCAATTCATAAACTCGATAGTCTTGAATCACTTCGATTCAAAGATAATGAAGATCTAACTTGCTTTCCAGATGGGATGCTACGGAACCTCACATCTCTAAAGATATTAGACATTTACGGGCTATTCAAACTTGAGCAACTCCCAATTGAACTCATTTACCTTAATGCTATCCGTGAAATACATATCACGGACTGCGAGAACCTCAAGCCATTGACAGATGAAGTAATACAAGAGTTGCATTCTCTTAAGATATTGGAAATTGTGAGGTGTCCAAAGTTTGATTCAGAGTCACTCAGAAATAGAAGGTTTCGACGAGGCTTTACGACATACTAGAAGGTTTTTGATGAAGCTTATGTAATATGAATGCCCTTCAGTTGTAACATTATGCCTATCTTTATATTGCTGTTGTTTGTATGACATTATAAATCTTAATTGGATCAGTGTATCTGAGGTCTATATAATAATCACCATAACAATAAATAATCAAACGCTACTATGAAGTCAACGAGACTGGAAGATGTCCAAATCGCCGTCGATCACAACTCACTTGCTTTTGCCGTTAACACCATTGACGAAAATGGCGATGGTGTTAATTTCAGTGCTGCATATGATTTAACAGGGAAACATTACGACATTCATCATACTAAAGTTGTTGTGAATGATGATCATGAGGTCAACATCGTTGTTCCTAAAATCAAGAATGAGGGAGAGGAAAGTCACTATGTGGTGATTGATGTCAATGTTGAGTAGTAGAAGATGAAGAATATGATCTTTGAGGTATTTTTTAGGGTTAATTGATGTAAGTATGTAGGTTTTAAATTGTGACTGACTTGTGTTGATAGCTGTGTTAAGCATTGAGACTTCAAATTCAAATTGAACTTTTTGTAAATGTGATATTGTATTGCTTTAATGTCATGTGTATGATGAATTAACGGCTTAACTTGTGTAAGATCTTTGGTTTTGGGAAAGTTGTGTTTGAATTTCATGTGCATTTGAAGTACTGATACACTAACACGTTGACACCGATAATAATTTGAGAAATGAGATAATTCAATATAACAGACACTGACACGTCGACATCGATAATAATTTGAGAAATGAGATAATTCAATGTAACAGACACTTGACACGTCGACACCGATAATAATTTGAGAAATGAGATAATTCAATGTACTTGTAAGTGTCAGTGTCGGACACCAACGCTTGTCTGACACACCAATGCTTGTCTGACAATGTGACACACCTAATACGAGGAGTATCCTTTCTTGATATTGCATAACACATTAAGGATTTGGCCTCAGCAATTGATTTGGTAATGGTAATGGTATTTCTCTCCATACTTGTTTCCATACCCTTGATAACTTCAACTAGTGTCATATATACAAGTACCGTGTGAAGCAAGCTTCAGTTCACCATCATAGTTTCTTTAGAGAAAGTTTTCAAATTGTATTCTCTAACCTTGCACTGCTATCAGGGGAGGTTGGAGTTTTTGATTCTTTATTCATAATAATTGCTTTGTAGTGGGAGAGGGTTTGCAGCTATGCCACTCATAAGCTGAATCTTGATGTTATTAAATTTGTTCTAGGTTTTATATCTTATCCATGGACCATATAGGCATGTTAGGCCTAACAACATTTAATATGTCTGATATATATGGTTTTATGATGATTTCCGTAGCTGGATTAATGCAAAGTAGATTGGAAGGGAGTGGGACATTTAATATATCTGCTATATATGGATCATCCCACTTGATATCTAACTTTTAAGGGATGGTTGACCAAGTGCTTATGTACTATGCAATTGATATCGGAACTGGTTGCCGAGCTGATGGCTCAAAAAGGGATACCTATGGAGGGTCTAACTGAAATGGTCAAGTAAAGTGTCGTAGAGTGCAGCGGCTGTTGTTTCCATACCCTTGATAACTTCAATTAGTGTCATATAGTTTTCATTTTATATTTTCCCTGTTCTTCTAAATTCATTGGAGAATAGTAAATGTATGAGGTCTGGTTGATTACGGAAAGGACTTAAGGAGTATACACTATACATCCAAATTACGCTTACTGTATGAAGTAAGCTTCATCAGTTCCCTGGTAGCAGGAGATGTTGGAAGTTTTTGAGTCTTTATTCATAATAGTTGCTTTGTAGTGGGACAGGGTTTTCAGCATTGCCACTCATTAGTTGAATCATCTTGATTAATTTGTTCTATTTTGATATCATATCCATGGACCATAAGCATAGAAAGATAAACTTTCTCACGCTAACAATTGTCATGATGCAGATTATGTTAAACTTTCTACTTTGAAGCTTGGCAATTAACTTGACCTCATTCTTAAATTTTTCAACTCCTTGGCCTGAGGTTTTTGATAATCTCTTGACAGAAACTTCTTGGCATTCAATCAACCTTGGTATTAGTGTAGCCACAAAAACTCATGTTAGTGTTTAGGATATGTGTGTCATGTCATATAATGTGCTTTGTGATTTTGATTATATGATAACAGATAAAAACCAAAAATAACCTACCCTGTAAACACTATCAAATCCTCTTTGTCTAGTACATCCATGTTCCTTTCTCCTGAGCTTTACCACCTCATTCATTAACAACACTCGTCCGGTAAATGTAATTGAATCATGCGGAAGAAAGCGGTTATTGTGAAGATTTAAGAGAGTATAACTCTCTCTTCATTGTGGACATTGGCATTCATTTGGAATACCGGTGAATGATATTATGAATGTCATGCGAGATTTGTGAACGAAGGTATTTGAGGGTCTAAAAGGGCTGTGATGCAAGTAATAAAAAATGTAACCATGTATGTATCTTTTGTTTGGTTGTAGTTGTATTTTGCAGATTCTTGTCTTTCTATGAAACCTTGTTTGTAGCATTCAAATTGTACTTTCATAGCATTGATTGAATGTTAATTAAATCTCATAATAACCAATCTACACTGTTTGAACATGTCTATATCAAATAGATTATACTGGCAATGAAGGCCTAGTAGATAACAGAAAGTACAAAATTAGAAAATAAGATGTATTCTTACACTAGTTTAAAGTTACTAAAACAGAACACAACCCAAAGAACATGCAAAACCACTCTCAAAAAACATGTTCCTTATTCAGATTAAATTGGGAATTTATAGATATAAAATTTTGCTAAAACGAGCATTGCATGAAATAAAAAAGGATTTGACATGCCATCATTTGGTCTCTTCCAAACTGTTCATTTCATGTTAGATTCTCATTGTTGAACAGACCATTACATTGTCTTTCATCTCATGCTTCTGCATTTCTCAACATGAATGAACTTGGAAATTTAGACACCTTCACTTAGTAAATTAACTCTTCATTATCGGCAAACCGAATGGATTCAAGACTATATATGATGTTTATGAATTGAATTTAGTAGACTTTGGGTGCATTGTCCTCGTATGCGCATATCATTCAAAGATGGAAGGCAAGGCAAGCCAGACAACTTAGGACATTTAGTTATTTCAAGTGTGGACTAGACATCCGTTGTGGGAAACGTTCACCTGTATATCCTCCCACACCTAAACTTTGAAGTTGTTGGGTAAGAGGTTGAAGCGCTTCAAGAATCTCCTCGGTGTTATTGTCTAAATACATCTATTCGAATCTAAAAAGTGAAATATTTATAGTACCAGAGGCAATAATCATCTATAGTCCATATATTTAATCATTTATGATCAATTAAAATAATTAGGCTTTATAACTTTTTTCTAATTTTATGCACTAACTATTAATTTATAGTCCCTAGTATATATTTAAAAGGACTAAGAATAAAATTTGATAGAGATAAAGATTTTTTTAAAATATTTATAAAGTCAGGTACTGTTCTAGAGTATCCTACTAAGTCAGAGTATATCCTATAAAATCAGGTACTACTTTTTTTTATTTTAGTTTTTACCATAGTATTCGGTTCGTTTGACCGCCTATAATCTGGTTTGGGGATCAATTTTGGCATCAAACGATCTGCTAAAAGACAAGGGACCGGACTAAACAACTTTTTTGTACCCTGTTTGATTTAAAACCGGTTATGGGACTGGACAAATTAGGTAGCAAAGGACAGGACAAAAACAAGAATTTTTGTCCCTCGTTGAACCGCAAGACAACTTTTTGTCTACAGTACAACTATAAAAAATACGAAAATACCCATTTTATTTTCGAATATAAAAATATTATCGTCCTATATCTTTTTGGTACAGTTTTGTCATGTGCTGTAATATCTTGTTTTGCCATGTACTGTTCTGCATAGTCATTGTTGTTTTACGAATCAAACGCACTCGTGGTCTTCTCAGACGAATCGTTCAGAAGAATATGAATTCGATTTCTGGTGGAAACAATTCTTCGTCAAACTTTGTTTATCTTCCGATCGACCGAATATTAGATTACTGGACCACTTCCTTTGAGAACCAGAGGGTTAATAATATATGAATAAGATTTTTTTTTTTTAACAAATTTTTATTGAGAATTAGAAACTTGTAAGTTAAATTAGAAAGTAGTTAACATTATAAATGTAAAAATATGAAATTGGGTTTGCAAAATCGTCAAAATAAGTTTGCGCGGTACCTTCTTCCTCATATAAATATCTATCTATCTATCCCCTCACTCACTCACTCACAAACTCACTCCAATTCGTTACTCCGAAACCCTAAATCCCAAAACCATGGCTCAGAACAACAATCTTTTTTCAAGAATCTGGAGCCAACTCGTGAACAATGTGAATCAGTTAATCAAACGTTACTATGAAGTTAACGAGACCGAAAACTCTCTCACTGTTCGTTAATATGTGCCTGGACTCCGTAAAGAAGATGTCAAGATCCGTGTCGATCACAACTCACTTAGGTTTACCATTAATGGAAATGGACATGGACATGATTTAACTGGGAAACATTACAACATTTATCAGACTAAAGCTCATGTTAGTGATGATCATGTGCTCAACATTGTTGTTCCTAAAATCAAGGATGAAGAGGAACGTTACCAAGAAGATGATGATGTGGTGGTTCATGTCAATGTTGAATAGAAGAAGAAGAAGAATATGATCTTTAAGGTATCTTTTAGTGTTAATTGATGTAATTAGGTAGGTTTTCATGGTGATTGACTTGTGTTGATAGCTGTGTTAAGAATTGAGATTTCGAATTGAAATTGAGTTTTTGTAAATGTGATAACTGTATTGCTTTAATGTCATGTGCATTATGAATTAACAGCTTAACTTGTGTAAGATCTTTGGTTTTGTGAAAGTTGTGTTTGAATTTCATGTGCATTTGAAGCACGGATACAAACTGACACTAGACACCGACACGTCGACACCGATAATAATTTGAGAAATGAGATAATTCAATGTAATCGTAAGTGTCACTGTCGGACACCATCGCTTGTCCGACACTAGGACACGCCTAATTAGAGGAGTGTCCTTTCTTGATAGTGCATAACACATTAATGATTTGGCCTTAGCAATTGGTTTGGTAATGGTAATGGTATTTATCTGCATACTTGTTTACATACCCTTGATAACTTCAACTAGTGTCATATATACATGTACCGTATGAAGCAAGCTTCAGTTCACCATCATAGTTTCTTTAGTGAAAGTTTTCAAATTTTATTCTCTAACCTTGCACTGCTATCAGGGGAGGTTGGAGTTTTTGATTCTTTATTCACAATAATTGCTTTGTAGTGGGAGAGGGTTTGCAGCTATCCTACTCATAAGCCGAATCTTGATGTTATTAAATTTGTTCTAGATTTGATATCTTATCCATGGACCATATGCATGTTAGGCCTAACAACATTTAATATGTCTGCTATATATGGTTTTATGATGATTTCCGTAGCTGGTTTAATGCAAAGTAGATTAGAAGGGAGTGGGACATTTAATATGTCTGCTGTATATGGGTTGTCCCACTTGATATCTAACTTTTAAGGGATGGTTGACCAAGTGCTTATGTACTTAGCAATTGATATCAGAACTGGTTTCCGAGCTGATGGCTCAAAAAGGGATACCTATGGAGGGACTAACTGAAATGGTTGAGTAAAGTGTCATAGAGTGCAACCACGGTTTCTCTGCATACTTTGTTTCCATACCCTTGATAACTTCAATTAGTGTCATATAACAACATAGTTTTAATGTTATATTTTTCCTGTTCTTCTAAATTCAGTGGAGTGGAGAGTAGTAAATGTATGAGGTCTGGTTGATGCAATAATACTTTTGGCTTAAGGAAATGACTTAAGGAGTATACACTATACATCCAAATTACAAGTACTGTATGAAGTAACCTTCAGTTCCCTGGTAGCAGGAGATGTTGGGACCTGGATTCCCTACAGTAAATTTTTAACACAGTTTCCTGCTGTAGTTAATCTGGACCATTCATTTATGACCGGACGGTACACATTTCAAACACAGTTTTTTAAATTAAACAATCTGAACCATCAATTCAGATCGGACGGTGCAGATCTGTTACAGCATCAAATCCGTTTCCGAGATTTTGGGAGTTTTTTGAGTCTTTATTCATAATAGTTGCTTTGTAGTTGGAGAGGGTTTGCAGCTATGCCACTCATAAGTTGAATCATGTTTTTTAATTTGTTCTATATTTGATATCTTATCCATGAACCATAGGCATGGCCTGTTAGGCCTGACAACATTTAATATGCCTGCTATATATGGTTTTATGATGATTTCATTAGCTGGATATATTAATGCAAATCACATTTGAAGGGAATGTATTATTTTGCATTTACAAATGAGATTTATGAAGGTATTAGGATAAACTTTCTATTTTGAAGCTTGGCAATTAACTTGACCTCATTCTTAAATTCTTCAACTCCTTGCTTGACCTGAGGTTTTTGATAATCTCTTGACAGAAACTTCTTGGCATTCAATCAACCTTGGTATTAGTGTAGCCACAAAAACTCATGTTAGTGTTTAGGATATCTGTGTCATGTCATATATGTGCTTTGTGATTTTGATTATATGATAGCAGATAAAAAATCAAAAATAACAAATCCTCTTTGTAATTGAATCATCCATGTTCCTTTCTCCTGAGCTTTACCACCTCATTCATTAACAACACTCGTCCGGTAAATGTAATTGAATCATGCGGAAGAAAGCGATTGTTTTTCAGATTTAAGAGAGTGTAACTTTCTCTTCATTGTGGACATTGGCGTTCGATTGGAATACCGGTGAATGATATTATGGGTGCCACAATGAAGGAAGGTATTTGAGGGTTTACTGATTGCGAACTTGTGATGCAAGTAATCAAAACTCATGTATCTTTTGTGTGACTTTATCTCATCCGTTTAAACCAGTAACGGTCAGGTTTATTTCTTATTTAAAAACATTTTTAATTAATAGTAAATAGTAATTGATCTATAAATCTCCTATAATAATAGCCATGCATTCTTACACAACCAAACAAACCAAAGAACATGCAAAGCCATTTTTAAAAAACATGTTGCCATCATTTGGTCTCTTCCAAACATGTTGCCATTTTCAAAAAACATGTTGCCATCATTTGGTCTCTTTGTTGAACAGACCATTATTACATTGTCTTTCATCTCCTGCTTCTGCATTTCTCATCATGAATGAACTTGGAATTTTAGCATTTACTTTCACAGACCATAATTTGGTCTATAATCAGTGTTCAATCTGAATCGTTTCTTCCCTGAATGAAATTGGAATCACCATGGAAAATATGACAGTACACACAATGCAGCTGCGAAAGTAATATGTCATAATCAGAATGACACAATAATATTGAAAACAGCACAGTTGTGAAAATGTTATTAACAAATGATAATCTAATTTGTCATAAATTATATCATACAATATGGCACAAATACTATTAGACACCTTCACATTTTGCAAGGATAATCAACAAACCACTTCCTAAGCGCAAAATTTATAAGTATTTATTTCATAAGCACAAAATGTTCACCCAAATAATCCAAGGCCAAACTAAGGAAGGAAAAGTACATAGCTAAGGCCATCAAAGAAGCGTTTTTCTCATTAACCATTTAGAATTTTAACAAAACTTATCACACTGGTATAGATCAAATCATCAAAAGGTCGACTCATTTTTTAAGGATTCATCTTTTGCAAAAGTTTTATAAGTCTTTTTATATTTAACTTTTTTTTTAAAAAAAATGAAGACATATATAATTCCATCACCAAATGTGCAACTTTTTTATAATAATTTTCATCAAAAATTTGAAAGCTAGACATAAACAAACCTTTTGTAAAAATTGAGGGAGCCTTAGCCAAGTCCCTAGCTTTCATGTACTTAATTAGTAAGAGAAATATTAAATATTGAGGTAAAAGTTATTAAAAATGAAAGTTTGAAAGGATTATAAAAAAATAAAAAATAAAAGTTCGAAAGGATTATGGGAATATTAAATATGAACAAAAATACTCTTAATAAAGTTTTTGCCAAAAAAATTGAGATGTAATAAGTTACTAGTATTTTATTAGAAAGGTGAAATGTATCTTAGAATTATTTAAGTTTAACGTTTATAAACAAATTTGTTCTTTTGCCCAAAATTTTAAAAAAAAAAAAAGAAAAAAAAAACAAATTTGTTCTTTTAATTTTTTTGAGTATCAAGTTGGTCCTTTTAGTATTTTTAAGTAATTGATCATTTAACTTTGTAACAAATTACATTGTTACCCTTTTAATGACATTCTGTTACACAAAAATGTTTACATAGATGGTAGAAATTTTGGAATATTATTAAAACTGATAAGAACAAATTAGTAAACTATGTAGTAAAATTGTTTATATTTCTGTGTTCCTATTTTTATGCTTATTCTTTCTATAATTTTTGTGTTCCTATTTTTATGAATATTCATTTTATTCTTAATATAATTTTTTTATTGTTTCTGTTCTTTTCTATAATTTTTTTACTAAACTTTCTATGATCTTTTTATTTATTTTTTTTGTTTTGTTTTTATTTTTATACATAGATTCCTTTTTTTATGCAATATCTTATTAATAAAGTAAAATCATAATGAAGGATATAAAGTTTGGAATATTATTAAAACAGATAAGGACAAATTAGTAAATTTTGTACCAATCATTTTTTTTTTTGCTTTCACCACCAGTTTAATCTGGTTCGGGGGTCAATTCTGGTATTAAGTGCAATGTTTTAAGAACCGGACCGGACCGGCCGGTTCAACCGGTTCAACCGGGAACCGGACACAGCAGCGGTCCGGGCTAGTGTTGAGAACCGGTAGTCTGCAGAACCGGAAAAAAACCGCTTGAAACCGGTACGAACCGTCCGGAACCGTTCGAACCGGTGAACCGGGGGCGGTTTGAAAAAACCGGCCGGTTCGGAATCTTTTGAAAACTAAAAAAAAAAAAAAAAAATTTCGTAGAGAAGAGATTAAATTGAAAATGGGGAAAAACAGCTTCACCGGCGAGACGGCAGCGAAATTCCGGCCGACAAGCAAGGTGGTTGTCGGCGACATGCACAAACAATGGATTAGCCAGATCTATTGTCACTCGGAGCTTATCTGTGAAAAAATGAACTAATCACCGGAAAACCGGAGAATCGCCACACCGGAGAGTCATGACTGAGAAAATGGAGAAATAAATGGCTATTAACAAGCTTGATGAGTTGCTGGAAAATCCTTGCTTCGTTCATAATTGTTGCCTTGTAAGTTGGTATGAAAGGTGGAAAGAGAAAAACAGTACCAGTAAAAAGAAAGAGATGAGCGTTACATATTCTTTTAATATATTTTAATTAACATTTATCTGCATCTCTCTTCAATCAAGGCAAAATAAGTGGGACCCATTCACTTTAGTGTTTCTTAAACAGTGCCCCAGGGCACTGTTTAGCATTTGCCTTTAATATAATTGATATACTTTTTTGATATGCATTGACCAGCATTGTTTACATGTCTACCTTATTGATATGCATTAATATGCATTCATTGATATCTTGATATTTGCCTTAATTGTATAATATATTCTTAATTCTTAACAAACAATTTTAAGTTTATATGATTATGTAAAGTTTATATGATTTTGTCCAATTTAAAGTTTAACAATTTATATGAATTATGAATTTCGAATTTATGTATAATTATTTGGTATAAATTATGCATTTTGGATTTATGATTTCTTTATTTTAAGTTTCTAAATTTTCTATTTTGTTAATGTTACTTTATTAATTTGTTTATTAGTTGTGAAATAAGATTGTTATATGAACGGTTCAATATAAACGGTTTAATAACGATTGAACCGGTCCGACCGGTTGACCCTTGAACCAGTAGCCACAACGGTTCGACCTCCGGTCCGGTTCTTAAAACATTGATTAAGTGGTTTCAGCTCCGTCCCGATCGCAGTTGTGGGAGATCGAACCGTAATTCTTCCTATCAAGTTCAATGTCAATCACCACTGAACGAACTAACGATCCACTGATAACAATCAATTTTATTGAACTACTAGAGTAGATAGAAGTAGAAAAGTATGAGCAGTTCCCATGTACACCTTGCATATCATGTTGGGCTTGAACCAATCTCACTCGCGGGGATTTTACTTCATGCCCATAACTATACTTATACCCCCACAGAGAACATATAAACTACTTAAAACACCCTTCAATCTAACAAATGTTTTTAATTTTAAATCACATACCAAATTATCTGAACTATAAACAAATAAAATATCAAATATGAATATTCACATGGGGAATTTTGTGTTTGGCCTTTTCTCTACCGTCCAATATTGTTAGACCAAAACTATGTTGCCATTCTTATATATATTAAAAAGGGTTGTCGTTGCTATGATTATTACTTGGTAGGGTTGTCATTGAAATTTACACACGCAATTGTGATATTTAAAATTGGAATTCGAGTAAAAATATTCAGTTTAATAATATCGACATTGACACTTGGTAGGATATGTTAGATGAATTATTTAATAGATATTGGCTATATATAATAGTAATATTGCTATCATGTGTGTGTATATACTAAAATTTGCCACCAATCGTTAGTTGGTTCAATGGTGATTGGCGTTGAATTTGGTAGAGAGGGTCACGGTTCGATCCCCCGCAACTGCGATCAGGAGGGGACTGGAACCACTTGATGCCAGAACTGACCCCCGAACCAGATTAAACTGGTGGTGAAAAACCAAAAAAAATATACTAGAATTTGCCGGCTTCAAGTCTTAGGATTTATAGATTTATTACGTATATGGTTCAAACAAGTGGCAAGGTCATGCATAATTATTTGAGTTGTATATGTAATTCATCAAATCAATTCCCTTGGAAAAGAAAGGTGTTAAAAAAACAAAAGTTTGTCACCCATGTTTGACATAAAATTGACCCCCAAACAAGGATTTGTTTCTGCTAATAATGCGTATAATTATCCAATTATGAGATTAGAAATGTTCTCAAAATATGTGACAAAACCCATATTTGATTTGATTAGAACAAATTGAAGTGGGTGACAATGAGACCACCACAAAATAGTCATGTCTATTTCTCACATCTCTTTAAACTTATTCTTAGTATTACTTTATTTTTGCCTAACCAATAATTCTAATCAATTTCACTCTTTTTTTTTTCTTATCTCTTTCTAAGTGAGGCTAATATGTATACAAGGAAGCAAACAAACAGTTAAAATCATCATCACTATAAGAAAAAGTGAGAAAAGAAAAGTGATGAATCTTTTGCCACTCGTGCATGAATTTGTGTCGATTAGAAGCTTAATGGGAAACATCACTTTATGCTAAAGTGCATGAAATTTTTTGTCTTGTTGATGGATTGAAATTTAATGTTGTTGATCCATTATTTGTTGTAATATTAGTTTTATTTAATCGCAACTGTAGCTTAGTTCGTATATGATATTATTGAAAAAATTAAAGGTTTGATCCCTATTACTTCATATTTAAAGTAGGGTTAAATATGTTTTTGATTTCAATAGTTTTTTAGAATTTTCATTTTAGTTTCAAAAGATTTTTTTCACACTTTTTAGTCTTGAAGTTTTTTCTGTCGATGTTTGTAGTCCTTATTTTTCATTCAACTCGTGTATACCATTTGAAATTTGATTTTTTTTTTCTGCGATCATATTTAGTATATTATATGATACAGTATCATTGAAAAAATTAAAGGTTTGAACTCGAAATTCCTATTACTTCATATTTAAAGGCCGCTTACTATTTGACAAAAATAAAAAAATACTAGTTTTACATGTATATAAAATATTACTATAATCCCATTTCAATAAAACTTTATCGTTAAAAAAAAATTAAGAAACTTTTGAAACCATGAACCAAACCATATCACATCAAACGTGTGGTTAGATATGGAATCTGAAAGGATGTTTGTTTATGATACCAAACAATGGTTCTTTGTACATGGTCGGTCATATGCATGTCCAAGAATGATTGAGGTTATAATTAGTTTTTCCAAGTTATCAAAATTTATTCAATGTCAATAAAAAGAAATTCATGACTTTATTGTAAAAAAAAAAAACTTATAGGTATGGTTTTAATATATATCTCATCTGACCCAAATTATAAATTTGGACACCCGTCAAAAGCATTCCCTATCGATTATATGAGGTTGTTTATTTATATTCACCTAAAAATATGAAGGTATAAATTAACATGTATAGTGTACCGGGCCATGGACCAGGGTGTGATTTGTTAAGGCCCAATACAAAAAAGCCCAATCAATTATAGTCCATAAGGTTCACACCAAAATATCTTATGTTTCTCACCATGATGATGACACGTAAAGATTACCACCACCTCCATGATCTACCATAGCTTGGAGAAGAAGGAAAAGAAGCTTGGAGAAGAAGGAGAAGAAACCGCCCACTACCCATGAATTCCTCCACAAGCAAGGCGGTTATCAAGCAACAAGAGAGAGATGTTTTGCCTATAAATAGGATCTTCATCAAGAGAATAAGGGGGTCTCTCTCATTCTGAGAAACCACCATACTTTCATTCTTGTAAAGAGACAATTCTTTCATTCTTGTAAAGTTAATCAATTTTTTCTTTCTGATCATACTTGTATCCATTATCAATCTTGAATAATACACACCCCCTATGTTCTTCACCAGAACATTTTGGCGCCCACCGTGGGGCTGCGGTAAAATCATTTGATCCCAGCCTACCACATCAAACTAGACAAAAATTAAACATCTCCACATCGTATATCGCAAAGAAAGAAGGCCAATCTGAGAAATCAATCACGTTGACAAACACTTCCAGTTAAGAGTTGTCTGATTCGCTCTTCGATTTACCAAAAGGTTTATCCATCTGCGTTTGGTATGGTCGCCGCTAGCCAAGCTTCAGGCGACAACAATGAAGTCGCCGTCGCCGCCGTCATATTCGTGAAGAACCGCCGTGTCGGCACCATGATTATGTGGGAACTGGTCTAGTGACTGGGTTCAGAAAATATATGACGATCGAAGCAAATCAGCATGGAAGAGTCACCATATTCGGTAGCATAACCCAGGTGATATCATTCTAAATCTCTTTGATGAAATTTATAATTTTATTTGGTTTTCTCAATAAAAGCCACCATGGATGAATTTATGTTATTGGGAGAAAACACGCTGCGTATGAATCTATTACTGCATATGAATCTAATCATTCTTCTCTTGCCTGTGTTTTACTCTGATTCTTACTTCTAAATGTATCGGATAGTCTTTCAAGATATTAATTTATAATCTTTGATCATTGTGTTTCAAAACAAAAATGAAGAAACCCATATATTTATTAATTCCCTGAATTGCTCTGTTTTTGACTTCCCCCAAAAAAGGCTTCTCACATTTAGTTTATTGATATCGCTTTAAAGAAAATTGGTATCATTAACTGCTAAAAGAAAATTTGGATATGAAGTTTTCACTCTTGTAGAAGAGATAAGAAATAATTAGAACAAAGTTATCTGAATATCTACATTTAAATTATGGAAACACACTTATTACCTTTGTCATTAATTATGTTATTCAAGCTCTATTGTTTAGGATTCTGAATATGAAAATTCTATGAGTCTTTCAAAACTTATCATGCTAACCTGAAAATGTCTTTTGAATAAAATACTTGCTGACTAAGTTGCAATTTTTTATGTGTTTCAAAGGTTTGTGAAAACCCTCTAACTATCAGGCTTACCTTATATTTATGCACGATCAATAGTGAACCTGTAATGAATTATAAGTGATGATAATGTTATAACGGTAATAGTAAGGCCTTTATCATTTAGTGTTTTCATTTTCATAGTTGAAAATTGTAGTCTTTCAAGCACAATCATGTTCAAGTGAAAGTGAAATTCTGGTATCACTAGAATGATGTTGCCTAAGATGTCCCAACAACTACTTTATGATTAATGTTGTTTCTTTTGTTGGCACATCTTATATAACATATAAAAACTGACAGAAAATAAATAAATGACACAAGTAATTGTTAACCCAGTTCAGCCAACTGCCTACTCTGGGGGATACCAATCCAGGAAGGAAATCCACTAATAGCTCTAGTTACTAAGACCTCCAGCAAACCCTAGGATTTACGCCTTAAACTAAGACCTCCAGCAAACCCTTGGTTTACGCCTTATAACCTCGACACTACTCATGCAACTTCTGCCTAGGAACTCCTAGACATGAGATCCCATCTCACTTCCACTCACACAACACAACCTGTGTTGATTATACAATGTTAAGAATGATGTGGCGACAACTTGCCAAGACAATACTTCACTTTTGCTTAAAAGCTTCAAGTGAATCACACACGGTAAACTCCGTACTTCAAAGCTTAGGAGTAACCTTAAAATAATAAACTTACTTCTTAACTCGTGTTATAGAATCCACAAGCAAGAATTACAATCAAATAATAAAAGACTCAACAAAGACTCAACAAAGACTCAATATGTGTAACTGATATTTTTCAATTAGATACTTAGTCCTGAGCTTGGTCTTCGTATATATAATGATTAGGCACGCTCCTCTTTCTTCACAAATGCTCAGACGCTCCTTGAGAATCATAAAGAATGATCTGATACTTTTTCAATCTTCATTAAGGATATATCAAGACTTTCCAAAAGTGTTTAAAGGACTTTATGTGATAGGATAAGTCATCCAGCTATTTCATTAAGTTTGTCTTTTCCTTAAAACTCCTGATCAGATCAAATCTCCATTGAGCGTGCTCTTTAAGTGGATTTCCATAAATAGCAGATGCTCTCATAAATGCGCGAGATTTCCTTGAATAAATATGATGTTGTAACATGTTATCCAACATCTTGTTAGTATATTTGTTTTAGCAAAATTAAGCCAATTCAAATATCCAACAATCTCCCCCTTTGGCAATTTTTGGCTAAAACAATTTCAGGCCATTACCTTTGAGAGATATAAAAAGCGCAATCCTTCAAATCACCATGGTCACACAAAAGAAGGAATGTTAGAGCATCATTTAAACAAAATTTCACATAAGTGAAAAATATATGCATCAGAGGCAGCAGCAGCGGATTTGTCTTCAAAAAGCCTCGAGCAAAATAAAACGTGGTATCAGAGCAAAACATATATCATATGTCATATGTCATCAAAGGTGTTGTGACATATGGGAGCACATCTTCTAGCACATGTTCGTCCAATCAGGGCAGCATCCATTCAGTAGCAAACTCCCCCTGACTTCATCAGCTTGTGCACCATCTCAGGGTAAAAAAAAAATTTTACTCCCCCTGAATACTTGCTTACTGCTACTTAAAACATGTAAACAAACCAAAGTACTACTCCCCCTTTTTAGCCACAAAATGTGCCAAAACAGGAAAGTTAAGTATCCAAAGTGCAGAATTTAAAAGTACAGACCATGCACTCAGAAGGTGCTAAAATCCAGGGCACAAACAACCCACAAACCAAATAACAAAGTATAGTAAAGCATTAAACAGATTACAAAAATCATTCATCATCACTACTGTCAGAGGCTTCATCCTCATCTGTAGCAGTAGCATAACCTTCATCCTCATCTGCATTGTTTTGTTCACCTGTAGCAGTCACATTTGCACTAGCTTTGACAGGTACCTCATCAGCTTCCAATCCTTCAATCATTTTCAAGAACACATTCTTCCTTTCCTCAAGCTCAGCCTGCTGTTTATCTATCTCTTGACATTGAACTTTCAAACCAGCAATAATCTCCCTTTTTGTCATAATACCAGCTCCAGCAGCAGATGTCCCAACATGATCAGTAACATTGTGATTACCAAAGAGCTTATGATGAAAAGTAAAACCAGATTCCCTCTTCTTAGGCGTGTCAGTCACAACCTTAATATCTGGATATTGGGCCAAGATGATTCCACATAGTAAAGATGGAAATGCTATTGGCATCTTCACAGCTGTTGATCTAATATGCTTAATGGTTTGATCAAAAATAAAGGTCCCATAGTCATAGTCAAACTTGGTTCCTACAGCATATATAAATCTACCCAGGTTGGTTGCAACATTGGTTGCATGCTTGGTTGGTACCCAATTGGTTGACCCTATCCTATTGAGGATGGCATATTTGACATTCAATTTACTCGTGGGTATCAGCTTCTTTGTAGGCCAGACCTTAACCTTACCACCAGTTATCTCAGCACTCACAACATCATTAGCAATCTCTAATTCAGCCTTAGGTTCTATAGATCTTCCTAAGTAATTATTAATCACAACAGGGGAAAAATTGATACATTTACCTCTGACAAAAACTTTGTAGTAGTCCTTGCTCAGTGGATTATCACATTCTTCAGGGATGTTCACCAGAAATTCTTTCACAAGCAGCTCATAACATGGACTGAAATCACAGACTGTCTTCATCAGACCAGCTTCCTTGATGTATTCAAAGATGTCTTGACATTTGAGAGCATCTTTGGACAGTTCCCTTTCAACAGTCAATCTCCTTTGGTAAATATAGTCCCATCTCAGTGCAAAGGCAGCACGATGGAAAGATATGTTATCACATGGGGCTTCTTCAACACCTTGAGGAGCCTTCTTCACAGTAGCTTTCTTAGGATTGGCAGATGAGATGTTAGCAACATCTTCAGCAACATCATAGTCTGAGTCACTAGATGACTCCTTCTTTCTCTTCAGGGTTTCCTTCTTCTTGCTGGGAGGTGATAGAACTTTACTCCAACCTTTTACAGGTCCAACACCTTTTGTTTTCACTCTTGGTGCAAGAGTCTTGCTTGCAGTGGCCACAGCCTTCCCTGTACAGCTTCTCAGCCTTTTTGTTATACCACCAGTTGGTTTTACAGCAGTCTTGGTGGTGACATAATCATCAACATCTACTACATCTTTTTCTGTTTCCTTCTCAGCTTCTGCAGGCTTGTCAGCTTCAACCTCTTGCTCATCTGTGGGGATGGACTGGTTGCTTTCTTCAGACTGAGTGTCTCCTTCATTATCAGAAGTACCCTCATCAGCAGTTTCAGTTTCCTCATCTGTGGACTCAGATGTTGTGGCAGTTGGCTCAACATCCTTTTCAGCAACAGTTTCCTTCACAGGTTCTTCCTCAGCAGTTCCAGCATCTTCATTCTCATTCAAGAATGTCTCAACATCTTGCATGACAACCTCTTCAGTAACAACAGGGGTTGATTTTTCAGCCATCATCTCAGCAATTGTTGGTGATTCATTAGCAGTTTCCGTTTCAACCTCTGTAGGAGTGTCTTCTATCTCAGTTTCAACAGGCATAGAATTAAGATCTCTCTTTTCAGCTTCAGACCCCAATTTTTCTAGACTAGGGTTATCACCGGTTGACACGATTGTTTCAACAACATCAGACACAGTTTTGGGGTTTACTTCAGTTGCTTTCTCAGATGTGTTAACATTCGAATCAAAAACCAAATCAGACATAGACAGAGCAAACTTAGACTTGTAGTCTCTTCTCTTTCTTTTAGAACTTCCTTTACTAGATTTAGCAATTTTAGCAGTAGAAAGAGAGATATCATCGCCTACCTCAGAAGTTCCCTTCTTCTCAACAGTTTTTCCTTTTCCTTGCTTCTCAGCGTCATTGGATTGAGCTTTGGGTTTGGATGCATGAACAACTGTAACGGGGACCGCGTCCTTGATAATCTTTGAGGGATCGATTTTTGTCTTTGATCGAGTAGACCGTCCGGTTTTAGTGGTTTGTGAAGATTCAGACATGTTTTGATAATTTTTGAAGGTTGAGAAGATGGATAGATGGAGTTTGATGATCAAAGTGAGAGAATAGGGTTTGCAGACAAAGGTTAGAATTTGGAAGAAAAACAATTGAATGCGTGTGATGATGTATTTAAGGGAAGTTTGTAATGATTTCCCTAAATTAGCGTGCATTGAATGATAGGAGAGAAAACAGTTTCCTTTTGCACGCCACAACTGCAGTAACTGCTATGCTTCTTCATGCAGGCAAATTCCCAATTTGCCCCTTAAAAATTCAAACTGATTAGCATCAAGCGCCTTTGTAAAAATGTCAGCTAGCTGTTCACTTGTACCAATGTGCTTGAGTTCCACACAATTTTCTTCAACAAGGTCTCTGATGAAATGATGTCTGATGTCTATGTGTTTGGTTCTTGAGTGTTGAACTGGATTCTTTGATATATTGATTGCACTCAAGTTGTCACAATATAATGTCATGACATCTTGGTCGACATTATATTCTTTCAGCATCTGTTTCATCCCCATCAGCTGGGAACAACTGCTTCCTGCAGCTATGTATTCAGCCTCTGCAGTAGACAGAGACACACAATTCTGCTTCTTGCTGAACCATGAGATTAAATTATCACCCAAAAAGAAACATCCTCCTGAAGTGCTCTTTCTATCATCAGCACTTCCAGCCCAATCTGCATCACAATACCCTATCAAAGTTGAGTTCTTGGTCTGGGAATACAGAATCCCATAATCACTGGTGCCCTTTATATACTTCAGAATCCTCTTGACTTGCACAAGATGGCTCATCTTTGGCTTGGCTTGATATCTTGCACAAACACCAACAGCAAAGGTGATGTCTGGTCTACTAGCTGTAAGATACAAGAGACTGCCAATCATGCTCCTGTATAGGCTTTGGTCAACATCAATGCCATTCTCATCTTTGGTTAGCTTCAGATGAGTAGCAGCTGGTGTTCTCTTGTGTGCTGCAGTGTCCATTCCAAACTTTTTGATCATGTTCTTCGCATACTTGCTTTGAGAGACAAATATGGTGTCTTCCATTTGTTTTACTTGCAGACCAAGGAAATATGTCAGCTCACCTACCAAACTCATTTCAAACTCTGATTGCATTTGTTGTACAAAATGTTGCACCATCTTTTCAGACATTCCACCAAATATTATGTCATCAACATAAATCTGGGCAATCATCAGCTTCTCTTCTTGTTCTTTGACAAACAAGGTTTTGTCATAGCCTCCTTTTCTGTATCCTTGACTCACAAGAAAATTTGTCAGCCTTTCATACCAAGCCCTTGGAGCTTGTTTCAATCCATAAAGCGCCTTCTTCAGCTTGTACACATGATCAGGATTAGCAGGATCTACAAAACCTTTTGGCTGCTCCACATAAACTTCTTCATGTAAGTACCCATTAAGAAAGGCACTTTTGACATCCATTTGGTACAGCTTAAATTTGAAAATGCATGCTATACCAAGGAGTAGCCTAATAGATTCTAGTCTTGCTACAGGCGCAAATGTTTCATCAAAATCAAGTCCTTCAACCTGAGTGTACCCTTGAGCCACTAATCTTGCCTTGTTTCTTGTTACAACACCATTTTCATCTGACTTGTTCTTGAACACCCATTTTGTGCCTATAACATTAACACCATTGGGTCTAGGAACAAGATCCCACACATCACTTCTCCTAAACTGAGTTAATTCATCTTGCATGGCTTCTATCCAGAACTCATCAGTGAGAGCCTCTTTTACATTTTTAGGCTCAACCTTTGATACAAAACATGAATTAGTAACCACTTCATTTGTCCTTCTTGTGGCAATTCCCTGGTTAGGATTTCCTATGATGAGATCCTTGGGATGGTTCTTCTGTATTCTTATTGAAGGAACTTTGCTCACAGGGCGAGGTGTAGGAATGGTTGATTCATCATCTGAATCTGATTCCTTTTCTGCTACAGCTTCTTCAGATGTTGGCAAAGTTGTTGCAACATCATCTTCAGTATCAGATGTTTTAGCAGATGTCAAATCATCTATCACAACATTGATAGATTCTACTATTACCTTAGTTCTCTGGTTGTAAACTCTGTAGGCCCTGCTGTTTGTTGAGTATCCAAGAAACAATCCTTCTTCACTTTTGGGATCCATTTTTCTTCTGTGCTCTCTATCAGATAGGATATAGCACTTACTTCCAAACACATGAAAGTGTTTGACAGTTGGTTTTCTGCCTTTCCACAGTTCATATAGTGTAGTAGAAGTTCCAGTTCTGAGTGTGACACGATTGTGAATATAACAAGCAGTATGCATAGCCTCAGCCCAGAATTGATATGGAAGATGTTTTGCATGCAACATCACTCTGGCTGACTCTTGTATTGTCCTGTTCTTCCTCTCAACAACACCATTTTGTTGAGGTGTGATTGTGAAGCGGGTGGAAAAATGCGCGGGCGTGAAACGCTCGCTTAGACAGTAAAGTCGCCACCGAACTTTATTTATTCCCAAAGGAAAAGGAAAATATCGATAAAACCTTGAAAGAATAGAAAGATGGTCGTCGCAACCATTTTCGGGTTCGGGAGTCGATTATGCAAGGGGAAGGTATTAGCACCCCTCACATCCGTTGTACCCAACGGGAACCGTTAATTAGTTTAGCGTTTAGTTTAGGTGTTAGTTTTATGTTTGTTTTTTATTATTAAATGTGAATTAAAAAGAATTGTTTGATTTTAAATAAAAGGGAAAAAAAAGATTTTTTTATTAGCGTACTTGACAAGAGTGGTCCCTTGCTCCTACGTATCCCCAGGTGCGATGGAGAAATCAAAGCTACACGTAGTTCTTTGGTAGAAAATCCTTGTGTGTTGATTGATTTTATTTATGAAAATACTCTAGCCGCACTTTAGTGAAAAAAGTTTGTTTGATTAAAAAGGTAGGACCCATATATAAGCGATGACACTCGTTCAAAGAAAAGAAAGGGAAAAAAAAGAAAGAAAAATTAAGCGGACTTGGGCGCGAAAAAGAATGAAATTTGATGGGTTAAAATTGATTTTAAATGGAGTATGAATATTCGACCGAAAGCGAGATGTCTACCTCGTTCCCGAACATTCGAGGAAGCGTCGGATGTCTACCCAATTTTTCCTTTTTTACTCGCAAAAGAGTTTTATTATTTTTGTTTTACTATTGTTATTATTATTATTTGTTTATTTTTAAATGTTTACATTAGATTGTGCTTAAACCCATGATGCCAAAACAAAGTAGCAGACTAGCAGTCCGATTAAACAAACAAAACAAGAAAGAAGAAAAAAAAAGTGACAAATAATAAGGATCAAATATAAACGGGAAAGGAAACAAACAAAAGCAAACATGCGTGCCTGAGAAAAAAAAAAGTAAGAAGTGAACCGAGAGAGAACTGATGATGTGTGCGGCTCCGGTGATGGCGCAGCCCGGCTGGAGAGGATGGCTGCGCTTTTAACGGTGGTTTGCCGGACTCGACGGCGGCGGCTGCGACTGCTTCCTTCTCCTCTTCTTCGATTTTGCCTTTTTGTTCTATTCTGTTTTATTCTTTTTCTTCTATTTTATTCTTTGCTTCTTATGGTTTGGTCATGGATTATTGAGTTGTGTGGTGGTTGTATTGCTGAAGGTAGTGAAGTGTTGGAGTTATGAGAAGGTTGATGGTGATTTGTGATTTCTTATGGAGATCATAAGTTTGATGGTTGCTACTGATGGGTTGAATGAATTTCAATTAGTAGTGGTCGATGGAATATGGTGGAGGCAGTGATTGAATTTTGCTACTGCATATTCATCGTGATCTTGGTTCTCTCTCTTTGGCTCACACTCCCCTAATTTTCTGCCTCAAATCTTTTGTGTATTTTTTTTTTGTTCTCCCCCCTTTTTGCGTGAAAACTCTTGTGTTATTTATAAGTAAAAGAATTAGGTTAGCTTTGATTTTGATTGATCAGTTTTGGAATGGAATTGTATGAGTTGAATGCAATTTATGAGTGAATGAAGAACTTCCTCTTTAGGATTTGATTTGTTCTCTGCGTGAAGCTGAATTCCCTCCCTCCCCTTGACTTTTAATCCTTTCTTTTAATTTTGGATATGTATTGATCTGAGAAGGAATAACCTTAATGGTGGTTTATGAAGGAATGATCAATTTCCTTGTTTGTGTTGATCCTCACGCGTAAACTTGAATTTCTTGTTTCTTTGGTCTTTCTCTAAATCATGTGAACTGCTGTCTTCTTCCCCTTATTGCTCTTTGTTTGTTTATTTATTAATTATAACAATAAAAATAAAAGAGAACAATATTTAACATATTTTTTGGATTTTTCTTAATAAAGCTACTAACAAGAAAAAGCATAAAATGAAATATTTATAAAAAACAACAAGAATGGGACTCGAACTCAATACCTTGGGCTCATAAGCACTTGTAGAATCCTTGCATTACCAAGTAGGCTAACACACAAAACTAAAAGAGAGATGCACCGGGCATAATAAAACACTAAAAACAAGGTCAAAATTTGGGGTATGACAGATTGGAGCTGAGAATTCATGCTTGATTCCTTCAGAGATGCAGAATTCAAGAAAGCTTGTATTCTCAAACTCTTTACCATGATCACTTCGTATCCTAACAATAGCAGAGTTCTTTTCTCTTTGGAGTTGAAGACAAAGTTCTTTGAATGCATCAAAACTTTCAGATTTGTCTTTTAGAAATTCAATCCATGTGAACCTTGAAAAATCATCTACCATAACAAACGCGTACCTTTTTCCTCCAAGGCTCTCTACTTGCATTGGCCCCATCAGGTCTATGTGCAGTAATTCTAGAACCCTTGTTGTGGTAAGATGTTGCAACGTTGGATGCGACATCTTTGTCTGCTTTCCTATTTGACATTCTCCACATATACTTCCTTCCTCAATTTTGAGTTTTGGAAGACCTCTGATTGTCTCTTTAGCTATTGCCTTCTTCATGCCTTTGAGGTGCAGGTGGCCAAGTTTTTGATGCCACAACTTTACCTCATCTTCTTTACTAATAAGACATGTTGGTACCTCTTCTTCTTTAGGAATCCAGAGATAGCAGTTGTCTCTTGACCTTACTCCTTTCATCAACAGCTCTCCTTGCTCGTTTGTAACTAGGCATTCAGCTTTTGTGAAGTTAACTTTCATGCCTTGATCACAAAGTTGGCTTATGCTGATTAGATTTGCTTTAAGCCCTTTTACAAGCAACACATTATCTAGCTTTGGTAAGCCATGGTTTGCAAGTTTACCAACTCCCTTGATCTCTCCTTTGGCTCCATCTCCAAAGGTTACAAAACTGGTAGCATATGACTTCAAGTCTTCAAGATAGTGTTCAACACCTGTCATATGTCTAGAACAGCCACTATCAAAGTACCAGGTTTCTCTTGAAGAAGCTCTCAAGGATGTATGAGCTATTAGACCTGTGGTCTTCTTCTTTTCTCTCCATTCCTGTCTTGTTGTAACATTAGGAAAGACAGGAGTATAGAATTCTTGATGAACTCTCCTTGGATATCCGTGCAGCCTATAGCAAAAAGGCCTAATGTGCCCTTTCCTGCCACAATGATGACATGTCCAGTTATAGAACCTGGGCATAGGATGTCCCATCAGATGTTGTGACAATCCTCCTGACACAAACGTGCTGTTGATTGGAGTATGTATAGTGGCATTGTTGAACTTTATCTGTTGCTTTACTCTTTCATGTTCAAAACCAATGGGCTTAGGTTTCCCGTAGTTTTGTCTTTGTAACATTTCCTCAAAGGCATCAGTACCTTTGGTCATCATTTTAGCCACTTTTGTGACTTGATCCAAGTCAGCATTTAACTTGGTCACTTGTTCACCTTGTTCAGCAACTTTACACAGGAGGTTAGACTTCTCTATTTCCAACTGTTGAATTTGACTACTCTGATCTTCAACCTTAATGTTGAGATTATTAATGTTCATGAGTAAGTCATTTCTCTCAGCTTGCAGTTTGCCATTGATCTTCTTTTGTTTCTCCAATGCTTTGCAAACTTCTATACTTCTACTATGAAGATCTTTGTAAGTAGCAGCTAGTTCTTCATAGGTTACCTCCTCATCACATGATTCTGAGTCAGATACACAGACTCCTGTTAAAGCATTAACATATTTGGCAGATTCTTCCTCCTCTGAATCTGTATCAGACCATGAAACCACAAGACTTTTCTTTTGCCTTTTTAGAAAGGTTGGACATTCAGGTCTGATATGGCCAAAACCTTCACATTCGTGGCATTTCACTCCTCTTTCATCTTCATTTGTCTTTTTCTGAAAGCTGGACTGTTTGTTGTTGTTGAATCGACCATTTGGCTTGTGCCTTTGATCTACTTTCTTCATCAACTTGTTGAACTGTCTCCCAAGCATAGCCATAGACTCAGCTAAGCTTTCTTCACCTTCAGATTCAATTTGTAAATCATCAGCAGCACTTTTTGAAGCAAAGGCTAGATTCTTATCTTTCTTTTCATTTCTCCTGTTTAGGCCAATTTCATAGGTCTGAAGTGATCCTATGAGTTCATCTAGATTTAGACTTGAAAGATCATGAGCCTCCTCAATAGCTGTCACCTTCATATCAAATCTTTTAGGCAAAGATCTGAGTATTTTTCCAACTAGCTCCTCATCTGAGATAGGTTTCCCAAGTGCATCAAACGAATTTGCAAAGTCAAGCACATTCATCTGAAAGTCATGAATGGTTTCTTCCTCCTTCATTCTGAGATTCTCAAAATTGGTTTTGAGCATCTGAAGTTTAGATAGCTTAACTTTTGATGTTCCTTCATGAGCTTTTCTCAGAACTTCCCAGGCGTGCTTAGCAGTAATACATCTCTTAACAAGCCTGAACATGTTTGCATCCACACCATTAAAAATTGCATACAAGGCTTTGGAGTTGCCAAGTGCCAGATCATCCTCATCTTTAGTCCATTCATCATTTGGCTTCTTGACATCAGTTTTATTGCCATCTTTGTCAAGAACCATTGGTGGTTCCCATCCACGTAACACAGCCTTCCATGTCCTGCTGTCAATTGATTTTATGAAGGCCTCCATTTTAGATTTCCAATAATCATAGTTCTCAGGACCTGTCAGTAAGGGGGGTTTAGACACTGACCCTCCTTCTTTATCCATTGTACCAGAAAGTACTCTCCCTGGAGCTCACCCAAAATAACAGAACAGGGTGCCTGCTCTGATGCCAATTGAAATTCTGGTATCACTAGAATGATGTTGCCTAAGATGTCCCAACAACTACTTTATGATTAATGTTGTTTCTTTTGTTGGCACATCTTATATAACATATAAAAACTGACAGAAAATAAATAAATGACACAAGTAATTGTTAACCCAGTTCAGCCAACTGCCTACTCTGGGGGATACCAATCCAGGAAGGAAATCCACTAATAGCTCTAGTTACTAAGACCTCCAGCAAACCCTAGGATTTACGCCTTAAACTAAGACCTCCAGCAAACCCTTGGTTTACGCCTTATAACCTCGACACTACTCATGCAACTTCTGCCTAGGAACTCCTAGACATGAGATCCCATCTCACTTCCACTCACACAACACAACCTGTGTTGATTATACAATGTTAAGAATGATGTGGCGACAACTTGCCAAGACAATACTTCACTTTTGCTTAAAAGCTTCAAGTGAATCACACACGGTAAACTCCGTACTTCAAAGCTTAGGAGTAACCTTAAAATAATAAACTTACTTCTTAACTCGTGTTATAGAATCCACAAGCAAGAATTACAATCAAATAATAAAAGACTCAACAAAGACTAAACAAAGACTCAATATGTGTAACTGATATTTTTCAATTAGATACTTAGTCCTGAGCTTGGTCTTCGTATATATAATGATTAGGCACGCTCCTCTTTCTTCACAAATGCTCAGACGCTCCTTGAGAATCATAAAGAATGATCTGATACTTTTTCAATCTTCATTAAGGATATATCAAGACTTTCCAAAAGTGTTTAAAGGACTTTATGTGATAGGATAAGTCATCCAGCTATTTCATTAAGTTTGTCTTATCCTTAAAACTCCTGATCAGATCAAATCTCCATTGAGCGTGCTCTTTAAGTGGATTTCCATAAATAGCAGATGCTCTCATAAATGCGCGAGATTTCCTTGAATAAATATGATGTTGTAACATGATATCCAACATCTTGTTAGTATATTTGTTTTAGCAAAATTAAGCCAATTCAAATATCCAACAGAAAGGTTATATAAAAATTGCATTATGCTTCTGCACTGATGTGGAAAAGGTATGAGTGTATCTAGTTTTGTAAAAGTAAAAGTAATAATAATTTATCCAGTTCTGTTCAGAAAAATGATGGATTTCCATGTCATATTTCGACTCTGTATTGCTCTAAGCGTGGAGATAATTTGCTATAAAATATATATCTGTGTTACTACTAGATAAAATCTGCATAACATGCATATCCTTCCTCCTGCAATTACTTTCTGTGCTTTTGCTCTCTAAACTCTGATACGACACAAGTAATTAACACTGCAGCCCAAGAGATGGGAAGGCCCAATGAAGAGAGTGACACTAACAGGGAAGGCCCAATAGAGGAGGGTCCAATACTTGGCAAGAGGGTGTCTAAGAAACCACCCTGGATGCAGGATTTTGTATGTTATACAAAGAAGAACCCAAAAGAATAGAAATAGTCACAAGCGGGTCATGTTATCTTTTCTTTTTGCAGTTTGTTATTTTCCTTCCTTTATTTTCGCAAGTTGTTGCTAAGTGACTATATATATGGTGTAATTGGTATCCATTTGGATTATGCTGAATGAAATAGAAGATTCTATTCTCCCTTTTAACTTCTTCTTCCTTAATTTCTTTCTTGGAGTACACACTCACTCGAAGAGTGCTATTCTTATACAGTCTGAGAATTAGAGATTGTATCATTGGTGCTCTCATTGATCATGAACAACGACGATATTATGAACGCCCTTCAATCCAAACTAGATGCTCAAGCTTCTACCTTTCGCGATTTGCTGCGATCTTCACTTGATTCTCACTCCGATTCCATCCACAGTACACTCCATCAACACCTTCTAGAGGTTGATTCAAAGGTGGCGCATCTTCGCACGCCGACGTCGTCCTCCTCACCAGCTTTCAATTCGGCATCACGTTCCCTTAAATTGAACGTTCCACGATTTGATGGTTCCAACGTTTTGGAGTGGTTGTTTCAGATCGAAGCCTTCTTCGATTTCCATGACACACCAACAACATCTCGCCTCCAAATCGTCTCGTTTCACCTTGACGGTCGCGCCGCTGCCTGGTTTCAATGGGCCACTCGTAACAAATTGTTGTCATCTTGGTCTGTGTTTTTAGACGCCGTTCGTCAATGTTTTGGACCCACCGCGTACGAAGATGTCGAAGGCGAGTTATCCAAACTCTCGCAAACAGGCTCTGTTGTTGAATTTCAAGCTCAATTTGAGGATCTCATGAACAAGGTGAATGGTATCTCTGAACCACTGCTTATCAGTTTTTTCATTACTGGCTTGAAACGTAATTTACGTCGTGAGCTTCAATTTCATCGTCCTCCGACACTGATGGAGGCATTTGCCATGGCTCGAGCATATGAGGCTCGTTTGGATGATAATCCAGGTTTCTCTAAAAATGGGTCACGACAACCCACTTCACCTCTCAACTCAAACACATCAACCCAACCAATTTCCCTAACCCAAAATCCTCCATCAAATCCTAAAACCAATTCTCTACCTCCTCTTCTTCCTACACCACAATTACAACTTCCAGTCCGTAACCTACCCCCTGCCGAACATCGTGACCGCCGCACTAAGGGCCTTTGTTTCAAGTGCGATGAGAAATGGAACCCTTCTCACCGTTGCCGCAATAAAGTGTTATTACTGTTGGGTTGTGAGGAGGAAGATGAGTTGGATGAAGCCAATTCGGATGATGTTTCCGGTGATATTTCGAGCTTACATGCTCTTTCGAGCCAATTGCAGGGTCGCTCTTTACGCGTATCTGGCGTCTATGGTCGTCATTCATTTCAGATACTCATTGATAGTGGAAGTACTCACAACTTTATCAAGCCTACCTTAGTTGAGAAATTAGGCTTAGCAATCACACCGTGCCCTCGATTCCGAGTCGCCACCGGCTGTGGTACATTCTTGGTTTGTCAACATTGTTGCAAGGCAACATCATTACTACTTCAAGGCATTCAATTCTCCGTGGATTTATTTGTGTTGGCAATTGAAGGTCCAGATGTTGTCCTCGGTTTTCCTTGGCTTCAATCCTTGGGTAAGGTGTCTCATGACTACTCTGCCCTCACCATGGAATTCCTTTGGCAGGGCGAACCTATTACACTTTGTGGTGATCCAACATTGGCTTCCCAATCAGTGTCTCTCCATCAACTACAAGCTATGGTGCAAACTGATGCCGTCGCAGGTATTTTTACACTCACCGCCTCTAAACCTGACTGTATTTCCCTACCTACACCTACCACAGACCCTGTTTTTCCATCAAACTTACCCCCAACTGTCACTGACATCTTACATAAATTTGAAAAGATTTTTTCTACACCAACTGGATTACCACCGCACCGTACAGTGGATCATCGTATTCATTTAATTGAGGGTACTAAGCCGATCAATGTTCGTCCATATCGTTACCCCCACTTTCAAAAATCTGAAATGGAAAAGTTGATTCGTGAAATGCTCGATCAAGGGATTATCATTCCCAGCCATAGTCCTTTTTCTTCACCAGTACTCTTGGTGCGAAAAAAAGATGGTACTTGGCGTTTCTGTGTCGATTACCGTGCCTTGAACACTGCAACAGTTAAGGATAAATTTCCTATTCCCACCATAGATGAATTGTTAGATGAGTTTGGTGGTGCAAAAGTGTTTACTAAATTGGATTTGCGTGCGGGATACCACCAGATTCGTGTCCATAGTCGTGACACCTATAAGACAGCCTTTCGTACTCACGAGGGTCACTTTGAGTTCTTGGTCATGCCATTCGGATTAACGAATGCCCCATCTACATTTCAGGCAACGATGAACCAATTGTTCTCTCAATATTTACGGCGGTTTGTGATTGTTTTCTTTGACGACATCCTCATATATAGCTCTTCTATTGGGGATCATTTGGTGCATTTGGAATTGGTTTTGCAATGTTTACTAACCAATTGTTTCTATGTTAAGCTTTCCAAATGCTTGTTTTGTCAGGAAGCGATTGAGTATCTAGGGCATATTGTCTCTTCACAGGGTGTTCAGGCGGATCCAGCTAAGTTGGACGTTATGGTTCAGTGGCCTATCCCAACTAATGTGAAACAACTTCGCGGATTTCTCGGTCTCACAGGTTATTATCGTCGTTTTATTGCTAATTATGCGAGCATTGCTGCCCCATTAACTGATTTATTGCGCCATGATTCTTTCTGCTGGTCACCCATTGCCTCTTCGGCCTTTGCTGCATTGAAACAGGCTATGATTTCAGCACCAATCTTATGTCTGCCTGATTTTGCTAAAGAATTTATTATTGAAACCAACGCTTCCAATATGGGCATTGGAGCTGTGCTTATGCAAGACGGTCACCCACTTGCATAATTCAGCAAGAAGCTTGGTCCTCGGATGCAATCCGCTTCTGTTTACATTAAGGAGTTACACGCTATTACTGAAGCAGTGCTTAAATGGAGACAATATCTTTTGGGTCATTTTTTTGTTATCCGAACTGACCACCAGAGCATTAAAGAGTTGCTGCAACAAGTCATTCAGACACCAGACCAGCAGAAGTATGTCCGTAAACTCTTGGGATTTCAGTTTCGAATTGAATATAAACCCGGGGCTTCCAATCGTGTTGCTGATGCATTATCTAGAGTTCCTGGAGAGTGGTCCGAGGCTGATTCTCCTCCCGACACATCCTTTATGGCATTAGTCACTACCCCTACATTTGGAATTGTTCAACAACTTCTAAAGGAAAATGCATCCGACCCGTTTCTTTTAGCATTTCATCAACAACATACTCAAGGCATCCTTCCAATTCCTTACTCTATTGTTAATGGATTGGTGTTGCACAAAGGGCGCTATGTTCTCAATTCCGCTTCTCCTTTATGTTCTTTAATTATTAGTGAGTTTCATGATACGCCTTCTGGTGGTCACGCCGGTATCAAACGAACTCTCACTCGGGTTGCTGCAAATTTCTTTTGGCAAGGAATGCGGAAATCAGTTGAAGACTTTGTAGCCTCTTTCCTCATGTGTCAACAAATTAAGTATTCCACTCAAGTTCCAGCTGGGTTATTACAGCCACTCCCTATTCCGGAGGCGGTATGGGAAGATATTACAATGGATTTCATCACGGGTTTACCTCCATCCCAAGGCTCCACCGTTGTTTTTGTGGTTGTAGATCGGCTATCTAAGTCGGCTCACTTTGGTGCTTTACCTACTGCTTTCACAGCCTCCAGAGTTGCAGAACTGTTTGTATCCATAGTAGTGAAACATCATGGTTTTCCTCGGTCAATTGTGTCTGACCGTGATCCTATTTTTGTTAGCAGTTTTGGCGCAAACTATTTGAACTAAGTGGCACCAAGTTGTCAATGAGCAGTGCTTACCACCCGCAAACGGATGGCCAATCCGAGGTGCTGAATCGATGCTTGGAACAATATTTACGGGCCTTCACGCAGCACAAACCATCTTCTTGGGTTCTTTTTCTACCATGGGCTGAATTTCATTACAACACAAGCTACCATAGTGGATTGAAAATGTCCCCTTTCCAGGCCTTGTATGGTCGTCAACCACCGACTATTCCCTACTACACTCGTGGTTCCACTTCAATTCAAACTCTTGATGCTGCGCTCATTGATCGTGATGAGCTCCTTCGAGTTTTTAAGGACAATTTACTTGCTGCTCAGAATCGGATGACTCAAAAGGCCAATGTTCATCGCCGTGATCTCAATCTTTCTATTGGTGATCTAGTTTTGGTTCGCCTTCGCCCATACCGTCAGACTTCGGTGCGCCGACATCATTATCACAAATTGTCTAAGTGTTATTATGGCCCTTTTAGCATTATTGAACGCATTGGTCCAGTTGCTTACAAGTTACAGCTGCCACCGGAGAGTCGTATTCATCCGGTTTTTCACATTTCAGCACTCAAACCATTTAGGGGTACTGAAACTCCTCCTCCATGTGACCTTCCAGTTGATAGTTTCAACAATCAGCCGCTTGAGCAACCAGCTGCAGTTTTAGCTCATCGCACTGTACTAATTCAGAGCCTGCCACGCGCCCAGATTTTGGTTCAATGGAAGGGTGCACCAGTTGATGAAGCTTCATGGGAAGATCTGCTCACTTTCAAAAAATGTTTTCCCTCCTTCCACCTTGAGGACAAGGTGGTTTCTGAAGATGCGGGGAGTGATACGCACAAGTAATTAACATTGCAGCCCAAGAGATGGGAAGGCCCAATGAAGAGAGTGACACTAACAGGGAAGGCCCAATAGAGGAGGGTCCAATACTTGGCAAGAGGGTGTCTAAGAAACCACCCTGGATGCAGGATTTTGTATGTTATACAAAGAAGAACCCAAAAGAATAGAAATAGTCACAAGCGGGTCATGTTATCTTTTCTTTTTGCAGTTTGTTATTTTCCTTCCTTTATTTTCGCAAGTTGTTGCTAAGTGACTATATATATGGTGTAATTGGTATCCATTTGGATTATGCTGAATGAAATAGAAGATTCTATTCTCCCTTTTAACTTCTTCTTCCTTAATTTCTTTCTTGGAGTACACACTCACTCGAAGAGTGCTATTCTTATACAGTCTGAGAATTAGAGATTGTATCAAACTCTCATTGTCTTGTCAAGCATTATGTTATTCTTTGTTTATAATTAAATGGCCTGATATATTGCCTTTTCATATTGATTTTTTCCAATATGTGATGCTCATGTTGGACATTGTTGAGTCTGTGGACAAAGTACTATTTGATTAAACTTGAAGTAAGAGAAGGTCAAATACAACTTCGAAGATCAGATCCGTCACGTTTGAATTGAAATGGTGTCGCCATAGTTGATGTGAATCTAAACTCTCCAACTCGCCGAACTGGCGCCACAGCGACTTACCGTCCAACGTCGTCATCTCGACGTAGAATCGTTTTTGTTGCTAGGCGACTCCCGATCCAAGTGTTAATGTTCTTTTCCTCTAACTTACCATTTAATCATATAGTTCTCGCTCTCTCTATTGTGATAATATATTATTTGTGCATATATACGTTATTGGTTTTATTAACATGGTTAATTTATAGTTCATGAATCACATTCTATCGCCATCTATAATAATAATAATAATAATAATAATAATAATAATAATAATAATAATAATAATAATAATAATAATAATAATCTCATCAATGAGTAAAAGAAAAGAACATCGGTACTTATGTATTTCAAGGTTAATCACTAGAATGAGACTTGTTTTTCTTTTAGTGTGCCACTTTACAAGATCTAAATTCAAGAATCGCTGTTCTGTTTGGTTCAAAACTGTTTGTGCTTATTTGATATGTGATATCTTTAACCCTGCTATAAATTATTCTAGCACACGATAAAATATTTTGTGTGATTGTATGAACTAACTTTCTTAAGACCTCATGTAAACATTTTAAACATGAAAGAACTTTTGCATGAAAGAACTTCAACTCTGATAAGTAGAATAAGTCAACACTTTAAATTAAAATGACCAAGACAAATATAACCAACAGAGAAAGTATAAAAATTTCATATGTTTCTACATTTTTTCGGTTAAGAACTAAATTAGTATTCTTCTTACAAAGTATTTTGCTTTTTACTTATAACTAACATGAATATGCTTTCTCTACGTATCACATTTTTATTTGTTTCGGTATCGATTAATTAAAATTAATCATACATGCAAAGTTTCAATAACTAATGGAGTATATGAGACTTATTATTAGCCGACGTGTTTTTTGCATATACTTGAAGCACTTGCTATAATGTCACCTTCTTTGAAATTTATCTTGATTAGGAAATTTAGTTTATTCATCTATGATTTCTATTTTGATTCATTGATGTTAATCATAGTGCAGGACAACGAACAAATGCGGAAAATTAACATGAAAATTCAATAATTATCACTCGGCGAGATAGAAGCCGCCAACTAATATTTCAGGTTGAAGCATATTCCGCGATGACTACCGCAATGGAACTCAGTCTCGCCACGCCAAAACATAATTGTTTTTTCTTACTAGGCGAGGAGCGCCGCAACAAACCACCCATGGCGGTATCATTTTTGTTTGTTTTATGTTTCATATATTATTATTGTTGAACCTTTAATGTATCAAAGCTTATTTGCAGCAATCATGATTAAGTTGCGGGCTCTGAACCATAATGAAGCCAGCCGGCTCTAGACCAATAAAGACTAACCAGTGATGGAATAAAGATCAACTCATATGAAAGCTCTGAACCAAATGTAAGGTTGAAAGGCCTTGGCGTTACCTGTAAACCTTACGAGTAGGGGCCGTCAGAAAAAGAAAAAACAAGGTTGAAAGGCCTTGGCGTTACCTGTAAACCTTACGAGTAGGGGGCGTCAGAAAAAGAAAAAACAAGGTTGAAAGGCCTTGGCGTTACCTGTAAATCTTACGAGTAGGGGGCGTCAGAAAAAGAAAAAACAAGGTTGAAAGGCCTTGGCGTTACCTGTAAACCTTACGAGTAGGGGGCGTCAGAAAAAGAAAAAACAAGGTTGAAAGGCCTTGGCGTTACCTGTAAACCTTACGAGTAGGGGGCGTCAGAAAAAGAAAAAACAAGGTTGAAAAAGGCCTTGGCGTTACCTGTAAACCTTACGAGTAGGGGGCGTCAGAAAAAGAAAAAACAAGGTTGAAAGGCTTTGGCGCTACCTGTAAATCTTACGAGTAGGGGGCGTCAGAAAAAGAAAAAACAAAGTTGAAAGGCTTTGGCGCTACCTGTAAATCTTACGAGTAGGGGGCGTCAGAAAAAGAAAAAACAAGTTGAAATGCTTTGGCGTTACCCGTAGGGAGCGTCAGAAAAAGACACAGCGAAGAAAGGTGAGATCATCAACACCGCCAACAGAAAAAGCTTATACACAGCCAAAACAAGGCGATTCATTATAACGTCAAATCATTTGCAACCGCCAAAAGGCAACAGGTATAAAGTTATTCATAAAGGATATATAATTATATTTAAAGAGCTAAAGACATTGCAGGTGCAAAGTTAAAAAATTTCAAAGGCGAGATTATTTTCAACACCACACACAAAGTATAGTGGAAGGGCGACTCCGAGCAGCGCCAATTCTTTTTAAATCGCCAAGAAGTTACAAAATAAGGTGTGCAAGCCTGGCAGTACGAAAATCAACTACAACAAAGAAGTGGCGAGACACCAGAATACTTACAATCCTCAAATATAGAGTGTCAAAGAAAATAAGAAACTCATGTTGAGTAGAAGAAGCAGAAGTACAGACCAACAAAGTTACTAGCCTCAAAGTTTCAATTTAATTTCAAGAAGACAAGGAGGGACGAATCGCGAAAGATGAAGAGGCGAGATTGGTGACAACGCTAGCTTGAAAATGCAAATACAATGAAAAAAGAGGAAGGGCGACTCGCCAACTTGCTCAAAGTCGCCAAGAAACAATGACAACAATATTCAAAGCCACAAATGGCGTACATCAAGATATTCAAAAGTCATAGAAGGACGTACAAATTAGCTAAGAAATATCAACAACAAAAGGAAGGAAAAGGCGACAAGCAAACAAAGAATATGAGTCAGCAACAAATAGGCGACATAGAACAACATCGAGGCATAATAATTGTCAAGTGATTTCAATCAAAAGCACTTCGCCTTCCTGAAGCCTCGTGCTTGGGGGGCTGTGTACCGGGCCATGGACCAGGGTGTGATTTGTTAAGGCCCAATACAAAAAAGCCCAATCAATTATAGTCCATAAGGTTCACACCAAAATATCTTATGTTTCTCACCATGATGATGACACGTAAAGATTACCACCACCTCCATGATCTACCATAGCTTGGAGAAGAAGGAAAAGAAGCTTGGAGAAGAAGGAGAAGAAACCGCCCACTACCCATGAATTCCTCCACAAGCAAGGCGGTTATCAAGCAACAAGAGAGAGATGTTTTGCCTATAAATAGGATCTTCATCAAGAGAATAAGGGGGTCTCTCTCATTCTGAGAAACCACCATACTTTCATTCTTGTAAAGAGACAATTCTTTCATTCTTGTAAAGTTAATCAATTTTTTCTTTCTGATCATACTTGTATCCATTATCAATCTTGAATAATACACACCCCCTATGTTCTTCACCAGAACATATAGTTTTTTCAATTGGAAAAAGAAATCATTGAACTTTATTATTTAAAACCAATAATTGAGGGTCAGTTTAGTTTGATATTTGATAAGTTTAATTAGATTCATAAATTGCTTACACCTAGCTTATTAATTTACACTCATTGTTTTTGTTAACCATCGAGTTCTTAGGAGAATGGGATCCTGGTGATCTGGAGTTCGACCACAAGATACGTAAATTCTGGCCAATAAATTATTATAATTCACCTAAAAATCAAACTCGAATTCTTCCAAATAATCCATAATTTACACCCACGTTATTAATAAACACATTTATACTTGGAATATACAATTATAAAAATTTTAGTATAAGCCAAATAAATATAACACCAGAAAACAAACATTATCTATGCAATGGTTGTTAAAATCACGATTTAAAACGTAAAATCGTAGATTTTATGTTTCTAGGTAGCTATTTCTAGTTAACTCGCGGGTACAATCGTTTTTGGGTAAAATCGTGAGCTGACACGGTTTTAAACGATTTAAATCGTAATAAAATTGGTGAAATCGTGTAAAATCGTAGGTTTTAATACTTTTAGACGATTTTACCTTTTTTTTATTTTTGAAAGAGGTCTAATGTCATTTGGCCATTCATTTGAAGATGAAAACACTTGTTTTTTTTTTTTTTTTAACATTAAAAAATTGTGAAATATGAACATCTTGTTTGTTGGATAATTTTTTGGATGTTATTTTGATGACTTGATGGGTAATTTGTGTAATTTGATCGATGACTTTGATCTAAGTTTGTTATTATGGTGATTTAGTATATTTTAGCTTTTAAATTAAGTTGAAATTTTAAATTATTGATTCATTATAATATTATATATGTGTGTGTATATAAATTTAATATTATTTTAATATAAGGTAAAATCGACGATTTTACGTTTTGATTTTACCTAGACAAAACGAGTTAACGTAAAATCTCGATTCTGACAACCTTGTGTCTATGTGTAAAATTCTTAAAAATATGTGTAGTTGTATAATCGATAATTTAGTGGGGTTTTTATTTACAAAAAATTACTGTCTTTTTATTTTTATTTTTAAAAAGATGTCACTTCAATGGTTGATTAATTTTGGCTTGTCACCATGCTCAACTTGATTAGCCAATGAAAACAAACCAAGGGAACAAATTGTTGTCCAAAAGAAAAACGATGTAACACAACTAAAAAAAAGGGTGATTACCGTAAATAAAAGAAAATAAATAATAGCAATGGGACAAATAAAACAGGTTAACAGGGAAGAATGTAACACAAAAACATGGTTTACCTACAAGTGCAACAAACAAAACTGTTGCTATTTAAAAAATAAATTAAACTGACAAAATTATTTTTTAATTTAAACAGTAAAAAATATAAGTATATGGGTATTTTTGTTCAATTAAAAAAAATATGCATTGTTAATTTACACTTTCATATTGAAAAAAAAAATATGCATTATTAATTTAAACTTTCACATTTAACGGCCACACACGCACACATAGTGAAGTACTTAATGTAGTACTTAAGTCATGAGACACTCTCATCTATTAGACTAATTTTTGGATGGGCCTTCTTGTACTATATTTGGTTGAAGAACAATCAAATAGTATTCATGAAACCAAAAGTCATCGCTCATATTTGTGATGAATTAATATATTTTGTTGTTGTGAAAGGAACAAATCCCTCCAAAATTTCATAATTAACCTTCCCTTAATTTTGACAAGACCACATGCTTTGATAACGATATTATGAAAATCTTATTCATGATAACAATGCTAGTTTGTTTGAGAGTGTCTCTCGAGCTGTTAACCCAAAGCTTGACCCCTTAATTATATTGATATTATGAATAATTTGGTGCTAGCTCCAATCCACAAAAAAAGTCTTCAAGTTTTAAAACAAAAATCTCCATTGTTGGTGCTGAAATTGATTCTCTTGTTTTGGTTTTTCGACTAGATTTGCGAATATCATGGAGATGTGATACAAATTATGGACCATTAAAATGTCCTATTAGCTAGCTACACTTAGCTTGAATCCTAACCCCATTTTGTACATACTATAGGTTCTAGACAGTTAGGTAAACACCCTAACAGTCTAACCACGTGTTCTTGTTATGTTAATTAGAACAGGGGAAAAAGTTATTTTAGATCCCGACCCAACTCGCTGTTAAAACTGGCTTCCGATTCAAGCAAAAATATAAAATAGTGATTTTGTACGAGTGTTCCGGTAGAATCTTTGTAACATATGTTGATGAATGTTCTGGAAATTAAATAAAAACTGGAACGCTTCGTATTTATTATGATAACAAAATTCAAATTGAAACATGTAATTTAATCATTATGGTATCGATACATATATTCAAATCGGGACACTTTCAGCACCAACAATGGAGATTTTTATGAATATGCAAACCGGAAACACTCATAGAAAGTGCTCTTGTTTGTATTCTGAACCATTTACTCTCTCATTTTCTCTCAATAAATCGGAACAGATTTTAGTGGGATGTGTGAAAAATGAAAAATTTACTTGTTTTAGTTTACATATGAGGATAAAATAGTCGGTTCAAATGAATACATAGGTGTGAATTGTTAAATGTAGGTGTGGGAGGAAAATATTTATGAGTGTTAATGATCTTGGAGCCCAAATCCAACAAATTTTGGTTTATTGCAGCTATTGCGTTTAGTTCAAATGAGAGTAGGAGAGAGAATGAGTAAGGCTCTGTTTGGTAACATAAATAAGCTAGTTTATAGCTTATTATATGAGTTTATAAGCTTGTTTCAAAAAATTAGAGGTGTTTGGTAACAAGCTTTTTGTACTAGCTTATAGCTTTTTTTCAGATGCTATTTCAAGTAGCATTTGAGTTTATAGCTTATAGCTTTTTACACTTTATTCCATTTTTACCCTTTAATTTAATAACTACCCACTCTAAAAAATAAACTACCCACTATCAATTATGTAATTTTATATTTAATAACCACTTTAAAAACTAATTTTACCAAACACTTTAATTTCAGTAAGCTAGCTTTTTAGCTATCAGCTATAAGCTAGCTTTTCAGCTATCAGCTAGCTTATAGCTTATTTTTACCAAACAGACCCTAAATATAACTTAAGTGTTAAAAAAAAAAAAACCTTGTATAATAATGCAAATACAAATAACTTGAATGTAGACTATCTAAATCCCAAACCCAATAGGTAGAATAAAGTAGCGATGATTCTATATTATAAAATAAGTTTGTTAGTATTTTGTTATTGTTTAAATGCCAATTATATTATTGAGATTCTTATATAATCTTGTATATTGACTAATGCAAGCATCATCATCAAATAAGAAATTAATATTATTTTTTATATTTTTAGGAGATTTATCTATCTCAAAGTAGAGTAAATCAATTTTTACCATAACGTGAGACAAATGTAAACAATGTCTAGAAAATTATCTTTGCAGTAGAGTACAGCATACTGGGAGAGGATTGTCTCCATTGACATTTCTCTCCCATTAAATCTACACCGTTAATTTTATTTTTGTAGAAGTCATTAATCATGGCCAAAAAGAAATGAAGGGTGGATATCAATACTGGATTTCCTCTAGTGAGATATCCACGTGAGACATTCCTCTTCCCAGCACACTAGACACTACTAATTCTTGCCCTTTTTTTTTTCTTTCCAATTTGAAGCAATAAAATACTATGAATAATTTAGAAAAGAAGCCAAATATGATTTGGAGACATTATACGTATAACATAATAGTATAAGATTAATCTTATTATATTGTCAGAAGAAAAAAAAAAAAAAGATTAATCTTACTATTTGTAGTAGGTCCCAAAATCTTATGCAAATGACATAGATGCAGTGAATAAATGTACTGGACATTATGTATGTATCAGACAGAGGACTGTAAAATTCCTGCACTGTTAATTTGGTACTCTTTGTCCAAATTAAACACCATTGCATTGCATTTGCTTTTCCCTCAACCATCCTCTCAATAGTTACCAATTTCATTCATAATACTATTTCTAGGAGAAAATTAATAAATTAATTTAGGTGTACTTTTTGGATATAATGGTTTTGTTTTTATCTTGGGGGGGAAGAATGTGAACAAAGCAATATTAATTCATGTCCTTCAAAACAACAAAATAACTAATAATAGTCCCCACCAATAACAGCTTTTTATAGGCTAATGTTTGGTAAAGGAGAAATAAATAAATAAAGTAGAATGTTTAAAAAGCTAAGGTACAAAGCCATACAAAACCTGAATTTGGTACCCCACAAAGTTGCAAATATGTAACATTATTGAAATAAAATTGTATTAATTTCATCAACTACTATTAATACTATATTTAAAAGATCTACACTAACATTAGAAAATTTTAAGACCATAATAAAAAAAATAAAAAAATAATGGGGTCTTATTGATGGCCACAAAGGGTTAAGAATCTTACTAAAATATTGTTGAAGTGTAGTCCCCTATATGAGTCATGTTTGAACAAGAAATAATATTTTCTTCATTAAATATTTCAGCTTAAATCAACCAACACCCTCACATGGCTTTACATAGACTGACATTATATTTTTCAGAGATGAAATTACACATGTGAATACAAAAGAAGAAATTTTTAAAATCTTGGGAACTCAATTTTGGAAAATATTTTCAGATTCACAAGAGTCAATGATCTACCTCTTGAGAAATATTACCTCTCTTGTCTTACTTATAGCAAAATATTGTTCATCCCTAGATATAGACAATTTTTTGAGCAAAAAATTGAAAAATCATTGTGTCATATCAAATTGTCATTATTTTTATATATGCCAAGATGAGATGGGAATTGAAGATGACAACTTAAGGGTCCCTTCTAATGCATGATCCCATAGGTCATGGTCATTCACATGTATGTTTAATTAGTTGAAGTTGATTAAGCAAAGTTGATTAAGCAAACATGAAATTTGTTTAAATTTCAAATCAATGTGAAACATAGGTAGACGTATTCTCTAATCAACAAAACTTTTAGGTTATGGTTCAAACTTCAAACACCTTAAATCGCTTTATAACTAAAATGAAATTATGATAGACCTGCAAAAATTATCGAATTGTGGTAACGACTGAAATTATAATCAATTTTTTTAAAACGGTAAATGTTACTATTGTTAGTAATCGTAGTGTTACTAAGAGTCAGACTCGAATTTTCAACATCAATTCTTACCACTTTGCTCTTAACTTCTCCACCCAAACCGCCAAACCAACCCTAAAACTATTTTACTTGGTTCGAACTTCGAACACTCACTTTAGGTTGATTATGTGGAAGCTTTTATGTTTCATTACCATGTGGCTAGCTAGGATCATATGAAGAAATTATGGTTAGACTAGTATGTATTCAACATTTTCAATTCTTTGTGGTCAAACTACTCAAACAAGATAGGAATAAAACTTTGCTTCATAAATCTATAAGGATTCTCAAAATCTATCACTATCATTAGTTTGAGTGAGCTATGTATTTGCTTGTAATTAGCTCCAAACTACTAATTAATTATAGATCTTAAAGTTTGCTCCCAATTGCATTTTGATATAGACTCATGCAGCCGTCTAAAAATATTTCTTTAATCTCAATGCTAATACTATTAAGTATTGATAATTACAAAATGGTTTAGAATGATTTAGTCCAAACCCACTTTCAAAAGTACTCAAAGGATAAAGCTTAAAGGGCTTAACATCCAAACAAATTAGTTCACTAGCAATAGTTGCACACACATATATTTTATACAATACAATCAATAAATAACCATACTTATGAATAACATTATCAATAATTGGCATGGAATATGTCACTTTGAAGCTACTTAAATTGCATTGAACTTTGAAGCATTCAAGAAAAGTTGTGCAATATGACTTGTTTGTTTATAATATTCCCACTTAAGATATAGAATGGTGCCATCTATGTCATGACACTAGTAATTCAGAACTCTTATTTTATTTTTTTTAGCAAATATTCTGCAATACCTTAAATATATTAAACAAAAAAAAGAGGACACAAAATTGGAGACATGAGTTTGTTTGGTAAAGTCAAATATTGAGCTTATAGCTTATAAGTTATAAGTTCTGTTTGGTAACATTTTTTAATAAGAGTTTAAAGCTTATTTTACTATCTTATAGCTTATTTTTTAAATGCTATTTTAAGTAGCTTATGAGCTTATAGCTTATCATATTTTCTTCCAATTTTACCCCTACAATTTTACTTGAAAAATTAAATATTAATTAAATATATATTTTTTATGTCATTTCATACTTATAAGCTAGATTAACCGCTAATTTCACCAAACGCTACAAATTCAATCAACTAGTTTATTCGCTATAAGCTAAAAGTCAGCTTATAAGCTATCCCCTATAAACTCATCCGTTATAAGCTAGCTTATCAGCTGTCCGCTATTTTTTATCAAACAGAGCCATAAACTAATTCAATAAAAAAAATTAAAAAAAATCCAAAAAGTGCCAAGAAAAGGTTCCTTTAAAATTGAAAGTGAAAATTAATTAGCCAAGCATATATCCTAATCCTAATTATACTAGAAATATACCTTAATTATTAATTTCTCCATTTATTTTCTATATGTATATGTATATTCTCTGAATTAATCCTCCATTTCTAGGCAACCAAGCAAACAGGACATGCAAACTTCTGTAAGGCGGATAAGATGGTGCACTGTCCTTGTCCATTGTCCACTCAAAAGAATCTTATTCAGACACACACTTTGATTAGAAAAATTCTTTTTCTATCAATATTTTCTTAGATCACAAGCAAATTATCACTAAAATTCACATATATTGATGATATCATATTTAAATTCGAGTAAAAGTATTAAATCTATTAATATCGACATTTTTAAGGGAATTAAGATTTATGAACTTTTTATTATCAATATTTTTTTTTATGTCATTTATCAATATTTTTTTATTATAATATTGGTACGAAGTTTCCATCGTCGTTAACGATTATTAGTTTCCGTCGAGGATCCTATGGAGTACACAAAATGAGTTATCACCTCTCACTCAATCGAATTTTCTTCACACACATGAGACAAAAATCGAATCAGGGACCAGATCACATGCTTATAAAAGGGTCAAAACTCTTACCACTTGAACTAATTCATTGTTGATTTTTCTATCAATACTTTATTAGATAATATTCTTGGAAAAGGTTAATTACAAAGATTAATTTTGAAAATATGAAACAAACACACTCTAAATGATATTAGGGCCGGTAATAATGTCATTACATTAGGCCTCTCCCGTTACTCCACTTGGTCTTTTTTATAGTTCACTCATTTTGTAGTCCCACCAATATTTTTTATATCAAAAATATTATACATATAATAAGACCTTTCTCATTATTTGTTGTTTACTATAGTCTATAAGGGCGCATAGTCACATAGATATGAACATCACTTTACTTTAAGTCATGCTTGGACTTATTGACTCACTAGTACAGAAAACACTTTTTACATCTGGCCAAAACCCCCTTTTACATCTGGCCCAAGTCAGAGGTAGACGTACGAGAAGTAGTAAGTTTATGCTTTTTACATCTGACATTCGCCAGATGTAAAAGTATCCCCTTTTACCTCTGTTCTCAAGTTTCAGCTGACCAATTTTTTTTTTTAATTAAATTGGACCTTTTACATCTGACCAAGTCCACCAGATGTAAAATAGTAACTTTATTTAATTATTTTTTTTCAAAACCCTGCGTTTTCTTTTTTATATTTTAAATCCTTTTTTATAATTAAAAAAACTAAAATACCACTACAATATAACATTCAACCAAAATACAGTTGCAAAATATAATCAAATGTCATTAAAATTCAACATTCATCCAAAATACCAAATGTCATACAATTCAACATTCATCCAAAATGTCATACAATTCAACATTCAAGCAAAATACCAAATGTCATTACAATTCAAAACATCATAATTAATATGAATCCATCGTAACATCATACAAATTAACCTAGCTAGCTCCTAAGCCTCATCGGCAACATCATAATCTACCTCAGGATTATATATATAGGTCAAGAAAACAAGTTGCCCAGCGGTTTCACAATTCATACAACTCCTCCTCTGTTAATGTCGTGGGATTATCGAACACCTACAATATGTAAATATATATTTACTTATACATACATGGCTCAAATTCATTACGTATACATGATCAACTTATTCATATATATAAATTAACATACATTCAGGTAGTATCATACTGCATGATCTAAAATCGAACAAAATGCAACACAAAGTGAGCTAAAGGCTGCTGCCTCGAGCGCCCCACGAAGGGTGTGGCGCGCCCGCGCAATTGGGAGCATGCAACCTGCAGAATTCTGCAGAAAAGAAACAAAGAAAACAGTCCCCTTTATGCAGAAAAATGCAGCAAACCAGCCCTTCTTTTTATGCAGAAATTTATAGCAAAGCAGTGCCGTTGTTATGCAGAAAAATCCATCAAACCAGTCCCAATTTCATGCAGAAATTTACAGCAAAACAGTCTCATTCTTATGCATGAATATACAGAAAACCAGTCTCATTTATGCAGAAAAAATGCAGCAATCAATACTTCTTTTTATGCAGAAAAAATGCAGCAATCAATACTTCTGTCTCATAATCTAACTTGTGGTTCCACTATCTATACACTATTTGTTTGTTAATTTCACTTATTAAGTGCCAACCAAACCTATACAGATTTACCATAAAAGCATAAGCAGTCTGCTAAACATCAACAGAGGTTAACGAAAAATACATATAATGTCGATAAAGAAAAATATAATACCTCCATCCAATTCTTTGTAATACTAGCGGAGACAATGTCAATCATATTCTTCATTACATAATATCCACAGTCATTGCCGTTAGGCTGTACCCCAAATATGTTGCATAAACCAGTCCCAAAACTTGAAGCAAATCTTACATAAAGCAGTGTCAACTTAACATGTAGCAACCTTATTAAAGATCAAAAGGCTCGTGTAAACAATCACTTAATAATCACAATGAGAAATAATTATACATGTTGCAATGAAAAAGTTTCTAGTTTCATCTCCAAACAAAGTAAATTTCATTGAGTTACTAAATAATTGTTTTCTTCTAAACCATGATCATTCTCTTTTTAAAATAGCATGAAAATTTTGAAAAGAAGCATGATACATGTACTATACATGCCTCGGCCCTCAATAAAACATGGCTAGTTCAAACATTTCATTCCCAAAACCAATAATCTACTTGTATAAAACAATCATCAAAAGCTTATCTTAACTTAAAAATTTCTTTTCCAAAGTAACTCAAAATTTTAAGCTAAGTAGATTTAAACCCTCACTTTTATTCTTCAAAATTAGACCACATCAATACATGTTTTCAAAAGCTACAGAGGGTCTAATTTCAAAGCAGCAGAAGCAACTCCCATGTCTTTGATAAATTGTAAATTTTCTTTTAAAGAAGACATGACTTGCACAAATAAATTAGGGCTTTTCTCTTTTAAGTTAAACACAAGAAAAGTGTAAGTACCACAAGTCATAGAATAGTTTTAATTTTAATTAAACCATGACAAACTTTAAGTTCTTGATTAATTGGAATTTTCTCAAAAGCCTAGCTACTGACTATTGTGAAAGCCATGGTTTCAACCATGAAAATCCATCTAACTACCCTTAACACACTAGTTTCATAATAGCTACTATAAGACTTCCATTAGGAGTTAACTAAATCATAAATATGAAAAAGACATAAAACCATTCTTCAAGCTCTAAGAGCTTGACCTGCTATGGAGAAGAAAAGAAGTTCTAGTTACCTTAGAAGAGGAAGCTCATCACAACTCCTAGCTTTCAAACAAGCTTCGAAAGGATGAAAATGGTGGAGAGATGAATTTTGAGTGAGTGTATAGTGATGGTGGAGTGTGTGGTTCGGCCATGGAAGAAAGATGAGTGAGTTTCCAATTTATCCTAAACCTTCTACTTAATAGCTAAGCTAAGGATCATGGCCATTGTTCAGAATTCAGAACAACAAATTAAATTCTAATAATCATAATAAAGGCATAAAAATCAACCATAAAGAGGAACCTTGTTAAGTGTTAACCATCAAACACAAAGATAAATTATGTTTCAAATACATAAAAATTGAGATGAAATCAAGTCACCCTTTTCAAAGTAGTCTTCTTGCTAAGCAATTCTGGCACAACAGAGGCCACGACTGTATGAACCAGCAAATCAGTAGGTTCTTGATCATCCATTGTCTTCTCCCGGAACTTCAATGTAGAAAGTCAAGCAAACAAACGCATTAGCATCAAAATGAACATTATTAAAACTGTAAATCAAAGTCATACACAGTTTCATAAAGCTCAAAATATCATCATCCTACAACCCATCAACAAAGTTCTCATTTTTCATATAATTCGCAGTGTCCCATAAAGTCATATCCATGTTCACATAATCCATTTTCAATTTATGCTCTCTCCAGAGATCATCACATCTCAGAATATAAAAAATAAAACATATGTTGTGAGCTAAAATATACTTAACACAAACCAATTACGGCGACAGTTTATGCTGACACCACAATGCTTCAAACATCAATTCTGGCCCATTAATTAAATTCCATAATCAGATTGACCATAAAAACAAAACATCAATCTTTTCAATAATCACATTCACAAAAAACAATTCAAGTCCCACTTTATGGTTCAATATACAAAAGCAAAAGTAGAAGATTACAAAAAATTACACAGGATTAAACCCTTAATCATCAAAATCAAAGATTAAAATGAAAGATAAACATATGCTAAAACCTAAAAACCCTTAATCGTCAGAACTCACCAGTTTATGACTCTGTAACGAGCTGAGAGAGCTTTGATTCGTTTCACTGAGCTTCGATTTGGGTTCAGTAAGCCTTGGTTCTTCAATTAGGGATTAGAATTTGTGATTCAATGAAAGGGATTGGAGGCTAGGGTTCGAGAGAGAACAAGTGTTAGAGAGACATCTCTTCGATCGCGAATCTAGGGTGAGAGAGAACGACAAGCTTCGATTCGTGAGAGTAGAGGCCGGAGAAAGAAAGAGAAGCTTCGATTTGGAGTTAAGCTTCGATTTGGAGTTAGGGTTCGTGAGAGAGAGGACGACAGCGAGTGAGAGAGAGGACGGCGCTGGTGGTGAGTTGATTAAAGGTTGCGGAGGGTTCAATCTTGTCGCCGGTAGAGGACGGCGGTGAGGGTTTGCATCGCCGGTTCTTGCGAAGGTGAGGGTTTTTTCTGAAGTCTTGGGAGAGAGATATCACACTATTACCGTTCCAAAAATTTTTTTTTTTTTTTGTATTTAACCTGACATTTTACATCTGTGCCTAAATATGGCCAGATACATACGTATTTTAGATAATTTTCACCATAATTACAAGATTGCCACCGCGTTTAGTTATGCTTCTGGTACATTGAAGTCAGATGTAAAAAGTCTTGTCTATTTATTTTTTACATCTGTGGATATTGAAGCCAGATGAAAAGGTTACTCCACATAGCCTTTTACATCTGACATATGCTCGTCAGATGTAAACATGCTGTGTAATATGTTATATTTGTACTAGTGACTCTTTATTTTACTAAAGAAATTAACATCTTTTATTACACATATATTTTTTCTCTATTATTAAAAAAATATTGGTCAAAATGATTTAAAAAATAATGAGTGTTGTTTATCTTTTTAAGCCACCAAGGAGAAAAGACTTGATAATTTAAAATTAGGATCGGCCAACACATATATAAAGGCTCAAAGTAAATTTCTAAATATAAGGTCTTTCAAATTTTATTTAAAAAGTCATTTAGCAAAATTTTAGCAAACTTATAAGCAAATTAAACTATTTTTTTTACAAGAGCAGAATAAAATTTATACTAGAAAAAGTTTAGAATTCTTTTACAATAAAACAACTCAGATGTTAAAGTTGAGATAATATATATTTTAAGACATTCTTCATTAATATGTTGACACTCGCAGTAGTGTTAATAATACATCTTGAAAATTTTGAAGTCAATATGGAGTTAACAGACCCAAAATTTAATATTAATGTCAATCGTTCGTTGATTCAGTGGTGATTGACGCTAAACTTAGTAGGGAGTATCACAGTTCGATCCTCACAACTGTGATCGGGAGGAGACTGAAATCACTTAATAACAAATAAACTACTAATTTCTTTTATATATGATCAAAAGTCAATAATAATTCGAGATTGACGGTATTTAATCTCATTCATCTATGAAAAAAATATTAGTACATGTGCGAATGACACATTATATCCAGTGACCCAACCTAACCCACCCTGTAATTTACCCGAACTCGTTCAAATCAACTATAGATGATTTTTTAGATGACTAATCTAACTGCATGTTGACAAAGTCATTGAGGGGCTGGGAAGATGTTGAATTGGTTGATAAGCATAGACAAAATACTTAAAATTCATTCTAACTTCTAAACTGTTTAATTTCGATAAAATGATCTTAATTTCTCTAACGGCATTCAATCCAAATTTAGATTAGGTAAACATAGATATTTTTTGTAAATATTCTTTGAATTTTAAAGTCCTCTTTATCTAAATTGGGACATCATTTCTTTATCTTAAATTTTTCTATAAAAAATAAAATCAGCAGTTTTTTCTATAATAATAAAAAAAAAAAAATTGTACAAGTGGAGTAGAGTACTTTTTGTTAGCTAGTACTCACACAAATATAAGGAAAAAAAAACTTTAAATTTTGGACACAAATATAAGCAAAAGTTAACTACTTTTAAACTAATTAATAGTACTATTATTACTAATATATTCTTATTTAATCATTTCACTTTTCAAAAGTTTATGTAATTTTCAAGGCATAAATCACTTTTCAAAGGATAATATAGTAAACTAATTAACTCATATTTTGCATTAAATCAATAAAATTAACTACATTTAACTAAATTTCTTAAACACCGCGTAAACAATTATATTTTCTTAGATTTATGTCTGGAGGAAATAGTATAGTAGTATACGTAAGACCCATTTTGTCTTACCTTTAAATTAGTAAATGAATGCTATAAATGCAATTAAATGCAACGCTTAACCGCGACGACATCTCCGTCCAATTGTCATCACACTCCAAATCTCTCCACGTGGCATCAACAACACTTCTAGAGGGCCGGTGCGGTGTCCCTCACTGCCTGCCCAATATTAAATTCCCTAAACATGGTCAAAAAACATTAGCCTTACTTACTACTCCCTCCGGTCCTTATTATAAGGAACAATTTGGTAAAAACACACATACCAATAAACCTTATCTTTCTTAATAAAAATTCTAAAATTTTACAATCTATTCCAAAACTAACCTTGGTGTATTAATTTATTCTTAGGGAATATGTCACTCTAATTAATGCATAACTTTGGAATAGATACAATTTAATAAGGGTAGAAATGGAATTGTAAGAATAAATTTAATGATTATTTCCTATAAAAAGGACCAAATTTTTTTTCCAAATTGTTCCTTATAAAAAGGACCGGAGGGAGTAGTAAATTAACAATTTTTTTTTGTTAGGACTAGATTAACATTTTTTAATAAAACACTAGATTAACTATTAAACAACACACTGGCACTGCATAATAATTTTGTCACACCCTTCTATGCAATTCTTTAAGCTTCATAAATTGACTTGACAACTATTCTTAATGGTAGGAAGTACAACGATTCGAGATTCTCGCAATTGCAATCGATAGATGATTAAAATCATTTGATATCAGAATTGATCTCCAAACCATATTAGACAGTTCAGTATAATATGTGTCACTAAGTTCGAATATACAATACTTCACTTCTATGCATTTTGTGTATGTGAAGTTTAGACTCAAACTCTTTGTCCATATTTTTTTTTTGTACGTCTATACTTAATATCACGGTTAATATATTAAAATCACAGTAATCCACCCTAATTTCAAAAACTATACTTTATAGTTTGTATATAATTACGATGACTACCATAATGACCACCGTTACATCAAACATACACTTTAAAAAACAAAAAAGTATTGTCTTACCAAGTACTACTATATAACATGATATTTTTTTTTTTGATAGAACATGATATTTAGTTGTTGTGAAGAGAAGAACTTGTTATTATGATAAGAGAACAAAACAAGGACTAACTCTAAAAACTTGATTTTACTATATTTGTGGGGTGCTACTAGGAGCTGTATAGATAAAGACATTTGCTTACTTCATTTCATTCACTCTCTTCATTCATTCATTCAATTTTCCCTTATCTTTCTCTCATTTTCTCCATCTTTCTTTTCTTATTTTTTCAATGGGAAATTGTCAAGCTGTGGATGCTGCAGTTCTTGTGATCCAACATCCATGTGGGAAGATAGATAGATTGTATTGGCCAGTTACTGCTAGTGAAGTTATGAAAACAAATCCAGGTCATTATGTTTCTTTGATTATACCATTACCTCCTCAACCACAAGAACAGAATCAAGAACAGAAGAAAACAGTGAGGTTTACTCGTGTTAAGTTGCTTAGGCCTAATGAGACTCTTAATCTTGGTCATGCTTATAGACTCATCACTAATCAAGGTATGTGTATCTTGTATTCATAGTTTTAAATTGTAGTATACAACCATAATATAATGGTTTTAGAGGTTTTTTATAAATTATAGTTGTATTCTATGAAGCACAGACATCAGACACGACATGAACGCTGATACATATGTGTCGGTGTTATGTCGCGTATCCAACACTGGAACAAGCCTAATTTGATAAGTGTATGTGCTTCATAGAATTTACTGCAATATTAAGGTTTGCAATTTAGTGCGACCTTAACCGGAATTTAAAACTATATTTGTGTGTGATGATGATGTTAGAACTTTGTATTGAATTTTCCTTTAAATTTTGATAGTTTTATGAAAAGGGTCATTTACTATTTTGATGTTTTCATGTTCTTAAACATTTTTTTGTTATCTTGTTTGTGATTTTAGAGGTTATGAAGGTATTGAAAGCAAAGAAGCATGCAAAGACTAAGAAAACACAAGAAGATACAGTGCAGAAAGAAAAGCAAGGTTCAGGTTGTGAGACAAAGAAAGGAGAAGAATCTGACCAAGGAAAGACATATCAGGTATATCTCTTATTCTAATATATCAATAGTCCTTTTCTTCCTTTTTTTTAACCCTTCCATGAAAATATTATAGTATGAAGTTGTTTTTTAATCCATCTTAGTGTATCTTTAATATCATAGTCGATATGTCAGAATAATCGGTGATTCACCATGATTTTGCAAAAGTTATTAAATATAGTTTCTGCAAAATCACTGTGATTCTATCGCACCTGCCATGATACCAAATAGTGAATCCATTAAAGAATTTTGATCTATCTACCAACTCTCATGACATCACATGGCACATGATCTATTAGTGTTGAATCATGGTTGGTGTATCTCATATCGATACCAATATGACATGCAATTATTGTGATCCATGTCAATGCCTTGGAACTTGGTCATAAATTTCAATCAACATGAAATGATTATAGCCAAATGAATTACTAGTATAATCCAAGATTGTTAACAAATGTTTTACTAGAAACTAGATTTCATACACTACTTTTATCTTCAATTTTGTAAGCTTTCATCAATCATCATCTTCATCAAGTAGACTTTTTCTGGACAAACAAATTAAGTATTTATAGCATAAGCGTTTATCATATAAACATTTATAAGATATTTCTGTTAAACAAAAAAGTCAAACTTTTTTGATATAAACTATAAGTTATTTTCATCGGATACCTAAAATGCTTATGAAAGTAATCTGAAAATAGTTTATAGACATGTCTTAGTGTATGTTTGGTATCATGGTGAGTTTATCAGAATTACGGTGATCTACCGTGATTTTGCAGAAGCTATAAAGTGTAGTTTCTAAAAAAGCACAGCGGATCACTGTGATTCTGATGTATCCACCATTCAAACAGTCTCAAAAGTGAGAAATGCTTATGCTATTAGATAAGTTCCAATAAGCTAAATTCAAAAGTGTACTTTTTTGTGTGATAATAATTCAAATGTGTCCTTTGTATTGAACTATATGAAGCTAAACTGCATAATGAATTCCAGGGAGGAAGAGCAGAGAGAAACAGACAAAGGGCAGCAGCAGGGTCTACAAATCCTGCTGCTGTACAGAGGTCAAAATCTTGGCGCCCATCTTTACAAAGCATTTCAGAGTCACCAAAAGTTTAATAATGAAAATTTGTGATATTGATAGTGGCTCATAGAAACAATGTTTGACTTCATTTCCTCTATAATGTTGGATATAATGGAAATTCAACTGAGGTTTGAACCAAGATTTCTCTTGCAAATTCATGATTCAGTTGGTAACATGTTTGTATAGCACCAACAAGAAGAGAAAAGAAAAGTAATGAATGTAAAAATCTATTAGAAGTGAGTTTTGTTATTGACATTGTTGCAGCATTCACATCTCTTGATATGGTGGTTTTAAATTGCGGTTTGTGACTATAATGGCGGCAACAATATAACAATTTTAAAGGCATATGCAATGGTATCGCTTTGCGACTACATCAGTCACATATTTATGCATTTTTCCACAATATAAATGTTTGCAGCGTAACCGCAAATGCAACTTGTAATTTAGAATGAGAAATTTACGTATAACTTGAATAGAACTATTCGATTAAAACAAAACTTGTGAAAGTACAAAGATATCACTTCAGTATTATTGATCTTGATTCTATAAAAGGGAAACAAATTCGCTGCAGTAACTGTGTGATGCAGGAAGTTACTGCTTTCATTCATCCGATCATAATCAACGATCGAGATTGTTTGAGATTGATTTTTTTCATTGTGATTTGGACCGTTCGATCTTAAATTAACTGGGTCATTTCCCTACAGCAGGGAATCTTGATCCCTATAAAAGGGATAACATTTTTATGTTCCACGTTAGCAACACGACTATGATTGAGGTTAATTAACTGCAACTGCAATTTAAAATTTTGATCGAGTTTAAAACTTATCACTCAATGTTAACATACTTTTGAGCTCATAGTAGTAGCTAGTATATCCATGAATGGCTCCACAAAAGATTGTGCCACACCAGTACCTCCATACTCCATGGTTAGAATTGTACAACAAGTCACAACTCAGAGATGGTATTCTACTATTTGTTTGTAGGCTCAAGCATCTAACAACAGGTAGCACGTCAAAACAATGTCAGCTTTGGACCAAACATGTCAGAAAAATTGAAATACTTTTTATATAGAGATTGTCTAAAAAACTGTGTTGAGTTTGTAGTACTACTAGTAATTTGAAAGAAAAAGTGTTAAGAGTCAATTATTGCCTCTTGATTGAAAAGAATGTAAAAAAGGTTCCCTTATTCCACATGGAAATAAATGAGTAAATAACCATTTTTGGTTTTTGAAAATGTTGCTTACTGTCGGATCCTCAAATTAGCCAAAAACCTTTTAAACTTCCTGAATTTAACTTCCGTTAGTTAAAGTAGTCTCTGACATTACCTTTTATCACAAAACTGTTAGTTCTTGATGACATGTACATTTGGTTGACTAAGTGGATTATGACGTGGCTGTTGTCATTCAAAAATCAAGTCCACGTAGGTAAGGATCAAGTTTAACTTTGTGACTTTAAGGTACTAAGTTTAAATTTCTTCGAGAAAACAGTTGTAAAATAGTTAGTATCACTTTAATTAATAAATATACATTATAGGCTATTTAGTATATTAAGCTAATGTTAGGAAATATTTACTATGGTTGAAGTGTTAAGGACCACAATGATCCTTCTATCAAAAAAACAAATGAAGAGACAATGATCCTAAAAACATGTCTCATGAACATATAACAAAACTGATCGATCATAATAAATTATAAGTTGATGTTCTAACTGCTGATTCTTGACCCTAAATCCATTTTTTTTTTTTTTATAAATTGTCCCTAAATCCATTATTATTAAGGAATATGGTAGAATATTTGGGCAACATGCATGATATTAGGTATGGTCCATGACTGAATGAGTAGCTCACTATGATGGGCCTGTTATGTCAAAGACCAACCAATATGCTCATCCTAATATGAACCAGCATGCAAACACTAACCAAATTCAAAATGCTAGTAATCTATATGTAGCTAGCATGATAACTTCATATTGACATACGGAATTCCATTCAATCGCTTTCATTTTTTTTCTTCATATTGTTATCAGTATTTACATATTTGTGTCAGTGTTGTGTCTAATCTAATGTCCGTGTTTTTTGCTTCATAGCTAGTAGCTAACAATGAAACATGAACACTTTTCAAATTAGGTGTGTATGATGTCGAATATGTGTCAGTGTCGGATACGTGCCGATGTCAGAATTATGTAATTTTCTCAAATTATTATTGATGTTGGTGTATTTGTGTCTGTGTCGTATTTGGTGTCTGTATGACCGTATTTGTGTACGTGTTTTATAGGAACCGGTAATACTCGTTACTATACTTGTATAATCTAATGTGGCCACAACTTATTTGATAACTTTCAATACCTCAAATGTTCTACATGTCTAGTACTTCAATAATCTAAACCATCCAAAGAACTATATATGTACCATATGATGACTAGACTTATATCATACAAGCTCTACTAATTGAGACACAAAATAGACAAACCAGGTAAACCTAAATAGTAGGATATTTTTTGCAATCATTAAGGAAAGTTTGGTATTAAATTGTATTCTATCAACTAAGGGCCACACGTCAAATTTGTAATAAATCCTTGGAAGGACCATGCATAAAATAATGGCACATGCAATTGGGACCTTATTGTGACTTATCAATAACATTTATGATATTCTTCTTAATTATTAATGTTACTTGATTTCTTTTAGAAAACAATGTTGGCCACAAACATTACTAAACAAAGTTCCTTCAAGTTGTACGAATATTGGCCACAAAATCATCATATATATGAGAATGTTCTTAGTGTAATATATGTGAATTAAATGCTTGTCTTTCAATTTCAACTTTATGTTCTTAGATTGCTCATGGTATTCAATTCAACATGATTAAATTAAACCCTCATCCCCCACCCACCTTCTTTGACATAACCGTGTTGAAGTTTAAGAATTTGAATGTTGTGATTTAGATGAACAAAATTGACTTTTATTTTCTGAATAATATGTTTAAGATCACACGTAAACTTAGCCAAACCTAAGAGCATAACTCAATAAGAATTAGGTTATAAGATCACATTATTATTGCAAGCATTGCCCTTGTTCTAACATTTAACAAAGTTAATTTCCAAGAACCGAGAAATATAAACATGTGAACATAAGTTTTGAAGTAGCATATTATATACACGTTGATGTTTTCAAGGAATGAAATTAAATGATTCATATAAGGGTATTTTGGATTGTAGGATCCAAAATCAATTTTGGAACGTACGTTCAGAAGTAGCATATTATAAAAATTTGACATTTTGAAGGAATGAAATTAAATGATTCATATAAGAGTGTTTTGGATTATAGGATCCAAAATTAATTAATTTTGAAACGTAACTTCCAAAATAAGGAGTTTTCACTCGAGCAAGGTTTTAAAACGCCTAAAAAACTTAACTCTAATGGAGCATCTTTGCATTTTCTCCTATGTTGGACAACTTCGGAACATACGTTTCAAAATACGTCGTTTTTGAAAGATACAACGTTCATAAATTAGGCGTTTTGGGATTGTATCTTTCAAACCTATTTTGATTTCAAATTGTATCTTCCAAACCATTCTGAATCCAAAACTATATTTTTTGGTTTTGGGGGGCCTGGGAGCAATACGGGAGAACTAATGAGCAATTTTTGAAGAGTGAAGTAGTACCAAGGGCGGACCTGTGTAAGGCTCTCACCAGCCAGCCCAGCCCAGCCCAATAAAAAATAAAAATTTATAGTATGAAAGTACTATTATACCCTTAGTCAGATTGTCAAAAGCATTTCCATTCCCCCTCTCGCGTACGCGCACACAAACCACCGCACCTCCGACGTGACCGCCTCACACCACCGCACCACTGCCACCGTCGTCTCTCGTCTATACTCTATTTCCAGGTATCAATCATAAACAATCACAAAACCCTTTTCTTCTTATATTATGTGTTGAATGTTGTTGTTCATGATTCTGTTGTGAAATTTCTTCACTCTGTGAACCTATTTGTGAAATTTCTTATTATCTTGTTGATTATAGTGAAAAAAAACACCAATTTGAGATTTAGTTAGTGAAATGTGTTTCAATATGAGTTCCATGTTTCGATTTGTGCATTTATTGATGCTTATGATGTTTTATACTTGTCGATATGTAACGAGGATATTAGTATAGAGAGACTCTTTATCAGATAATTAGTGTACATTCATAATTGATTCAAAAAATTGAGCTTAAACTAACATAGTTCAGATAATTTATGTTTGGGTCCGCCCCTTAGTAGTAGTTTCCTAAGCATGCAAAGTGTGTACTATGCAATTAAAAATTCTTCAAGTTTTTAGAGAGGACAATATTAGCCAAAAAATCTACAAAAAGAAAATAAAAGGTATAATTAGTGATTAACAAAACTTCGTAGATTCTTACGTTGAGCATAACTCAACCTTACAAAACTGGCTTGTAAAATGAGGATTATTCTCACTTATGAATATATGTTAAGCTTCACTAGATAAATGGGATTGTGGATGAGATCTAATAAAATGAGTTTACCATTTTCAGGCTCAAGAAATCAATGCAAAGCAAAGACAATGATAGAAATGAAATTAAGATTGGTCATTGAGTTATGTCAAGTGGTGAAGGAAACAGAATGGCAAAAATGAAGGAAAAGAACACAAGTTCAGAACAATCAAACAAACAAACCTACTTACGACTATGTTTCCAATTCCAAACCAAAAATCCGCAACACGCATAGATACCACCACTATCACCATAACCATAATACATAACACACTCCAACAACAACATTAACAATCATCATTGTTCAAAAATAAATAAAAAATTCCAATGTTCCAATCCATTTCCCAATGTCTCAATTCAACAACCTCAACTCTCTTCCATGCTCGACAAGTTCACGCACATTTCCTCAAATTCGGTCTCTTTTCCAACACCCAACTCACCACAACTCTCCTCACTCTCTATTCCCACTACCTTCCCTTCCCACAGCTCAAAATCATCCTTTCTTCTCTTCCTCAACCCACAATCTTCTCTTTTTCTTCCATTATCCATTCTTTAGCTAGGTCCCGTCACTTCCATCATGTTCTTGGTGCATTCTCTCAAATGGGTTCTCGTGGTCTTGTTCCAGATAGTTATCTTCTTCCTAGTGCTATCAAAGCTTGTGCTGCGTTAAAAGCTTTGAAACCTGGTAGACAGGTTCATGCTTTTGCTTCTGTTAACGGGTTTGGTTCTGATACTGTTTTGATGTCTTCTTTGGTTCATATGTATTTGAAATGTAATAGGATTGAAGATGCGCAGAAACTGTTTGATGGAATGTGTGATAGAGATGTGATTGTTTGGAGTGCTATGATTGCGGGGTACTCAAGGTTGGGGATTGTTGATAGGGCGAAAGAGCTTTTTAATGAGATGAGGAATGCGGGTGTGGAGCCGAATCTGGTGTCGTGGAATGGGATGATTTCTGGGTTTGGTAATGCAGGGTCGTATGATGAAGCGGTGATGTTGTTTCGTGAGATGATATCTGACGGGTTTTTGCCTGATGGGTCGACTGTTTCTTGTGTTTTACCTGGGATTGGGAACATGAAGGATGTTTTGATGGGTGAACAGGTTCATGGGTATGTGATCAAGCAGGGTTTGGAATCGGATAATTTTGTGCTTAGTGCTCTTCTTGACATGTATGGAAGATGTGGATGTGCGTCTGAGATGTCTCGGGTGTTTGATGAAATTGATCAGACTGAAATAGGTTCTTTGAATGCTTATCTTACTGGGTTGTCACGTAATGGTTTGGTTGATACTGCATTAGAGGTTTTCATGAAGTTTAAAGCGAGAGAAATGGAGTTGAATGTTGTGACGTGGACGTCGATAATATCTAGCTGCTCTCAGAATGGGAAAGACATGGAAGCTTTGGAGCTTTTTAGAGATATGCAAGCTGATGGGGTGGAGCCTAATGCTGTTACTATCCCAAGCTTGATCCCTGCTTGTGCAAATATATCAAGGTTGACCCATGGAAAGGCAATCCATTGTTTTTCTCTCAGGAATGGATTTTTCGATGATGTATATGTAAGTAGTGCACTGATAGGTATGTATGCCAAATGTGGAAGAATCCAGTTATCGCGACATTGTTTTGATATAATGCCATCCCGGAATTTGGTTTCTTGGAACGCGATTATGAATGGTTATGCAATGCATGGAAAGGCTAGGGAAACAATTGAGATGTTTCATATGATGTTGCAAAATGGTCAGAAGCCTGACTCGACTACCTTCACATGTGTGTTACATGCTTGCACCCAAAACGGCTTAACAGAAGAGGGATGGCATTACTTTAATAACATGTCAAAAGAACACAATGTTAAACCTAAAATGGAACATTATGCTTGCATGGTGACACTTCTCAGTCGTGTAGGAAAACTCGAAGAAGCTTATTCAATCATCAAGGAAATGCCATTTGAACCGGATGCTTGTGTATGGGGAGCATTGTTAAGTTCTTGTAGAGTTTACAATAATTTGAGTTTAGGGGAGATTGCTGCAGAGAAGCTTTTTGTGTTAGAACCTGACAACCCTGGGAACTACATTCTTCTGTCCAATATTTATGCTTCAAAGGGCATGTGGGATGAAGAAAATAGAATACGCGATATGATGAAGAGTAAGGGTTTGAAGAAAAACCCCGGCTATAGTTGGATCGAGATCGGACAAAGGGTTCACACGCTTCTTTCTGGTGACAAATCACATCCACAAATGAAAGAGATTTTGGAGAAGTCAGAAAAATTGAGTATTGAGATTAAGAAATCTGGTTACCTCCCCATGACTAAGTCTGTGCTGCAGGATGTGGAGGAACAAGACAAGGAGCAGATATTGTGTGGTCATAGTGAGAAATTAGCAGTAGTATTAGGACTAATCAATACAAGTCCAGGACAACCACTTCAAGTCATCAAGAACCTGAGAATTTGTGATGATTGTCATTCTGTTATCAAAATTATAAGCAGATTGGAAGGACGAGAAATATTTGTAAGAGACACAAATCGTTTTCACCATTTCAAAGACGGTGTTTGCTCTTGTGGAGATTTCTGGTAAAATTGCTCATAAGTCCTACCAGTGGATCAGAAAACAGACCGACTAATCAAGAAAATTTGTGTTAATAATACTTTGATTAATGCTGAGTTAATCACCTTGCAAACAAAGGTATGTATTCTCATATTTTGGTGACTGGCAGCTAAACAGTTTTGGGTCACTTGAGCCACTCAGGTCACACTCAAGATGTTCAGTCTTGGGCGTGATGAGGAGAGAGAGTCTCACATTGGACGAGTTAGGTGCAATCCAAATTTAAAGAAACGTTATTCTTCTGATTCTACTTATGACATTGTGATATTAGAGTATCTCAAATTCGAAAAGCATTCATAGGCAGTGTCTAGATATATTGTTCATTTGTTGTTGAATCATTTCACTTAACTGCATTGATTTTTGGGCTACAAATCTGGTTTGTTTGAATTTGGAAATTTCAAGTCACATTCACTTTGTTCATGAAAAGCTTTGATATTAAGATGTTCTGATTTAATATTGATTATGTCTTTAAATCTTGATTTGACTAAAGGAGATATGTAGTAACTTTTGTGATAGAATAAAGAAGACTTATATTAAGATTTACATAAAACTTATATTTAGATTAAAATACACCAATATTTTAATCAAGTGAAATTCATCCATATTCGAAATTATGCTGGCTGTCTGATGTACCATGGTGATGTTGTTCACAAGGACATGAATGCTGCTGTTGCCACCAGCAAAACCAAGAGAACCATTAAGTTTGTAGATTGGTTCTCTAATGGTTACTAGTGTGGTATTAACTATTAGCCACCTACTGTTATTCTTGGAGGTGATCTTGCTTAGGTCCAGAGGGCCGTTTGCATGATTTGAAACTTCACCAGTAGGGGTGGAAATGACCCAAGCCAACTCGCGAATAGTTCGAAGCTCGATTCGATAATTGTCTCATTGAACTCGGTTCATGACCCAAATGAGCTAAACTTGAGTTAAAAATTAAGTTCTTTAAATAAATGAGTTGAATATAAACTATATATAGTTCGACTCTTTTGGATCATGAACTAGTTTGGTTACATATATTCTAGGAAAATAAAATAGAAAAAGTGGATACAACACCGCATAAAAAAATGTTGATGAAATTTAGTATACAAGCTTACAAACCAACAACTAAAATGAGTCCCACATCGGAAGTTTAGTGTACACCAAGGATAAACATCATCTATAAAATAGTAGAATGGAGCATAGAAATATGTGTAATGGGAATCAGAATAGATTTAATGTGCTATAAGAAATTTATAGTGCAGCATTTATTACCCATTTAAGTGATTTTAGAGCTATTTAAGCTTGACTCAGTCTCTGGCTATTCTATTTTTTTTTCTCTTGGTTCATTTGATTTGAGTTATTGAGTTGAACCTATCGAGCCGAACCGAGTTGCTCGTGAGCTTGAAGTTAGTCGAGTTCGAGCTGAAAAAAGAGTTCGTAGCGAACTCGAGTCGATTTTTGAGCTGATCTAATTTTAACGAGTCGAACCGAGTTGAAGGAAGTTCGACTCAGCTCGACTCATTTCCACCCCTATTCACCAGTGTTGCTGAGGTGTTTGGTCGCATTGACCACAGGTCTAATATCTATGCTTCAAAGGGTATGTGGGATGGAGAAAATAGAATACACATGATGAAGAGTAAGGGGTTGAGGAAAGGCCCTGGTGGTAGTTGGATTGAGATTGGGCAGAGGGTACACATGATTCTTTTTAGCAAATCGCAACCACAAATGAAAGAGAATTTGGAAAAGTTAGAACAAATGAGTTTTGAGATTAAGAAGTCCAGTTACCTCTCAATGATTGAATCTGTGCTGCAAGATGTGGAGGAACAAGACAAGGAGCAGATATTGTGTGGGCACAGCAAGTCCTGGACAACTGCTTCAAGTGATCATGAACCTGAGAACTTGTGATGACTGTCATGGTGTTATCTAAGTTATAAGTAGATTGGAAGGAAGAGAAATATCTGTCTGAGACACAAATCATTTTCACCATTTCAGAGACGTTTGCTCTTGTGGAGATTTCAGGTAAAATTGCTCATGGCTCCTACCAGTGGATAATAAAACAGATTGATTAATCAAGAATGTTTGTTAATAATACTGTTGATTAATGCTGTGGGTTAATCACCTTGAGAACAAAGGCATGTGTTCTCATCTTTTGGTAACTGGTAGTTAAATAGTCTCGGGTCACTCAGCCCATTTAGTCACACTCCAGATGTTCACTCTCGTGGGTGTGACGAAGAGAGTGTGTCGACAGTCTCCCATTGAATGTGTTTTTAAGCCGATTTTGTAGGGTTAAGTTTAGTCTAATCCAAATTTTAAGAACTACGATCAAAGACTTATTTGAACATCTGGAGTTGTTTTCCTCATGTGGTGACTGGTCTTCACAGCCTCAAAAAATTTCAGTATTTTCCTCTGTGGAACAAACCATGTATTTCTTCTGCTACAAAAGATGAGGAAGAGAATGCTTTAGAATATGGACTTCCTTCTTCTCACACACTTAATGCAGTTTGCTTATCAAGGTATTCATTAATTTTTCCTATTATTTTTTTTTCTCTCCCTAACTTGTCCTGCTTGGTGTCTGACTAAGAGTCAGATTGGATAAACTTCTCAAAAAACACTAATCTTATCCCTTTGTATAAGTAATTCATATTTACTTTTCTATAAGTGAAGAACCACAAATTTATGTTAATTGAAAAGCTTCCGTGCACCTAAGCCTAGGCATTTCATTTTTTTAGACTTTAGAGTGAGCGAGTTTTGAGTCATGTTCGTAAGGCTGCTTGCTTGTGGTGGGTTTGCTGTTGAGATGTTAGTTATGTAATCTGACCAAGAATTGAATAGGTGGCATCCATACCTTACACGTTACAATTCAAGTTGCATGGTTTAGCTTCATCTTTCTTATATTTTTTCAGGGCCAACTAATAGAAAACAACCAAGTAAAAAAAAATGCTAATGAATTTGCAATCATATATTTCGTCTTTCTTCCATCGTCAATTTGTATTGGTTAGAACTAGAAGCATGTTGTTTTTCGAAGTCAGATTATCTAATGAGAAAGATGAAACATGTGCTCTGGATGAATTCTGTGTGTTTTTTCATTAATGGATGTTTTTCCTTTGAATAGATGGTAATCAGCTACCTTTTGCACTATGTCCCGACTCATACTCAAACTCAACGTGCCTATAATAATTATTTTGGAGTGTCCCTTGCTTGCTTGTTCTTTCTTGCTTTTCATTCGTTTTTGTATATTTTGATTGTTTGCACCTCACGTTGTTACAGTTACACTATAGACCAATTGAGAGAATTTAAAAGAGAACTTTGCACTGAGATTACAACGAAGAAGGATGCCAATGTCGTGGAGGTGTGTTGTACATTGGTTTTTTTTTTCTTCTTGTCTTTTTTGATAAAAATGTTGGGCATTGGTTTTGCATTGGTGTTCCCCGGTTTTTTAATACTATTTTGTTCTTTCATGCAGGATATCCACTTCCACAGTAAAGAACTGCGAGATGCTTTACTATCATGGACATAAAATTACTCATTTAGCTTGCATTACGAATCTATAAGCACCCCTTCATGAAAAAGAAAAAAAGAAACCTATAAGCACCAATGTTTTGATTATACAGAATTCCTATACTTCAATCATACATTGGATGCAGTACATATACTGGTTATACTATTTTTTTGTAATGAGCAAGCTGATTAGTAGTTACGATTAGACTATATACATTAATGATTCTATACAACTTACATGATTTGAAAACCAGTTTAATAAGAGAGTTACCATTAGTTTAGAACTTCTTCCACTGCCGGAATGACAGAGGACTTCGACGTAGAGTGATGTATAGTCAGACAAGTACACTATGGAAACCATACTGTTGGTAACGTTTTGGTTGATAAGGTGTATTTTGAAGCTATCCTTGATTTGCAGATTGAAGATTTTTGATAATGATTTGTTTTTAAATTTTGATAAATATGTTTGTCGATCTGAAAAGTATGTAGCTTACATAAGGTGGTACTTGAATTTCGTATAGAAGGAAATGGTAGCGGACGTCAATTACATACAACGAATTCATGTCTTTTAAATTGAGTTAAAACGAAGCTCAACCTTCGTGAAAAATCTTAAGTCCGAACTTCAAACAACTTCTCCCTCCCGCAATTCTACCACATACGATCTACATGTGCCCAAAACTTTAAGAAAAACCACGAATTCCCTCTACCTTATCACCATGTAGAAGTCCTCTATAGTCAGTTTTCACGTTACCTTTAACAATGCCATCAGTATTAAGATTTACACACAATATTTTCGTAACGCAATTAATTGTCTTAACTGTCCGATCTAGAATTCACATTCGATTTTTTAAGTGTATAATAATACACAACTTAATTTCCAATCAACGGTAGAAATATAAATCTAAGTCTCACACATTGCATCAATCTTTCATCCCTTCATAATAAGTGTCCAATTGGAGCAAATATTTCCACTAAACTGCATCCCCTCTTTCTCTTGTCTATTATATTTTTAATGTGTTTTCGTTGCACTATCCCCACCATGATTTTACCACTTCACTTTCTACCTTGAAATAAACTATTCTCACTATTATTCTAACCCTCACACCAAAATCATTTGTCATATTTCATTGTTACCGTGAAACCTAACCCATCCATACTTTTTTCATTTATATATGCACTTGATGAGCTTATCTAACATAAAATATTTATATACTTCTTTATATTGACTAAAGATAAGAAAGGAAAGTTTATCTATGATATACATAGCATATAAGAAAAGTAACTAATTGAGCAATCAAAGTCGATAAGAAAGAACAAGAATGAATTGATCCAAGTGGTAAGGATCTTGATCCTCTTAAACATATGGTTAAGACTTAAGAGTTCGATTTCTAGTTCATGCGTATGAAAAAATTCGGTTGGGAGGAAAGAAATCACATTGTGTTGCCCCTACAAACTCCTCGACGGAGATTGGTCATCGCTAACAACAGTAAAAAACCATAATAGTAAAAAAAAATCTATGCCAAAGAAGTAGCTAGTGGTGGCCTGGTGGGTGATATATACTATATAAGATTTAATTTATATAAATTGTTAATGTAAATGATTTTTACATTGACAAATCGATCATAATGTAATATCATTAAAAATGCTTCATTTAAATTATAACTATTTATATAATTGCACATATCAGCAGTTATGATTTGTTAACTGTGTAAATTTGTATGAAAATGTTGGGTCATGGGGAGGTTCAGAGATCATTACTTTGGGCTTTGAATAATTACATAAATGAGTTGGACACCACATCTTAACTGAAAACCTTAAGACATATTAGTACTTTAATTTATCAAGTGTTTAACATTCACTTTTCTATCCAATGTGACATTGGGACTCAACTCACACTTAAAATACCAATAATTTTCCCCTCAAGTGTGAGTCCATCCATTCTTTATGGGCATGCTCCCCCTCAAATGAAAGTTTTTCATCCATACACGTGCATCGCCGTTGTGGCACTCAATGGACATGTCGTCTAACCGCCTTTGTCAGAAAGACTTTCAATACAAAGAGTCGGTCGAACCCTTCGTCAAACCATCGACTCTGATACCACTTGGATCATGAGAACTCCAAAAATCATCACACCAAACCTTAAACAACTACATAAACAAGTTAAACATCGCATCTCGGAATTAATCAGTAACTAATCTCTAACATAAAATAGATGATAGCTTTCTAGCTAGAGAGAGTATTGATGATGAAGCAGAAGACTCTTTTGTCTCCACTCAAAGTGTCACAATGGAGATGTCCATCAAAGACACTATCACACAAAGCATATGAATAAAGAGTGCCACGACAACCACGCTTGACGCTCCCCCTCGAAACTTGTTACTATATGCACACATGACATCTACCTCCATCACTTCTTTTTCTCCATCTTTTTTATAGCATCCAAAGATACAAAAATGTAAGTACATGATAAATAAAATGCCCACATCTTCAACTATATAAAGGAAACAAATAGGGGAAAAGTTAAACCCTTTCAATTGTGAATTGTCAGCTCTCACATTGAGCTACTTTTGATGTCTAGGAGATATCTAATCAAAACTTGCACATTATCTTATATTGAAATTATATGAGATATCACTATTAAATACTACTAGGTTTAAATACATTTTTATTAATTTATATATCAGTGGTGATTGGTGCAGAACTTGATAGGGATGACCACAGTTCGATCCTCCAACTGCGATCAAGAGAGAGCTGAAACCACTTGATACCAGAACTGACCCTCGAACCAGATTAAACGGGTGGTAGAAATAAAATAAAAAATTGCCCATTTTTATTAATTTATATATTAGATATCACTAATTTCATATTCAAAAATAGGATGACACTGATAAGGAATTGCACTCGGTCAGATATTCAATTTCTAACTTCTATATATGAAAAAAAAAATTGATTAAATGAAATAGATAGGAAGTGAAGTGATAAAGATGAGGTTAAGGAGTTCAATTATCACCCACAACAAAAACTAACAATATAAAAATATTAACCACTAATATTAGTCGTTTAAAAATATAGTTGAACACACTTTTTTTCTTGGTGTGATTTGTTCAAATTCACGTCACTTATAATTGTTCTTGGTATGTGACACGATTGATTTGTTCAAATTCACATCACTTATAAATATTTTCTATGTTGGATCATAAGGAATCCGATGATCATTACATCGAATTTTAAATTAATATATGATCAATTATATCTTAACTTAAAATATTAAGCCATTAAATTTATGAGTCTTGCATGTCACATATAAAATATTCAATATTCACGTTTCTATCCACTTAAAATATTAAGACATTAAATTTACGAGTCCTGCATGTCACGTATAAATCTTGATATGGTGTTCAAACCAAATCAAACCTGATCTAGATCAAAGATAATATAATTACATATGCATTATATACCGTTGTTAATTATGATGAGTATGCTATAATTTGATTAGCCAAAAATCAAAATAATCATATGGTTGGGACTTGTTGTGAGCACGACATTAATAATTAGTATTCATAAGAGACATATATACAAGGATACTCATTTTACGTATACATTTTATTTCTGTCGCCATCATTTTCGTTGTCTACAATGCAAAGGGTTTGCTTTTTGTTACTTTTCTTTTTATTATATGTCTTTTATTCTTTTTCAAAATATTTCTGAACAATGGGGACAATGAATACCTCAAGGACTTAATCTTAGTGCTATGTCTCGTATTCAGCATCAAAATACCATATCTGAAAAACTCAGAATCATTCTTGCTTTTGAAACCTTTTTTTTTGGCTACCCCACGAGCATATAGTTAATTTTACAACCTAATAAAGTCTCAATTTTCTATGGCTATGGCCACCAAAAAAAGTATGAAATTCGTTAACTAAAAGGCCTGCCATTTATATTGAGTTGAGAGGGGAAAAAAAGAATTTTTGGCTTTTGAGCTAGTTTTATACTTTGGATTCCTCATTCCTCTAACTTTAGAGGTCATTTTGCTCACATGTAAAGGAAATAAGTGGGGAAGGTTTTTTCTTTATTGTGACAAGGTGCCTTGAATTGTTTATTTTTTATTTTTGTGTAAATCGGATATTCATACGCGTAATTGCAGAGATATTATCCCTCGAACTTTGTAGGATCCAAATGAGCGACAAACTCTCTTTAAGAGTTTTAACATTGTTTCATGTGCAAGACAGGGATCGAACCCAAAATTAACATTAGTTAAACTATAAGAGATTTGTATCATCTCATCTAAGCGCTCTTAGAATTATTTAGTATAGTACATAATTGACACAAAAATATGATAAAAGAACAAGTCACGTATTAATGGTCCCCTTGTCACTCAAAAAATAAATGTCCCCATGCTACATGAGTGCACATGTGTCATCCTCTCATCTTATTATAAATTGGTGTACATGTATATATAAACAAAATGTTAATGTTAAGTGCTTAACTAGTTGATTTTTATAATAAGCACAATTTGGTCATTTCTTTCATACATGCTATAATGATAAGTAAATTATAAGTTATAGAAAGTCATCATGATGATAACTCAAACTCCCATATACATGCTATCATTTGGCTCTTATGGTGGAGGATATTGGTGGGAATCCAAATTGGCAAAATCCAAAGTTCTCATTTAGTAACTTTTTGTAGCCAATGAGATGGGTTCACATACCGTGCCCGAACTGTGAATATGACAGCCACTCTCCATTTGGGTTGCCGGTTGCCTCCCTGGAGTCAAATTTTTACGCATTCATGCGGTCGACACATTTGTAATCGTTGAAATAAGATTAAGCAGTTTAGGTTTTAAAATCAATAAATTTTTATTAAAAAAACATAAAATCTATTTTGATTGTAATCCCAATCTAATAATTTTGAATATATCAAGTGCATGAATACATCAATAATTTGACTGCAGTGCGATCCAATTTCCCTAATATGGCCTATTACGTATTAATCATGTTTTACATGTCCAATTGCATGAATACGTCAATAATTTAACTGCAGCGCGATCCAATTTCCCTAATATGGCCTGATACGTCAAGTTAATCGTGTTTTTCAAGTATTTATCCTCATATGTACCTTAATTAATGTGTTTAAACTGAAGTAAGTATAGATTGTTTTATAATTAGGTTGATGGTAAATTCCACAGAAAGTATATGTATAAATTCTTTCAATGAGCTATCTTGCCAAGTTTGTAAACATATATGTTTTGTTTTTGAAGAACATTATGCAAATATATATGATTATATGTTTTTTGACGAATATCATTATATGTTGAAAACTTATGAGCACATTTACTAAAAAAAACTTTTGTTCATGCTAAAATATTTATGCGGACAAGAGCTCCCAAAATATGATTGATAAAAGAATCATAATTTTGTTCCGCCCCAAATATCCGATTCTTAATTTAGAATGTGAAAAATCCTGTCAAAAAAAATTTAGAATATGAAAAATAGAATCCCAAAATTTGATTCTCTAACTTTCATTTTCGTATTAAATTTTTTTTTCTCTTTTTTATTCAAGGGTCCAGATCTTATTCATCTCTCATGTCGATGGAGATCAGATCAACATCCATAGACCCCCTTATAATTGCCTTGTATTGATCAAATCATACCTCTTTAATAATGTTTCACCTACTTTTTTGAAAATATTGCGTGATCTTTCAAAAGGAAGAAAATTTTGAAAGATTTACCTAAAATGTCAATTTTAATCTAATGGTGTGTGTGTCGAGAATGGATTATCTCGATTACATGAGAGAAATAGTAAAAGGTGAATTAAAAGGTAAGGATTAAAAAAATTGAGGAAATTGAGGAAAATAAAATTGAGAGAATCTATTCTCGTGTATGTCCACCCAAGAATTATTTATAGTCGTGTGTCAGTATGTACTAAAAAGATTAAAATAGTTTTCTCAAAAAAAAAATAGTACGTATAGCCTTCAAAAAGAAATCAATACACACTCTTATGCACGTGCATTAGACTTTTGATGGAAAGAGTTAACGAAATGGGCCAGGTTGTTTATCTATGATAATCCAATTTTTAATGGCAGTATTGTATTGTCTTTCTATCCCTCGGCTTGTCTTAATATCTGTCTAATTAATCCTGCAATTACAAATCAAGATTTTGGATTACAATCCAAAAAAATTGTCGCTTGTGAACTTAAAGAGGAGCCTCTCTAGATTTATCACTTCTTTTTTTTGTCATCACCATATAGCTGCCAAGCAATTGATTAATCAGAAATAATCAGTTCAATGGCTAATTTTGTTAATAGAAGAGCACTTAATCTATAGTTTTCATGGCTCCCACAAATTTGACATATTGCAATGCTGCATTAATTGATTTAACAACTGCTTTACCAATTTATGAATGTCTTAATAAATTGACAAGTAAAATATTGTAAGAAATTACTACAAGATGGTGTTTCCGGTGCGTTAGCAAGGGCACTAGAACTAGTAAGCTACAAGTAAAATATAAGCTACAATTATTGCATAATCAGCAACTCACATCTTTTAAGAGGGTAATTATTCTACTAACAAGTTTGCTAACTTGGAACTTTTCATATCTGATAGTTCTCCATTCACGGACCGAAACAAGCTCGCAACTCTAATAGAAACTGATTTAGTTTGATCGATGTCGCGATTTGATTAGAGAGGAGTTTACTAAGAATATGACTGATCTATTATTTCCAGTTCTCGTAAACCTTGGGGAGTGTCTATTGTGTCCCCCTTTCTCTTGTAACAATCTTTTTTTATTAATATATTCTTATTTATTAAACATAACTAAAAAATATACATAACATACAATTGATTGGGGGATCCACATTGGAGCTAGGAACTATCTTAAAAGACATTCATAAAGTAGAAATAGTATAGTATGTATTACGTATGATCCAAATATTGTTGTATTTAATAGTTGAATTCCTATTTTAGACATAAAAGGCAAAATATTTGAGACATAAAAGGCAAAATATATTTCATAAGGAAATTTCCTGGTGTGTACGATAAATAATATGGTCCAATCAATGTCCTTGAACCATGCATAATCAATTATACAGAGGAACAAACATCCAAGAGCAATAAGAGAAATAGTTAGTCAGCTTAATTGTCACTATGTTACTATATCTTTCTTCACTATGGTCCATCTGTGTTTGATGAACATGGGTTTAGACAGAATTGTATGGATGAGATAGATAGAATTGGATGTTTGTGACCATATATGGGTGCCATGCAAGCAAAGGAAGTGATGATAAGATTGCAAGACAAATGCCTAACATGCATATATGTATATGGTTACTTTTTCTGCTAAGACATGGGAATAAAGCCATGGTGCTGTGTGCAGGTGTTGTTTCATGCAAAATTAATATACCTTGTGTCGGAGATTGGAACTAAATGACAATTTCTCTCTATAAATTGAACCTTTAATTAGCATTTTGTAGAGAATAAATTCTTTACTAAAGTACCTTTTTTAAGATCTCTTGCTTTATAAAAACAATCATTTTCTTCTGCTTTAAATCTGTAAATTTTAATATGAGAATACTAGTAGTTGACATAATCTTCTAATGTAATGCAGCCATCTTCAACTGTGTTTAGGTAGCTGCCACCCTTCTTCCAATTCATTATGAATCATTTTATTGGATAAGAGGTACTTCCTCTGTCCCAAACTATAAAGTAAAATTGGTTAAAACAAAGTTAATGTATTTGGTCCAAATTGTTAATCAAATACATCAACTTTCTTTTTTCTAATTTTTCCTTATATTTTGGGACCGATGAGTATCTGATTAGTTGAGATTTTTGGTGGTCAAATTAAATGTTCCTCATATGAAGATCTATGTCTGAGACTGAGTGAATGAAGAGATGAATGTAAAAGAGTGTCAGAAATTTCAGGGGGGTAGTGTATATGTATAATAAAACAGCCTGGAGATTGTCACGAGTAGGAACTGGCTATTTGAAGAGTCCTAGTCAATGATAATTGATAGTACCCTCTTTATTATTAGAGGGACCATGGACTGCATCAACTTCACAGTTATGACTCACTAGAATCCAGATATGCCCTTAAAGTTTATTTTCAATTCAGTACAATAAAAAACAAATGCATTTCAAGAAAAGAGAAATGCTGAAAAATCAGACAATAATTCCAAACATGGATGTAGTATGTAACTATGAAACATATGGTATGCTATTGGTTGTGGATAATGAGTTTAAGAGATATAAATTGCATTTGGATGAATGAATCTTTCATAAGATTCTTCATAAGATTCATGTACTGGTTATATCTGAACACACTAATTCTCATCAACTGCATGATTCATTCAAAGTCAATTAAGAAGCAAGATAGTAGCTAGAATGAAAGAAATTAAAGAGATATAAATTAATAATTATGCTTATAATTAATGAATTCAATACATATCACACAGGAAAAAGGCTCCAGAAACCTTGTTTTTCTTATGCCAAAGCCAATATAGGAAAGAGGTGAAAACAAATGAAAAAATCCAAAACAGAGTAAAACTATAGAGACGTGTTTCCATCACACGCATTGGACACCAGGCAATGGGGTCCTGTATAGTTAGGCCAAAGCTCAAGGCCAAAGTAAAAAATAAATAATTCCCGCCAAAAATATAACAGAAAATAAAAAAATCACACATACATGTGCATTGCACGCACCAAAAGTCTACACAATGCAGCTGGATTCAACTTATTACTACTAGTACCATTTTTATAACTGTGGCATGCCCCATGAAAGTGACTTGTGTAAGTTGAAAGAAGAAAGGATACTGTCCAAAATGAGGACCTTGACTTAGAAATGCCATTATAAGGAGTAGTATAGCTCTATCTCCAAAGTTTCAAACCCCTATGTTTTGCCAACCCAATTGATATAACTGCTCTGCTCTGAGAGACTCTGTTTTGCTTTCAAAGCTTACAAGCAATAATGTCCCACAATGTTCTCCCCTTTCAACAATAAACAGCACATCTTTGGGTTCTGAATTCCCACTTCTTTCTTCCACACTTATACAACCAAACCACTAATTGCATCTTTGTATATTTATTTCCCCACTCTTTCATTATATAGGAGTAGTATGTCTCTCTCTAACTTTTACATGGCAATATAATTTTATGTTACAAAATGCCCCCTCCCCCCCTTGGGAATCTGCAAAGCCATTGTGAATGGCTATACCCCCACCAACAAAATTAATAATACAACAACAATAATAAAAGCTCACAACTCTCATGCAATAGTGTAATGTGCACCATGACTCAAGTCAATTATGAAAACTCAAAAACCCTCTATAATAAAATTTTGAGGTTTCTGGACAAACTTGGACCACCACCTTATTTCTTTTTAAGTTTTATTATTGCTCCTTTATTAATACTATTCCTTTTTTTTCTTTTCATTGGGAGTTTGATCCTTTGTCATCATCTACCCACAAACAGTTATTTAATTTCCTTCTTTTATAGGGAGATGAGGAGGAAGGAGAAGAGGAGGATGATGAGACACATGACCTCACAAGGGGCTGAGTTGTCACTCGCATCTGTGGCAATACTTTAGGAGGTTTCCTTTGGTTATTGTCAATCACGAGTCCTTGCATTAATCTGTAGCACCCCATAATTTTCTCCTGAAACAATGAAATTATATGTTCTTTAACAACTTAATATTGTAATTACTACTAATTATTAAAGTTGTACAACAACCATCTAAAGTTGAAAACACATGATTATTGCAATTCACACTATCATAATTTTGACAAAATATGCTTTAGAATTTTGCAAAATCATTGTGATTTTGTCAAATTATGATTCTAAACATGCACTTACTTTTCTCAATCCCTCGCACCACGACTCAGCATGCTCGGGCCTAACGAGAGACCAATTAGGAATTTCGTTAGCTGCATGGAGTATAGCCGCGGCAGCAATGCATGATGGCCAATATGCAAGAAAGCTGGCCTCTGCAAAAATATATTCAAAAATTGAATAAAGTTATAGTACATTGTACAATTCAACACAAATTCACTTATAGTAGTACGTATATTATTTTAAGCATTTTGTTGACCCATTAACTCTTTCCAACCAACTCAACTACTTGAGATTTCATATATCTATCAAAATATATTGGATGTTCATAAAAATAAAATTACCTTGGATATTAGATAATATAATTTGTGAAGCATGTGAAATGAGGAACCCAGTTAAAGTTCCAGTTGTATCTAACTTGCATGCAAAGAAACTTAGGAAGCTAAATGGGGTAACTGATCTTAGCCTCCAATCCAAGATGCTTAGAACAAGTAGCTCCATTCTTCTAATTGTTTTTGGCTCAAATAAGTATTTAGCACCTTCTACCTGTATTAAATTATACGAATTATAGATGGTAATAGTACATAGCTAAGGACAAATTAAACTTGAGTTAGCATATGCAGATATGCTCTGTTAACAGCATAGATTAAATTAACAATTGTATTCATTTTTTAATGAAGAATGTGGTTTTAATATTCATTTTCTAAATCTAATTTAAGAATAAGACCATACAGATAAATATATACCTGAAGGTCCAATAGAGAAGGGACTAGAGTTTCCTCCATTTTGGCCGCTAAAGACAAGCAAGCAACTGATAGAAGTTGCAATGGCCACCCATTTGTTTGCTGTAAACATATTTATATATATATAACAGTAAGTTAAAACAAAACAAAAAAATTTAAACAGTAAGTAAAAAATTATCATCATTATTTTATTATTTTATCACGACTAACTCATCATACTTTCTGACACATATCCCCACGCGCAAAGCACGTGCCTAACGTACTCAAAAAATCAGCAAGCTGTCATTCTTCTCATTTAAGCAATAACATTAGGATGAGTTATGCTAATAGTTACTACTCGAGTATAATTGTTATTTTTTTATAATCTTAAATAATTCTTGATACTTTTAATAGGTGAATAATTCTTCATACTTAATAATAGAACAAGGCCTAAAAAAGTTTAAAAAAGCTAACATGTGGTCATGAATTCTGTAAAACAAAAAGTAATGCCATAAAACATAAAGAATATTTGCTATATTTTGCATCAACTAGTAACTACTAAATCTAGATAATTGAATGTGTCAAAAAAAAAAAAATCTAGATAATTGAATGTAAGTTTAGATTGGCGGTAAATGACATTGTAACCAAAAAAAATTAGATTGGCGGTGAAATTTTATAATTAAAGTGATTTTGACAAAAATTATACTGTCTCCATTATAAGTTACTATAAGTTATTTTGATAATTAAGCAAAAATAAGAAATATAGTTAATTTTATATCAAAAAGAGAAATTATAATTACTTTACAAAATTATTCATTAATGGTACGACTGTATGAAAGTAAAAATGATAAAATTAGAAAGAAAAAAAAGAGTCATAAATTGTCGAAAAAAAACAGTTCATGATAAGGAAAAAAAACATTAAAACAATTTATAATTTGGAACAATTTATTTGTATGAACCAAAAAAAATATATTATTTGTTAAGAAGTAACATATATTTTGAGAAACTTATGCAATCCAAACATATACAGTTAGAAGATAAACTAGAAAACTTTTTAATTTTTTTAATAATGTAAAAAACTTCCATTTTATAGTGTTTCATACTTTACTTTACATTTTTGCAAAAAGGTAATCTAGTACACAAAAAGTACGATAATAATATTCTTCAAATACGATTTCTTCTTTTTTGAATTAAAAATTTATTTTCTTTTGGTACAACTTTTAAAATGATAATTTTTGTTAGTAGTCTAGTTTAAAGTGAATAAATGAAGTAGTCGAGATTCAAACATAATATTTTTATCAATTGAACTAAAATGGTTCAGAAAAAAATGACATACATTGTTTCTTGAAGATTCATTATCCTAAACGAATTTATTAGGCACCTTCGTACGTAACTTGACCAAAAAATATTTACCTATAAATGTACATACAGTACATTACAATGTTGAAATTATTGCATTAAATAAAAAATTAATTAAATCATTAAAATAGTTTTTATTGTAATAATGAAGAGTAAACATTATGCGTAAATAGTTAATCAACCGGTAAATATTAAAATTGTTAGGTCGAATTTACGCCGGATTCTAAGTTCAAACCTAAAATTTCTTTATTGTGTGCAAATTTCATAGCAAGATAAAATTTCTTATTTGTGTGCAAATTTCACATGATATTTATCTTTCCATATATCTTTTGCATCAGAAAAGTCATGTACGTAATTACTGCTTAGAATTTTCTTCATCAGGCACATGAATATCCGCAGACTCAGTAATTATGTTCCATTTAAGTCCATTTTTTTGCTTTTATTTTTTATTTTTATTTAATATTAGGAAAAATTAGACTTCGCAGAACTCACCGGCAACCGCCGATTATTCAAAAACCGATCCATGTAATTGACGGCAAGATAAGCCGTAAGCGGTTGAAATCCATAATAAGCCTGCACCTGCATACACCAGATCGCAATCCGATTCACATGAGAGATAAAAAATAAGATAAATCTATGTTAAGCATAACCGTTTTCTTAGCAGCGGCTACCATCGGTGCATTTTAGCATCGTCAGATTCAGTTATCACCGATGAATGAAAAACAGTTAGATTCCGATTTCCGATTGTTTACCTTAAGGATCCATGCAATGGATTCATCTCTAGCGGATGAATCAAGCGAACGAGACTGTAACTTAGAGAAATAATCGAATCCGAGAACGAACTTACGTTCGTCTTCGATTAATCCGGCGATGAACTCATCCTCCGGCGACGGAGACGAATCGACATCGGAGAAACAATCCGTCGGCGAATCTGTGGATAAGATGCTGGATGTCTCCTCGCCGCATAGGAGGTCGGAATCGGAGAAGAAGTTGGAGTAGGAAATCGACATCGGGAGTGGATGAGATTCATTCTGATGCCATGGTTTGAGATGAGAAGTCGCCGGGAAGTGATCGGAGAAGTTGCCGGAATTGACAGTTGTGGTGAGAGTGAGTGGGGGAGAGAGTGTGGATGTTGATGGAAGGTACTTGTAATTTCTTCGTGTGATTGTTTGAATATAAATATGCGATGCTTTGGTTAGTGTGTTTTTTTTTTTTTTTTGGTTTGGAGTGGGGTTTTTGGTTTCCCGGGAAAAAGTGAATTTTCCGATATTTTTAGCGCCAGCGCCAGTTGCACAAAGCATGTGCTAATGGATGGTGAAAGTTGCCTCAACAACCCATTGGTAAAATGCTACTCTAAAATCATTGATTTTTTATTATTGTTTTACTCGATCGGTAATTATCTCTAAAATAATTTAAAAAATAATTTAAATTATATACATCGTAAATTATTTTACACATGCATCCAATAATATATTGACACATTATGTAATGTATTTTAAAAATATGGTCAGGAGTTCAATTTTAACTCCTACATATGAAAGAAATTCAATTGGGGGGAGATAACTCAAACCTTGTGAGAACCCACCTTATTTTACTTCGCGTGAGCAGACTCAAGTAGGGATGTCAATAGGGCGATGAATGAGTGGGGAGTACTTTACCACACAATTCTTCAACATTTAAAATGATTTTCATCCCCGTTTCCTGTTTAGAAGAGTATTCTTCACTCATCCTCGTCCTCATAGATCCCCACCCCACAGTTCCCGTGGGGATCTATCAACAATAAAAAGAAATATCAAATTTCTATTATTTTCAATCAAACTAATTGTAAAAATAAAAATAAAAAATTGTTCATAAAACAAATAAAAAATTAAGACATTATTATGAGTCTCGTGAGTTGTGACAATAATAAACATCACTTATAGATATATTTATGTACATCTTGTGTGAAAATATAAATAAATGTAACATTTAAAGTACTTAAATATACACATATGAAGGTTATGTTAATAAATTGTTCGGGGACGAGGTCTCCATAGAGTCGGGGATAAAATCTCATCTACATTCTCGAATCTCCTTTGGATGGACTTTTTCCTCCATCTTCATCCCCACAGAAAAAATTCATCGTCTTCGAGTCTCCAAAATAGGGTCATCCTTATGGGAATCCCCATTTACAGATCAAATTCACATCCCTAGACTAAAACTTCTACTATTTTTGATGTTCTACAACAACTGAACCGTGATAGAGTTGGAGAATTTTGCAACCATCATATGGAGCATCTGGAATAAAAGAAATCATTAAATTTGGAGAAACAAGTTTATGCTGCAACAAATTATCATTCCACGCAATGTTTTAAAAACCGGACCGGACATTGAACCGGTGAGGGTACTGGTTCACTGGTTCATTGGTCGAACCACCGGGTCACTGGTCGAACCGCATGATAAACCGAATTAAACCGGATTAAACCGGGAGAATGAACCGGTCTCTATAATAAAACCATATAGCTATTAAATCGGTCGAATCAGATAACTCGATCTTTAAAAAAAACATAAAAAAATTGAAAATTTCATATACTCTGTCACAAGTTCTTAAATTCAAATCCTAAACATTGTTAGAATTTGTCTTGCATTCGATAATTATTTTAAAATTTTTATCAATTAGAATGTGTCCCGTATGTAATAATTAATAACTTTATTTACTATCTGCTTTAAAAAAATATTATTTATTTAGTATCAATTTATTTTTTTTAAACAACTATCAATTTTTTAGGTATACTGTCAGTTTTTTTTTTACGCAGTTAGAATGACCAATTTTATGAGGTATGGTTAGAATGGCCAATTTTAAAAAAATATTTTACATACTTGTTTATTATATTTGTAAATTAAAAAATTATTGACATTTTATTTTCATATCCAATGTCATTTTTCTTGACCCAAGCCCAAATAGCTTGACCCACTCAAACCTCTTATAATTTGTCTATCTCAAACCCTAAAATTTTATTTTACTCTTTCCTCTTCCATTTTATGAGCAGCCGCTCCTTTCTTTCATTTTTCCAACTTCTTCTTTCAATATTTTATCATAAACTCACATCTACATCATCTCCTCTTATCAACCCACAACATGTTTTCATCTGTTCCTGCTTCACCTTTGCATAGACTTTGTAAAGATCTCTTTCGCTTTCTCGGCTAGATCTTGACGTTCAAAGACATGTTTTTAAAAAATCATCACCATATCTCCTTTATTGCCTCTACAAAACCCAAAAAAAAAATATAGATAGGTGGCCACCGTACCGGCAGAAACAGCCGCCGCACCAGGAAAGTACTGCATTGGTTTTGAAACACGAACAACATAAAAATACACTCCTCCAACATAAAAATCTATTATTTGCTTCTTCTGTAATGCCTATGCGTGTGTGTTACTGTTAGCTTTTTTTAATTTTTAAAATTTTTAAAATTAATAATAATAACTAAACGTCGTTTTGGCCTTTTAGGTGAAAAAAAAGAACGTGTGTAATCAAACCGGCGGTTCGGTGAACCGGCCGGTTCACCGGTTTTTCCGGTTTTTCCGTTTTTTTCCGGTTCTCATCGGTCTAATAGCTTATCCGATCCAACGTGTGAACCAGACCGGATTTCTTCCGGTTCACGGTTCGACCGGTTCGACCGGCCGGTCCGGTCCGGTTTTTAAAACACTGATTCCACGAGGACTGGTTTTCTTAATGTTTGACGGAGCATTCGTAAAGTTCGGGGTGTATGTAAGAACAAAATTGGATTTGTTAATCTCTCTCTGATGGTTTTGATGATAACAAAGTATAAAAGAATAATTGGTGTTACTAATATCCGTTCAGGTGTGCAGGACTAAAAGACTAATCATCATCCACTTGTACGTGTGAAAAAGAGAAGCTAAAAGCCAACTCTGAGTAGCAGTCTTTGAAGACGTTCAAAGGATGATAAGCTTCATAAGTTGAAAAGCTTTAGAGGTTGTGAACATGATACTTTGAGTAAGTCTGTCTCTGAAAGATCAGACGTCTCAAAGGTTCACATCAGAGTTGACAATGAGGAAGAAAGTACAACGTCATTGTCATATCAGTTGTCCTTTTCACCAAGAATGTAAGAACATTAATTCTCCTCAATCCTCATCAAAGCTTGGAGCGGTTATTACCGAGATTGCAACGGCTCTGAAGAAAGCAAAGTGCAAGCTTCAACAAGCTTCTCAACGGTCATCTTCAATGAATCTATTCCCATCTGCCTATATACAGAGGCATCAGTTGAAGATCTTCATCAAGACTCACCAGCCTCTGAAAGCGCTATTATACTGTCAAAGTCAATAGTTGTGTAAATACTTAGTAATTCTATAAGAAGTCTTGAACTGTGTTGTATTTTGTGAACACCTCTGATAGTATATCAAGTGTTCAATCTTGTAAACATTCTTAAATTTGTTTTAAGTCCGTTGAGAAGTCTCTTGTATGTGGTACTTGAGCAAAGAAGTCCTAAACTTGGTGTTTGGGCAATTATAATCAGTTGCGATTGTAGTGAACTCTCTTAGAAGTGCAAAGAGACTGGACTATTCTCGTTTGTGGGAGGAACCAGTATAAAAATCTTTTGTGTTGCTTTCTCTGCTCTCCTTCTCTCTTTGTGTGTTATTATTTCGCTGCACTTAACTTTATTTTGTTCAACACACACAAAATTTTTAGAAAGCCAAAACACAATTCAACTCCCCACCTTCTTTTATTTTTCTCATCTCCAGTGTACTGCTAGTACACATCCTTATTTTTTTTTCTTTTGGTGTTTTTTTCTTATGTGTACTATTCTTTTTTGTTTATATATATATATATATATCATTGCCATTAAAAAAATGCCGTCAAAGAATCCAAATAACAAAATAGATTATTACTTCTAGCTATATTCAGTCCATGAAGAATGACTATAATATCAGCATAATATTATTAGACTTGTTCAAGCTGTCGCTGAATCCACTGATCCAAGAACCATCATCAGTTCCGAGCAACCCACAAAAGCCACTTTTTCCCGAGTCTAACAAGAAAATCCCATCTAAATTCAAAATTGTGCAGTTCAAGGTGGAGGGACGCCCGATCACACTATGAAGAACTTTAGAGGTAGCAATAGGACCTGGAAAACAAGTATCCAACATGATGAGGGCCAATTTTTTAATATTATAAGTGACAAATAAATCATGCAAATGCACATATGACAGTGTTGTTTGAATCCGTCTTTCATATTCTTTACATGAAAACACTTAATTAATAGTTAAGATCCACAATTAAGAGAGATTGAAATTAAAAAAGATATAGAGAAGAAGGAGAAATATGCAGAGAAAATGAGAAGGAGAGATTTCAAGCGTTTTACTTTTCATTAATTTTAGTGTATTGTGCACAATTTTCCTAAGATAGTGTCAACTTCGGATAACAAATGCAAAGATGCAAGAACTACAAATAATTTAAAATAAATATTATTTTAGTGAATTGGGTGCTCAGTTGAAAATATTTTCCCGATGTGGTGATTTGGTCATATTTGTACTTGGTTGAGGATGATGTGATCTTCAAGTACCAGAAGGGGGAAATGACACGTGCAACAATGTTAGCACTCCAATGTTCAAGTCAGTATTTGCTTAAGGAGAGAAAAACGCAAGATTTGGGTAAGAATGTGTGTACCTTGAGAGTGAGTGCATATATTTAGTGGGGTTTGAGGAATGGGGTTCTCCATGTGCAAGAAAATGAGTCACAAACATCTCTCATGAATGTCATTTATCCAATGTTTTGTAACATGTATTAGAGCAATGTACCTAAATACCTAGTTGGGCATTTGTGGTATTTGGACTTTGGTTAGTCTAGGACATTTAGATATTAAAATTATTATCATTGAATGTTTTAAAATAAAATAAAAAGCATAGATGCTTTTTTACATTACTTTAAATAAAAATAAGAGAAGTTACAAATATTGGGAGGATTGGCCATAAATCCAATGTAAATAGACAAAGGGTATAAACAACATTTGCATCGTTAAAAATCTTATCAGGAAAATTCAATGAGATAAGACTGTAGTAAAGGGAAGAAGAAAAACCTTACCAAAGAGATATTCAACCCTATTTTGAAGCTATCTCAATTGCACGCAAAACCCCAATGAGCTCTGCATGGAAAGAGATATGAATGTTTAAGTTTTGACTGAAACAATCCACAATAGCATCATTGTTATTTTTGAAAATACCACCACACACAACTGTTCCAGGGTAACCTTTGGTTGTGTCATCTTTATTGCATTTGATCCAAGAAATAATAGGAGGCTGCAAAATAACATCTTTAATTCGAGGAGCATTAGGAGCATGGATTAAAACAAAAAGACCTTAAGAATCACAAATTCATGCATAGCAAAGAAAAAGGTCCCTACAGTGTAGTTGCTAGCAAGAGAAGTATCAGAAATCACCAAAAGAGAGGCTGATTTCCAAGAAATAAGCTTGTTGTCAAATTGACACCTCTAAAATTTGCATGTCTTTAGTAGTAATTTTGCTTAATAAAACTTGCTTATTAGTAAGTTATTAGAACTGTTTTACTTCATTTCCTTGGTTTTACATTTTATAGGTCCAAACACATAAACAAGTGGAAATGTGCACTTTCTAGGCCTATTTTGGTTGATATTTGATCAAGTCAACATATTAGCTTTAAGGGAGAGCTTCCTTTATGAAGGGATAATGAATAATGATGGAAAATGAGTTAAAATCATGCATTATGGTCATTTTGGCAGTTACCATGAACTTTAAGAAGAAAACCAAAACCATAGAACAGAAAACCTGCCACAGTCGTGCCAAAGCTTCACACGACCATGACAAACACATCAGATGGGAGATTGCATCTGGAAAACTTCCCACAGCCGTGTCAATGCTCCATACGACCGTGACAGTCCATGCAGTTGGCAATTGGTAGTTTTGGCTCTTTCTTTTTCATTTTTTATAGCACTTATGTGCATTTATGTGTGACTTTCATCTCATGTACGAAATGAGACCAGCCTTTAGAGGTTATATATAGCCCATCTCCCCTTTGTAATCATGATATTGGTACGAAGTTTCCTTCACCATTAATGATGACTAATATTCGTCGGGGGAACTTGTGAGGCACGCAAGGTGGGTTCTTCCCTCCAAAACGAATTTTCTCTATACGCATGAGCCAAAAATCGAACCCCTAACCATATATTTAATGGAACCAAAATTCTCAACACTTGAATCAATTCATTGTTGATTTCTTTAATTAATGTTGTTAGACCAAAAAAAATTCTTTATCAAATTGTCAATAGTATTTATTAAAGAGACATGCCAAAAATATATAAAATAAAGTTTTACACTTCCTCCGGCCTCATATGTAAGCAAAAGTAACTTTTTTAAATTCATTGGAAAATGAATGTATTTAGTCTAAAATATAGACCAAATACATCACTTTTTCAATAAATCTAAAAATGCTACTTTTGCTTACATATGAGGCCGGAGGGAGTATATATCAATATGTTGACACTTTTCACAAGTTGCACCCTACCAGTAATGGACAACAAAGACGCCTTTAAAACAACTAATTTAGATTTAATTCTATCCGCAATAGACATGAAGTGGATAACCTTAGGTTTGCTTTTAAAAATAGGAATGCCTAGTTAAATAAAATGGATCTCTCGAAAATTAAAACCAATCTTTCTTCTATGAGTGATATAAAACCATCTAACGGTTGGTAACAATTCCAATCTTTCTTCTATGAATGACATAAAACCATCATAATAATGGATTTGAGTTGATTAATAATTTGGCCAAAAACATCCCCATAGTCCAAAAAGAGCCGCCAATTATGGACTAAAATTTCATAATTTATAATTTTAAAGAATTGACTACAATATTTATGAACTTTTATTTAAATTAATGTTAAATTGAATGCACAATTTAGTAGTTACCACCCTAACCCTAAAGTTTGATATATGGAATCAAAATAATGGAGGATTAATTCGTTTGTTATGAGACATGGACCTATATAGTGTTTGGTAGGGAGCAAAATAAGTTGTATGTGAATTTGTATGTTATAATAGCCGACATAAAAAGCATGATTTTTAAAGTTATGAAATGGTTCCAAATAAGGTATAAGAAAATGGTAAATTTTTAGCAAATATACGTAGCAATGGACAAATAGAGAAATACAATTGAAGTGGGGATTAGTGGCTAGATGGGAAGGTGCATGTGATCAAAAGGAGAAACGTAAGATGCTGGCATTGAATAGAGGTCGAGATGATGGTCATTTGTAGTAGCAATTAGAAGGACCATGACACCATGTGGTGAAATCAATATTTTTATCATTTTCAACATGTTGTTGAAATCAATGTTTGTGGAAATAATTATTGTGACACCGATGAAACAATTGTTGGCAGTAAAAATAATAGATAAATATCGATAGTTAGTTGGTTTAGTGGTGATTAATTTTAAATTTTTTAAGGATGACTGACTACGGTTCGATTCCCACAATTGTGATTGAGAGAGGACTGAAACTACTTGATATCAGAACTAAACTCCGAACTAGATTAAACTGATGATGAAAGTAAAAAAAAAAGTAAATAGGATTGCATTTACCCTATGTCTAATTGATTTCAATTATCCGATCTATAATTAATTGAAGAGATTGTTTTAAGGGTCATATTAACACCTGCTCTGAGCGCACGTGTTAAGATATTTTAATATAATTTTTTTTATTCAATAATATAAGAAATTTAATATTTTTAAAATGTATTTTTTTACACAATATTTTTAAAATGTTAAAATGCACAAATTCTAAATATAATTTATATTTTTATTTTCATGTGCTCACATGTTAATATTATCTTTATTTTAATACTAACAATTTTTTTTCATAAGATTACTAATAATTTTATAAAAGTATATACTATATACCGGGAGAAGTTATTTATACATAAGTGTAATCCTTATGCATGGTACATAAGTCAATAACATCCATTAGATTGAGCATCCACATGTAATAATCCTAGCCAATCTCAACTCACACACTCACACCTAATCTCACACCCCCCAAATTTCTCACGTACCCCCCAAATTACTCGTGCACCCCCAAATTTCTCGTGCACCCCCCAAATTTCTCATGCACCCCCAATTTCTCGCGCACCCCCAAATTTCTAGCGCACCCCCCAAAATTTTTCACGCACCCCCCAGATGACTTGTGCGCCCAATTTTTTTTTAACCCCCCATATTTCAAGCCTAAACCATTTTGCTGTGGGAATGGTTTCAAAAATATACACTCCAAAACTATTAAGTGCATAAGATGGTTTTGAAGTACAACCTATAATTAGAATCATAATTGTTTTTTTTTGGTACAATTATAATCATTATTTAAAACCAGTTAAATGGTTTCAGATAGTTATACACTAAAACCATTTGTATTGTAAAATGGTTTTATGTGTGTTTTTATGGTTTCAAAAATTCTGGAAACCATTATGCTGGTTAAATGGTTTCAGATAGTTATACACTGAAACCATTTGTATTGTAAAATGGTTTTATGTGTGTTTTTATGGTTTTAAAAATTCTGGAAACCATTATGTTGGTTAAATGGTTTCAGATAGTTATACACTGAAACCATTTGTATTGTAAAATGGTTTTATGTGTGTTTATATGGTTTTAAAAATTCTGGAAACCATTATGTTGGTTAAATGGTTTCAAATCACAATTATTATTTGTATTCTAATTATAGGGTTGTACTCTAAAACCATCTTATACACTTAATGGTTTTGGAGTGCATATCTCTGAAACCATTCCCACAACAAAATGGTTTAGGCTAGAAATGTGGAGGGGACCAAAAAAATAAAATTGGGGGGCAAAAGTCATATTGGGGGTGTGCGAGAAATTTTGGGGGTGCATGAGAAATTTGGGGGTGCATGAGAAATTTGGGGGTGCACAAGTAATTTGGGGGGTGCATGAGAAATTTGGGGGTGTGCTAGTAATTTGGGGGGTGCACAAGTAATTTGGGGGGTGCACTAAGTAACTTATGCATGGTGCATAAGGATAGCTTATGTATAATAACCAATCCCCTATATACCGGTCAATTTCAAGCAGATAGATTTTTTTTTATTTGAATAAAAAAATTGATTAAAAATACAAAGTAGAGGTGCTTTTTAAAGATTCACCAAAAAAAAAAAAAAGAGGTGCTTTTTAAATAGCAGGGCGTTCTGGTTTGGTTGGAGTTCCTTCATGAATTAGTATTATGCATATCTCTATTTATATAAAAAAAATATTATGCATATTAGAATTAGTCACAACTCACACCTTTTTTTTTCTTTTGTAAAAAAAAAAGTCAAAACTCACACCTTTTTTTTTTCTTTTGTAAAAAAAAGTCACAACTCACATCTGATGTGAACAAAATGTCTAAACATTTTTACATACAAAAAAAATTCATATTCTCATTGAAAAAAAAAATTACGAAAAAATCAGCTTATATGAAGATACAACTTAATATACTATAAATTATACAAATAAATAATATTTTATAGTATATTAATTTATAAGGATATTTTATAATATTATTAATTAACTATTTTATAGTATAGTATATTAATTGATAATATATTTTATAAAATATGTTATGGTATAATATAATGAGTTTAATTATTGTGCACTGTCAGTATAACGTTATTTTACACATGCATCTAATAATGTGTTGCCACATCATTTAATAAATATGACACATCATATGTTTTAAAATACTGTGTCAATATATTATTGAATGCATGTGTAAAATAACTTTACACCAACGATGTATATAAATTAAATTTTAATAGTATTTATTTTATAGTATATTTTAATATCTTATAAAATAATATAAATGTTATTGATTTGTATACAATATTTTTTTTTTCAGGAATCAACAACATCTTTCAACTTCGATTTTCTTTAGAAATACTACCCTTCTAAACAAAAATTGACAACATCTTTCAACTTTGATTTTATTCAAAAATACTACTTTCTAAACAAAAATTAACAACATATTTTAACTTTGATTTTCTTCAAAAATATTACGCTCCTATATATAATCATGGTATCACTCATATGAGTCATATTAATTCACAGGAAAAAAATATAGTGTACGCCACCGAATGGAGGTTGGAGAAATTTATGGTAAAAACATAGATGTTAAGAAAGATGTTGCACTAACCAGCACTCCAAGATGGTGCTACATCAGATCGAAGAAAAAATTAGTAGGTTTGTTTATCCCGATGTGATGTGAGTAATTTACCTTTGTGTTACTCATTTGATATAACCATTATTCTTTCTTGTTATCCATTATTAAATTTTTTTATTCTTCATGACATATGTGAATACAATGGTCGTCTTCACTATTTGGACCAATGAACACAATGAACCTAAACTCTAACAAATGTGATATGGCATCTTACATATTTGGTTGTTCAATAGATGAGTTAGTCATACATTTTACATTGTATTAAATATTTATTTTTCTAAAAATAAATTAACACTATGAGTTACATTAATTGTACTTTTATTTATTAATTTTGCAACAAAGAGGTTGTGAGATACCCACCTATACCATTCTGTGAAGGAACAAGAAAGTTTCTACAATGTTTGAAACCCACACAAATGCTTAAAGAAGATGTAGTAATTTAATGTATTTTTTTTTTCTTTATATTTCAGGCATTTGTTATTTAAATAACTTAATTTTTTTACTATAATATCTTCACATTGTTTCAGATAATTGATATAGCTACATGTATGATGACTGATTAAGCAAAGAAGGGAGTAATTAACAAAAAAATTTGGTTTATGTGCCAACGGTTTTTCTCGGTACAATCTTGTGAACAATATTAATGTGGCATAAACCAAAATCCTTTGTTAATCACTCATTCTTTGCTTTATCGGTCATCATACATACAGCTAGATCATTTATCTAAAACATTGTGAAGATATTATATTAAAGAAATTAAGCTATTTAAATATCAAATATTGTAATAGTAAAAGAAGAAAAAAAACAACATTAAATTACATCTTTTTGAATATTTGTGTGGGCTTCAAACATTGTAGAAGCTTTTTTGTTCCTTCACACAATGATATACATACGTATCTCACAACTTCTTTGCTGAAAAATTATAAATAAATGTATAATTAATCTCAATGTTGATTTTTTTTTTTTTAAGAAAAAACATATTTAATACAATGTGAAATGTATGATTAACTCATATGTTGAATAACCAAATATGAAAGATGTCATATCGCATTGGTAAGAGTTTAGATTCATTGTCTTCATTGGTTTAAATAGTGAAGACAACTATTGCTTTCACATATTTTCATGAAGAATAATGGATAACAAGAACAATGGTTCTACCAAATGAGTAACACAAAGGTAAATTACTCACATTGAGGATAAACGAACCAACTAATTTTTTCTTAGATTTGATAGCACCCTGTTGGAGTGCTTGTTACTGCAACATGTTTCTTACCATCTTTGTTTTTACCATACGGTGAATAAAATTTCCGAGCCCTGACTTGGTCATAATCGAACATTTTCCTTAGTCAAATGTGTTACTATAGTTTTTCCACAACATTGGTAGTAACATTGACTAGATTTTCCACATCATTGTTAAAAGAATTTGTTAAAATAATTTAAACTCTTGTAAGAGAAATTTCTATAATGTACAAAATATGATTGTGGAAAAAATTTAAAATGGTATAAACAAGTTGACTGAAAAACAGAACGAAAAATCATCGAAATATTTTATACGAAGCAAGTGATGTTAATTTTGCAAGAGAAAGAAACTATTTCTCTCCACTACCGGAAAACTTTTTTAAAGTGAAAATTTGTTCAATTTTGTAATAAAACTTTCTAAAACTATTTTGAATCATAATTTTGGTTTTTGGAAAATTTAGTTAAATTTTCTAAAAATTTATTAAACTCCTGAAAAAATTTCACTACATTTGAATGTTATGATTTGTGGTGGTGAAAGTCTAAATATAGGGTGTAAAAGGAAATATAATCCAACCCACATTTGAAAATACTGCATAAAAGAGCCCAACAAATATGCATCAGAAAAAGAAAAAAATTTGGCTTCGCCCGGGTTCGAACCGGAGACCTTCAGTGTGTTAGACTGACGTGATAACCAACTACACCACGAAACCTTGATGTTAATGAATGACAATAGAAGTTATATAAAACATGTTAACTATATTAATAATTTGAAAACTCGTTATAAACATTTTCTCTGTATAATTTGACACTATCGCTGTAACTGTAAGTAACAACAAATAAAGATAATGCTCCGAGCAACTGCATTTCCGGCACCGAACAATTCGGCGGCGATTCTCTCCGGAACTCACACGTGTCCTTATCTTGAAACTACACGTGTCCTTTATCCTCGCTCTTCTTTCATTTCGCGGTTTAATCTCCTACAGTTCCGGCAACACGTTAAATCTCTGCGCGCCGTACGCGGTGGTGGATTAATCCCGGCGGCTGCGAAGAAGAAAGGTAAGGGAAAAGCAAGCATCGTTGAAATTGAGGAGGATTTTGACGAGGAGGAAGACGATGATGTTGGTTACGAATTCGATGATGATGATGATGATGAAGGTGAAGAAGATGAGGATGTTGATGATGACGATGAGAATGATGATGAGGTGATTCCGGTTGGTGAGTTGAAGAAATGGTTGGAGAAGAAGCCGAAGGGGTTTGGTGAAGGGAAAGTGTATGATACTTCAATTGAAGATAAGCTGTTTGAAGAATTGCAGAAGAGTAAACAAGCTCAAGCTGTTAATCTGAAAAAGCTTAAAGCCAATCCTATCAAAACTGCCTCCAAAAATGCCTCCAAAAATGATGCTACAAAGAAAATGGGTACCCTGCTAGCTAAAATTATTTGTTTGGTGAAATTATTGTCGTTTTGATGACGGGGTTTTGTTCATGTACTTGTTCATGTGTTGTGTTTGTTGCTAGTGTGTGTATAAAGTATTTTTCCATGGGAATTGGTTCATTTGAAATGAGTGATTCACTTTAGAGAGTAAAACGAAGGAGTACCTTAAGTTCTTAACTGTTATGATGCATGACAAGTAATTTCTCATTTTCTATGATATAAGACGGCTTGATTGTTTCTTAATTGATTATGTAGTGCACATTCTAGTTCGTCATAGAGAGTAATGCTTATGGGGAGTTTGTGTTTACAACCACTTTCATTTGTGTGTTGAGACTCTACATGTTTAGGTTATTTCATTAGTATACCATTGTAACAATTATACCATTAAACAGCGACTCAGTGCACAAATCTCACACCAGGCGAGGTTTCGGGATGTATTAGGTATACTTAGCCATACATCCGAAACCAAAGAGGCTGACAACAGCCTTATAGTTGTGCCATTGCTTTCCCTTCTAACAACTATTCCATGCAATGAATTAAATATGTGGAGAACTGCCTGCACTTGTACACGAAAAAAAAAGGAAAAGGTATATCATAAGTGACAACAATGCTTATTGGTTCTGTCAAAAAAAATAAAATGCTTATTGGTTGGTACAATACAATCACTAATGCTTGGTTGTATAGGAGCTATTCATATTTTTTGTCTCTTTCACTTTTTCGTCTCTATGATTTCTGGTTTTTTCTATCTTATGCATTTTGTAATTTGACTTGTATTAAACTGCACAACTCTTGTGCTAATGGTTGGTGACTGGAAAGAATTTGAAGACTTGTTAATAAATGCTGGGGTCTAGTCCAAGACTGTGTTCTTATTCCTGTTGAGCTTACAATTTGAAATTACCACTGTGCAGATGAAAAAGTTGTTCCTGTCCGAAGCCGAGTGCGCTTGGCTAATCTACCAAAGAAAAGAAACATAGATAGGGATTTGAAAGCAGCTTTTCAAGGGATTCCTGGCATATCAAATATAGTCCCTGCTGTTATGGGAAACAAGAAGACAAGGGATCCTATCTGCAAGGGTTTTGCTTTTGTTGATTTTAAGCATGAAAGAGATGCAGTTAGGTGTGTTCTGACCTCAATCTTATAATAATGAAAAATGAGCAAGAGTATGTTTAGTTTGATACATACAATGCATGACATTTTTGTAATGGAAAATATATTACAGTGGTGATTTCTTGATGAATTTTGACAACGTTAAAAGTGTTTTATTTTAGATACATCTGATTTACATCATGATAAATATTTGAAATTAGTAGAAGCTGGTTTGCTTTTCTGGGATAATTGATTTGAGCTTCTTCATTTTATTTGACTTGACTTAAATGAAGTGAGTGCGTTTCTGTTGCATCTGGATCTGTTCAATTTTGATCATTGCACTTGTGTCGTTGAAAGAGTTTGGTTTGCTTTTTTTCCAAGTTGTTTTTACTGTACTAGTCTCTTAACATTATTACTAAGTCTATTGATCTCTCTTCTTCAGGTTTGTAGAATTATACACCGGACAAACTATTACATTTGGCAAAATTCAGAAGCAGATAAAATGTGAGCTTGTAAATGCACAGTCTTCCTCTTCTTCTCTGGAGTTAAGAAATGATCTCAGCACTGCTCTACCTCTCTTGCCCTCCTTTGAAGAAGATTCAAATGAAGATTCTAATATGGATGATTCTTCCCTAGGCACCTGGGAAGAAACCGATTTAGATGATTCAGATGAGCAACGGGAAAGTGATGTGGAGAATGAAGAGTTTGTCACTGCTTTGAAGTTGGATAGTGATAACCGAGTAGAAATGACAAAGCAGGTTGATGGAAAGAAGAAGGCATCTGTTAAAATTGGACAAGAGAATGCCCCTAAGAAAAAACCAAGTACGAAAGAGAATGCAAAAAAGGTTGTAGATGTTCCCGGATCTGCGAAAAGGTGAATTTCTTGTGCATCAAAGTTAGTTTTAGCATGAATTTAATTCTGTGTTCATTTGTCATATATAGTTGACTCTGGTGCAGGTTAAAGATCAAGGAAAAGGCTGTATTAATTGATGTTTTCTCCAAGTACGGATCAAAAACTTCCCCTGCTTCAAAGGATAGGTAGTAAGTTGTTAATGACCAGTCTAAACCATCACCCAACATACAATGGGACTTTTCAGTTAACCCTGAAAGCTAATTTTTGATTTAGTGTACAATGTAGTAGTGGCTTAGTGGAGTATTGTTGTACTATAAATTGATGATTCTAAATATTATTAATTGTTATGAATATAAAAACATTCTTTCTCAATATCTCAAGGCATGGGGTGGGAATTGGGATATTTCTGTGACTATAAAGACTGTAGTCATGTTATAGCTATTGTTATTAGGGTTTTACATTCATAGATTGATGATAATCTTTAAGCAGTCATGTTACTGTCCGAGTCTTCTGTTTCACCTAAATTGTATCAAATTAGGGCTTCAATTTGAATAATCTTTACTAGCTACTAGTCTACTAGGGAATCTTTATTTGTAATGTATTTTTTTCTTGCTGAGAATCATAGGGGAGAGAGAATAGCAAATTATATCAAACATTTTTCATACCCCTCTTCACAACTCACATTCTTTTATGTAGTATTATATTTCATTCTCACCTCATTTATATGATGACTGACATTATGTTATAACTAACTGGTATCATCACATCCAGTAATTGAGCACATCATGATGTTTATGTTTCACAATTTGAAATGTTCTGTTTATTACACACTTTGAGGGAAGTGAATGAATACACAAATTAGCTTGCCAGGAATGGAAATTGTTTCTTAGATCCATTGCCCTTCTCAGCTAAGTCTTTGTTGGTTAATGCAATGCCTCATGTATTGTGAGACTTGAACCTTATAGCTTTTAAGTATGTTTTTCGTCCGATTTTCAGTTTTAATCTAAAAGAGTTTAAAATTATCTTTAAAGTTTTTGAATGATTTTTAAAACATTATAAAGATTTCTTTTTTAAAAAAAAAATGAAATTACAGTAATTAATTATGAATTTTTTAGCACACCAAAAGTAATGAAAATTAGACCTTAAGAAAAAAAATTCAAATATATATTCAAAAAACTCATTCAAAATTTTAAAATAGTTGAATTTAGCAGGACTAAAAATACGTGCCTAGAAAAGTTTTTTAGGACTATTATTTAATTAATTAATTAATTAATTAATTTGTTGACGCGAAGCCAATACTCACGTTATGTAATTTGGAGGATCGTTGCCTTTCAATTATGGGCAGGGTTAAAAATGTTCTTTATTTGATCTGACGACATGTTGTTGGTCTTTTTGGAGGAAACACAACAATTGTATTTTTAAGATTAAAACTAGGAAAAAAGATTTTAGTTTTGATTTGTTATCAGTGGTGGTCGAATCCTGCTGGTTGTCTGAACATCTAGTAGTCGGTTGTTATTGTGTGGAGAAGGGAGTGTAGTGTCTTCTATCTTTTATGCTCTTGTTCTTGGTGCAAAAAAAATTAGTATTATTTTTATTCAAAAATCAGGATGATCCGAGGCATGGTTAGAGATTTTATATAGATACTAGGGGTGATCGTATCCGAACCAATCCAAAAGTAAAACCGCAAATCGAACCAAACCAAACCGAAAACCGCAAAAACCGCATTTGGTTTGGATGTATTTGGATGGCTTTCTTACTGAACCGCAAACCGCAAAACCGCAAACCGCAAAAACCGCAAAAACCGCGGATAACCGCAAAAACCGCATTAAGTTACTATTATATATTTATATTCCAATATCGTAAAAGAAAATATATTTATATTCCAATATACATGCCCAATTACCAAGTCAGTCGACCAAATTAATCGAACTTCAAGTTGTTTTTATTTTTTGTACTGAAATTTTATTTTGGTGTTGTAATGTTATTTTAAATAAACAAATTTTATCGGTACCGTGATGTTATTTTGAAAATTCAATTTTTTTATATATTTAAAATTGTAAGTTACTATAATGTTATTTTGGATAAATAATTTTTGTTGGTACTACAATGTTATTTTGGAACTTCAATTTTTTATTTTTTTTTAATGCTTAAAATTGTTCGGTACAATCGTTATGTTTTAAACCGCACCAACCGAACCGATCCAAACCGCATTGGTTTGGTTTGGTTTGGTTTGGATGACTTTTTAAAAATCAACCGAACCAAACCGAACCGCATGCATTTTTATCTCGCGGTTAGGATGACTTTTATGCTCAAAACCGAACCAAACCGCACCGCGATCACCCCTAATAGATACTATGGTTTTCCTTCTCCCTTTGAGCTTGAATGTTACCTTAGACTTGTGTTCTGGTTTTGTGTAAACTCTTTGTATCTTATTTTGGACATTTTTTGTGCATTATTTAATGTTATTCTTTGACTTCTTAAAAAATAATTAATTACTCCCTCTGATTTTTTTTATAAAAAATAAAAGTGAAAAAATTTGATAAATTTTCAAATATTTTAAATATTTAATTTCATTTATTCCTTATTATGAACGATAATATTAAAAATAAATAAATTAGTTAAATTAAAAGTAATTAAATAAAAATATACTTAACCTACAAAGTATCGGAGTTCGGAGCTAGTAATTAATTAGTTTTTTTTTTAATTAATTAATCCCAAAAACTCGAGTAGTTTTACCATGTTAAAAGAGTGAGAACCTGTTTAGCGCTTTTTTTTTTTCTCTTACAACTCTCACACACGCACACCTCCCAAAGCGCAAATCAAAGACGATGAATATCATTACGATGAAGAGAGTACTCGCTAGAAGCTTGACCGACACGTCAACAATCAGATCCTCCTCACTTTCGTTCCTTCATTCCTTGTCTTCCACTTCCACCACCGTCGCCGACGTCGTCGACGCTCCTCCTTCCACCGTTGCAAAGCTCGTCGTCACTCCTTCTTTTCTTCAACCTAGAGTTGTCCTTTACGACGGCGTTTGCCATCTCTGCCACCGAGGTATTACCTCTATTCCCATTGTTTGCGACACTCTTTGATTCATTTTCTATTAACTATTAAGTATTGTTACTAGAAATGAGAATGGTTTGTTTTGCTTCATTGATGGGTTTTTCTGAAATTTGAAATTAAATTAGGGCTTCTTTGTTTTAAGAATGCAATAACTAGGGTAAGATTGTAGCGTTTACAATGCAATAACCAGGGAAACACATGTAGTAATTTGGGAAAATAGAAGCAATTGAATGTAGTTGCGGTTGGGTCATGAGTGGAGTCTGGGGATCATCCACATTGGACCGAGTTGAAGACCACATTTTTACTCAAAACCTTAAAACATTGGGTTTATGAGTCCTCTTAATTATAAAATGTTCAACCTTCACTTTTCCAAACAATGTGAGACTTCCAACCTCACACTTGCTACACAACAGTCGCCACATGTGTTGGTGTCGTGTCGTAAGTCATAAGTGTTAGTGCTGCATGGGATGAACAATAGTAATGTTTGGTAACACGATGGCACCTTTAATTTGAGAAAATTGAAGTGATTGAATGTAACCACATGTGTTGGTGTTGTGTCGGACAAAAGACATGTCTGCTATTTGAAGTGTCAGTGCTACATCGGGTGAAAGATACTAGTAATAATGTTTTGTATAATTGATCAAATATTCTACTCTCATTGGTGAAGAATGTTCTTAGATGGTTTTTGTTTTTTGTTTTTTTGAAAAATAAATAAACGTAGTTTTGCTTTTATATGGCTTTTTGTATTTTTATGTGTGATGCATTTTTCTTTGTTTTTTAGGGTTATTAGTTTGGAATACCCGGCTTTGTGTTGCTTCCTAGGCATGGCTAAACTGTGCCTCTTCTTGTCTTGTGCACAATGATTAACCTATTCAAATTCCTTGAATTGAAATGTTAAAGGGAGTTTTTTAAATTGTGGTATGTAATGGCAATATTGAAGCTTTAGAGGCTTCTACAATCACTTCGCGACCACAGTTGTGCCACATCAGCTACTTTTGTCCAATTTTTTTAGTACTTTAAAGAATTGTAGTGTAACTGTAATTATAATTGTGACCACAATTTAAAAAGTTGGGTTCAACAAGGCAAATGGCACTGGATCTTTGTAATGTAGAAGTTGAAGTATGCGATTTATTTTAATTATGTGGTAGTTGGCAATTTGAACATCCCGAGCTAAAAGGATTGTAGCTAGTGATGTTCCTTATTTGCTTATCCTATGAGTATTTGTATCATGTAAATTAGCATCCAATAATCAATATTGAATAAGCTATTTTCAGTTTAGAGGCTAGACTATATTTTATATAGGAAGCAGCCTTTGTACTGTCAAATAAGACAAGGCTTGGAGAAACTAGAGGTGTTATACATCATGTTGTTAATGCTATAACATTTTTAATTGGCATTTTACAAGAAAGTAGCTTGACCTTTTGTTAGCCCACTAATTAAGAAATATCACACTAAGAGACCTAAACAGGTCCCTTAGGACAGTTATTGGGCAATTATGTAAATGTAAGTTACAGTTATATATGTGTAAGTTGCAGTTATGTATTCGTAAGTTGCAGTTATATAGGGAAGTTAAGGGAAAAATAGATTAGTCAGTTTTTGGTTAAGGAATTGGAAGAGAGTGATTCCAAGTTCTCAAAACATGAAAGGGAAAATCCGAACATTCTTTCATCCTTGTAAACATTCCTATCTTGTATTGTTGCATGTGTATAAATGAACTTCTGTTGATACGCTGTCACAGAAGGTTTCTTACTACAAAATTCTGTTTTTATCTTTAATTTATTCAGTATTAGATGCCAATACCATTGAATGATGATTTCAAAATATGGCTCTGTGTGCTTTATGGCTTGTCAATCGTCAATGAATTCGCTGTATCCCCCCCCCCCCCCCCCCCCCCCCCCCCCCCCCCCAACCAACCAAAACAAAAGGGAAATAAATAAATGACCCTTGAGACTGGCTATCATAACTTTTAGTCTCCAATTCTGTTATCTTATGCAGGTTTGTCCTCAATTGTTTATATTCCATTTCATTGCAGAATGCAATTTTTATCACTAACCTAATGTGTTGTATTACATTTATGACAATTCTGTATTGGCAGGAGTAAAATGGGTAATCAGAGCCGACAAGGACAGGAAGATAAAATTCTGTTGCGTTCAGTCTAAAGCTGCTGAGCCCTATTTGAGAGCATCTGGTCTTGAACGAGAGGATGTCCTACGTCGCTTTTTATTCGTTGAAGGACTGGATGCATTCTCTCAGGGATCTACTGGTTAGAATGCGCTCACTTATTTAATTTAACAGTAGCTACGTTGTTTTGCCTTTCTTTTAAACTATTTTACTGCATAACTTTGGTTTCAGCATGCTTCTGTGTGCATAACTGCATACAATTTTAACAATAAATCCTCGAGATATCTAGTAACACCATTCTAAAATTTACGTTGAGTGTTTAGATCTCTGCACATGGATGCTTAAGATTACTAACTGAATCTTGCGTAAGTGAACTTGTTACTATGTTGAATTTACCAAGGTAGAAATGTTTCACTATTGGGTTTTGGTAGAAAACACGACCTAGTGTTAAACTGTATGAAATATCTTAGAGTACTTTATGACTAGTTTCTATATTTCTTAGTTTTGTTATCATGATCATGATTGTGTTTACCTATTCTATTAGAATTATGAGTTTAGTTCTAGTATAGTGTTTTAGAATCATCAATTATGTCAAACCATATTCATAATGCAGAGTATTTATTCTTTCTCTTCCCTCTTTATTTAAAACCATCTGAATTTTACTAACTCAATCTAGCAATTATGAACTTGTTACACTGTTGTATAGACCAAGTAAAAAATGTTTCAGTAATGCGTATAAAGTGGGTGGCCTAGTGTGCTTGAGTCTCCCACTTTTGGTGGACTCTGTAGGGATTAAAATCAATTGTTCCCTTGTCCTCCCAATAAAAAAATCAGTAAAAAATATAACTAACAACTAAGTTGGTGTTAGTTTTATAGAAAGATTTTTTTTGCTGAGATGTTATCTTTTGATTGGAGGGAACGGAAATGGAGGGGACAATAAAAGGCAATAAGTGATTTCAATCCAATCTGAGTATTTTTATGGACTCTTGTGACCTTTTGACTTGCATGAGGTTTCAAAAGTTGTTTTTGTTTACACAGTAAATGTAAATTTTCTGGTGGATTCCATATTGTATGATGATGAATGAGCTCTCAATCTAAATATAGTGAACTTGCCAAAGGCATCCTTTTGGACAAATTTAAAATATTTAGATAATTCATTATGTGTTAATTTCATTTTCACTACTCTTCCGTTTTCCATGTCATTTTGTGTCAATCTCACTGTGAGAAATTATTATGCAGCTGCATTGCGCGTACTGTCATACCTGCCTTTACCTTACTCTGCTTTGAGCTGTCTGTGGGTGATTCCAACTCCAATAAGGGATGCTGTGTATGATTATATAGCGAAAAATCGGTATGAATGGTTTGGCAAGGCTGAAGATTGCTTGGTTTTGCAAGAGAAGGAACTACTTGAGCGTTTCATAGATAGGGATGAAATGATGAATCGAGATTCCTAGTCTTAACTGCTGCCTCATAGATATCTCACACTAACATTCTAGCTTCTTTTTTGTTATCTTACAGTCCTTTTCTTTTCTCTAAAGAAAGGGCCTCCACAAGTAGAGTCCTTCATCCAATATCACTCGCAATTTCTTTTAGTATATTTTTGGAATACCATTCTTGAGAATTATATGAATAGCAGTGCAGAGTGTAGATTTGTCATTCATCTTATTTAAAGGCTTTCTAGATGCTTTATTATTGTCCAGGATTTAAAATATTATTCATACATCACATTTTTACAAGATTTTGGATTTATTTTTCAGAACCGATCCAAACTACATACATATATTTTAATACTTATTTAACTTTGTATAAGTATATTGCATTAACCTATTATTTGTTGGTTTTTAATTTTTTTAATACTACTTATTAGTTCAATTTAATGTAATTTTTTTTTACTATTTCATATGCTTAAAATATAATTGATAATTGTCATTCAAAAATATTAATTTTTACTATATTATATGTTATATTTTACATCAAAACTATTATTTTACCATGTCTTTATAATACTACACAAAATTGGATTGGATTGGATTTTTTAATTAGCCATCCAAAACTGAACCGAATCGCAAGTAATTTTATCATTGGATCTGATGAATTTTTACCTAAAACCGATAAAAATCGAACCTTAAACACCCCTACTATACTATATATAACCAACTATACAAGTTACCAGGTTCAAGACCAAATCCAATAATGCTCAATTTAAGATAATATATAAATTATTAGTATTTCAGAAATTTGAACCCGGTGAAAATAATTATTGGCTATACTTTCTTACTTCGCGGCCGGATTTTGAATTACTAAGATTCTTTCTCCCGGTAACTAGAGAATTATCGCAACAACAAAAAAAAAAAGGAATTTCAGAAATTTGAGGACTAAATAAATAGTAAGGATCTTCTCCTCTGAGCCAGCCAAACAATTGCTGCTTATGTAGAGAGAGAAATCGGAGACAGCAGCGATGCCACCGTCACAGAGGAAGAAAAAAGAGATTGAATCGATCAACTGTATCAGTATGTGAGTGCTTGTGTCATTTTCATCTCTCTCTAATTAATGTTTCCTCTAAATTTCAACCAATTTTCATCAAAATTCAACACACATTATTTCTACACACAACTAATAGTAGTGGCTGGTCCATTGTTGACCTTGTTTCATATTTTCCAACCACTCAACTAACTACTCTTATACTACAATTTTTGCATATTTCATTATTTCTACACACAGCATACTTTTCTCTCTGCATATTCATTTGGTGACTTAAAACATGGCTGAGGCTGTTCTTGAAATTGTTCTTCACAATTTAAGTTCACTCATTCATAAGGAGATTGCCCTGTTCCTAGGTTTCCAACAAGACTTCAACACTCTTTCTAGCTTGCTCACTACAATCAAGGCTACTCTTGATGATGCTGAGGAGCAACAATTCTCAAACAGAGCCATCAAGGATTGGCTTCTTAAGCTCAAAGATGCTGCTCACGTCCTCGACGACATCTTGGATGAGTGTGCCACTCAAGTACTGGAGCTGGATCATGGAGGATTCCAGTGTGGACCCTCACACAAGGTACTAAGCTCTTGCTTATTGTCTATTCATCCTAAGCATGTTTCTTTTCGTTACAAAATTGCTAAGAAAATGAAAAGGATAAGAGAGAGGTTAGATGAAATAGCTGAAGAAAGGAGTAAGTTTCATTTGACTGAGATAGCCAGAGAGAGGAGAAGCCGAGTCCTTGATTGGCGACAAACCACCTCAATTATTTCTCAACCTCAAGTTTATGGAAGAAATGAAGATAAGGATAAAATTGTAGACTTTTTGGTCGATGATGCGTATGCTCTTGACGATTTATCAGTTTATCCAATAGTAGGTCTAGGTGGACTTGGGAAAACAACACTTGCCCAAATTATCTTTAATCATGAGAGGGTAGTCAACCACTTTGAGCTAAGAATTTGGGTATGTGTTTCAGAAGATTTTAGTTTGAAGAGAATGACAAAAGCCATCATTGAATCTGCATCTGGCCGTGCTTGTGAGGATTTAGATCTAGAGCCGCTGCAAAGAAACCTTTTGGATTTTCTACAAAGAAAAAGATTTTTGCTGGTGTTAGATGATGTGTGGGACGATGAGCAAGAGAATTGGCAGAGATTAAAATCTGTTTTGGCATGTGGAGGCAAGGGGGCTTCGGTTTTGGTCACTACTCATCTTCCAAAGGTTGCGGCAACCGTGGGAACGATGTCGTCTCATGATTTATCAATACTATCTGACAATGATTGTTGGGAATTATTTAAACAAAGAGTCTTTGGACCAAATGAGGAAGAACATGCTGAGCTTGTAGTCATAGGGAAGGAGATAGTAAAAAAGTGTGGGGGAGTTCCTCTTGCCGCAATCGCATTAGGAAGTCTCTTGCGTTTTAAAAGAGATAAAAAGGAGTGGCTCTATGTGAAGGAAAGCAAGCTATGGAGTTTACAAGGCGAAAACTCTGTTATGCATGCACTGAAATTAAGTTACTTGAATTTGCCCGTAAATTTGAGACAATGTTTTGCCTTCTGTTCACTATTTCCCAAAGATCATATAATAAATAAGCAATATCTGATTGAACTTTGGATGGCAAATGGATTTATTTCATCCAATGTAATGGTGGAAGCGGAAGATATTGGCAATGAAGTATGTAATGAATTACATTGGAGATCATTTTTCCAAGATATTGTGAGAGATGAATTTGGCAAAATTACGGCTTTCAAGATGCATGATCTTGTTCACGATCTTGCTCAATCTGTTGCAGAAGAGGTTTGTTGTATTACAAATGATGACGGTGTACCTAATATGTGTAAAAGAATCCTCCACCTGTCAATTTATAGGAATAAGTCATTTGAGGAAGTGGACAATATCCGGTTGCGTGGTATCAAATCATTGAAGACATGTGTAACACAATTTACTGACCAAGTTCCACCTCATATACTGAAAAGTAATCTTTTACGAGTGCTTGAGTTCCAAAGAAGAAATGTGTTGTCATCTTCAATTGGTCATTTAAAATGTCTAAGGTACTTGAATCTTTCAAATGGTAAATTCAGAACTCTTCCGAAATCCTTTTGTAGGCTTTTCCATCTGCAGATTTTGAAATTAAACAGTTGTATTTTTCTCCAAGAGTTGCCTGATAATTTGACACATTTGAAAGCTCTGAAACATTTATATTTAAGGTTCTGTTTTTCACTATCAAGACTGCCTCCCGATATCAGGAAGTTGACATCCTTAAGGACATTGAGCATGTATCCGGTTGGCAAAAAAAGTGGGTTCCTTTTGGCAGAATTGGGACAATTGAACCTTAAAGGTGACCTTCACATCACACACATGGAGAGAGTGAAAAGTGTATTACATGCCAGAGAAGCCAATATGTTGAGTAAACACCTAAACCAGTTACAGTTGTCATGGGCTGAAAATGGAGAGTCTCAATCACAAGACAATGTTGAACAAATTCTTGAAGTTCTTCAACCTCATCTCCAAGAACTTCAAATTTTGAATGTGATAGGATATACTGGTGCTCATTTTCCACAATGGATGTCCAGTGCTTCTCTCAAATTTTTAAATTCTCTAAAACTCATCGGTTGCAAAAGCTGCTTTCACCTTCCACAACTCGGGAAACTACCCTCTCTAAAGAATCTAACAGTATCCAACATGAGTCGTGTAATATTCATAGATGAGGACTCATATGGTAGTGGATTTACAACAGGTTTCATTGCACTAGAATTGTTGATACTGGTGGATCTGCCAAACCTAATGAGGTTATCAAGGGAGGATAGAGAAAACATGTTCCCACGCCTTTCAAGACTTCTAGTTACTGAATGTCCTAAATTGTTGGGCTTGCCTTTCCTTCCATCTCTCAAGGATTTAAATGTAGAAGAGAATTGCAACCAAGTTTTACTAAATTCATTTCCTAAACATCACAGTCTTGAATCCCTTGAGGTCAGAGATAATAAAGACCTAACTTGTTTTCCAGATGGGATGCTACGGAACCTCACTTCTCTTAAGATGTTGGCAATTGATAGATTTTCCAAACTTGAGCAACTCCCAACTGAGATCATTAACCTTAATGCAATATATATTAATGATTGCGGCAATCTTGAGTCATTGACAGATGAAGTATTACAAGGGTTTCACTCTCTTAAGATATTTGAGATAAGGCGCTGCAAAAAGTTCGATTTGTCAGCCGGTTTTCAATACCTGACTTGTCTTGAGAGATTGGTGATTGAAAATTGCCCAGAAGTAAAAGGTTTTGACGAAGCTTTACAACATATGAATTCTCTACAATCATTAACATTGTTGAATCTTCCAAACCTAGCATCCCTTCCTGATTGGATAGGAAACCTAAGTTTGCTTTGCGAATTACATATGACTGGTTGTCCAAAGTTGAGATTTCTTCCAATGAATATTCAAAGACTTACTAATCTGAAAAGTTTGAGAATTTATGATTGCAGTGAGTTAGGGAAACGATGTGAAAAGGAAATCGGTGAGGATTGGCCAAAAATATCTCACATTCAAAATATTGAAATTAAAAATGGGAAAATGTAATTCGAAAGAGGAGGAGAATATTTTGTTGTTGCAGGTTTATTTTCGATCTCTCGCCCATTCTCAATAATTTGCTGCTCTTTCATTGCATTCTTTTTTTTTTTTTTGAACAAGAAATGGAAAATTCTTTCATTGAATTCATTATATTATTCGTCTTCTATTGTTATTATTTTCCTTATTACTTTTATGTTTTCTTTCATAATTGCTAGGTTGTAACATGTGAGTATGATGATATATATGTATCACTGTGCTTTTGCAAGAATGAAGTTAAAACGCCTGAGTTGTTTTTTCCATAATGCATATCAAAGTTTTTTTTTTTTTTTATATCATTCAATGTGAGATTTCAACAGAGTTTCTTCCATTGCATATATGGGACACATGATTTATGTTTTCAAACTTGTGTATCTGTGGTGAAAATGTTTCAAGTAGTTTTTTAAAATAATAAGGGCAAAGAACTTCTTATTAAGTTTTGTCTGTTATATCTGTTTCATTGCGTCGTTGCAACTGGAAATTACAGAATCATTCCAAAATGATGGAGTCATCATGACTAAACTTTATTTAAAAGAAAACATGTTTTTGCCTTGTGCTAACATATTTAATATGCATTATGTGATGTAATGATAGTTTGGAATGGGGGCCTTGATTCAATGGTTAGAGTTGCTATTGCGTGACTTTGAGGCCACGGGTTTGACTTTATCAAAGCCCTTGCCATGATGAGATATAATTTTGAAAAGCAGAAGATGGTTGTGCTTCAAAATGATATTCTTGTTGAAATAGAAAATAATAGAGAACACAAGAGGCATTGGTGAAAACCGTGTGTATTTGAGCATCACGGACATTCCATTATATAATACTAAGAGCATTAATTACAAGGGAATATTACTATGGAATATGCTATGCTAAGAATACTCTAGAATATATTTACAATAATATTAAATATCAACACTCCCCCTCAAGCTGGAGCATATAAGTCAAATGCACCAAGCTTGCCACATATGTAGTTGATTCTAGGACCTCGCAGTGATTTTGTAAAGACATCTGCCAATTGATCATTAGAATTGACAAAGCTCGTGACAATGTCGCCTGATTCGATCTTCTCTCTGACAAAATGACAGTCTATCTCAATATGTTTGGTCCTCTCATGAAAAACTGGGTTTGAGGCAATGTGCAGTGCAGCCTGATTATCACAGATAAGTGTCATTGGTCTAACATTTTGAAATTGAAGTTCTTTGAGTAACTGTTTCAACCAAATCAGCTCACATGTTACTAGTGCCATGGCTCTATATTCTGCCTCGGCACTTGATCTTGCTACTACATTTTGTTTCTTACTCTTCCAAGATATCAAGTTTCCTCCAACAAGTACACAATACCCAGAAGTTGATCGTCTATCAATGGGTGAGCCTGCCCAATCAGCATCTGAGTAACCAACTATCTGAGTATGACCTCTATCTTCATAAATGAGACCTTTTCCTGGAGCACCTTTGATGTATTTCAGAATCCGGATTACAGCATCCATGTGTTCTTGGCAAGGAGAATTTAAGAACTGACTTACAACACTGACTGCAAATGAAATGTCTGGACGAGTGACTGTGAGATAATTCAATTTTCCAACCAATCTCCTATATCTCCCTGAATCTGATAGAGGCTCCCCCTGATTAGGTAGAAGCTTGACATTTGGATCCATAGGAGTATCAACAGGCTTTGCATTCAACAAACCTGTTTCTTCAAGGATATCCATAGCATATTTTCGTTGTGAGATCACAATACCATCCTTAGATTGAGCTACCTCAATGCCCAAAAAATACCGGAGTTTACCAAGGTCTTTAGTCTGAAACTGATTCGAGAGATATTGTTTTAACTGAAGTATTCCCTGCTGATCACTACCAGTTATGACAATATCATCTACATAAACAATTAGATAAATGCATCCTTCAACAGAGTGACGATAAAAAACAGAATGGTCAGCTTCACTACGAATCATGCCAAATTGTTGGACTACAGTACTGAATCTGCCAAACCAAGCTCGAGGAGACTGTTTAAGACCATAAAGAGACCTGTGTAACCTACAAACCATATTAGATGACTCCCCCTGAGCAACAAACCCAGGTGGTTGCTCCATATACACTTCCTCTTCAAGATCGCCATGTAAAAATGCATTTTTAATGTCAAGCTGGTGGAGAGGCCAATGCTGAATGGCTGCAATGGAGAGAAAAAGTCTAACTGAGGCCATTTTGGCTACAGGTGAAAAAGTGTCGCTATAATCCAACCCAAAAATCTGAGTATAGCCTTTGGCCACTAAGCGAGCCTTAAATCGATCAATCTTACCATCCGGGCCAACCTTCACCGTATATATCCAACGACAACCTACCAAAGACTTTCCAGGGGGTAGAGGAACCAGTTCCCAAGTACCACTGCTTTGGAGAGCACACATCTCGTCAATCATTGCATGCCTCCACTCAGGGTGGGATAATGCTTCACCTGTGGATTTAGGAATAGAAACAGACGACAAAGATGACAAGCAAGTGTAATGTAAAGGGGAAAGACGACTGTAACACAAATCTATATAGTGTGAAGACGGGTTACGTGTTGAACGATTACCTTTACGGATTACAGGGGGCAGACTAGGCTCAGGTTGCGGGACCGGATCCGGTGACGGCGATGGCGTTGGCGGTGAGTCTTCAACAGCCTCTGGAATAGGTACAATAGAGGGTCGTGGACGACGCTGATATGTTTGTAGTGGTTTCGAAGCTGGAGGGTCAACCAGAGGTGTATCTGGTGGGACAGATGGACAAGGCTCAAGAGGAACAATGGTAACTTCTTGGATGGGTTCAAGATTAATTTCTTGAAGGGGTTCATGAGTCATGGTATTTGGCTCAAAGTATGGGACAGACTCAAAGAAGGTAACATCGGCCGATACGAGGTATCGTTGTAATGTAGGAGAATAACAACGATAACCTTTTTGTGACCGATGATAACCAAGAAAGACGCACTTTAGTGATCGGGCGGACAGTTTGTCGAGTCCAGGGGAGAGATTGTGAACAAAACATGTGGACCCGAAGACACGAGGAGGCAGCGGGTGAAGATGGGAATTGGGAAAAAGAACAGAATGAGGGATATTGCCATCAAGGACAGAAGATGGCATGCGATTTATGAGGTAACATGCCGTTAAGACAGCATCCCCCCAAAAGCGAAATGGAACATTACCATGAAGAAGTAGGGTCCGTGTGGTTTCAATGAGATGCCGATTTTTGCGTTCTGCCACCCCATTTTGTTGAGGTGTATGAGGACATGATGTTTGGTGGAGAATACCATTTGAAACCATAAAATTTTGAAATTGATGTGACAAATATTCACGAGCGTTATCACTTCTTAAAGTACGAATAGACACACCAAATTGAGTTTTGATTTCTTGATAAAACTGCTCAAAGATAGAAAATAACTCGGATCTATTTTTCATTAAAAATATCCAGGTACAACGAGAAAAATCATCAATAAAAGTAACAAAATATTTTGATTGTAAAGTAGACATGGTACGAGATGGACCCCAAACATCGGAGTGAACTAAAGCAAAAGGGGACGAAGCCCGTTTATTGACTCGATCGGGAAAGTTACTACGAGTGTGTTTCCCTAACTGACATGACTCACAATGTAAACTAGACAACTTAGATAAACTTGGCACCAACTTCTGAAGTTTGGGAAGACTTGGATGTCCCAACTGAGCATGAATGGTAAGTGAGGAATCTGTGGCGGAGCATGTTTTGGAAGACAAAGATAGGTAGTAAAGGCCTTGAGACTCACATCCGACGCCAATCGTTCGTCCTGAACTCCGATCCTGCAAGGTAACATTATTATTAGTGAAAGTAACGATACAATCAAGAGAACGAGTTAGACGATTGACTGAAAGTAGATTAAATGGACAACCAGGTACATAGAGAACAGAGTCAACTGAAATTGAAGGTAGAATTTGGACAGTACCAATCCCTTGGGATTGAGTTTGAGAACCATTTGCAGAAGTTATACTGGGTAAGAAACCAGATGTAGAGAGAGAAGAGAAAAGACCTTTATTACCGGTAACATGATCAGACGCACCAGAATCAAGAACCCAAGGACCGAGAGATGATTGAGAGAGGCAAACAGATGAATTACCAGTGTGTGCAACCGAAGCAGTAGAACCGGAGTCCTGGTTACTCTGACACCACCTGAGGAAATCTTCATAGCTTGCCGTAGAGCCTTGGGAAGAAGGCTTGGTCTGAATGATGCGAGACTGATTAGTGTGAGTCATATTAACCCGACGTCGAGGAGGTTTGCCATGCAACACCCAACAATCATCAATATCATGTCCAGTTTGGTTACAATGCGTACACTTAGAATTGGAACGTGGTTTATAATTGGATGGCCCTCCTCGGTATCGATTCTTGTTATTTCCATATGATGCAAGGGCAGCAGTATCACCTGGTGCAGGGGTGATAGTAGGCTCAAGTGAATGTTTGGCAGGTACTCGAAGAAGCATAGCAGTTGCTGTAGACATATCCGGAACAGTTGCAGAACCCAAAATCTGATCACGAATGGCAGAGTACTCTTCTGGTAAGCCATAAAGGGCAAGGAGCATGAAGAAGGTGCTACGTTGGTCACGTTCCTTCTCCTGTTCAGTTGTAGTGCTTGCAGCAGGAGGGAGAAGCTCATTAAAATCATGAAGTGCAGAATGAACATTACCAAGATATGTCGACATAGAGCCTTCTATCTTTTTCGAAGTAATGATATTCATCAATTTGTGACAAACTCCATAAAGACGCTGAGTGTCATTAGTGTAAAGTTTCTTAGCCTGATTCCAAACGGATTCACATGTGATATGAGGACGGAAGATCGGTTTGATATCAGGGTGAAGTGTCGATTTGATAACACTACACAACTGAGCATCAATCTGTTCCCATTTTGGTTTCTCGGCTGTAGCAATCGAATCGGACTTTGTAGTGAGATGGTCCTTGTAACCTTGCCCAGTAACCCATAATTTGATATCGGCGGCCCAACTATCGTAATTTGAACCGTTCAGTTTCTCTGTAGAGAGAGGAGATGTAACGTAGTTGGTAAAAATACTCTTGGAACCATCAGAAGTTTTATCAGCAGCCATTGTAATCCAGAAGCAGTAAACGCCACACACTTCGGTATAAATATGGGCTGTTTGTGAAGGAACACGTATTTCGATCGATCGAAACTGAAAACTGAGATCGGATATGGAACCAGAACGAAGAGACGAGTCCGGCGATCCAAACGGCGGCCTGAACGGCGGCCGGACGCGCTGTCACGCGCGGTTACGGCGGAGGCGCGTGGGCGAACGCGCCGGTGAGAAAGACGGCGCGTGTGAGCGCGTGACGGCGAGGTTGCTGACGCGGTTTTGGGGACAGGCCGGATCGGGGATTGCGATTCGGATGGTGGGGTTGTTTGCCGGAAAAGTCGTCGGAATGGGCGGCGGCTGTGGTGGCAGTGGCGGGAGGGGATGAAAATTGACTGAAAAATTGCCGGAATAATCACGGCAGCAAATAAGGGACAAACTGGTGGTAACACACAGTTTGCCGGAAAAAAAATTTCAACGGAGGACAGTGGGTCCCCCGGTTAAGCACGGTGTAGGGTTGCCTCTTAATAGGCTCTAGATACCATGTTGAAATAGAAAATAATAGAGAACACAAGAGGCATTGGTGAAAACCGTGTGTATTTGAGCATCACGGACATTCCATTATATAATACTAAGAGCATTAATTACAAGGGAATATTACTATAGAATATGCTATGCTAAGAATACTCTAGAATATATTTACAATAATATTAAATATCAACAATTCTTATTACTTTTCAGATGTTTGTTTCTTTAGCTCATTTGTTTGCTGCTGAAAACTATTGTTAGGTTGTTATGTTGTGTTGTTATAAATGAGGTGAATCATTATATTGTTGTAAGTAAAAGCTAGGTATGTAGATCAAACTACTGAGTAATTAATGAGTAGGCAAAACCAAATGTAAAAAACTAGACATGAATGATGATCATGACTTGTGAATGTAAGGTTGAGTTGCTTTTCAATTTAATGTTTGAGTTTATCAATATTTGATCTTGTTATCATTACAAAAAACTTTGATCTTGTATTAAAACATGTTAAAGAATAAACAGTAAAATATTGGAGTTGGAGTGCAGTTTTTTTTAGTCTGTCTCCTTTGAATGTTTATTTGTATGCTGCATATATCAATCTGACTTACAATATTCAGGTCTGAGTACATTCTTGTAACTGAAAGTTTATATATCATCATCATCATTGGATCCTTCCTGGATCAATGCTAGATTTCATTCCACTGTTCATGCTGGCATTTAAATCCTGTGTGTGTTTCGTTTTCATCTTCTTTTTTCTCTTTCTTAAATTCTGTGTTCTTTCATGATATATTAATTAACAGTAACATGATAGTTAGTCTTGGATTATGGAACTTCTCTTGTCTGGTATGTATCTCTTTTTGGTTTTGGCTGTCTACCAGATGGGGTAACCGATATATTCTTTCGTTGAGTATATGATTGATTGGGGACCCTTTTTATTTGTATTGTGCTAGAATAGCTCTTAAAATGACTTCAAACCAGAATTAAGATAAATGATATAGTGGTATTTGGCAACGATCCAAGGCTGAATGGAATGAAAATAATATTGAAACAATAATTGCTTTTAAAGTATGGACATCAATGCTTTGCAAAGTAAAGAGTAAAAAACAATCAACAAAAAATTACCTTAAGATAGGTCTATTTTGATTCCAGGGCATTTTTGCTAAAAAGTACATGTATGATCTTATATCACATCAATCCGTATTCGTATTGTATGCGTGTCTTATCAAGTATATGGGCTTCATAGCTGACAAGTTTGTTACTGCAGGAGTGCAGGTGGTGCAGTTTGATCAAGGCTATATGCCAATGACATGTCTTCTGTATAGCGGAAAGAAAATAGACAGAATTCTTTGTTGCTTTTATGCTGCGAAATGTTTTCTGGATGGACTATTCTCTGGATCTAATTCCTCTATAGTATTCAAAAAGGAGGTTAGTTGTTATGGTTTTGTTTTCTGAAAAGTAACTACTATATCCAGTGCTGGTGCAATAATTTATTTTGGCAATTTAACAGGTTTCATTGATGGAATGGTTATCTCTGGATCAAATTCCTCATGCAAATGCGATAATGAACACTCTTTTTGGAAGTACAGGGAGCAGGTTGTTGGATGAAGTAACAATTGTAGCTGTCACAAGCTTCTGTAGCTGTCGCAACGCGAAATGTTAAATCTGCAGCAGCCAAAGGATAACCTACTATATTTTGGTCCCTATTTGTTTTTCTGATTTTATGAGGAAGGCATGATATGCATGCTCAATTTCATGATGCCTTTTGATAGATAAGCAGCTTGTCCCATATCACTGAAATAAAAGCAATCTGCAAAAGAGATGTTAATTAAACAAACATAAGCTTATCTACTGGCATAAGCACTTGTGAGACCGTTTGGGATTGGGAGAGCTTGTTCAAACAGCTTATGACATGCAGGATAGTTTATTTTCATAAGTTATGCAGGATAGTTTATGAAAACAACTTATAGATTATATGATAACTAACAGTTTGACTTTTTGTTATAGGAAGAGCCTATACATGAGTATTTATACGATAATAGATAATGCTATGAGTGCTTTATTAAGATGTCTCTCCAAATAGGGTCCAGAACCGATATGAGAAGCAGGGTTAACACTTATCATATCAAGGGGGATACATTACAACTTTTGGAGTGATCCAGTTAAGATAAATCCAAACAAATTGAAATTGCACGACGCAACAAACACTAATGTACTGTGTCCTCTATACCAAATTTCGAATAGCATACCTGGATTGATAACTGCGTTAAGTGCCCGAAATCAGCAAACATGGCCTCTGATCTTGTATAAGTGAAAAGTAAATGGTGAGAAATGGGAATAACCTCATAAAACAAATGCATTTTTTTTAATTGAACATGTGGCCAAAACTCTTATTATTTATATAAACGAAACATGTTGCCGTTGTTTCTGCATAAAATGCGACTATGCTCAATTTTCTGCTAAGGCGATGAAAAAAATATGATTGGATGCCAAAAAGTGACAATTTAGTAAACCGTAAACGTAACTGTTTTGGTGTATTAGTCAGAGAAACTACTCAATTTGATTTCACTCTTAAAAAGATTTTCCAGTCCTTACCTGCCAAGCCTATTATATTCCCAGCACACTCAATATACTCTTAAATTAACAAAATGAATACCATTTTTTAATTGAGGGGAAACTAAACAGAACTGGCTTCAAATTGGCATGATGAACTGAGTCAACCGACACAGCTTTATTCCGTGGAAGACTAAAGCTATTCACTATGCATGTTTAGATGTATACTATACTTCACATTAACACAAATATAACCTTGTTCTAACCTTGGCAACAAATTCCTTTCGTGTCCATTCTGAATATCTACTGCATACCTATCTTTGCATCCAGTTAGTATCTTTTTGCATAAAATGCATAGTATATTCTACTGTTAATAATTGTACATGCAAAAGTCTCTTAAAAAATATATCATTACTGAATCTTATCTTATTTACGAACAGCAAGAGAGAAAACTAGAAGTCACAGGAACTGATTCATGCCTTCAAATAGGAATATGCAGAAGAAAATAAAATACCAAAACTGAAAAAAAAAAAAAAAAAAAAAAAAAATTAAATATATATATATATATATATATATATATATATATGAGACATCAAAATGAAAATATAGGATGTCAGAAGAGCTTTCCATTCACTGCTAACAACAGATGCCACAATGTATGAACTAATTTTTACCTCCGAAAGAAACAAAATGAAAATGTTAGAAATTGGAGAGTTAAATATTTCCCGCCAAAACAAAATAAGATTATGGTCCTTAAGTTTTTTTTTTAAAACTGGTACCGAAGAAAGAAAGCTGTTTTCTTAATTACAGAGCCAACTTAAATTACCAAAAAACTGAAATATAATTTTAGTTGCATACCTCAATTACATGTTGCATCCAAAATTGCTTCTGATACAATTGCTGTTAGCAGTGATAATATAACCTTTTTGGGGATGTTGTTATATCAGATTTTGTCTTCACTCACAGGTTTTATTTCTGTTGATGAGTTGAAGACTTTGTATAACCTACTGCAGCCTACTTGTAAGTTTAGAATGAACAGTACTGCTTTCAACTGTAAAGCAAATTGAAAAAGTTAGAATTTGGAGAGTTAAATCATAAATGTTTAGGATTTGGATCATCTCCGGTGGAAGAATGGCGTTGATGATTCTCAACCACTCATCTCAGTTTACCACATGCAGTCAACTATATTAATTGATGAATGAACGGTTGAGATCATCACAGTTTATCAAATGTTTCCTTCCATAAAAATTAAAATAAATTCAGGCTCTAACGATTTGAAATTCGCTGGCCAATTGATAGTATCTGCAAAAGATCATCTCATTTATTTATTTTTAATGTCACGGGTTACAGGGTTTGTGTGTGTATCAGAGAAAAGTTATTATTATAGTGTGCTGCTCAATTATTGGAAATGTGAACAAAAGTTGTCAACTGAATGAATAAGGTTATGGAATAAATTAAGTAGCTTTCTACCTCTTTCATCTGTGACTTTTTGTATTTCAATTATGCAGAAAGTATGAAAATTGGATTAGTTTGATGCTATCTCATTTGAGCAATTGCAACGAATACCGAATTTAACAACAGGCGGAGAACATTTCCGTCCTCAGTGAATGTTGAAGGGAAAGTTAGTTCTTCCCCTTCAGTTCTCAGGTTTGATCAAAAGTATTTATTCTTCTAGATACTTCACTTTGCAGTTGGTTCTTGTGTTACTTATAGAAATTCTTGTACATTACTCTAATTTTGTGAATTCACCTAAATGTACCGTGAATTGAGTTTTGCTTCCCCCAATTTAACATTCATTCAAAATAATATTTTAGACAGATACTTCTACCTGCAGTTCCTGGCCATTCCCATGGGTTTATCATGGAAATTGTGAACGAAAACAAATGAAAATTGTGATGGAACTTTTAATCTTTTTCCAAGTTACTTCCTACATTTCAAATAGATTGTCACTTAGTCCTTGACCAGACTATAATAACCTCCTGACGATCTCTGGACAACCATAGCCCCTTTGGGCTGCTCACTCATTCAAAATGAGCTTGGTCTATTTTTGGGTTTTGATCAAGACTTTAAAAAAGGCTTTCCAGCTAGCTCAATATACCATTGAGGCTATGCTCAAAGATGATGAGGAGAAACAGTTCACTTACAAAGCTATCAAGGATTGGCTACAAAAGCTCAAAGATGTTGCTAATGTCCGAGATGACATCTTGGACAAGTGTGCTACTGAAGCTCTGGAATTTGAGTATGAAGGCCTCAAGTGTGGCCTAACATACAAGGTACAAACCTCTTTCTTATCCTCTTTTCATCCTAAACATGGTGTTTTCCGTTACAAAATTGCTAAGAAAATGAAAAGGATGCGGTTGGATGAAAGTGCAGAAGAGAAAGCTTCTAGATTTTATTCAAAGAAAAAGATACTTGCTTGTATTGGATGATGTGTGAGATGATAAACAAGAGGAACTGACAGAGGTTGAGATCTTTATTGGCTTGTGAAGGAAAAGGTACTTCAATTTTGGTCACTACTCGTCTTGCAACGGTAGCAGAAATCATGGGAACAATGCCTCTGCATGATATATCTAAGCTATCAGACAACCTTTAGCCTATCAACCTCAATAAATTTAGCCAAGAAAAGTTGCTTAAAAGTTGAAGGAATTGTGGCCTAAAAATAAGTACACATGAACAATACTTTTTTAAGGAAAAACTAGAATATTTCCTTGGAAATTGAATTTCTATGCCCAAATTGTGGCCTTCAAAACAAAAGGTTACAATTCCAGGTATATTCATGATGAGAAATGCAGAAGCAAGAAATGATGACAGTGATAAGCACTACTAGTTGTGTGTATATTATTAGCATGTGCCTCTCACCAATAAGAATCACCACATTAAAATGCCAACAGAAAATTAGTAAGCAAGGCTTCTCGATCAAATAAATTAGCACAATATCATAAAACATCCTAAAAACAATATCATAAAACATGAGACAAGGCATATAATTCAAGTGGACTAATCTAACTTCTCCTGAAATAAGTCTATGTCTCTTAATGTTTCTTCCTGCATTACCTGCTGGTTATCCAAACTTTTCAGCTCTGCTCAATTTGGCTAGATAACCATGCAATAAATTAGATTTAATTCCATTTTTTTTTCTCTTAATAAGTCTATGAAACTACTATTTTATAGTACAAAAAATCAAATGCTCCAACAATATTTGCAAACGACCTAAGATCAGCAGGTTTCATAACTTCAGAAAACCTATCAATATTGGATTTAAAAGAACTTCTGATGACAATGAAAATATTCGATTTGATTTTCTTTGCGCCGATGCCTATTGTTAATGTGATTTGAAAATAGTTAATGTGAAACATTTAAATCGTGGTTGTTGTCATTGCAATTTTATCTGAGACTCATCAATTTGGACTGAAATTGGATTTGTAGTCTTCTTAATATATTATTGTTTCTGCAAAGTAGAATTTATTATCTCACAGTCCTCATGAGTGAGAGCCCTGCAATTGAGATTTGTGGATTGTGAAAACCAAGTATCAAACCACCATGTATAGATGATATTAAACTAATGTTATTCCTCAGTTGAGTTTTGATGATTGTATAAAAGCACAAGAAACAAGTATTTTATATCTCACAGAATAAAATGCTCCAACATGAGACCACTGTTAAAAAGAAAAGAAAAGAAAAGAAAAGAAAGTGAAGAGCAATACTACAATATTAAAAAGAAAAGATATAAAATATTACCAAAAAAAAGAAAAGATATAAAATAAAGTAGGAGAATAAAGCTTCCTATACGTTAACTATTTGTTAAATAAAATCAAAACCCCTTTTCTCAGTCATCAACATGTGGCAATCCCATCTTTAGGTAGCAATACTATAATCAAAAGAAAACTGGGAGAATATGATTAAAGTGCTTCTTCATGTTAATTAAATGTTAAATCAAAACCCTTGGAATCCATCTTTAGCGTCTATACTTAACTGAAGTACACTTTCACAAGTGATTACTTCCTTAATGATTGAGAAACCTTAACTTGCTTCACTAATTGTTCCAATAATATTGATTTATTATATTGGTTGCCAACTTTTGCTCATAATATATAAGGACATAAAACTTGTCCTGGTCAATTATCTCACATCATACAATACATCCAGTACAACGTAACCTCACTAACATATTCATTTTCACAGTTTAGAGCTTAAGAAATGGCTGAGGCTGTCCTTGAAATTGTGCTTGACAATTTGACCACACTCATCCGAAAGGAGCTTGGCCTATTTATCGGTTTCGATGAAGACCTGAAGAGGCTGGCCAGCTTGCTGTCAACAATCAAGGCTACACTTGAAGATGCTGAGGAGGAGCAATTCACTAACAACACTATCAAGGATTGGCTGCTAAAGCTCAAAGATGCTGCTCACATCCTTGACGACATCTTAGACGAGTGCGCTACTGAAGCATTAGCGATAGAGTACAAAGGATCCAAGTGTGGACTATCACACAAGGTACAAAGCTCATTCTTATCCTCTTTTCATCCCAAGCATGTGGCTTTTCGTTACAAACTTGCTAAGAAAATGAAGAGGATAAGAGAGAGGTTAGATGAAATTGCGGCCGAAAGGAGTAAGTTTCATTTGACGGAGATGCCTAGGGAAAGGAAAGGTGGAGTCCTAGACTGGCGCCAAACCACTTCAATCGTCACTCAACCTATAGTCTATGGAAGAGATGGAGAAAAGGATAAAATCATTGACTTTTTGGTCGGTGATGCATCTCAATTGGACGACTTATCCGTCTATCCAATAGTAGGCCTTGGTGGGTTAGGTAAAACAACACTTGCCCAACTTGTCTTCAATCATGAGAGGATAGTCAACCACTTTGAGCCGATCATTTGGGTGTGTGTTTCAAATGATTTTAGTTTGAAAAAAATTACTAAAGCCATCATAGAGTCTATAACTAAGACGACTTGTGAGGATTTGGAACTAGAGCTACTTCAAAAAAGTCTTCAAGATCTACTTCGAAGAAAAAGATACTTGCTTGTTTTGGATGACGTGTGGAACGACGAACAAGAGAATTGGCAGAGATTGAGATTTGCATTGGCTTGTGGTGATAAAGGCGCTTCAATTTTGGTCACTACTCGTCTTGCAAAGGTCGCAGAAATCATGGGAACAATTCCTCCTCTTGAATTATCAAGGCTATCTGATAAAGATTGTTGGGAATTGTTCAAACAACGAGCTTTTGGACCAAATGAGGTGGAACGGGCCAATCTTTTGGTCATAGGGAAGGAGATACTAAAAAAGTGTGGAGGAGTTCCTCTTGCAGCAATAGCACTAGGAAGTCTCTTGCGTTTTAAAAGAGAAGAAAAACAGTGGCTCTATGTCAAGGAAAGCAAACTGTGGGGTTTGCAAGGTGAAGATAATGTCATTCATGCCTGCCTTGAGATTAAGTTACTTGAATTTGCCAATAAAATTAAGGCAGTGTTTTTCCTTTTGTGCATTATTTCCCAAAGATGAAATTATAAGCAAACAACTTTTAATTGAGCTTTGGATGGCTAATGGCTACATTTCTTCCAATCAAATGTTGGAAGCAGCCGATATTGGTAATGAGGCATGGAATGAATTATATTGGAGATCATTTTTCCAAAATACAGAGATTGATGAATTTGGCCAAATTACAACGTTCAAGATGCATGATCTTGTTCATGATCTTGCTCAGTCTGTTACAAACGAAGTTTGTTGCATTACATATGATAATGGCCTACGTACTGTGTCTGAAGGGACCCGCCACCTTTTCATTTACGATAAAAACTCATTTGAGGAAATCAAGTCAATCCAGTTGCACCATGTCAAATCATTGAAGACCTACGTGGAATGGAACTTTGATGTCCATGAAGCATGTCAACTTTCACCTCAGGTATTGAAATGTTATTCTTTACGGGTGCTTTTGAGTAATAGATTAAACAATTTGTCGTCTTCAATTGGGCGTCTAAAATGTCTAAGATACTTAGATATTTCTCAAGGCCGCTTCAAAACTCTTCCAAAATCCCTTTGCAAGCTTTGCAATTTGGAAGTTTTGAAGTTAGACCTTTGTAATTTTCTAGAAAAGTTGCCCGATGGTTTGACACGCTTAAGAGCTCTGCAACACTTGTCTTTAAGTGATTGTGACTCATTGACAAGCTTGCCTCCTCATATAGGGAAGTTGACTTCCCTAAAGACTTTAAGCAAATACATTGTTGGAGAAGAAAGTGGATTCCTTTTGGAAGAATTGGGACAACTTAACCTTCAAGGAGAGTTACACATAAAGCACCTAGAGAGAGTAAAAAGTGTAACAGATGCCAAAAAAGCCAATATGTCAAGGAAGAACCTGAACCAATTGTGGTTGTCATGGGAGAGAAATGAAGTCTCCCGACAACAAGAAAATGTTGAGCAAATTCTGGAAGCCCTTCAACCTTATGCCCAACAACTTTATTCATTTGGTGTGGGAGGATATACAGGTGCACGTTTTCCACAATGGATATCTAGCCCTTCTCTCAACGATTTAAGTTCTTTGGAGCTGGTGGATTGCAAGAGTTGTTTAAACCTTCCAGAATTGTGGAGACTACCTTCTCTAAAGTATCTAAAAATATCCAATATGACCCATGTTATATACCTATTACACGAGTCATATGATGGAGAAGGTTTAATGGCATTGAAAACTCTTTACTTAAAGAAATTGCCAAACTTGACAGGGCTATCAAGGGAAGAAAGAGAAAATATGTTTCCCCGTCTTGAAGTACTTGAAATCACTGAATGTCCTAATTTTTTGGGATTGCCATGTCTTCCATCTCTCAATAGTTTTTATATTAGTGGGAAATACAATCAAGAATTACCAAGTTCAATTCATAAACTAGGTAATCTTGAATCCCTATATTTCGCCGATAATGAGGAGTTAATTTACTTTCCAGATGGAATCCTAAGAAACCTTTCTTCCTCTTTAAAGACATTGGGTTTTCATCGGCATTCCAAACTTAAGATACTTCCAACTGAAATGATTCACCTTCATGATCTCCAACAACTGTATATTAATGATTGCAAGAACATCGAGGAATTACCACATGAAGTGATGCAAAGACTACATTCTCTCAAGGAGTTAGATATTGTCGGGAGCGACAAGTTCAAATTGTCATCAGGTTTTCAGTATCTAACTTGTCTTGAGACATTGGCCATTGGAAGTTGTTCAGAAGTGGAAGGTTTTAACGAGGCTTTACAACATATGTCTACTCTAAAATCTTTAACATTGTCTGATCTTCAAAACCTAGAATATTTGCCTGAATGCATCGGAAACCTTACCATGCTTCACGAAATAAATATTTATCAGTGTCCCAAATTATCTTGTCTTCCTAAGAGCATCCAACATATCAGTGGTCTGGAAATATTGAGTATTCATGGTTGTCCCGAATTAGAGAAGAGATGTCAGAAGGAAATAGGCGAGGACTGGTCGATAATAGCTCGTGTTAAGTATATTGACATACAAAATGATGGACTAATACACGGTGGACATGGTGGTGGTTATTTCGAGGCTGATGCAGGTTTCCTATGGACTTCTTTATAGCTGGCGACATATTTTATCAGGTATTAGGAAATTCTAGATTTTCTTTTATTAATTCTTTTTAGTTTATTGTTTTAATTTCTCTAAATGGATTTTATTTTATTTTTGTTACTAGGTCCTTAAGTGGTTGTCTCACTTAGAAAGAGAATATGCAAGGCCAAGTTATTGCATAATGGTTCGTTCTCTCTTTATTTGTTGCATGGATTCTTCTCATGTTATTGTATTTCAATTATCGTCAATAAAAGATATGTGAAACAGTGATTTTCCAGTTGTTTAACCATCAGAACATTGTGATTCAATATTTTCAAAGGAATTGCCTTGACGCACATTGTGAATTTTGGGTTTGACAGGAATCAATATCTCGGTGTGCGTTGTTTATATCTAAGTATTTTGCATTTTGTTAAGGATTTTATTGATTCTGGATTGCACTTTTTCACAGGCTGGATATTTTAGATATTGAAGGGATAAAGATTTGGGGTTTCATTTCCCATCTTGCATTTGTCATTTCTTTGTTCAGCTCAAATGAAAGGTAAGGTTTTTGTTGCTTTCTATTTTATCAGTCTTTAGTCATGGCAACATTTCTGTCAGAGATTTGATAATAATGGTGATTTTGAGTGTCTCTACATACACGTCTTTTATTTTTCTTCTGCAATGAACTCTAATATGTTTCGAATTGAAAACGTAATACAACTAACATTTATGAAGCTCAATTCCTAAAATCGGTAGTTTTAAATCCCTGCACATATGTTCAAAGGACTCGCCTTGATGCACATTGTGAATTTTGGGTTTGTTTATATATAGGTATTTTGCATTTTGTCAAGGATATTATTGATTTTGGATTGCACGTTTTCACAGGTTAGATATTTTAGATATTGAAGGGATAAAGATTTGGGGTTTCATTTCCCATCTTGCATTTGTCATTTCTTTGTTCAGCTCTAATGAAAGGTAAGGTTTTTGTTGCTTTCTATTTTATCAGTCTTTAGTCATAGCATCATTTCTTTCATAGCATCATTTCTTTCAAATATTTGATAATACCTGTCTTCCTGATATAACTAAAAGAAATACTACAATTAAAATTTATGAAGCTCAAGTCATAAACTCGGTAGTTTTAAAATATCCCTGCATTCTGGAATAATAAAGTGTTAACTTACTTTTCAGTCGGTGGCATGCTAAGAAACCTTGCTTCTCTGAAGATATTGAACTTTCAATGGCACACTGGACTCGAGCTGCTCCCAACTGATTATTCCAAGAAATGTATATTACATATTGTGACAGCATCAAGGAATTAGAAATTATGTGGTGCCTTATGTTCCGTGCCATCCCACAATGGTCGCAACCAACCACTTCTGACCTGTTTCAGGCATCTCGTAAGGGTGCTCTTTTGTATCACTTGAACCAAGGTTGGTGTTTGCCAATGTCTTCCCTCTCTCCATGAAGTCCTCGCCATCCCTTGCCTTCGGAAGCATATGTCATTTCTTTACCTGCTACACAACCAACAAAATGTTACAAATTTCAGACATTAAGTTGTTTATTAACTTACATACATTGTATCTCCTCATTCTGTATCAAATCAATCAATATGAAACCTTCACTAGTGTTAAACAAATTTTCTCTTGTTCTGATACCTTTTAAATATGATCGTTTAAAAAAAAAGGGAAAAATTGTGTGTGAAGAGCTATACTAAAAGCCAAGACTTATGCTGCAAACAAAAATGAACGATGAAAAAGTGAAAAGTATATTAGAAAACTAACCTCTAGGTAACAAGCAAAGTCATGCAATCATCCACTATCTACCTCTGCATGGTTGTAATAGCTTTTCAACCGAGCATGTTAGTTCTTATTAATGTATTTTCAAGGAATGTTATTTTCAGCTGAGTTAATCACTTTTCGGACATTCCTATACTGTGGCTCGGAAGACTCTGAGTAAATATAAATATATTATGAAAATTTCTATAACATGGTAAATATCTGTAACACTTTATAAACTCAATAGGATCAGCAATATTTATATTTTATTCCAATCTTTAAATATCACTTTGCTTAAATGTGTAGTCATAACATTGAAGATAATACATTTTAAATAAATCTCAAAAATAAAAACAGTATTCATATCATTGAACTATTTTTGAAGATGACATCAGAATTGTAAAGTATCCTTCCTACATATATATTTACAAAGCAGTGGATTTCAGAGCCCACCAAAATCTAAGCTAGACCACTTTCCAACATCGCTAGACGGTGTTGTACCATGTACTTCTAGAAGGTTAACTAAACTATTTCTGTATTTAGAGATTTCTTTCATGTGGTTCAAGCCAAGGAACGCCCAGGAAATCAAACACCTCCCTTTCTGTATACAACTTCATATTTGCAGTACCTTTTGTTCCCTGCTAAATCAAGTGAATCAGGATACAATCTTTCTAATTTTTTCGTAATTAAAAAAAAAAAAAAAAAAACTTACCCGTTTGCCGCCAGAACCCTGAGTGGATGGAAATAACCCTGTATCATCAAGCCTGAATCCTTTAGATTCTGCTTGTTGTCTCAACCTGCACCCCAAAACAGAAAAATTCAATTTTGAGAAAATTATGATTGTTTTTCTATTTCCAATAAAAGCAAAAAAGCATTGATTAAAAACTAATACACATGCGGCTGAAATGAAGTAATCTGATGATACTTATTCTAGTTTACTACATGCCTCTTCATAATCTTATGTTATTGTAATTCATTTTAATTACTAGCCTCTTGTATACGCTACTCACCTAGTACCTAATTGAGTGTTCCCAAGAAAAGTTTGTATAGAGAGCAACAAATATGATTAATTTGTTGAAATGATGATTGACTTAACATTAATGTTATGCGCATTTATAAGGGGTTGAATTGGGAAAATAATATTGAAAATTGAAATGACACAAGTATTTCGGGACAAATTTTTGTTACATGAGTCACTCACTGTGGGACGGAGGGAGTATAAACATTGAATTTCTCAATCCATTTTTAAACTCTGAGATGGTAATAAAAAGTATGGTTATGGAAGCATCCATTTTTAAATGAGAGAGATGAAAATGCAAGATTGGCAAGTTTTAGAGAAGATATCTATTCGTTTCAGTCACAATAATTGAAAATTCAGTGCAGAGGGAAGCAAGAATACCTCCTATTTAATACATCATTCCCGGTCCAAGCTACAAGTCCGAAAGCATATATGTCTCTTGGGTAAACCTGCCAAAAAATTAAATTCATCATATGCGCTTCTGAAATGTTAATAACTAACAAGTTTGGATGTTCAAAATTGGCTAAGCAACAAAGTACAACGAACAATATGAGCAATAGAGAAACACCTTTACATTTTACGAAAGGAAAGAAATCGAAAAAGAGGCAAAAGTATGAATAATCTCAGAAGTATCATATAAAAAAGAATGCAAGTACAACTGCACAACAATATATACAATGCTATATATGTCAGACGTGAGGAAAACTAAATAAAAAATCTTTAAACTCCCATCAGCCTTCATATATACAGAAGTATCATATAAAAAAGAATGCAAGTATAACTGTACAACAATATATACAATGCAATATGTCAGAAGTAAGGAAAACTAAATAAAAAATCTTTAAACTCTCGTCAGCCTTCATCAGACATTCTACGAAGAGATACTGTCTCTCACCTTTAAATCAATACGATGTCGCAACTCCCGTCCAGGATAAGTGCAAAAACCAAAGTATGTGCCAACACCAGAATCAGTGCCCTGTGCATACAAGGAAAGGTTATTGCAGAAACATCTACCAGTATGACTCACAAGGATCTACATAGATCTACAAATAGATACACAACCATTTACATATATCTACAAATTTTACAGTTACGACATTTATGCAACTTCTAGATCCAAGGAGACACGTATTTTGGATGATATCAATTAAGGACTTGCAAAGGAAAAATGCTATCTATGTTTTGCAGGAAAGCTCAGTCAGCCAAATAGAAATACATTTGTAGACAACAAGCAAAAGCCAACAATACCTCTTCACTGTGAGAACTGAAAATCAAATCCTCCCTCAGGAAATTCATATCCTTTAAACGATTTACAAACCTGGGCAAAAATCCTTTGTGACTGCAATGAACAAATCAAATGAGTGTCTGAACAAGAGAAAAGAATATTCCACAAGTAAAAGAAAGTGCAGAATGATAGTTAATCACATTTTCCTAACAGAATGATCAAAGGGATTGTCATAGCCATTGCATGTTTATATACTTTTCCAAATGGAAATGTAAAAGAACAAAAGAAACCAAGGAAACTACATAATTACAACTTATGTAACTCATTGAACAGCTTAGAAGTTAGAATACAGACAACAATTCAATCAATCAAAGCAAAACTGTATCTAAAATTAAGTAATACTTCTAAAGGAATCTTTTAAGAATTTAGTTAAACCAAGGGAAAATTTGGTGCATGGAACCAAAAACTAATATCATTTTCTATACAGAAGGAAAACTAATCAGAAAAACATTAAAAATGACATATATGTGTTGATTGAAAAGCATACTTTCAGTTGGAATTTGGAAACACCTACATTTATCTGCTGATTTGTCAAAAAGCACAGGATATAAAATCAAGCAGTACCTTGTTCCATCAGGATGTGTTATAATGATATCAATGTCCCCGCAGGTAGCTTTTCCACGTCTATATGATCCTCCACAAATAATAGTAACCTGAATGAATCAACAAAAGAGTAACCAGGTTTTCATTGTCATGCATCAATTCTGATTGAGGGAGCAACAATTAAAAAGACTCTGGTGTACGTGAGTAATATAAGAATTATCAGCAATCTGTAAGTGAAAGCATGAACTAAAATACAGGAGGTTATAGAAACCAGGGATCCTAAAGAGTAACACGTTGTAAATTGCAAGAAAAAAATGAGAAGTTCTCAAAACAAGACAAATGACAGAAGTTGAAGATTGGAGATTTCTGAATGTGACCTAAATCATTCATATCATCACTTTTTATATTATTGTGTCCCAAATAATGTCGACAGATTTCATATAACAGATTCTTATCAAACATTTGTGACAGAATAGAAAACTCATATCAATCTCAGTCTAGCCAAAATTTTGTTGTGCTCATGCTCACCCCAGGCAAGAGATCCTCCCCAACTTTCTGCAAAATTTGTTCCATCTCTTGAACCTGTCAAATCAAAAAGACCATCGGTGATTTTTGGTGAAATAAAACAAGTACTTTTTTTGGGGAAATAATTGTATGTAAAAGGTGCAACCCGGACACACCTCATGGCGTGGAATCCGTTGCCTGATATCATCAAAGTATTTCAACCCTAACTTCTGTGCATTCGTAAGTGAATCATCATTCCTAAGATCATCTAGTGTACGATGTCCTTTGTCATACAATTTCAACGCTGTGGCTGGACCTATACCCCATACTTCTCCAAATAAGGATATTGTTTGCACCTATAGTTGAATGAGATTGAAGAAGGATAAGGCAACAAGATTGCAATTGAAATGTCAAAAATAGAGTGTTACCATTTTTTGGAATATACACTATTTCCTATAACATAATCGACCAACTAACCAATAAAATTCAATCTGTAGGACAGTAAGTTATCAAACACTGTTTTACAAATGTGTGCTTCTGTACATGTGCATAAAATTTAATAAATATGATGCAAAAGTGTTTAAGAAAAAGATTAAGTACTTCATACCTTTTCATCAGTTTCAAAGTGTTCCAATTTCGATAACTTCCCAGTAGTGATTATCTCCTGAATCTGAAGACAGTAAAAAGTTTGTTTGTCTATTATCTGACCAAAACAAATTGCTCAATAATTACATAGGAAAAGGCACAAATGTCTTATTTAGGACCAAGTTCGTCTTATTGTGGACGAAGTTCAGATTTTTGTATTAACAATTGATTTTTCTATAAAATCAATTTTTATAAGCTGATAAAGGAAAGTGAATAAGCAGCATGCCTGAATATTAGCTCGCATAAAAATTAATAGACTAGTACTCAATTATCCTTTAGATGGCTCACCGCCCTTATTCCATAATAATAAATGACAGTTATAAGCACTTAAGAAACGCTCCCTTAAAAACTAATTGCCCAGGTGGGACTTAGGCACCCCATAATAATAAATGACAGAGATAAGTCTCTACCTATTATAGCATTGTGCCCAAGATAATTTCTAGGTGGCTGCACTCTAGAATACTTCATTCGCCCTTTTTCTGGCAAGCCCGTCTGTAGGTAGCCCTTTGTGAAACGCATGCAACTAGGTTTGGTACCATTTGACACACAAGTGACACAACCAAGCACTTAGGGAACCCCGCCCTAAAAAATAGTTGTCATATTCAAGACTCTTAAGTACTCCACCGAGCATCCCATACTCTTCGATGTGAGACTTAGGGATCCCCTAATTACCCATGTTTCTACCAGACAACGAGGACCATAGGACAGCTAAACGATATTATTCCGCTAGAGATAGCTGACATTTTGGCTGAGGGAGATCTAACAGGAGAGAAGAACAATAAATCTATTAACAACTATTTAGAAACTAAACATAAATTTTGTCATTCAAACTTCCAGTAGATAAGCAGTGTCAGAAGACAGCGGCCGCTAAGTTAAGAAAAAATGTCTAGTCATAGACTTCACTTACATGGTCCTTCATTGATTTTCCAATTGACGGGAGGTTTTCTATCTGGTCCGCGCTTTCAATTTTAAATGGCAACTTCTCAATCACTGAAATAGCCTTGTGATAGCTAAAGGATCTCCGGTCCTCCCCCATCGCTTTCAACAGCATTAGCACAATAAGTAAGAGCTTTAGAATAGCCGAAAAATAAGAAGTACAGAAATCTGTAGGAGTCAAATGAGCCTTATACCTCTATATATGTTCACAAGTTTCCCAAATATTTCGGTAATTTTCTTGTTTTGATCAGGTGGGCAGTACGGCAAGGATGACTGTAGTTTGTTCACCATGATAGACGAGTTTCAACAAGGCATAAAAATTAGAGTATGACATTAAAAATAAATATCATAAATGTATCATGTATGAGCTTCAAAGACATTTTGATTGATTTCTCTTCGATCTATAACTAAACACAATTATACAGAACTAGATATAAAGAAAAGTATGGATATATTTGTCAAAAGTTTATTCTATTCAGAGAAGGCAGAGGAAAGTTTTGCATGAAAAAAATTTAAAGCAACTAATCTTCAACTGTAGGGATATATATATCTTACAGCTTCATTTTCAGCATCAAGGTGTTGCGGTCTTTTATCAGCATAATTTAAACTCTCAACTTCACCAGGACTGCTTGCCGTGCTTGTTGATGAAAGTGGCCCATTTTCTCTTCTATCTTCATTACTTCCTAGGTTTACAATTTCTGTATCCTCGGAAGATGATTTGATCTTCTTATTCTGTAATTGATGAGGTTCGCAAGAAATGCTCCTGTCAGTTGGCTTAGGATCCAAAAACTTCTCAGGTTCATTGATACCTTTACCTTGAGAATCCAACTTCAGTACATACAGATCCTCAGATAGTTTCTCCCCTGATTTCAAGCTGTCCTCCAGCCATTGATAAAGGAGAACTCGCTGCAAAAACCATCATTAATCAAGAAAAATGAAAACATGCAAAAGCACATTCTGAAAATAAAAATAGAAACTCACAGTCTGCACTTCAAAGGTGGTTGTTAAAGTTAACCAAAAGAAATTAACACAAGTCAATGAATAAAATATAAAAGTCCTAAAAGAAGCAGCTCAAAACATGACTAAGCCATTCAAATACTAATAATATATATGTCAATTTTGATGCTTTAAAGATATACACAACACAGCACCAAATTAGGAATGGATTCCTGTAGTCAAAATGCCATACACTAACTGCAGTCAGATAATTGGGACCCTCAGATTGAGGCGGTTTAAATTCAAAGTTGATTCGAACCTAAACTATGAACCATTTAATCTTCATCCAATGGTTCCGACTTGATTACTGCGGGGAATGTGTGGTATTGTGACGGCTAGTAATCCAAATCCTCAAATTGGCCCTTTATTAAAAATTGCATCACCTTGGTCCTCAAAAGATTTAGGCACTTCAAATTGATCCTCATGAAAGTACTACATTAATTGGAGGACCAATTCATTTTTTAAGGGACAAAATAAGTGTTTACTCAGTCCAGTTAGCATGTTTTTCTCACCACATCAAAACAGTAGAAAACTCAACCTATGAAGTACTAACACAGACGCCTGATAATGACACATGAATATCAGTACTAACACAAGAAAATAGAAGTGATTGAATGTAACCACATGCACCAGGGACAGACACCGAGATGCGTTAGACAAACACCTCATCAAATTGGTCCTTAAGAAAACATTATATATTTTGTTTAGACTCGGATATCCGGTCCAAGGACCGACTAATCCAAGGGACACCAATGTCACCATCCACTAGTGGGGAGGCCATTTAAAGCCAGACTTTTGCTTTGTATGGACTGACCCAACATAGATGGTGACACCAGGAGGATACAAACCTGAGACCTTGAGAGAAGCACATTCCAAGGTCTAAGCATTCACCACCAGCTCAACCCCTTGTGGGGTTCAAGAAAACATTATATTAAAACCAGTGTTGTCAAATAGTGATGCCATAATACTATAACACAGTGGAACTTGAACTCAATATTGCTCGAGGATACCCTATTTAGTACAAAGTGTCGTCGAATGGTGGCTATAGAGGCGGTGCTATAGCAATGTAGCATAGCAGAATTTGAATTGAAAACTGATTAAAACAATAGTAAACTCAACCACTAACAAATTACAGAAAGTTAGAAGTTAAAAAATCAAACCCCTTTAAAACGTGACAAACGATGGCTATCAAATTCCTGCAGAATAGTAAGTGAATCCACAGCCAAAACATGAGTAACACGTTTTGAAAACCGCTCCTCTATAACAGCACCCATTTGCACCATCCTCTGCTTCCAAATCTTACACAGCAAAAAATGAAACAAATTTGAAAAAAGATAGAAACTTTGGAATTGAAAATAGATAATAGAAAATGGGTTTTGACTTTTGAGTATAAAAAAAAAAAGGTTTTTAGTGTGAACCTGTAATCGACGAGCTTGAACTCCTTTTGCGACAAAGAAGACAAACATTCCAGAAAACATTCCATGAGGATCAGATTGTTCCTTTTTTGTCTTTGGCGACATTTTGATTAGCGCTTTTGTTTCTTCACTTCATTTATTTACTCATTCGTCGTTGCTTTTTCCTTCTAAGAGAAGCCATGGATGATGTATGTGAGTCTGGCTGCAAGTTTCGTGACACGTGTGGACACGTAGATAAATTATTATTATTATTATTATTATTATTATTATTATTATAATTGGACCAAACTTATCTACGGTTCCGTATACTATTCCATATATATTCACTGCCCTATATGCTATTCCATGTATTTTCACCGTCGTTAACGATCATTAATCTCCGTAGGAGAATGTGAGGCACACAAGTTGGATTCTTTTCTCCCAACCGAATTTTCTCTGTATACATGAGTCGGGAATCGAACCTCCGACCACTTGTTTAAGGGGACCAAGACCCTCACCACTTAGATCAATTCATTGTTGAATCGAATATTTTAAATTGGACCACTTGGACCAAATCTCATATGATTTAAAAATAAATTTACATAATTAGGTTACTAGCAAGTGGCTTATGAGATATTTTAAATTGTTCAGCAATGATCTAAAATAATGCTCGGACATTATCATGTTAATCAAAACAAGTATGGATACTAGCAAGGATGTTGTTGGCCTTTATGAACTTCATACTGAGACAATTAGATCAATCTCATTTTCGTAACAATCAACATCATCTGAAAGGCTAATTTAAGTAATAGAAGATGGTTTGTCTTTCCGAATAGCATAATTAATATGATTTACGAATTAATCAAATATTTCTTCTTTGTAATTGCACAATATTTTTTTGTAATTCTTTCCATACCTTATAGTTTTCACCCCTTAATTAGTTTGGAAATTTCACACTTAAAATCAGAAAAATTCATTCGATGCAAAATTTTAAATATGCATGTGTATCATTAAAATGAGGACTATTAAACAAATATCATGTTTTACCAATGTAAAACTATATGAACCAAGTGACACACTTACATATGGACTAAAAGTTTTATTCAATTGGATTCATATAACCGGACAACAAAACTATCAAATTAAGTTACTTTGTCTAATTGCAAAGGATAAATTAGAAAATATAATTTGATATTTCATCCTAATTAATCATACATAAACATAAAGCACCAAATAATGTTGATGTAGTTTCTCTTTGATTTAGTTTAAATTTTTGCTTTGGATGTGTTGATTTTTTGTTTGATTGTCATATTTATGAGTTTCTTGTTTGTTTTTTGCTCGAACAAGTGGCCAGAACATAGAAAATCAGTTACAATACGAGAGCGCTTGCAACATCAACGTACACAAAATACCTGTAAAACAAGACATGATACAACAACACCATACAATAACACAGAACGAATAAACACCATAGTAAAATGAAAATAAGTATAATGAGTGAAGGACAATATGATCATTAAACAACTTACCTATGTTAGACGTATGACACACGATGTAGAGGGTTGAATAGGTCGTGAGTATTAACTTCGATGTTTTAAAAATATTTGGCAATGGAAGCATTTCCCGAATCAACTACACCCCAATCTCAAATGCTATCGGAAGCGGATTATATGCGCGTTAAACCGAAAAATAGATTTGCGATAAAGATAAATAATTATGTCAATGTTATTCAAATTCCTTTGAGAAAAGAATTTAAACGTAGAATTAATGCCTTGTTAATCAATTGAACTTGGTTAACATGTTTTTCGATGAAAAACTCTGAATAACTAAGTTTTCAATTTGGTGTAAAAAAGCACAATTTGGTGTAAAAAAGCACAAGTTCAATAGTGAATTTTTATGGAACACTTGGTGTGTGATATTCAAAGGTTTTCTTCAAAATAGTGAAATCGCACAACCTAAGTATCAATCGAAATTCCAATTGAACTACAACGGTTAAGAGTTCCACATCAGTTGAGAGATGGTCTGACTAAGTATTTATATACTGGAGGCAATCCTCACCTTACAAGCCGGTTTTGTAAGGATGAGTTAGGTCCAATACTCATTTCTAAGAACAACAATGAACAATTAATTAAGAATAGGCAAATAAAGAACACATGAGATTTGCTTAAGGAGTTCTCCAATATTCGTCGTAAAACCAATATTCTACCATATCTAACAAGATTCAAAGGGACAAATGATGCCATACATTCACATAAATTTTGATAATTAAAGAAAAACAATTAATCCATGATTAATTTGAATACTAGTACATTTTTATTTTATTTTAAATAATTAACACTCACAAAAATAACAACTAAAATCCAAATCCAACTTCTACATGCACATTTCTTCAACTTTTTTCCTAAATCACTCTAAATAAATCACTTTTCTCCACTAATCAAATGTCCATTCTTATTATTGTTCATCAATTGATCAACAAAATCATCAATATTCTTATCAGAACTACCACCTTCACTAACAGCATCCCTAGCCAATTTCTTCCATTCATTAGCATTCTTTCTAATAACTTCACTTCTTTCACCTTCCATCACAGTCTTCAAACTCAACACAAATTCTTCCCTCTTCACAACACCATTTTCATCCTCTTTTGGCCTCACGCCTACTTCCCAAATCTCTTCCAAAAATTTTGCATCAGGCAATTGATCAGCCCATTGTGGCAAACAAACAACCGGAACACCGAGACTTAAACTCTCCAGTGTCGAATTCCAACCACAATGTGTCACAAAACATCCAACAGCATCATGTGCCAATAATTCAAGTTGGTTACACCATGTTACTATTATACCCTTTTCTTTTATTAAATCTTTGTACCCTTTTGGTAATTTTCCTTGTTCTGATTCTCTTAAAACCCATAAGAAATTTACTTCACTTTCTTTTAATCCAAAAGCTATTTCTTCTATTTGTTCTTGTGTTAAAGAAACCATGCTTCCAAAGGAAATATATGCAACTGATTTAGATGGTTTTGTTTCTAACCAATTGATGCAATCTTCACTTAATGGCTTCCATAAATTTGCTCCATAACCTTTGTCTCCTTTGATTCTTCCATCTAAGTAAGCAGAAGGAACCATTGGACCAATTAACTTAGCTGGAAATAGCTCAGTTAGTCCTTTCATAACCTTCAATACAAAAAGGATTTTGTTAATCATCAATTCATCATCCATATAAACTCATAATGAATTAGGGGAAAAAAAATCTAGAGAAAGAGGGAAATTAGAATATAATTATATTTCATTTTTACTTCTACCCAATATTTTTTTTATATAATGGTAACATTTGTTAGCAAGGTTATAAATTACAGGGGACACAATTCTTAAAATAACAAAAACTTTACCCCACTACGATTGATGTGATTTATTTTTGTTGGTACAATGATTGATGTGATTTTAATTGTATAGACAAAGATCTCAAATCAAATCATGAGGTAAAGATATTAACGGATACTATAGGTCGATTAAGGGACTCATGACGGTTCGGTTAATTAAGGTTATTTTTTTCAAAGATTACATATAGTTAATTTTTTGTGCGAACATATGTAAATGTATCTTTTTTTAAAAGTTGAATCTCGAAATGTGGATCTCGAATTGTCATTGACATTTGGTCATATATGCAAGGATTTCATCTGCTAAAAGTTCTATATTAATCTTTAGTGATTATTTAATTATCTTTATCTCTTGGATTGTTATTATTTTAGCATATTAATTTTTAAAAAAATTTACCCTCTAAATAAAAATTAGTTAAAGAAAATTAATATATTCAGTCCAAAAAATTAAATAAATGAATTTCTTTTGACTCACTTTTACTTGTAATTAAGAGTATACCAATTCATAATAAGGATATAGGAGTATTAGTATAAAATTCATCTTTCTCTTTTTTAGATTCATTATAAAACTATTGTATCTGGACAATATTACGGTCTAAATACATTAGTTTTACAATAAATCTAAAAAATCAAACTTCTCTTATAACAAGAACTAAAGGGAGTATGAAATAGTCAAATTCTGACGAATGAGTATTTAAAAAATAGTCAAATGCTGACGAAGGATGGTAATTATGAGTATTTAAGAAAAGAAATAAATAATGATTTTCTGGATAAAATAAACATAAAAAAATGATAAGAATTTGTACCTCTCCTTCTAAAGCTTGAAAGGTATTAACAAACATCCAATCAGCAAGATTCAAATTAGAGAATTGACTCAATTTCATAGCCATATAAGCAGGGTAACTTTCTGGAAATCTTATAAAACTTGGAAGATCTCTACAATTCAATGGAGGAATACCAGGAACAATCAAAGGCAAATCATCAACCTTAACAGGAATTTCAATCAAACCATGATGTATACGACAAAAAATGTTACAAACAGCAGCTGAATTAGTGAAAAAAGCAGCACCATAAATCTCATGTTTTTTAGCAACATCAAGTGCCCAAGGTAGAAAAGAATCATACACAATGCAAGTGATTGGTGTTGAAGTTTTTTGGTATTTATGAATGAGATTTGAGACTGTTTTCGAACCATTTGATTTAAATGAAGTGAGAAAAAGTTCAACATCATTGGCTTGTGAAAAGCCTGATTCGTCGAACCCATCTGAGATCGGTTCGACTGAGATGTTTGGTGCTGTTATAGATTTAACTGTGTAATGGGTTGTTGCAAATGTTGTTTTAATGCCTTTTGAAACTAATCGCTTAGCGAATTGGATTAGTGGACTTATGTGTCCTTGTGCTGGATATGGGATTACTAAGACATGAACATTGTTGTTGTGAATGCTCTGCACACCCATGTTTGTGTTTTTCTCTCTGTTTTTCTTTCTTGTGTTTGTGTAATGAGTTGTTCTCAAGTGTCCTATTTATACAGGTCATAGTCTAATAAAATAATGAGTTTAGTCAAACTGTTATATTAAAAGTTTATACGAATATTAATTAAATGTTTACATTAGGTATAAATATATTTATATACTCTTTTTGATTTTTAAAAATAAACAAAAAAGTAATTATTTATTCTCCCGTGAAAAAATTATTTGCCAAACTTTATTTATCTTGCAGCCGAATTCTTAACTATTAGGGTCCATTTTTCATAGGAACCAGATGGTTATAACAAAAAAAAGTAACTATTAGATTCATTAAAAAAAATAATACATTTAATCTGTAATATATTGTGCAATCTCATTTTAATTAGACCCAATCTCATCCTTAGCGTATTGCATTATTGCATGTGGGATTTATTTATTTATTTATTGTTATAATGATTGCATGTGGTATTGATATTGTTGCCTAAAAGAGTACAGGCCAGGCAAATAAAAAGTAGTCGACTTCAAAATCGATTCTAATTGTCTCATTGCGTGCTTGTTTTTGCTTTAGCAACTCATCAATTAATGTCCTCTCAACACTTGTACGTGAAAATAATATGGCTAAAGTTATCATTATCATACAATCTTATTTTAATCCAAACATCTTAATTAAAACTATGAAAAGTAACTGCTGTTAGGACTTAAATACATGATGAGAGTTTAACTCAAAAGATTATTTCAATAGATGTGAAAATCTCATTATTTAAGTATCATATTAAACATTTTAAAATACTCGATAATAAACTCCTAACATAACTACTAACTTTTTTTGGACATTTGTATTTTCAAATTTGCACATTAAAAAAAAAATCTAAATTTATACTCTAATTAAATAAAACAAAAAATATATATTTAAACTTTCTACTCATGGTTGGTCAAAACGAAAGGTTACCAAAGCCCTAACTTTAGGTCTCTATCAAAAAATTATTTTTTATTAAATAAAAAGACTCCATGTATAGACAAAAAGTCTCATAAAATAAAAGTTATTTCAAGTCTCCCTTACTACTAAAAATTATTGCATCGATCATATTTTTTTAAAGCAACCAAGATGAATATATTAATAAAAAAGACATATTAAATTGACACACGGTGTGCACAATTCATATGCCAGAATAAAGGTTAATACAAAGCAAGAGACATCCATCGAGTAGCCTCCAAACACAATAATGGGTTCGATATCGGTCAAAGATTTTGAATTTCACCTCAAACCACCATCAAGTATGAATTTTGATTTTATCAATCACGAAATCTACTTCAACAACTTTCTAATTAAAAACACAATCATTTTTAACTTTCCAAATCATTCAAATTGTCATCAACCAAATAATTTTGAAACCGTCTTTAATCTTAAAAAAACAAACTTGAAAACCACTAAATTGAAGAGCATTGGATCAATCATGATTCAATTATGAGAAGACAACACTACTAAATTTCTTGTGAAAGTAGTCATATCTGGCTCAAAAGAAAACACTAAAAATATCATTTAATCTTAGTTGAACGATTTATGTACAAATTTGTGCACAACAATATAATTCTTTTTCTATAGTAAAAAAATACAATTCTTTTTCAAGTTTAAAACATATAACAGTAATATTGGAAATGAATTTTAATATAAATTAAGATAATATTGATATTTTTCGAAATTGAATTTTTTTTAAAAAAAAATAAAAGAAAATTATGAGTAACTCTCTCATATGAAAGATATATCGACGTTAAAAGTTTCTTCAAATCTATACTTTCATTTGGTTATAAACTACCTTAGAATTTAAGATAAATACATGAGGAATATTTATCAACATGACCCAAAATTCAAATTCATAAAGACTGATTTTTTTTATTTTTTTTTTACTCATACAACTTAGGCACCAATGATTTGCGGTGCCAATGGTAGTAGGAATTCAAATTCATAATATATGTATCGAATTGTTCACCTATATGCATTATTGTTTTTCATAATAAAGAGAATACATGAGTTTTGATGTGGACTTTTCATAATATCAACAATATCCTTAATTTTTTTTAGTTGAAACAAAAATCTTCTATTAACAAACTAACCATAACATATGACATATATATTTTTTTGAACATAGACTCTGTCTGGCCCGCTAGTTTAATATAATCTTTATGGTGATTTGTTTCCTGTAATGCATAGATTAATAGTGTGTTTAGTTTGAAGAAAATTAATAAAGAGAGATGAAAGAAAATTATAAAAATTAATGAGTAAACTTAGACAAAAATAGTCAAACTTCATTTATTAATTTCTGTAATTTCCTTTTCACTCCATTTCTTTCCCTCTCAAACCAAACCAAACACACCGTAAGAGTTGTATAGTACAGTATGAAGGATGTTTACGTGCTCAAATTGCCAATTATGAAAATAAATTGTCAAATTAAGTTTATCTAAATTTTAGGTGTCGTTTAAGGAAACGGAAACAAAAAATGATTGAAAAATTTGATAGAGATACGCAATGAAGTAATAGGTGACGAAGTAATAGGTGACGGCATATTAGTGACGTCATAATTATGTAACAGTCATGTTTCGGCCATGTGATGTGGTCATCATGCATGGATTCATGACCGATTGATAATTGTCCTTTTCAGGCGTTCCGTTTTATTTTGCAGCTTTTTTAAGAAAAATTATTGTACTGTCTTAAATATTTCATGACACGTGTTTTTTCTTTTATAAGCATCTCAAGACACATGTTAAATTAAATGCTTAATTAATAAAATAGTCCCTTAAAGATATTTTTGGTTTCACATAGGTCCCTTAGAGAAAAAAAGGTCCGAATAGGTCTCTTAAAGAAAAAAAAGTCCGAATAGGTCCCTTAAAGACATTTTCGTTAATCAGTTTGGTCATTTTCGTCCATTTTTTTGAGGACCAAACTGATTAACGGAGATGTCTTTAAGGGACCAAACTGATTAACGGAGATATCTTTAAGGGACCAATTCAGACCTTTTTTTCTTTAAGGGACCTATTTGGTCCTTTTTTTCTTTAAGGGACCAATGTGAAACCAAAAATGTCTTTAAGGGACCATTTTACTAATTAAGCCTAAATTAAATTATTGTAGTCTCTCGTGACCTCAGCTTAGTTGATAGGAACATCACACTATATGTGCAGGAGTTCGGGTTCGAATTCGAGACACTCCACTTATTCACTTTAAGATGAATTTTCTAGCCACAAGACTAATCGACAAAAAAATTAAATAATTGTACTTCCTCGTAAACCAAAAAAATATTGTACTACTACCTCTCCCAACCAAATTATAAGTTAGTTTTAAAAAAAGAAAAAACTATCAACTTATAAATTACTACCTCCGTCCCATTTTATAAGACTCACTTTAACTAAATACCCTGGTTATATGTCTTATTTTGACCATAATTTTATAAGAGTATATAAATATAAATATTTTTATATAAGATCTTTCATATGTCTTGTTTTGACTAACTACATTTTTTTTGTCAAGTAGCCTAATGACTAAAAATTCTACCAAGTATCTCAAGACACATGTTAAATTAAATAATTGTACTTCCTCATAAACCAAAAAAATACTCTCTCTGGTCACTATTATAAGCAAAAAAAATCTTTTTTTAGATTCATTAAAAAATAATGTATCTAGTCAATAATATAAGATCACATATATTACTTTTTTAATGAACCTAAAAAATAGTTTTTTGTTTATAATAGTGACTAGAGAAAATATTGTACTACTACCTACCTCTCCCAACCAAATTATTCTTTTTTTTTAAAAAAATAATATCTATCAACTTATAAATTACTACCTCCGTCCCATTTTATAAGACTCACTTTGATTAAATGCACTGTTTATACAGGGTCTGCCCTGTGGGTGTGCAAGGTGAGCCACCGCACAATGCCTCAAACATTTAGGGGCATCTAATTGTTTATATCAGTCTATTAAAAAATTTATATATGTAAAAAAAGTTAATTACTTTGTTACTACTAAAAATATTTTATTACTCAAAAAAGAAAATTTAATAGACATACTCTTAATGTTGATTGAAAAAAAGCAACATTACAAGAAAGTTTTTTTTTTCCGAAGGAAATGTAAAGTTGATAATGGTATCTGATTGAAGATGTATTTTAATGTTATTGATTAAAATATGTCGCTTTTAGATGTTATTTACTATGATAACTATTTTTTATGTTATTTACAATTTAAATAGAGAATGATTTTTTTTTAAAAAAAAATTCATATTTTTATTAAAGATCCATTTTTTATTTTCAAACAGGGCCTCCAAATACTCGGCACCGGCCTTGTGTTTATATGTTTTGTTTTGACCATATTTTTCTAAGAATATACAAATGTAAATATTATCATATAAAATCTTGTTCATATGTCTTGTTTTGACTAACTACATTTTTTTTTTTGGTCAAGTAGCCTGGTGACTAAAATTTATACCGTTAAGATGGATAAGTGGGGTGTCTGGGGTTCAAACTCTGCATATAAAATGTGATATCTCTTACCAACTAATTAGTTAAACTCACGTGGACTTATAAAATGAAACATAAAAAGGAATAGAGGGAGTATTAATCTTGAGCTGCGGTTAGAAGTGGAAAAACCGTAAAAAAATGACGATTGCTAGATCATTAATGAAGAATAATTTTTAATCTAACTCATAATTTATTTTTTTATACGACATTAATTACATTTTTTAATTTGTGTAAAAATAGGGTCAAAGTGACTTATATTTTGGTCGGTGCATACACCTTGAATTACTAGGATTTCTATTTTGTCTTTTAGGATTGAATAGGAGCTGGTGTGCTTAATTTCTCAACATTCATCTTATTTCTATGTGGTAAGACCTAGTCCCCCTTGTAATTATATTATTTTTCTTTTTTATTAATAATATGAGCTATAGGTGGAGGATGAGGAAGGATAGGGTGCCTACTTTGTTGGAACTGTTGAGGCAAAATCCTAATTTGATGTTTTAAAGATAACAAACATCTTAATTATATTTTAAGTGAATTCTGATATTTTTGTGATCTAACAAGTGCTCTTGAATGATTAATATAGACAGGAACAAAAGTTCATTCATTATATATCACTACACTTAAATTGATTGAAAACTGCAAGTTTATGAGAATGATCAGAGAACATTCTCCAATCTGCATTTTTTCTCACGTGCAAAGCTATACATCAACAATAAGCACTTAATTGATATCACCTGAACAAGAGACAAATAAGCACTTTTACAAAGGACTTCATTGAAGAGAATCTCTACATGATATAAGTCATTTAAAGCAATGATTAAATGATAGCAAAAGAAATTAAGCTTCTTATTTGGTCATGTTTAAGGAATAAACATGAACATGTCTTTGACAATTTATTTCTCAAGCTCACATGCTCTATTCAGAGATTATTTGAAGACATTTATGGACCAATGAAAAGGAGACAACAAGTTTGAAATGGTACCTCTCAAAGGACTTCATAAAATATATTTCACTATGCTCTTGATCTACAATGGAAAGCTACTTGTACTTTTACAAGAACACGTGAATAGTAAAAGGATAAGAAGACCAGCTATCATCATATGATCATCATGAATATCTTGAGGCCCACGAAATCAAAACAAGCAATGCACACCTCTCTATTTGATCTAGGCCAAGAATCAGAAATTACTCTAGGAGAACGATCTAAGAACGTTCCAGAATCAAGTAGACTTTCTGCTCTTGATCGAAAGATTCTCTCCAGCTGTTGTAGTTGATCTTCCAAGGCTTCAACAGTGCTTGTTCTTGGAGAACAAGTTCATACAGCTCAAAGATGCTCAACCTCATGTTCCTCATGACATCATCATTCTAAGAATGTTCTCAAGAAGCATCTTCTCTCTCATCAAATATTATTTGAATAATATTGATCTGATTTTTTAAAGACTAACGGCTAGTCTTTGGCAACACTCCAACCTGCTTGGAGACCACGAAACAAAGGACAAACAACATCTATAAATAGCACACTTGGGTGCTTTGAAGATTCAAGAGTTTCAACTACAAAAATCAACATCTACACTTGTCTTTTTCGACCAAGTCATTAAACTCTTCCACTCTCACTTCAACTCTCTAACATCACATACTTGAATCAGTATATCATTGAGTGAATTGAGTGTATTCTTCTGTTAGCTTCTCAACTTGATTTTCTCTTCATTTGAAAGCTTGTGATCCGAACAATTCATTGTAAAAGATTGGCTCAAGTCGATACGTAACTATTGATTGAGTGACACCTTAGTTTGTAGGACTGAGGTAGATATTAAGCTTGTAGGGCTTAAGGTTATTGATCTTGGTTTAGATCAAGGAGGTTTGTAATTTGAGATTACTAGTATCTCAAGATTATAGTGGATACTCACGGAGCGTGAGGGACTGGACGTAACTCATACTATTAGGGGGTGAACCAGTATAATTGTTGTGTGTTGATTCTCTCTTCCCTTATCTTTTATTTTCAGCAAACGCTAAGCACACAATTCACTTTGAATTTGTTTTACTGCTAACCAGATCGTTCTGAGATCATTCTAACGCTTTCTGTTGAGTTATATTTTTAAAAGATAAATTTTAATAGGTTCACAATTCAATCCCCCCTTCTTGTGAAAAATTTTGCTACTTCAGGAACGTCTATCTCTACCTTTATATCTACATGCTATTAATTTATCAAAATAAGGTGTATTAATTTAATAATACCTTTATATCTAATTAACGCATTAATTTAATAATACCTCTAATTTAACTATTTGTTACTTTTTTTTTGTTGATAGACGAAATTTTAAAGCTATTGAAAACTCACACACATAAAGCCATTGAAAACTCACACACATAAAGTGGAGTGATCGGGGTTCGAATCCCATCATGATGTCTAACACTAGCAATTTCGACATTTCTACTAGTTAAACTAGAATTTGTGGACACTATTTAATATTTATTGTGGACAAATAGTAACGAATAGAAAGTAACTGTTTGTTACTTTATATTCTTTCGTTATGTGAAATTAATTTTAAGGTGTATCATTTATTTATTATATTCCTACCAAATTAAGCCCGCATGACATATATTTATTAAAGGGAGAATGCTAACGAGTATCTTTGAGATACTCTTTAAACATCTAAAATAATAAATATTTATAAATTTGTTATAAACTAATGTAAATAAGAACAATAGTATAGATGAAGAAGAGAGAAAAGAGAGAAAGAATAGTGTATATTATTCACCATTAGGATTAGGGTTACAATATAGTGATACATATTATCTATATATAGGTAAACATATTAGGCCAATTACATGGGTCAGGACATCCACTAATAATATTTATAACACTCCCCCTTGGATGTCCATCGAGGATATGCCTCATTAAAACCTTTACTAGAAAAAACCCGGTGGGAAAAAAATTCTAGTGAAGGAAAAAGAGTACAACATCCTTTGTGTTTGAATTGCCTCATTAAAAACTTTACCAGGAAAACCCAATGGGACAAAACCATGGTTAAGGGAAAAAGAGTGCAGAACACAATTATATCTCCCCCTCAAGAAGACAATTATATATGAGACGAATAAGAGCAATTAATCTTCAATATAGTTGATCAGAAGCTTTACTTGATGATGACTTTGTAGAAAGACTTGATTCTTCTTTTTTAATATAATCTTCTCTGAATTAGCTGTTGATGCAGTATTATCTTCTTCAAATTTCTTGTATGTGTAGAATCACAAACTTCAACAAAACCACACTCTGAACTTTCTGAATGTAGTGTTAAAACTTCCACATAATCGGATGATATTGTTGTATCTCTAAGATACAAATTATATACTTGACTTTGCTCCAATATCTTTGAGTTTATTGATACCATCACATACATAATTAGCAAAATGCAATAGTGTTCTCAATTGAACTAAAATATGGTCCTTCAAGACCAATTCAAGTAAGTGATCATTTTCTTGAGACATGAAATGATCTTTGTTCACATCAAGTGACAATAAATTATATTTGTTAATATCAAATATATTTCATTTCAAACTTTTCTTTAATCAATAGATTTCAAGAACTCTTCGAGAGTTTATGTCATCATATAACAAATTCATTTCCAAAGTGACTTATTCATTTCATTAAGTCATCTCTTCGATAGTTTGAAATGTATGTCTCGTGGAAATTAAATTCTTCATGGAGTTTTATATAATCCACGCTAACAAGTGACATATAAACATAGCGTAACACATTTTTCAAATAAATTGAATCTTCCATGTGTTAACAACCTTAATCAAGTAAGAGAAGAATTTTGATTTCACTTCAGGTGAATATTTCTCTTCACAATCAATAGCAAACTTTTACCAATATGCTTGAATAAAAAAAATCAAGCTTTTAATGTTTGTATTGCAACATTTTCTATTCACAAGAAAATTAATTCATATCTCATCATGTTTTACATCTTTAGGTGTATGGACTGCTGGTCCAAAAATCTTCACTTGGCAAAGTGACTTTAATTACGTAGCAATTGCGTTTTCATTTAGACAATCATTGTCTATAATTCTCAATAGAATTTAGTTCATGATCCTCATTAACTCTTTTCACAAATAGCGCTATATTATATATAAAAATATCATCAACGTTGACTTCCTTTCGGTTCCATCATATTCCATTCATGACATAATTTTCATTCATGACATAATTCGTCAAGATCTCTTTATTATCATAAATTTCAGGTACCTGAGAAGTTTTTCTTGAACTTAAAACTCAATTATGTCAAATACTCTTTTGAAGTTTTCATATCCTCACTTGGGTCATCTTTCTTTTTAGCTTCTTTTCTTATTTGAGAATTTTTATCGTTGGAACCGACTGATCTACCACACTTCAGGGTGGTTAATACTGATTTGCAAAATAAGATTGTCCAACAGGGACATCCATTTTGTTTGGAGCATTAGCAGCTAATAGTTGATTTCATAAATTTTGCAAATGATTTATATTTTGAACTTTTGATTCAAACTATGAGGATCAATGTGAGATAATAACATTAATTTATTTCAAGTGATTCATTTGAACTTCTGGTTCATATTTTTCAGCTGTTTATTCTCCCCCCTAATATTGGGAAAATTAATTCATCACTTGAAAATCAGCCTACAGGGCTGTGAATAATTCTCCAATTTTTGGCTCAAGATGATTTATAATAGATGGAGATTCATATCAAATACATTTTCCCAATATTCTTTAAGAACCGTTTAAATGCATTCTATTGGAGCAATTGCACATACACAACACATCCAAAAATGCTTAATGGGAATCATGTTTATAAACAAAGTTCAAATTGTAAATTAGGGGAGAACTTATAATAACTAGTTGGCTTGATGCGAATTAGTATCTCAATATACATATTTGAATGTTCCCAAAATATAAATTAGAAGTTATGATCTCATAAGTATCAGTCATGTAATTACTTTAGACGTCTAAAGAATGGATCTTCTAGTCCATTTTTTGTATGATCATATTCTATTTGATATCGATTTCAATTGACATACGATACTTATCAAATATTTTCTAAGAATTTAGAAAATGAGATCTTAGCAAAACTATTTGAGAAAACAAACTCACAAACTTCTGGTTGTGAGTAAACATGTATGTGACCAATTTAGTTGATGCATCAATTCAAGTCACAAAATATCTAAATGGTCAAAAATCTCAAATTATAAATTTCTTTTGGGAATTAGTAACCGATAAAAATTACTAGAATGAAGGAACTTCGAGCCCTTCAATATATATTTATAGTATTTTTTTTCGCATCATAATAAATCCGTGATGACCCAACCGGTATTGCCAACAATAAATTTAATATGATATGTAAACTTCTGGTTTACAATAATTTGTGCTTCAATTGCATTATTATATATAAAAATGTAGCATAAACTTCTGGTTTATAACTTTTTCATTACACTTAGTTTATCCAAAATATGTGTAGTAATATATAGAGATATTCAACATCTCTTCATTTCTTGTTTCCATATTGATATTCATATATGAATGACAAGAAGATTAATACTTATGCAATCAATTGTTCTGCAAATCAACATCTCCCTTATTATTGGGCTGAATTATTACTATTGTCATTTATGTCCGTTTAAAAACGTTTCATCATATTAGCGAGTGAATGCCCTTACCAATCATTTGTACATTTATATAAATGAGATCCAAGCAAACTTCAGGTTGCCACTCGAATTCTTCCTTGCAAATGGAGCCAATAAACTTTGATGACTTTACAAGTCATCTCAAATAGCCACAAATCAACGGCAAACCAATATATAATAATAATAAAAAAAACTCTAATAATAAATCAATGCAAGGATAATTTAATACTCAATTATCTTAATAGTTCCTCAAAATAATAATTTCAATAACAATTTGCAAGTGAATATTCAAATAACAACATGACAATATAAAATTTACAAAATATTTACAAATATTCACATAAATAACATTTGGTGTAATAATTATCGTAAAAAAAACATTTGGTGTAATAATTAACAAAATTGAGCCTAAAATAAATTTCCAAATAGAACACTTTAACAAAATAATTAACATTAGTGTTACACCTTTTAAAGTAAAAGAGAGTTTGTCATATAATATTTTAGGCTCAAATCGTGAGATTATATAGTTTAAAATTATATATGATTCTCAATTCTCACATTCAATCAACACCAAATATTTAAAAATTTCACAAAATAAATTCAAATCCCATAAACCAAGGATATGATATTAATATTAAACAAATATTCTTGAATTGAATATATATATATAAAAAATATTCCAGGTATAAATTATAATTAAATTTATTTCCAAAAGAAAAAAGATATGATTAAGGTATGAATTATAATTTTATTTCCAAAAGAAAAAAATATCAATTAAATTGATTTATTATGGACGAAAAATATTTTCTTAATAAGACACAATTCATACCTTAAGCATTGTAGTAGCTGAATTAATTCATAATAACACAGAGTACAAAGTTATCATATAAAATAAAATGAATAAAGTATTAAGTCATGCACACCTTTTATTTTAGTAACATTCAAACTTAGTATATGAAAATAACAGGAAACATCACAATTGTCAAAAATAATTTAAATAAATAATCCCTTAATTCATGATTTAAAAGGTCAAGTTGATTTCATCTTGCAAAAATCCCAAAAGTAATAGGTAGTATCACCTGACAAATTGTGGGACTAATAGAAATCACAAAAGAAATTAAACGATATGATATTTCAATTGATATTTGAAAATTTGTCAAATCAACTAGTTTTATTTTCAAAACAAATCATTTAATTTCAAATGAATCAATCATAATACTTCCTTAACCGATAATGTAATAAATTGAAAACAATAAAAGAAAGAAAAAAAAGGCATTCAATTGTTTTCAATGAGATTGATTGACCAAATTAACATATGAATGACATTTTTTTTTGACGGTACATATGAATGACATATGAATGTATTAGTAGTGTACTAAATTATTGAATTCTTCTGGAATTCACACGGAATAATCTTGAGTTCTTCATGAACTACCCTTTTGAATTCTTAGGAATTCATAGAGAATAATATGAGTTCTTCAGGAACTATGCTTTTGAATTCTTCAGGAATTGACATAGAATAATGTTGAGTTCTTCAAGAACTATGCTTTTGAATTCTTCGGGAATTCATAAATTAAATCTGTAAGGCCGTAAAAACGGTGCGATTCATGCTACATGCTTTTGTGAAATTTACTTAGCAATTGAATTTTACAATTTTATCCATTGAGTTCTTCAGGAACTATATAATAAATCACTATCAATGTACAATCCTTCAAGGATGTATGAATATTGAATTCATCTAGAATTCATTGAAGAGAAAAAGAAGTTGTTTTATTAGTTCTTTAGGAACTATATAACACATAAAAATATTTTTGATGTGCAATCCATTAGGGATGCATGGTGATAAATGGTGATATTTCGTAAGTTCTTCAGGAACAAAATTAATTTTTTCTAAGTTCTTCGGGAACTAAGATTATGAATTCTTCGGGAATTCATGTATTAAATGTCTAAGTTCTTCAGGAACTAAGAATAGGTTCTTTAGGAACCAAGATTATGAATTCTTCGGGAATTCATGTATTAACTTTCTAGGTTCTTCAGGAACCAAGATTATAAATTCTTAAATATGTTTATGTTCTTTTGGATGATCGAAGTGTCGATGTTTCACCATACAGGTGTCGGTCACGAAGCATAATAATGCTTCACCAGACTATTGTCGGTCACGAAACTCAAACAATATCAAACATCCAAGATACATATTATAAATAAATAAATAGTTGATCAACATTTTATGTAATATTAATGATCAAAGTGTTATGCTTCACCATACAAATGTCGGATATCACGAAGCGTAAACAACATTGAATCAATTAAATACATAAAGAAATGATGCTTATTTATTTATTTAATTTTAATTATTATTATTTGATCTTTATAAATATACAAGGTTCAAACGATTCATAATCATATAATAATCAAAAATAAAAACTACTTGTGATTTCATAGAATAAGAATTGCGTACCTCAGTTGGTTAGAGCATCGTGCTGATAACGTGTTATAAACTAATGTAAATAAGAACAATAGTATAGATGAAGAAGAGAGAAAAGAGAGAAAGAATAGTGTATATTATTCACCATTAGGATTAGGGTTACAATATAGTGATACATAGTATCTATATATAGGTAAACATATTGGGCCAATTACATGGGTCAGGACATCCACTAATAATATTTATAACAAAACTAGCAGGACACCCGTGCGCCCGCACGGGAGTCGCGGCGTTGCCGCTCCTCACTTGGTAAGATGAAAGGATATAATATTTGGTAAAAAACATAGAAAAAGAACAATGGTAAAACCATCACAAAAAAACTTTAGGTCTCCGTATTAATTTAGGAATATAAATATAGATAATGTAGAAATTATGAAGAAAAAAAAATAGGCTATCTTATTAATATATTAGTAAAAACATAGGTGTTGAAAAATCACAAAAAAAAAAACTTATGTCCATGTATTAATATATGAGTATAAATATAGTCCCGTAAAAATTATTAAAAAATAGGCAATCATATTAAAATGTTACTGAAAATATAGGATAGGTCTCGCCACAGTCATCAAAATAATTAGGTCATCGTATTAAATATGAGTATAACCAGAAAAATTGTAAAAAAAATAGACAACTTAATTTTTATTTTATTTTTGTTTCAAACAACTTAATTAATATATAATTAAAAGTATAAGTCCCGTAGAAACCACACAAACAAAAAAGTTTCCATATTAATATATGAGTTTAAATATAGGTCCCGCAGATGTTATAAAAGAATGGGCAAACTTATTAATATGAGTAAAACACATAGGTCCCCATGTACCAAAAAAAAAACACATAGGTGCCCAGAAATCACACAAAAGATTAGGATCTCGTATTAATATATAATTATAAATATAGGTCTAAACAAAATAGTAAAAAATTGAAAACTTCACTTGATAACATAAAATAGTAATTTATTGGGAAGTAGATTAAAAGATTAAAAAAAATATAAAGATCTAATATTTGGTAAAAAAAATAGAAAAAGAACAATGATAAAACTATCACAAAAAAACCTTATGTCTCCGTATTAATATTTGAATATAAATGATAATGTAGAAATTATGGAAAAATAGGTTACCTTATTAATATATTAGTAAAAACACAGACCTAGTAAAAACACCAAAAAATTAGGTTTCTGTATTAAATATATGAGTATAAATATATCCTTTTAAAATTATTAAAAATAGGTAACCTTGTTAATATGTTAGTGAAAATATTGGTCTCACAAAAATCATCAAAATAATTAGGTCACCGTATTAAATATGAGTATAACCCGTAAAATTGTAAAACAAAATAGGCAACTTAATTAATATATAAATAAAAGTATAAGCCCCGTATAAATCACAAAAAAAAAAGTTTCCATATTAATATATGAGTATTTTATAGGTTCCGTATATGTTATAAAAGAACGGACAAACGTATTAATCGTATTAATATGAGTAAAAAAACATAGGTCCCGTATAAACCACATAGAAGATCAGGTTATCGTATATTAATATATGAGTATAAATTTAAGTTCACAAAAAATAGTTAAAAACTGTAAATTTTATTAATAAGAGTAAAAACATAGGCCCTGCGTACGTGTATGATATAAACTGTTGTTGTTTTGTTTGGCACACCTTGTGTCAATCAGGACTCATTATTAATAATAAAATTCATTTTAGTTTGTTCAAAAAAAAAAAAACAGGCACCGCAGAAATCACACAAAAGATTATATCCTTCTGTTAATGCATGAGTATAAATATATGTCAAGAATGAGCAACCTTATTAATATATTAATAAAAAAAAATTGGCTCGTAAAAATGAACAAAATAATTAGGTCCTTGTATTAATATTTGATCTAGTATAACCCGTAAAATTATAAAAAAATAAACAACTTTATTAATATATGATTAAAATTATAAGTCTCGTACAAATAAAAAAAAAGGTTATCTTATTAATTGATGAGTATAAATATATATAGTCCTACATAAATTATTAAAGAACATGAAATCTTATTAATAAGAGGAAAAACATATGCCACTTTTTGCTTTTTCATAGCCGCCCCACAACAACAACATAGTAAACCCTACTTTTTGCTTTTTATTTTTGTTCATCTTTCAATGAGGGGTGATTTTGGATCAATTTTGATCTAAAATCACCCCTTTTTTATTGTTTTATATTTTTTATTTATTTAAATAAGTGATTTTTCACACATTCTTATGTTTCATTTGAGTTTTCTTTTGTTGTTCTTGTCTGATGTTGTTTTAATCCCGTCTTAGTGCAGAGTTTTTTTGTCTTGAGTTCGCGTCTTGGTACGGTGTCCGGTTTAATTCCGTTGTAGTACAATGTTTGTTTTGTTCAGATTTGCAGATTTGCTCCGATTCAGATTCAGTGCAGATTCACACGTACTCTACTTACTTGAATAAATGAATATTGTTTGTTGTTAGTCTAAAAAAAAAGAAAAACATAGGTCCCGTAGAATTCACACGAAAGATTATGTCCCCATATTAATATATGACTATAACTTGTAAAATTATAAAAAAAATAAACAACTTTACTAATATATGTGTAAAAATATAAGACCCGTAGATATATCCAAAAAATTAGGTTCCCGTATTAATTTGAATATAACCCGTAAAATTATTTAAAAAAAATAGTCAACATAATATTTTAGTCCTTTTTTTTTCTCCAATAATTTTCTTCCACATAGAAAAATCTCATAAGAATGAAAGTCATATCTTTCTTATTATATCTTTCTTGTGTGATTTGTTTATGGTTTTGTTTCTCTGACTCTTTGTAAACTTTTGTAGTCTACCTCGGTACGTCTTGTGTTGGGGAGGTTTTCTATGTTAATATATCTCATTTTAGTTTGTTAAAAAAAATATTAGTCCTTACATCAAAAACAAAAAATCTTTAAAAAAAAAACTTCTAAAAAATGTCATTTATTTTTCAACTATTTTCAACTTTGTATTTAATTTTTACTGTTTTTTTTTAAACTAAATGTATCATTCACGCGCAACTGTAGAGAATAATCCTCTTGAGGTAACTGACAATTTTTATTATTTTTGTCTCACCATTTTTTTACGGGAGTTTTTCTCCCACCATATTCTTGTATTAAATTAATTAAATTTATTGAGTTGAACTACAAATTGAAAATTAACTTAATTAAATATTGGATTGAAGTCCATAAATCAAGTTGAGTGAATCTAAAATAACGAAACATAAACAATAAATGATAAAATTACACTAAAGAAAGAGTTGAACTCAAATAAAATATCATAAATAAATGGAAACAACACCATGTACCTCTATATTGTAAAAAAAAAACATACATTTGTTGTCTTATTTGGTATAATGCACTTATGACGTTGAAATAAAGAATTTCATTGAATTTCTCCTTTTATTTGTACATGAATTTTACTCTCTTATTATAAAAAAGAAAAAATAAATAAACACTTCCCCTTTCTTCTTTTAATTAACTCATGTTAATTATATGTTGGTTCCAAAAATATAACAAATTAATTCATATGGCCTAGTGGTAAATCTAATAAGAATTGTAAGTAAAAGGTTAAAAGTTCGATTCCTACTAAGAAATTTTTTAGCATTTTTCTACTAACGTTTTTTAATAAAGACACAAAATAACCCTGAATTGATTATGTGTCAAAAAATGAAAAAGGGACAAATTAGGAATTTCATAGGTACTTTCTTTTCTTATATAGTAGATTTTTTATGAAAACATGTAAAATTAACACATTCAAAATTGAAACATTGTACCTTTTTAATAAATAATTTATTTAAATTGAATGCACAAGACCTTTATTAAATAAGTGTATTTTAGAGAGCGATTGATAAATGTTTCGTTGAAAGTAACATTAAGATAATTAGTTAGAGAAAAATAATTTGACATTAAAATATTACAACACTTATAATGAAACCAATGAAATATTAAACAGCACACGTTTTCCTCTCTTCTTTATAGTACTACCTAACAAAATTGTTTATACAATTTACTTATATTACTCCCATTATGAATGATGTATATTTTATATTAAAAAAAAATTTGTCTCTCAAAATTAAAGATTCCTTTCAATTTTCAATATTCCCTCCGTGTCAAAATAATTGTCACATTTGACCACTGCATATTTGTCGATGTACAATTTTAATCATGAATATCTTTTATTATGTATTATTAAAAATTATGAAAAATTGATATTTTGATAGTACTCATCGAGACAAATCTAAAAAGATCTCATATGCTAATATTTATCTTTATACATTAGTATAAAAAATGGTCAAATTAGCTTATATGAATAGTGCAAACGGTTAAATTTTGTGACAATTATTTTGAGATGGAGGGAGTACAATATTAACTTTCTTTTTAACTATACTATTTTATTAATATTATTTGTATCAATCTTTAATTTAATAATTTCCACTTTATATTTTACTTCTCCGTTTTTTGTTTATAGTAGTATAAGTTTATTTTGGTATGGTACTAGAAGTAGTATACGTATAAAAAATGGCCATGTTCTAGAGAAACAAGTTGACATTTTTAAGAAACCTAGTACAAGAAGCTATCCTTAAAACATTTGAAGATTGGTACCTAAAGTCAGTTTATGTATATTGTTAACTAAAGCAGCAACAACTGATTTGATTCCTTCAACGTACATATGCATTTACTCCAAGTTGTTGGTGATATCATGAATTATATTTACCAGGGTCACCTAACTTTATTATATGTTTCATCATCACAATCAAGTCTAGACCTACCACAGATGAATTTTTCCACATTTCAATTACTACTATTTAGCGTGGCAAAAATTTACTACTATTTATAATATTTTTTTTCTATTTCTTGTAAAAAAATTTAGATTATCTAATCACAATTCAACGATCACAGATGCACTGGATGTGTGAAATATGGACAATAGTGAATTTCATTTCCAAAACTCCACGTTTTATCAGTCTTACCGAACATACAATAGTTGCCAAATCATCTATTTCTCACCTTTCTATGAACAACATCATAGCATCACTAGCTTTCCAAAATTCCAATAGTCATAATTTTTTCAAATGAAGAGAGGTCTAGTAACAAGATGTTTTCTCTCCCCACCCCCCGTGATTCTTTTATATCCCCCAATATTCCGATTTTGCCCTTGCAAAAAACTTCGGTTCGCAGAAACCGAATTTTTTCTAGTACAAAATCAGAGTAAATTTCGGTTTTCAAGGCAAAAAAAACTTCGGTTTCTATAAACCGAAGTTTTTTGGAAGGGTAAAATTGGAAATTCAGGGGGTATAAAAGAATCACGGGGGTGGGGAGAGAAAACATCTAGTAACAATCTCTATTTGGGCTTGAGGCAAATGTCAATGTTTTTCTAAATTTCCATATGTGTACATTAGAATATTTGTTTTTCTGTACGTATATTGTTAAATACTCACCCAAGAGACAAATCTAGCACCAGTTGAAATAGAAATAAAAATACAATAGAGGGTTTAAATTGTACTATTGGGTAACTTTAGTATGTGTTTGGTTTTGCGGTGGACAAAATTGATTTTGACAGAATTGAGTTTGACATAATTGATTTTAATAGAATTGAGTTTGATAGAATTGATTTATGTTTGGATATATTCATACAAAAGTGAGTTGAACAAAGAATTTGAGTGTAAAAATCAATTCTAGAATGAGAAGCTACAATTTCTAGCTTCAAGTAGAATCCATTTTGGAGGCAGAATCAATTCTACTTTTGAGGAACCAAACAAGTCAGAATTCATTCTACATGTCCAGAATCAATTCTGGCTACTCCAGAATTGAAACCAAACATACACTTAGTGTTTTAAGTAAAAAGAAATGAACACTTCTAAGGATTTGAAGTCCCTAAGAAAGGATAAGAAGAAGAGCTTTTGTTTTACTGTAGATGCCTTGAATACAAGATTGATGCATCTTATAAAATTTGAAACGATGATTTAACAAAGACTAATTTTGTGAGTGTTATAGTGTTATTATTATAATCAAACTTCTATCCCCAAATTAGGTCAGTGAAAACTAAGTTGTAAATAAACTAAGGAGACCAAGGAATAAAAAATAACACGAACTAATTTTCCTTTTTCTAAAAAAAAGAAGTATTTTCATAGTTGACGTTCAATCTCAAGATTGATTAGAAAATAATTGAGTAGCTATCTATTTATAAAAAAAAAAAAAGAAGCTAAAATTTGCAATAATTGAGTGATTTTAATTTTTTTTTAATCAGCATTTCGTCACGTTGGTTTGAATTATAAATGTTAAAATAAATGTTTTTAATGAATGTTTTATGTAATGATTAGTCAATACTTAGAAAATATGGTAAAAAAAAAAAAAAAATACTTCATAGGAAATTTAGCCATTCTTGTATCTTGACTAACATGGTTCGCTGCCAGAGTAGAGTCTATCAATAAGAGAGTTGCCCTCTATGTAATTTATAACAATATATAAAGAGGATAAGAGAGTTTTGGCTGGTTTTTTTTTAGTTCATTTTGCCCTTCACTATTATTTGAAATAACACTTAACAATAAATTTATAACAATATATAAAGGGGATAAGGGAGTTTTGGCTGGTTTTTTTTGGTCCATTTTGCCCTTCCCTATCATTTGAAATAACTACAATATAACAATAAATTTATAATAATATATATAATAAGGATACTTGAGTTTGAGATAAATTTTTCATTATTCCATAATTGCCCTTAACTTCCTATATGATTTTTTAATTATTTCATAATTGCCCTATAATGAAACTTTCTTCCATGCTTTCAGAGGGATTGTGCTAGAGTAAATGAATTATGGATGAGAGGTTCTTGGAGGAAGAGTCGCATGTTGAGGGTCAATCTGGTGGAAGGGATTCATTGGAGAGCACCTAAGGAGGGACGGGTGGCGCTGAATTCGGACGGTTCAGTGGTTGAGCCTGTTCCAAAGCAGTCTGCGGAGGAATTTTGCAAAGTAGTAATGACAATTTTCTATTTGCTTTTGCTGCATCTTTAAGACTTGTATATCCGAAGCAGCTCTTCCGGATCAGCTACTGAAAGAATAAATCTACCTCTATTTGCTTTTGATGCATCTTTAAGACATGTGTCGGTGCTTGAAGTGGAATTATGGGGAATATATCATGGTCTAAAGCTGGCTTGGAAACATGGATTCCGCAAAATTTAAGTTCAATCTACTCAAGGATGGATGTCCGCTTACGCAACACCCTCAAGAACTCTTGTGTAGATATTCATCAAGTTAAGCATGTTCTTAGAGAAATAAATTTATCTTAGTACTACATCTGAAAAAAAAATCTTTTGTAAAATTTAATCGTAATTGGAGCAATTTTTCCAATGACCACCGCGTCTTTCCTGACGCCACTGTGCTGAACTTTGTTCATCTTTTTAGTAAATATAAGTAGAAAGTGATTCTTTTTTTTACTAAAACAATAATAAGGAAAGTTGTTTGATTAAACTGATTTAAAAGAGTGCAAAATTTGTGATGATGAATATAGACTGATTTGTCACAAAAAGTTAATTGAATTTGTATTAAATTCTGGTCTCAATTATGGTAATTCGAACAATTTTGTCGACAGAAATAAATTTTAGTACATTTGAACAAAAACCTTTAGTAAAAAACATTCGTAATCGAAAGAATTTTTTCGACAACCACTGCATCTTTCTTGCAGCTGCAATGCCAAATTTTGTTCATCTTAGAAAAAGTTGTTTGAATAGGCTCATTTGAAATTGAAAGAATGAGATTTTGTGATGTAAACAAAATTGATTTGTCATAAAATATTCTTTGACTTTACACCGAAAAACTTCTCAGTCAAAGTCATTTTTACCCTCAAATTTGCTTATCTGGTAGCTTAAATAAAAAAGACAATTTGAACTTTTCAGGAGCATCTTTCTTCTGAGGTTCACAGTAGATACTTTCCAATGAAACAACTCACAATTATTATCCACCTACCTCCATAAAACTTCACAAATATTCTCAACCTTTTCAACTTTTACAATCGCTTTCTTTATTAAAACTTTAAAACTTGAGGCTTTAATCAACTTTAAAACTTTTACAATTTCACGAAGATAAACAACGATTTTTTAATCTACTCACGAGTCAAGATCCGAGAATATGGAAATAAAGCTCATATCACGTAATAACTCACCAAATGAAAATTGATTAAAAGCAAAACACTATAGTAGTAGTAGTAGTAGTAGTAATAATAATAATGATGATGATGATGATGATGATGATGATGATGATGATGATGATGATGATAAATGATGATGATGATGATGATGATGATGATGATGATGATGATGATGATGATAAACAATACTTATTCAATTATTTAATTTTACATAAATTGGTTGGTCTATTGAGCTAGCAAAGATTTGTAGACTTTTACTCATTGCTACCAAAATACAGTCCATCCATATTTTCAAAGTATGGATTTGAACTGCATAAATTGTCTGAAAGTAGACATCTAAACTACAAACTTCATAAAAAGCCTCCTTTTAAAAATTAAATGGCGTCAATATGCTTATTAAAAAATCTTGACTGAATTTATTTAATTAGACCAGTTTTAGCATGGATCCAATGCAGGCAAGGACTTAATACCATATCAGCCTGTCTCCCGAGAGGTTACTTGGTTGAGGATTCCACTCTTCAACCTCAAGGTATTCAGGTTCGAGACCCGGCACCGAGAGAGAATAGAGAAAGAGGACTTAATACCATACTAAACAAATAATTTCTCAATCTCCCCCTCATGTTCATGTTACTAGAGGCACACTTTCAATAATATACCAAAAGTACACTTTGGATAATATATTTCAACAGATTTAAGCAATACAAGGGGGAAAATTGAGAAATTACCTATCAAACATGACATATTTCAATCTAAATACAAGTCTTCTGACAATATATTTCATACAGTTATCGGTACTGGGTGTGGGTAAGGATTCTATCTTTTAATTCCCTTTGGTAACTTTCTCTTTATCTGTCTTTTAACTAATAATAATATACATTGATTATTGTGGGTCAACTATCTCATTAAAGGGATCAAAAGAATATGCAACTGTTGGAATCCATTTCGAGAACTAAAAAATTGAAGGATATAATACATTAATACAAAATTCCTATACTTTACTCAATGAATGAATGGTTAGAACTCAAAAAATTGACGTGAACGAGCTCTTACCAGTACTTGCCGGCCGCTAATATGCAAAATAACCACAAAAATCTTGTCGCGGTATATGACAATAATATATACTGAGAAGTATAGTGTCTTTTAGAAAAAAATGGCAATTTCCTTTTCAGTCATCTCAAACACATGGTCTCTTGCATCAGTTAAAGCACTCTGTATGCGCAAAGTAAAGTCAGGTCCATGAAAATAAAAAGAAAAGTAAAGTAAAAGTGAGCAAAGGAAGCAGAAAAATAGTTACCTGGCCAAATTTGGTAAGGAAGTTACTTCCAAGGTTTAGAGATGCGACAGCCACATCTTCATTAGACTTGAGTGCTTGAGCAATAGCAAAAGCTCCATCGTCCTGTGAGTCAGACAAAAACCATATTTAGAGATTGTTATGAAAAATTCCTCACCGATATAGAAGACATAGTTTCATACCCGTATTTCATTAAATCCTAAGTCTAGAGAGGTTAGAGCTTCATTAACAACTTTCAAGCTGCGAGCCAGGCAAAATGCACCCTGCAATAGTTTTTTCACAAAACATTGATTAATGAGAATTGAAAAAGGAAAAACAGTTGGAAAAATGATTCAAGGTACTGAAAACAAACTTCATCTCTTAGTCCATTTGCTCTTAGGTCCAGAACTGATATTGTCGTATTATATTTTAAAGCATCCGCAATGAACTCTGACCCTTTTGCTCCTATCTGTACAGGTATTTTGTGTTACAAATAGAAGCTATGTATTACAAGCAATTTTACAGGTTAACACATGGTAAAAAAATTACCTGGCACCACCCAAGTTTAAGGGTTTTTATGTTTCCATGGAACTTGATAACTTCGGCCAAGGCCTTGGCTCCATCTGGTCCAATGGGATTATAACTAAGTTCTAACTAAAAACGAGGGATAAAACCTGTGTCAGAGTATAAAAAAGACAAACCAAAACAAACAAATAATTATGTAATTCTTGGGGCTTACAGTGGTAATAACTGAATTATCTTTCAAAACTTTAGCAACGGCACCAACTCCAGCAGCATGAATGTTATTTCCCCCCTGTAATATTACTTCAGCTTAGTCATATCCTATATTACTCTCTCCATTCATTTAGGGTACAAGTCAGATCAGTAGACACACAGAATAAACAAAAACTAACACAAACACAACGGAGTTCTTTTTACCAGATCTAATGTTGTTATCGATCGATTTTCCTTTAAAGCGTCTGCAATTTTTTCTGCACCCTGACAATTTTCACAATTATCAGCATAATCAGAAATCATTTGTCATTTTAATAATATAGATTTTGCATATGCATTTGTTTTGCTGTAAGTTGTTATTGTGAATATAAAGAGAAAACAGGTTTCTCAGGAATGCCCAAACAGACCAACAGCCAATATTTCTCCATTCTTCTCCTGGTCAAGTTTATACACATTAATTTATTGTCCAAGTGTCTTGTTGCAGATACACAAAACTGGTTTATATTGGACAGCAGATACGGGAGAAAAACAAAATCAGGAATCTATAACACCTTGTCAGTATAACACTTATACTTCGTAATGATATTCTGACTAGATTTACAATAATGTCAACCAAACATGTGAAATAGGGGCACGACTGCAAGAAGAGTACCTCATCACCAATGTCATTCATGTAAATGTTCAACCATAACAGGCTTTTGATCTTTCTAATATACCCAGCAACATAGAATGCTCCTTTAGCTGTTAATGAGTTGTTCCCAATGTCTAGAAGTGTAAGTTTCCCTTGAGAACATATATTGCTTGTCAGTTACTTGTAAAATATTAAAGTGGAATTGTTATAAATGACATGGACAATATCAGAAAATAGTACAACAAATTTACCTCTATGTAAAGTTAATCCTGTCATCAAAGAACGAATTCCTTCATCTCCAATAGAATTTCCATGCAAATGTAGTTCCTGTGCATATATTCAGAGTACATCATGCTTGTTTAAGGCAACAGTTAGCAAGATACACTTAAAGTTAATGCCACAACATTTTGTCATTGTGATAGGAGAATATACGTTGAACGATTATCACCCAACTTTTTTTGGGTATGGCTTGGAATTTTAGATGTATTGTTAGGAAATTCAAAATAACATTGTGCGATAAAAGTACATGCTTTATAACTTAATAGCATTTACTAGTAGTGGCCAAGGTGCAGTATTCCAGAAGTTATAACTAAAACTTGGGAAGAATATAAGATTGGCCATTTCGATGGAAATAAAATAAGAACAGTACCCTTAGAGACTTGTTGCCCTCAAGTGCTTTAGCCAATGCATTAGCCCCCAAAGCACCACCATAATTGCCACTTGAATAGTAAAAACGTCGGAAGAATTCATAAATTAGAAAGAATAAGTAAATGAACTGTTATTTGACTCATGAAACAGTTCAAGTTAAAATTACAAATCAAAAGCATGAAGGCAATAAATCAAACAGAGAAGATTAGGGGAAGAAAAATTATAGGAGAAGACATAATGTTGCAATGTTTGCTTACTTGAGATGTATATTTCTTATGCTTTTATTCTCAAGAAGAGCTCCAGCCAGACTTGTAAATCCCTACCTCCAATTCCAAGAAACAAATTAAAATAAAATTTGGATACTTGAGAGCAACTACAGTATTAGAATAAGATTGGGAAAATGCATACAGAATATTCAATCATGTTGTTGTTAAGTTCAAGAACCCGCAGACTCGAATTTGACTTCAGCATTTCTGCAATAGCTTTTGCACCCTGCATAACATGGAGAGCAATTCTCAGTGCAATGTAGAAAGAAATGGCATTCTATGAGTAATACTTGATACGAAGCTAACCTCATCCCCCAAGTCAGCACTGTTTAGCTGGAGCTTTTCAATGCTGGAGTTACCCATCAGTATGTCACATAGGCACTGTGAACAAGAATATGAATACAATATTAAACCCCAGGTGTAAGACAATGATCAACTATACTTGCCAACAATTATTTTCTACTATCTGTTTGAGAGAGGGAAGTGGTAAGTCGTCATAAAAGTTGGAGCATATGTACACTTTGAGTCATCAATTTATCATGGTTAGTTAAGTAAACAATAAGATTCTTGTTTGTTTGCCATGAATTTCTCTCAGGCTGACTATCATTCAAGCTATTTGGCTAGGCTATCTTTATAGCAATTCTGTCCGACTTCACCCAACATCCCTGAGTTGCCTTCCATTTATTTGTGGAGCAATACATTGTTTTCTTGGGGGAAGTGTTTAGAAAATAAAATATCTCATAATATCTTGGTTTATCTCCTAGGATCAGTTTTCAACCTTACCATATCTTAGATTATATCATAGGATTTTCCATATCTCATACTTAAAATTATTTGTTTTCTGATTTCCCTATTTATTTAGGATTTAGTCTAATGTATCCCTATAAATAGGGAAATAGTATTTATTCTTTTGTATCAATAAATCAAGTCAGTAATGCTTAAAATCACAAAATGCCCACACAGGATTAGTCTCATTTTGTCCTCCATTACTATTAGTACAAACATCTAGGGGAGTCGATGTGCTTAAAGATTATTTATGGGTATTTCGGGTAGTTAGTTGAGGGAACTCAATTAGATAAATTGAGAGGAATATTAGGAAGGAAACTTTCAGATTTGTTAAGAGAAATACTAGGAAGGAAGGAACAGCAATAGTAATTAATCCAACTCCCAAATTACGAGATGTAATAAATCTAAACACTTAAGACTAACCTTAGCTCCTTCATCTCCAACAGGATTTCCTGAAAGATCAAGAATCTTCAGTGTGATGTTTGACTGAAGAACACCATCAAAAGCTTTCATTCCAGCAGCAGTTATTCCATTTGCAGCAAAGCTCACTTCCTCTGCAGTCTATATAGTATATATAACAAAATATAGTTAGCACATGCACACAAACATAACACCAAAAACTGGAAAACACATCATTAATTGTACGACTTCCATGACATAACATGGCAGATCAAAATTGCAAACCTAAATCCAGCTTCCACCAAGCAAATTTTAGTATAAGCGAGATTTGACTCATAATACACCAAAAACTGGAAAACACATCATTAATTGAACGACTTCCATGACATAACATGGCAGATCAAAATTGCAAACCTAAATCCAGCTTCCACCAAGCAAATTTTAGTATAAGCAAGATTTGACTCATAATTAATGGCAATACAAGTTTCCAAGCAATCCTTATATTTTATCAAACTGACAGATTACATATCTTGATATTAAAAAAAAAACAGGGTTTTTTTAGCTAGTTATAGCATTTGATCTTACAGACATATATTTCCCTTAAATCTGTCTATTCAATGTTTTAATCAATTTTATCCAGAAGATCTTTCCATAAACTGTTCATAATGACTTGACAAAGAAATGAGGAACAATGTCAAGTATACTAGTTCTAAAAGATAACTGACTTTCGGCCCTATGAGACTGCATGATTAAATCAGTACCAAGATGGTTTAGTACTAAGAAACAGAACTCTTCATTTTGAGAAGCAACTGATAAAACACCTGCAGCCAACTGTAGACTACAAATTTCAAATGGTATCACTGATTTATATATCAACTTTGAACGCATTTTTTCAAACTTGGCCCACCTAATCCTTGAACACATTCATATTCCAATTACACCCCTCCGCTTCGTATAAGCTGCAGAGTATCTAACCAAGGGCATGTTTAGTTTAAGAAAACATTTTGTGAATTCCAGTACAATATTTTCATAACAAGTAACTTAGAGAAAACAAGATGTCAATTATGTCTTACAACTACATCCTTGCTACCACAATTATGCTTCTATGAGAAAAAAGTCAGTTACATGAGTCCAATAGAATACTTATTTTTGGCCTTGAAATATGTTAAATTAAAATTGATTCAATTGCTCGGTAGGCTTTTGTTCCTCTAAGTAACTGATGCAATGGATATTGGATACTCTTGATAATTCAGGGATATGTCTGTATGGGTAACACCACAATTTAATTTTCAATCACAATCTGATACATGAAGGATAGTAGTTAGTTACCTGGTTAAATGCCAAGCTCTCCGCAAGAAAGAATAATCCTTCATCTCCAAAATTGCGCCCTGCCACATTATATGTATGATAACTGAATTTTTCTTTTATCAGTGCATTTATTTAAATAGTACATGCAGGTTAAAATGGTCATGTCAATAGAGTCAACTGCAAATAAATATCTGACAGGTTTGGAATGACTAAAATATAGAATTGCTCCACTTTCATTTAAATTGAATGAATTTGATTTATAAATCAATTTATATGTATGCATCGTAATTTTAAAAATAAAACAATGGTTCAAATTGATTTATTTTTTAAAAATTGATACTTGGAATACCGAAAAAATAAATGGAAATAATTTTATTTGAGTAACTTCATTAATTGTCCTTGTTTAAAATGTTGTTGAAATGTGGAACAACTTAACTAATTAGAGCAAGATCATCAGTCAAATAATTAGCACAAAAATCAAATCAAATGCAGTCTAAACAAATTTGAGCAGACTTACAACTTAAATCAGGGGTTTTAAAATCAAATCAACTTCTGATTCATAACTCTCCAACACTGTATTTCATTTGTTAAATCAAGTCAAATCCTACAACTTTTTTTGAGAAAAAATAATGTTGAAAAGACAACAAATTGAGAGACATAATCCATGAATTGTACGATAATTAACATCACAATTTTGAAAACTTTACACAATGAAACCTCGTTCCACTGAATTAGAAGTATATCAGACAACCATAAATATATTTTCCATATATCAATCTAGCCAGCATACCTGACATATCAATAAATGGAAATGACCTCAGTTCTCGAGCAAACTCGTTAAGTTTCTGTTTAGATTGCCTCTCAACCTTTGCCCCAAACTGAGACAACAAATTTGTACCAGCAGCAAAAGACCATTTCAATCCTTGTGAAGCAGACTGGCTTTCAGCAGTCGGAGACTTTGATTGCTTTGGAGTTGGAGCAAGAAACTTCTCCGCCAATTTCCAGATAACTGTAAGCTGAAACAAATTAGTATCACCACAATTACGAAACTTTACAAACAATGCATATTTGCAATCACAAACGGAGAAACATAATAATATCAGCGAAACACCACTCAACTAGAAACCACATATAGTTCAAAATATATAGCATACTGGTGTTAGATACACACTCCTACAAGTCCTATCAGATACTTAGAGTAGCAAGCTAGACATGAGAATTTTCTGTGTTTGAGCAGGGCCATGTGTTAAGAAAATTTATTATATGTTACTCCCTAGGAAGACACAAGGTGCTGCACCTGCTGTTATAACATTAGATACTTTCTTAAACACTGCATCATATCATTTTACTTTTATGAGTGGAATATTCTATGAATTTGATAAAATTCTTTTGTGATAGCTTTGCACCATACCTACAATGATAATTTTTGCCTCAACTAAAAAATGACTCGACTGTAGTATTATTTTTAAGGTCAAAAATGCATCTAAGGGTCCTTTAAATTTCACGTCCGTAACAGTTAGGTCCTTTAATTTTTTAGGTAATAAATAAGTTCTTTAAGTTTCTAACTTGTTGCACCATTACCCTTCCAGTTATCCTTTGTTACAAAAACCTGTTGCATTGTTACCGTTACAGTTAATCTCCTCCAGCATATGTGCCTTTTTCATCAAAATATCCATCATGGTGAAAATCAATGTTAACCGCCACGGTGCAACAAAGTAACAGATGTTAACCAGAAGAGTAACGATGCAACAAATTAGAAACATAAAGGACCTATTTGTTACCTAAAAAACTTAAAGGACCTAACGGTTACCTAAAACATTTAAAGGACATAACTGTTACAAACGCGAAGCTTAAAGGACCTCTGAATGTATTTGGCCTATTTTTAATCATAAATTCCAATGATAATGATGTTCATCCTAATGTACACATATCCTAATTTTTCGAAAGAAGGTTGTCGACAACACTCTATTATTATTTGCACCACACTCCTCACCCAATAATTGCAATTTCAAAAACAATTTGAAACAGGATACAATCATACAGTACAGTACTCATAAGAATGCATCAGCAGCATTTATCTTTTTCAAATAATCTCATCATCCCTATGTAAGAACCAATAACAGTACCATATCATGCATGATTAATTAAAATGCAGTAAGCAAACTTGAATTCACAAAGAATAACAAAATCACTGCTAGGATTAGCCTACTGTTGAATAAATTGCAGTATTTACAATTACACTAAGTCATAGAATCAATCCTCATTATCAAAGAATCACGAAATTAGTATTATAAAACACGAAAAAACTTTGCAATGAATTGAATACCGAGAGTAAAAGCTAACAACACTCCAAATGGAGCAACGGAAGTTGCAATCTGTTTAACCGAAGCAACAGAAAGAGAAGCATTAGCCTGAGACTCGCGATAAACTCTCCGAGAACCAGAAGCACGTCCTTCAACACTAGAACCAGCAGCTCTAACAACGAAGCTTCTAGAAGCACGTCTCTTCAAACTCGGAAGCCAAACGAATTGAACGGCGGTGACGATTGGCGATTGTAACCGCTTGTGGCGGAGACGAACCTGAAATGAAAGAGAGAACAAAACGGTTAGGGTTTGGAGAAAGAAGAAAGAGAAACGGTTAGTGAGTTAGTTAGAGTTGGAAATTGAATAATTTGTGATTGGATTGAGTTGGTTAGTTACTTGAGGTTGCGGGTGTGAGTAGAGAGAGAGTGTGGAAATGAAGGTCATGATGATTATGAAAAATGAAGGAGCATAGAAAAATTGATTGAAGATAGAGTTGATGTTAAATAATGGAAAATTGTTTGTGTTTAACTGGAGAATGAGAGAGTTGAGATTGAGAATACTGTATCTGTATCTAGAGAAGAAAGGAGAACGACTGAGGTTTTGGTTTGATTTTGATTCTTGTTGTTTTGTGTTCTATATCATTTGGGCTCTTTTAATGGATTGGATTTATTTTTTTTTTGACGAAATGGATTGGATTTTAAACATTTATTCTTTATTTTTTAGTAAGATACTAAAATTTGCAATGAAAGAAAAATTAATTTTTTAAATGATGACTTAAAGTTTTTTTTTTCCTTAAGGTAAAGTATTTATTTATGTTAAAATGGGGTAAAGTGTATATTTTAATATATGAGGGGGTAATGAGTGTAATTCAAACTTATTTTAAGGAAGAGAAGTATGATTTACTCAGTTATTATTTATCCTCTTAACATGTCAGTCAAAATTATCAGTCCGGCAAATAGTTTCGTTAAAGGTGTGTTGAAGTATCACATATGCTTCAAACTCAAGTTAAGAATTTTCTTACCTTGAGTTTCAAGGGGGTTTTAAGATAGTTAGAGTTTGTTGTGTTAGAGAAAAATGTGTTTATGATAATATTTCACTTATTTAGTATTTTGATGATAACAAACATTTAACTTAATAAAAGGAATAATTTATTTAATTGTGTGTTCAAGTGTGTCGGTATAAGAAACAATCTGAAAAGTATTATCAAATATATTTTTATCATCCTGTAGAGCGACACAGTTGAAGAAAAGAAGTCAAGGTCAACATACATCCATCCTTTGGGCATCACACCAAGACTTCCACAAAAAGATAAAGAACAGAGATGATATGGATCATCATCCTCTATGCTACAAATGAAGACATGTAGTCAAAGTCAGCACATAGTTCATCATCCGGACATAACAATGAAGACTACAGAAGAAGATTATATATGTCTAGAACCTATCAACAATCATATGTGGTACAAATAAACATCTCATCTTCTAGACAACATAAATGACCAAAAAGTCAAATTCAACATTTCTGAACCTCTGGACTTAAGTTGAAGACATTTTATCCTTTGTGCTAACTCATCTCTATTTTGGCAAAATGAATCGAGCAAGAATGAAAACATCTTATGATCAAAGGAATGATTATATAGGAGAGAGTGTTTTCTTCTAGCAGTCATATCACGCAAATCATGGATCATACAAGTGCGTGATCCAATGACTATGACATATGCGTCAGCTGCACAAAACAACCAGGAATAGTACGAGGTATACAAATTCATCAATAATCGAACTATCAGCATCAATGAGTATTATAATAACTCTATTTTGTATATGCCTATAAGTAAAAAAGCTGCTTGTGATATGTGTGAGAGACACATATGCAAAAATGCATGCTTGTGTGCGTGTCTGAAAAGCACAAAAATCTATTTTTTCTCAATTCCACTTGCAAACCTTTTTTTTTTTACTTGAACCTTCTATTCTTTATTTCGCCGCTACACCTTTTCCTTTCAAAATCCTTCACGATGTAGACTAGGGTGGTTATGGTGCGACGAGGTCCTCCTCCGTGCCATCGTTTCAACCCCTTGGGATTGTTATACTCCTATCTGCCGTCGAACGACATTGCAATTCCCGTTGGTGTTGCATGGTTGCCGGTAGAGTGTCGTCGACTGAGTCTTGTTGTTGGGGCTCGTTGTTACGTCGTCGGGAGGTTTGTTCCGCCATCATAGAATGCTCTATTTGATTGTTGTGGTGTCTGATTGGATTTCTCATTTTTGAGACTCTCTTAAAATTTTCAGATTTGTTGAAATCTGCAGGTTTTGAGCACTACAAGAAAACTGCAATTTAGCTTCAAAGATTTTAGCATCAGACATTTTCTAACGCTAAAAAGCGTCAGTTTAGCGTCCACAAATTCTAACACAAATGCCTTTTTTTATCATTGCTTTCTTTTACAAAACTTTGCATCAGTAACATTAATTTCGACGCTAATTATTTGAGAATTTAATTTTTTAAGTAGCATCAACAAATTTGGATGCTAACTTTTTTTTTTTATTGAAAAATTAAAGCTAAGTAACTTTTAGCCACCTTACAAGAAAAAAACACTTTTACCCAATTTATTTATTTTCACTTTTATTTTCATATTTCTCTCACTTTTTTTCCCACTTTTGATATTTCCCTAATTTTTTCCCACTTTTACTTTCATATTTCCTACCATTATTTTTTTTTCCCATTCACATTTCCATCACTATGCCTAAATTCCCTCATGAACAAAAATCCAAGATCGTTTTCCCCTTTCACTTTTACAACTCTGAACAAATTGAAGCCCAAAGTTGTTTTCCCCTAAATTGTTCCCATCGTTATCTATTCTTTGTTCTCTAATTCTTGAGACCCTAATTTCATCAAAGTTTCTTCACTATCGCAAAACCCTTTGTAGAAAAAAAAATTGATGCGAGCTACCTCCAGTTTTCGTTCCTCTTTCTCTTTGAAGTATAGTGCACAATACATAAGTCGTGAATAACACTATAACGAATACAAATTTTACAAAATTGACCGTTGAATTGAAAATTTATATCACATTGATAATCTTCATTGTCTATATGATATAAACTTTCAATTCAACAATAAATTTTGTAAAATTCATATCCTCGTGATCTGTACGGAGTGTATCACTTGACAACTATTTCACCATAGAGCACTTGACATATATATATATCTACTATCTTCTCGGCACCGTAAGAAATTGGGGTTAGTACTCTTGTGTCTCATTTGTACTTCGCACAGTACAAATGGGGTACATTGCAGTACCGTACGTCATTGGCAAGTGTTTCCCTACGCAACATATTTTTTTAATATTTTTTGTTGATACAACAATAATACAGTTGAGCTTGCAATTTGTTTAATTGTTTATATATATATTTTAAATGTTAAAATAAAGGTTTGCTATAAGTTTCATTCAATTTCAAATTATGCAGGCACGATTTGCAAACCAAACATTTGATTCAGTCAGAAAATATTCATCGTAAACTGTTAATGTTTCATTTTCGGTTTAAGCAAATTTTATTTTTAATTTAGTACAATAATTTTTAATCAAACACCAACTACACTCGGAATTTATTAAGAAAATCTCAAAAGTCTAATGTATATAATATATATTTTTATTTCCAAGTGTGCTACCGCGAAAGTGTAATGTATAATAAGATGAGACTTGAAATGAGTTTATAAAGAGTAAAACTTCTCACATTTTATCCAAGAGCATTTAGATGGGATGACGCATGATCTCTTCTAATTTAATCAAGGTCCTTGATTCAAATTAAAATTTTAAGATGATATAAGATCTATCGAATGACTTATTTTAAGAAGGGTCCATCGAATGCTTTTTTTTTTTTGTAGAAGGATCCATCGAATGATTTAATGTCATATCACTACTATTGGATGACATCTCTGATCTGTCACATTCCAAATCAATTTTGTTAGAGTCAATTTAGGTTTAATTCAAATTCTAAGATAATTTCAAAACTTTTATAAGATCACATTATCTGAGGTCACTATATAGTCAGATCACTCAGGTTGCATCCGCAAAGTTGAGTTAGACCCAACCATAATTCTAAGACGAAGAATATTGATTCACACGTTGTGAGAGTCTAACATCGATATTTAGTCAACCAACCATGTTGGTTAATTTTGTTAAATAATTATTTTCCTTGTTTAAACAATATATTAACACATCATCATAGCGTTTGGAAGGTCATTTAGCTTCATACATCATGTAGGAGGCATCTCTTGATTAATTGCAAAAGTCAATTATCAATGCTATTATATATAATAACCATCCTAAGCCAACTTATATTCAAGCCATAAGCAGCTTTTGAAGAATTCTATACCTTCAACAAGCTGAAAATAGATAAAAAAAAATATAGCAAATATGGCTTCACAAGTCAAATTTTCATTGTTTGCAATTTTCTTCATTGTTTTGGCTGTGGTGGTTGCTGCTCACAATGGTCATGATCATCACTTGTCTCCTGCAGAAGCACCTTCTAGTTATGCAAGCAGCCTCAATTATCACTCGGTAATTGGTGGATTTGTTCCAATTGTGATTGCAATTCTCTTTGCCAGAAATTGAATTTAAGAAAATTTTCATTTGTTATTTATGATGTTTGAATGAATTATTGTATTACATTTTGGTCTTTTTGTTTTCTGTTGATTGAATTGTTGTATTTCTAATAAGCTATGTACCAGATGTTATCTATGACATACATGTTGTTTTTGGACTTTCTCATATTATTAAGGATAAACTTGTTTGTTTAATTTTGTTTGAAACGGTAAAATTAGTAATTATTTGTTTGATTAGTATTTTTCTTTTTTCATCGGAATTCTTAACTCAGATTACTAATATTTTTAACCTTTAACTGATCAAATAAGTTGAATTATCCAATTCCGTAACTATTTAATTTTTTGTATGATATCTTTATCTTTAACCGCCCTCACCTTCCTCCATTATATCTACCTTCTCATTGGGAAAGAACTTTTTAAAATGTTATAAACATCCTGCAAAAAATTAATTAAAAAAGCTTGTTTGCAAGATAATTTTGTAAGGAGTACAAAGTGTGATTATTTTTGTGAAGATGAAAAACAAAATTTGATAATTTTTAAGGATAAAAAACATATTTAATTTTAATTTTACCTTGGGACTAAAATAAGGTTTTTGGAAATAATTGTATGATAAATTTATCTTTAAACCATTCAAAACATTGTCTAACTCCAAAAAAAAAAAAATTGGTACAAAAACTTTTCAATTTTTTGTTTTGGGTTTTTGATATTTTTTTTCCATTGGAATGGTAACCTATTTTAAGACATGTTAATTTAATCATATACTGTAAATACTTCTCTTTCAGATTCAACGTTTATGTGTTATGCTGTGAGATTCTAGTCCCTTTTGTTAGACCTAAGTAATTGGTTAAACTTTTCACAATTTTTTTGGTAATGTTTTTCAAATCTTTATTTATTATACATACATTATATAAATTAATGTCTAAGAATAAGATAACTAGGGAAATAAGTGTAGATTTCGTAATTTTTTTTTTGTTATCATGATATTGATACCAAGTTTTCACTGTTGTTAACGAACCCCTGATCACATATTTAAAGGGACCAAAACCTTTACCGCTTGGACAAATTTATTGTTGGTGTAAAATATAATCTTAAAATATTGTAAAAATGACAAGTAAAAATATAGTTTTAATGATTTTGTTGCTTTGATTCTTAGGCTTTATTTGTGAGTTTGGAGGGAAGATGGGAGCTTTCAAGGAAGAAAAGTAGAGACAAAAAATGAAAAATTATCCACATTTTTTTAGAGAATATTTTTGTACTATAGATTAATAAATGAATCTTTTTTATTAATATATAATTTATTTTGAGAATATTATAAACAAAATAAATTAAATTTAAAAAATTCATATAGATCCTTCAAAAACCTCAAACAATATAAATTTTTTTAGTTCCTTGAAATTAGGAGAATTTCACATTACGATGAAAAGTGAATGCCCCAAAACTCTTCCCTCCCAAAGTTCTTATTTCTTTTCATTTGCTCCTTTCATTATTCCAAAAGACTCCCCTCATTCGCCTCCAAACTTGCAAACAACACCTTAGACTTTCATGGATGTAACTATATCATTTTCAAGACAAATTTTGTTGATTCATTTTCTTTGACTTCTATATGCATATATAATATAAGAAAAAATTGTTATTTAAAAACCAAAAGTTACCCTTGCTTCAAAAGCTGACATGTGTCCATTTGGTAAAAGAAAGTGGGATCAAACTCTTTGTTTTAAAAATTCAACTTCCATATCCTAATTGGGGATATGATAATGACACCATACGATGTGTCATGTTTGCATATCTGTCCATCATTAGTTGGACCATACAATTAAGTGTATGTTTAATAATACGGTTGATTTATCAGAATTACAGTGATTCACCGTAATTTTATAGAAATTATATTCTTTAACTTGTGCAATATTATAAAAAGCTGTACTATGTTTAAAATATAAAAAGCTACTCCGTGAATTTAAGACGAAATAGTTGACGAAGCAGTAATTTTTTATATTTTTAAGATGTTGAACGTATAAGTTCTAAGACATAATTTTCTTATTAATGCAATAGCCGAAATCGCTAAAACATTAACGCTACTACTATTTAAAACCTTAGAGGTATCCAATTTTTTTTTTTTTTTTTTTATGACCTGTAGAAAATATATATCCAAATTTATGTCGATAAACATTTGATTGCTCCATAAACTTCACCCATGAGTAATCTATTGTGCAAATTCGTTTGCATAAGAATAACGCCAAAACCTATGAATCCACAAATCAAAAGAATGATGTCCGACAAAAACAAAACAAATTAACAGCTGTACTATGTTTCCCCAACAAGAAAGAAGACCATGTTAATAATAATCCAAAATAAACAGAGCTTTAACGATGAAAACCAAGCATATACTATACTTACATTTCTTGAATTCAATTATTTAATCATAATTTAAACAAGAAACATGAAATTAACAGCCATATAGTCCTAGACCTTCACGTACAAAAAATTATATATATAGCACAATACACTTTAGTTCAAAACAACAAAACAAATACATAATAACCAAGTGCAATAAGCAAAAGGTAACTTAAGATAAATAATACCAATGGCTTCTTCACCAATGAAATTCAGCATGCTCATAGCTTGTGTTTTGTTTATGGTTATGGTTGTTGCTGCTCAAAACAATGGAGTAGACGCCGAGACATATGTTCGAACTAGTATGCCTGGAATGTTAATGGGTCCTTCTCCTGCTCCTGCTCCTCCACCTTCAGCTTCTCCACCAACACTCATTTACTCTACTGCCATTCTCATCTTCCTTCCTTTTATGGTTTCATTTGTTGTTGCCAAATGAGAGTATTTAAAATTTTATTAACTATGTGCATGTGATCTTTCTATTGTTGTATGTGTTGGTGTTTTATTTGGCACCTAATATTGTTGTGATTAAAAGGATTAGCCTTTAAGTCATGTGATGATGGTGGAATTTATCTTTTAATTATAAGTTGTGTACTTGAAGTTGAAGTTATATTCATGGAATAAAAGAGATTGTTAACTTGCTAATGCTAGCTATAAGAAACAAAAAAACTTTGATTCTTATTTTAGCTTATTATTTTTGTTACAAAATTTTGTTTTTTCTAAGAAACTAAAATATAATAAATGGTGTTTTATCATTTGTATCTTTACAAAAATCAAAAATATTTATGAAATGAATTTTACACTTTTATAATAAATTAAGTGTAAAAAGAACTTAATTTCTCCTAATGTATTATTATCTCTGGTCATTTTTATAAGAAACATTTCATATTTTAGTTTCATTGAATAACTAATATGTATAATCCAAATATAGAGCAAATATATCAATTATTCAATGAACATAAAAAATCAACTATTTTTTATAAAAAGGACCGGGGGACGAAGGAGAGAATAACTCATTATAAACATTGGAAGAAAAGCTGTGAATAATTTATTTAGTTAATAATTTTTATTTATTTAAACGTTAGATTAATACATTTATAATGTCTAATTCAGTATTTACAAAAAAAAAAATGTTATTCAGTGAGTAACTCAAGTTTTTTTTGTTTTGTTTTTTTATTTTATTTTATACTCATATATGTTTACTTATGCAAAAACTTAAGTCGTTTTACATGTTTTAGGGTCCGTTTGTTTGAGATTTTAAAAAATAGTTTTTTTTGAAAAAAATCATTTTCAAGAAAATCAATTTTTTGTAGAGATTTTTTAAAAAAATCTAAAGCTATTTCTCGTTTGTTTACTCATTAAAATCTATTTTTTTAAGATGGTGGTGAGGGATGATGAATGATAAATAAATGAATTTTGATAAAAGTTATTGAAAATAGATTCTCATTTTGAAGAGAAAAAAAAAATTACTAAAATAATTTTTAAAAAAATCTGAAACAAACACAAGTAAAATAAAAAAATAATTTTTTTTAATAGAAAAAATAATTTTTTTTAATGAAAAATCTGAAAGAGTATTTTTTTTATAAAGAAGGTCTGTGGCCCCTAGGAAAAAAAAAACAACGAAGGAATTAAACAATGAGCTGACACACCTACTGTCAGCTAATTAATAATAAAAGATTAATTTGAACAGGAATTTGCTCATTAAAAATCATAGTAGGACCTTGGTCTCACTCATCCTATCCTTATCCTATGGGTCGAATCAGAAAGAAGGCGCAAACTCGTTGCCAACTCTTTTAATGACCCCCCTCCAGGAACTGCCTTTGGAGCTGGATAATTCACTTCCACTTTGACAAACATGTTCATGAGGAGAGTTGTGGGGCTAGAAATATTATAACCAATGAAAATATTTTTTAGATAATGTTTAATTTATTTTTTTGTTATCATGATTTGAAATTTTAACTATTATTTAGCAATGATTAATCAACATCGGAAAATTTGTTGGGTACACAAGATGATTTCTCGTATTTCATCTGTATTTTTTTCATATGCAAGAGTTGTGGATCAAACCTTATACAACTTGCTTAAAATGTCCAAAAAATGAACTTATGATAAATATATAAGTGTAATTAGTAGAGCTGTCAAAGGGACCGGTCTGGCCCGGCCCGGCCCGGGGGCCCCGAACATTTAAAGGGCCTGGCCCGGCCCGTTAACATTATGGCCCGGCCCGTTATGTCCGGCCCAATAAACAAAAGCCTACATGGTCCGATGGGCCGACCCATTAATTTTATTTTATTTTTTAGCATATTTTTTTTTTGACAAAAGCAGAATTTTTTTAAAAAAATGTATGAATGACACACAAATTAGTATCCATAAAATAAAATGGGTATCATGATTTTATGAGATAATAAATAATGCAAAATATCCACGCAAAAGTCAAGAGATAATAAATTCACAAAGTGCACCCTCAAAGCTAATAAATTTCAAGCTTACATCACAAACTAAACTTTTAACCTAACAATTTAAAATGCATAACGTAAATTATAAATTAAATAACTTCTCGGCCTGAGTCTCTTCTTGAACACTTGATTTTTCATACAATGGTATCTCCTCGACTTCTGGTATATCTGCAATTCATAATACACGATAACTTGATAAGTCAACAACTAAAAAGCAAATTGCAAATAAAACAAAAAGATTATTAATTAAACTTACCAGAAGGTCCGATTTCCTTAAAATCATGCAACCAATTACGTGTACAAATGAGAGCTTGCACAGTTTTTGGGAGTAAGCAATTCTTATACTTATTTAAGATACGGCCTCCGATACTAAAAGAAGATTCAGAAGCCACCGTTGTGATTGGGATGCTTAAAATGTCACACGCCATTATTGCAAGTTGAGGAAATCGAATACTATTTGACTTCCAATATTGAAGAATATCCACATCATCATCCAGAAGACACTTTTCATCCAAGTATATTTCAAGTTCAGACTTACCATCTTTTGAGATCTGTTGTATCTTTTCTTGACGGTATTCCTAGAATTAGACATACGAAAAATATTTAAATTAAACTTAAATAGAATATAATCAGCCTCATTCATGAAGAAAAAAAATGCAAGAAGTACTAAGAAGGCAACACAACAATTATTTAACAACAACAGTAGAAATAAATACAACAGTAGAATTAACTCTTCTTTTTTTTTGGTACATGAGAATTAACTTATAGTAACTTTTATTTTGATTTTTCTAAGGGAAACATATTAACATATTAATGACACCAACACAACACTTATTTGATACATTTACTACTAATTAGACTTTAATTATAGAATTAACACATTTACTATTATTTAATTTTTTTTTTGATATAAACTATTATTTAAACTTTTAACTATCTGACTTACAATAGTAGAAATAAGTACTTTCATAAGGATTTGAAACAATTTATAAACCTTACCTTCATAAACGTTGTATTCTTCAATGGTTGGTCAATTGAGTGAGAATGAGTGTTTCTTGATGAACTAGCTAAAGATGAGCTTGCTGGAACCATGTCTTGTTTATATGCATCAAAGAGATCAAGCAAACCATCCTTCACTTTTTTAATCTTGTCTTCATAATTACTTGGGTAAAGTTTCTTAAAGCAAAATGTCAAAAAGTTCAACTTTGATGTTGGATCAAGAACATTTCCAAGTGAAAGACTAACTGAATATTCACTCCAATACTTGTCAAACTTCTCCTTCATCCTCTTGATCATATCTTTGATCACTTCATCTTGACTATTAAAATTTTTATTCAATTCCATCTCTATAAGTGCAACTTGCATGAAGTATAAGTTTGAGGTTGTGTAAGATGAACCAGAAATTAAGCAAGTAATATTATAAAATGGAGCCAAGATATTACAAATGGTCTCTGCTCTTTCCCACTCCTCAATGCTTGGACAAATCTTGTAGTTCTTATCATCATAGCTCAAGCTAATGAATGCACGTCGATACCTAATAGCACTTTCAAGCATCATATATGTGGCATTCCATCTTGTGCAAACATCCAACCTTAAGAATCCACCTCTTACATTATCTAGATGCACATCTCGAATGCATTTTCTAAACTCCCTCAATCTCCCCTCTGAGGCCTTCACATATTTGACACTCTCTCGAATTTTATGCAAAGCATCACCCACCGCCTTCAAACCATCTTGAACAATGAGATTCAAGATGTGGGCGCAACAACGAACATGAAAATATTTTCCTTTACATAACAATGCATCTTGCAAATTAAGCCTCTGTTTCAAAATTTTTATCATGCTATCATTTGAAGATGCATTGTCCAATGTGAGTGAAAATATTTTACGATCTATTCCCCAATCCTTAAGAGCACCAAGCAATTTTCCAGATAATTCAACCCCTGTATGTGCACTATCCAAGTGACAAAATGAAAGCAATTTACTATTTAACTTCCAATCTTGATCAACATAATGAGCAGTGACAGTCATATAACCTTGTGTTGTTACAGTTGTCCATACATCAGAAGTTAGACAAACTCTACCTGGAATGGATGCTAACACACTCTTTAGCCTTTCCTTTTCACTTGAAAACACACTCATGCAATCGGTTTTTGCAGTGTTTCTACAAATGGGAACAAAATCAGGATTCAATATCTTGTTTGTAACCAAAACCGCATCATACTCAGCGTAGCTAAATGGAAGATCATGTCTTATGATGCTTCTAGCAAGTGAATCTCTGTAAGCCTTATTATCAAATTGCCACTTCTTCAATAATGTTTCTTCGTCATCCAACTTGAGTCCCTCATCATGATTGTCTGGAACTTTATGACAAGCAAGAATATGGCGCTTTAAGTGACCAGTGCCACCACCACATGTATACATACCATGACAACTATTACATGTACATTTTTCTCCCCCATCAACTTTACCGATCCTTGTAAAATGTTTCCAAACTGGAGATCGCCTTGCCCTTTTTTTCTTATTTTTTATTTCAACAGAGTCTCCCTCAATAACATTTTTCGTATTAGCAACTAGAGGAGATTCTAACATTACCAAATCATCTTCGTCAATAGCTTGGAAAGTTGTATCAAAATCATCCATGACTACATTACAAACACAATAAAAATAAATTGATCATTAAGATTATTATATTATAAAAGGTAAGAAGAGAAGTACTTATAAGTTATACACAAGAAAGAAACAACAGGTTCATTAGAATCCATGCTCTTGAGATTTGAATTTTATCGGTTCGTCTTAGAGTCCACTTTATTCGTTACATCCAAAGATTAACAGCTTTACTTTGAATACATGACTTAGCTAGCTTAGGTATCTTTTTGGCAAGAGTCACATTTGACTTTTTAAAGGATTAGGCTTGACTATACTTGCTTAACTTCATACATGCCACTAACATATAGTTACACGTCCCAAGTTCGTTTTGCATCATCAATTTAAAAGTAAAAAAGCACAAATTATAAATCAACACATGACAATTGATATGCATGAAAGGTTCAATTCAAATGTGGCTATTTGTAAAATTAATTAAAACATGTTCCTAGCTAGCTATAATATATAGTCAAAAGGATTCATGATTTTTACAGTTATTACCGTTAGCTCAGTTTTCTAGGATCAAAAGGGTGTACTATTAATATTATTACCGAGAAAATTAGCAAATTGTGTTACTTAGATTCTGAAATTAACATTATTTATTTGCTCTTAACTTAAAATTAATTTACTACTTTTTATAAAATATTGCTCTTTGGTTGTCTCTACGGACAATCGGCTATGTTATTCTCTATTAATTTACTATTTTTTAACCATGAGTCCATGATTGAAACTACCTAAAGAGTATCCAATATATCCACACATAAAATATTTACTTTTGATACCATCCAAACCGAAAAAGAATTTAAAGATCATACAACAACTAAAAAATCCTTCAAATTGGGAATGTAAGGAATCAACAACAAAAAAATAAAGAGAATGATGAAATTTACCTTCAAGTCTTCAACAATGGAAACAATCCTTCAATTGAGATTTATGATTTAACAATGGAGGATTAGACTAGTTCAAAAAAATAATTGAGGATTCGTTTGAGTTTAGTCAAAATTTTATGATAAACTATAACTTGAATTGACTCTAAATATGTTTGCATTTAAATAAGCTTACAATAGAAAAATAAATTTAAAAAAGATAAAAACTAACTTATTTTAAATTTAAAAGATAATTATCCTACTAACACTAGTGGAAAAAACGCTTTTTAAGTCGGTTAAAATTGACTTTTTAAGTCGGTTCCGCGTCTGACTTAAGAAAAGCCGACATAAGAAGTATTGATGTCTTAAGTCGGATTTGGAACTGACTTAAAAAATACTTCTTAGGTCTGTTAGAATCCACCTCTTAAGTCGTATTTGACCTGACTTAAAAAGTACTTCTTAGGTCTGTTAGAATCCACTTCTTAAGTCAGATAAGTACCTGACTTAAAAAGTACATCTTAGGTCTGTTAGAATCCACCTCTTAAGTCGTATTTGACCTGACTTAAAAAGTACTTCTTAGGTCTGTTAGAATCCACTTCTTAAGACGGTTCCGAGCCTGACCTAATAATTACAGTCATAAGATGTATGGACTTCTTAAGTCCGATTTTGTACCCGACTTAAGAAGTTCTTTATTAAGTCGGATATAATCAACCGACCTAAAAAGTTGATTTTTTTTTTTTTTTTTTTTTTACGTTGGATTTTTTTTTTCTACGCATGCTTTTTTTCTTGTGGATATTTTTTTTTAAGCAGTTTTTTTTTTGTAATGACACTTTTATTTGGGTGGCACATATAGCATACACTGCTTGCAAAATATATAATAATAATAATAAAACCATAGAAGAAAATATTGTCATATAAAATTAAAACATCATTGTAATCAAAATAGGTACATTGCGCTTTGCACTAAAATGCAAACTCAACAGATATAACACTAGTCTTATAAAAAAAGCATAAACAAGAGTAACTACTTGGGTGAAACAACAACGTACTTATCAAAATACAATCAAAAGTAGGAACCTTAATGACTATAGCCAACATCCAACACAGAATTGCACCCTAATTCATATCATTGTCTGCACTTACTTCAATATGTTCCAATATCATGTTTCCACAGCGTTCTTGAACATTTTTAACTTCATCTTTTTGAAATGGCTTTGAATCCCGAAATATCTGAATAAATAAAAGTTGACATAACATTAAATTATTATATCAACATAAAAAATATAGTCCTAATTAATTGATACAACTTGTTAAAATAACTCTATTACTTACCTGTGTCCATGAACAAACAATAGTAGCAGATATAATGTTCAACATGTGAATCATGATGTAATAGCCACACTCATAACTAGCTTGTTGCTTTTGACTCTAAAATATAATATGATCAAATGTGAATGTCGACTAGTCAGTAATTATTATTCAAAAACTGTTATATATTTTCATTTAAATAGAAAGTTAACAACTTACGGTGGGAAAGAACCATTCTACTTTCTTTTGCTTTCTCGCACGTTGTAACTTATTATAAGCTCCCAAAGCTCTACAAAAAATTTTAGAGTCAGCAAAATATATTATTAATAGATATCCAAATGCACAAGTAATGCTCATGGACTAAAAGGTACAAAACCAGAACTGCAAACACAGTACATGGCAAAAATAACAAATCCTAAACTAACAGACACAAAGCCTACATCCATGGACTAAAAACATCTACAAACAATGACAATCCCTAAACCAAAATAAATCAAATTGCCTAGGCAACAAGAGGAAATACAATAAACTAACAGAAGAAAAACAAATGCAGGCTTCCTCACTCATAGATTTGTAGCATTAAGAAATATTCGTTAGATTTGTATAATAAAACATATCACATAGTTTATGTACGGTATATAATTTGAATACTTACGTTTCAACTATGTCACAGATTTTTTTATCCGGCTTCTTTCCCAATGAACATAGAAAGACTACTTCAAGCTTCGTAGGATTAATAATGAGCAATTGCCAATGATGACTACAAGGGCAACATACAATTTAATGTGTTAAATTAATTTATATCAATTATAAGTGATTGACTTTATCAAGAAAAAAAAATTCTTACTTGTTTAAATAAGGAGCAATGTAACATTCTTTTTTATCATCACACATCTTCTTTTGTATGTAGGACTGAACACTACCACGCTCATTTTGACTATGAGTGAATTGCGGATCAATAAATCCATAAACGTTATTGTTGCCCAATTCCATACAACGACGATGAAGATATCTACAACATATTAAAAGTTATTTACATTATAAATGAAATTAAGTTAATCATAAATTAATAAATTTAAAAATAAAATATACTTACATAAGCCACACTTGTAAAATACTGATCCCTAATTCTTTTGTACCCATACACAAGTCTACAATATCTTCCCTTGGGAGCTCAATAAAGGCATTTGTCCCACCGAATTCAACATTAAACTTCAAATTTTGATCTATATACATTGCCTTTACCCCTAATTTTTGACAGATAGGTTCCGACTTTTTCGGTGGAGCATCATATTTCTTAGATCGAACATGCTAAATATGATAAAATATTAGACAACATATTTAAAAGATCTCAATTGTGTAAAAAGATAATAATAATTGTAATGAATACCTTGTTAGAAATAAGTTGCAAAAGTCTTTTGGGCCATTGAATGAAAGTATTGGGGGCGTCACCAACAGTTGTAACCTCATCAGTCGGCACAGGTAATTTAGCATTTGCATATATCACTTTGGTAACAGCCACTCTCACCATATCATTATTTAACACTTGATTATGTATATTGGGCCCCAACCTATACACATTAGCATATGCCACTACATGATTGCTTCCTTCAATATACAATTCACACTCTTCAGGAATATCCTCCGGATCATCATCTGACATATGCGGCAACTCTAAACAACTAGCCTTTGTGCTCTCATATTGTAGAGTGGTATTTGGAGAACAAACTGGGTTATTTGTGTATTTTTCAGAGAAAGCTGGCAACGAAGATATATCCCGCATCACTTGCGCTGTAATATCCTTAGTAAGCTCAGCCTTTATGGCCTCTATTTGTTCTTTATTCATAACAGGAGGGGTACCGGAATATTTACAAGAATGAGATCTAAAGTATTCTCGAATCCCCACACCCCCACCAACACCCCGAACCCGACCAGGGTGCTCACCTCGCCCTGTGGCTTCTGTCAAAATATCGTGTCGTCCTTGTGGGACAAAGGTCCCTTCTGACACCAGAGCATCCTACAAATATCATCAGTTCAAAATCAATAATTAGTAAAAAACTGATCAATATACTCGCAAAATAGATCAACATATGTTTGCAACAGACCAATAAAACAATGTTTTTACATTATTTAAACTAAAGGAAAACCAGCAAAAACCCACATGAGACATTTAGCCCCAGAAAATTGCATATACCATGATACATTTACTATTATCAAAGGCAGAATAATTACCTCAACAAAGTTGTAGAAGCTTTAACTCATTCATAGGGATACTTATACATGGCATGTTGCACTTATACATCGGATGAAACAAACATTTTTTTTTTGGTTACAAAGAGGGAAAACAAACATTGTTTTAATGGGCACACTTAAAATTTCATCAAGACCTGCATCAGATTGTATTACCTCTAATAATGCAACATGTTGTACATCATGATGCAAATGGAAGGTGGGGACTAGTTGCTCAAATTGGCCTTCCTTCCATTACTTAAAAGAGAAGATTAGACACGATGTTGAAATTGCAAACCACTTTTGGCCATTTTGCTCTGCAACATACTATTCAATTCATTCTATATTGACCAATTATACTCTTTATTTTGCTAAAAGCATTGATATGGCCAATTATATATTGCTAAAATCACATGCATAAACTCAATAAACATATGCATCAAAGACTTCATCAACTCAGCGCACAATCATAATTCATAAACATAAAAAGACATGCATAAACTCATCAAATATTACCAACTCAACAAGAATAGATAGACATAAGAGATAAGAATAAATATAACCATGAGCTATGTTATTTCAACACAGTTTTTCCAAACACATATTTGACATAGTAGACAAATTGAGTCTATACACACATATCGAGGCAGATTAAAAAATTGGGAAAAAGGCAGAAGCGCAAGAAACACAATTGTATAACTACTTACAATATTTTCTGCAATAAGACGCGTGGCTTCTGATGTATACTCTCCTGATGGTTTTAGTCGGGCTTGCTTCCACTTTTCATGACGTTGTGGTGGAGATGGAGGTGGAACCTCTGCCCCTCCAGCTGCTTCTTTTCTTTTTTTTAACTTATCTGCCATCATGTCTTTCTCGAGCAAAGCATATCCGCCTTGAGACAATCTATGGGGATATTTATTATAAGACTGAGCCACCTGCCCCTTCTTTCTTTTCTCCTATTATATAGCACAATAATTCATTACGTAGTACTAAATAATTTGTTGATTGATGAACTAAATAATAAAGCCAACTAACCAGAAAGGCAGGGTCCTCTCGCGACTTAACAAAATCGTTCCACGTTTCTTTACCAATATAAGAGTAATCATCAGCAGCAGATTTGCCAAACTTATTTCCTTTCTCGTCTATATATCTACTGGTTAAGCTGTTTTTAAAGGCCTTCCAACGCTCACCCGCATATATCATCGTTTTCTTATCAGCAGCAGCATTTTTAGGAATATCCCATACTTGCTATGTCACACAACAAATAGAAGATTTAGTACATATCAAAATACTGAAGTTATGTACAATTGTGATAAACACAATTAAAATTACCTTAAGTCCTGTCCAAATTTCATTTCTGTCTTCGCTACCAACCTTATCCCACTCATCAATCAGAATACTGATTTTCTCTCGAGCAAGGGAAGCCACATGATACTTGAAATCATGTGCATTTTTCCCTATAGGACGTCCATCTGAATTGAAATCAATCGATTTTCTCTCACCCCGTGCTGACAAAAGTTCCAACTTTTTCATCCGGGTGCAACCTCTTACATTTTTTTTGGTTGATTGAGTATTCAACCCACTTTGAGAAGGAGTTGATGCATCAGCCATGTGTCTGTTTAGAGAGAAAAAAAATATATAATAATGGTCAATAACAATTCAAGCTCAATAATATGAAATATAAGGGATTATATGATCAAAACTATTGTACATGAGACAATAAAAAAATTTACTTAAAAATTGCATATTTAGATCAAAATGTTTGATTGATTGTCAAAATGAGGCACCATGCCTTTAAATACAATGGTCAATGCTAATAGAATAAAATGACATAAAATAAACTAATATTTAAAATAAACTAATATCCTAATATTAATTTCCTGTTACAGTTTGAGTATTTTCCCATATCCCTTCTTCATGATCCTCACGAGTGGCATACACCTCGTCACCAATCGTATCTTCAACTAAAGTTGGCACCCGTTGTGAGAAAGAAGGAGTCTCATAAATATCTAGCGTTGCATGCTCACTGTCATTAGGTCTGTGGTTGCATTTACCTTTGAGAACCACTGACCACTTTTTGTTAGAACTAGAAGGGTCTCTAACATAAAACACTTGTTTTGCTTGAGATGCCATAATAAAAGGTTCATCCGTATAAGCTATATTTTCAAGGTTCACCAACGTAAAACCAAATTCATCAATTTTAACACCATTTTTTGTATCAACCCATTTACATTTAAACAGAGGAACCCTAAATGTAATGAAATCAATATCCCAAATCTCTTCTATGATCCCATAGTAAGGTATTGATGCCATAACAGGATTTTTATCTTTTGAACTAGAGAAGTGCATGGACTCAGCTACAACCATAACCCCACTGTTTTGCACGGTACTGGTGTCATCCTGAGTCTTTGTATAGAATGTAAAATTATTGATATCATAGCCAGTCCAAGTTATGACATCAAATTTAGCCCCCCTTGCTAGACGTTTTAATGTTTCAGAACATGTATTGTCAGCTAAAATGGTTTCTTTAAACCACTTTAAGAAAGTCTTGTTATGCTCATTCAAAACCCATTTTTCGTTCATTCGAGGAAATGTTTCTTTGACAATCTTTTTGTGAGCAGAAATGTAAGGTTGAACTTCATCAGTATTATTCAATATATACAATTGTGCTCGAAGTACCTCCTCTCGACCCATGCGTTTAAGTTTTAAACCCCGAATACCTCCAAATCTTCCACCATGACGAGACATAGGAATTCCTATAGCATCCGCTTCAGACATGTAGTTAGAACAAAACTCAATAGCTTCTTCTGCGATGTATCTCTCAACAATAGATGCTTCAGGACGATGTTGATTCTTCACATACCCTTTTAAGATCTTCATGTATCGCTCAATTGGATACATCCACCTCAAATAAACAGGACCACACAATCTAATCTCCCTCACTAGATGAACAATTAGGTGAACCATGATATCGAAAAAAGAAGGAGGAAAATACATCTCCAGTTGGCACAAGATAACAGCAGCTTCATTTTCCAACTCATCTAATTTTTTAGGATCAATGACTTTGCTACAAATAGCATTGAAGAATAAGCAAAGCCTAGTTAAGACAACTCTAACCTTTTTAGGCAATATGCCACGAATAGCAACTGGTAGTAGTTGTTGCATCAATACGTGACAATCATGAGACTTTAGGCCAACCAATTTCAAATCTTTCGATGAGACAAGACTCTTGACATTTGAAGAGTAACCATGAGGCACTTTTATGCTACGTAGACACTCACAAAAGCTTTTCTTCTCATTTCTTGACAAAGTATGACAAGCCGGAGGCAAATATGTTCGCTTACCAGATGACTTTGGAGCTAATTGTTGTCGTATACCCATCTCAACCATATCTAAACGAGAATTTGCATTATCCTTTGTTTTGCCCGGAATGTTGAGTAGTGTTCCGATTACACTATCACACACATTTTTCTCCACATGCATTACATCGATACAGTGTCTAACATCTAGATTGCACCAGTAAGGTAGATTAAATAACACCGACCTTTTCTTCCATATATTTGTATCAGTCGTTTGTTGTTCGTGCTTTCCAAATAGAATATTGACATCCTGGACCCGTCCAAAAACTTCCTCTCCAGTTAAGGCTTGTGGAGCAATTCTATTTTCTTGGTCTCCATTAAACGCCTTTCTTAACCTGCGATATGGGTGATTAGGTTTGAGAAATTTTCGATGCCCAAGGTAAACTGTCTTCTTTCCATTTTTTAATTGTTGGAAGCATGTATTCTCTTCACATATAGGGCATGCCTTATGTCCTTTAACACTATAACCAGACAAATTTCCATATGCAGGAAAATCATTGATAGTGCAAAATAACATTGCACGCATCTTGAAATTCTCGTTGGAATACCCATCAAGCACATCAACACCTTCCTCCCAGAGCATTCTCAAGTCTTCAATCAAAGGACTTAGATAAACATCTATATCATTTCCTGGCTGCTTTGGGCCCGAAATCATCATAGATAACATAATATATTTTCGTTTCATACAAATTAAAGGAGACAAATTATAGATAATTAATAGAACAGGCCATGAACTATGAATACTGCTTAAGTTTCCATATGGGTTCATTCCATCTGTCGCAAGTCCAAGCCTAAGGTTTCTTGCCTCATTACCGAAATCCGGATACAAATCATCAATTTTCTTCCATTGCAAAGAATCAGCTGGATGACGAAGTTGTCCGTCACGTTCCCTCTCAATCGCATGCCATCTAATATTCTTGGCATCGTTTGCATTAGCAAATAATCTTTTAAACCTTGGAATTATTGGAAGATACCACAACACCTTTGCAGGAGGACGCTTTGTGTTTTCATCACTATTCAAATCATCATCCTTCAATTTGAAACGTGATTGCCCGCATGTGGGACAATCCTTCAATTCTTCATACTCATTTCGGTATAATATGCAATCATTAGGGCATGCATGTATTTTCTTGTACTCCATACCCATCGGACACAATATCTTCTTTGCCTCATAGTTTTGTTAGTTTTATTTCATGTTACCTTATGTTTATCTTTCTTTTTTTTTTTTTTTTTTCGATTTTGCATCTGTCAACAAACTATAAATAATTCAATTAAGTGTTTTCTGTCAATTATACTCTTAGTCAATTTGTTTTTTCTTTTAAAAAAACTTTATTCTTTTTAATAAAACTAATTAATGTTATATATTTAAAAAAACTAAAGTTTGTTTTTTTTTTCTTTTCAAATTCTTTTAAAATAAAACTTTTATCTTTTGTCTCCGTGAGCTTAACTCAGTTGGTAGAGACATCGCACTATATATGCGGGAGCCCGGGTTCGAATCCGACACTCCACTTATTCACATATAAGGTGAATTTTCTAGCTAATAGGCTACTTGACAAAAAAAAAATCTTTTATCTTTTTTTCACAAAATAATTAATGTTGTATATTTAAAAAACAAAAGTTTGTTATTTTTTACATATAATAATAATTCCATGAAGAGTTAGAAGTCTATAAATAAGATGAGTAGTAATTGTTAAAAATTCGAAGGGCAAAGTAAAAGAAAAAAAATATAAGACTCCATGAACGTTCAAAAGGAAGAAAGAGTTGAAGACTCGTTGGAACTGCTAATGGGAGGTGAAGAGGGAGAAATAGTTGAAGACTCGTTTGACAAGATACGCGAACAAGATGACAATGAAGAAGAAGTTTCATCAAGGGTATCCATTAATATTCAAAAGGAAGAAAGAGTAGAAGACTCATTGGAACTGCTGATGGAACAAATAGTTGAAGACTCATTTGACAAGATACAAGAACTAGATGACAATGAAGAAGAAGTTTCATCAAGGGTATCCATTAATATTCAAAAGGAAGAAAGAGTAAAAGACTCATTGAAACTGCTGATGGAACAAATAGTTGAAGACTCATTTGACAAGATACAAGAACAACATGACAATGAAGAAGTATCTTCCAAACATATTGAGATTCAACAAGAGATTAGAGAGTTGTTACATATCTGGCTTCCTAAATTTTATTGAAAATTTTGTTACTTTTTATTTTGAATTAACGTTTGTGTCTAGAACTTCATTAACTTAATTTTTTATTCCTTTTTCCTCGTAGGCAACTCACTTTGATAGCAAATCTATGAATCACAAAAAAATTGTTATACTAATTATGCGAAAATCCATATTATAGTTAGATATTAAAAATCCTATTCATGTGAATAATTTGGACAAGCATAACTTAGAGGGCAAAAATCATAACCCCGGACTAACAGATTACATGACATATGATTAGGGTGAAAGTGATATCACTATTATCTTTCGCAGTTAATTAAAAACCATATCCTCTCTACATACTAACTAGTAACTACTATATTTCACAAGTAATTAACCAAAAACCAGTAAATCTAAAACCAAAATCCAGAAAGTATAAACAATTATCAACAAATAGAAACCTTACACAAAAAACATCAAAGTGCCTATTCAAATATGACTAAATCTTGTGGTTGAGATTGAGCGAAATATGACAAAATTGCAAGTAAAAATCAGAAAAATTAACATCAATATTAAACTTCTAACTGAGCCAAAAACAGAGGAGAAAATTGGTTTGGGATGAAAGACCAAGTTAGGGTTTTGGCACAATTTAGAAAAATCCCAATCTAAAGTTGAAAGAAAAGACTTACGAAATAAGAAGCTGAGGCTTGTTGGCATGGCTCCATGAGACATTGAGATGCGTGGAGACAAAAAGATGCATAAGGTACTTCCTTCACCGGCCGTTTTGGCCGGAGACAAAGAAAGCAAATTGAAGTTTCCTTTAGTAGTTGCGTTTGCCAGAGATATCGAGAGAACGAGCAGGGAGACTCCGCCGAAGAAAAGGAGTTCGAATGTGTGAGATATTGGTGTCGCGGATAAAGGGGGGTCGTGGAAGGAAGTTAATCGCTTATGGAGGAGCTCGCTGATAGACGTTGTTCACAGAGGGTGGATTTGAGAGTCTAGAACAGTGAGAAGAATGAGAGGATTTTTTTTTTTGGTAAAGAGGATTTGTTTTTTATGTTAAGGAGGTGAGTTCGATTCTCATATGCCACATTATAATTCAATTTATTATTAAAAATAAAGATACTTCTTAGGTCAGTTAAAGGCCACCTGACTTAACAAAAGAAGTTTCTTAAGTCAGCTGACCGACTCCTGACTTAACAAGAAGGTTTTATAAATTAATGAATTTTATTTGAATTTAATATTATTTTTTTAATATCTATTACGTCGGTTGATGAAAGAACCGACCTCAAAAAGTTTAACGTATTTACGGAGTTGCCACCGCACGTGTTCTTAAGTCAGGTGGCAACGCTAACCGACCTAAGAAGTTTTCTATAAAGTGTTTTTTCCACTAGTGTAATAACAAACTTAAGGGGTCAAAATATCTTTTTTTTGTTTCTTCTTAAAAAAAATATCTTTTTATTTCAAAATCAAAATTTCAGTTTGTTTTTTTTTAACATTTTTTTTTAAATTCTTTAAGGGGCCGGCCCAAAAGCCCGTGGGCCGGCCCATGACGACCCATGAAAAAGCCTGGTCCGATAAGGCCCGGCCCGCTATTTATAAAAGCCCGGCCCATGAAAATATATAGGCCTAATGGGCCGGCCCGATAGCCCGACCCATTTTGACAGCCCTAAGTGTAAGTCAGTGACCTAATTAATTTTATGGAGGCTTAAAAATATAATGACATTTTTTGTTATTGTAAAAAATATATACTCCCTCCGTCCCAAAACTTTAGTCTTTTTGGAGTTTTGCACGGAGATTAAAAAATGATAAGTAAAGTCATTTTTATCCTTACTTTATTAAGAAAGAGAAAATATATTTAATTAATGCTTTAACTTTTATAAGGGTACAAATGATAAAGTATCACTAAATGTGCATTGGTTTCTTAAAAGGACTAAAGTTTTTGGACAAAATTAAAAAACTAAAAAGACTAAAGATTTGGGACGGGGGGAGTAATATATAGTACTATATATAAATTTTTGTTTCCTTGTGGGGGCTTGAACCCCCAACAAGTCCGTTTCTATGATTTTCGTGGCCTATGCAGAAACTTATAATTTGAATTCTTAAAAAACATTGAATTCAACTGCTTAAATCTATTTTATTTTAATGAAATTATTGTCATTTCATCGACCACCAAAAAATAATTAACTCTAAAAGATTCTTTGGGTGATTGTATTCCTCGTCATTATCATTTTCGTCACATTGACTTTTTCTAAAGCTACGATGCTTTGTTGGAAGTGTCGACTCTATACCTATATATCAAATGCAAGAGTTTTGACAATATTCATGCTAGATGGAAAATCTCCATTTCTATATTTCTCAAAGTACAACATTATACTCTCCATTTTTTTCTCATTATTATTGTAATTTCAACGCACGTTTAATTTAGATTGCAACTTCTTATGATATATCATTGTAAATATAAATAATTATTCCTAAGGATGTATTATCGTAAATATAAATCTAAAATATATTTAAATTTAAATCTTCAAAATTAGGCATATTATTTTTAACCATTATAAAATTTGGTATTTAGGTTCTGTTTAGAATAGTTTATTTTTGAGATTATACAAAACAACTTATGCAAATAAATAAGTTTTTATTATGTTAATTTATAAGTTCCAACTAACATAAATTGTATTTTTATAAGCTATTTTTTCATAAACTACCTTGACAAATTTATAATAATACATAACAAATTCATTTATTTGTATAAGTTGTTTTGCATAAACTCAAAAATAAGTATTTCAAACGGGCCCTTATTTATTTTGGCATATATAATATTAATATACCCCTAAAAAATTGTTTTGAAACCCTAATTTGTAGGCGTCTAGGGCCGTCGCCCTCCCTTCAAAACTAAAAGAAATAGAAAGGGACTTCTATTGACAAAGCACAGAATGGAATGGAGATGAGATTGGCAGGAGTGTTGAGAAAAAGAGAGAGAGAGACATTGTTCAACTGTCACAAATAAAACTAATAAGGTTGATTAGATTGGCAGATTTTTTTTTGTTACTGAATTTTTTTTTCTGCCGTAAAAATAAAGTCATCCATTGAATTATTTTTTTTACGCACATCCATTGAAATTTTGAAATATTAATTTTTAATTTTTTTTTGAATAGTTGGTTTTCAAACTTGCAATTTTATGGTGAAGATGTAATTAGCTAGCAATTAATATTATAAACGATGTGCCAAACATCAACACAAACATGGGTCTATATTAATTTAGCTATATTATTATTCCCCCCAACAAATAATAATGATAAAAACAATGCATTATAATTCATAGTTGTAAATATTGTACCATCTATTAGTTAGTTATTAGATAATTAACAAGAAGCATATTTATAAGAGCAAAGTCCATGGCCACCTAAGATCAATCTAAGTAATTAGTTCTCTCTTGTTTGTTTATTCTATAAGAAAGAATCAACTTGCCGAAGGAGTACAATCCTTCTCCACTATTTATATTAGTAACCATTGCCCATTTTGGTACAAAACCAAATATATTAAATCATCAATTGCATTGCATATATTTAGCAATGGCTTCATCACTCAAATTCAATGTGTTTGTAGCTTATTGTCTTTTGGTTTTAGTTGCAGTTGTTGCTGCTCAATATGGAAGTAGTCCTGACTATGATGCAAATGCACCTTCTGCCTCTCCAAAAAGCCTAAGCTATCCTATAGCCATCATTGTTCTTCTTCCTTTTGTGCTTACTTTATTTGCAGCCAAATAGAGTGTTTAAATTTAATTAATAAAATCTTCCTATTTTTATGTTATTGTTTCAATTGGGATCCTATTAATAAAGGGTCATTCTTCATGTCTCAAGTTTGTTGTTTTCAATTGGCATCCTATTATTTCTATATATATCTATACTTCATTGGAGTACTTTCTTTAATTTAAGATACTAGTACTTGTCAAGACTCGAGAGTTTCACATTAGATATGGTATGAACATATCTTATACTTTACTAATGATTTTGTAGAATTGAGTTAAGTCCAACACAAATTATAATAGTTAAATGTTTTTGCAAAGGTTTTAAAGGTGGATAATCAAAATAACTTAGATTTTATTAATTATGAGAAGGGAGATTTTCAATTTTGTTGTATATATTAATGTATATTGATTAAAAGAAAATATGGTTGGAGCTAGCATAAGTCTTAAGAAATTTTAACTCAAAAAATTAGTCTATTAGGTCGAAACCAACATAATTATATACTCTTAAAAAACAAAGTAGAACAAATACCATATTTTAGCCTTCTGTTTGAGTAAGAGTATATATATATGAACGAAAGAATATTTGAATTATTTATTGAACGCATCAAAATACAGATCCTATATGTATTTATTTTCATTTTTCTTATTTTTTAGCTTTTACAATCTACATACATTGCCGGCCCTAAAAAAAATACAACTTACATAGTCTATTTTCTCCTCTCTCAGACACTGCCGGCCCTAAATTTTTTTAAGCTTTATTCTCTTATTCACCATTGAGGGGTGATTTTAGGTCAATTTTGGCCTAAAATCACCCCTCAACGTCTTTTTTATTTTCAAAAATACTTAAAAAAAAACTTAGTTGAGATATTGATTTTTTTTTTTCGGTACCAAGTTGAGATATTGATTTATTTAAGACTATTTTGATAAAAAAAATGAAAAATAAAAATGTATCTTGTATTTAATTGACACCAATTATGTTACTATTTTAATCGTAAGTCATAATTTTTTATTTTTAAAGAATATATCGCCTATAAAATCTCTAATTTAAAGTGTCCAAGATAACTTTCGCTAAAAAACTTAAGCTGTTTAAAGATACAGAAACAGAATCGAAAATGAATTCTTAGAAAGGACAAAGTCAATAGACAATGGAATTTTTACATGGAACCAACCAAATATTTTCTATAACATAATGTACATGCATATGCCCTTAAGATGAATCTTTCGAGAAAATGCAACTTCAATTATTTATAACTGAAATAAATTTTAATTATACTTCACTTATTTCGCAGCCGCAATTTTTTCCATACCTCTGAGTAAATAACTCAATATTGGTGCACAATCAATAAATCTTCACCACCCGTAACAAGTCTGTCTGGAAATATACGCACTATATTTGTCTGCCCGGCGAACATTTTGTGACATTTCCCGTCACCATGTACTCCTCCTAAATATTAAAGATTAATAAAAACAATGAAACAAATGTACGTGGATATGTATAAGTATAACACGTTACCATTCTAAATAGTACTCAAACGCGTTTTATCATTACCTTGTACTAGTCTCTCTTTAACAAAAGATAATTTATCCATATTATTATATAACAATTTGACAATATCCAATCAATGCATTTATTGATCATACATACAAAGTTCAAACTATATATTTGACATCATTGATAAGAAATATGAAATATTTAAAGGATATATATTATATATACACACACCTACATATACATTCATAATCATATATCTATTGATTAATCTTCAAGATCAAGATGTATGCAACAAGATTGCTTTCCATGTACAAAAGAAATCCTAGTGCTCTTTCAGATCCACCACCATCAGGACCAAATTCAGGTTATCTTGTGATATTTGATGAAGAAGCTCAAACTTATTCTTGTTTTGGTTTGTGTAAGGACAATAGAATCAAGGATTTTCCTTTCCCTCAGAACAAAAATTTAACCATCTTATATTCAACGGGAAGTGGAGAAAATAGAAGAACCCGAAGAGAAGAAGTAATGTTCTTTCCGGTATTGAATCAACCCTTGTCTTCAAATCGCTACTATGTCATAAGAAGGAAAGGAAAACATCAAGGGTATGTAATAATTTTCCTTTTCTTTTAGTCAAAAATTACTCTTTTAAATCAACTTAACTTTAAAACAAAATTACTCAAAGCGGTTAGATAAGATGGTTAAATAAGATGGTGCGGATATTTTTCAACTCAACTAATATTTTGAGTTCGATTGTTGGCTTGGGTATATATACAGTAGCGTTAATTTTTTTGGCTATTTTATGAATAGTGTGTTATGTGAAGACAAGCTTTTAGATTGAAGTTATTTTGATGAAGATAAATATATGAAAAGAAGATAGTCCAACTAAGTTAGCATATATTCACTTGGTTTGGTATTTGTTGGGATTGAGTACTACATGTACTTGTCTTATTTTGGTTGGTTGAGTACCTCTTGTACTTATTCTTTTATATATAATATACATAGTTGTTCAAAAAATAATTCTTGGTTGAGTTTGTCACCTACTTGTGTCTTCCAAAGCTTGAGAGACGAGTCTCTGCAATTGTACACAAAAAATACCGGTTTACCAACAAAAACTTTTACAACCAAATTTAGAAAATTTGGACTAATTAAATGTTTGAATTAAAACATTGGTGTAAAATAAAGGAATTAAGTTTTCTAGATTTTTAAATTGAGAAATTTTCCGTTCTTTAAATTAGTAGCTAGATGAGTTTTATTTGAAACAAAATTTTCCTATAATTTAAAGAATTATAATAACTAAATATTATTTATCAAAATTATTAGTAAAGTAATTTTTCATTTTTTAAAGAATTTTTATTACTTATAATAATGAATATTGAATATTTTTATGAAAATTGTAAAAACTTAATATAATAATTTTAAACAATAAAATTGTCTGTTTTATTATGAAATATTTTCTCTAAAATACAATTAATAATCGATTTAGAAGAAAAAATCATATCAAAATATTTCAATTTGTCAATGTACTCTAAAAATCTACCATGATTACATCAAATTTTGTTGTTGATCCAAATATGTACCAAATCTTTAGACATAATATTGGTTGAAATTAATTTTGAAAGTTGATTTGATTTCAGGCAAGCAAACACAAGTTCAAGGGAAGAGGATATGGGCACATGTTTATGCTGCAGTTTTGTCAATGATGTTAAACCAACACCTTTGGAGCCCTTCAATGATTATCAACAGGTTGAAATAGTTAAGAACAGACATGGTTTTCATGCAAAATCTATTGCCTTAGATGGAATTCCTCCTGGTTTATTAAGGAAAAAACGTTGGAGAGTTAATGCTAGCACTCCACATGATTACCATTTAAGTCAAGCTTTAGGCTCAAATGATTCCTTGCGTTTCAAGCTACCAAATTTCGACTTTCCAACATCCGATGATCGTTCTGAATCAGTGGTTGTTGGAAAGTGGTATTGCCCTTTTATGTTTGTGAAGGAAAGTATGAAATTAAAGGAGCAAATGAAGATGTCAATGTTTTATGAGCTAACACTTGAGCAAAGGTGGGAGAAGATTTTTATAAAGGAAAATGAAAACAATGGAGAGAATAATGTACTTGTAGATGTTGCTATTCAAACAGAAGTTGCTAAGGTTGGTGGAAGGGAAGTTGTTTGGGATGATAATAGATTGGTTGATGGAATTTTGTGGTTTAAGAGTGTTGAGGATATTGGAGAAGAGACAAGTGTTGGATTGAGTTTGGAAGTTGTTAAGGCAATGAAATGGGAACAAGAAAGATTTGGATGGATTGCTGAAAATGGAAGACAGAAGAGAGTAACAAAAGTTGAAGAGTTTGGTGCAACAAACAAATGGAAGAAATTTAGTTGTTATGTGTTGATTGAAAGTTTTGTATTGAAGAGAATGGATGGAAGATTGGTGCTAACTTATGATTATAGACACTCACATCAAATTAGGAGCAAATGGGAATAGTTATTTTGTTTTCCTTAAACATATTCTTCCTTCCTATATAATATTTGGTTTTCTTTTAAATTGTGTAGTACAATATTTAGTTCTTGTTATTTTGTACTTCAATATTTAGTTATTATAATATGTACAACTTATTTATGTATAGCTAATAAATTTGAAAATATATATTTTTTCATAAGGGTAAGTTTGTAATTTACAAAATATTAAAAAAAATTAAAAACCTACCACAATATATTTTAATTTTTGTAAATTTATCTATAACTTTAAATTTATAGATTAAATATTTAAATTAATTATTAAACTAATGTTGTCTTTATAATGATATATTATCAAAATAAATCATTTCGAACATGTTACATGAATTTTTGTAAAGAAGAGGGACTAATATTGGAAATTAAAATATAAACGAAATTTTGTAGAACTACTACGAGAAAACATTAATTTTTCAAACAAAACCAAATAACATTTATTGGTGGATTTTTAACCTTCAATAAGTTACTGGCGGAAAAATCCACCAATAACTAAAACCAAACTGTCAAAAATGAAAAAAAATGGTTTAGTGGCGGATTTTTCCGCCAATAAGTTATTTTACAAAAGAAAAAAAAAAGATACAGTAAATTGTCCCCTTATTTGAAATTTTGACCACCAATGGCGGAATATACTTTGTGCCGGATTTTTCTGCCAATGAATTTACTGGCGTGTATTTTATTGACAAATTTATTCCGCCAATAAATTTTAACTTATTGACAATATATATATAACTCATTAGGTGACGTACAACATGTAAGAATTAAAATTTAGAGATCGACATATCATATGAAATTAAAACACACTTACTTGATAATGATGATTAATTTTATCATGGTTACCAGAAGCGCCAATATCGAAAAGATCGATATGTTACGTTAGACAAAGTTTTCCTCTGCCTGATCACATGCTCCAGGATTTGAGGTTCTCAATGGGGCAAACCACGAACAAGCTTAATTCGGCGTATTGCTTGCGTGATAACGTGACGGAAAAATGGACGTAGCCTATCTATTTATAAGATAACAACCCTAGCCATACTACCTTCATGTACACTAGAGGTGAGCATATACTTATAATTTGTTTCTACACAAATCAAAATTAGTGTTCAAAGTCTATTATTACTATTTACTGATCACAATTATCGAGCTTAATTAAGCATTATCAAATGGATCACAATAACATCAATACGTTTATTAAAACCAAAATCAACAATTTATTTTAACCCACAAACTATTAGAAAATATTCTAATTTGTCGTACGTACATTGGTGCATATGACTCTAAGACGAATTTATTGAGAGAATCTCAATTCAATTTTTACTAGGAAGACTCTAAACAAAATGTAGGTGAATATGTAGAACACGTTACCACTCATGAATAGTCAAACGCGGTTTATAATCTAGGCTCCTATAATCTACTACCTTGTACTGGTCTCTTTCTGACAAATATCCATATATAAAATTGGTATTAAGCGGAGTTATGTTATTTAAAGCAAATTTTTTAATAAGGAAGGATCCGTTGGTATTATAATTAGGGGTGTGCATCGGGCGGGTATGGGCGGGTTCGGGCCCAATTTCTCAAGGATAGATGAAACCGATTGGGATAAATCAAGGCCCAATTTCGACCGAATCTGGGTTCGGTTTAGGCGGGTTTCGGGTAAACGGTTATTACGGTTTACGGGTTGGGTTAGAATGGGTTGGGCTTCCACAAAAATTGGGCAAAAAAGGCCTTTTTACATATCCTTAATCAAGTTTTTTTTGTCCATTTAATCAACAAAAAAACATATTGAGCTGAAAAAAGAACTTATTTTTGCAGAATTAATTTTAATTGAGCTATTATAATCTGTAAACATATTTAAAGCTAAAATAGTTTTATTTTAACAAGAGTTTTAAATTCAATTAAATATCTTTTAATAGTGTAAAAGATAAAAATATAGAAAAATAAGAGTAAGTCAAATAAAAGGATAAATTTAAATATATCAACAAGCTGCTGCTTAATAACAGCATTCAAACTGCTAAAATCAGTTTTCTCTTGACTGCCATTTTCACTTTCATATTCATCCTGCTTGACGGTCTCATTCACACATTCAGTTTTTGCTAGCATATTGTTTTGTTAAGCTTGACTTGATCACCTTACCTTGATCACCAAATTCAGCTTAGTTGTACTACATAATACAGATATATATTATATATTTTACAGAACATTAAAAATATATTACAGCCCATTATAAATCAAAAATTGGTATTGACATTCTTCCATAATTGTTGCCACTGTCACCAGCCACTCCACCAGCCACCATTGAGTTGGGCTAGGATACAAAACAAACAAATAATGAGGGCCATTTACTTGTAATGTTTTTATAGCAAATTCATTATCAAAATTAGTGCCTTCTTAATTTAGAAGCAACATAATTTACCTTCATTTTGCATCATCTATCAACATCTACTCCAAAGGGTGCACAACATCAATCAAAGTTTAAGATATGATTCCTAAAAATAGTAAACACAATAAGAGAACAAGTTCCAAATGAGAATTGTTTAAAAAAAAAGTTCCAAATGAGAAACAAATAAAATAGAATGAATTAACAAGTTAAAAACTAGTATAATATAGCAATAGATTAGCAATTCCGACAATAGAATGAATTAAGAAGTTAAAAATTGTAAACATAATAACAGAATTGCATTTAAATGAGAAACAAAACTCATCTTAATCAATTGTCAAATAAAATAAAATAGAAGGAATTAACAAGTTAAAAACTAAGTTTTAGATTGTTAAACTTACATTATTGAACAACCAAAACTTTTAACCAGTGATGCAACTTCCACAAAACCTCAATTGTTCAATACCTCCTAAAACAAAAACAAAAGGAACATAAATTTAAAATTAAAAAAACAAAGTAAATTTTTTTTAAGTAATGAATAAGTTAATACAAAGTTCGAAAACAAACATGCTAAACTTCAATAACTGTCAAAACAAAACAAACTACAGAATTAAAATAAATAAATAAAAAACAGCTTAAAAAGAACAAAGTTAAAATAATATCATAAATGAATTAAAATAAATTGCTTACCAATTTTGGGTTGATTCATTGTCCATATAAATATCAATGTCATCCATAAGTGAGTATTAATTCCTTCAGCTTCTGTGTTTAAATTAAAGATAAATGAATTAATATTTTAGAGAAGTAAACCACAAAAAAAAAAACATAAATAAAAGTAAACCACAACAAAAACTAAACCCAGCATGAACATGAGTACAGAAAAACATAAACAAAACAGTAATGTTTTCAAGTGTTTCTTCAATCCTCTAATTCACAAAAGACCAATTGAGACATTAGGTAGCAGCAAAATACCAATATCAAAACAAAATGAAATTAGAATGGAAGTGATTAAACATTTCTTAGAGTTAACTTACAATTTCCTAACAAAGCTCCCTCAAATTAACAGTATAGGCAGTAATAGCAGCACTGAGTATAGGCAATAATGGCAGCAAAAGCAACAAGATATGGTGACTGAAAGTCTGAGAGTGAAATAAATTACACACATTAATCTTCAATAAAAAGAACAAATTAATCTTAAATCTTAAATAACTTAAAAGAACAAAAATAGAACAAAACTTGTATAAAAGAGAACAAATTAATCTTAAATAACAAAAGAATTAAAATACAAAGTTAAAATAGCTTACTATTTTCTGGTATTTTATTTTCCAGATCTGTGTCAATGTGGTCCATCGGTGAGACTGAGGGAGGTTTGAGTGACTTTGTTACTCCTTCATTGTTTAAAATAAAAAGTAAATTCATTAGTATTTCAACTAAGAGTTGTAAAAGAAACTAAAAACTTTAAAACCCTAATTTTTACAGAATCATATATGAATTTGAAATCAACAACTAAAAAAAGAGTGAGTGAGATGAACAATTGTAATTGAAACAACAGATTAACTAAAACTGAAAGAACAAAGAACAAAAAATTACTCCTTTGAAGATGAACAAAAAAACTCATAAACATACAACATGAGATGAACGGAAAAAAAAAACCATAAACATACAACAAAAGATGAACGGAAAAAAAAACCATAAACTTACAGTTGATGCGATGATGAAGGAGAGATAGGTAGAAGAGAGGCGACGATGAATGAAACTGAGTTACAAGGTGAGTGGTTTCTTTCAGAGAGAGAGAGAGAGCGCCGCTGGTGTGGATGTAATTAGGGTTGTTTGAGTGAATGGAATTAGTGTTTCTTTATATAGTAGGGTTTCATAATAGATAGTTTGTAGATTGGGCCTGAGTTTATGATGGGCTTGGTATTGGATAATGTACAGAACACCAATATGTCGGTCGGTTTCGGCTAACACGGATTGGAATTTACCAAAACCGGACTCGACCGAGAACACCCACAAAGACCCAATTTTTGTTGACCCGTGACCCGTTTAACCGACCCAACTCGCCTGTTTCGGTTTCCAGCTTTTCGGTCACTTCGGTTTCGGTCGGTCAGGTAAATTCTGCACAGCCCTAATTATAATGGTGAATCATAAGAGTTATGTTATTTAAAGCGAATTTTTTAATCACAAAGCCTTCACAAATTGTATTTGAGCATTGGATCCTTCACAAAGCAAAAATTATAGGGCATAAGCTGTTTGCATAAGTTCTAAAAAAAATTGTGTCAAACGAGCCCGAAGTACTCATTAATATTAGCGGGTTGTGATCTATTCACTGTGTAATATTTAATTTTTAAGTTTTTTAATGAATGCAATTTTTCTAAATGACCAAAAGATAAAATAAAGAGAGATGTTATTTGTTATCAAGGAAGTATATTCAATAGAAGAAAGGCAAGAATTAACACATGGTAATATTTTAAAAGACGATGTCACTTTTTTTTGTTAAGTAACCTAGTAGTGGCTAGAAGAATCATCTTAAAGGTGAATAAGTAGAGTGTCCCGAGTTCGAATCTGAACTCTGCAATATAGTGTGATGTTCCTACCAACTGAGCTAAGCTCACATGTTGATGTCACTTTAACTCTTTCTTTTGTAAAAATCATAGGGATGGTGGATGTAAAGAAGGGTGGAGATATTCTTGCAATTCTTCTCTTTAAATTTTCTTAAAGAGGAAGTTTTTCCCTGAAATAAAATAGGTCAAACGCTATAGATGCAAGTCAATATCGTGATGTTTCCCTTTTTATTTATCATAAATTCAATATCGTGATTTTGTGAGAAAAAAAAAATCAATATCGTGATGTTTAGTGATAACTTTTTCACAAGAATTTCCGTTCCAGCTGCTATCTATACCAAGAATTTGACTTTCTCAAGCTGCTATCTATACCATTCACCAAAGTTTTTTTGGCATTTATTTTCTATATAAAATTATAAATAAAATAGGTTATAAAATTGAACAAAATCTTAGTCGCCATTTATAAAGAATTTGAGTCTCAATAACATATCAAATAATTTTTTATTTTTTTTTTATGGATGATCTATATAATATAAATTTTCAATCCAACGGTGAGTTTTATAAAATTCGTATTTGTTAGAATAAAATCGCTGACTTGTGCATCATGTATCATATGTTGCACTTGTGCATGTTAGAACTTGCCTCAAATTTTGATGTAATTTCTAATTATGGAGCGTCAACACCTTACCAATATGCATGTATATCTGGAAAATAAATTTTTTCTGCAGCGTGATTAAGTTACTACTTTCATCCATCCGATCATAATTAACGGTTGAAATTATTCAAGGTTGATTTTTTCATTGTGATTTAAATCAACGTCCGATCTTAAATCAATGGTTGATATTCATTACTGCATGCAAGAGTGTAATTTTCCTACGGTATTGAATCTTGATCCATGTATACCACTTACTCAATACATTATCAAATTAAGTTTAAACTATGATAACAGATTTATTTGAGAGTTCAATCTTCAAGAAACAGAATCGTAAATGAATTCTTAGAAATGTCAAAGTCAATTAAAGAAATTGAAGTTTTATATGGACCAACTTAATATTATGAAAAATATCACTTAAGCGACAACGACATGTACTTGCATTGGTAGAACACGTTACCACTATGAGTAGTCAAACACGGTTTATCTAAAGCATAGTCACATAGACACATACATTCATAATTCCATACATATAATATATTGATTAATCTTCAATATCATAGTTTGTTTAATCATTGAAAATGTATGCAACAAGATTACTTTCCATGTACAAAAGAAATCCTAGTGCTCTTTCAGATCCACCACCATCAGGACCAAATTCAGGTTATCTTGTGATATTTGATGAAGAAGCTCAAACTTATTCTTGTTTTGGTTTATGTAAGGACAAAAGAATCAAGGATTTCCCTTTCCCTCAGAACAAAAATTTAAGCATCTTATATTCAGTAGGTGAAAACACTTATTCAGAAGAAGCTATATTTCTTCCTGTATTGAATCAACCATTGTCTTCAAATCGCTACTATGTCATAAGAAGGAAAGGGAAAAATCAAGGGTATGTAATCACTTTCAATTTTTTTTTGTCAAAATTAATTTTGCATATTGATTAACCTTTTAAGAATAAATTTAGAAATTTTTGAAATAAATTATAAATGTTTCGAAACTAAAAATTTAACTCTTTTTTATTGCTCTCATAAGTAAGTCTCGTTGTAGATCACCCGACCAAATGAAAATGAAGAAAATTCAATTTAAGCAATTATATTTTCTTTTCTTCTGTTTAATTTTGTAGTGGCCGCAGTGTGCCATATTCGAGTGGTATTCATACCATATCAGCGTGGCCGTAATAGTCATAGAGGGTGTAATTTTTGGCTGATTTTCTAAAGTGCAATAGTTAGTTATACTGTAACAATTGAACTAGGTTGTTTTATTCTGAGAACTCGTGGTAGATCGTCAGCCTTTCACAATTTTAGTCAGTTTCGCAAAACGTTTTAATCAGGAGGTCCTAGTCTGTGACTTAACCCAGTAATTTTTTGGTGGCATAGTTTTTGAAAACCGATTTTTAAATCGAAAACGACATTAATTGACAATAATTATCCATATCTTGTTTCACACATAATAAACCAATGAGTTATATTGTTTGCTTCAAACTTAATTTGAAATTTGAATTAATTCAGCCAAGCTAGCACAAGTTCAAAGGAAGAGGACAAGAGCTCATGTTTATGCTGTAGTTTTGTCCATGATGTTAAGCCGAGACCTTTAGAGCCTTTCGACGATTATCAACAAGTTGAAATAATCAAGAAGAGATATGGTTTTCAGGCAAAATCCATTGCATCGGATGGAATCCCACCTGGTTTATTAAGGGAAAAAGGGTGGAGTCTTTATGCTAGTACTCCTCACAATTACCATTTAGAACAAGCTTTAGGTTCAAATGATTCCTTGCGTTCCAAGCTACCAAATTTCGACTTTCCATTGTCCAATGGTCGTTCTGAATCAGTGGTTGTTGGAAAGTGGTATTGCCCTTTTATGTTTGTGAAGGAAAGAATGAAATTAAAGGAGCAAATGAAGATGTCAATGTTTTATGAGCTAACACTTGAGCAACGATGGGAGACAATATTTTCAAAAGAAAATGAAACCAATGGAGAGAATAATGTACTTGTAGATGTTGCTATTCAAACAGAAGTTGCTAAGGTTGGTGGAAGGGAAGCTGTTTGGGATGAAAATAGATTGGTTGATGGAGTCTTTTGGTTTAGGAGTGTTGAAGATTTAGGAAAAGAAATAAGTGTTGGCTTGAGTTTGGAAGTTGTTAAAGCAATGAAATGGGAACAAGAAAGATTTGGATGGATTGCTGGAAATGGAAGACAAATGAGGGTAACAAAAGTTGAAGAGTTTGATGGAACAAATAAATGGAAGAAATTTAGTTGTTATGTGTTGGTTGAAAGTTTTGTATTGAAGAGAATGGATGGAAGATTGGTTCTAAATTATGATTATAGACACTTACATCAAATTAGGAGCAAATGGGAATAGCTATTTGTTTTCCTCAAAAACATATTCTTGCTTTAATCTTTGGTTTTCTGCTAAATTGTGTACTTAAATATTTTAGTTCTAGTTATTTTGTAGTATTATATACTATATATAAATTAGGCTAAATTGTACTTTTGGCCCCTATGTTTTAGAAAGTTACGATTTTGGCCCATATGTTTCAAAATAGCAGTTTTAGCCCTTATGTTTACTCCCTTTTGCAAAAGGTCAATTTTGACAAAGTCAATGCTGATGTAGCAGGTCATTGAAGTGACTCAGTTGTCACATCAGCTTTTTTTATCACTTATAGTGATCGGTAAGTCGTCAATGGCAGCCGACTTACACCATTTTGATAAAATTTTTAAAAACTACAATTCTTTAGTAATAAACTCTAAAAATTACACTTGTTTGGTAAAAAAATGCACGAGATACATGCAGATTTCACCCAATTTCTTTTCTTTTTTTTTCTCTTTTCAATTTATAAGTGACAAAAAAAAGCTGATGTGACAGTTGAGTCACTTAAGTGACCTGCCACATCAACATTGACTTGGTCAAAATTGACCTTTTGCAAAAGTGGGTAAACATAGGGGCCAAAACTGCTATTTTGAAACATAGGGGCCAAAATTGCAACTTTCTGAAACATAGAGAGCCAAAAGTGCAATTTAGCGTATAAATTATTTATGTAATTTTCAAATATATATATAAAAATAGAACAATACATTTTGGCTCTTTTACATTGCATGAAAGGTCAAGGAAGACACAAAAAATGATCCAAGTTAGACTTGACTGATGCAATAGATGTATTGTGGAGACGTCTTGGTCACTTGAAATTAAAAAGTAAAGTATGTACGTGAACTTGCTTGTTGAGCTACGAAAGTATGTGAACAGCATTGGTGGGAGTATATTGATGACATTGTCGATGTTGATGCATATTGAAATTGTGGATTTAGGGCGATTGTATCATTACTTGGATATGTGGAGTCTCAAAAGGATGCATATCACATTTGTAAGGGTCGGGCCATTCGAGGGGCTGTCACTCTAGGCCATCACAGACTCACAGTCGGCCAGGTTCATGGTTTGCTTTCCAAGAGTTGGAAAGTACTCGTCAATCCAATACCATTACAATAAGCTTCTATAATGTTTTTATGGCATTTTTTAAGTTAAATAAGCTTCTAAAAAAATTTTAGTCTGCTCTATTTACAAAAATAGTATATGACCTTAGTAAGCTAGGCTGGTTTGACTTATTATCACCCCTAAGTTTGTGTGGAATTGTGAGGAAGAGTGAAAAATGGAAGACTTTTTGTATATAAAGGCAAAATGGTCAATTTATTAAAAACATTGGGGTGAAAATATAATTATAATTGTGGGAGGTAAAATTTTCTACCATAAATGATGGACTAAACGGACGAGGGATTTGGATTTGCTGCTGTCCATATATCCCACAGTTACACACAGTTGAGAAAATCTGAACCATTAAAATCATCCAATGTACCAGATTGTGTCTCTCCCATATTTTATAGTTTTTAACGCCTAGATGACGTCACACCAAACCAGTCACTGCAAACTAGATCGCGAAGGACGAAGCGGCGACACGACCGATCAACCTTACAACGGAACAACGGCAGGACAAAACGACATTACAACGGAGCGACAACACGACGGACAGGCGTCACAACGGCGTAACGACAGAATCTGCAGCGGATGTTTCAACTTGTGAAATAGATCGATGGATGGAGGAAGAGGAAGGGGTGGAGCTACCGACTCCGACGAAATTGGTTTGGAATTGAATTATGGAATTGAAATTGGTCGGCACATAAATTTGTAAAATAGTTTCAAGTGTTAATTGTGATTCCTGTAACAAATTAGGTGTGTGGAACGACGTGATTTTTCTCAACGGTGAACTGCGTGAATTTGTTGCTTTTCCTTGGAGAAGCATTTTGATACGTTGGATTGGTTTAACGGTTCATATTTTTTTAACTGCGTGTAACTGTGGGATATATGGACAGCAGCAAATCCAAATCCACGGACGAGGACGCACAATAAACCCATTTTATTATCTCTAATAAAAAATATAACTTTAATTTTTATGTAGTTACTCATATTTTAGCTATCTGGGTGAAACAAAAAGTATTTCAAATATCCTTGTCAACTTACACTAATTTAAAAGTACGTACAAATTAAGTCAGATGACACCTTACTTGATATCGAATAAATGATTTATATTGAAATATAACACCCTATAAATTTGATATATTACTAGTTTGGAGCCCGTGCCAATCACGGGTATACGTATTTTTATTTATCTTATTTTATAAATATGAAATTTTTGGTATTTTATTTTTTTTGCACAATTTTTATTTATCTGTTTGTGATTGGTCTACAAACAGTATTAAATATAGAAAAATTAATAAATAATATTTATAAACCAATCAAAATAATTCATTTCACCAAATATATTAGTACATATCCACGTAATATGTGTATAGAAATAATTCAGCTTAATGTAAACAATTTAATTGAAATACACAAAGTATAAGAATATATCTGTGACCGACAACGTTGAGACATGTTATATTATTCCAAAAGATTCATAATCTACGAAAAATAAAATAAGTTATAATATATTTTTACAATTGTCATACATCATTGTTGTATGTCTCAATAACACTGTAAAATGATTTATTGAGCAACGAATAAGCATCTTGATCAAGTATGACAAACATTGCACTGCCAGAATCATCACATACACGATAGTTGATTTTGAACCTATACAAAATGTATACACATATTAGTTAAAATGTATATTTTTTAAGTGTTGTATGTTAAAAAAAAATGACGATTGATATCCTCATTTTGAATTTATACCTACGGTTGACACGAAGAACATGATGATTGCACTTGTTACAAAAGTACATATATGAATCACGATACACGCATGAGCTACCACCAATCATCTCCGTAGATATATCGGTCAGATTACTTTGTATAATTTCTCCTTTTTTTTATATAAGCAAAGAAGCATAGGATTAATGTTAGGAGAATGTTAACATGTGCACCAAATGCACATGTTAAGGAAACAAAAATAGAAAGTATTAAATGTTGAAGCATTAAATTTTAACTTTTTAAGTATTAAATATTTGTATTATTAAATGTTAAATTTCTATATTAAGATACCTTAACATGTGTCTTATATGCACATGTTAACAACACCCTTAATGTTATTAGATGTCCCTCTAATATCTACTAGTCACTATGATGTCTTATATTTCTCTTAATATATTTAAAAATAAATTTATTATATATAATTAAGAGATTAATTTATATACATTCACAGCCTTTTTACATGTTCGTCCAATCAAATAACACTATAATATCACTATTTTAAATTAATTTCTAAAACATCTCTTCAAATATATCTACTAATATATATATTTCAATTTGATGCATGTGAAAAAGTTTCAAACTCCCCTGTGTATGCAAATTAAATCATAATTATAATTATATTCAATCAATTAAAACTTCATTAAATAAAAACATCAAATAAAACTTCTTAGAAATGATCAAGTCAATAAAAGTTAAACAATGAAATTTTTATATTAATCGAACACCAAAATTCCATTAGGCCACAAGAACATATGTCCATGCTTATGTATAGGAAAGGTCACCCATTTGTGAATAGTTTGTGAAACGCGTCTTGCTCTCTGCCTAACAATAATTATTGATAATCCATATTATTATATCCAAATCCAATCAATGAAATTTGATCATTCAACAAAGTTCAAACTACATGTTTGACATAACACTATATAAAGGCCATAGACATATGTAATTATCATAATCATCATATAATCATCTAAGTATATATACACACATTATATACTGTTAATGAATCTTTAAGATCATAGCTTAAACATAGTTTAATCATTGAAAATGTATGTGATGAAGTTAGTCATTACATGGAAATAAAGACCATTTTTAAGTGTTTTTTAGAGGTTTTTGACCTAAATCATGAAGAATAAGACACTGATTTGAAACTACATGCAAAGGAAGATAGCAGATGAAAATTGGTGGAATTTGTAGTATTTTTGCGCCTGGGGCGGAATTATTGGCGCCTGGGGCGGAAACATTGCTGAAGAAGCTGGTTTGCTCTCTGTTTTGCCGTTTCAGGCGAAATTTTGGTGCCTGGGGCGAAACTGCTTGCGCCTGGGGCGGAAATTCTGTGCCTCAGGCGGAAAACGTTATTTTTGATCAGTTCTATAAAAGGGAAACATCAGATCTGGATGGGGATCGAATTTTTGACACTAAGAACAGCATTTGGAGCGATTTTGGAAGATCAAGAGCGACCAAGCAAGGATTCCAGTGTGGAAACACATCAAGATTCTTCTTGTAATCATGCTTTCTTTCATTTTAATTGATGTAATTTCTGAATTTGCAATGTCTAGCTAAATTCTCATGATTGGTCCTTAGGTGATTCTAATTACTTTTGATCTTGAATTATGTGATTGTCATATGATATGATTAATGAATTACGAAGTTAGTTTCTATTGATTGTTCTTTGTTCTTAATGCTTTACATGATCTGATCAATAGTGTGATGATTTCAATTGTTTGTTTTACCATGACCATGGGAATAAATCATCGATCTAGGAATAATTAATCAATTAACTATCACTTAAGACATTTCGGATTGTTAATTGAGATTTTATGATTAAAGTTTTTCTTCCTCACATGATCATAGGTCTTACTAAGAAATTAGGGATTGATGATCATGAGAGAGGATTATGTTACCAAGACATTGGGCATAATCACTTGTGTTTTAATCAAATCATGAAACTAATTTGAATAATTCGTTATCATACATGACATTACCAAGAGAAATAGTAATTAGATGACCCAAAAAGGACCAATCGCTTTTCCTACATCAATATAAACACTAAAGCAATTCCAAAGTTTAAAAATTTAAACTTGAAACCAAACAAGACCCCCCTTTACAATTTATGTCACTTTACATAAGTATGTCTCCAATTTACAATTGATTTACAACAATCCCTGCGGAAAGAACGATTTTATTATACTACTTGACGGCTATTTAGTACACTTGCTAAATTTCTATCAAGTTTTTGGCGCCGTTGTCGGGGATTGTTGATTAAATCAACAAGGCAATTGATTCATACTTTTTAAATTTTATTGTTTTATTGATTAAGTTTTTGTTTATGTTAATTATAAAAAAATATATATACAAAAATAAGTTCTGAATTTTATTTTCATTTTCATTCTTGTGTAGTGCAGTTGTTTCTTAAGGTATTTTCTGGTTGTTTATGCAAGGTAGGAAAGCAGCAAGAGAACTTATCTTTGATCCTGAAATAGAGAAAACAGCTAAAGCAAACAGAAAAGCAGTTCGGTTAGCCCGAGAGGTTGCCCGGTTAGCAGGGGTTGCACAATAAAGTAGTGAAGAAGTGGTTTCTAGTCCAGACACATCGGACAACGAAGCCAACATCATGGCTGGAAATCCACCACCGCCTCCACCAGTTGTGCCTGAAAGGACGTTAGGTGACTATGGGCAAAGAAACAATGGAGAGCTTGCCAATCTGGGTTTTCAACCTAGGAATCATGTGTCATTTGATATCAAGAATTCAGTGCTCAGCGCCCTCAAAGAGAATCAATACTCAGGGGCAGAAACACAATGTCCAAATCTCCACCTGGAGCATTTCTTTGAAGCTTGTGACTACACAGACCCACCAGGAGTATCTGAATCAGATAAGAGATTAAGGCTGTTCAAGTACTCGCTAACTGGAAGAGCTAAAGACTGGCTGGACACAATACCACCTAACACCATCACTACTTGGCAAGAGCTAGAAATGAAATTCATGGATAGGTACTTTCCAATTCATAAGTATCTTGACAGAAGAGCTGACATTACAAGTTTTGAGCAAGGAGACTCCGAAACATTATATGATGCATGGGAAAGATTCAAACTGTGCCTGAAAAAGTGTCCTAAGCATGGGCTCGATAATCATACTCAAATGCAGCATTTCACACAGGGATTGAGAGCTCAAACTAGAATGTTTCTGGATGCATCAGCAGGTGGATCTTTGAAAAATAAAAATCAAGCTCAAGCTAGAGAGTTGGTGGAATCCATGGCTCAAAATGAATACAGAGTTGAAAATGATCGTGGTGCAAAGAAGAAGGCAGGCATGCTAGAGCTTGATACTCAAACTGCTCTCTTGGCCCAATCTACATTGATGAATTCTCAAATGGCAGCTGTGTTGAAACACATCACTAGCACTTCCAATTCCCAAATGCCAGTCATGGCAGCTAATGAAGTGAAATGTGATTTTTGTGGACAAGGACATGCTAATGGCCAATGTTTTCCTGAAGGGTCAGAAGAAGCAAAGTACCTAGCCAACTTCAAAAGGAACAACCCAAAGCATGATCCATATTCAAACACTTATAACCCAGGTTGGCGAGATCATCCAAACTTTGGTTGGGGAGGAAATCAAAACTCAAATCAATCTCAACAACAATCTTCTTCACAAAACTCTCAACAAAGGAGACCTTCTCAATTAGAGGATACACTTACTCAATTCATAAAGGTGACTCAAGGGAACTTCGAAGCTATGAAGGTTAGCCAAGACCAAATGAAAGCTAACCAAGACATTGCTAACAAGAATCATGAAGCTTCAATCAAGAACCTAGAAACTCAAATGGGTCAATTGTCAAGGCAATTCTTGGCTACTCAAAATAATGGCTTTGAAGGTTCTACAAAAGATAATTCTGGTCTTGAAAGCTGCAATGCGATCAATTTGAGAAGTAGAGTGGTTCCTTCACCTGAGGTTATGACAAAGAAGAAAAGTGAGTCGAGTGAAGATGGAGTGAAAGAAAAGAGAGAAGAAAAAAATGAGAATGAGGGTGAAGTTGAAAAAGAATGTGGAGTAGAAAATGAGATTGAAGGTGAGATAGAAGAAGTAGTCGAAAATGAGAGAGAGAAAAAAATTCAAAAAGAGAGTGATGAGAAGTTAGTTGAAAAGAACCACACTGTTGGTGTTTTGATTGGCTACATTTTGCAAAAGCCAACCAGCCAGATGCTGAACTGAGATGCTGTAGCATTATAGTACAGCATACTGAAGCTCTGTTTTCGTGCAGAATTTTTATTTCAAATCTGAGTCAAGATTTGCTTCAATTATACATTCAGGCACATGCGTCTAGGCAAGACGAGACTTACTCAGCAAGTTTTATTGAAGTCGGTCAAAGGAAAGTGATTTAAAACAAAAATATAATTATATTATATTTTTGGCGTTTTTTTTGTTTGGTACAACATGAAACAAACAAATTATATTTTTGAAATTAATTTAGGGTTGGGCCGCAATTCTCACAGCTGTACAAGTCTGAAGACCTAACTTGGACATCAAGACAATTGAAGACTATAAATATGTGAAGCCTCAAGCCTTTACAACTCGTGTATTCAAAACCTTGTCTTTCATAAAGCGTGCGTTTTTTTTAAGGTTTTGGTTGTGTGTTTTTTGTCAGCCTTTCTTGTGTCAATCTGATGCAAGTTTAGGACTGTGTTTGTGTTGTTTATTGTAAGCTACTCCTAAGCTTTGAAGCACGGAGTTAGCGTGTGTGATTCACTCATAAGCTTTTAAGCAAGAGTGTGGTCTAGTTTCTAGGAGAGTATCTCCATCTTGATTATTATTATTGACAGCAACATGGTACGTGTTGTTAGAGGGAATTTGGGACGGGGTCTCATTATCTAAGAGGTTCTTAGGTAGGATTGCACGGGTAGTGTCTAGGTGATAAGTCAAGTACCGGGTGTTGGTCGAGGGCTTTGAACTAGAGCTATTATAGTGGATTCATTCCTGGATTGGTATCCCCCAGAGTAGGTGACGTTGCACTGAACTGGGTTAACAATTTCCTGTCTTATTTATTGTTCTGAAATTTATTTATTTATTTACTGTGTTCTGTGACTGTCTTGCTGCAACGTGTGCTATAGCATCTTGTGCAGCATTGTGTTCACTGCGTGCCAGATTTCAATTGGTATCAGAGCAGGCACCCTTTCTGGTTATAGGGTGAGCTCCAGGGAAAATGTCTGGCAACATTGAAAAGGAAGGAGGGCTTGTAAGCAGACCACCGCTTCTAGTTGGTGTCTCCAACTATGATTATTGGAAATCGCGCATGATTGCTTTCCTAAAATCTATGGATAGCAAAACTTGGAAGGCTGTTCTGAAAGGATGGGACCCCCCCGTGGTCATTGACAAGGATGGAAAGCCAACACTTAAACTAAAAGCTAAGGAGGACTGGTCTAAAGAAGAGGATGAGCTTGCTTTGGGAAACTCAAAAGCATTATATGCATTATACAATGGGGTAGATAAACACATCTTCAAACTAATCAAAAAATGTGTCTCAGCAAAGGAAGCTTGGAAGATTCTTGAAACTGTTCATGAAGGTACTCCTCAGGTAAAAATGTCTAAATTACAGATTCTTACTACTCAGTTTGAAAATTTACGTATGAAGGAGGAGGAAACAATTCAAGATTTTCATATGACTATTCTAGACTATGATAATCAATTTGATGCTTTGGGGGAGAAAATTCCCGAAGAAAAGTTAGTAAGAAAAATGCTTAGATCACTTCCAAAGAAATTTGATATGAAAGTCACAGCTATGGAAGAAGCCAAAAACATATCTGAGATGAAGCTGGATGAACTGGTTGGATCACTCCAAACTTATGAAAGTGTTGCAAATGGAAGAAGTGAAAAGAAAAATAAGAGCATTGCCTTCTCATCTAAAAATAATGAAGAAGAACTGGAGGATGAAGAAGAATCTAATGAGAGTATCTCTGAGGCCATGGTGTTATTGGGAAAACAATTCAACAAAGTTCTGAAACGAATGGATAAGAGACCCAGATCAAATTTCAAAAACAATGCTCCAAGCACTATGCGCAGCAATGAGAGTCAAGGAAAACCAAAGGGTGATGAAAAATCAAACTTAAACAGAAACATTAGATGTCACGAATGTGAAGGATATGGTCACATCAGACCTGAGTGCCCAACATATCAGAAGAGAGCAAAGAAAGGACTAACTGTCAGTTGGTCTGAGGATGATGACTCAGAAGATGATACAGCATCTGTAACTGCTAAACATATCTCAGTCTTAACAGGTATTGTTACATCTGATACAGAATCTGATGATGGAGAGGTAACCTATGAAGAGCTTGCTGCATCTTACAAGGAACTTTGTCTTAAAAGTGGAGAAATCTGCAGGGTTATTGAGAAACAAAAGGTAACCATCAATGAGTTAAAAGCAGAAAAATCTGAGAATATCTCAAAAATAGAGGAACTTCAAAAGAAGGTAAATTTTCTATCCTCTGATCTTGAGATCTGCAGGGTTATTGAGAAACAAAAGGTAACCATCAATGAGTTAAAAGCAGAAAAGTTTGAGAATACCTCAAAGATGGAGGAACTTCAAAAGAAGGTAAACTATCTATCCTCTGATCTTGAAGAAGCTAAAGAAGTCATTGAAAAATTAAATACTGACATTTGGCGGCTGAGAAAATTCTCTGACATGTTGTATAAAGATGATGAGCATCTTGACAAACTTCATAAGGCTGATGGACAACTGGAGGAAATCTTAGAGAAAAATGTTCGAAAGCCTAGAAATATTGGGCTTAGCTATGAAAATGTCAACAAATTCAAAAATTACAGTCCTAACCTCATGTACATGGAGCCTAAAGAAACTCAAAAGCAAAGGATGCCTTATCAGAAGCCGCAGCATCATCAGCAGCATCCCATGTCAAGAAATAGAAGAAAGCACCACGCTTGGAGATGTCATTACTGTGGTAGAAAAGGGCACATAAGGCCTTACTGCTACAAGCTATATGGGTACCCTAACAGACGTCCTCATCACAAACCTGTTTCCACAACTGCTCCTACTCAACAAGAATGGAAACCTAAAGGAGAAAATGAGAAGAAAAGTGATACAACTCAACCTGAAGAAGAGATTACTGCTCTGATTGCTCACACATCACTTAGAGCTTCATCAAGGGAAGACTGGTATTTCGATAGTGGCTGTTCAAGACACATGACCGGAATAAGTAAATTTCTTGTTGGAATAAAGTCTTATTCAGCTAGCTTTGTTACCTTTGGTGATGGTGCAAAAGGAGAAATTGTTGGGATAGGGGAGCTCAGAAGTAATAGCTTGCCTAAACTAAACAATGTACTGTTAGTAAGAGGATTGACTGCAAATTTGATAAGTATTAGTCAACTATGCGACCAAGGAATGAAAGTAAACTTCACCAAATCTGAATGTCTGGTTACAAATAACAAAGGTGAGATTTTGATGAAAGGTGTCAGATCAAAAGACAACTGCTATCTATGGGTTCCCCAAGAAGAAGCAAATATGTCAACATGCTTAATCACTAAAGAAGATGAAGTAAAACTATGGCACCAAAAGCTTGGTCATCTTAATCTAAGAAGCATGAAGAAAGCAATATCTAAAGAAGCCATCAGAGGACTGCCAAATCTCAAAATTGAAGAAGGTAGCATATGTGGAGATTGTCAGATTGGAAAGCAAACCAAGATGCCACATCCAAAGCTGCAGCATCTTACCACTACCAGAGTTCTTGAACTTCTACACATGGACTTGATGGGTCCTATGCAAACTGAAAGCTTGGGAGGAAAAAGGTACGCATATGTTGTTGTTGATGACTTTTCTAGATACACCTGGATAAATTTTATTAAAAAGAAATCAGAAACCTTTGATGTGTTCAAAGATCTATGTATTCAACTTCAAAGGGAGAAAAACAATGTGGTGTTAAGGATCAGAAGTGATCATGGTAAGGAGTTTGAGAACTCCAGTTTCTCTGACTTCTGTGCCTCTGAAGGCATCATACATGAATTCTCATCTCCCATTACACCACAACAAAATGGTGTAGTAGAAAGGAAAAATAGAACTATACAAGAGTCTGCAAGGGTAATGTTACATGCAAAGAAGCTTTCACATGGTTTTTGGGCAGAAGCTATGAATACTGCCTGCTATATTCATAATCGTGTCACCCTGAGATCTGGAACAACAACTACTCTATACGAATTATGGAAGGAGAGGAAACTTACTGTTAAGCACTTCCATGTGTTTGGTAGTAAATGCTACATCTTGTCTGATAGAGAACCAAGAACCAAAATGGATCCTAAAAGTGATGAGGGCATATTCTTGGGATACTCAACAAATAGTAGAGCCTACAGAGTATATAATAATAGAACCAAAACCATGATGGAGTCTATAAATGTGGTAATAGATGACACCTCAAGTGAAACTGCTGAAGATGATGCAGAAGATGCTACAGCATCTATACCAGGTGATGTAGATTGTGAAACTACTAATGAATCAAAGAATGATACAGAGGTTACTGCATCTGACCAAATCTCTGCTACTCCAAAGAAAGGACCTTCTACTCGTACTCAAAAGAATCATCCTACAGACCTGATTATTGGTAATCCCAATCAAGGAATTACTACTAGAAGGACACTTGACATAGTTTCTAATGCTTGTTTTGTGTCTAAATTTGAGCCAAAAAATGTGAAGGAAGCTCTGACTGATGAGTTCTGGATAAATGCTATGCAAGAAGAGCTAAATTAGTTCAAGAGGAATGAAGTTTGGGACTTGGTTCCTAGACCTGAAAATGCAAATGTAATTGGTACCAAATGGGTCTACAAGAACAAGTCTGATGAAAGTGGAACTGTGACCAGAAACAAGGCAAGGCTGGTTGCACAAGGATATTCACAGATTGAAGGGATAGATTTTGATGAGACTTTTGCTCCGGTTGCTCGTATTGAATCCATTAGATTACTTCTAGGAGTGGCATGCATTCTAAAATTCAAGTTATTCCAAATGGATGTGAAAAGTGCCTTCCTCAATGGGTACTTAAATGAAGAAGTATATGTGGAACAACCAAAGGGGTTTGTTGATCCAAGCTTTCCAAATCATGTTTACAAATTAAAGAAAGCTCTTTATGGATTAAAACAAGCACCTCGAGCATGGTATGAAAGATTGACTGAGTTCCTTACTAGTCAAGGCTACAGGAAAGGAGGAAATGACAAGACTCTATTTGTGAAAGAAGATCAAGGCAAATTTCTAATAGCACAAATCTATGTTGATGACATTGTCTTTGGAGGAATGTCTAGTGAGATGGTACAGCATTTCGTGCAGCAAATGCAGTCTGAGTTTGAGATGAGTCTTGTAGGTGAACTAACCTACTTTCTTGGGCTCCAAGTAAAGCAGATGGAAGATACTATTTTTATCTCCCAAAGCAATTATGCAAGAAATATAGTGAAAAAGTTTGGTATGGAAAGTGCTGCTCATAAAAGAACACCTGCAGCAACCCATTTAAAGCTTACCAAAGATGAAAAGGGAGTTGATGTAGATCAAAGTCTTTATAGAAGCATGATAGGAAGCTTATTATACCTTACAGCCAGCAGGCCTGATATTACTTTTGCTGTAGGAGTATGTGCTAGGTACCAAGCTGAGCCAAAGATGAGTCATCTTGCTCAAGTGAAAAGAATTTTGAAGTATGTGAATGGTACATGTGATTATGGGATCTTGTATACTCATGGTGAGAACTCTATGCTAGTAGGATATTGTGATGCTGATTGGGCAGGTTGTGCAGATGATAGAAAAAGCACCTCAGGAGCTTGTTTCTTTTTGGGCAACAACCTTATATCTTGGTTCAGCAAGAAACAGAATTGTGTATCCTTATCTACAGCTGAAGCAGAGTACATAGCTGCTGGTAGCAGCTGCTCCCAGCTATTATGGATGAAACAAATGTTGCTGGAGTACAATGTGGTACAAGATGCTATGGCATTGTACTGTGACAATCTTAGTGCCATCAATATTTCAAAGAATCCTATCCAACATAGCAGGACGAAGCATATTGATATTAGACACCACTTTATTAGAGACCTAGTTGAAGAAGGTATTGTGACTCTTGAGCATATTGCCACTGAAGAACAACTGGCTGATATTTTTACTAAGGCTCTAGATGCGGTCCAATTTGAAAAATTGCGAGGCAAACTTGGGATTTGCCTATCTGAAGAGTTATAGCAATTATTGCAAGTGTGGCGTGCAGTTTTCTCTTCAACTTATTTAGTAATGCACGCTGTTATGGGTAATGTTGAAACATCTGAAGATTTGGTAAGAATTGTGTGTTTGTTGATGATAAGGATGTTTCTTGTGGTGAGAAAGTATTTGTCAGAGAAAGTTATGTGGTGTTCTCCCCTACTGTGTTTAACATTTGTTGGTAATGATATTAGCGCTCCAATTGAGGTCAAAGATGACTCTGTGTTGGAACATGTCAAGAAGAGTGTTCCTGAGAAAGATGCTGCACATGATGCTACAACATCTGCAGCACGGGAAAATTTGGATAACATCTTGATACCCGAGTCTCCAGATGATGTTATTGTTCCTGACAAAGAAAAGGGTTCTGAAGCAACTACTACTGATAATGTTTTTGTTCATGATATCTATGTGATCCCTTATGTTGATGATAGTGGTAAAACTATGTCTGTTCCTTTGAATGTTGATGAATCTGCTGAGAAAGATTCAAATGTTATTTATGTGGACAATCTCAACCTTACTGAGAGGACTCCTGCTCCTAGTACTAGGAGGTTAAGATGCAATGCTGGTAAGAGTGTGTCTGTTTATAGTGTTCCTGTCAAGACTACCAAGGAAAAGAAAATATATGGTCTTAAAAGACAGTGGAGTAAGGTTACCGGGTCCTCTGAGCCAAAGAAGAAGCTTTTTAAGAGGAAGACTATTTCCTCTAGTGATTCAGAGTTTGAGGAAGACCAACATGCTACAACATCTCCTGCATCATCCTCAAAGAAGTCTGTGATGAAAAGAAGGCTTGCTGTGGAGAGGAATTTAAGTGAAGATTTTTTACAATGCCAATAGCTTGTTGATTTGATTAATGCAGCCGGATTAATGAAAACTGCAACTGGGCTCTAACTACTCATTCCAATACTCTGGCCACAGGTTTGGCTCGGTTTATATATGTTGTAGGGACCAGATCACCTTTTGACTTTGGTTCTTATATTTTTGATGAAACTGTTCTAGATATTAAGTCATGTGCTGTAAAGATGCCTATAGCCTTCCCTACACTGATGGGTGATATTGTTCTGGCACAACATCCTGGCATCTGTACTGAGGCTGATAAGAGAGGTTGTGATTTGTCTTTTGTTTTAGACTGTTTGAGTAACACATGCTGCAGACTGTGCTGCATCATCTGTCAATCAGTCAACTGATGTTTTGCCTATAAAGCAAATGATTGTTGACCTCAAGGTGTTCTCCAATGTCAGTCCTGGTGTTCTTGATGGTAATGCAGGTGGTGATACTGAGGTAGAGGAGGAGGACTCTGACGCAAGTCCTTCTATGTGACCTGCTTATGCTTTATTTGCATGTCCTTTTGGATTTTAATTTTGTGGGCTACGCCCTGATGCTCTCTGGATTGTAACATGCATAAATCCATGTCTTTGGGTTCGATACTCCAGGTTTTCTATGCCCTGATGGTTTGTATATGCACTTTATGAGTTCTTATGCTCTGATTCTCTCTGCACTCTATGTTTCTCTATGATCTGATAACTCTGTGGAAGTTCTGCTCCTACTGTGTGATACTGACTTTATTTGTCAGAATTTATGGCTAAAAAGGGGGAGTAATATCTGTTGTGCATGATGTGATGAAAAATGCTATAGCATCTAGTATAGCATGTTTTATGTGATATGCATGTTTTGAGGGGGAGTATAGCATGTTTTATGTGATATGCATGTTTTGAGGGGGAGTGAATGTTTATGCATAAATTGAGGGGGAGTAGGTAGAATTTATTTTTCTACTACTTTTAATATGCATGCTTATATTGGAATATATTTTTCCTATTCTCTGTGGCGTTGCTTAAATTTTAAGGAGTTTATTTCTCCGATCTTGAATCCACTATGTGAGAGTTTATTTCTCTCTATCTGTACTTTGAGGCTAAGATGTGTTATGTTCCGCTGTTGCATGCCTCTGATGCTTACGTGCTAGCTATCTATTCATCTGATGAATTCTTTTACTTTCTTTCCTAGTTGTGTGCGTATGTTGACTCGAAGGAAAGTTCAAATAGCTTAGCATCGTTCTACTTTCTTTCCTAGTTGTGTGCTTATATTGACTCGAAGGAAAGTTTAGACTGTATCTCTCTATGCACTGGCCTAAGGTTGTTTTAGCCAAAATTTGCCAAAGGGGGAGATTGTTGGTGTTTTGATTGGCTACATTTTGCAAAAGCCAACCAGCCAGATGCTGAACTGAGATGCTGTAGCATTATAGTACAGCATACTGAAGCTCTGTTTTCGTGCAGAATTTTTATTTCAAATCTGAGTCAAGATTTGCTTCAATTATACATTCAGGCACGTGCGTCTAGGCAAGACGAGACTTACTCAGCAAGTTTTATTGAAGTCGGTCAAAGGAAAGTGATTTAAAACAAAAATATAATTATATTATATTTTTGGCGTTTTTTTTGTTTGGTACAACATGAAACAAACAAATTATATTTTTGAAATTAATTTAGGGTTGGGCCGCAATTCTCACAGCTGTACAAGTCTGAAGACCTAACTTGGACATCAAGACAATTGAAGACTATAAATATGTGAAGCCTCAAGCCTTTACAACTCGTGTATTCAAAACCTTGTCTTTCATAAAGCGTGCGTTTTTTTTAAGGTTTTGGTTGTGTGTTTTTTGTCAGCCTTTCTTGTGTCAATCTGATGCAAGTTTAGGACTGTGTTTGTGTTGTTTATTGTAAGCTACTCCTAAGCTTTGAAGCACGGAGTTAGCGTGTGTGATTCACTCATAAGCTTTTAAGCAAGAGTGTGGTCTAGTTTCTAGGAGAGTATCTCCATCTTGATTATTATTATTGACAGCAACATGGTACGTGTTGTTAGAGGGAATTTGGGACGGGGTCTCATTATCTAAGAGGTTCTTAGGTAGGATTGCACGGGTAGTGTCTAGGTGATAAGTCAAGTACCGGGTGTTGGTCGAGGGCTTTGAACTAGAGCTATTATAGTGGATTCATTCCTGGATTGGTATCCCCCAGAGTAGGTGACGTTGCACTGAACTGGGTTAACAATTTCCTGTCTTATTTATTGTTCTGCAATTTATTTATTTATTTATTTACTGTGTTCTGCGACTGTCTTGCTGCAACGTGTGCTATAGCATCTTGTGCAGCATTGTGTTCACTGCGTGCCAGATTTCACACACTTTGAAGAAATGTCAAAGCTTAGAAGAGAAGGATAGCAACAAAGGGCAAAACACTTCATTCCATGCCAAGTTGCCGTATCCGCTAAAGATGAAGGCTAAGGAGAAAGAGCACCAACACTTCAAAAATTTCATGAAAATGCTTCATAGTCTCCAAGCGAATATTCCTTTTGCAGAGGCTTTGGAACAAATGCCCATATATGCGAAATTTACGAAGGAGCTTTTGACAAAGAAGCGAAAACCTCTTGATGATGAGACGGTGGACATGACCGAAGAGTGTAGTGCAATAATTCAAAAGAAGCTTCCACAAAAGAAGAAGGATCCGGGAAGTTTCACCATTCCATGCTCTATTGGAAACTTACATGTTAGGAGAGCTTTATGTGACTTGGGTGCAAGCATCAATTTGATGCCCTTATCTATGATGAAGCGCATCCCGGGTGCCGTGGCTAAACCGACAAAGATGCAATTATCTCTTGCCGACCGGTCAATTACCTACCCACATGGAATTTTACAAGATGTTTTGGTAAGATGTGCTGAATTTGTATTCCCGGCTGATTTCGTGATTCTAGATATGGAGGAGGACGCTGAAGTTCCTCTCTTGTTGGGAAGACCATTCTTAGCCACCGGAAGGGCTCTAATTGACGTCGAGATGGGTGAGCTCATGTTTCGTCTAGACAATGAACAAGTATGCTTCAAGGTGTTTGAAGCAACAAAGTTTTGTGGAGTGGTACCCGAATGTTTCAAGGTGGATGTGTTAGAGGATGTGGCAAAGGATGTGAGAGAAGAAGAATGAGATCATGAAATTGAACTTTTTCTTCAACAATTGGATGAGTGCCAAGTAGCGGAAACGCTAAAAGTGGAGGAGACATTGCTAGTGCAGGAAGAGTTTGAGCCAAGTCCTCCGGGGTTGCAAGAACTTCCTCCTAATTGGAAGTATGTATTCTTGGGAGAAGATTCAAAGCAACCGGTCATACTTAGTAGCTTGCTTACTCCTTTGGAAGATGACCTTGTTAAAGAATTGGAGAAGGATTATGACACTTCGGCTTGGAATTTAAATGGTATAATCCCTGCCTTTTGGTTGCACAAGGTGTATAAGGAGGAAGAAGTCAATCCGGGTGTGGGTGCTTGTAAAATTGTTAACCCTCCATTGGAATGTTTAGTAAAGAAAGAAGTGACGAAGCTAGTTGAAACCGTCATGATGAGTTTTAGGAAAAAGAGTGTGGATGATTCTAAGGAAGGTCCAAAAGGAGCACGAAAGAAGAAAAGAAAGAAAGGGAGGAATAAGCATATAAAGTTCATTCGCCGTCCAATAATAGTGAAATCATTGCTTGTTGATCAGAATAATTATCGGTTGAAGAAAGAGCAAAAGAGGAGTTGGGGTGAAACAAGTCTGAAATATCCTCCCTAATTTGAAGTCATGGACCGTCAAGCTATTGACGTTAAAAGAGCGCTGCTTGGGAGGCAACCCAAGGTTTTATTCACTAAACAATGTTTTTCTTTGTTTTTGTTTTGTGTTTTGCAGGTTCAAGAAGACAATAAAGGAGTTGGAGTATAGTGCATTCGAAAGCTGAAAAGAAAAAAAAAAAAAAAAAGAATCAGGTTTTCAGATATTACCTTCTCCATGTGTACTTTTTGGCCTGCTTCGTGCGTTTATGTTGAAGTTGTTACTTGCTCTTTATTGGTCATGAATAAATACTTGTTTTATTTGTTGTTTTCCTTGAATGTCTTAGTCTTTTTGAAAACCTCACACTATTTGAAATTTGTTTGGCTATCATCTTAGATTCAAAATTGTTGACCAAATGCATGATATGAATGTGTGATGTTTTTAATTGTTTCTGATGCATCATAGTGATAATTTAGGCAAAGCTTAGGGACTCTCACAAATATTGACCATAGTTTAATCCAGCAAAACCGTGAGATTTTGAGCCCAAACACTGATTTCTTTAGATGATTATGAGAATTCCACACTTAGCTATGTCTCTAGAATTTGCGCATGTTCTCTTTAATTGATTTATTGTTGTGATGCACACACGAGGCAAATTGTTTGGTACCTTGAGCCTGTTCTAGCCACCTTTATCATTGCTTATCCTTTGTTTAACCCCTTTGAGCTTAAAGAAAAATGTTTTGTTTGTTATCTGACCCAAGTTATCAAAATAATATATAAAAAAAAATGATTTTCTTGGAGAATTAGATACCTTTAGTGGTTTTTGCACAATGCATGTCACTAAGTTTGGGGTTGCTTTTGGAATTAGCAACAACTTAAATTTGGGGTGGGTATACTAGAGAACTAAAAAAAAAATTATGAAAGAAAAATTCAAAAGTTCACCGAGAAAAGAAGTTCGAAAAGAAAAAAAAAAATAATCATGGTGATCTTCTTGAAAACAAAAAGAATTCCTTGAAAGAAAATTGTTCTCTAGTATCAATTCTTACAAAGTAGGGTGGGGTGTTGTATCTATTCAATTTAGTGGTATCTAACTTCAAGTTTTTTTACTCACTTACCAGAAATGCCACCAACCACCTTATAACCAGGCCACGTTATAACCTATAAAAGTCCTCTAATGTGTGTGCTCATGACATGGTGATTGATTTTTGAGAATGTCTGCAAATTTATAGTAGTCTAGTTATGATGTGTTGATTGAGTGAATATTACCCTTAAACAAGAGAGTCGGTGAGGGTCTGAAGAGATTAAGTATGGTCAATCTTTGTTTGATGCTCTTTGTTTTGCCTAAATTTGAAACTGTGTGTATTTGAATCATGACGAAATTGATCATTGAATTGTTATGCAAATTACGTCTAACTTGATTGGGTTTGAGTTTGTCTAGCCAAATGGATTGAGGTAGTGTTTTGTTTTCTTAGAGATTGAGATATTCCTTGAGGACAAGGAAAAGGTCAAGTTTGGGGTTGTGATGACGTTAGTCATTACATGGAAATAAAGACCATTTTCAAGTGTTTTTTAGAGGTTTTTGACCTAAATCATGAAGAATAAGACACTGATTTGAAACTACATGCAAAGGAAGATAGCAGATGAAAATTGGTGGAATTTGTAGTATTTTTGCGCCTGGGGCGGAATTATTTGCACCTGGGGCGGAAACATTGCTGAAGAAGCTGGTTTGCTCTCTATTTTGCCGTTTCAGGCGAAATTTTGGTGCCTGGGGCGAAACTGCTTGCGCCTGGGGCGGAAATTCTGTGCCTCAGGCGGAAAACGTTATTTTTGATCAGTTCTATAAAAGGGAAACATCAGATCTGGATGGGGATCGAATTTTTGACACTAAGAACAGCATTTGGAGCGATTTTGGAAGATCAAGAGCGACCAAGCAAGGATTCCAGTGTGGAAACACATCAAGATTCTTCTTGTAATCATGTTTTCTTTCATTTTAATTGATGTAATTTCTGAATTTGCAATGTCTAGCTAAATTCTCATGATTGGTCCTTAGGTGATTCTAATTACTTTTGATCTTGAATTATGTGATTGTCATATGATATGATTAATGAATTACGAAGTTAGTTTCTATTGATTGTTCTTTGTTCTTAATGCTTTACATGATCTGATCAATTGTGTGATGATTTCAATTGTTTGTTTTACCATGACCATGGGAATAAATCATCGATCTAGGAATAATTAATCAATTAACTATCACTTAAGACATTTCGGATTGTTAATTGAGATTTTATGATTAAAGTTTTTCTTCCTCACATGATCATAGGTCTTACTAAGAAATTAGGGATTGATGATCATGAGAGAGGATTATGTTACCAAGACATTGGGCATAATCACTTGTGTTTTAATCAAATCATGAAACTAATTTGAATAATTCGTTATCATACATGACATTACCAAGAGAAATAGTAATTAGATGACCCAAAAAGGACCAATCGCTTTTCTTACATCAATAAAAACACTAAAGCAATTCCAAAGTTTAAAAAATTAAACTTGAAACCAAACAAGACCCCCCTTTACAATTTATGTCAATTTACATAAGTATGTCTCCAATTTACAATTGATTTACAACAATCCCTGCGGAAAAAACGATTTTATTATACTACTTGACGGCTATTTAGTACACTTGCTAAATTTCTATCAGTATGCAACAAGACTACTTTCCATGTACAAAAAAAACCCAAGTGCTCTTTCAGATTCACCACCATCAGGACCAAATTCAGGTTATATTGTGTTATTGGATGAGGAAGCTCAATCTTACTCATGTTTTGGTTTGGCCAAGGACAATAGAATCTTGGATTTTCCTTTCCCTCAGAACAAAAATTTAATAATCAATTACTCAGTAGGTGAAAACAGCCATTCAGAAGAAGCTATGTTTCTTCCTGTATTGAATCAACCATTGTCTTCAAATCGCTACTATGTTATAAGAATGAAAGGGAAAAATCAAGGGTATGTATTATTTAATCAGTTTTTCTATATCAAGCAACTTTTAATAGTTTTTTTGCTTTTAAACAAATCGAATTTTATTTATATAATATATATGAGATTCATTTTGAAGTAATATGCTAGAGGTTGAGGGTTCGATTCTCAGCTTTATTGTAAATAAAAAATTAAAAAAAAATCGTAGTAACCTACAATGATTACATTAAAATCAACGGCACCACCAACCCAACACGGGCTAAAAGATATAGTAATAGAGGTTATTGCAAAATTAATTTTAATATTTGAATTTATTTCAGCCAAGTTAATACAAGTTCAAAGGAAGAGGACATGACCACATGTTTATGTTGTAGTTTTTTCAATGATGTTAAACCAAGATCTTTGGAACCCTTAAATGATTATCAACAGGTTGAAATAATCAAGACGGGTTATGGTTTTCGTGCAAAATCAGTAGCATCAGATGGAATTCTCTCAGGTATATTAAGGGAAAAGGGGTGGACAGTCGACGCTAGCACTCCCCGCAATTACCATTTAAGCCAAGCTTTAGGCTCAAATGATTCCTTGCGTTCCAAGCAACCAAATTTTGACTTTCCATTGTCTAACGATCGTTCTGAATCGATCATTGTTGGAAAGTGGTATTGTCCTTTTGTGTTTGTGAAGGAAGGAATGAAATTAAAAGAGCAAATGAAGATGTCATTGTTTTATGAGCTAACACTTGAGCAAAGATGGGAGAAGATTTTTTCAAAGGAAAATGGAAACAATGGAGAGGTTAATGTGCTTATTGATGTTCTTATTCCGACCGAAGTTGTTAAGGTTGGAGGAAAGGATGCTGTTTGTTGGGATGAAAATAGATTGGTTGATGGAGTTTTGTTGTTTAAGAGTGTTGATCAAGATGTTGGATTGAGTTTGGAAGTTGTTGAAGGAATGAAATGGGAACAACAAAGATTTGGATGGATTGCTGGAAATGGAAGACAAGTGAGGGTAACAAATGTTGAAGAATTTGATGGAACAAAAAAATGGAAGAAATTTAGTTGTTATGTGCTAGTTGAAAGTTTTGTGTTGAGGAGAATGGATGGAAGATTGGTGCTAAGTTATGATTTTAGACACTCACATCAAATTAGGAGTAAATGGGAATGATTATTTTCTCAAATATCTTACTTTGATCTTTGGTTTTCTTCTGAATTGTGTGCTTTAATATTTGGTACTTGTTATTTTGTATAACAAAGAAAGAGAAAAAGAGTAATTTAATTTAATCCATGAAATTATTTTCATATACATCGGATATTCTAATTTTAAGAAGAGTTCACTATAAAATAGAGGTTGCTACTTAAATAGTGCTTTAATATTTGCTTTAATATTTATTTATGCTTTATCAATGTCCAAAACTTCTTTTTGGTATTTTTGTAAATACCAAAAAAAAAACATAAGTAAAAATACCATAAAATACATAAGTAAATATCATAAGTAAATATCAATGTATAAATCTTTTGAATTCGTCAAAAAAAGTTTCAAACATGTATAAAGCACTAGCCAAAAAAAGAACATGTATAAAGCATTAATTAATTATGTACCCAAAAAAAAAACATTAATTAATTAATTAATTAATTCAAAGTTTGAACGTATTAACCCAACCCGTGTTGAAGAAACTATAGACATATCATTGATTCATGAAGCCAAAATAAATTGCATCCCAAATTATTTCCATGTTACCAATTTTGCTTCTCGGTTTGAAATCGCATTAGAACTAGTATATCAAAACTAAATAATGTACTAATGTCTAAATACCATTCATCCAATAATAATATGCTACCTATGGATATTTAACTTGACTAAACTAAATAATTAATCACATGCATTAAACAATAAAGTATGTAGTTTAATTATCCTTCCTCACATCGTTTCAAATTTTCAATCCTTAATTAGCATATGAATCGGTGCAATCCCCTCACTGCAAAGTATGCATATGAATTATCTATTTCCTTATTCATCAAGATATTTGCATTAACTCAAATATTTGTTAAATCAATAACCCTTCTTATAAAGCTTCTGGTTTCATCAAATTCAAAAACCACAACCTCATTCTCAAACATTAGTCCAACATATATATAAGTTGTGTATAGTTTGCTATACTTAATTTGTACCATGGCATCCAAATCCTCTAGCAATATCACTTCACAAGATCAAGGTGATTCTTCCCACACTAAAAATGTGTGGAACAAGAAGGAGAATGAGCAAGATCAATCCTCAAACTCTAATTCCAATAAGTCAATTGATTTCGTCAAGCTATCGAAAGAGGATTCGGTTTTCAGGTCGAAGGTGCATGAGTATGAATTTTTTAGCCCTATTCAAGTTGGTTCATCATCTTGTCCCGCTAACAACAACGAAGGGGAAAATGAGAACAATGAGAAGAATTCAGAGTCAAAGTCTTTTTCATGTCACTTTTGCAAGAGACAATTTTCTACTTTACAAGCGTTAGGAGGACATCAAAATGCTCATAAGGCAGAACGTGCATTAGAAAAGCAACGGAGACAAAAGTATGATGATGGTGCTTCAAGTTTAGGGCAACCTCGCTTTAACCCTTATTTTAGTTATCCTAGTACTCTTTTTCCACCTTATAATTATAGGGCACTTGGGGTTAGAATGGAGTCGATGATTCGAAAACCAGCTTATTTTAACCCTAAGGTTATCCACAATAGTTTTGGGTATGGTCATAATGCTATATGTTTGCAAGAGACATTACACCCTTCTCTTGTTAGCATGAAAAATAATATTAAGGGTGGTAATAGTAGGGCTGGAATTCTAAGTATTAATGGTGGTGCAACTACATCAAGGATTGAAGATGGTGCAAATAATAAAATTGGTGCTATTCTAAAATTTGGAGATTCTTCTACAAGTTCAAACTCAAACATAGACAAGAATGATATTCAACAATCAAAGTTCAACATTGAAGAACAACCCTCCAATTGTGAATCTTCTGAGCTTGATTTGTCCCTTAAGCTTTAAACAAGTTTTTTTATCTTTTGTTTCCATATATGTCAATGTTCTTGTTAATTTGATTGCTATACTCTCTAGTTGAAGTTACTATGTCTTGGTATTTATTTTTTTAAAAAGCAATTATTATAGTTTGAATCATGTTCTGATTACTACATTTTTTTTCTTCCATCTATGATAAATGCTACAAACCTAACACTATTTTTTTTCCGGTGAAGTTTTATTTGGTGCAAATGCTGAATTCTTACCCTCCTCCATTGTTTTTTCATTTGAAAATATATTGTTTAATTTCATATTCTTTTGTGTAATTTCTTACTCTTCCTCAACATCAAACATGTTGAGCTTTTGTCTGTTTCTATGAACCTGAACCTTCGTTATCATGTTAACAACCGTCTAATCTAGTTTGAGGGTCAGTTCTATCATCAAGTGATTTCAGCCCTCCCGATCGCAATTGCGTGGAATCGAACTGTAGTTCTCCCTATTAAGTCCAACATCAATCACTACTGAACCAACTAATTAACGATTGGTGATGTGTGTGAATTGTTATTCATGAAGAAATGTAATAAAATTTATATAGCCAACAAGACAACTAATTAACTAATCTAAATAACTAATTAAGTAGTGTGTACGTAACTAACTAGTATATCGAATCTAATATTTTATATTTAATAGCTCAAAAATTCTATGAAATTTTTCATTGGCTACTACGTACAGTCAATTGGATATATAAATTCTTTAATAGTCGAACGCGGTCTATCATCAACCTTTTGTATTTGTCACTGTGCGGCAAAAATTACATCACCCATAATTTAATTTATATGCACCGTCAGTGTAAAATTATTTTACACATGTATTCAATAATATTCTGACACATCATGTATAGTATTTAAAAACACATGATGTGTCACATTCATTAAATGATGTGACAATATATCATTGGATGTATATGTAAATAATCTTTACACTAACGGTGCACAACAATTAAACTCATATTTTAATAATTAGTCTAATATGAATCTTATTTTATTTTTAAATAATCTAGTAACTTGAATTATATCCTTAAAAGACGAATAATTGAAATGTTCGAAATTTTAACTTACTCATACTTCTATCAACTAAATAAAACTCACAAGAACTAATATGTTCCTACCCTTTTCCCAAAGTTGATCATAGATTGACTCGTATTTTATTAATTAATATACAAAATTAACAAACATCCTAATTAGGGAGACTCTTGTTTGCCACCCTAATCAAAATAATTGATTTTGATATATCTTGAATCTTGTATTTGTCGCTGCCTAGAGAAATGACAATTGCCCGTAACATAAAATGTCAGTAGCAAACTTTTAAACTTGTAGCTTTCAATAACTTTTTAGTAAATATAAAATTAAAGAGTTCAACAATTGCATTAAAAAGTATTATAATATGGGTCACGCTAACATTTGCTCTAATGGCATGTGTTAAGAATGTAAAAGTAGGAATATTTTCTCAAAGTTTGTGCATTTAAATTATGAAAAGTTTAAAATTCAAATCAAATGCACGAATTTCAATAAAACATTATTTTATTTAGATTTTTAAGATGTGTCCTTAGGACACATGTTAGCTTTTTCCTTATAATATAAATCAATCGTTAGTTGGTTCAGTGATGATTAGCGTTGAATTTGGTAAGGAGGATCACAGTTCGATCTCTCGCAATTGCGATCGGGAGGGACATTAAGCACTGAATGTCAGAACTACCCCGAATCAGATTAGGCGGTCCAATAGACCCGATACCGGTGGTAAAAATAAAAAAACAAAAAAAATATTATAATATAAGCATGCTAATAAAACTTCATCCATATATAGTCTATATAGAAACAATTGTAATTAGGGAATAATACTACAAGAGAAATGTATGCAGCAAGACTCCTTTCCATGTACAGAAGGAATCCTAGTGCTCTTTCAGATCCACCACCATCAGGGCCAAATTCAGGTTATCTTGTAATCTTAGATGAGGAAGCTCAAACTTACTGTTGTTTTGGTTCGTGTGAAGACAACGAAATCACAGATTTTCCTTTCCCTCAGAACAAAAATTTAACCATGTATTCTTCATTAGGTGATAGCATCATAGAACCAGCTATGTTTCTTCCGGTATTGAATCAACCATTGTCTTCGAATCGCTACTATGTCATAAAAACGACGGGGAGGAATCAAGGGTATGTAATCACTTTACTATGAGTTTATTTGAGTCTATTTGTTAATATAACCACTTGAGAGACGGTTTAGGGAAATCAATGAAATATTCTTAAGTTATTTTCGGCTTTGTTTTTTCTTTTTTGACGAGTGATATTGATTTTTTAAATTTAATTTTGAAATTTGAATTTATTCCAGCAAAGCTAACACTAGCTCAGCGGAAGATGACATGAATACGAGTTTATGTTGCATTGGCATCGATGATGTTAAACCAAAACCGTTGGAGCCCTTCAACGATTATCAGCAGATTGAAATAATCAAGAGATCAAGTTTTCATGCAAAATCTATTGCCTCGGATGGAATTCCACCTGGTTTATTAAGAGACAAAGGTGGTTGGAGAGTTTATGCTAGCACTCCCTACAATTACCATTTAGAGCAAGCTTTAGGCTCAAATGATTCCTTGCGTTCCAAGATACCAAATTTCAACTTTCCAATGACCAACGATCGTTCTGAATCAGTGGTTGTTGGAAAGTGGTATTGCCCTTTTATGTTTGTGAAGGAAGGAATGAAACTAAAAGAGCAAATGAACATGACAGTTTTCTATGAGCTAACACTTGTGCAAAGGTGGGAGAAGATTTTTACAAAGGAAAATGAAAACAATGGAGAGAATAATGTACTTGTAGATGTTGCTATACAGACAGAAGTTGCTAAGGTTGTAGGAAAGGATGCTATTTGGGATGAAAACAGATTGGTTGATGGTGTTTTATGGTTTAAGAGTGTTGAAGATGTTGGAGAAGAGACAAGTGTTGGATTGAGTTTGGAAGTTGTTAAAGCAATGAAATGGGAACAAGAAAGATTTGGATGGATTGCTGGGAATGGAAGACAAGTGAGGGTAACAAAAGTTGAAGAGTTTGATGGAATAAACAAATGGAAGAAATTTAGTTGTTATGTGTTGGTTGAAAGTTTTGTATTAAAGAGAATGAATAGAAGATTGGTGTTAACTTATGATTACAAACACTCGCATCAAATTAGGAGCAAATGGGATTGATTATCTTCTCAAGCATTTTACTCTATTCTTAGGTTTTCTTTTGAATTGTGCACTTCAATAATATATTTGGTTCTTTTTATTCTATACTTATTCGATGTACGGTCGAACTTTGTATTATCATAATTCACTTTGTATTACTAAAATAGTTTATTGTCGGTTCTTGCTTATCAACTTTGTTGCTTCTTCGTCGACTATTGTCTCTTCGAGTTATAGCAATGATTGCTTCAAGATTTGTCAACCATTTCTATATTCTTTTAGGTGTCGACCTTTCTCCAATGTTATCCTCGAATCAATCTTGTGAGACCAATGTGAAGTGTCGATCTTCACTTTTCTTTCTTGTTCTTTTGTTGACATTGTCTGAATTTATCTTTGGTTTATAGTCAATAGAATCCTTTCAAACTATGTACCAAAAAAAAAAAAAAAAGAATCCTTTCAAACTGTTGATGTGTGTGTTGGAATTTCGTCATTAACATCAATCTGTTACATGAAATTATTATGATACACATTGCAACTTAATTATTTGTGTTCAAGAAGACACTTGGGTTCTGTTTGGCAATGCTAGTTTTTAAACTTTTAAGATAAATAACTTATAATCTCAATTCTCATATGACCAAAAAATATTTATTTGGTAACATTTCTTCTCACGAGTTTATAGTATCTTTATCTAGCTTATAGATTTTTGGATAAACTACTTCATGAACATTGGCAAGAATCTTATTTGTGTGCTCTCTTATTTCTTTCTTTATGTCGTGTGTTCTCATCTAAAATTTTAGGTATGCGAATTATTCCAACAAAATCAAAGTTGAATTATCCGAAGCACTCGAGAAGCACTCGAGTTTGATTCATAACTGAAATAATCCATAATCAAAATTTATGTATCATGACCCATTTTCTCAATGAAGAGAAGGGTTAAGACTTAAGAAAAGAAAAGTATCAAAGCAACAAACTCATTTTCTGTTGTGGAATTCAGTTTGGTTAATTCACATCCCATTTGATTATGATAACAAAAATTAAACAAACAATCATTATGATGAAATGTATCAAAAACAATTACGAAAAGCCAACTTACACTTCAATACTTCACAGCTTCAATTCACTGCACTAATCATAACATGCAGCCTATAAAGTGAAAGTTCTGAGAAGGAATCTAATACCTCAATTAAATAAAAACTAATGTACTGAAATGAATCAATGAATCATTATGCAAGTTTAAAATAAAATAAAGGAAAATGCTAAAATAAAAGGCATAACATGATATACAAATACAACATAGCATACAAGAGAGATCAAGTATATATAGAACAAGACTGCAAGAGATATATTTATCCCAACATTTGAGATTATTATTTAGTAGTATTGAACAAGAAATTATCAGGCTCTATCTTCCAATTCTTTGCCAATACTTCTAAACAAAATTACAACCCACCTAGAGAGTTTATCATTCTTCAATAAATCGACAATTTACAAATACGAATCCTGAAGATGAGAACTACTTATAGAGACAAAATAAAAGGAAAGAGGGGAAAGGTATTATACAAAAAACAATAAGAACAATGAGTTGTTGTCATCCTTGAATGGCAAACATAAATAAAACCTTCCAACTAAATTTGGTTGTTTTGTTGTTTTGCCAAAGCCATCCTCTTATCGCCTTTTACAATAGCTAAATAATCAAAAGATCAACTGATTATAGCGTTTGATAATGCTCATGGCATTCACAGTTGACAGGCAACAATAAAATAATGTGTTACTTAACAATACATGTGGAGTGACAACAAAAGAACTTGTTAATTCTCCAATTCTCACCTTAGCAAGCCTTTCTCTTGTCAACTCTTAAGTGGAGGTTATACCATTTTTTCTTCCTTGGTCGTTCTCTTGTACTCCTCTTTTCTCTTGCTTCGCCGTCTTCTTTTGACTCTTTTGAAGATGGTTTACTTCTGCCCTTGCTGCTATTACTTCGCTTTAAAGGAACAACTGTGTACGTAGCATGTATTTCATTTCTTTGTTTCAATAGCTCGTCAATCTGCAAAGAGAATCAATAAACAGATCAATTTCAGTAGCTTACATCTAATAAGGTTTTTCTAAAGGGGCTGCAAAGAAACCATTGAAGTAGAAAAACTCACTGTTTGCATTTCATGTGCATATCTGCTTGTCATTTCAGTGAATTGTGCAAGAACCTATAAAAATTCAACATGAGGTTTGATCAAATGATATAATGAGAAGCATATGGACTGCAATGCTAGTATCAAAGTGCATACCTCTCGATACTCTGATTCAAACTTTGATATTTCAGCTCTTTTAGACAAAATTTGAGCTTCGACGTTTCTTAAATTTTCTTTTTCTTCACTAAAAGGGGCAGCACACAAGACTTCTATTGTATAGTTTGCACTTTTGAAAAAATTGTCACCTAGAAGAAATTTAACAGCATGTAAAAGTCAATTTCTGTGGAGAATAATTACGGTCAACAAACATAACAAGCATCATTGGGCATAGAAGTATGTGTTACCATAAACTGCAAATGTATGGGTACCAGCCTTCAATTCAGTTAATTCACAGGGCTGGAACCCATCAAGTTTTTTGAAAAATGATGTATCTGGATCCTTAGCAGCAGCTATCTGTAGAAAAATAATTGAACAAAATTTAAAAATTTGATATGGCGGACAAATTTGAAGTGAAAAATGTCCATTTGTGGTAGCAACTCACTGAGTTCATTGTTTGATCCAACCGATAAACAGGAAACCCAAGAAAATACATTCCAGCAGATGTAACCTTCCCATTTTTGGCACTGTCTTCCTACATTAGTAATTATTGACGTCAGAGAATGTTCAGAAGATGGGATGCACACAACAAAATAAAATGTATAAATCGTATAGTTACAAAAGAGCACCAACATTCAAGGACAACACATTACATCAGACATAATTCCTTAAATGTTATACCTGGAGTGCAAGACTTAAGCCACCATTGTCTTCCTGGTCGAAATATAGTAACTGTGGAAAGGAAAGATAATAATCAATTTATATGAATATAACAGATTAATGTTATTGAGATATTAAAAAATTATATGGATTTCAATGGAACAGTAGTTGAAATGAACATATCAATGGTTTACCATATATACAAGAAAAACAAAATATTTGTAATCATTAAAATAGTGCATACAATTACAAATAATTTATAAAACCAAGGGAGAGTTCACCACTACTCTATAGTGAGATGAGATGCATAATTGTTTTGATAAAAGCCCAGGTTCCCTACGGGAAAAAAACAAATAAGAATAGCCAAATAGAATCAATCAGACCTTGCTGATCAAAAGCATCTTCTCAGGTAAATTTGGCTTTGGCTCTCTAACGTGTGTTAAATTAGAAACAACTCCACAACCAATTAGTCTAATAGTTGCATTGAGAAATTAATTGAAATCATGGATAGCATTACAGTTAAATGTCATATCATAACCACTATTTAAACACAAGGGAGAGTGTAGCCAATCTGCTTATAAGTTGCAGCAATTCATCAACATAAAAATTAATCAGGGGCCACATCAAATGAGATTATTCAGCTAATTCATGATGACTACAAGTAAATAATATAACTTCAATTGTTTAGTGAACGAAAAACAAAAGTTTAAAGATTTATTATACTATGAATCCCCATGGCAAAATAATAGATATTATTATGAAGTAAATCTACATAGCAAAAATATCATGACTTGCATTAGAATTATGATAAAACAATTGACAAGACCTCACATTCAACCAGTGGAAATCAGTACAAAATACACAGATGGGGAAGAAAAGTGATTGATAATCTTGGGGATTGATTATCCACAAGATTTCAAACAGATCCAGGACACATAAAATCGCTCAAACTTGGGGATTGATTATCATCAAATATAGGCATCTCACAAAGGATTGCACTAGGAGATCAATAACATGATGGATATTCTGATAAAGTCAAAAGTATTTTAAAATTGGGATTTATTGAGATCATATTATTTTATAAATTTCTGCGAAAAAGCCAGTCTCCGTAAAGCAAGAACGAAAATCTTAAGATCAGCAGGCTGAGCATAACTAGCATGCAATCTTTAATATCAATGGAAGAAAATTAAATATTAACCTTGAACTTGCTTTTGTCTGATGATTGGACTCGACAAACAAATCCAGCTCTTGCTTCCTCTTCTGTTATTGTAACTGAATAAAAATGTGCACATTGCTTCTCAACCTGTGGTATGATAGCACCAAATGTTAAATAAAAAATATTATGACTGTAAATAGATCAATCAATTGGAAAAAAGTACAAACCCTTCTAGATATGAATTGTCCCAATGCAAGAGGACGAATTGAAACTAATCCATTGAGTGCCTCTTCCAAGACAGTCGCAGATACAGTTGTCTTAATCGGTACACCAAGTTTGCTGTCATGTGTGGATGAAGTTATTGATACAACAGAGGAAAACCAAAGTAGGGAAGAATTTGAAAATGTTATCTACTAAGCATGTAAGAAGAACAGAGGGAAGCAAACTAAGCTTTCTTACCTAAAAAGTGCTGCAAACATTGTATTGACAGCACCCAAACTTGAAAGATCCAACTCTAACTCTTGGCTATCTGATTCAACGGCCTACGGGGAAGCATGAAATATTTCAACACTAGTGATCTATATGAATAGGTTCAAGAACTTCTTCTTTTTTCCTTTTCAAAATAAAATTGGGAAAGGAATTTGGTACTGTTAAGACTTACGCACATGAGGAGAGCCCAACCCAAAATACTATTCCAATAGGAGGGAGAGCCTCATTCATGGCATAAGTACCACATTGAGCACTTTGATCTACTCAATGTGGGACTCCTAACAACTACACAAATGCAAATTTGGAATCTTTGAACAGCAATAAAAAACATAAATTTATGACCCTCCAAAAGTTTCAACGGTTCAAAATATTAATTTATATCACCTCAAAGCCAGATGAGTCATACTGACGCCGTTTGTCTGGATCCGACAAGATATTGTAAGAAAAGGTAGCCTCTTTGAACATATCAGCTGCTTTAGGATCATTAGCATTCTTGTCTGGATGAAACCTGAAATAGAACATATGTAGCAAATGAGTAAAATAAGCAACCCTGTCCAGATCAAAAGATGAAAGGAAGAACAGTAAATTAGAATAACCCAGGTACACCTGGAATGGAAGTGTATTCATTTATTTAGTAAAACTCCATTAAGTCATTAAGGTTTATTGTATAATTGTTGTATACACATTTAACATCTAATTATTTATTTAGTACAACTCCATAAGTCAACATAGTCTCTTTGATTCTAGGACCCAAAAATACACTAGAATTTCATATTCAAAGACCACCAGGTCAGACAAATAGCATTCAATACTAATCGGCATTAACCTTATCAAATTTAAAGGAACTGTAGTATTTCAGGCATTGATGAGACCTACCACCAACAACTTAGCCACAATATATAGTAGTTAACAAGCTTGCTTTCATGATCATATATATTAAAAGTTCAAAATATTTGGACTCCATATAGCTAAACAAATTCCAGATTAGTTCTGACTCGACAATCTCAGAAAAGAAAACCTACCAACCAATACATAAAGTGAGAAAAACCATAAAAATGCAATAAAACTCTCACAAATCATAAATTCACCTACAATAAACAACTGAAAGAAAAGATCCCGCAAGAAATTATGCAGCTCTACATCGAAATATTATCTTCAACTTTGACCTATGTAGCACTGACACTTCATATCGAAGGTGTGACTTATGTCTGACTCCGACACCAACATGACACCAACACATCGTAGTTATATTCAACCACTTCTATTTTCTTAAATTATTATCAGTATTTAGATTGTCAAATATTAGTGTCGTGCCCGGTGTTTGTACTTCATAGGTATTGGCAACTGAGCAAATACACTATGTTCATTCCTCACCATACAGAAAGAAAAAAAAAAACAGTTTAAAATAAAACCCTTATATTTTCCTAATTATTATCACTACTATGTCTGTTCCACTTTCACATACCAAAATCAAAAACAACATTAACCTTCATTAACCATAATTAACAGACTAAACCGAAATCACATATTTATAAATAAACCATTAATTAATAATTAATAATAATAATAACAAAAACTGCTAATACGTAATATCTTCAAAAAAAGTCGATTATACCCCGCCGAAAAACCCCAAACTAAATTCAAATTTCAAAACACAAAATCAAATTAAACAGCAATAAGATAATATAAACATACTTAAGAGCCATTTTCCGATAAGCAGATTTAATTTCTTGATCAGTTGAGTTACGAGAAACGCCGAGGACTTCATACGGGTCTCGCCGGAGCTGTTTCTCGCCGTCATCACTCTTCTCCGACTTCGACCGACGTCCCGGCATCTTAAACCGACGTCGTAATCCGGTTTGTTAATTTTCCACAAAACCCTAAAATTCCTCTTTCAGCACCGAACAAGAATCAGAATCAAAACCGAAAAAAGTTGAAGAGAATAGCTTTGATTCAAGGTTGAAAGTTGAAAGAGCGTTGAGAAATTGTGACGGTTAGATCCGGGAACTTCATCGTGGACCCTTGTTACAAGCTGGAGTTTAGCTACGAAGAAGAAGAGAGAGAAAGAAGAGAGAGAAAGAAGAAGAAGAAGACGCAACAAGACGATATAACAGAGAGGAAAAATTTATTTGAATTTAATTTGTTTATTTATTGTGTTTTTTTTTTAAAAAAAAATTAATTGAATTGTTTGATTCTTTTTTATATTTTCGAAAGTTAGTTTTGAAAACGAAGTGTGTTGTGATGTGTGTGAAGGTAAAGGTGCGTAGTGCGCATAGGGAGGTTGGGTATTCGGTTTCAACTAGAAAGTGTTGTACTATCTGAGATGATGATAACATTAATGTGTATTAAATTTGGTAAATTATTATGTAGTTATTATCATATTAATTTGGTTTGGAAAAATGCTAATGTGTGCTCATACAAATTGTGGCTAAAATTTAGTAAAAAAAAAAACAAAAAGAAATTGTGGTTAATGAACCAATTGTCAATTGGTTTAGTGATAATTAGCGCAGAATTTCGCAGGGAATATCACGGTTTGATCCTCCGTAACTGCGATCGGGAGGGGGCTGGAACCACTTGATGCCAAAACTGACCCCCGAACCAGATAAAACTGATGGTAAAAGCCAAAAAAAAAAATATTTGTGGCTAATGTCTAACCTTTGTGGCTAATATCAACTTATACTTTCAAACAACAACGTATGTCTTCGGTAAAATATTTTAAATATTTTTAAAGTATCAGTCTATGATGGACCATTTGTATAAGTGGTTCATACTTCATATTCATATTATAAACTCGTTACATAAATCAAACCACTTTGAATTTGAACGGGTCGGTTTGAATTGGACGGCATTTAAACAGATTCGAGTAAAATGAGAATTGGATTGGGTATTAGATTAAACAGATCATTGATACTTGTGAATACCTCTCTACTCCTTGAAGTGAAGAATAAGGAGAGAAGGAAGTGGGGAAGTACTCCATGCTCCTTCTCCATTAGGCATGGCAATGGGGCGGGGATGGGTTTTGCCCTCCCCAAACCCAAACCCATAAAGTTTGGGTTTCCCCAAACTCATCCCAAATTCGAGCGGGGATAAAAATAATAACCTCAAACTCATACCCAACAAGGATCGGGTATCCCCATTACGCCTCTTTCCCCATGAATTTAGATTATATTTTAGTATTTTTTTATTAAAAAAAAGTTAAATGTCCAAAATTATTTTCTCTCAACAATATTTTTTTAATACTCAAATTAAAATAAAAAATAAATATATGTACGTAATTTAAGAGATTGTTTAAGCGTTTCTAATTTAAAGGAGGTGAAATCTAATTTTTAGTATAAGTGGGGCGGGTTCGGGGTGGGTATCAATGTACCCATTACCCGCCCCAAAGCTATCTTTTAAAATCGGGAAAAACTCAAACCCGAACTCAAATCCAGTCAACTTGAATTTTCCCCGTCAAAACGGGTATGATTTGGGTGGATATCCGCGAATATGAGTTTTATTACCATGTCTATTCTCTATTGACATCCCTACACACACATAGGAAACAAGAAAAGCGTAGAGAACTTGAATTGAAATCGTTCCTTCCCCATTAACAGTATGTATTTATTTATTTATTTATTTATTTATATAAAAGAGGGTCGAGAGCCCTATTAACAATATATTTAAATTGTATTATATTAGTATAATGAACAAAATGAATAGTGTTATGTCAAAAATATTTTCTATTCAAGTATAAATTATATCTATCCATCATACACTAAATATAATTTACCGTGTATTTGAAATGTTTTAATTATATAATCCTATATTTCAAGATTGTATTTTTTTCTCTTATGTAGACGAAATGCAAGGATTACCTATAACTTGCTTACAATTGTAAGATCTTAAGCTTAAATAAATGTCCAACAAGTAGAACTTACAAACAAATTTCAAATGTATTTATAAATAGGGACAATATAATATTTGTACGATGTTAATAAAAATTATGTTCGAATAAAGTAAATATTTTTTATATATACCACTGTGACTGCATAACCTTGTTTTGTTTTTCATTTTTTGTTTACAAACTAAAAAGATATGCATTCTTATTAGTAGAGTATATCAGATAAATATAAATTCAACACCATTTAAAACATGTATTTTGGAGCAAAATTACATCATTCAAGTCAATAGCATAAAATAACATATTCATGTCTACAAATAATGTAACTAAATAAAGTGGCCGAAATACATATTTCTCTGAATCTGTAATCAGTGTTTTAAAAACCGGACCGGACATCAAACCGGTGAGGGTATTGGGTTACTGGTTCATTGGTCGAACCATCGGGTCACTGGTCGAACTACATGATAAACCGGATTAAAACGGTGGAATGAACCGGTCTCTATAATAAGACTATATAGTTATTAAACTGGATAACTTGGTCTTTAAAAATCATAATAACACCTAAAAAAAATTAGAGCATCTACAATGAGAGAACTTAACATGGTTGCTTAAGTTACTTTTTTGTGGGCCTAAATCGCCACATAGAGACTTAAGCAACTTATAAGCAATTTTAATTAATTTCACTCCAATGACAATTTTAATAAGCAATCCATATTTGATCCCACCAATTTATATTTTTTTATTTTCACTTAATTTAGATTTAAATATATAAATGTTAATTCAATTATTTTTATTAATATGTTAAAATATCTTACAAAACTTAAAAATATCATAAATACGTTGGACACACGAATGAGTTTGAAGCATTAATTTACCACCTACCACATTAAAAACTTTCATTTTGTTAACTAGGAGTAGTATTATTTTTGACGCATAACTAGGAGTATTATAAAAACTTAAAAAATGTATAATAAATGATAAATTTAATAATACAAAATTAAACACTTTCATTTTCACACATTCCATAGAATTGCAAAATCAAACACTTCCATTTTCATCTTTCACCAATCAAACTTACTCCACATTTCTCTTTCTCCTTAATCAAATTCTCAACCTCACCGAAAAAACAAAACTTCATCAAACTCTCCTTTCTTCTTTAATCGATCTCTCTCACAACAAAACCACCCTTGGAAGATCTGAAGAGCCGATGCCGGAGATGCGACGGGATATCGAAGGGACGGCGATAGAGATGAATACAGATCTGAATCTATCTTCTCTTTCTCCATTTTTATAGATCTCCATTTTTTTTAGCGCAAGCATTTAACCCGGCGGTTTTTGAAAACCGCCGGTTCGCCGGTTTTCCCGGTTTTCCCGGTTTTATCCGGTTTTGACTGGTTCAATAGCATGTCCGATCCAACTACTGAACCAGATCGGTTGACCTCCGGTTCCCGGTCCAACCGGTTCGACCGGCCGGTCCGGTCCGGTTTTAAAAACACTGTCTGTAATGTTGACGAGTCATTAGTTAAACCAGTAGCTGATCAAAGTTGATATGTTAATCCGAACAAAACAAATAGCGCAACTATATTGAAAATCAAACGAACACCACGCCAAAATAGGAAACCAAACAATGTTGTACATAGATGATGAATTATGAGAGAAAAATGAAATAAAAACTTAATCTACGTGAAAATCACTTATTTAGATTAAAGAAAGGAAAAAAAAAAAAAAAAAAGAAACACACATGGTGATAAATTCAAGAAAAAAAATGACTCAAAATCACATGTTTTTAATGAAAAAAAATGAACAGAAGCTTAGAGAGAAAGCGGAGCTTAGAAGACTTTTTTTGTTATTCTATGATTGTTTTTTATTTTTGTGTTGCCCTTTGGCAAAGAACATACTCTATATTACAGTACATTATTTAATAATTTGAAAAAGTTGTTATTTGTTAAATTATCTAAAGAGGTATCTTCATTTATTTATATTGACTAATAATATTAACATCATGCTTCTTCTATTTTCATAGATATTAATATCTTGCTTTTTGCCATAAAAATACATGAGAATTACAAGCTAAAACAATCATTATAAATTGATCTTTTTCGAATGACAAACATCCTTAAAATTTACAGACACAACTATGATATTGTGATTTTGAATCCGGACAATTGTGTTCTTGTTCTAACAATATCGATATTTGCATGTTGAATTACAATTTGTCTATATTGTAAATTGAATTTTGATTTTAATGTGATTTTTTGAAAGAAAAAAATTAGAATTTACTTATTATTGGACACATGATAAATTCATAACTTATTACTATGTGTACATGTTCCAAATTATATGTCAATTTTTTAACAATTTTACATTAATTTATTATTTTGTATGAAAAAAAAATTATGAATTATAAATTATTTTACACGAATTTATATTTTTTATTAATAGTATTACTATTAAGAAGATGAATTAAAAAAAGAGTAATAAATAATAAAAAAAATTATTGCTTTTGTTTTTCGTATTAACTCTTCAGTTCTTGGATGAATAGAGTCCCGATAATTCAGAGTTCGACTGCAAGGTAAGTAAAATCTGACCAATAATTGTTTTCACTAGAAATTAAACTCGGATTTTTCTGAAAGGTTTATCTTAAAGAGAAATTCATTAACCACTTGAACCTATGTTTTGGTTACATACTAAAAATGTAGGTTCAAATTTACGATAAATGTTCTCTGCACTTAATTTCGGTGAATTTTACCTTTAAACTCTTTAAAAGAAAAAAAAAATTGTTATTAAACAGTTGAATGTCTTTCACAACTTCTAGAAGAAAAAAAATTGAATTTATTAGATTGTACCAAAAAAGATTTAAGGCTAGATTGAATTTGTTTGTTTTTGAGCTTATGAAAATAGATAATGCAAATAAATAAAATTTTATATTAATCTATAAGTTTTCATTAACAAAAATTGTACTCTTTATAACCTATTTTCTCATAAACTACCTTAAAAAACTTATAATAATACATCAAAGCGTATTTGTATAAGTTATTTCTCATAAGCTCAAAAATAAAGCAATTCAAAGGCCCTTAGGAAAAAAACAAGAACAATCTCTATAAATTCCCATAAACAAATTCTTTAAAAATTGAAAAGTTAGCAAATCAACTTCTTAACCAATTTGATTTCGACCAATCCCAACTATTACAATGATTGCAAATTCTATTTTGAGTGTAATGACAACGTAATTTGTTTGTTGCCTTCTTTTTCTTGCTAAATAGCATAAATAATTATCGTTAATTTATTTTGTTAATGAACAATGGGGTTTCATTTCATGCCGTTTGCGATGGAACATCAATTTATTTTTTCTTTTTCTAAATAACAATTTGAACATGTCTAGATTGCATCACCTATGGAGATTACAAAGTCATAAGCTTATAAGTTGCCAGCAAGAAAAAAAGTTAGTGTCTTTCACAATATAAAATAATGTGATTTTTTTTTGTGTCGAATGGAAAATATATTTTTATTTGAAAAGAAATTGTATTTTTTATTTTTATTTGACACTTTCACTATTTTATCACTTAATAATGAATTGAAAATAATTAAAATTTAAATAAATAAAAATAAGAAAATATTATTTTTCTCAAGAAAAAAAGTCTCATTTTAAAATTCAATTTAAACTCCATTTAATAATGTTAAAGCTTAAAATCCCATGTTCCTTCCTCATTACTATCACATTCATTTGAAAAAAGATGCAACAACTTATAATTAGTATATATCCATCAAAAAAACATAATCAACAATAATAACTTGTAAATTATTAATTCTAAAGAACCATATTCGATGACTACAAGATGGGACATCTTCTTCTTGTACTAAGCTAGGAGAGTTTATTCTTAAGGTACTATATAAAGAAAAAGGAAACAGATAGATACAGGGAATAAGAAGCCTCAGCAAACAAGAATATATATATATATAATACTTTTCAAGAATAATAGGGAAGTCATAGAATTGGATGAGTTTGTGATTTAGGTAGAATGTTAATTTTAGGATATTGACACTTTCATTGTTACATTTTTGGCTTAATTAATAAAATAGTCTCTTAAAGACATTTTTGGTTTTATATTGGTCCCTTAAAGAAAAAAAATGTCTGAATAGGTCCCTTAAAAAAAAAAATTGAATAGGTCCCTTAAAGACATCTCCGTTAATCAGTTTGGAGTTTGACGTAAGAGCTCGTAATTGTATGCGAATTTCAATAATATTTATTAATTTGTATACACACAAAAAGTGTAGATGTATAGAACATTTTCAAGTTTTTTTTTTTTTGAAAAGCAGTACCTTTTGTTGATTTTGACTTTATATTTTTAAAGAATTAGAAAAATCGAATAGCTTTCTCTATAGAAATTCTTCTCCTTATTTTAATTTCTTGTCGTTTTTTATATGATGGCGCGTCAATTTATTGGATCCATTTGATTTTATTATACCCAACCTAAACATTCCGGTAATTTTTTTTCGACTGCCTTTTTTGTTACTCGGAATCTCCCCAATTTTTTTAAAAGATATACTTAGAGCATCCACAATGGGAAATTTTTTTTTCCTACCCCAACAATTATCCCTTTACCCCAACATATTTTTCAATATGTCCATTCTACCCTTATCAAATTTTAGTATTTTTTTTGGTACAGAAATTTCAATATATTTTAATATTTTTTATTTTTTCGTTTTATAATTTTTCCGGTAGACTAGTCACACCTGCGAAACATTGTTCCGGCACTTTTTTTTTTCTCGGTATGTTAATTTTACCGGAACACTAAGTGTTCCGGTTTAAAAAAAATATATGGATTGTTACCGGAACACTTTTTAAAAAGTGTTCCGGTTTGTATCATATGCAGAATTTTTTATATTACACACCGGAACACTTGAATTTCTATATTAGACACCGGAACACTAAGTGTTCTGGTATTATACAAGTACTTTATCAACTTATGTGTTGTTTTTCTATTAAAAAATGTATTCATAAAATCTTTCGCATGCCTAGTTTTTGTGAGCTCGTGTTTAGGATGAGAAATTACTCAGGTTAAATACTATTTTTGGATCCAAGGAGAGCTACGAGTCAGTGGTGACTGCGGGCAGAGCTTTGCTGACGATTTGGAGACGGTGACGGAGGAGAAGGGCATAATTCCAACGGGGAGTTGAACTTCACCGACGTGAAGGAGGAGAATGTGTAATTCCATGTATCCATCTGCCAAATGAATTAGTCGCATGAAATGACTTTGCAATTTGGATACTTTTTTTTTTTTTTTTGAGAAAGTGATACACTTTTCCATTCGAGGAAGATATGTATTAGAAACGCCTGTTGTAAGCTACAAGAAAGCTGCGTGTCATATACAGGAGGCGGCGCAAGGTCAGAGATTGTGAACAACTTAGTAATTTTTCCATTAAGGTTTTCAAAGGGAACAAGTTGCAGGTCGATGATGGAAGCGGTGATGTACCACTGTCGACATGAAAATACATATAAATAAAGGGGATATGTTCAGATAAGTGGATGACGGTAAAGAAAAACTACACGGCATTTTCCTTTTCTTATATATGCACTTTTCTTCCTATGGTACAGGCCCAATTGTTTCTAAATCATACCGGAACACTTTGTATAATACCTGGACACTAAGTGTTCTGGTATCTAATATAAAAATTATGAATATGATACAAACCGGAACACTTTTAAAAAAGTGTTCCGGTAACAATCCATAATTTATTTCCAGACCGGAACACTTTGAAAAGTGTTCTGGTAAAATTAACATACCGGAAAAAAAAGTACTGAAACGGTGTTTCGCAGGTGTGACCAGTCTACCGGAAAAGTTATAAAACGATAAAGTAAAAAATATTAAAATATACTAAAATTTGATAAGGGTAAAATGGACATATTGAAAAATATGTTGGGGTAAAGGAATAAGTGTTGGGGTAGAAAAAAAATTTTCCCCACAATGGAGATACTCATTTTTGAGTACTTAACTGGACCTCACGTGTACACATCATTTATTTATAATTTTTTAATAATAGTACCTAATAAGTACTCAATCCCTCCAACCTAAATCTCTTAAAAAGTTCTAAATAAGTCTCACCAATAACACATTCCACCAATAATTATACATCATTATAAATAGGACCCACAAAAACAAAATAGGCACCACTTCTTATTTTAGAATCAGTACCTATTAGGTACTCTTTGTATTTTGCTCCAATGGGAGTACCTATTAGGTACTAGTACTTAAAAAAATAAGTACCCACCATTGGAGATGTTCTTAGATAATTTATATCTTACCAAAAAATATCTTTTGGTAATATATTCCGTCTGTTTGAGCAACAGAGGAGGGGAGAATACCAATCATCAAACATTCATGGCAATATTAGGCCCCCATTTAGTCACCACCAGTGGGTATAGCCCAGTTATAAATCAGGCCCTGCAATCATTTCTATCATCACATAATAAAATGCATCGATAAAAAAATAATTAAGTTGTTACTGTTCTTAGAATCTGTTTATTTATACACCCCTTTCCCCATCATCCTACATTATTCCTACTTTACACCCAGACACAATTTAATTACACAAAATTCCGCAAAAACCCCTAGTATTATAACTAATTTCATAATTAAATACTCCTAGACTCCTAGTATCATAAATAATTTTTATAAATAATTTCCTACATCCTTAACATATATTTTAGGTTTAAATATTTTTTTCCATACATTTTGATCGCTTTTTAACAATAATCCCTACATTTCAAAAATATTTTAAAAAATCTATAGTTTAATTCTGTTACCAAATTTAGTCCCTTGATTTGTTTCTTAAACGGAAAGACCTGATTAACTATATTTTTTGTCCCTAAAATTTGTTTTCTTAATAAAATCACGAGCAATACATCATAATTGACCTCTTTGATTTGCAAACTAAGAGGTTTAGTGGAATCCTAGCCATAAAAATAAAAAATATAATATTATAACGGGGAGAGATAAAAAAAATTAAAGTTGCGTAGTTGCTAGAATTTGATATTTTAAGATGAATAAGTGGTGCATCAGGGTTCGAACCCTAGAACCAGCATATTACGTACAATAATGTTCCTACCAACTGAACTATGCTCAATGGAAGAGCAAGAATAATTATAAAGATTGGATAAAATTTCACATGTGATGTAATATATAAACAGCCCAACAAAATTTTCAATTTTGAAAAAAAAAAACTCAATTTTGTCCTAAACTAACCCATAAAAATACCAAAAACATTAGTCAGAACCCGGATAACTGCCCAAGCTTGTTGAACCTTAGTTCCGCCCATAGCTATGCTCACGGAGACAAACAAATATATTATTTAGTCAAGAAGAAAAACAAATTTGGGTATATATAGATTTTTTTTATTTCATATAAGTTTTCTATGAACTAAATGCAAATAACTCTCTTAATCGGATTTGAATTTTGCTTAGTTATATCACATAAGAGTCTAATTATTATTATTTTTGTTAAATTTAAGTTCTGTTGTGTTTTTTTTCTTCTATAGACAAAGTGCACTAAATAAAACTCAGACATAGTATATTGTCTTGAGTTTAAATCTAAATAAAAATATTCAATAGTAACAATACCAGCATTGACAATTAATTGAGTTGAGTTATGGCTTTTTTACGATTTTAATTTTTTTATATTATATTCTTTAGCGGATTTTAAAGTTTCCTAATTACCGCTGTCTCCCGAGAGGTCACTTGGTTGAGGAGTGAATTCTCAACCTAGAGGAACTTGGTTCGAGACCCGGCACCGAGAAAGTTTCTTAATTACCGCCCGTCTCCCGAGAGGTCACTTGGTTGAGGAGTGAATTCTCAACATAGAGGAACTCAGTTCGAGACCCGACACCAAGAAAGTTTCCTAATTACTGTAGCGCTGTAGCAGATTATTTATAGTTTATTCTTTTTTATTTTTTGGTTGGATAGTCTAGTGGCTAAAAATTCCACATTTTAAAAGTAAATAAGTGGAGTGTACGAAGTTAAAACCCCAGCCCAGCATATAAAATGTCGATATTTTTACTGACTGATCTACGCTCACAGAGACTTATTTATATTATCTTCTGTGCAAAGGATCCGTATATTGTACCCAAAAAAAATAATCCGAATAAAATTGTGACCAAAATTGGAAAGCAACTTAATGGATTTATTTTTAAAATCCACCCATCCTAACTTTGTTTATTTTATCCAAAAATGATATAATAGTTTTTTGGGGAGTAAAATACGAGTTAAAGGACAACTTTCACAAACAACAGATAAATCTCTATTTTCATTAATAGGATTAAGGAATCACAAAAGATAAAAAAAAAATTGAATATCTTCTGCATGCAACTAAAGAGAATAATCTCTCAAATTTTATATGACTCAATTAGATGACAAACTCTTCTTAAGAGATCATCAATCTAACTTAGCACATCGATTGATTTCATAAAGTCCATCCAATATAGATTGTCATCATCGAGATTTTATAATACATTTTACGTACAGCATACCATCAATGACTTAAACAAGAGTTACCACATGAGAGGCAAATAGAAGATCAAATCAAACCATTTGTGTCAACCTCAAGCATGAAGTGTTGTTTTTTTAAAAAAATATCATTTTAATTAAAATGAAAGTGTTCACTACAATAAAATCAATATTTTTTAGTTAAATTAAGACTTGTGAACATCGATTTCTAATGTTATTATATTATGATTGAAGAACAACTTTTGTTATATAAATCCAATTCAATTATCCAATCGTGACCCAACAAAGAAAATTTTTATTATCCACTATATATGTCTCAATATTCAAATATTATTAGAAAGGACCTAAATTATTGACTTTTATTTTTTCTTTCCCAGTTTCCAAGTTCTTCATTCAAAAATCCCTTTAATTAATCATAAGCTAATAAAATATCAAGAAATAAGGCCATTCAAGGCATGTGCCTGGCGGCTGGTTATAAAAAAAGAGAGAAAGATAATTAAGAGAGCTCTATTTTGTCTTCTAGTGCTTGACTATAATTAAAAAATGTGTGTGATATATACTCCCTCCGTCCCTAAATATAAGAGCTAGTTTGATTAATGCATGTATGCCAACGTACAATTTTAATCGTTAATATCTTTAATTCTCTATTAATAAAAATTATAAAAAATTGATATTTTAAAAATACTCATCAAAACGAATCAAACAAGATTTATACGTTAATATTTATATCTATATATTATTAAAAAAATAGGTCAAAGCAAAATTTGTTTTTATAAAATGGGACGGAAGGAGTATATATATATATATATATATATATATATATATTCTTTTGATCTATGTTTTTTTGATCTTAGCGTGTAATTAAAATGCTGACTAATTAAATTAGTGTTAGGTTTATCAAGTAACAAACATGAAACATGCATGAATACTTCCAATATTTCATTTGAGGCAACTAATCAAATCAACTTATATGCAGGTTTATCTGAGGAAAGAGACCTGATAATCTAGAATTTGGCTCGAGATAAATAAAATTCAATAAAAAATTATTTTTATCAAAAATTGAACTCGAGTTTTTCGGGATATAATATTTTCTTTGCTACGATGAGGAGTTTGCTTGTAATTTTTAATTGATGATGAATGGGAGGCAGGAAGATGCATTAGAATATTAGGACATTAATTTAAAATGAAGATATGGTTAGCAAAAAAGGAAAGCCAATATATATAAGTTGATCAGAAGGAAAGCCAATATATAGGTTAGATTAGGATAAGCACTATGACAAAATGCTTTTGAGCCTATCAAAAACAGTAAAGTCAAATTAACAGTAAGTTATTTTATTTCATATATTTTATGATGTTAGTGAATAGTGTGATAATGTATGTAAGAGAGTAGAATTAATCTCTTTGGACTTCTTATGTTAAGTTTTAACATGTGTTTTTAGTAGAATCTCCTTGGAGTATATACTGTTTACGACCGTTACAATTTTATACCTTGCTTTCATATGTTGGCCTGCTAACTATGTTATATCTTGTCTTATTATAAGAAAAATGAAAATATAAAACCCTAATTAAATTATATCTCAAAATTAGATGAATTGGTGAGCATTTTGTTGTGAAAAGTCATGTACTAATTCATCTGAAATTCATTTGATGAAGAGAAATTTGGATTCCCTGCCGTCCTAGATTTTCACATTCGCGCGTAATTGGTACACAATTAGTTGTTGAATCAAGATCGAACGTTATAGATTTTACAAAAAAAAAAAAAAATTATTTTTGTGAGAAACTTAAAAAATTTAGTTTACTTGTTTTTGAATCCTTGAAACATGTCGGTATACTTGTCCAAATTAACTTGTTTTTCTTAGACAAGCAATTTATACATGGGAAAATTATTTCTCAAGTGAGAAAAACCATTATCACAATTATATTAGTCTCTATTATCATCCTACCTAATCTAACTACTCATGTAATGGAGAAACCAAATTTTATATCACAGTTTAATCAACATGTTCCAATTTTGAAATTTATTTGGTTACAAATTTGACAGCCATATATTTCCATTCAATATGCTCTATTTAGTTTCCCTTTGAAGTTAAATTTGTTTCACACCCTTGACATATAACTTTTGAACAACCTATATATGTCTTAGGTTTAACTTATGAAATCATTAGTCAATTTACCATTTCTATATGTGTGTTTATAAGGTAAACTTTTTATATCAAGCGAATCAAAACGACAAGAACCGAATCTCAGTGAATCATGACAGTAAGACCACTTTGCGAAGTTTATATAGTATTGTGAAGAAAAATTTGTATATAATATAAAGACAACTAAAATGTGAGAGCGAAGGAGACAACTTGTAAATGTAATATGAATGTAAAACATTGTATTAAATTTCTATAAAATAAATACACCATAAGAATCGTATGTATACAATCATCGGTCAGACTCGTCAATAATTGGCTAGCTATGGCTCTGAAGGGGCAAGCCAACTCTAATAAATAATGATTTTTTTTTTTCATTTCCTTTTCCTTGATGTTTGAGAATTGATGCATTCAAATAATTCAAGGAAAAACAAAGAAATTGCTACCATGTACCCTATACCAAATTATGTCCTTTTTAAAGAGCTCATTGAATTTGACTCCAAAGTAAGGCCTAATTGAAGATCTAAAGCTTTACTATGAATTTGGTTTGAGGAAGGGTTGAAAATGAAAGGCCTGTCATCAATATTAGAAAGAGTAAACATGCAAGTTTCTTGTTGGGAACTAGGAACATTAGAAGGAAGAGAATACCAACTAGAATTGGTATCATGAACATTTTTTGACTTAAAACTAATTTGAGATTCTTCACACAAAGAAAATTCAGAATTATAAGAAGAAGGGTCATAAAACCAATGAGTATCTTTAGAATTATAAGAAAAACCATGATGATTTTTTTGAAAAGGTTGTAGGTAATAATTTATGCTAGCTTTCCTAGCTTGAAGTTGCAATCTTTTTTTCTTCATTCTTTCTTTTTTGTGTGCATTTTGATGGCCTCCTAATGCTTGTGAGTTTGCAAATTCTTTGAAACAATATTGACACTCAAATTTTCTCTCATCTTGGTCTCTAGATGAATTTTTTTCTTGGACAATTTTCTCTCCTCCTGATGAAATTGAGTTAGATGAATTCACACTTTCATCTCCTTCATTAGACTCTTTGACAAGTCCTTCATTATTATTCTTTGTTGGATTTAGCTCAAAACCAAATAGTCTAAGCCTCTTCTCAACAGAAATATCACACATTTCCTTTTCCATAATCTCTCTAAGATAAAATTAATTAAGAAAGAAATATTTTTGAGGTAGAGTTGCATTGATTAGTTGTTATGCATATCTTCCTTTTATAGTATAAGCTCTTAGCTTCAAACATGCATAGTACTTTATTAAAAATATACTAATACTATAATTTATGATACATTGGACAGCATAAGGAACCTAAGGTCAATAACTTAATATAATAAAAGCTTTAAAAGAAAAATAGGATAGAATGGAAGCAGTCTTACATGCAATGTTTCTAATTAAAATAAAAAATTATATAGTATTATAATAGCATCGATACTTCAAATTGAAGGTTGTTCGGTGTCTGACTGTCTAACACATGTTAATGTGTCTGACATATATGTCAGTGCCACGTACCAAATTTATGCCCAACAGTTACATTCAATAGTATTCATTTTCTTAAATTATTATCAGTAGTACTACGTATATCGGTATTTGTGTTTGGTAGATTCTAATTAGATACTCGTACACTAATTGATATGTTAATTGTAATTTATTAAAATGTAATTTATTAGAGGGTCTATAAGCACTTAATATAAATATTTACAGTTCCACTTGGCTTTCTTTTTTATTTAAAAAATTAGATATATTCCTTGCTTAAGACATGATTAAAGTAATTTAACTATGACTATAGCTAAAAAAAGTCAAAGGAAAAAAAGATGTGATCGTCTGGAAGGAAAGATGCACTAACTTTATAACGTATCTACTATTGTACTAAAATTTGCATATCTAAGATTATTTTACTGACTAGCCAATGACTTTTTGGCTTAATGTATTGTCCTCTACCTAAGCTTATCATATATTATAAAAAATATTACCAAATTAATATTGCTATAATGGATGCTAAGCTATAGCCAAGTCCCATCTACTAGAGTTATATTCAATTGAAGCAATTTATAAAATGCTTAACATCTGTACAAATTTGATTATTCAGCACAAAATATATTTAGCATTTTTTTATAATCATCCCACCATACACAATCACATTAAAAAAACCTTAATATGTTTTTCTTGACCATGTTTTATCTATAATAATATTATAGGTACGAAGTATCAACCGCCGTTTAACAATGATCAATTAATTTTCACTGAGAAATTTATTAAAATACAAAATCAGTTTTTTTTTTCCAGTTGAGTTTTTTTATATACAATAGTCAGACATCGAACTTCTAACTACTTACTTAGATGTTTGAGTCTCTTACGTTTAGTTTTTTACATGTTTTATCAATGTTCTTTGGGGTGAGAAAAAAATTTAAAAATAGTAGAAGAAACTAAATGATGGAATATAAGAAGTGGGAAATGAGGTAAGCATATATACTAATAATAGTCTTCCATAAGATCTTGGCATATCTTCATAGAGCAGGCAAAGCCTATATTTTATACAAAATTATAATTTTCAGGTGAATCAAGTCATCAACAATAATAATATTCTACAAATAAAATTTGGACAGTTGTTCTAATTGACCCTACACTCTCTTTGCTTTTGGGACAATTTAGAAAATATCATTAGATTGTGTTTTATTCTATTGTCTCTAACTTGATCTCTCATTGGTTGACTTCTTCCACCAATAAATTTCTCATGCTAATCAATTCCCACTCCTTTTATTTATCTATTTTTATGCTTTATTTTAAAATAAAAGTTCTTTGCTTTTGGAGGAGAATTCCAAGTAGGCATGCTGTCATATAGCAATATTTCATACTTCATTATCCTAACATGTGAATTAAAAGAAGCCATGTGGGAGGAAATTGGGTTATGGTGGCTTAAGTGGGTGGGTTGGATGATTGATTGATTTTAGCCAATTCCATTTTCATTACACGTTGGTTTAAGAAATATCAAATCATGGTCCTACCCATAAGCTTCAAAAACTTGCTCTCTAACCATTGGATTATATAGCCTTCACCTTTTTTATAATTTAAAAACTTAGATAGAAGAGGCGCATTCGGATACGGATTTGAATTACATGCAGTTAATTATTGACTTATTATATACTGCTATAGTGGTTTTGAATTATTTAGTAATAGTTTAAGTGCAATGTGCAAGATCAAGTAATGTGTATAATATTATTATTATTATTATTATTATACGAATTAAAAAAAAAAATTAATTTGAAAAACTTATATTTACAAATAAGTCGCTCATTATATATTAAAAGGAGTAAAATATGTATTAATGTCGGACAACAAGTGTCCAACATCATATACATAAGTAACAATTAACACAAGCAAGCCATATGAGTTGCATAAAAGAATGTCGTGCTCGAAAACCACCCGCTGAACCAGTAAACTGAACAAAATGATCTGAAAGCGTCTGAGCAGTCACCAAAGACGAGCCAATCCAAGAGCTGACAAGAGACCAAAGAGCGCCAAAAGTACTACATGAGAGGAACAAGTGCTGAGCTGACTCAACCTCCTCGCAACCAGAAACACATAGATGATCCTCCGAAGATAAAATAGCTCGAGAAACCAGGTTTGCTTTGGTAGGTAACCTGTCCCGCAAGAGTCGCCACGCAAAAATAGAAACCTTCAAAGGAACCTGAGGGTGCCAAATAAGCCTTGCCGCTGTGTTTTCTAATATTTTATATGGCAATATAGAATACCAAAACTGACTGCAGTCATATTATAATATCAAATAACAAAATAATAGTACTATATACGTTGCTTCGTAGAAAGAACTTATATTAATTTGAAATATTTGTTTAAGCCGAATGCGCTCATACATCAAATGAATTTGGGCATTAAAAGTTAATGTAACATATATAAGAAGATTCAACCATGTCTCTATTTGCTGATCGTATAACTTACAAGACTTGTCTCTAAACCTCTGGCTGCATGTGGAGTTGATCAAGGAATTTTTTGTCTAAAGTGATTAGAGTTAATTAGGACTTGAAAATATTTATAGGAGTATACTATATAAAATATCACATCAATATAATTGTGATTATAGACTAGGTGTGTGTCTAGTTTCAATTTTTCAAAGTATTAGAAATTTATTTTAACTAATTTATTTTTTTAACTAGTGTTATAAATTATTTTATTTTATTGACAGGAAATAGTGTTATAAATGTGATTTTTAGTTAAAATCTTAATGTTATGTTTGGTTGCTCACAAACAAGAGTTTTGGTTGTTTCTAAATTTCAGTTTGAAATAAGTTGATCATAGTTAATGGAAAATTCTATAGTTGAAATTCACTTTTACAAAATAAATTTTATGAGTAAAAAAATAATTTTGTTAAATTCGACATATTGGCAACTTTATTTTCTTATTTCTAACCATCTTTTATTATATACCATAAGGCTAGTTTAGATTCTCTCGATTTCTAAGAAGAGTCCTATCTATCATATTTGTATTTATCTCTCTAGTGAGTTGAGCACTCCACTCTTTAAGAAATGGAGATGATCTTGATGGAAGTAAATGCTACAATTTTAATCTCCTATTTTATGTCATGTTAATCAAAAATTTGTCATGTAAAGAACGAACAATGAATTAGTTCAATGGTAAGAGTTTTGGACCTCTTAAACAAATGATCAAGACTCCATCTTACAAAAATACAAAATGGCTTTTGAGATTATATTTTGCTAGAGTAGGAATTTCAAGTGCATTTATAAGCAATTTGAGAGAGCTTGTGTTTGGAAAATAATGTACAGCAACAAAAACAATTGCATAATAATAATCCCTATAATTTTGAAAACGCATGAGTATGGAAACCATAGTTTAGTTTTTTTTTATATATCAAGAATTGTTAGTTTTACTCCCTCTATCCCTTAATATAAACATTCATTGAAGTTTTTCACGTATATTAAGAAAAATTGATAGTGTAATAAATGTGTATTTTTGGATATTACAATTACTCCCTCCGTCCCAAAAAGAATGACCCAGTTGACCGAAACACGCATGCCAATGCATAACTTTGGCGACTAATATCTTTAATTGTATAATAGTAAAAATTATAAAAAATTGATATTTTGAAATACTCATCGAGACAAATCTAACAACATCTTATATGTTAATATTATTTTTATTTATTAGTAGAAAATATGGTCAAAACAATATATATGAATAGTGCATATATTCAAAATGGGTCATTCTTTTTGGGACGGAGGGGAGTACTAAAGTGTCCCTTGTGAAAAGATGTATTTCTAGTTGATTTTTCGTATTTTGATGTAAAGTAGAGTTATGTTTGGAAAAATAGTAATAAATATGTCTAGGAAATTGAAAAGAGACTTATATTAAGGGACAAATTTTATGTTTAAAATGATGCTTATAATTAGGGACGGAGGGAGTATTTCATAAACAAATATCGATCACATTAATATTCCATAAACAAAAGGAGGTAGCATGATTATGAAGAAAACCAAACACGTAATTAGTGTGTAGAATTAAACATAAATTTGTCAGACAAAAATTGCTTTGATTTTAAAATGAAAATCCAAATACGCCGTAAGATAGGAGTCAATATAAGACAGTATTAACCATGTATATTTAAACTTTAAGGAAGATTAGATGAAATATCTCTTACAATTTAAAAGATCGTGGTATATCTTCCAACAACGTTTTAAACATATAAGAATTAAAAAATAATTAAGACAAATAAAAACTAATTTTTTATAACATGTGAATGTGACGCACCTAAAAAGAGCACAAAAATACATGAAAGTAATTTGATAAAGCATCACCAAAATCTTCTAGACAAAAAATACGACTTTAACTACCCAAAATCATAGTATTTCCGTATCTATGACCAATTAGTGCTTACAAACACATGATTCATTCAATGAATTAATCCACTAAATGTATATTAAAAACAAGCATTTTAATATTCGCAGCAAACATTGAGATTTGAGATCAGCCGTAAAGCTAACATTCTTCCAATATTACAGACAAAGCATAGACATATTTTGAACCATAATTGGGAAAAATAAGGTAATGAAAAAAGACGAGAAAATATATCAAGGAAGATGTTAAGATATACCAAAATAGAAATTCATCATTTAATGATACAAGAAATTTAATGCTTTAAAAGTCAAAATGCATAAATTAGCATTTAATAATTTCTATTTTTGGTTCCTTAACATGTGCCTTGAGGGCACAAGTTAACATTCTCCTTTTTTTAAATCTTGATTTGAATCATGCTATGATAATATAGAAAACCATGAAGGTGTTAATTAATACCTTCTTTTTTATAAGCTGTTAATTAATACCTTGATTAGTGAAAATTGATTCTGGTTCCTATTAATTTCAATTATAATAAGTAAGCACAAAATATATTACAGGACCAATATTTCCAACAAAAATTTCAACTGATACTTGTTCTTGAATGCAAAAATGTGAGATAAGTGAATACAAGGGACATTCGAACCCCACACCGAACAAAGGATGTATATTAGTAAAATTTCTCAGAGGTGCAATTTAACATCACCTAATGTATTTTGTTATAAAATCCTGGGATCCAACAAGGTGTCAATTTCAGCATCAAGCACAAAAAGAAAGTCATCACTGTTGACGTTTACGGGGCATGAGTGCAAGAAGAAGTTTTTTCCTTGGACCCTGCAACCCAAGCAACCTCCATAAGTTAGATAATATCTTATAATCAAAGAGTGTACTCAATACATGCACATGAAAACAACAGTTGAGATAAAGGAGAAAAATTGTTTCTGCTGGTCACGCCATAGCAGAAAAGGCGAGAACATGACAATAAGTTTGGTCCTCGTACACGTTCCATGGATAGTTTCACTCGACCGTGATGTTCGATATAACTTACAGCTTTGATCATGCCAGTTTGCCACTAGGCATTTTATTTGGACGTTGCAAAGTCATCTACAGACTTTTTAGCATCTTTTCAATACAGATACAATAACAATCATAGAGACCACCTCGATTTGGACAAGATCATTGAAAGAACAAATGAACAACCTTGGCATGATGGGTCCTGTGCAAGACAACCCACTGCCATAACGAAAACCACCAAATGCAAGGTTGTTCACAGAAAGGGAGCGGGGTCCCTAACAGTGGTTGAACTATAGGTGTTTGACAGACCAGCTGATATAGTCCCTGCCAGTCAGCAGTCGTATTTCTACAGACACTGGATATTGCGAGAGAATCAAGAAGGGACTGATTTGCAAGCTCCTCGAGCATCTCTTAAACTTAGGCAGAGACTATAGGGAGAGCAACAGAAAAGGTATAAGCAGAGCGAGTAACTGCAACCAGAAATGTTAAAAGGTAGAGGGAGAAAGAAAGGATGAAATGGGTCTTTGAGGGGAGAGTGATAATCCAAGCCAATAGCGATAGAGATGGTGAAAGGAAAAATTCTTTAGCAGATTTCAGGGGTCGAGCCCAACTTAATGAAGATAAGCAGTGGGCAAGGAACAACATTGTATCCAATTATTTGGCTCATAACAAGCCTTGTCTAAAGGTTGTCATGGCATCGGAACTTTTCCCAGCAACAACAACCTGTTGGGCACACATGAAACTAACGGTTCAAAATAGGGCAATTCAGCTAGACCTCCACCACCATCAGAACCAGAATTTCCAAATTCCAGCGGTGAAAAAGAGAGATTCGGAACATTGCCATTGAAGTTTCATACAGTAGGATCCTGTAGGGACTTTCTGGTTTATTCATCCGGTTCACAATGGGGACAAGATGAACGTTCAGTGGGAGTATTGATATGATGGGTAAGCCACTTACATGGTTATTTAGTGAGTTGCTTGCTAATGGGTTAGGTGGCGCTGTATATAAATAAGAGAAAGGGATTAGATATTAGAGAGAAGGGCATCTTGACATCTGAGACAGTTGTGGCATAGAAGATTGGGATGTGAAGATCGTCTTTGTTCTGCAATCTATACTGTTACAAGGGGAATCCATCCCTTAACCTTCGAATAAAATTAAAGATACTGGTTCCTATCAGAAGGAATTGGGTGGTATTGGACAAGGCAGATGGTACTAACAAAAGTTAAAGAAAATAAGCCAAATTTATGAATTAAGGCAGATGGTGTTCAATTCAAAATATAAACCTCATTGAACACCACCTGAATATAAGCCAAAAACTTAAATAAAGAAAATAATTACCATAGGAATTCCAAGCTCCTTGAGGTCATTTTCTCCCATCTGCCTCAATGCAGTCATATCCACCTGCAAGGACATGTCAGTGTAAATGTACACTTTAACAAATATAATATGATCACTTGCTCATTCAACAAAAAAACTTCAGATTCATCTTTAGCAAAGTCCAGTACAGGAGTATGGAACATCTACATTCAACTGAAGCTAAAAGTTTCTCAATCACCACCAGACAACAAAAAATTTCACCTACCGTCATTTGAGAGGTAAGTTTTAATCAGGGCAACATTCCCATTTCAGGTGGGGTTGAATGCCAACACGAGAAAGAAGTGAACAGGAAGGAATTAAAGTGTTAACAAAACTTTTGAAGTAATGTTTCAAAAATTAACATTTTTTTTCCTCTTCATATTGTCTTCTAACGTATACACCTTATATCAGACATACTAAACAAACATTAAAGAAAAATCCATTATGCTTATAGTTTAGGCTTAAATGCAGTTTTGCAACCCCCCCACAAGTTTCCTAATTGCTTGATTTTGGCCCCCTAAGTATCAATTGCTCTATTTTGGTCCCCCGAGTTTATCCCTTTTTGCATTTGGTAGTCGCCCATTGACATGTAGGCATAAATTTGCTCATGCGGCATAAAAAAAGGAGAAATTTTTTTGTGATGTCACTAGCCATGTTGGAATAATTTTAATTGGTTAAAAAATAAATAAAATTGTTTGTCGTGCAAAATGGAACAATCACGTGATGCAAAATCCTTCTCCCATTGTTACAACCCTTAAAGCAATTCTTATATTAGCCTATAAGGTGAATGAATAGAGATATAATCGGGGTAAGGAAGGAATAAAGAACACCTCACTACTATCAACCATAGTCCCCGTTTTGATGCTTATTTTGGAAGAACTTTAAAGGAGGGTGATTAATGGTTATCGAGACCAGCCATATGGATACAGGATTTCCATAACATCAGCGGATTTTTTTTATGCCACGTCAGCAAATTTATGCTTACGTGTCATTGGGGGACTATCAAATGCAAAAACCGGAAAACTTAGGGGGCCAAAATAGAGCAATTGAAACTTGGGGGGTCAAAACTGCATTTAATTTAAGCCTATATAACTAAAGACCACATATTTACGTAACCAAATTGCAGAACTAAAATTCTCACTCATGTAATATTAAACATGGAAGAGTATTACACGAGTTAGTAATTTCTTGAAACATGTTTCCCCTGACAACCCCTGACAAGGAAACAGGACATAAGACAGAATAGACCAAACCATATGAAGTAGTCAAAAGCGTGAATAAGTCAAATGACATGATATTGCGTAAAGCTATCATTGCATAAAACTATCCCTTGATTTATAAATTGTCTTCCCCAATGATTTTCCAGGGTAGAATTCCTATAGCAGCCAAATGAGTAAACGATTTTGACATTTTCACCCAACATATCATGTCACAACATATTCAAATAAATGTGTAAGAAAACAGTATTACATAATTTCTTATCCATATAAATAAAGGATATACATACCTCCTCGGCCTTGAAAAGAATTTGATATTTTTGTAGTCCCAGTATTTGTAACAGGCCATCAACAGTTTGTGGTTGCTGTTCATCGCCCTACATGATAAGCAGGAATGTCAAAAGTCAGAATGAACTGTACACATGTTCTGAGGATTAAATAGAACTGAAAATTCATCCACATCTATAAACCACAAGTCCACAAACTTACAAGATCAAATCAAAGAGACTGATAATAACTATAGAAGTAATTTACATAAACTTTGGAATATAATGTCAAGACTCCGAATACCAATAGTTTTTTTGAACAAGCCAAAATTCCGAATACCAATAGTTACTCAGACAATGTTGCTAAAATTGTTTAATTGAGAAGAGTGTATAAAGAGGAGCCACTCCTCACCTTACAAGCCGGTTTTGTAAGGATGAGTTAAGCCTCGATATTAATGACAAGGACTCAGTAGTAGAGCACACAAATCAAGCATTTTTAACACCACTATCAACATATCTAAGGATACCAAAGGTGTGACCACTGAAGAAAGAGTAATTTTTCTTCTACGTTACAGAAAACACAGTGCAATTTATATATATACATATCAGCACAATTAATATTATATATAAGAATGACCGAATTATAGAGACGAAAAAAATTTGAGGAAAAAGACTTGAATTATATGAATAAGAGGCTAGAATTGATACTGAAATGTTTTATCAATTAAACCCAATCACTTTAATTTAACTAATTTTTTTACAAAATTAAACAGCTAAATATAGGGATTGATCATCTAATTATTGCCATCTTTCCAAATTACTACTACATTACAAATCATAAAATAATCAAGCAATATACATGGAAATCAGAAAAGGGGATATTTACATAGCAGAAAATAGAGAAAGAATTTATTTTAATTTTTTACGGAAGGGAAAGAATATATAAATAGTAGAAAATAGGTAAAATCTCCACAAGAAATATAGAAATTATCAGCAAAACAAAATGGAAAGCCTAATTTTGTTAACAAAATTAGTGAACAACAATATTCACGATTTATTTCTCAGACTCTGGGTCCAGATTGGTACATACTCAAATTGATAACCCAGTTATTATGTTTGAAAAATATTTTTGGAACATGACCACAAGTACCCAGCACGTGCTGGATATGGAACATACCCGGTATGTGCACAGCTTGAATTTAGGAGTACACATAATAGACTATTCACTATGATACTATTGAATGGTTAACTCTGGTTCTATCTGTCCAATCAATTTACATATCGACTTTCTACACAAATTCGTCAAATAAAATAACAACCAAACTCAAACAAGATTTGACATAAATAGGCAGAAAATTCATAAAACATTCTTAGTAGTTTAGAGTAACTCAACCCAACAAAATCAACATATTTGACAAAAAAAAAAAGGCAGAAAATTCATAAAACATTATTAGTATTTAGGAGTAACTCACAACCCAACAAAACCAATTTATGAAGTCAAGATTGCCTAAATTTTGTAAGCTCTATTTGAAGGTCATATCTCCAGCCAATGTGGGACTTGGATTTCCCAATACAGCACTCATGCCTAATTCATTAACTGAAGCAATCTCCAATTTATCAGAAACTAGGATTGCTCAAAAGAGACCTTATGAGTAATCACAATATCCAGATTGCAGAGAAATTCATACCTAACATGGTAACATAGTTATTATAAGTTCCAATTGAACATCGAGGGTTCGTAAAAATCAGCCTCCAAAAACCTTCCCCAAAGTGGAATATCATGAATTAGTAATTTCCGTAGTTGTCAATACCAGATAGCGGAGCGGCCAACTCCAAAACTAGGATAGCGGGATAGCGTATAACGGGATGACCACTATTTAATATTTTAGATGAATTATATAAATAAAAATAATAATATAAACTATATATCTAAAAAAAATTACACTAATATATGCAACTAATTATTTTGATAAATTAATAGTACTATATATCACTAGAAAGTAAAAAAATAAAAATATATTAAACACTTATACTAAACCCCGATGTTAAATTTATTTTTCACTCAAAAACCCATTGTTATAACTCCACCGAGTTAATAATTCTCCTTTATTTAGTAAAAAAATAATTCTCCTTAATTTAATACTGCCAAATTCCAATTTAGCCAAAAAAAAACCTGTGCAGTATGTCCACTCGTATGACTGTCCTATTAGTTGCACGTTTTTTGTTTATCTTATTACATGTTTCAAATTAAAATTAAAAGGCCTTTAAATTAATACTATTAACTGAAAGGAAGACCATTCTCTCTCTTCTGTTTACGAGAGCTCCCTTGCAGCTGTGTTTTGCTTTTGCAGGCTTCTTTTACATCCAAATAAAACACGGATCTGGTCGGGAAACACATCTTTGTGGCTGGAAAATGCAGATCTGGCCAGAAACGGCAGCCAAATATCCATTCTTTCTTGATTTTTTCATCTCTTTCTCCGGTGCAGCCTCGTAGCATGCTCTGCCCTGGCCGCGATTTAGGCTGCGACTTTCGGGCTTTAAAATCGGAATTTTTTGCCGTATCTTTAATATCCTACGTACGAGCAAGCACGGTGGTGGTAACCCCCACTCACCCTGCCGCAATAGCGGCACTATTTCACGCTGTTGACTAGCTAGGTAATTTCACTTAATCGCCCCCAAAAATAATCTAATTTGTCTGTCACCATTGCTATAGAATGGAATTCAACTGATACATCCATCAGCTGGTCATGGGAAAGTGGTCTCCAAGCAACACAAAAAATAATGTTTAGAGAAGGAATCTGGAAGTAAGAGAGTAAGTAAAATTCACCACAAATGGAGGCCTTTGTGCAACACTGCTTGATGGAGGAAGTTGTCTAGGATGAGAGGCTACAGGCTTAGCAGTTACCGGAGGCAATGTAGATATTGTGGGTCGTGACATGAAAGATGAAGGTGCAGCACTTGGAGGCCTTGAAGTTTCATGAACATCCCTGCCTGCATATGAAACTGGTCTGACGCCATCATGTGTCCTGTTTACTGGCCTTCCCTGTAGGTCTCCAACATTTCTTTGGGGGGAAATCCCCCTGGAAGTACTTGGAAACCCATCTGGTGATCTTTGTCGAATTTGATCCAGTGTCCAAGGAGAGTATGGGCTTCTCATCGATTCCATACGCATTATATCATCAGAACTTCTAGCTGAGGAAACTGGTCTGAACATGCTTGTTTCCCTTTGTTCAGGCATGCGCTGCTTTGAATTAAAACTGTTTGTCGGAGGGTGAGCTGTCTTTGACAATTTTTCACGGAGATCAATATTCCTCTTACTGCCATCATTACTTTCGGTCCTCCTAGACGCACTTTTTTGTATGAGTTTCATTCGGAGATCATCTTTGCCAATACGCCGATCTAAGTAAATTAAGGGAAACAAGATTAAAAATAAAGAAACCATTAAATAACATAAATATGGAAGAGTAAAGTCACTACTGAGGGAAAGTACTACCATCCAGTCCATTTTGCATGCTTACATCTCCTCGATGTCTGCATAGAATTCAAACAATATAAATCATGAAAGCTAGACTTAATTGCATCATACAAAAAAACATGTAAACTGCTCTGCCTCTGCACTGATCATTAAATAGTCCAAAACATAATCCATGTTGAATTTTCTGAACAAATAATGATCACGTGTGCGTGTTTGTGAAAGTTCCTAACTATAATGCAGCATGCCTGTTGACCAATACCACGCTAGCAATAAAATACGCAATAAAATACTGAAGAAACGACAAAGTCACAAACACACCGTTTATTGCCGCTGAGTCCATTTCCATGCCACATGGAACCATCTCCATTACTTCCAATCCTGTCTCTCACAGACCGCTTAGTCCCAGCTGAAGACATAGAAGAAGAGTAAGCAACATCCCCAGCAGATACGTCCCTCTTCACAACCTAAACTCAAGTATACAATGCCATGTCATTCATATGAATCCCTTTCATCATACATCTAACTAAAACACTATATTTCAATGCTCAAAATCATAAGTAGCGTTCCTTCATTCCCAACAAATAACACAAGCAAAATGTCGTAATCATTGAGCCACAAATACTATCTTAGGTTAAACATAATCTAAAATAATCACCCATTATTTGATCAACAAAGTTAAATTCCACAAATAAATAACCACAAAACAAAAAATATAGTTTTGCAGAATCTAAGTAGCAGAAATCGCTAAAAGAAGTTAAATTTTTCAATGTACCTGACCACTGCGTCCAAGAGTAATGGTAACTCGACCCCTCGAACTATTCGACATTTCAACAACACAAACCCTAAATTATCAATTAAGCGAAAATTTCTACAGCTGCGAAACGCAATGCAACTTGAAAGCGACGCATGAACAAAAACGATTCGAGAATTGCGAAGTGTTATCCTAACCCTAACCCTAATTCCATTTCTGCGAATTCGAAGCAAAACAAAAGCTTGTTTGGAAATGCGAATTCGAAGCAAAAAAAATGAGTTTGGAGATTGATGAGGTAGAATTGGGATTGTGGTTGAAATGAGAGGGTGTGGTGTGGTGGGGATTGTGGCGGAGTTGAAAGGGCGCGGTGATTCTGCGTTGAAGTGTGGACGGTGGTGGTGGAACTGTGTTTTGAAGATTTTTTTTTGCGCATGAAAATGGTGACTGTTTGATCGAACTTGGACCGTCGGATCAGATGACCGTAGTGGTGGGGCCAGATTCAAAAGTTATTTATTCTAGTTTGACCCCATCACCCTTTTCTAATTATTTTCTCTTCATTTTCTAGTTGTCTATTTTATGTAAGGATAATGACTTACGTTTTCCAAGTCTAGGGTCTGTTTGGTTGGATGGAAAAAAAGATGGAGGAAAGAAAATTATGAAAACTAATGAATGAATTTGAAATAAAGTTAATCTAAGTTCATTCATTAATTTGCGTAAATTTTTTTCCTCCCCTTTCTATCCATTGAACCAAACAGACTGTGAGTGTGTGTGACGACGATCCACCGAAAGTCATTGACAGAGGTTATGAAGGGCATCAAGATTCCCTATATAAGTACGGTGGAGTTGACATCATTTAAGTTAGAGGGCGTAGAATATGACTAGTTTAATATGCTTACACATGAGAAACAATAAGGATCACTTTCCTTCGCATGGAGTGATATTTCTCAATTATATATGGCTCGTGTTCTTCTAGAAAGTGTTAGAGATAAATTAGTTTATGGTTATGAGCGATCGAGACAAACTGAGAACATGTCAGTTATGGAGTACAATATTCATTTTTTTTACTTAGCTTTCAAGTCACGCTCCTTACTCTATATCATAGAAGATATGCGTAAAGTGGTTCATCAGAGAATTAAGGGAGTACTTAATTGTGAAAACTTTGCGGAGCTTTCGAGCTTGACACTTCATATTAGGCAACAAAAGCTTTGGCTCTGTTTGGATTGATGGAATGCGATGGAATGGAACGGAATGAAGTATAATCATGTTCATTGTTTGGATTTGTAAAATAATAATGAAATGAAATGGGATAGGATGGAATGGATTCCATCAAATACAACCATTTACCTTTAATTTTGTTCATCTTTTTAAAATATCCAAACAATATTCTGCTCTATCTCATTCCACCCCACTATATTCCGCTCCGCTCCATTCCATTATATTCCATCAATCCAAACAGAGCCTAAGGGTGGTAGTAAACAATATTCTCGCAAGAAACGAGTGGAATGATCATATTGTAATTATTCTTATCGTGGTGGCGAAGTTATATTTGGTCAATAGGGACAACAAATATCAGTATCACAAGAGGGATAGTTCTAGTAGACAATCTTTTGGGCACAGTGCATAGTCGTAGGTTAGATAATGGGGCATATAGATAATTAACTTTTCCTTAGAGTAATTTTGATTTCATAGTGGTTGGTTTCAATCTGAATTTCTTTCTTTCAAAGATGGTAAAAATGTGCTTTAAAAGTGGTCGAGTATGACATAACAGGAGGGAATATCATCCTTGGTAGTAGGGGTGGGCAAAAAAAACCAAAAACTGAACCGAACTGCAGAACTAAATCGAACCAAACCAAAAAAAAACTGAGCCATAACTAACAGTTTTAAAACTAAAATGAAACAGTTTGGTTTGGTTCATGATTATCAGTTTGGTTCGGTTCGATTATCTTAATGGTTCAGTTCTTTTTAATCAAAAGTTAGTTATAGTTTGGTTCAGAACCATAAAACCAAACCATTTTAACAGTTCGGTTCGGTTTAAAAGACAAATGGTTCAATTCGGTTCGATTATTATGAATTTTGAAAACAGTTTGGTTCAGCTCCATTCTATTTTCCTTAAAAACAAAACCATGTCCACCCCTACTTGGCAGCTATGACACAACTATTATATAGTCATGAATTAACACTAGTAGCTTTAGTGTTGATTACGACAGGATGTTAAGTATGAATATGATGCTCTTCTATCATGTTACCCTAGTATATTATAACATGACAGTGAGAATTAAGATACTAGGTATTAACTTTCTCGGACCTTTTGAGGAAAATTTGGCTGGGTATCCTATCATTTAATATCATGTTAAGAGCTTACAATTTAGTTAAAGACGTTGTCAATGATAATTGATTTTGATTTTGGATATAGGAGTACAAGTGAGTGGAGAAAAAAAACTATAAATAGTTCCAAAAGCGTGTGAGTTTCTTGATGTTTTTCCTGAGGAGTTTCTTAGATTGTCACCCGATAGATTTTGAATTCTCTATAGATACCTATAGTGCAAACAACGAATATACATATTTAATGATACTAAATTACCATGTTTTTAGATCCAGCCTTGATTATCAATTTTGGATTGCACTTCAAAAGATTGACATGATATGTTGCTTTGTAATTTGGTTCTGCAGATATTTGATCTTCACCTTGTCTCTCAACCAGATCATTACTTGTTAAACCGTGCAACAATTCGTTAAAAACAATTCCAAACATGTTTATTTGAGGGTTTTGTGGGTGAATATGTTGTAGGGTTTATGGGTTTTAGGTAAAACGTGATAGCGTCTATAGTTTTGGGGGTGAATCAATAATTAAATATTGTTTAAAAAAATTGCAAACACCTTGATTTTCTATTTTGGATTGCACTTCAATAGATTGACATAATATGTTGCTTTGTAATTTGGTTCTGCGGATATCTGATCTTCACCCTGTCTCTCATCCAGATCATTTCCAAGGCATCTGATTTTCTTCAATTGGAGAAAAATTAGGGTTGTTTAGCTATTATAATATTTGTAATGACACAACAACATAGTAGTTTGATTTTTGAATTATGTTTTTGGCTTAATTCAATCACAATTCATCTTATGCATTTTTCTGTTCCAACTAACCAAGCAAATTGTTTCTATTCCAACTTCAAATGCATTTTTCAGTAGTAAAACTAGCATATCCAAAAACTGATGCTGATACTAACATGTATCCAAAAATACACTAACCAAAATTGATTCTATTCCAATTTCAAATGCATTTTTCAGTAGTAAAACTATGTGATCCAAAAACTTATGTTGATACTAACATGTATCCAAAAATACACTAACCATAATTGATTCTATTCCAAATTCAAATGCATTTTCCTTTTTCTTCTCCAATAGCAATGGGATGGATGGCAAGGAATCTGTAAAAAAAAAAAAAAACAATAAGTTATAATAGTAATTAAGCTTATGAGGAATTCAATTATTAATTCAAATTACGTGTTAAACCGTGCAACAATTCGTTATAAACAATTCCAAACATGTTTATTTAAGGGTTTTGGGGGTGAATATGTTGTAGGGTTTATGGGTTTTAGGTGAAAAGGTGACAGCGTCTATGGTTTTGGGGGTGAATCAATAATTAAATATTGTTTAAACAAATTACGAACACCATGATTTTCAATTTTGGATTGCACTTCAAAAGATTGACATAATATGTTGCTTTGTAATTTGGTTCTGCAGATATCTGATCTTCACCCTGTCTCTCAACCAGATCATTTCCAAGGCATCCGATTTTCTTCAATTGGAGAAAAATTAGGGTTGTTTAGCTATTATAATATTTGTAATGACACAACAACAAAGTAGTTTGATTTTTGAATTATGTTTTTGGCTTAATTCAATCTCAATTCATCTTATGCATTTTTCTGTTCCAACTAACCAAGCAAATTGATTATATTCCAACTTCAAATGCATTTTTAAGTAGTAAAACTAGCAGATCCAAAAACCGATGTTGATACTAACATGTATCCAAAAATACACTAACCAAAATTGATTATATTCCAATTTCAAATGCATTTTTCAGTAGTAAAACTAGCAAATCCAAAAACTGATACTAACATATATCCAAAACTACACTAACCAAAATTGATTCTATTCCAACTTCAAATGCATTTTTCTTTTTCTTGTCCAATAGAAATGAGATGGATGGCAAGGAATCTGTAAAAAAAAACAATAAGTTATAATAGTAATTAAGCTTATGGGGAATTCAATTATTAATTCAAATTACCTGTTAAAGTGTTCAACCGTGCAACAATTCGTTAAAAACAATTCCAAACATGTTTATTTGAGGGTTTTGGGGGTGAATATGTTGTAGGGTTTATGGGTTTTAGGTGAAAATGTGATAGCGACTATGGTTTTAGGGGTGAATCAATAATTAAATATTGTTTAAACAAATTGCGAACACCTTGATTTTCAATTTTGGATTGCACTTCAAAAGATTGACATAATATGTTGCTTTGTAATTTGGTTCTGCAGATATCTGATCTTCACTCTGTCTCTCAACCAGATCATTTCCAAGGCTTCCGATTTTCTACAATAGGAGAAAAATTCGGGTTGTTTAGCTATTATAATATTTGTAATGACACTACAATAGAGTAGTTTGATTTTTGAATTATGTTTTTTGGCTTAATTCAATCTCAATTCATCTTATGCATTTTTCTGTTCCAACTAACCAAGCAAATTGATTCTATTCCAACTTCAAATGCATTTTTCAGTAGTAAAACTAGCAGATCCAAAAACTGATGCTGATACTAACATGTATCCAAAAATACACTAACCAAAATTTATTCTATTCCAATTTCAAATGCATTTTTCAGTAGTAAAACTAGTAGATCCAAAAACTGATACTAACATATATCCAAAACTACACTAACCAAAATTGATTTTATTCCAACTTCAAATGCATTTCTCTAATAACAATGGGATGGATTGCAAGGAATCTGTAAAAAAAAAAATCAATAAGTTAAAATAGTTATTAAGCTTATGGGGAATTCAATTATTAATTCAAATTATCTGTTAAACCGTGCAACAATTTGTTTAAAAACAATTCCAAACATGTTTATTTCAGGGTTTTGGGGGTGAATATGTTGTAGGGTTTATGGGTTTTAGGTGAAACGTGATAGCGTCTATGGTTTTGGGGGTGAATCAATAATTAAATATTGTTTAAACAAATTGTCAACACCATGATTTTCAATTTTGGATTGCACTTCAAAAGATTGACATAATATGTTGCTTTGTAATTTGGTTCTGCAGATATCTGATCTTCACCCTGTCTCTCATCCAGATCATTTCCAAGGCATCCAATTTTCTGCAATTGGAGAAAAATTAGGGTTGTTTACCTATTATAATATTTGTAATGACACTACAACAAAGTAGTTTGATTTTTGAATTATGTTTTTTGGCTTAATTCAATCCCAATTCATCTTATGCATTTTTCTGTTCCAACTAACCAAGCAAATTGATTCTATTCCAACTTCAAATGCATTTTTCAGTAGTAAAACTAGCAAATCCAAAAACTGATACTAACATATATCCAAAACTACACTAACCAAAATTGATTCTATTCCAACTTCAAATGCATTTTTCTTTTTCTTGTCCAATAGAAATGAGATGGATGGCAAGGAATCTGTAAAAAAAAACAATAAGTTATAATAGTAATTAAGCTTATGGGGAATTCAATTATTAATTCAAATTACCTGTTAAAGTGTTCAACCGTGCAACAATTCGTTAAAAACAATTCCAAACATGTTTATTTGAGGGTTTTGGGGGTGAATATGTTGTAGGGTTTATGGGTTTTAGGTGAAAAGGTGATAGCGACTATGGTTTTAGGGGTGAATCAATAATTAAATATTGTTTAAACAAATTGCGAACACCTTGATTTTCAATTTTGGATTGCACTTCAAAAGATTGACATAATATGTTGTTTTGTAATTTGGTTCTGCAGATATCTGATCTTCACTCTGTCTCTCAACCAGATCATTTCCAAGGCTTCCGATTTTCTGCAATAGGAGAAAAATTCGGGTTGTTTAGCTATTATAATATTTGTAATGACACTACAATAGAGTAGTTTGATTTTTGAATTATGTTTTTTGGCTTAATTCAATCTCAATTCATCTTATGCATTTTTCTGTTCCAACTAACCAAGCAAATTGATTCTATTCCAACTTCAAATGCATTTTTCAGTAGTAAAACTAGCAGATCCAAAAACTGATGCTGATACTAACATGTATCCAAAAATACACTAACCAAAATTTATTCTATTCCAATTTCAAATGCATTTTTCAGTAGTAAAACTAGTAGATCCAAAAACTGATACTAACATATATCCAAAACTACACTAACCAAAATTGATTTTATTCCAACTTCAAATGCATTTCTCTAATAACAATGGGATGGATTGCAAGGAATCTGTAAAAAAAAAAATCAATAAGTTAAAATAGTTATTAAGCTTATGGGGAATTCAATTATTAATTCAAATTATCTGTTAAACCGTGCAACAATTTGTTTAAAAACAATTCCAAACATGTTTATTTCAGGGTTTTGGGGGTGAATATGTTGTAGGGTTTATGGGTTTTAGGTGAAACGTGATAGCGTCTATGGTTTTGGGGGTGAATCAATAATTAAATATTGTTTAAACAAATTGTCAACACCATGATTTTCAATTTTGGATTGCACTTCAAAAGATTGACATAATATGTTGCTTTGTAATTTGGTTCTGCAGATATCTGATCTTCACCCTGTCTCTCATCCAGATCATTTCCAAGGCATCCAATTTTCTGCAATTGGAGAAAAATTAGGGTTGTTTACCTATTATAATATTTGTAATGACACTACAACAAAGTAGTTTGATTTTTGAATTATGTTTTTTGGCTTAATTCAATCCCAATTCATCTTATGCATTTTTCTGTTCCAACTAACCAAGCAAATTGATTCTATTCCAACTTCAAATGCATTTTTCAGTAGTAAAACTAGCAAATCCAAAAACTGATACTAACATATATCCAAAACTACACTAACCAAAATTGATTCTATTCCAACTTCAAATGCATTTTTCTTTTTCTTGTCCAATAGAAATGAGATGGATGGCAAGGAATCTGTAAAAAAAAACAATAAGTTATAATAGTAATTAAGCTTATGGGGAATTCAATTATTAATTCAAATTACCTGTTAAAGTGTTCAACCGTGCAACAATTCGTTAAAAACAATTCCAAACATGTTTATTTGAGGGTTTTGGGGGTGAATATGTTGTAGGGTTTATGGGTTTTAGGTGAAAAGGTGATAGCGACTATGGTTTTAGGGGTGAATCAATAATTAAATATTGTTTAAACAAATTGCGAACACCTTGATTTTCAATTTTGGATTGCACTTCAAAAGATTGACATAATATGTTGTTTTGTAATTTGGTTCTGCAGATATCTGATCTTCACTCTGTCTCTCAACCAGATCATTTCCAAGGCTTCCGATTTTCTGCAATAGGAGAAAAATTCGGGTTGTTTAGCTATTATAATATTTGTAATGACACTACAATAGAGTAGTTTGATTTTTGAATTATGTTTTTTGGCTTAATTCAATCTCAATTCATCTTATGCATTTTTCTGTTCCAACTAACCAAGCAAATTGATTCTATTCCAACTTCAAATGCATTTTTCAGTAGTAAAACTAGCAGATCCAAAAACTGATGCTGATACTAACATGTATCCAAAAATACACTAACCAAAATTTATTCTATTCCAATTTCAAATGCATTTTTCAGTAGTAAAACTAGTAGATCCAAAAACTGATACTAACATATATCCAAAACTACACTAACCAAAATTGATTTTATTCCAACTTCAAATGCATTTCTCTAATAACAATGGGATGGATTGCAAGGAATCTGTAAAAAAAAAAATCAATAAGTTAAAATAGTTATTAAGCTTATGGGGAATTCAATTATTAATTCAAATTATCTGTTAAACCGTGCAACAATTTGTTTAAAAACAATTCCAAACATGTTTATTTCAGGGTTTTGGGGGTGAATATGTTGTAGGGTTTATGGGTTTTAGGTGAAACGTGATAGCGTCTATGGTTTTGGGGGTGAATCAATAATTAAATATTGTTTAAACAAATTGTCAACACCATGATTTTCAATTTTGGATTGCACTTCAAAAGATTGACATAATATGTTGCTTTGTAATTTGGTTCTGCAGATATCTGATCTTCACCCTGTCTCTCATCCAGATCATTTCCAAGGCATCCAATTTTCTGCAATTGGAGAAAAATTAGGGTTGTTTACCTATTATAATATTTGTAATGACACTACAACAAAGTAGTTTGATTTTTGAATTATGTTTTTTGGCTTAATTCAATCCCAATTCATCTTATGCATTTTTCTGTTCCAACTAACCAAGCAAATTGATTCTATTCCAACTTCAAATGCATTTTTCAGTAGTAAAACTAGCAAATCCAAAAACTGATACTAACATATATCCAAAACTACACTAACCAAAATTGATTCTATTCCAACTTCAAATGCATTTTTCTTTTTCTTGTCCAATAGAAATGAGATGGATGGCAAGGAATCTGTAAAAAAAAACAATAAGTTATAATAGTAATTAAGCTTATGGGGAATTCAATTATTAATTCAAATTACCTGTTAAAGTGTTCAACCGTGCAACAATTCGTTAAAAACAATTCCAAACATGTTTATTTGAGGGTTTTGGGGGTGAATATGTTGTAGGGTTTATGGGTTTTAGGTGAAAAGGTGATAGCGACTATGGTTTTAGGGGTGAATCAATAATTAAATATTGTTTAAACAAATTGCGAACACCTTGATTTTCAATTTTGGATTGCACTTCAAAAGATTGACATAATATGTTGCTTTGTCATTTGGTTCTGCAGATATCTGATCTTCACTCTGTCTCTCAACCAGATCATTTCCAAGGCTTCCGATTTTCTGCAATAGGAGAAAAATTCGGGTTGTTTAGCTATTATAATATTTGTAATGACACTACAATAGAGTAGTTTGATTTTTGAATTATGTTTTTTGGCTTAATTCAATCTCAATTCATCTTATGCATTTTTCTGTTCCAACTAACCAAGCAAATTGATTATATTCCAACTTCAAATGCATTTTTCAGTAGTAAAACTAGCAGATCCAAAAACCGATGCTGATACTAACATGTATCCAAAAATACACTAACCAAAATTTATTCTATTCCAATTTCAAATGCATTTTTCAGTAGTAAAACTAGTAGATCCAAAAACTGATACTAACATATATCCAAAACTACACTAACCAAAATTGATTTTATTCCAACTTCAAATGCATTTCTCTAATAACAATGGGATGGATTGCAAGGAATCTGTAAAAAAAAAAATCAATAAGTTAAAATAGTTATTAAGCTTATGGGGAATTCAATTATTAATTCAAATTATCTGTTAAACCGTGCAACAATTTGTTTAAAAACAATTCCAAACATGTTTATTTCAGGGTTTTGGGGGTGAATATGTTGTAGGGTTTATGGGTTTTAGGTGAAACGTGATAGCGTCTATGGTTTTGGGGGTGAATCAATAATTAAATATTGTTTAAACAAATTGTCAACACCATGATTTTCAATTTTGGATTGCACTTCAAAAGATTGACATAATATGTTGCTTTGTAATTTGGTTCTGCAGATATCTGATCTTCACCCTGTCTCTCATCCAGATCATTTCCAAGGCATCCAATTTTCTGCAATTGGAGAAAAATTAGGGTTGTTTACCTATTATAATATTTGTAATGACACTACAACAAAGTAGTTTGATTTTTGAATTATGTTTTTTGGCTTAATTCAATCCCAATTCATCTTATGCATTTTTCTGTTCCAACTAACCAAGCAAATTGATTCTATTACAACTTCAAATGCATTTTTCAGTAGTAAAACTAGCAAATCCAAAAACTGATACTAACATATATCCAAAACTACACTAACCAAAATTGATTCTATTCCAACTTCAAATGCATTTTTCTTTTTCTTGTCCAATAGAAATGAGATGGATGGCAAGGAATCTGTAAAAAAAAACAATAAGTTATAATAGTAATTAAGCTTATGGGGAATTCAATTATTAATTCAAATTACCTGTTAAAGTGTTCAACCGTGCAACAATTCGTTAAAAACAATTCCAAACATGTTTATTTGAGGGTTTTGGGGGTGAATATGTTGTAGGGTTTATGGGTTTTAGGTGAAAAGGTGATAGCGACTATGGTTTTAGGGGTGAATCAATAATTAAATATTGTTTAAACAAATTGCGAACACCTTGATTTTCAATTTTGGATTGCACTTCAAAAGATTGACATAATATGTTGCTTTGTCATTTGGTTCTGCAGATATCTGATCTTCACTCTGTCTCTCAACCAGATCATTTCCAAGGCTTCCGATTTTCTGCAATAGGAGAAAAATTCGGGTTGTTTAGCTATTATAATATTTGTAATGACACTACAATAGAGTAGTTTGATTTTTGAATTATGTTTTTTGGCTTAATTCAATCTCAATTCATCTTATGCATTTTTCTGTTCCAACTAACCAAGCAAATTGATTATATTCCAACTTCAAATGCATTTTTCAGCAGTAAAACTAGCAGATCCAAAAACCGATGCTGATACTAACATGTATCCAAAAATACACTAACCAAAATTTATTCTATTCCAATTTCAAATGCATTTTTCAGTAGTAAAACTAGTAGATCCAAAAACTGATACTAACATATATCCAAAACTACACTAACCAAAATTGATTTTATTCCAACTTCAAATGCATTTCTCTAATAACAATGGGATGGATTGCAAGGAATCTGTAAAAAAAAAAATCAATAAGTTAAAATAGTTATTAAGCTTATGGGGAATTCAATTATTAATTCAAATTATCTGTTAAACCGTGCAACAATTTGTTTAAAAACAATTCCAAACATGTTTATTTCAGGGTTTTGGGGGTGAATATGTTGTAGGGTTTATGGGTTTTAGGTGAAACGTGATAGCGTCTATGGTTTTGGGGGTGAATCAATAATTAAATATTGTTTAAACAAATTGTCAACACCATGATTTTCAATTTTGGATTGCACTTCAAAAGATTGACATAATATGTTGCTTTGTAATTTGGTTCTGCAGATATCTGATCTTCACCCTGTCTCTCATCCAGATCATTTCCAAGGCATCCAATTTTCTGCAATTGGAGAAAAATTAGGGTTGTTTACCTATTATAATATTTGTAATGACACTACAACAAAGTAGTTTGATTTTTGAATTATGTTTTTTGGCTTAATTCAATCCCAATTCATCTTATGCATTTTTCTGTTCCAACTAACCAAGCAAATTGATTCTATTACAACTTCAAATGCATTTTTCAGTAGTAAAACTAGCAAATCCAAAAACTGATACTAACATATATCCAAAACTACACTAACCAAAATTGATTCTATTCCAACTTCAAATGCATTTTTCTTTTTCTTGTCCAATAGAAATGAGATGGATGGCAAGGAATCTGTAAAAAAAAACAATAAGTTATAATAGTAATTAAGCTTATGGGGAATTCAATTATTAATTCAAATTACCTGTTAAAGTGTTCAACCGTGCAACAATTCGTTAAAAACAATTCCAAACATGTTTATTTGAGGGTTTTGGGGGTGAATATGTTGTAGGGTTTATGGGTTTTAGGTGAAAAGGTGATAGCGACTATGGTTTTAGGGGTGAATCAATAATTAAATATTGTTTAAACAAATTGCGAACACCTTGATTTTCAATTTTGGATTGCACTTCAAAAGATTGACATAATATGTTGCTTTGTAATTTGGTTCTGCAGATATCTGATCTTCACTCTGTCTCTCAACCAGATCATTTCCAAGGCTTCCGATTTTCTGCAATAGGAGAAAAATTCGGGTTGTTTAGCTATTATAATATTTGTAATGACACTACAATAGAGTAGTTTGATTTTTGAATTATGTTTTTTGGCTTAATTCAATCTCAATTCATCTTATGCATTTTTCTGTTCCAACTAACCAAGCAAATTGATTCTATTCCAACTTCAAATGCATTTTTCAGTAGTAAAACTAGCAGATCCAAAAACCGATGCTGATACTAACATGTATCCAAAAATACACTAACCAAAATTTATTCTATTCCAATTTCAAATGCATTTTTCAGTAGTAAAACTAGTAGATCCAAAAACTGATACTAACATATATCCAAAACTACACTAACCAAAATTGATTTTATTCCAACTTCAAATGCATTTCTCTAATAACAATGGGATGGATTGCAAGGAATCTGTAAAAAAAAAATCAATAAGTTAAAATAGTTATTAAGCTTATGGGGAATTCAATTATTAATTCAAATTATCTGTTAAACCGTGCAACAATTTGTTTAAAAACAATTCCAAACATGTTTATTTCAGGGTTTTGGGGGTGAATATGTTGTAGGGTTTATGGGTTTTAGGTGAAACGTGATAGCGTCTATGGTTTTGGGGGTGAATCAATAATTAAATATTGTTTAAACAAATTGTCAACACCTTGATTTTCAATTTTGGATTGCACTTCAAAAGATTGACATAATATGTTGCTTTGTAATTTGGTTCTGCAGATATCTGATCTTCACCCTGTCTCTCATCCAGATCATTTCCAAGGCATCCAATTTTCTGCAATTGGAGAAAAATTAGGGTTGTTTACCTATTATAATATTTGTAATGACACTACAACAAAGTAGTTTGATTTTTGAATTATGTTTTTTGGCTTAATTCAATCCCAATTCATCTTATGCATTTTTCTGTTCCAACTAACCAAGCATTCAAATGCATTTTTCAGTAGTAAAACTAGCAGATCCAAAAACTGATGCTGATACTACTTGTATCCAAAAATACACTAACCAAAATTGATTCTATTCCAATTTCAAATGCATTTTTCAGTAGTAAAACTAGCAGATCCAAAAACTGATACTGATACTAACATATATCCAAAACTACACTAACCAAAATTGATTCTATTCCAACTTCAAATGCATTTTCCTTTTTCTTCTCCAATAGCAATGGGATGGATGGCAAGAAATCTGTAAAAAAAAAATAAAAAATTAATAAGTTAAAATACGAATTAAGCTTATGGGGAATTCAATTATTAATTCAAATTACCTGTTAAACCGTGCAACAATTCGTTAAAAACAATTCCAAACATGTTTATTTGAGGGTTTTGGGGGTGAATATGTTGTAGGGTTTATGGGTTTTAGGTGAAACGTGATAGCGTCTATGGTTTTAAGGGTGAATCAATAATTAAATATTGTTTAAACAAATTGCGAACACTTGAAACGTGATAGGATCTATTGTTTTGGGGGTGAATCAATAATTAATTTTGTTTAAGAAAATTGTGAACTTGTATAAGTTTTCTTTATTTTTATTTTTACAAACTGGTTTTTTTGTTACATTTTTTGTTGTTGACAATAACAGTTTTTTTGTTACATGGTACATATTTAATTTCTTTTTTAAATTATGGGTTAATCTCTATTTTTTATTTGGTTTTGACCTCTGGCATGCGGCAGACGAAATCACCTAATCTACCTCTAGTGTGCGGCGCATGGAACTGCCTATTTATTTCGGAAGTCGGTTCTGACATCAAATGATTTTAATACATAAATAATAAGCTTTTTTTAAAAAAAACATAAATAATAATCATAGTAAAAATATTATTCATATTAACTAAAATAGGCCTGCCTAGTAGGCCTCGAAGGTTTTTTTTAATGGCACGCAGCCTGACATTTTTATCTAAATAGACTTATAAAAAAATCATGGTTTGTTCTATTTAAAGAAATATGTTGGTCTGACCATATGTAGGCTAGGCCATAAGCCCCTGTAGGGCGACCTGACCTTTTTCCACCTCTACTCCCTACCAACTCCATCGCAAATCACTAGGGGTGTAATTGGATCAGTTTTTGGTGAATCCAATGTCCGAACCAACGAACTCTCGATTGCTTCGGTTTGATTTTTGGCGATATCTGGTAGTCTGGTTCAGATAACGCTATTTTTTTTCAATGCATTCCCTGCTATTATTTGTTATTCGACATATTTTTTGCTAAGATTTTTTCACTCACACGTAACATTTGATGTAATCAATTATCACCATACATGAAATAAAATATAATGGTTTTCAAACACAAGTTTCAATTCAAACAAAGCTGACAAAATACAAATCCATATGTGGAGTTCACCATCAAATACAAAATACAACCATATATTAAATTAAGTTCATAAGTTCAAAATCAAATAACAAAGTACAACTAAAATAAAATTTCAATTATTTTCCCACTTGAATCGCCAATAACATGGTGTTGGCTGAACTAAATAAATAAATATACCAAAAGGAACTACAGTTTGAATATGAATTTCAAACGTAAAATTTATAATTTTCTTTTCTTTGTTCGTTTTGAATCATAAATATATTTTATACCGTATAAAAAACTTAAAAATGAAAAAGGAAAAACACGAATGATAAAGGATCTTAAAATCCTTAAATTCTTATCAAATTTGGCTGTGACTATGTAACTTTTGATTCTATATAGCAGTTTTGTGAATATGTAATTGAAATGGACTGGTTGAGCAAGTGGTCCATGATGCACAGTGATTATTTACCTTTGGATTGATTTTTCACCCACAACAATACTATACACTCTCCATACTTGATTGCTCTTCTAATAATCATCTATCCTCTCTATCACTCATCTCTCTCCTCTGTTTCTTTCTTGAAAATTAAAATTTGGTTAAAAAATTTAATAGATAAATAAAATTTAGTATTATTATAATTTTATAATCAAAAAAATTTATCCTCATTTTTTAGTTTTTCCTACATATCTTCATCTTCTACATATAAATCCCAAATATCACTTTATCTTCTTCAACCCCACTTCTCACCCAATCATTATCATCAAGTGGAGGCTTTAATGAAGCTTTAATATTGTATTTCTATCCTAAGATACCTGAAATCGAAGTTTTGTTGTTGATGTAGGACTACAAAGAAAAAAATTAAATAACAAGCCACAAAGCATTCAGCAGAGGTGTTGAAGAGAAAACATGAGGAATTGTGTGATTTTTCCGGGTGTGAGCAAAACATGAGGAATTGGATGAGCATGGAGCCTATCGAATTTCGATTTTTTTAAAGAAGAGTTTGAACATCAAGTTGTTTGTGATTTGTGAAAATGTCGTGTGAGTGGGAACTCATCGTTTTTCTGGGTTTGTGATTGTGAACAGTTGGGTTTAATTTTTACTTTTTCACTTATTATTTGTAATATTTTTTCATTTAAAAATTTAATTTCACGTTTCATTTTTTGTTGTTTTAGTTAATGAAATTAATTAAATATCATTTTTTAAAATTTAAATTGTCATTTTTAACACATGTTATGGAAAGGAATTGAAGGAAAACTATGAAGATGATAGGAACACCATTAATGTATTTTATTTTTAAAATAAAAAAAATTGTCAAGTAATCTATTTGTTAAAAATTTCACTTGGGAAGATCACGGTTCAAACTTCATTCTCTACATATATAATGTAATGTGTCAGCCAACTAAACTAAGCTCGTAAGATTTTGTTGATTTATTTTTGGTCATGACGGGACTATAATTTTTAAATAATTATTAAGTGAAAAAATATCAAGTGGAAACGTGTGAATGTTCGGTTTACATTGACTAAATTAGAGAGAAAAAAATCTAAACATTTTTTTCCTAATAATTTTGGTGGTTAGAAATTTCATCTTAAACGTAAATAAGTGTAGCGTCTAAGGTTCGAATCTCAGCTCGTGCATAATATATATGATGTTCCTACCAAATGACTTAAGTTCACGTGGACAAATCTGAACTTTTTATTAATAGGGATTAAAACCGAGTTAGTTCAATTTTGTAAAGACAAAAAATTTATTAACCGATTCCTTTTAAATAAATACAATTTTTTTAATAAATATGTGTAAAAAAAATTAGGTTATTATCTCATTTTATAGAAATTTTGTAGTAAACGACATGTAAAGATGTATTTAAATTATAAATCTTCTATAATGTTGATCATACTCATCAATTTTAAGCATTCACCTTTTATTTCAATTGTGCAAACTTTTTGGATCCAAATTAGGTTAAAAGACTTTTTTTGTTTGAATATTTTAATTTGGTTTTATTTTGTTGAATTTATTTAATTTATTAGTGAAATATATCTAACAAAACAAAAACAGGCATTCGTATTAATATGAGTATATAGGCCCACGTATTAAAACTAAATAATTGAGAATATTAAAATATCGATCCTTGTACATATTAATATATGAGCATAAATATAGAATTTAGTATAAATTACAAAAATAAACCTTGTATTAATATATGAGTATACTCATTTTTTTTTTATATTCTTATTTTTTTGCATACTCGTATTTTTTTTCTATATTCTTTCTATAATTTTTTCTTTATTGACTAAAACTTTTTATTGTTTTGTTCCTATTTTTATGCGTATAAATTACAAAAATATAGGCCAGTGTATTAATGTCATGAAGTTTGATTAAAGTTATTGATTTTGACTGAAGATTTCGAATTTTATTAATCCAACCGTTCAATATCACCTAATTGGACTAAAAAACAAATTAGAAAAATAATTTTGATCATCGAAATCCGAATATATAGACAGATCGTAATAACAGTCTCACTGGAAAACTAGTTTTAATGGAAGGGTCATGAAGTTGGACCAAAACTACCGATTATGACTAGATATTTCGAATTTTATCAATCCGACCGTTCAATATCACCTAATTGGACTAACAAACAAATGAGAAAAAGAATTTTGATCATCGGAATCCGGATGTATAGACAGATCGTAATAATAGTCTGACTCGAAAGCTAGTTTTAATGAAATTGTCATGAAGTTTGACTAAAACTACTGGTTTTGACTAGAGATTTCGAATTTTATCAATCCGACCGTTCAATATCACCTAATTTGACTAACAAACAAATGAGAGAAAGAATTTTTATCACCGGACTCCGAATGTATAGACAGATCGTAATAACAGTCTCATTGGAAACCTAGTCTTAATGAAAGGGTCATGAAGTTTGACTAAAACTACCAATTTTTACCCGAGATTTCGAATTTTATCAATCCAACCGTTCAATATAATTGGACTAACAAACAAATAAGAAAAATAATTTTGATCATGGGACTCCAGATGTATAGACAGATCGTAATAACAGGCTCATTGGAAACTTAATCTTAATGAAACGGTCATGAAGTTTGACTAAAACTACTGATTCTGACTCGAGATTTCGAATTTTATCAAATCGACCGTTCAATATCACCTAATTGGACTAAACAAACAAATGATTAAAAGAATTTCAATCATCGAACTCCGAATGCATAGACATATCGTAATAACAGTCTCGCGGTGCAGGTGGTTGTTCCAAACTGTGTTGTTAGATGCTGATATAAAAATAAAATAAATAAATTACCAGGTAAAAAAATTAATCATGTTTTTTCTTTTTCAATTTTGTGTATAAAATAGTTAAAATTCAAATAGTATTTTATTCAATGTTGGAAGCCTATGATAATCTCTATGCACTCCTTGCATCCAATGGTTGAAATTGAAAGAGAATTTGTGAGTGCTCATAGTCCATCATGGACCACTTGCCTTCATGGTCCATGTTAGATGGTTTATCAATTGTATAATGAGTTTATATATGGGAAAAATGTAAAAGAAACAGCCAGCTGTCCGATTTTAAAAATAACGGTTGAGATAAAAAAAGAATTGTTAATATAAGGCTAAATTGCAGTTTTCCACGTTTCATAATTGTGCGATTTTGGCCCCCCACATTTCAAATGTGCGATTTTGGCCCCCCACGTTTCATAATTGTGCGATTTTGGCCCCCCACGTTTCAAATGTGCGATTTTAGCCCCCCACGTTTCATAATTGTGCGATTTTGGCCCCCACGTTGACTATTTTGACCAAAAAATTGATGACATGAAATATTTTTTACACGTGTCTTAATTGTATTGGCCAACCAAAATTTATTATTTATTTTTTTTTAAAAAAAAGGATAGGTTTCAAGAATTGATTATGCTATATTGGTTTCACGTGACCTATCCTTTTTTTTAAAAAAAAAATAATAATAAATTTTGGTTGGCCAATACAATTAAGACACGTGTAATAAATATTCCATGTCATCAATTTTTTGGTCAAAATAGTCAACGGGGACCAAGAAATGCAAAAGGGGGCAAACGTGGGGGACCAAAATCGCACATTTGAAATGTGGAGGGCCAAAATCGCACAATTATGAAATGTGGGGGGCCAAAATCGCACATTTGAAACGTGAGGGGCCAAAATCGCACAATTATGAAACGTGGGGGGCCAAAACTGCAATTTAGCCTTAATATAATGATCTCTATTTAATAGCTAAGATATAAAACTACATGACGCTGCAAATTTTTTTGCTTCATATCCCTTATCCACAAAAAAAAAATCTATTTTTTTTTACAATGAGCTTGAGATCAAACCCAATATTTATAACATTATATCCAAACCTCTCACCACTAGACCAAACCTAGTTGCTTAAAATTCATATCCTTTTATATGTAGTATATAATAATCTTCATCCCAATGACATTGCCACAAGTATCTAATAATCTTCATCCCAATTTCACTACTTAGTGCAAGAAGATCATGTGTTCATGAAAGAAAAATACAACCATAACTTAAAACAAATTTAGTAAAACATGTCGGGTACTTCAAAACATGATATAATAACGAAATTAAATGGATGTATTTCTCATTTTTTTTGGTTGAAGGATGCATTTCTCATCTATAAATATGACAAGAATACATGTCAAAAACAAATTTTTTTTTTTGATATAAGTTTTTTTTTTTTTGTCAAAAAAAAAACTTATTTTTGAGAATATCGTGTATTCTTGTCATATTTATACAATGATATATCCATTTATCATTATTTTAATCTTTCTTTGATAAACAAAATTAGAATAATTTTTTTTTACTTTATTGTTTATCTATTATTTCAAAATATTTATACAATGACTCGCTTTCTAAGTGAATATTCTTACTGTGTGTCTCATAAAAGCTTTAGAATGTACGTAATTTATATGGTTCTTTATATAACTCTGACCTTGCACTATATAGATGTTGTAAGGTTACTTTCCATTCATCAAGATATACTTCATATTTTTTTTTTTTTTACGAAAATGAAGTAACAAGCCATTGAAAAATACAACTATATATTAAGTCAGAAACTATTTCGGTTCATATTATTAGTACACAAACTATAGAGAGTAAATATTTTTATGTACCAAAAAAAAAAAGAGTAAATATTTTTGGTACTCAAACTACAAAAGACTTTGATTTAAATAAATAATTATAATCACATGTCTTCCAACTTTTTCCTACACACATATAAATTTTAATTAAGGCCAATAAGTGCTTAAAATTTAATAGGTCCACCCCCAACGATTTTGGAGTAATTTTACATTAGAAATCCCAACAAAGCAGTTGGATCCTTGGTAGCCCCAGAAGCAAGATCTTCCATGCTGCTCCTTCTTGTTGGACCATAGAACTTTTCTATTAAAGCAAACCCTTCTAAGCAAATCTTCCTAAGGAGGTGCCATTGATGCTAAATGTTGGAGATTTGTATTGTTTGATGTTTGTTTGTTTTTTTGTTTTTTTTTATGTTTGTTTCTTGCTTCAAATGAGGAGAGAGCCACATTCCCTTTTATAGATAATAAAGAAAAGCATAAAGATTCCCCTCAGCTAGGGGAGTAACTTTTTTTGAATGAGAGTTATAGGTTCACTATTCACCATTCTGAAAGCATAAACTTATTATCTAAACCAAACCACTTTAAATTTTGTCGGTTAGGTGATGGTTCAACCTAACATTATTAAATAAAGAAAAAAATAAATTTGAACTAAACATTTTGGGTTAATTGAGTCATTGGACTAATAGGAGTGATCTACTGTGACATTTTTTTTTTATAAGCAAAAAATGAATTATAAGGAGTACAAGGAGTACTCAACCCTTACAATTCAAAATAGATCACTTTAGATGCGTTGAAAACAATCTAAAGGATTATTACGCCATTCAGAGAAAACTAAATTAATATTGTTCTCTGTTCGGCCTATAAATCAAAACCAAGAAAAATAAACAATTTGATCCACTAAAGATGGGATTGGTTATTATACATAAGCTATCCTTATGCACCATGCATAAGTTACTTAGTGCACCCCCCAAATTACTAGCACACCCCCAAATTTCTCATGCACCCCCCAAATTACTTGTGCACCCCCAAATTTCTCATGCACCCCCAAATTTCTCATGCACCCCCAAAATTTCTCGCACACCCCCAATATGACTTTTGCCCCCCAATTTTATTTTTTTGGTCCCCTCCACATTTCTAGCCTAAACCATTTTGTTGTGGGAATGGTTTCAGAGATATGCACTCCAAAACCATTAAGTATATAAGATGGTTTTAGAGTACAACCCTATAATTAGAATACAAACAATAATTGTGATTTGAAACCATTTAACCAACATAATGGTTTCCAGAATTTTTAAAACCATATAAACACACATAAAACCATTTTACAATACAAATGGTTTCAGTGTATAACTATCTGAAACCATTTAACCAACATAATGGTTTCCAGAATTTTTAAAACCATAAAAACACACATAAAACTATTTTACAATACAAATGGTTTCAGTGTATAACTATCTGAAACCATTTAACCAGCATAATGGTTTCCAGAATTTTTGAAACCATAAAAACACACATAAAACCATTTTACAATACAAATGGTTTTAGTGTATAACTATCTGAAACCATTTAACTGATTTTAAATAATGATTATAATTGTACAAAAAAAAAACAATTATGATTCTAATTATAGGTTGTACTTCAAAACCATCTTATGCACTTAATGGTTTTGGAGTGTATATTTTTGAAACCATTCCCACAACAAAATGGTTTAGGCTTGAAATATGGGGGGTTAAAAAAAAATTGGGCGCACAAGTCATCTGGGGGTGCGTGAAAAATTTTGGGGGGTGCGCTAGAAATTTGGGGGGGGGGGGGGTGCACGAGAAATTTGGGGGGTGCGCGAGTAATTTGGGGGGTACGTGAGAAATTTGGGGGTTGTGAGATTAGGTGTGAGTGTGTGAGTTGAGATTGGCTAGGATTATTACATGTGGATGCTCAATCTAATGGATGTTATTGACTTATGTATCATGCATAAGGATTACACTTATGTATAATAACTTCTCCCACTAAAGATAATATGTTGACACAGTCTCCTATAAAAATAATGTTATTACGTGTAAGCCAAATACTCCACGTCGTCGCCAACCAAATTATATGACGAATTCGCTTGCTATGATTGTCTTTTGCTAATTCACCAAACAAAGTGAAATGGCTTGTAACGTCCTCAAAAGGGATGACATTAGTGCCCAACCAAACATGATGATTCAAGTGAGAGTGATTAGTTAGAAATTTTCTCATTCCACCCACTCATTTTTTCGACTACTCCCCTAGCGTGCAAAAAAATTCGGAAAATACGTTCCGAACTGTTTTTCTAGTGTAAAATTTACACTATAAAAAATTCGGAAAACGTTTTCCGAATTGCTAGGGGTAGGGGAGAAAGTGAGTGGGTGGGATGAGAAAATTTCGATTAGTTATACACCGATTATGGATTGACTAAAAGTTGGATGGATGAAAGAGGTGTCTAATATACTTCATTTATTAGTCCATTGTTACTTCCGACAATACTTCTCCCGATTTTCTCAACGACCAGTATCCGAGTTGAGTTGATTGTATCATGCTCGTGTTAGGATTTTTGGGTCACAATAGTAATATTACATGTGTTAGGGTCATTATGTAATTAGCCAAAGTATCGGTGGTCTAATTAATAATTAATAACAAGTTTATGACTAAAAGTATAAATATCATGAAAGGTAATTTATTGTGTAGATACTATAAGTCAATATCTAATTTGATGAGAGGCCAAATTAGAATATTGAAAACTAAGAAATATAAGGGTTATGGTCCCCTATGGTCCCCAATTGTAGATATATTGTAAAAACGACGGCTCATCAGGTTTTCTCTTCATCCCATCAGAGGAGATTCAAGGAGCCCATAAGAAATTCTACTGTTGGAAGATCATATACCTTCAATCCATTAACCATGACAAATTCAGGTACGCTTCCGCTTATGATTATATTTTATTTTTTAATGATTAATATGATCGACTCTAGGGTAAGGTCGGGTTTATGAATCAATTTAAATTATAATTAACAAGTGGTATCAAAACCGTTTAATCATTTAGAAAATAAGTCTTTGTGCCGATTTAGTTTTATCAGCCTCTATTTGGTTTTCGGCAAATTCTATGCTGTATGTTTATGCTGTTTTTGTTTCATGATTATTAGTTATATGCACTGGTATACGATGTTTCGGTTGATTGCTCTTTGCAAATTTTCGGTTCATATTATATATTGATCTTGGTTGTGCTGTGCATCCATCTGTCGGTTTAATATTGCGAATTGCTAATATATAATTTTGGTTTATACACTCCGTTCCGTTTTAAAATTATAGTTTTATGGGTTTTAAAAGATAAAATCAATGGGGAATCTAAATTGCTGCTGTTTAGCAATTTAGTTTTTCGGTTGGCATATGCATCGTTTTGGCTTAAGTTTTTTTTTTTTTTTTTTTCTTTCAGTTCAAAAGCAATTTTAGATGTTCAGTGCCAATTTGATTCAATTTATGTATGGCAGTGCATTGATGTATAGCTCCACTAATTGTTTTGGTTCTATTTTTAAGAATAAAACAATCTTCGGATTATTATGCTTCAGTTTCTTCTTTGGTTCATACGCATGCCGTTTCGATTCAATCAAAGGTTAATTTAGGTTTGGTTAACTTTTGGTCTCAATATTTTTTTTGACGTACGTATATATAATATTTTTTAAGATGTCAAGTGCTTGCAGATATATACCGGAACACAAAAAATTATTCATTGTTCAACCAAATGCTTTGATTTCATCCTGAAAAATAAAGAATGATGTATTTGTTATCATGTAATTCAAAAACACGGGAAAGAAAAAAGAATAAAAAAAGCAATATAAATAATAGAAACAAAAATAATCGATCAAGAACTGAGCATTATAAATAAATGTGGCTGCAATGCTATCTTGTTTCATGTTTCTTTCTCATTTCTATATCTCCATGTTCAAGCCATTACAAATAAACGTATTTTAATTTCATAGTGCAATTACTTTATATATTTTGTAACCAATAAACACTTTATATATTTGAAATATAACTCTAACTTCCACCTCTTTAGTGTAACTTTTTTTTGGAATAACTACAATAAGTGAAAAGTAAAATATAGGAAAGAAAATAGGCACACCAAAAGAGTGTATTGTCTTTGTATGTTTATTCGTAGTAATAATAAAAATCAACACCAAAAAGAACACCAATTTACCCTTTGGGTTATGAAAGCAATTCAGTTATTATTCGCAAATAACTGAAAACATATAAACCATGAATGAAATTCTTATTCTATTTTACCAAAAACAGAGAGTTGAGATAGAGAAAAAACTTTTTGATGCAAGTGAAAAGTTCTGTCACAGAAGTTACAAAATTAAGACTTGAGAATCTCATTACCATTGTTGGTGACGCGGTTTCCCTGCCTATTTCCAGTCGCGTGGGTGTGTTGATGCGATTAAAGGAGATATAAGCGATAAACAATGGAGGAAGAATAGAGTAAATGAGACCACAGTATTGTATCTTTTGGAATGAAAGAAGATGGTGTAATACTTGGCATTCAAATGTCAGTTATTTACTACTAGCGGCAAAACTGACACGTTCCGCGCCTGTTTGTGTGATCACGTTTTCTATTTTATTAACATAAATAAATTGTAAACAATAATTATTATAAGTTTGGTTTTTGTTTAAACTAATTCGTGTATTTTGAGGTTCCCTATAAGTTTGGTAACCGCAAGCAATAAAGGGCAATTTTTGGAATAAAAAAATCCACAATAAAAGGGTAATTTCGGGAAAAAGAAAGGTTCATACCAAAAGGATGTATCTCTTTTATATAATGTTATAGATTACGGATAAACTGTCATTGCAATATCAAGTCCCTAATATATTTATTGTATATAAGGGGAGATGATTGTATGTTTTAATATAAGAGGTGAGGATAATGTAATTTAAACATCTTTCAGGAGAGATAATGTAATTTATTGGAAACTAAAATGATAGAGATAAAATCTAACCTTTTTTTTAATACGGACTAAAACCAGATCGACACATGGTAACAAATTAGTATTTGATGGTGTCCACCCAATATAATAGTCCAAGCTACCATTAATTTCAACTACAATTCAGCCAAGTGAGACAACTCATGAAGTCCGTTGGCAACATGGTCATAGCAACACAATGGTTCTTAACGTGGATGACAATGCTCTAGCTAATGCATGTAAAGCACTCTATGATGGACTAGTTAGGAATTTTGAAGGAAGATTTCAATTTGGCTTTCATGGTAGTGCCGGCTTGTCCAATATTTTGCATGCAAAAATTCATGCTTTTATGATTGAGATTAAGTTTTGTTGAGACATTAGTTATATAAGAAACTTATTTGTTTATTTTTACTCTCTTCGTGTTGTGCATTTGGTGTCGAAGGAAGTGTCAAGGCTCCATCATTATGCCAACCTCTTATAGCTCATTCGGGCTTATTTGATTAAGGCTTGAAATATTTCAATTCATCACATTTTTTGAGAAGAAAACTCTTGTAAAGACATGTTTGATAAATTGGGTGCTAATCATTCATAGTCTCTTGTGAATCGTGATGATGCATAGACCATTATCTGTCTCTCTTTAGTCTTACTGGTTGATGTTGTGACAAAGAAAAGAGGATTACCCCAACTTATAAAATGGTACTTGTTTCCTAATCAAATATATACATTTAAGCAAAAAAAAAAGAAGAAGATTTGCATATGTAAAAAATTAACAGTTTTATATGGTAAACCATCAGGATGGTAAGATATCAACATTTTGACTTTGCATACTACCCGACGTAACATATGTTTCTTACATGTGAAAGTTGTCACAAGTATAAAAAAATGTAAATAACTCTGTTGGTAGATACTAGATATATTGCAATATGTAAGAGAGATAAAGAGGGACAAATTTATGGGTTTAAAGAGGGATAAGTTTTGTCCCTTGAGTGAAATTTTGATCACTAAACTTCTTGAATGACTTTAGTGATCAAGAAGAATAATTTTATGGGTTTAAATTTTGTTGGTTTGAGTGTGTTGATATTTTCCAAAACTCAAATTTCTCTTGTAAAAAAAAAAAAAAACTCAAATTTCTACACCTCTCTTGTTATGAAACGGCCAGTGGGAGAACACAATTCATGGCGGCCTGTGTGAGAACGTGATTCGCGACGATGTGGGATTAGATATGTTTGAAGCAACAGCAACCCGCCGACACAGAACGTGATGGGTGGAGAAGTCAAGTGGTGGAGCAGTGTAGAGCCGCAAGCGGAACATCGTCACCGATGGGAGTGACGCGGTGGAGCAGTGTGACACCCTCTTCTCTATTTTACCCTCTTTCTTCTCCCACTTGAAGATTCTTATTATCGTCAGTTTGTTTTCAAATACAGTGACAATTGCTTGGAATTATATTAATTTAAATGTTTGGAAACAATGAATGTTGCTTGGAATTATACCAATTTGATCTTAAAGATTTTGTACTTTGAAGTTTTGATCAATGGAACCAAGTTCATTATACTTCATCTGGCTTAATATAAGAAAACGTTCACTTTTTAGATACATTGAAACATTGATGTATCTGGACCATATTATAGATAAACGAATGTGCCATGTCCTCTTCACTTGAACTTGTGTTAGCTTGCCTGAACTCCATTCAACTTTCAAAATTAATTACAACTAGGGGTGTGCATGGTCAGATAATTTGACAAACCAAATCATATCCAAACCAAAACCATTTAATTGGATTTGGATTCATAACCATAACCATATTTTATTATAAACCGGTTATAAAACTGGTTATAAATTTGGTTATGGATATATAACCAGTTATTTTAACCAAACCAAATTTAAAAGTGGTCATTTTTTAAATCCAATTTTTAACCGGTTATTTTTAAATCTGATAAAAAAAATCAGTTATTTCATTTTAAAAACTGGTTTTAAGACAATTTAAAAAAATCTTTTTTTTTTTTGAAAAAAATCTAAATTTAGTAAAACTTGCGTAAAAAAAATAGTAAAGAAATCAGAATTTTATACATAGAATAAATTCCTATATTTTATTTGGATAATGTAATTGAATTTCCTTCATTTAATTTTATTTATTTTAATAAAATCGACCATAAACCCAAAAATTGACCTAAAAACCGAAAAAATCAGCGGAAAAACCTAAAATCGGCTGAAAAACCTAAAATCGACCAAAAGCCCTAAAATCGACTATAAACTCTAAAATCGGCTAAAAACCCAAAAAATTAATCGAAAACCCAAAAATCGACCCTAAACCCAAAAAATCGGCCGAAAAACCTAAAATCGGCAAAAAACCCAAAAATCGACTATAAACCCTAAAATCGACCGAAAAACGAAAAATCGACCGAAAAACAAAAAAATCGACTATAAACCCTAATATCGGCCGAAAAATGGGTTTATAGTCTGGACTGGGCAATGGGCTTAGAGGCAAATCCAACTAGCCCAATCAATATAAGAAAGAATATTAGGCCCAAATCCAGAAAGATCTAAAACGCCCCATTAGGCGATACGAGGCCAAGGCGTGATCAATAATCACGTGTCAATATCCAGAAAATAGATTTAGTATTATTGTAAATATCTCCTTCTTCCCTGTGTGAACAGCTGACTTGAGAAGGAAGGAACCAACTTCCCATAACCGCCATAGCTTGGAGACCAAGGTTCTCATCCCTACTTTCACGCTGTGTCACCAAAGAAGGCGCTGTAGGCCGGATTTCTAGGAATTCTTGCTTGGAGAAGAAGACTAGATGCTCTATAAATAGCTCCATACTTTCATTTGTCGAATGGGTTCAAAGTAAATGAAAGTGATAAATGTATTTACTACAAATTCGAAAATGGCATTTGCACTTTCATGTGTCTCTATGTAGACGACTTACTCATATTTGGATCAAACCTTTCTGCCGTAAATGCTGTGAAATCACTGTTGTGTAACAACTTTGATATGAAAGACCTCGGAGAAGCAAGTGTGATTCTTGGAATCAAGATTACCAGGTCTGAGAAGGGAATATCCCTAGATCAGTCACATTATGTGGAAAAGATCTTAAAGAAGTATGGTTACTATGACTGCAAAGAAAAGAACACTCCGTATGACGCTAGTGTAAAACTATTTAAGAACACTGGTGAAAGTGTTAGACAAACTGAATATGCGAGCATCATTGGTAGTCTTAGGTATGCCACTGATTGTACAAGACCCGACATAGCCTATGTCGTGGGACTTCTTTGCAGATTTACTAGCAGACCTAGTAATGAGCATTGGCAAGCTATTGAGAGAGTCATGGGATATCTTAAAAAAACCATGAATCTCGGATTACATTATAAGAGATTTCCTGCCGTGCTTGAAGGATACAGTGACGCTGATTGGAACACCTTGTCAGATGATTCCAAAGCAACTAGTGGCTTTATATTTAATATAGCCGGAGGAGCTGTGTCATGGAAATCTAAGAAACAGACCATTTTGGCACAGTCCACTATGGAATCTGAATTAATAGCACTAGCAACTGCAAGTGAAGAAGCAAGCTGGTTGAGATGCTTGTTATCTGAGATTCCCCTATGGGAAAAACCTATGCCAGCTGTGTTGATCCACTGCGATAGTACTGCAGCTATCGCTAAAATTAAGAATCGATTTTATAATGGTAAAAGACGTCAAATTAGAAGGAAGCACAACACAGTGAGAGAGTCAATCTCTAAGGGGGCTGTAAGAGTGGATCATGTACGCACTGATGAAAACTTAGCGGATCCTTTGACGAAAGGACTGGCTAAAGAGAAAGTCTATAATACTAACGTAAAAATAGGACTAATGCCTATGAATTGCTCATAATGGTAACCCAACCTAAAAGACTGGAGATCCCAAGAATTAGGTTCCAATGGGTAAACAACAAGTTGTGAGTGGTAGGACGTGAACATGCAAGATAAGAAGCATGAATCCTGAAGCAGAAGTAAAAGGTTGAGTTAATAGAAACTCTTAATGAGATCTAGACTCTGATATGAGTGGAGTACTAAGCTTCAGGAGTACTCCAGATAGACTCGCCTATATGAATGTGGGACTGAGGCCGGTTCCTATGGGGTTTTGAGGCGAACTCCTAGATCATTCATGAAACGGGATAGTCGTGCAGGGCCATTAACGCACGGGCCAAAGAATACACCCTAAGAGAGGTTGTGTGCGGTTTGAGAAAAATCCGAGATAGAGTTCAAGACAAGCGTCACTCTTGTTAAATCGGGCTCTTACTCTCTATGTAAAGGTTCAAGACAAGCGTCACCTTTGCTTATGCACAATCTTACTTCTGAAACAACTTTTTTAAATTCAAGTGGGGGATTGTTGGAACATGATGAGAATTTGGAAGGAACTTGGTATTGAAATAAACACAAGTATTGGAACCATGCATAGTGTGAATTGAAAAAAGACTCTTTGAGTCCCACATTGGAAAGATCACACTACTTGGTAGTGTTTATATACCACTAAGTGGCAACCAAGGGTGTGCCCTTGGGGTACCCACTTTTGTAAGAAAGGGAGACCACACACAATGTTGAATATCACACACGCGCGCGCGCCGCCGCCGTCCGTCCGCCCGGCTCGGCTCGGATCAGGCCGGGCTTGGGCTTGGGCCTTGGTGATATATTAATTTTTTAATAAGAAAAAGAAAAAAATTATTTTTTCTTTAAGTGTGTGAGTTTTAATTTCGCACATGTTAATTGTGCCTGAAACCAAGTCTTCAAAGCTGTGTCAGCACTTATCCGTTGCTCAGTCAAAAGAAGAATCCGTTCCTACAAAATAGGTCACATGTGATTTGTTTTTTTGAAATTCAACTGATTCCTCAAATGTAGAAAAATCAGCAGTCTTTGCTTTCATTATTTTTCATCAGTTCATACAGTCTCTGAACAATTACTCTTGTATCAATTATTGAATTGATTCATCGAATCAATAGAAGGGTGTATCTCTGCCCGAATTCTACAGTGCAGTAGCAATTCGGTATTAAAATTGTGAAGGCTGTTTTATCCTGGAGACTAAAATTGTGAAGGCTGTTTTATCCTGGAGACTTCACGGTTGATAGTTTACTCTGCACAATTTGAGTAATACCGTGAAACGTCTTAAAGAGAGCGTATTCACCCGCGACTCAGCCGATAATATTTTACAGCAGTAGCATTTTTTTTTCGAAATTTTCAAATCAAAAACAACAGAATCTATCGTATAGAAGTTAAAATGGTATGGATAAACCTGAGCCAAACCAAAGACTGTTGTTGAGGTTTGAGTTGGCTCGATTTATAGTACCGAAGCGAGGTCAGCAGCCCGTGGCTGTCACTGGCAGGCTAGTTGTGGAATACTTTAGGGTCACAGCGATGTAATTATTGATTTTTATACCACTGAATTTTTCTTATGGACCTTTCTTGATGATTTGTTTTGAAGAATTTCTTGATGATCTTTCTGATTATTCTTGAAGTTCTTTATAAGAATCTGAGATACTTTTACATAGTTCCCTAAATACATCTGTTAACAAAAAAAAAATAATGCTGAAGGAAAATTTTCCTCTGCTAGTAGTCTTTTTGTTCAGTTTATCACAAAAATAATTATATCCACGAGAGAGGATTGAGAATACTAGTTGCAATATGCGAGTACCCTAACCAGCCACCTGACAATCTCAAACTAGTTGTAAGTGCGATCTATGCCTTTTGCCAAAATTGTGGCATTACTTTGCTCTGCGAGACACAGAGCATGTACTGGGTCAAGTTTTCCTCAGTTATTGAGTTTGGTACTACAAGCATACAAATGCATATAAAATCGTTACTCCTAATGTCGAATAATGTACTGATCTTTAGTTGTTGTTGACGCTATATGCTATTTGGTATTGTGTATGCTTAATATACTTCTACTTATCATGTAATTGATTTATAATGTGCTCACCTCTTTGTATTTGTCTATGTTTGTATACTCTTGACATGTACAGCGGAGCTTTAATCACTCATCGGGGAATGACCAGTTGTACATGTAGTTTCTGGATAACGAGGTATGGCACCAATAACTCTGTTTAAGTCTTGGCTTCTGTGTTGATTTTAAGGGTTTATGGGTTTCGGGATAACAAGGGTTTATGGATAACAAGGTATTTATGGGTTTTGTACGGATTTGATTAGTGGCACAGCAGGCTAGGTTTATATTATTTTTTATAATATATAAATAATAGTTGTGGTGATTTTTGAAAGTTTAAACCTTTATGATTTTTAATGTACGAGGCCTTTCAAGGATAAGTTTTAAATTAACACGATGAATTTAAGCATTGAGTTGTGTTATAATATGGTACTCTTAAGTCTTAACTATGAGGAATAAGTTCTTGAAAACTATATTTTTATCTTGACAAAAATTAGAACTTGCTATTTCCTACTGTAATAGTACTTTGGGGTTTAGTGTGTGTCACAATCTTGCTAATGTGATGGAATTTGACTGTTGAGAACTTGTTGGTTCTGATAAGTTTTTGATGAAAGGATTCTGATCAGAATTTTGGTCAAGATTTTAATGTCACCTTTAACTAAACATGTTGATTTGTATCACGAGCAGCAGCTTTCTGTATGATGCAACTCCATGAATTGCATCTTGTTATGCTTTTATTGGTTGATAGTCTTTTTTTGAAGGAATTATTCTGATGTAGTGATTGAGTTTTAAAACTAGCACTTTGAGGTTTTATTTTGAACAATTTCTTGATGATCTTTCTGATTAGTCTTGACTCTTGAAGTGCTGTATAAGAATCTTTGAAATGCTTTGATTTTGCAGGGATATTTCAAATATGTGTTGATGGCATTGAGAAGATCTTTTCTTATACTACGACTACCTAGCTTTTCGGATCACTCGTCAAATTATAATACTCCCTCCGGTCCTTATGATAAGAAACACTTTGACAAAATCACACAGACCAAGGAAGGTAAATTTTCTCATTAATGATTCTAACATTTTATGTTATATTCCAAAACTAACCTTTGACTAGCATGGGAAATAGACTTCTCTAATTAATGCACTAGCATTATAATGAATTATTTGATTGTATTTAATAAGGGTACAAATGGAATTATGTCAAAGTGTTTCTTATAAAAAGGACCAAATAAAAATTTCAAAGTGTTTCTTATAAAAAGGACCGGAGGGAGTATATCATAGCAGCTGTGATTAATTTTCTTATATCATTAGTCTCTATACTGTGTCAACAGAGCAAGAATGTTTTTAATTTGCCCGCCTTTGTATGTCGTCAAGGAGTTTAATTGTTTTCCACTTTTCTTGTTTATGAATGTTAGAATATGATTGTTGACTAGTTATACATTTCTTTTTCTTTTCCAAAATTGTTGTTACTACCAGTTGTTCCAAATCATTGGTAGTTTTAACATTTTATTTTTATTTCAAAATAATTAATCTTTTGAAAATTCAAGATATAATTGATAATAGTTTTTCAACTATGCTACTACATGCTATTTGCATTTAAAATGAAAATTTGTTAAACCATAATATGATAGAGTAAACTACCAAATTTTATTGTCCCACATAAGTGTAGCTCAAATGGTAGCTACCACAGACATTATTAGAGTGATCAGGGTTCGAACTCCGGATTCCACATTTCTCTACATTTAAATGTGAGAGTCTAACTTTCCTTGCGTGCTGGTTTGAAAATGGAAACATGTGACAATTCTTGATTCTATTTTAATTCATGATGAGATTTGGTAATAATAAGATTGTAATATAAAATTCAAGTCTCCTATTTATTATAGTAATATGCCTTATTAAAAAACTAAAAATAGTCTTGTAATTGTAAGTGCAATTTAGTTAGTAAATGCTAGGGGAAATGGTCAATGTAGCGAAAACCGTTTCGCGAGAAAATCACGAACCAGGTGGCAAGACAAGTGCACAACTTAGCTACCACGCGTTTTGTTTCTTTCTCCAATTTTTTCAATTATTTATTTATTTCTTATTTCTTCTTCAACACCGCTTCAGTTTCCATAGTTCCATTTCCATGCTTCCATGGCATACAATTTCCAGATTTGGGTCTTGACTCAAATTCGAAGTGACTTTTAAGAATCTTGTGCTATATGGTGAAATGAAGGGGATATACAACTCTTCCTTAATGGCTTAATTTTATTATTTTCACTTTGGAATCAGAATTAAATAGAATAAATTTGTCATATTTGTGTTTCTGTTGGCTGAAAGCAACAAACATCTTAAATTAAGCTCCCAGAAACATGTGATGTTACACATCCATGGCCATTTATTCCTTTACTGATGATGAAATTCATAGACTTGGGGGTGGAAGTGGTGCTTTAAGCTTAATAGGGGGAAAAGTTGGAAGAAGATGTTTGCAATTGGAGTGCTAAAAATCAGAATGGAAAAGAAACAGTCAAACGGTTAGTCAACCAAGCGTTTTGTTCCTTCGTGAAAATTTCGTGGGATTTTCTTCGCGATAAATAGCATAGCTCAAATGCCAGATATTATTTGCATGTCTTAAAGTCCGAACTCAAGCGAGTTTAACCATTAAATTAATTGACAAAAAAATTAATTATGCCAATTTAAAAAGCCAAAAATTTGACTAATTTATATTGTTTTTCACTATTTGATTGCAAAATAAAATTGTCTCAAAATGAGAAACTGATTTCAATTGTCAATAGAACAGTAATTACATTTTTTCTAATTGTACGCTCTAATTAATATTACTTGTATTTATATTTATAGTAACCTATAATTATAATTAATATTACTTGCATGACTGTCTTTCAAATTCAATATCTTACCAACGCGTACAACCACTACACTGATAATTATATGATATACTAATTATTATAACTACGTACTGCAAATATTAGTAACTTAATCCAAGAGCAGGTTCCATCCATATCAAGGTATGAATCATGACCCATTCACAAGACTTTTAACCAGACACATTTTTCCTAGCAGCACCATTCTTCTTAGCAGCACCGAGCCTAACCGCCATGGCCACTCCAAGTCCAACTGCAATATGATGTAATAGTAAAATCATTAAATCAAGAAACAAAAGCCACACTTATATTGTGATTTAAATTAATATTTTTCATAACTCCAAAGCAGAACTAGTCAAAAATTGAATAAAAAATTCAAGATATCGGTACCGAAGATCAAGTCGTCCAATAACAATAAGACCTCAAGGGTATACATGACAAATCATTACAAAATCAAAACGAGCTATAAAACCGAAAAAGAGAACACATGAACCACAACAAATCACATTACCCAAATGCTTATAAAAAAAATAAAAAATCACATTACCCAAAGTTTAAGCAAGTTAATGGATTCATTTTATTTAATTAGCTTACAAGATTGAACGATTTCAATATATAGAGTCAAAAGGAACTTAATGAACAACTAACAAGTAAGCCTAAAAACTGATATACCTGAAACAAACATAAGAGATTGATCTATAAGCCTGCGGAATTGCTTGCGGGTTTTTCCAGCTTCAGTTTCCGGAATGCTTAAATGAGGGTGCTCAGCAGCAGTTACAATTCGACGGAATATACTGTTGAAATCCTCCAACTTCACACTGGTTGGCATGGGAGCCTCTACTCCCATGTCCTGACTAACCTACAAAACAGAATAGCATGTTAACAGTTGATGCAGGATAAACATCAAGACATCAAAATACAATATATTTTTCCTGACAATCTGTTCTAACACTCAGCTATACCCACAAGGCCATAAACGAAAAAGATAACAGTACGCTCTTCACTCTCTGCCTTTGTTTGCTATACATATACACAGACTACTACATGCTATATAGTTATTGCTAATCAGAAAGTTTGGATAAATGAATAGCTTAATGAAAAATACCACAGTTGCCTCTTGTATAGCCATTGTAAATGAATCCTGATCTTCTTTAGCTGCAACTATAAGGCAGGGCACCTCAAACCCAGTCTCTTCTCCATGACCAACAATTTTTGACAAGAGTTCACATGATGCCTTCCACGAAGACTCATCAGACCTAAAAAGAATATGGTCAGATGAGCTCTATACAACAGTACAGTCCAGACCACACGAACATTAAATTACAGTAGATGAGTTGTAAATTTGAACATAATGAGTACCATGCAAACACATTAACTTATAAATTCTTTTTTTTGCAATGATAAATCTTATTTTAAAATTGTTTGAAGCTTATGTTTGTACTACTTCCGATTTCAATTATAAACCCAAAAAACAAAAGTTTGGTGCTCTTAACATATTATATACAAGTAAATTTAATTACTTTCACCCTAGTTAAATAATGTCATCCCTAATTAATATAGATTTTATCTATGTTGTTAATCCTAGATAGCAGCACACAGCGCCAAACCCCAAAAATGCGATAAGGGAAAATAGAAATATACACAAAATTAAAGGGACAATCATACTTAATAATTATACACAACTGTCATTTCCCACCAAAATATGTTTTAAACGTAATCAAAATCGCTAGTATTCAAAATGACAACCCATCAAAATGACAAAATCAAGTTCTAAAAGTGAACAAAATGACATGCCATTAAAATCAAGTTCTAAAAGTAATCAAAATCATGCTTCCACATCTGCATATGCATCACCTTCCCTTCTAATTTCCACCACATCGATATTATTTGTTCATCACTTGATTCAACTCTTTTTTTACCACCTCCAACTCCTCATCTCCATTAGGCATTACTACAGTGCTTTTACATTGCTATAACAGTATTTCCGCAATTCGCAGCCATGACAACCGCCACTGCTGAAGGAGGCTCGTGCGGAGATGGCGTCGGGCCGAATCCTACCATAGCTACACTATTCCATTATAGCGCGCTATTGACTACATATGCTTTTATTTTCCAATAACCCTTTTGTTTTCGTGGAACACGTTTCCATAACGTACACAGTGTAGGAAATACTATTACTTTTTTGATAACCTTAAGAAAATTAATTACAGTTAACTAAAATTCTTAATTCGTGTAACATTAGGTATTTTTGTTTATAATAGAGACTAGAGGGGGTATCCACAATTGGCAGTTTGAAAAATCAACTAAGAACCTGTGATCTTCATCCTATAAGTTTTTTTAGGAAGTTCATCCAAGTGCACAGTGGAGTTCTTCTAAATGCTTTTAAATTCAGATGTTGAGAAGTTGCTTATGAGATAAAAAAACACGGAAACTAGTTATAGCTTTTTAGTTTCTATATATATACCAAAGGCACAACGTCAGAATTTAATAGTGAAACCTATTCTTATAACAGAAAAAAAAGGTTATCTATAATTTCTATCATATGCTGATATGAACTTAAATATTAGTGGTCACCTGTCATGAACAAAAACTGCAACGTCACATGATGCTAAAGACTCCTTGTTGGCCAGCAACTTTTTGACTCCAGCTTCAGAGATCTCTCTCAGCACAAGATATTTTTTGTTTTCCTGTAGACAAAATGATAAACCATGAATTGGAAGATATGAAAAATGAATACATCAAATGAAGACTTCGGTGCAAGAAAAGGTAAAAGAAAAAAATGTTTTTCTGTCACAATAAGAAGTCATTGTCAAATGTCAATTACGTATCATTTACCCTAAAAATATCAACCACATTCACAGCATAATGATCCTCATCGGTCGGATTGTAAGCTTCAGAATACGGCCTGCATTATGAATTCAACAACAATAAGATGATACTCGATAATTAAAGTTGTGTTACCCGGAATCTTAAAATTAACTAAAATACCTTCCAATAAAAGAATTCAATAATGCAGATTTTCCGGCCTGCATAGGCCCAAAAACGAAGCACTGCAATACATTTCTTTCTGAATGTTGTTTTTTGCGATCCACGTGTCGCCTCCTAGTCACACGGATAGCAGATGATGGATCACGAGGGTAGCCGGTGTATATCAAGTTCTCCACACTAAAGTTTGGGTTTAGAAGTGTCATGAGTGCCCACTGTTCAAAAAACATATAATATATATAAGATAAAAAAACAACAGTGATGCAAATTAAATGCTATATGCACTGAAAAGATACACAGACCAGACATTAGGGCTGTTCAGAGTTTTACACAAACTACACCTAACCTTAGAACTGCACCGAACTTAACTTAAAATAACTGACATGTTGGGGCAATTCATGAACTGAATGCACGTCATAAAACTTAGTTCAGTTAACCGAAACTTTGAAATTTAATCTGGTGAACTTGCAAACTGAACCGAACCAGAAACTCTATCACTCTTAGTAATTGAACAATTAAGCTCCACCGTCTCATCGCTGAAGAGCAACTATTCTTTGAGTTGATTCAGTGAATGAATAATCCGATGATTGAATGCAGTCTGATATTTTATTGAGTAACTTATTGAATTTGATATTTCATTAACTTAAACAAATTTACTAAATGAGATGCCAACACATTGGTTTTCTTTACTGTAATTAACTTTTTTTAGTGACCAACAAGTTACTTTGATATTAGTGAAAATATATTTTTCTTTCATGGTTGATGAGTAAAATTAGTAAAATTGACAAAATTAAAATTATATATTCTAAATATGAATAATGACAATTGAAAGAAAAAGGCAAAGTACAGCTGTTTAATTATTTATTCATGCATTTTTGGCTGGTCAGCACCTCAGCATCATTTGGCGTTAGTGTATATAGTTAGCCACTGTAAACAAAGTATAAGTTCAGTTTGGTTCTATAATTACGAACCACAGTTCCCTTACCAAAGACCGAGTTCAGTTCGGTTCAAGCTAACAAGTATCGCTCAGTTTAATATATATGTTTTTCAGTTCTGTTAGGTTTGATACAGTTTTCATTGAGAACCAAACCATGAACAGCGCTACCAGATATACAGTCATACATCATGTAAAATTGAGCCACCTTGATTGTCATAATACTTTTCAAATTGTGTAATAAAACTATCATAGAAGCCCACCACTCTTCTACAAACATTGTTCAACAGGGACTAGAGAGAAAGATAAAAAACTTGTGCACCTCTGACAAAAAAGCATCAAGTGATAGTCCTCCAAATGCATTCCTTTCTACAGCATCCTTGTATGGGTTTTCAATCCAGGGACTGCAATTAAAAATCATAAAATATCAAATTACATTGCCAAGAGTCCTAACTGACATTCAAACTCGGGAAAGGCACACATATAAAAAATATCATAGACACTTTGTAAAAGCAATGAAGAAGCAAAGTCACAAGTATATATTGTATCCTTAAAGCATCAATGCATTTGAAAAATTGCACATCATAAGTAAGATTACACACCACACTGCCCAATTACCAACCAACTTACGAAGAAATTCAAGAAAACAGTGCAAATAAATCTACCCTGAAAGCGGGGATAATGAAGTAAACGTATCTAAGCACAAAAAATGAGGAGTAATCTACCTTTCCGGGGCAGTAGAAAACAATTCTTCAAGCTCACAAGGTTGCAACATCCCATCCTGGAGGAAAGAAAAGATATGGTTAATTTACAAATTGTATGACAATAAATTCAGTTGAGAAAATGATTGGGGAGCAGCATGAAAAAGTGAAATTATTCAGAGGCATTTGTGTAAATGGCATACATGATCACCATCAAATTCATTAAAGATTGTCTTCAAGAAATCAATTGCTTCATTTGTCAATTCAACACTCTGCAGACATTAAATCCAATGAGAATAGATAAATGTAAGTTACTTAATGTCAACAAATCAACAAATTGAATACAAACAGATATAACATACGTATAAAGAACATAATCCACAATTCATCTCAAAAGAAACACCTGATCATGTGCACGTTTCAAATGTGGAATTGGATCATTAGAAAGCTTGAGATCATCATTATATCCAAACTTCCTGAGCACAGCCCATGTTGTCTCAATAGGCCCTTTTTCTATGAAAAGGGTATGAAGAAATAGAAATCCCTTCAAAGTAAGTCCCTTTTCATTCACACCATCAGACAAATTTTTCTGCACGACCTTTTTTACACCCAAAAGTTCACATCGTCGAAAAGGAACATCGAAACATTTAACCTGTAGATAGTTTGTTAGATTTTTTCACATAATAACCTACTACAGCATACCACCATAACATGATGCGAACAAGCTTATATTCAAGCTACAAGGGCTCAGACTATTATACTCAGATAATAAACAAGCAAAAATTAAAACCTGGAAATCATCGAGTTCATCATCGCTAAGGGCACCATCTCTATCACGGTCACTGAGGACAAAAATCCGCTTCAAAGCCCGCTTACATCGAGGCGTTAGAGTCTGTGACTCGTGATCATATAAAAGCATGGTGGGATACAGGGCAGCCTTATGTGCAAAGAAGAAAACTTCCAAGACCTTCAACAAGGAAATTTAATTATGTACACAAAATCCATATATAATTGTAGCAACTTTCAAAAAAAGGAGGAATTTGATTGCAACCTGGATATGCCTAGATGCTGAACACTCAATGTATGTTTCAATCTCATGGAACTGCTGCATTATTGGTGACATGACTGGTTCTAGATCCACATGCTGGTCTTCATCTCGCAGATCAAGTTTACAACCAACCAATATTACTGGAACGTTAACCTGTTGATGAAGTTACGTAAAATATCTATGTCAAGCATACATACATTCTTTTGTTTTTGAGTTGGTTTTTGGAGGGGAGGCTTAATTATTTTAAAAAATGACCTAAGTGTGATTGATACATTATATGATCATGTCTCATGTTCTTCTTTCAGTTATTTTAAAATATTAACTATATATATATATATATATATATATATATCAAAATACAGATTTAGTCCTCCAAAACCCTACGAATCCCAAATACAATACGGATACAGCCAAGATGCTTTAATAAATAAATAATTAAATATATAGATGCACACTATATAAGCATAACTAAAATTGATAATAGAGAAACATTCACATGACTGAAATTATCAAAACAAGCGACAGTTACACATCTTATATATTTTTGTTTCTTTCTTTCTTATTCTTTTATCTTTTAAAAGAAAAAAAAGTAAAAACAGGGTGAAAAAATAATCAAAAGACCACGCCTTTAACTTATCGGTCTGTATCTGCTAAACATAGTCGTATGCTATGCACGTTTAAGCCGTGCGGGACACATATCAAAACCGGATATTCCCCAATTTTGGAGTATCGGGGGCTTCATAGCCAAAAACCAACTCGTAAACAAAGTCTAAAGTCTAAGCATCTATGAATCACGGACACTCCTCAGATTAGCCGTGTACTGTGTCAGACACCGACACTTATGATTATTACACTTAATGGTGTCATTTTCTTAAATTAGTATGGGTGTCAATGCGCGTGTTTGTGCTTCATAGCTAAGCATAAACAAGAAAAGGAAATATGAGAACCTTTAATCGACGAAGATGAGGTAGCCAAAATGTGGTCAAATTTTGAAGTGTTTCAGGGCGATCACAAGCATAAGTGAGGAGAACTACATTAGCTCGTTTTAGTTCTTCATCAACTTTATCACTATCCTCAACACTGCAACAAACAAACATCACAAGTAGAATATTGAAATTAGGGTTTGTTAACAACATTTCACAAGCAATATATAATACGTCATCGATTATGCAAACCTGGAAGATGTGTCGATGATTCTGATCGGAACAATATCAGGAAAGAGATCAATAGGTAGCCTTTGAGGAGGCAAAACGGAATCGATTTTGTTACGGAATTTATTAGATGCTGCGGTACGAATAAGGCATGATTTACCGGTTCCTTTGTCACCGGCGACAACAATGCGAACTCCGGTGTGACGGCGTGGGTGGACTGGCCTGGAATAAGAAGGTCTTCTCAGCGTTAATGGTCTGGATCTCTCTGGTTGTAAGGGTTTCACCATTGTTAGTTAGTTAGTTACGGCAACAAGAAGAAAACTCTTTCTGTATGTGGCGATGGATGGTGAAGCCAAAGAGGAATCAATGCAAAAACCCTACCGCCCTAACTATACGGGTGTGGCGATGATTGAGTGACCAACGAACGAGTGAGTATTCGTTCGCGTTTTTTCAAACGCAATTCTGTTGTAATTTTTTTTAAATAGTTTTGTTTTTTTTTTGAGTAAACAGACCCCCATTTTGGTCATGCACTCGCAGTCATATCATAATAGTCAACGAATCATCAACAATTTTCCTTTATATTACTTACATGGATAAATGACTATTTTTTATGTTGTTGATACTATTTACAATTTAAATAAATGATGTTCTTTTTAATTTTTTATTTTATTAGGGATCTATTTTTATTATTTGTCCTGGGCCTCCAAAATCTCGGAACCGGCCCTGCTCATACCCACATAATATATATATATATATATATATATATATATATATATATTTTATTAATTTTTTCATCAGATCTATTTACTAGATAATGATCCCACCAACCTCTCAATTGGCCAATAAAACCAGTTGTTATAAACGAAGCTATAGCACTATCAGAGTTTCCTTGTTGTTTACAAACAGAGGAATACATAATTATTCTATGTATAGTATCAATAATTTGTTTATCATTTAAACCATCAATATTCCATTCATAAATGGCTTTTCCAGAATAAGAATTCTGAAAAGGTTCAGTCTCCTCAAAAAGTAGATCTTGAGGCGATGGCCTCTTGTAGTAGTATTTTTCTACTGGCTTAGGAGCATAAATAGGATTTATTTGTGCAACCTGATCATGAATTTCTTCATTAGCAAAATTTTCTGCTATTTTGTCGACATCTTCTATATCCGAAGTGTCAGACATACTCTTTTGAGATAAAACATTTAAGCGCATTTGCTTAAGTTTTTCTTCTAAAACATGAATAAATTCATCATTATTGGATTTTAATTTAAATCCTTCTACCGCTATAGGTGGTTGAATGATAGGGACATCTTTATTAATAATAATTTCTGAAGATTTCATATCAATTTTATTCTTTTCTAATTGGTTTAAAATTAGATTTTGTCTGGCTAATTGTTCCTCAAAAAGTAATTTTAAATCAGTAATATCTTTTTCTAGGGACATAAATTGGTCACCTAAACAAATAAGGAAAGAATGTTTTAGTTAGATTTACTTCTGGTAAATGGAACCAGACTCAGTCGAAATATTCGACTATTAAGAAAGAAATGCTTTCTATTATTAAATGTATATCTAAATTCTTAATCCTTCGAACATATTTTGTCCCATTGATCCTTGAGAGGAAGTAGACATATCATCTCTTTTTTCTGTTGAGGGAAAAGTGTTTAAGAACTGGGTCTTCATATAGTCTAGAATTCTGACCATGATCTCTTCTTCAGTCTCCTTAGGATATTTCCTTTGGAAGTAATTCTTCAAATCAGCCATGGAATATTGGTGGCTTGGTTGTCTGATGCCTGAGGCTTTATCATCATTAATAGTCAATTTTATTTTTGATATTAAATTCTGAATATCTTCAGAACTCATTTTTGTCCACCATTTGAAAAAGAAATTTCTTTCCAAAATGGGAATGTTAAATTTATCTTTTGAGATGGTTACAGTCCATCTCCAAATCCAAGGAATTTGAAAATTAATAAAAAATAAACAGGGACATTGTCCTGTGATAAGCTTAGTAGAAGCTATTTTTGTTATTAGTGGACTATTATCACACCAAGGATTGTACAAATTTCCTATTTCATTGGGTAAAATTTCTAAAGAAGGACCAAATTTGATCCACCATTCAAAAAACCAATTTGGTATTGGTTTATTAACAATTTCTGGGTTGACCGAAAAGAACCAAGAATGTTTGTTCTTCGGGTTTTGATAATAAAAAGCTTGTGTGAAAGCCTGGATATAATCCCAATAGTTAAAGTAAATATATTTTCCTTCTGCAACTTTTATTGCCTTTTCACCATTTGGGTTTAATCCCCATTCTCTAGGTAATAATATCTTATTGATATGGCACTTGCTGAAGTTTATAAAACTTTCTGGGTTATTATTTTGATAGTAATGGGTTATTGTCACTGATTCAGTGATTGTTAACAAGATTTCTAGGTTTGGCCTTGATTTGCCATAAAGCCCAGCATATCCTCTGGACTCTAAATATCTTGTTTTAATGAACCACCCATCATTATGGGTTAATGACAAATCTTCGTCATCAATATAAATAATTTTTTCAGTAACAGGATTTTCAAAATATTCTAAATTCTGTTCCTGAGGTTCATTAACCATTACTTCCTTATAAGATATTATCTTATTCGAATTTGAAGATGAGGAAGGTTGATCTTCCTTCTTTGGTGGGGCAGGTAATTGTCTAGGTCTTCCTACTGAAGTCCAATCCCCTATTAGAGGAATGTTTGATTCTTGATAAGGCAACATATTGTTACCTCCTCTTCCACCACGGCCCGTATTACGGCCTCGGCCTCTTCCCCTATAAGGGGTTGTCATTACCCTGCAAAAATTCACGAGTTAAATAATCAGCAAGAGAATTATTTTCTCCTTTAATATATTGAATATCAAATTCAAAAGCAGATAATTGAGCCTGCCAACTAGCAAAAATATGTTTTGCTACAAGAGTTTTTACATCCTTTTCTATGATTGATTTAGCAGAGCTACAATCAATTCTCAAAAGAAATTTTTGATTTAATAAATCACTTTGGAATTTAGATATACATTTAATAATAGAAAGCATTTCTTTCTAATCCAGATAACTGAAAATGATAAATATAAAACAGCTTTTACTGTTCCTTTTGGACAGTATGAATGGAATGTCCTTCCTTTTGGTTTAAAAAATGCCCCTTCTGAATTCCAGAAGATAATGAATGATATTTTTAATCCATATTCTGAATTTATAATAGTTTATATTGATGATGTTTTAGTATTCTCTAGAACAATTGACCAGCATATAAAACATTTAAAATTATTTAAAAATGTTGTTAAACATAATGGTTTAGTTCTATCTGCTACCAAAATGAAAATATTTCAAACTAAAGTTAGATTTTTAGGTCATATGATTGACCAAGGAACTATAATTCCTATAGAAAGAAGCATTGAATTTGCTTCTAAATATATATATATATATATATATATATATATATATATATATAGGGTAAATAGGGTTTTACCCCTGCAAAATAAGTCAATTTTGCATTACCCCCTGCAAAAAAAACTTGGGATTACCCCGCTGTAATATTAAGATTTTCTCTTTTTACCCCCTGCTTAACAACTTGGCATAGAATCTTTATTTTTTATGAGGTGGCATGCATATGTGGATGTGACATTTATTTATTTATTTTTAATTTGCACATGTCATTTTTATTATTAAATAAACTAAAAATTAAAAAAATAATAATAAATTCTATTCTAATTTCCCTTCATCCCTACCACAATAATTTTCATCATTCAACAAGAACAACAACATCAACACCACCAAGAACAACAACATCAACAAAATCATGAACACCACCAAGAACAACAATCCAAAAAGAACCCAATTTTTTTTCTTCCAAAAATCAATCTCGCTAAACCCATAAACATAATCATAAATTTCTTTTGTTCTTCTATTCTTCACCCTTTGCAACAACTCAATTTCTTCCTAACCCAAAAACATAATTCTTCTTCCCAATTCTTCATCCCATCAATTCAATCCCTAACCCATAAATTCAAAAACTCAGTTTCTGCCTTTATAGGAAATCTGGTTCCTAGTTCTTGCCTTTGTTCTTCATCAATCATTTGTTTCGACGAATTCGGCGGAGTGATTCGGCGGATTTCTAGGTTTTATTTTAGAGAAAAAGGATTTTGGGATTCTAAGTTTGTGTTAGAGAAAAAATAATTTTGGGTTTTGAGAAGAAGAATGAGAAGGAGAAAGATTTGTGTTATGTTACAGGAAAAGATTGTGAGTTTTTTTTTTTTTTTTTTTTTGTTAGAAACAATGGATTAACATATCTTTTTGAATTAACATATTTTATTTTTAATAATTTTTTTTGACACAATATTTTTTATTTTTTTAAAAATTAATTAAGTGGAATTTTTAAAATTTTTGTCATCAATTTATTTAATAATAAAAATGACATGTGCAAATTAAAAAAATAAAAATGAAATAAATGCCACATATGCATGTCACCTCATAAAAAATAACGATTTTATGCCAAGTTGTCAAGCAGGGGGTAAAAAGAGAGAATTTTCATATTGCAGGGGTAATCCCAAGTTTTTTTTTTGCAGGGGTAATGCAAAATTGGCTTATTTTGCAGGGAGTAAAACCCTATTTACCCATATATATATAATAACATATTTATATCAATTAAAAAAATGCAACACTATTAAACTATTACACATTTATAATAAAAATATTTATTTATAATCTATACTAATAATAAAGGGAATACTCAAATTTTGGTGTAGCCTTTTTTTGTAATTCCCATAATACCCATAACAGTTTTTTTTTTAATTTCTTCTTAACTTCCACATTTTTTTAACTTCTATTTTAGTAACTTCTTCTCTTCTATACTTTTTTATTTTCATCAAATCATTTACATTTTTTAACACATTTTATTTTCATAAAATTGGGCCACACAGACGGGCCCGTCTGGCCACTAGTATAATATAAACACAATGTAAATATGTCAACAAAAAAAATGAACTTTAACATGTGGTTAGTAAAAATTTTGTTTATAATTTTTATGAGTCAACATTAAAATATTTTTAAAAAAATTAATTATATTAAAACGATATGATATTTTATAATTGATCAATTTATTTTTAGCAAAAATGCGGGTAACTGTATGGGTATGGGTACTTAAATACCCATAGGGTATGGGAACGAGTACAAAGATTGTTACCCATGCGGGTATGAGGATGAGTACTAGTATTTTTTTCAAACCGCGGGTATGGTGATGATACTATAACACCCTACTCATACCCTACACATTGTCATCCCTAATGTGTTTCTTCTAAGCATAACCGCCTTCCTCTCCCATAAGCAATCAGACTTTCGATCAAAATGTGAGGATGATTATTGACTTCCAATTTGGGTAGTTCAAGTTTCTCTTTGCTGCGAAAATGGTGGAACTCCTTTCATCTTTCAACTTTTCAAAAATGGTTATGGAGACGAAAAGAGGAAGAAAATGGAGATTGATTTAGGGTTTTTATATTTGGGGGTTATTTTCTATTTCAGTCAATTTAGACCCTCAAGTTCATCTAAAATTATCATTTTGGTCCTTCAACGTTCACCTTTCTTTTTGTTCTATTCTACCTTCAATATGGTCCCTGCCTACGTGGCATAAAAATTTTAAAAGAAGTGACGCATATTGGTTAACAAAGTCAACAAAACATCCACGTCATCACAATCGAACAATTCTTTGATGAAAACTAACGTCGGAGACTATTCTTACTAACGAAAGTCACTTTCAGGGATTTTAAAATATTTTTTGATGATTTAGGGACTACTTTGACAGCGAGTGCCACATTCAGGGACCAAAGTGACTGTTTCTTCTTTTTTTTTTTTTGACAAAATTTTAAAATAGTTTTTTTTTTAAAAAAAATATTTAAAAAATTAAGGGGGTGTAATGGATTGAAATTTCAAAAGACTATTTTGGCAAAAAAAATCTTGAAGATTTTAAAAGACTTTGTGAGATTATATTAAGGGGTTGTATTGCATTGGGCTTTCATGCAATTTTAAAAGATTTTTTTATGACAAAAAAATCTTGAGGTATTCAATCAAGACTTTTACAAAAGTTAAATAAATTTTATGGTATTCAATTAAAACAAATATCGATTTTGATGAATTTTGAGAGACTTTTTAGTTGAAAATACACTTTGCAAAAAAATATTTTAACAAATTCTACATCTTTTTTACAAACTTTTGATTCATTACAACTTTTTACAGAATTTTTTTTTCCGTTACATTCATCTGCTTCTTTTCCCATCAATGGTGGTAGTGGTTTTTATTTGTGATTAGAAACATATACGTAAAAAAAATGTAAGGTTTGTTTTTTGTTTAAATATTTGTATTTCCAAAAAAATATAATTTATTTTATTAAATTTATTGATTCTTTTAAAATTTTCCTAATATACAAAAGTTTCCTAATATATAAAGTATTATAAAATCTTGATCGTAAAAAGTCTTTTGAAAAAAATCTCTCAAAATCCATTCAAATCATGTGTTAAAAATCTTGATCGTAAAAAAGTCTTTAAAATCTCACAAAATCAATATAGTCCAACAAAATCTCATAAAATCACGAAGACATTTTTTTGCAAAAATTGTCTCATAAAATCTAAGACATTTTTGAAAGACTCTTTATAATGAAGATTTTAACACAAGAATCTGTGAGATTTTATAACATAAACTTTTGAGATTTCAAAATACTTTATGAATTTTTAAGATTTAAATGAGTCAATAAATTTCTTCTAAAAATACAACTAATCAATCAATAATTCCTTAAAAAATCAAGGAATATATCAATAACAAATAACATCAATGACTCATTGACTCATTCTTTTGTAAAAAAAAAAAAATCAATGAATCATTAACGAACAAATAAGCTTTTAACAGGTTGATGAAAAGAAAAAACAAGTTGCAGAATTATATACATCTTTTTTGAATCGCTGTTGTTGAAAAGTGAAAGTTTGTAAGTTCCTGTTGCATATACATGGAGATGTTGCATATACTACGTAGAGATAAAAGCGATTCAAAACTTCCCCTGTTCCTGTTGCATATCTATAGAGATTTTTGCTATGCTTTGCGTGAACATATTGTAAGAACAATGAAAAAAGATTTCAGACAGGTTATTATGCATAAAAATTTGATTCAAACCCTATGAAATACCTTGATGGTACTTATGTCGGTGGAAAGAAAACTCTTGCAAAATTATAAAAAGTGTTGATGGTTTGGATGAGATTCTTGGATGAGTGTTTTATTTGTATTTTTGAATACCAATAGACATTTTATAAAAGATGAGAAATCTCAATTGAATACCAACGGATTTTGTTGTCTTAAAAAAAAAATTAATTGTCTTAATGAAATACCACAAAATTTATTTAACTTTTGTAAAAGTCTTGATTGAATACCACATGATTTTTTAATCATAAAAAAGTCTATTAAAATCATATTGCGTATAGATTTTTCCAATACACCCTCCTAAAACATTTTATGATTTTCTCATTGCAAATAGATTTTTGTATTTTTCACATATTGCGTATGCTAATAAGGAAATAAAGTTGATCACAAATTTAAAGAGTCACTATATCGGCTATAAACTCAAACACCGCTGCTTACAACCACTTAACATGTTTTGAATTTTTTCAACAATATGATTAAAATTACCTCTATTGGTTATTCCTGAAGATATATTTTCCCTAGTTGTTAACTTGAGAGAAAGTTGTGCGCTATGCAAAATTGCCATTTGCCAACATTCTTGATTTTTTTTTTTTTTTTTTTGAGTTTTGTGAGTGTGTTAACCTTTTGGTCAGACTCTTGACTAGGAGTGGGCATAGTTCAGTTTTGGAAGAAAACTGAATCAAACTGTCTTCAAAATTCATAGTAATCGAACCAAACTATTTGTCTTTTGAACTGAACCGAACTGTTAAAGTGATTCGGTTTTAAACTAAATCATAACTAATTTTTCACTAAAAATAACTGAACTATTAAACCAAACAGAACCAAACTGATAACCATGAACCGAACTGTTTCAGTTCAGTTTTAAAACCGTTAGTTATGGTTCAGTTTTTTTTGGTTTGGTTCGATTTAGTTTGGCGGTTCGGTTTGGTTTTTGGGTTTTTTTGCCCACCCCTACTCTTGACAACAAAGACTAAGAAAATTCATAATACAATAAGCCTCTTCAATCGAAGTCTTTGTATAAAGAAGAATATCATCAATAAAAAGAAGTTGCAAGATTTGAGGACCATATTGCCTTAACTTGATTAGCTATAATATGAGAAAGTCTCTCCATATATACAAATGACAAAAATAAGTAAGGAGATGGCGGATCCGTGTCTTCATTCCAGGTGATTTTGTAGGTAGGAGAAGTAATATAATGATGAACATCTTCAATAAGTTTATCTGAAAACTTACACTCTTCTAGATAGTTCTTTATAAAGTTATAGTTAAGACGGTCAATAAGCTTTTTCAAAATTAATTTTGAAGGACATATTTTTACCTTTCATGAGGGACATAGAGTGAACTCTCTCTTAGGACAAAAAATATTATTTTATTAATAAAAATTGCTCACAATTGTGTGCTTAGAAAACAAATATAGTAGGAGTAGTAATCATGAAGATGTAGTAGTCATGTCATCTAAAGTCTACAAAATCATCTTTTCAATACAATATTTTCTTTAGCTTATAATATTAGTGTGCATACTATTACTATATGCATACACTAACTATGTTTTCTTGATAAAATTAAGGGTTAAATAAATTTATGGTCCCTAAAAATATAGCGTATTTTAATTTTAGTCCAAAGAAATAGGAAGTTTTCATCCTTATAAGAGTTTTTATTTTGTTTTATGGTCCTATGACCAAAATAATTTTTTGTATTCTTTGTTATTCTTTTCATAATTTTTTTCCAAATCTAGGATGGGTTGATTCAGGTCAACCAAAAGTAATCATTTTTTTTTTTGTGTTATCCCTTTTAATTCTTCGAAGGAGAAGATCTTAATAATATGATATTTAACCATGAGTTAAAAAAAAATGTTCCTGCCAAAATTCAAATTCGATATTTTACTTGGATAACCCTTTGTTCGGTGTATCAACATGATGAGCTATATTTTTTGAATGCAACTTTTTTTTTTCTTTTCTTTTGTAATCGGTGAATGCAACTTCTATGGTCCGAGTTAGACTGAATTAGCCTCTTGGTCAGAACTTTTTTGTAACAGAAAGTCCAATATAGATATATAAAAGTGAATATTATTATGAGAAGTGTGAGGTGAGTTAGTCCCGCATTGCTTAGAAAAATTAGAGGATCCATAAATCTAATGCCTTAAGATTTTGGGTAAAAGTGTGGTGTTCAACTCACTTGTATACTTGTTATCTGTCCAACGTAGATGATCCTCCTCCGGCTGCCCCTTGTGATCTAACAGTGGTATCAGAGTAGATGATTCGTCTGATTCCTTGTATCAAAAGTCTTTATTGGTTAGACGTCGTGTCTCATTGTCTCATTGAGTGCAGCAACAACAACAGTGCAAGTGTTTAGATGAAAAAAGATTTCGCTTGAGGGAGAGCATAAAAAATTGAATGACTCATACTTGAACTTGAGGGATAGAATGAATGTTGTGTCGACAAATGGTGAAGTGATGTGAGGTTGATAAAAATGTGGTATCCAACTCACTTGCATAATTGTTCTGAGCCCAAAATATGGATGATCCCCGACTTATCCTTAATGACCCAACAAATATTAAGAAGTACTTTAATTCAATAATATGAATACTATTGAAAAAGGAAAAATGAAAGGATGTGGAACATAACAAAACCAAAGGATATATAGCAACCCAAAATAAATAACGAGGCATACATGAAATGTAAAACAAAATCAAACCATAGAACCACAACACTAGAATGATAAGCAACAACCAAAAGGACGAAAGGAACCAATCATAGAGTTATCTAACAAGAAAGGAGGGGGTTTGACATGTTGGGAAAAACAGGCATAGAGAAAATAAGAGAGCGCAATCAACAACACAAGAATATAATGTGGAAACTCCAAATCGGAGGAAAAAAACCACGGCCGTTGTCAAAATCGACAACCAGAGAATAAACACTATGTGAAAATTATTACAACACATAGACTACCCTCAACCTTCCCTTGACCCCCAATACACCCACACTCTCCAAAGCAAATACCTAACTACATCTCTCAACCCTCTAATACAAGACTACAAGAGAAAAACAAAAAAGTCAGATATAAGCTTAAAGTGCTACTGACTGGTGCAATTATAAACAAAGAACTTAGGTCCATTATATAGTCTTGATTCCCTCACTGCTTCACCATTCTAAGCGATGTGGGACTTCTTCAATATAATTTCTTTGACCTTTTTTTTTTTCTTCATTAGCAATGTGGGACTTACATTGCAATCAACCCCAACAATCTCCACCTTGATTGTAATGGTCTTCAATCTTCATTGTCTACCCCGACAATCATTATCTTCTGCTTCCATTGTCTATACCGACAATCATACTCCACCATAAAAAAAGTATACTTCACTTGGAACTAAACCATCCCAAGATTTTTCTTCACTTGGAACCAAGCCATCCCAAGAATTTCATCTCGAAACCTCGCTGAAAATTTATGGTGGAACTTCCATGTTGGCTTTCTCCGGAAGTTCATCAGCCATCGAGATAACCGCATACCTTGCATCAATGCCAACCAAAATGCCCGCACGCTATCATCACACCTTGCATCCATGTCAACCGATGCTCATGTGTCACTTGAACAACTTCAAACATCTGTGAAACCACCTTCAGGCCATCGTTAGGCTCCAACAATTCCAGTTTAGTTACATCACCTAGTAAACCTTGTATCACTAGTCCAACCAAACTCATGTCACTAACAAGTACCCACCCGAAGATCCACAACTTAACCAAAACATGAGAATCACCGTTAGTAACAGATGCATAACCAATAATAGTAGAACTATCTAACAAGTAATCTACATACTATCTATGCATCAAAGTTCAAGAAAATACCTCGCATTGTGTTAAAAGAAACTCACCCATAACTTGAACCTTACAAGCTTTCCGTCACCGAGATGAACAACTCCACCTTCAACTAGCTCTAGGGATTCAAATTTCTTCTTCAAACACATGTGATAGGAGCTTCCAAAGTCCATGACTCAACACTCCACCGATTCCCAACTTCCACTAGCACCTCCGCATCATAATAAGTTGTTGTTTCAGACGTAACTCGAGTATTCTTATCAGTATCACCGCTTCTCCAGACTGATGTTGAGTATTATTACCACCGCATCTCCAGGCTGACCTTGTGTAACCCAAATTGCATCACCATATCCTTGACTTGATTTCCCACAAGCCAAACGTGATTCTTCCATTAGTTTTCTCTAGCCTAAACTTCACAGCGGACTCCCTACTCCTGAATCAAACCAAGAGCTCTGATACCAGTTGTTGGGAAAAACCGGCATAGAGAAAATAAATGAACGCAATCAACAACACAAGAATATAACGTGGAAACTCCAAATCGGAGGAAAAAAACCACGGCCGTTGTCAAAACCGACAACCAGAGAATAAACACTATGTGAAAATTGTTACAACACATAGACTACCCTCAACCTTCCCTTGGCCCCCAATACACCCACACTCTCCAAAGCAAATACCTAACTACATCTCTCAACCCTCTAATACAAGAGTACAAGAGAAAAACAAAAAAGTCAGATATAAGCTTAAAGTGCTACTGACGGGTGCAATTATAAACAAAGAACTTAGGTCCATTATATAGTCTTGATTCCCTCACTGCTTCACCATTCTAAGCGATGTGAGACTTCTTCAATATAATTTCTTTGACCTTTTTTTTTCTTCATTAGCAATGTGGGACTTACATTGCAATCAACCCCAACATGACAAACCACTCGTAGAAACAGCAATGAGAATTAATTTACTAAAAAATTAATCACTTTCAAGATATATGAGAACTTAATTTATTCGATCCACATGGCATTGCCTTAAGATTTTGTGGTAAGAGCTGAGACCTACTTTACCTTTTCATAATTTGATAATTTGAGGGTATTTACCCATCAACCAATGAGAACAAACTATATAAGTGAATTTGCACGTGGTATCCACAACTAACTTGTAACAAACTTTTAGATTTTCATGTGAATTTGCATATTGCTTGTTTGTTATGGGTTGATGGATAAATACCTCAAATTATGATGGAGTAAATTAGAAAAAACCTCTCATAAATTTATTATTTCGGGGATGAACTAAATTTTTCTATAGATAATCTGTACACCAATTTGCTAATTGCATTGAGATGAAGCATTGACTTTCCATTATTCTAAAGATATAGACAAATTCAATCAATAACATTATTACTAGAATAAAACTTTATATGTGAAATCTACCTTGGAACATGTTTACGCGTTAACCTTTTTGATTTAGGATGCTAAAGTTCCAATTTGCTAACTAATTGTGATTGTGATAATAATATGATGTCAATTAAGCATCTAGGAAAGAAAACAAAAGACACAGCTAATAAGCAAATAAGAAAAGATACAAATTATTAAGGATTTTTAAATTTAAAAAATTTGGTACTTGTTGCAAACATATGCATCATCATTCACATGAAAGATTACTGGTTATGGCCATAGCAAACAAAAGAATAGACAAAAACACATTGGCCCATGAATTCTTCCATTCGTTTGCTCAATAACTATCTTTGTGTTTCAAATTGTAGTCCGCAGCTGTAATTTTGCGCAATAGCGCGAGGGACTACATTTTTCTCATTTTGACGCAATACAAATGTTTGTAGTATAATCGCAAATGCGCACCGTAATTTAAAAAATATGATTAACGTCTAAGTCTTAACATAACATAATGCCTGGAACGCGCGACCTGTGTGGATGCACGAGTATAGTATATCATTAGTTGTAACATTTAGAAGACAATGTCAGATTGCATTCAAGTTGTTAGCAAACCATATGTAAATTTGCAGCATATTAACATAGCAATCAATAGAGGTCCATAAAATAATTAAAGAAACTAACTAAATTATAAAACATAAAATTTTTAACATATGAGTCATCTAGAAAAACTAATTTAACATAATGTAAAAAAAATAAAAAAATATCAAAGAGATAAATTTTCAAATTGGTTTGAATGTTGTAGGAGAAGATGTCAAAGGTAAAACCTGAGAAGAACTTGAAGGAACCTTTTTGCTTTCTGTAACTTTTGTTACATAAGTTGAACTTTTAACCTCAGATTCTGGAACAGAATCATGATTCTCTTCTAATGTTTTTCTTCTAGATTCTTCCATCAATCTTCTATACCATTTCTCTTCTGCATCTCTTAAAAACTTGAACTTTGGTGGTGGTGAAGATCTAAACAACCTGTTGAATTCAGATTCTGCTGTAGATTCAAACAAAGGATTATTAAACCCTTGATGCTTATAAGATTCAAGAGGGTCTAAAGAACACTTCATAGAAGAATCGATAAAATCACTTAAACTCTTCGTTCTCGAACCTTTTCGACTTCTACCACACTTAGATTTACCATCTTCAGATTCCAAATCTTCTTTAGTTTCTTCAGTAATTGTAAACAAAAATCTTGGTGGACCAGGAAGATTATGCAACCTCATTAATTCCAATTCCAAACTTTCTTCACCATTGGATTTCAAAAGCATATCTTTACCATTAACACCTAATTCCAAATCTTGTTCATGATTTGTAGCTTCTTTGTCTCTAATTACACTATTAGTAGTGTCATTAGCATGCAAAGAACATGATGATTTCTTCCAACACAACCAATAAGACACTCCTTTTGAATAATTACTTTGTTCCATTTCAATATCTAAATTTGTTCTTCTCTTCTTCCACCACAAGAAATAGAAAATTTGCACAAATAAGCAAAGTATGAAGAACCCAAAAACAAGGCTTAATGTTAGACATAAACCACCAAAAGCCATGACCTATTTTTATGTTGTTGGAAATTTCACATCTTCATCTATATTATCAAATATCAAATATACTATAGTCTAAGATATAGAAGAAAAAAAGAAGCAAAATTAAAGGCCCAAATGTTTCGGTGATATTAAGGAAATAAATAAAAATAATATCCGACAACAAAATCTAATTACCTAGGAGTTAGCTAAAATTTAAAACACTAGAGGATGGACCATGCAGCTTCTTGGAGTGAAGGACTAATGTTTGAAAGATATTGGTACTTTTTTTTTAGACTCCCCAAACACACCCTAGCTTAATGGGAATTTTTTTCTTCTACGGGGAAAGTCTTACCATACAATTTTATGGCTTATGAGTTGTGTCAATTGACACATTTATCATCAAAACGCGGAAATCAAGAAGCTAAAGCCACAAAACTTATATAAACATAAATAACAAAATAAGTGTCACTATCTAAGGAAAGGAAAATAAATATATTTTGATGAAAAAGTATAGGTTATAAAGAGAGAGCTTTTTTTGTGGAGTTGTCAGTTGTGTGATAAGGGTGGGGGGTGGGGGGTGTGGGAGTAATTTTTTGCAAAATTTGGATGGAATTGGAGAGCACGTCACATGAGTTGGTAAAGGCGTATGTGTCACTATTGTCAACTAAAGAGAAAAGATATGTACTGAGAAAAAAAATCACTTATTTATGTAAATATATGATTTTATTTTTAGGAGAAAAAAATATATTGATTTTGTTAACAAGATTGAACATGTAGAAACATAGAGAAAGATAAAACCCTTGAACTTAGGGTTTCAATAGAATGAACAAAACTTAGAAACATAAGAGTTACAATAGAGTATATAAACTAAAGATTTGAAAAGACCACACTACCCTTACATAATAATATAATAATTACTATTCTCTAACATCCCCCCTCAAACTCAAGATGCAGTGATAGGGAGCATCGAGAGTTTGTCAATCAAGAAACGAAAACGTTTAATAGAATGCGTCTTCGTGAACAAATCAGCAATCTGCAAGGATGAAGAAATAAAAGGCAAAGTTATGGTTCCATGCTGAAGATGATGACGAGTGAAATGACAATCAATTTCAATGTGCTTAGTGCGTTCATGAAATACTGAGTTATGGGCAATTTGAATGGCACTTTTGTTGTCACAATACATAGGAGTTGGTTCAGAAAGAGCAACACCCATATCAGAAAGTAACCAACGCAACCAAACAATTTCAGTTGTCGTGGATGCCATAGCACGATATTCAGCTTCAGTAGAAGAGCGGGAGACAATGTCCTGCTTTTTGCTCTTCCAAGAAATGAGAGAATCTCCAAGAAAGATACAAAACCCTGTGGTAGACTTATGGTCGGTAGGATCACCAGCCCAATCTGCATCAGAGTAAGCACGCAACTCTAAAGAAGAAGATGATGGAAACAAAAGGCTTTGAAACTGAGTTCCCCGAAGATAACGAAGAATGCGAAGCACGGCTGCCCAATGCACAGTAGTGGGAGAAACAACAAACTGACTCACAACATGCACCGCATAAGCAATATCAGGTCTAGTAATAGTGAGATACACCAAACTTCCAACCAGAGTACGATACAAAGTGGGATCTGATAGAGGAACGCCATCAGATGGAACATATTTCACATTCAACTCTAGAGGACTATCTACTGCTCGAGTATCAGAGAGGCGAGCCTGCTCAAGAATGTTGGCAATATACTTGGATTGAGATAGAAGATAACCCCGAGGAGAGTATGCAACTTCGATTCCCAAGAAATAGCGAAGAGGGCCCAAATCCTTCATCTCAAATATTTTTGCTAACTTTATTTTCAATTCATTAATTCCATCAACATCATCACCTGTAATAATCATATCATCGACATATAAGGAGAGTATAATACGACCATGAGAAGTTGTCCTAACAAATAAAGCAGAATCATAATCACTAGAGCTGAATCCAAGAGATATAATTACAGTAGAGAACTTCTCAAACCAAGCTCGGGGAGCTTGTTTTAGACCATATAATGCTTTCTTCAACTTACACACTTCCTCCTGATTATGAGAAACACCTGCTGGAGGTACCATATAAACTTCCTCTTGAAGATCACCATTTAGAAAAGCATTTTTAACATCCATTTGAAAAATATGCCACTGACGAACAGATGCAACAACAATAAGAGTACGAATAGTAGTCATCTTGGCCACAGGAGCAAATGTTTCTTCATAATCTATACCATATTGTTGAGAGAATCCCTTAGCCACTAAACGAGCTTTGTAGCGCTCAACCGACCCATCAGACTTGGTTTTAATCTTGTATACCCAACGAGACCCAATAGGACGTTTTCCTGGTGGAAGAGGTACTATGTCCCAAGTATTTGTCTTGTGCAAAGCAGCAAGTTCCTCATCCATAGCCTTCTGCCAAAGGGGATCAATAATAGCTTCTTGATAGGAAGATGGCTCAAATAAACTGTGAACAGAGGTTAAGAAAGAAGCAAAAGAAGCAGAATAAGTTGAATAAACAAAATCAGGCAACTGAGTAGACTTACGATCACGAAGAGGATAACGAGGAGGAGGAGGTAGTGGTGGTGACGGAGGAGGTGCAGTAGGAACAACAGTCACGGGAGGTTGTTGAGTAGTCGTTGGGGCAGAAGGGACATATGTATCTGGAGTAGCACTAGTATCATCCCTGCAGTTCTCAAGATTACAATCACTAGAAATATCATCATCAATGCCAAAAGGATCAATATTAATTAGTTCAGACATGCTAGGAGTATTCGAATCAGAGGAAAGAGAGAAAAAAGGTATGTGCTCAAGAAACACAACATGACGAGAAACATACAATTTTTTACTTGAAGGATCATAACAACGATAACCCTTTTGACCTTCACCATAACCAAGAAAAAACACATATTGTTGAACGAGGAGACAATTTATTACGTTCTACTTGTGGACGAAGAACAAAACAAGTAGAACCAAAGACTTTCAAAGAAGAATAATCAGGAGTGAAACCATACAACTTTTCAAAGGGAGACAAACCTGCGGTGATTGATGACGGAATTCTATTAATAACATGAACAGCTGTGCGAATTGCTTCGCCCCAAAACTCACATGGAACTGAAGCAGACAATAAAAGTGAACGAGCAGTTTCAACAATATGACGATGTTTCCTTTCAGCAACGCCATTTTGTTGAGGAGTATCGGTACAAGAAGTTTGATGAATAGTACCATCATAAGCAAGTAACTCAGAAAATTTATTAGAAGTATACTCACCACCTAAATCACAACGAAAACACTTTATGACAGCATTATGTTGGGTTTTAACCATAGCACGAAACATATGATAAATATCAAAGAACTCAGAACGATTTTTCATAAGATAAACCCAACAATAACGAGTATGGTCATCAATAAATGAGACATAATATCTTGACCCACCTTTGGTAAGAACCGGTGATGGACCCCACACATCAGAATGAACCAAATCAAAAGGTGCTTTGGACACAGAAACACTTTTGTTAAAAGGCAAGGCAGAAAATTTTGCAAGTTTGCAACCACAACAATCAGAAATATCATTAATTTGCAATTTTCCTAAAGCTCCAGTAGAGGCTAAATATTTTAATCTAGATGCTGAAACATGACCAAGACGAGAATGCCACAAATAAAATTTAGAAGATGATAAATTCAAACGAAAAGATGATAAATCAATAGTGGAAGTAGAAGTTGAGGCTACGGTATCTGGAACTTTCAGCTCATCCAAAACATAAAGTCCCCCATGTCTACGACCACTCCCAATCAACCTCCCAGATTGTGTATCCTGCACATAACAATGAGTGGAAGAAAACATAACCGAGTAACCAGAATCACACAATTGACTAACAGAAACAAGACTCAACGTGTGATTAGGAATATAATAAACATCAGAAAGAAACAAATTAGACGTGGACACTGACCCAACTCCTGCTATTGGCATAGGAGTACCATCAGCAGTCATAACTGACATGGATGACTTAGAATTTAAAGACAAAAAAGACTTATGATCATATGACATATGATGAGATGCTCCAGAATCAAGGATCCATATAGAAGAAGATATACCTGACAAATTAGATGGGGTTAAACCTTCCATAGACGAGACAGAAGTAGCATGTGGCTGAGTGGCAAGAAACTTTTGGAACTGCTTAGCAAGATCAAATACTCGTGAAGTAGTCTCACATGGATATACACAATCAATACCAGAATTAATAGGGAAAGGAGCAACCAAAGAATGAGTCATAGCCATATCAAACTTCAACAATAAATCAAACACTAAAAAAAATCAACCAAATATCACAATGATAAATCCACAATGCAAAATCCAAGAATCCAATTAATCATCTACCACCAGTAGTTATACTTCAAGTGCCAAATACAATAACAGAATGAAATTATGCAAATAGATTCGGTGGGTCTCCAACAAATTGACTTCCTAATTGACTTTATCCCAACAATAACTTTATCCCAAATTGATTTCCAACAACCAATGAAGTACCGACCTTCAATTCTTGATCAACGGAAAAAAAAAATAATAATTTGCAGCGGCATAAATCCAATTTTTCAATTTGCAAAAGCTCGTTTATCTCTTCAGCGGAAGCACCGCAACTCTTTATTTTCTTTCTATTATTACCAATCAACCAAGCTCTTTGATACCATGTTAACAAGATTGAACATGTAGAAACATAGAGAAAGAGAAAACCCTTGAACTTAGGGTTTCAATAGAATGAACAAAACTTAGAAACATAAGAGTTACAATAGAGTATATAAACTAAAGATTTGAAAAGACCACACTACCCTTACATAATAATATAATAATTACTATTCTCTAACAGATTTGATTATTGTATGATGATTTGATTTTTGTATGATTTTTGTATCATTTTGATTTTGAATTGTGTGTATCATCAATCAATGTTCTCACAAGAAAGATATATCTCAAATATTTTTATAAAATAGTTTTTAATTTTAGATATTTTAAAATTTTATTATTAAAAAAATTGTAACCTAATTTTATCTTATTTTGACAAAAAATTGTAACCTAATTATAAAATAGTTAAAATGACTTTTGATAAAAAAATAATTAAACCGATTTGAAGGTTTTTTTTATAAGGTTTTTTTTCTAATTTGAGTCATTCATAATTTAAAGGTATTTACTCATCAACTAATGAGAATAAACTATATACGAATCCAAAAGTTTGTAACAAATTAATTGTGAGTACCACATGTAAATTCACTTATGTGATTTGTTCTCATTAGTTGATGGATAAATACCCTCAAATTATGAAGGGGATAGACTGGACCTCGCCTTTTTATAAAGCATTTTCTTTAATAAAAAATTATAACAAAAAGATTAAACAGTTTAAAAATCATTTGAAAAAAAAAATATAAAAATGGCAAGGGTAGAACTAGGGCCGGGTTGAGATTGAGATGAGATTATAATTGGTAAACATGTAAATTAAATTGGTACTTTAAAGTGAGTTGAGAATCACATTTCAAGTCTATTTGTAGCTTGCTGAAAATGCATAAAGCATTTTAAAAACTTGCAAAAGAAGGACAAGTTATGTTATATGTGGGGATGCCAATAGTGCTCACAATTATTTGATGAAATTTGATTTATATTCCTGAAAGCAATTAGGAAGATAACAAATGTTCTTTGTCGAGCCTTACAAAAATAAGATTATGATGTAATTAATGATATGGATTTGGTTCGTTCAACAAAGTGTCTTATTCAAAACTTAAGATAAAATAGTTAGGATAATTTACTAATAATGACTTCTTTTTGTGAGACACATGATATTGAAATTCTAATCTCAATGATCATTCAAATGCATGATTTCACCAAATCCAGGTCACATGAGTGTTTACATCAATATCCAACCTGATTTCACCAAATCCAAAAGTACAATCTTGTGAAGGATTTTGAACCCAAAAAATCGTCAATTTTATCTCTTATATTATAAGCTTGTCCCGTTTTGCTATTATTAACCCTAATTTTTTTCCCGCTCATTTTCCCTATCATTTTACCCTAACATTAATTCAAATAAAATGTTAAAAAATACCTCACTAAGAATCAAACCCACAACTTTTAACTCACCGTGTTAAATATTTATTATTATTATTAGCTTCCTATATTATTATTATTATTATTATTATTATTATTATTATTATTATTATTATTATTATTATTATTATTATTATTATTATTATTATTATTATTGTTATTATTAATTCAAATAAAATATTAAAAAATATCTCAGCAAGAATCGAACCCACAACCTTTAACTCACCATGCTAAATATTTATTATTATTAGCTTCCTACTACTACTATTATTATTATTATTATTATTATTATTATTATTATTATTATTATTATTATTATTATTATTATTATTATATTCTAAACTTGCTCCAAAATGCTAACCCTAAACCTTTTTTTTCCCTCTCATTTTTCCTCTCTTTTTCATGTGGTCCATTATATTAAAAAAAAAAATACAAATTTGTCTAGCATGAAAATCGAACCCGCATCCCTTTACTTTTTTCTTTTGCGATGACTATATTAATAAGAGTCACGGACAATCTCTTAAGCATGTTGGGATATATCTTTTGTCGACAATGTTTTTACATGGACAGTTGTATGTTGCAACTTCAAGAGTTATTTAAAGAGAATGATTAAAAATATTGATTATCGATGAAGACGGTGAAAATACGAATAAAACTTCCAATGTAGTATATAAAGAAATATTTCGTAATACACCATAATTTATGTTGTATGAACATTTATCTAAATTTATTGTCGAACCAATATTTAATGGTACTCGACTTTTTATATACGTTTTAGTGTTAACAATTTATATCTTATTTTTTTTCATATTACTGCTGATTAGACCCGTGCACCGCACGAGTCAAAGTTCTAGTTGTTTAGTTATGCTTCTTTTTAGGGTAACCTAATCTATTAAATTAAAACATCCAAGATAAAATAACAACATTTTGTAAATTAAAATAAAACATCACAAGATCAGTTGTCATCCTCATCAAATGACGATCCATTGACTGATACTTCAGTTGCTTCATTGTCACTAACTTCATCACCAGAGCCATAATTTGCAAGGAATATTCTAACAACAACATAATGGGAGAGTGCAAAGGGAGAATTGGAGAAATTAGACTTAATAAAAGAGGGGTATTTTGGGGATATTGGGGGGTTGGGGTTGTATGAAGTAGGAGCCTATATTTCAGGTACAGCCCACCATAATAATAAGCCCAATTTGTATCTATTTAAACCCGAATCGTGCTTTTCGCACCCCATAAAATTCCCCAGTCACCCCCTGAAATGACCAAACTATCCCTCTCGCTTTTTAGGATGCAAGCACTTTTTTGCACTCTAAGTAGTAAGTGACAATATTTGTAACTCAAACTCAACGTCTGCACCCTCTAGAATAAAAAAAATCATGAGAAAATGAGTTCGCATTCTAGGAAGCGAACTCAGCTTACAGTTTTCTATCTAGAAAGCGAAATCTTTTTTTCATGATTTGTTTTCATTCATAGGGGGCGATGAAATTGGATTTGAGTATAAAATATTGTCACTCGCTATGTTGAGTGCAAACTGAAACCCAATTTGCTATTTAGAGTGCGAGGTCAGTTTACATTTTTACACTTTAACTAGTGTACCTTATAAAAATGTGGCCACTCTCTTAGAGCATCTCCAATAGTGATACTACTTTGGGTATTATACATTACTAACAAAGAGTCCCTACAATGTCATGTAATACTTATGCAACTTATACATATTTTGCTCCAATGGTCTTACCACTTTGAATATCATACATTAATAATTAGTGAGTGGTCCCTCTTATATTTATGTTTTTAACGGTGCCTTATTTAAGGTATTGTATCATCAATTTTGATACCCTCCATGTCACATCATGAAACTCCGATGATAAAAATAAGGCTTAATTAGTCTATTGATCCCTTAAAGACATTTTAGGTTTCACAATGGTCCCTTAAAGAAAAATAAGGCCCGGATCGGTCCCTTAAAGAAAAGAAAGATCCAGATTGGTCTCTTAAAGACATATTTGTTTGTCATACTCATATTGGTCATTTTTGTTAAATTTTAACCTCGGATATAACAAAAAAATTCAATGGTCAAAATTTTAAAAATTAATAAGGTCTTTGGTGGACCACATACATTTAATGAGATCCACAATTCAGTCAATTAAAACTAACGTTTTTTTGTAAAAAATTGACGGAAAAGACCAATGTGACAAACAAATGTGTCTTTAATGGACCAATTCAGACTTTTTTCTTTTCTTTAAGGGACCATTGTTAAACCTAAAATGTATTTTAGGGACCAATAGACTAATTAAGTCTACAAATAAATAAGGTATGTATCATTAGCTTATGAAACTCTCTATGATACGCTTATCGGAGATGCTCTTATATCATATTTTAATTTACCACCGAAGCGATTGTGACATTATCGACGAATCACACACACACCGTAAATATTCCTATACTAAATTACTACATTATTTGATGTTTGATATGACCAAGTTTACATTTTTACTTGCAATAGACATATATCAAGGTAACAAGAGTTGAAATATCAGAGACGCGCACATATCTCAGAGGGTGTGAGAAGTAATTTTTATTTTATTTTTTTGACTGCGAAGTAAAATTCTTTTAACCCTAACAATATTTTGTTTTGTTTTCACACCGACCGACCCACATAGTTCATGACTTCCATCTTCTTCTATATTCAATACCTAACTTGTTCTTTTCAAAAAACCACTTATTAGGGTTTTAATCTTATTATTATTACTTGAACCATGGAAGCTTTTCAAGAAACCATTGATGATGATTTCTGCAATTGGAATTGGATAGCCTCAGAACTCAATTATGACTTATTATCGAGCATGGAATTCTCGGAAACCACCGAATCCAACGACGACGACGACTCCGATGATTTCTGCAATTCAATCCTCTCTCAATTCGGAAACTCCTCCGATGATGACGATCAAATCATCTGCGCCGTTATCGTTGCGATGTCAAAATCATTGAAAGAAAAAAAAGTACCTTGTTCACCAGTTGCTTACTTGTATGCCACATGCTCTTCCTTGGATAATCTCGAACCCCCTGACTTCCTCATCGACGCGCTTTTCATTATCCTCTCCATGGTTATCGTTAGAGTTCCTGTCTCTGTGTTGAAGAAGAAGAAAGAGTACTTGTCCAAACTCGTCCTAAGAATCCTCCAATATCGTTTAGCTACTAAGACCTCAATTATTCTTGGATTGAAGTGGTTCTCCTATTCTTTAACTTACACCGACGGTCTCATCTGGTCTCATGTTTCTCCGTTTATCTATGTTTTGCTAGGGTTTCTAACTGATTCACGACGCAAGGTAAATAACTAAAGTTTTATGTTAATTGTATTTTTTATAAGCTATTTTCTCATAAACTACCTTGAAAAGTAAGTTTATAATAATGCATAAAACTTATTATTTATTTGTATAAGCTCAAAAATAAGTCAATCCAAACATACCCAAATAATACTACATTGACAAGCTTAAAAATAATATGGTATGTTTGGTTTCACGTTCCCACAGCCCATACTCGCGTTTGGTTCTCTTAACGCAATTCTAGTTTTCTTTGAGTATGTTTGGTTTGCTTTTCATAAATTGATTCTGTCTTCTTAAAGCGATTCTACCAAAAGCTACAAATCGTAGCTTCCACGTTTAACCCAAAATCAATTCTTCACTCTTGTGAGGTCATAGCTGCATAATTCCTTTTATTCCTACACTACCCTTCATAGCTATCATCAATCACCCCCACCGGGATTCATTGTGAACATTCACAGCCACACAATCAGGCTCCACTACACAAACGTCTATGCTAATATGTGGAAAATGGAAGATGAAATATCAAGAATAAATGTTTATGAAACATGGAGAAAAAGATTTGAGTGATGGGAGAAGAACATTGAGAGATGATGGAGGAAGAAGAAAGGTTTGAATCTGAGATGTAAACTTGAGGTATAAAACTATGGAAATTTCTGGAAAAATGGAGGTGGGTGGTGGCGTGGTGCCATTGAGAGAGAGGGACACATTTGCATTGGATTTTTCTATTGGGTTTGGATGTTTTTGTTTGAAAAATCACAAAACACTATTGGGCTGAATTTTCATATAGAGTGGTCCAATAAAAATTAGGACCTTTTGGTAATTTACATTTTAAAAGCAATTTTAATTCAAATTATCCAAACAACATATTTTATAAATTGATTCTACAATAAAGACATCCAAACATAAATCACTTTACACTCAACTCACTTCTAACCAAAATCAATTCTACAAAATCAATTCACTTAGAATCAATTCTGGCCACCGCACAACCAAACACACACTATATATATTTGCATAACTTGTTTTTCATAAGCTCTATCCAAATGGGCCCTATATAATAATCACCTTATGCATAAGCACTTCTATGATAAGAGGAGCTTATGCCATAACTGCTTAATTAAGCTGTTTATCCAAACAGGCCTATGAGCTGGTTGGTGTGTGTAAGCATAATTAATGTTGTAGACCATGGGTGCATTGGGAGATAATGTTTTGTAGCAAGGTTACATGACTTATGATTGGTTTTTGCTTCTGTTAGGATGTTTGCTAAATAATCATGGTACATACTAGAATGTTGTGTACTAATTAGATCTTTAAACAGGTCAGACAGCAATCTCATTTGTGTCTCCGTGATGTATTGTTGAACTTTCAAAATTCTCCACTATTGTCTCCTTTAAGCGAATACATATTTGAAAGGTGTATACTGCCAGCTGCTGATGATCCAACTAAGGGAGTCAAACCACTTCTGTATATTCTTGATGCCTTGGAGAAATGTCTTCCTATTTTGTCATCTGAATACCAGACCAGTGTTCTTAAGTACTTCAAAAGTGTCTTGGATATGAGTCAACCCCGAGTCACAAGGCGTATAACTGATGTTTTGATGTTACTCTGCCTTTATCCAACATCGGAGTTTTCCCCTGACGCACTACTTGAGTTGTTAACATCATTTGCTCGCTCTATCTCATCAAATGAAATGTCATTGTCTGGAGATGGAATGACAGTTACTGTTCGCTTGCTTGATACTGGAATTAACAAAGTTTATTCTCTTAACAAGCAAATATGCGTAAGCGAGTTGCCTACTTTCTTTAATGCTCTCAAAGGTATGACTGATATCATGAATTCTATTATGTTTCTACATATAATAATTACCTGTTTTCATATGGCAACTATATAACTATACTCTTTACTTTTATGTTTGCAGATGTTTTGACATCTCAACATGAAGAGGCCATATGTGCAGCCACCACTGCACTCAAGAACATTATCAATTCTTGCATCGATGAAACTTTGATTAAACAAGGAGTGGATATCATAACATTGGAGGAAAACAAAAAATCAAGGACGTCTGGACCAACCATTATTGAAAAAATTTGTGCAACTATTGAGAGCTTACTTGATCATATCTATGTTGGTGTCTGGGATAGAGTATTTGAAGTTGTTTCATCCATGTTTCATAAATTAGGTAATTTGATTGTCACCAGTCTTGTTTTCTTTTGGTTACACATTGGTAATTATTATTCCTTCTTTGGGTTTTTCTGTTAGCTTTGGACATACAATTTTAGCACTCCCACTATTCAAATGATAACTCGGTGTACACTTCCTGTTACTGATTTTGAAGATCTCAATTATTTATTATCAATGCATGCAGGAAGTTATTCTCCTTACTTAATGCGAGGAATACTTAAAAACTTGGAGTACATGCAGAAGCTACCTGATGAAGATTTTCCCTTTAGGAAACAGGTCTACCTATCTTTTCTATGCTCCTTTTAATTTTCACAGAACTTGGAGTACCCAACATCTTATACAATGAGCTTGAATATGTTCCATCCTCCTAACAGAACCACATGTCTCAAATTTGAACAGTTTCTTGTACAAACTGATCTTTAAAAATTTGGATACCTACTGAGTTATATTATTATGATCTAAAACATTTAAAAGCAAATGGATAGTTTTTAACAACCCTGTTATTTATTCTAGATGACCAACCTGGTTTATCCCGTAAAATGTATTTTAAAAAGGGCATGAGGTGATGAGTGACGCATACAATCTACCAATAATAAAAATAACCATTCAGAATCTCTGTACTGATTTTTTAATGATTTGTATAAATTGCATTAAAACTTTCTTAGTTTCATTTCTTAACCAATATATCAAGTTATTCGTTGTAGGGGAATTTGGGAATTTATCTGATTTTTGAATTTTGTTTTTGTATGACAAATTTCTGATGTGGTACTGGTACATTCTATAAAACGCAGCTACATGTATGCCTTGGATCAGCTCTTGTTGCAATTGGACCAGAAAATTTGCCATCCTTTGTACACAACCTGAATGTGGAAGCTGAAGATTTATCTGAAGCAAATATATGGTAGAGCTTTCCTATATAACATTATTGTTTTGCATGATATTATCCATGTCTCGGTATTCTTGAAGACATATATGTTGAGCATGGTTTTCAATTATTTCCTAAACTTTTATGAAGATTAATTTAAATGGTAATATGACTGACGACTCTTTAGCTTGTAGAGGGATAAGTCAGAGAGACTATCTTTATCCCAAATGTTATTTGCAGCTGATATTATTTTGGCTGCTAGTCTTAATTAAGTAAAACTGCATCAAAAACACCTGATACTAGAATGGTTCACTCGGTAGCTTTGAATACATTAAATAAATTCTGCTCATATATTATCTAACCGGCTAACCCTAAATCATCTATAGGTGTAGATAGAGGAATATGACTTCCTTTGATTGTTGCTCTAAATGCTATCACTGCTCAAAATGTCCTGTACAGTCTCATTATGAAAAGAAATCAAAGAATATTGGGCTAGTCCTGTTGATCCTAATTTATGGAGTATATTCTTTAGCCTTGTTTGTAAATGGGTCGATTGATATTTTTCCAATAATAATGATGATGGAATCACACAAGTAACACTGATGATGTAGCTTCTTTAAGATAACCTGTCACTGTGATTATTTGATTAAACTGGTGATGTTGCATGTTATTCATAATGTCAATTGTTTGTCATTATTTATATTATTATTATTATTATTATTATTATTATTATTATTATTATTATTATTATTATTATTATTATTATATCTTCTAATAATGGTACAAGTCTATTTCCTCAACACTCTTCGGTTGTGTTTGGCTTCTTCCTAGTGACTTTTTTTTGCTGCTACGCTACCCTAGCCATTATTTGTCGCAACGAAGAGTGCTTTGCCTCCTTGATCTCTTTGTTTGCCTATTAGAATGACAAATACAAACCTTTAGCTTGGAAATATGGCATTTCAATTGATGGGAATCCAAGAAAAATTGAGTGAAAATTTTGTCAAATATGATAACTGGTGAAATTGTGGGAGGTTGCATTACTGATGTGATGATGTGAAGAAGCAATAAGGAATAAGAAGTCAAACCTTTGTTTTGTTAACTCAAAATAAGCGGGAAACATGAGTCAAAGTCAAGATAATTTATGTTACATGTAATTTATTGTTGGTAGTTTCATGTTTTTTATTCGTTATTTCTAATTCGTTTAATGTTTTTGTTTTGCAGATAATTTCTATCTCTTTGCTGCTTCAAGATTTTTTTTTATCTATTGGCACATTAAGAATGAATTAGAATATTCAATTTATTTTATTTTTTTTAGATTAAAAAATTATTTTGTTAGGTAGTGGTGTGTTGGAAAGTATCAAAATATTAAATATTTATTGTTATTAGTGGTGTGTTAAGAATGATTGTCCTGATTTTATTAGTAATAAATTGTCATATTTTAATTGTTTTGGGTATTAAAACACATATTACAAAATCATAATCCTTATGAAATTTGTTATTTTGTAAATTTATTTAGTTTTATGAAATTTAAATTATATTGTAATTATATTGTTTTATAGAGATAAATAAAATAAATAAATTTTTGTGAGCAGCACTGAAGCTAAAATAAATAAACTTACTATTTGTGCAGGGCGGAAGCTAAAATAAATGCCAGAGATTCATCGTAAAAAAACTATTGGATTATAAATTTATTCATATTTTTAATACTATCACATCTCTTATATTAAAATTAGATATTATTAATAGATGGATTATAGTTTTCGAAAAAATATATTTAGAATTTTAATATTAGGATCGAATGAATTTAAAATTATGCTTTTACAAACATCTTCAATTGAGTCTGCGTGAAATCAAAATCACATTTTTTAATCTTTTAATTTTTTTTGGTCACCATATTATTAGTGCACATTATCCATTAGCAAAAGCTTTGCTAATGACTACATTGAGAAAACATAAGCATTTTTGCATGTTCATGTGTTTTATGAGTATTCATGCCTCTTATATTAAGAGCCCACCTAGGAAGCAAGGTTGGAAGATTCTCACTAATCAGATACTATTATTTTTAAAAAAGTATGAATCGGTCACAACCCAACTTTTGTTTGGCTTAATATCCGTGTTCACATGTATTTGTCAAAGGTTGAATAAGACGGAGAGTTGTGGATGACTTGAATTTGAATATCCGTATTTGGGAAGATTTCGTTGCTTAGGAATCCGCTCAATCCATATGTAACTTCTATCCAACTAGGAAATTCACATTTTTTTTTTGTACATTTAGAAGACATCTCACACATGCGAGTGGAAGGGAATTGGAACGCAATTTGATCTCTGAAAATCTCCAACAAGATGAAAATTCTGATTTGACATATTGTGCGGGGGAGTTTGCCAACTCAGTGCAATCTTCAACGAAAACATGTTAATTGTTCTAATAGCTGTCCTATGTAACAAATTTCAAGAAATTCAATCATCTATGTAATCAAATACTCCATCCGTTCCTCAACTTTGGTATTTTTGTTCCAAAACATTGGTATTTTAAAAACTCAATGTATAATTCACTCAAAGTGAAAAGGTGTATCTTGCTACCTTAGATCTTCATGTTTTTAGGTGGGTCTAAGTTAGCAAACCCATATATATATATATATATATATATATATATATATATATATATATGTTAATTTAAAAATTTTCGCTAACAAAAATTGTATTTTTATATGCTATTTTCTCATAAACTACAATGAAAAATTTATAATAATACATAAAAACTTATTCATTTATATAAGTTATTTTGCATAAGCCTAAAAATAAGCCAACCCAAACATGACCATAGTGAGTCATCGTTGTAGTTTTATTAAACTTGCCATCAATTCAAAACATATATAGTGATTTTTGAATATTTTTGAATTAATGAGTAACTAATAATCCTGTTTGAATTAATATTTCAAAATAAAAACAAAGATGAGAATTAATATAGTATAAAATAAAATTTATTTAATTACATGTTGTTGGGTATGTGTTGTAAAACGGTTTACTGACATTGTAAAAAAACAGAAAACGATTTTTTCAAAAATGGCAATGAAAACAATTATTGGCTGAGTCGCGTACTAGGTTGCTTTCTTTAAGACGTTTCGCGGAACTACTCGAATAGTGCACTGTAGTATATCGACCGCGAAGTCCCCAGGATAAAACAACCGTTTTCAAAGAAATACCGAAGCACTACTGCACTGCAGTGATCAGACAGAATTACACCACATATGGTTCGAAACACCGAACCACTCTAATTGATATACGAATATCAATTATGTACGGCAACAACCGTTCGATAATTGAAACAACATAATATATTTCGAAGAAGAAAAATAGAGAGAAGGAAAAAGCAGAATATTCTCAGAATGCAGAGAAAAAATGAGCAACTTTAAACTGAAGAAGAAAAACAGTAAAAAAGTAATACTAGTATATCACAAGGCCTAAGCCCGGTCCGAGCCAGCCGAACGGCGGCAGCGCGGGTGTGATATTCGACATGGTGTGCAGTCTCCCTTTCTTACAAAAATGAGTACTCCAAGGGCACGCCCTTAGTTGTCACTTTGTAGTATATAAACACTACCAAGAAGTGTGATCTTAACAATGTGGGACTCAAAGAGCCTTTTTTCAATTCACACTATACATGATTCTAACACTTTGTGTTTATTTTAATACCAAGTTTCCTCCAAATTCTCATCATGTTGCAACAGTATGTTTAACCATGGAAGATAGATCAATGTTGATGTTGCTTGTGAGAAGGCAGTGATAATGGCAATGTGAGGGTTAAGGTAAGAGCTTCCATAATTTAGTATGTGATTACTTGTAAGATTTTGTTCTTCAAAAAAAGAGAAGGATGAACACCTTATTGGTTTAGATATTCCCAACTTCTATTATTATTAGAGTTGAGTATACAGATCAAGGTACGAGTTGATCAGTTTAACTTGTACTTCGCACGGATGTAAGATCAATTTTTATTTGTCCGTTTATATTTTGTCATTGTGGGTTGGACTGTTAAAATCGTGGGTTATGCGGGTTAAATCCGCGGGTTAGCGGGTAGGGATGCTCAAATCCAAACCAATCTAATTAAAATCCACAAACTGATAAAAAATCGAAAACCGCAAAGAACCGAATAAGTTTAAATGTATTTGGATGCCATTTTGAAAAAACCGCTGGATCGAATCAGATTTTGGATTGATTTTTCAAAACTGATCAAAACTGAACCAAATCACATACATATATTTTAATACTTATTTTTTTTTGCTACATTATTTATTTTTCTTTTTATTAGTATAATATATTCGTAGTTACTTCAAATCCATAGTTCCTTGGTGCAACGTTTTTTCGTACTTGGATTATGAAACAAGTTTTCTCGATCAACAAAGATCGGCGGCAAATTTATAGCCCGGCAAAATTGAAATTTTAGGGATTAATTTTAGAGAAAATTAAGATTTTTTTCACAATTAAGAATTTTAGTGCAAAACTGAAATTTTTATTTAAAATTGATTTTTTTTTGTTAAAGGTGAATAAGTGGAGTGTCCCGAGTTCGAACCCAAACTCCTGCACATATAGTGCGATGTCCTTACCAACTGAACTACGCTCACTGGACTTAAAAGTTAAAACTGAGATTTTATTCGTGGTTTATAAATTTTCTTGCCCCACCACTAACAAATATTTATGAAAACACGTTGCCTTGGGTTAGGAAAATAAATGTTCAACAAGTAAATATTCAACAACGTTTTTTCGTACTTGTTAATGTCGATCAACAAAGATTTCATTTTACATTTATAATCTCGAATATAAATATTCAATTTCAAAAACCAAATTCGTCCATTCTCATCTCAAATCTAGTAAAGCTACATTTTTTATTTTTTTTTGAGAATAAAGCTACATTTCTTTTGATTTCTACATATACTCACCAATTTCAATTATTTATCTTTGTTCTTTATGTTTATTATTGTTTGGCCAATTATAAATTGATATTTAGATTTTAAGTTTGGTTGGAAAATACACTTTAAATATAGGTCTAAGGAATTAATGTTAACTCATTAGATTATAATAACATAGTCATTAGGAATACGTAAGTTTAAATTCACATGTATTCAGGGAAATGCTATCTTTAGGATAGAATAGTTCCAATATGGCATTGTTGTAATGGGGTTGAATGTTGGTGTAAAACAATGTAATCATAAGGTAATCAATCATATTAGCCAAAAAAATGACATTGCTTACTATATATGAATCCATGATTTGTACTAAGATAATTTATCTAAGAATAATTATGAAACATATTTTGATATCAGTGGAACATAAAACTCAAACACACACACACACAACATGCCACAACCGTGAGAGACAGATCAAAGATGGAGTGAATTTGTTAACGCAATATTGATTTACTAAATTGATATGTTACAATCATGCATGCCTTTATATATGAAGTATAAGCTGCAACCGTTAGCTTTTCCACCTGATGAGGGGTTGGAATTGTTAGAATCAAATATACAAAATAAGACAATAAGAAAGAGACGGCTAGGGTTTCATAGAATTACATTACAATAGCTTAACCTAATGAAAGTTACAAGAAAACATATATAGTAGAACTTAATGGACTATACTAACCTAAAAGCTTTAAAGGGCCAAATAACATAAGCCCATATTTTATTATTATCTAACACCTACCCTCAAACTCACGATGCAACAACGACAAACATCGAGAGTTTGTTAAACAGAAAACAAAAAATATAAACTCAAAACTTATCATAATACTACCCCTCAAGCTAAAGCTTACTAAGCTTTAAGCTTGGTACAAAATTGACCCAATAATTTATCAATCTAATCCATCTAATATCACAATTCATACCCAATAGAGAGAAACCCAACAACCAATGAGACGAACCATCACATAGAGGAGCAGCAACGAAACCAAACTGAACATCAAACCAAACCAATCAAATTTCAAACCAAACGAACCGAACCAATGGAAAAATCCAAAGTCCAAACTTTACCAAACCAAATTGTTCGAATCCAAACCGAACCAAATCAAATCAATCCAAACCAGAGAAAATAACCAAACCAAATAGAGAGATAAGCAACCAAGCAGAAGAACAAATAGAGACATGAGCAACCAAACAAAAGAACTAATAGGGAGGGAAGATCAATCAGACAGAAGAAAATCGGGCAATAAGAAAATCAACAGAGAGTGCAATCATACAAAATTCAGACCAAAGAATCATCAAGGAGAAGCAAACAAAAGAAACCATCAGAGAGAAGTGATCAAACAGAAGAATTGACAGAGAGAGAACCAAACAACCAAACAGAACCAATAGGGAGAGAAGCAATCAAAGTGAAGAAACCAATAGAGAGAAGTGCAATGCAATCAATTAGAAGAATCAATAGGGGAAAAGTGCAATCAATCAGAAGAATCAACAGGGAAGAAAATCAAGCAAACAGAATAACTCAAGTAGGGAGAGAGACAATCAATAAGAAGAATCAAACCAACATAAGAATTCAACAGAGAGAAGCAATCAAACAAAAAGAAAATCAATAGAGAGGAAGATGCAATCAGAAAATCAACATAGAGAAGCAATAAGACAGAATTCAGACAGAGGCAATCAAACAGAAGAAACCAAATAGGGAGAAATGCAATGCAATCCATTAGAACCAATAGAGGGAGAAGTGCAATCGATCAGAAGAAACAACAGGGAGAAGTGCAACCAAATAGAAGAAGTCAATAGGGAGAAATGCAATCAATCAGAAGAATACCAATCAAACACAAGAAATCAATAGAGAGACAATCAAAGAGAAGAACCAAATAGAGAGAACCAATTAAACAGAAAAAGCCAATGAGAGAGAATACCAATCAAACAAAGAAGAAATCAAAAGGGGAGAGACAATCAAACCAGACCAAATTACAGGCATCAAACCAACCAATACCAAAACAAACCAGAGAGAATAACCGAAGCAAACCAACAAAAGTGCCAAATATATTGTCAACCATTATTACTATACTTTAGTAACCAAAAGAATTATAAGAAGCATTAACATCCTAGAAGAATCAATACCAATACGGTGCACAAAAGTTCCTGACCATATGATTCCGTTTTTTTTTTTTTCAATGACAATGACAATAGATTAACGACAAACATATGCCACTTTCACTTGTTTGAACGAACAACATGATCCAAAATTCCAAAGCAACAAGTCTTCATATCCCACCAGATATATCCAACTTAAGATCTAACACAAATACATTTTTATTCAAACAATGAACCTCATATTCATAAAGAAACTCAAATGGTGCAAAGACGACCAAAAGAAATATCGATCAGATTTTTATTTATCCAAACATGTCACTTAATAATCCATTGCAACACAGGAACAAAGAGGTGATTGAAAAATTGAACAAATCCGTAACACAAGAAGTAAGCCAATTGATTGAGAAAGGAAACAAACCATAGCCCAGCGACACAAGATCAAATCACCGAACTTCAAGCACCAGAGGCACCAAACTTCAAAGAATAAACCAACGACAACATAAAGACAAACAAACACATTCCCAAATTTTTGGGAATTCGGCAGCGGAAACAACTAGTGCGGTTCAAGGCGGATCAAACCATGCTCTAGATACCATGTTAGAATCAAATATACAAAATAAGACAATAACAAAGAGACGGCTAGGGTTTCATAGAATTACATTACAATAGCTTAACCTAATGAAAGTTACAAGAAAACATATATAGTAGAACTTAATGGACTATACTAACCTAAAAGCTTTAAAGGGCCAAATAACATAAGCCCATATTTTATTATTATCTAACAGGAATATCATCAACCCTGGAAATTACCCATTTTCTTTTGAAGACTAGATGACCACCTTTCTTTATCAACTCCATTTTTGTTTTGTAACAAGTCCTTGCTACCTTTGTAGGAGGAGGAATAATGTCCCTCCTAAGGACTCTTTCAGCTATTGATTTAAAATTCACCTTTTTCATATCCAGGCAATTGAGTGCAGGGGTGGGCTTGTTGCCTCACATCAAAACGCTTTCGGAAAAGCTTCTTGGCAAAATGAAGGGAGAGCAATCTTTGTCTACTTAATGCACGTCTTGCTTTTTTTACTTTCTTCTTAATACCATATCCAACAAATATAACTTGATCATCCATGAATATGTTTCTATCAGTAGCAATACGCAGTGCCTTCAAAATGGTAGGCTTCAAAATGACAGAGTGATTTCCATGGCTTAAGGCAATTAAAGACAACTCATCTCTATGATTCTCTCCTACCTTCCGACTCACAAATTCAAATTCTACCCCAATAACACATCTCTTCCTTGTCTTTTTTATCACATTCAAGCCAATACTCTGCACTCTTGGGAGATTGAGCAACCAATGTAAAGAGATTAATGGTATCAATCTGTACTCGGTAGAATTCTCCCATCTCTACCACATTCATTGGAATCCTTTTAACTTTTAGCACAGCCTTTTGGTACATGGTTGGAACAGCAGCCTTATACATTAAGACATTTTCCTCCTATAACCCATTCCAACAAAAAAATTATATTAGAAAGAAAGAATACAGCATATATATGTATTATCCTGATAATAATAATAAAATGTAAAATAATAAAAGAAATTGTAAATACCATATCAGCACTTTGACTTCCACTGACCAATTGCTTATCTTCAATGTCATTGATCTAGAAGAAATGAAAAAATCTAATTAGAAATTCTACAAAGTCTAATTCTAATGTGAGGGAGAAATTATTAGGCTTGACGTGTGTACCAAGGAAGCATGAGCCTTCACCATATCTTCTAGATTGAAGTTCCAGCATTTAATTTCTTTTCTGTATGCTTTCTATAGAGAGGAATAAAATAATAAATACATAAAAGCATCAAGCCTTGACTTTTGTTTAAAGAATGAGTCCATACATGCATACTTATATACGTACCCTTGACAATTCCTCCATCTGCTGTTGATCTTTGAATTCTTCTCTTTTCTGTGACACAAGCTGTTGATCTTCAAATTCTTCTTCTCTTTCCTGTGACACAAAAATCACATCATAAATACATACATACATACATACATACATACATACATACATACATACATACATACATACATACATACATACATACATACATACATACATACATACATACATACATACATACATACATACATACATACATACATACATACATATGTAGTGTTAATGCAGAACCTTCATGCGACCCAAAGCAGCTAGCCCCTCCAAAAGCGTTTGTGAATTATCACTAGAGCTAGCTTGTTTATGTTGAATCTAAGAGGACTCTAGATGATTAATTCATATTGTGCATAAGCTGACTTGGTGTGCAAGCTAGCAAAAAGTGAAAGTGTAACTAATTGCTTAAGAAGCAAGTTAGTTAGTTTGTTAAGTGTAGTTTGTTAGAATCAGTTAGTGTTTGTTTCGCCTAGGTTGTTAAAGTGTTCTAGAGTCAGTTAGGGAGTTGTTAGTTGGTTAGGGCCTAAGAGAATCATCAACTAATGTGATGATCTAGTATTAGTATAAATAATAGGCTCATGATTAGTGATTGTAATCAACTACTTTTCCCCATTGAGGATGAATAAAACTGATTCTATTTTTCTCTAATCTTCTTCTTCTTCTTCCTCTATTAATCAAGTGCTTTTCATTCTTTCATTCATTCACCATTGTTGCAGCAACAAGGATAGTAGATCCTGCAGAAACTGTGCTCATTGGCGTGGCCAGAGTGCAGTGCAGCGCGCGCGTGTATCCTTGCTTGCTTGCTAGGCCTGTGCAGGCCAAAGTGGTCGAATCCAGAGTGATCGAAGCCTAGCTTCCAGCTGCGCCAACATCTGGCATCAAGAGCCTGGTTCGTGCTTTAACCATGGCAACCTTTAACAATGGTCAATTCCCTGCGAATCTTCCAGTTTTGGATGGAAAGAATTATGATAATTGGAGCAAACAAATGAAAGTTTTGTTCAATTATCAAGATGTGATGGAACAAGTGATTAGTGGTGTGGAACCACTTTCAGAAGGTGCAACAGAGGTTCAAAGAACACAACACAAAGAATTGAAGAAGAAAGATTACAAGGCATTATTCATAATTCATCAAAGTGTAAGCCCTGATATCTTTGAAAAGGTTGGAGATTGTGAATCAGCTAAGCAAGCTTGGGATATTTTGGCTACAGCTTATGCTGGAGATCAGAAGGTGAAGAAAGTGAAGCTACAAACCCTAAGAAGCAAGTTTGCACAGCTACAAATGGAAGAAAAAGAAACTGTAAGTGAGTTCTTTACAAAGATTGCAAAATTAGTTAATGAAATGAAAGCATGTGGTGAAATTGTGTCTGGTACAATGAGAGTTGAAAAGATACTGAGATCTTTAACTCCTAAGTTTGACTATGTGGTAGCTGCAATAGAAGAGTCTAAGGATCTTGACACTATCAAGGTTGAGGAACTGCAAGGGTCTTTAGAAGCACATGAGCAAAGGATGAATCAGAGAAATTCTGATAAATCCAATGGTGAGGTAGCATTACAAGTACAGCAGGGTAACAAGAATAAGAAAGGAAAGGGAAAATGGCAAGGCAATAAGGGAAAAGATAGTTATCAGAATGGAAATGGAAAAGAGAATCAAGATACCAAAGGAGGTGGAAATCAGAAGAAACAGTTCAATGGTGGTAGAGGTGGTTACAATGGAGGTGGAAGAGGTGGAAGAGGTGGCAGAGGTGGAAGAGGCAAGTTTGATAAGAAACACATACAATGCTATATGTTGGTGTTTTGATTGGCTACATTTTGCAAAAGCCAACCAGCCAGATGCTGGACTGAGATGCTGCAGCATCCTCGTACAGCATCCTGATGCTCTGTTTTAAGTGCAGAATTTTTTCTGTCAATCTCGTTCAAGATTTGCTTCAAATATTAATTCCAGCACGTGTGTATATGCAAGACGAGACTTACTGCACAAGAATTGTCCAAGTCGGCCTAAGGAAAGTTATTAAAAACAAAAATATAATTATATTATATTTTTGTTCGTTTTTTTTTTGTTTGGTACAACACAAAACATATTTTCAATTTTAATCTAGGTTTGGCCGTAGCTGTTGCAAGGGTTTTTGTCTGCAACCCTAGCTTGCCCATCAAGACATTGAAGACTATAAATATGTGAAGCCTCAAGCTATTATTTTCATGTATTTTCTAAACCGTGTATTACTAAAGCGTGAGTTTTTTTTAAGGTTTAGTGTGTTCTTTTTGTGAGCCTTTCTTGTGTCGTTTTTGATGCAAGTTTAGGACTGAGTTGTGGTTGTTAATTGTAAACGACTCCTAAGCTTTTAAGCACGGAGTTAGTTTGTGTGATTCACTCATAAGCTTTTAAGCAAGAGTGTGGTCTAGTTTCTAGGAGAGTGTCTCCATCCTTATCGTTATTATTGACAGCAACATAGTGCGTGTTGTTAGAGGGAATTTGGGACGGGGTCTCATTATCTAAGAGGTTCTTAGGTAGGATTGCACGGGTAGTGTCTAGGTGATAAGTCAAGTACCGGGTGTTGGTCGAGGGCTTTGAACTAGAGCTATTATAGTGGATTCATTCCTGGATTGGTATCCCCCAGAGTAGGTGACGTTGCACTGAACTGGGTTAACAATTTCCTGTCTTATTTATTGTTCTGCAATTTATTTATTTATTTACTGTGTTCTGCGACTGTCGTGCTGCAACGTGTGCTATAGCATCTTGTGCAGCATTGTGTTCACTGCGTGCCAGATTTCAATTGGCATCAGAGCAGGCACCCTTTCTGGTTATAGGGTGAGCTCCAGGGAAAATGTCTGGCAACATTGAAAAGGAAGGAGGGCTTGTAAGCAGACCACCGCTTCTAGTTGGTGTCTCCAACTATGATTATTGGAAATCACGCATGATTGCTTTCCTAAAATCTATGGATAGCAAAACTTGGAAGGCTGTTCTGAAAGGATGGGACCCCCCTGTGGTCATTGACAAGGATGGAAAGCCAACACTTGAACTAAAAGTTGAGGAGGACTGGTCTAAAGAAGAGGATGAGCTTGCTTTGGGAAACTCAAAAGCATTATATGCATTATACAATGGGGTAGATAAGCACATCTTCAAACTAATCAAGCAATGTGTCTCAGCAAAGGAAGCTTGGAAGATTCTTGAAACTGTTCATGAAGGTACTCCTCAGGTAAAAATGTCTAAATTACAGATTCTTACTACTCAGTTTGAAAATTTACGTATGAAGGAGGAGGAAACAATTCAAGATTTTCATATGACTATTCTAGACTATGATAATCAATTTGATGCTTTGGGGGAGAAAATTCCCGAAGAAAAGTTAGTAAGAAAAATGCTTAGATCACTTCCAAAGAAATTTGATATGAAAGTCACAGCCATAGAAGAAGCCAAAAACATATCTCAGATGAAGCTGGATGAACTGGTTGGATCACTCAAAACTTATGAAAGTGTTGCAAATGGAAGAAGTGAAAAGAAAAATAAGAGCATTGCTTTCTCATCCAAAAATAATGAAGAAGAACTGGAGGATGAAGAAGAATCTAATGAGAGTATCTCTGAGGCCATGGTGTTATTGGGAAAACAATTCAACAAAGTTCTGAAACGAATGGATAAAAGACCCAGATCTAATTTCAAAAACAATGCTCCAGGCACTATGCGCAGCAATGAAAATCAAGGGAAACCAAAAGGTGATGAAAAATCAAACTTAAACAGAAACATTCGATGTCATGAATGTGAAGGATATGGTCACATCAGACCTGAGTGTCCAACATATCAGAAGAGAGCAAAGAAAGGGCTAACTGTCAGTTGGTCTGAGGATGATGACTCAGAAGATGATACAGCATCTGTAACTGCTAAACACATCTCAGTCCTGACAGGTATTGTTACATCCGATACAGAATCTGATGATGGAGAGGTAACCTATGAAGAGCTTGCTGCATCCTACAAGGAACTTTGTCTTAAAAGTGAAGAAATCTGTAGGGTTATTGAGAAACAAAAGGTAACCATCAATGAGTTAAAAGCAGAAAAATCCGAGAATATCTCAAAAATGGAGGAACTTCAAAAGAAGGTAAATTTTCTGTCCTCTGATCTTGAGATCTGCAGGGTTATTGAGAAACAAAAGGTAACCATCAATGAGTTAAAAGCAGAAAAATTTGAGAATATCTCAAAGATGGAGGAACTTCAAAAGAAGGTAAATTATCTATCCGCTGATCTTGAAGAAGCTAAGGAAGTCATTGAAAAACTAAATACTGACATTTGGCGGCTGAGAAAATTCTCTGACATGTTGTATAAAGATGATGAGCATCTTGACAAACTTCATAAGGCTGATGGACAACTGGAGGAAATCTTAGAGAAAAATGTTCGAAAGCCTAGAAATATTGGGCTTAGCTATGAGAATGTCAACAAATTCAAAAATTACAGTCCTGACCTCATGTACATGGAGCCTAAAGAAACTCAAAAGCAAAGGATGCCTCATCAGAAGCCGCAGCATCATCAGCAGCATCCAATGTCAAGAAATAGAAGAAAGCACCATGCTTGGAGATGTCATTATTGTGGTAGAAAAGGGCACATAAGACCTTACTGCTACAAACTATATGGGTACCCTAACAGACGTCCTCAGCACAAACCTGTTTCCACAACTGCCCCTACTCAACAAGAATGGAAACCTAAAGGTGAAAATGAGAAGAAAAGTGATACAACTCAGCCTGAGGAAGAGATTACTGCTCTGATTGCTCACACATCACTTAGAGCTTCATCAAGGGAAGACTGGTACTTCGATAGTGGGTGTTCAAGACACATGACCGGAATAAGTAAACTTCTTGTCGGTATAAAGTCTTATTCAACCAGCTTTGTTACCTTTGGTGATGGTGCTAAAGGAGAAATTGTTGGGATAGGGGAGCTCAGAAGCAATAGCTTGCCTAAACTAAACAATGTGCTGTTAGTAAAAGGATTGACTGCAAATTTGATAAGTATTAGTCAACTATGCGACCAAGGAATGAAAGTAAACTTCACCAAATCTGAATGTCTAGTTACAAATAACGAAGGTGAGATTTTGATGAAAGGTGTCAGATCAAAAGACAACTGCTATCTATGGGTTCCCCAAGAAGAAGCAAATATGTCAACATGCTTAATCACTAAAGAAGATGAAGTAAAACTATGGCACCAAAAGCTTGGTCATCTTAATCTAAGGAGCATGAAGAAAGCAATATCTAAAGAAGCCATCAGAGGACTGCCAAATCTCAAAATTGAAGAAGGTAGCATATGTGGAGATTGTCAGATTGGAAAGCAAACCAAGATGCCACACCCAAAGCTGCAGCATCTTACCACTACCATAGTTCTTGAATTGCTACACATGGACTTGATGGGACCCATGCAAACTGAAAGCTTGGGAGGAAAAAGGTACGCATATGTTGTTGTTGATGACTTTTCTAGATACACCTGGATAAATTTTATTAGAAAGAAATCAGAAACCTTTGATGTGTTCAAAGATCTATGTATTCAACTTCAAAGGGAGAAAAACAATGTGGTATTAAGGATCAGAAGTGATCATGGTAAGGAGTTTGAGAACTCCAGTTTTTCTGACTTCTGTGCCTCTGAAGGCATCATACATGAATTCTCATCTCCCATTACACCACAACAAAATGGTGTAGTAGAAAGGAAAAATAGAACTATACAAGAGTCTGCAAGGGTAATGTTACATGCAAAGAAGCTTTCACATGGTTTTTGGGCAGAAGCTATGAATACTGCCTGCTATATTCATAATCGTGTCACCCTGAGATCCGGAACAACAACTACTCTGTACGAATTATGGAAGGAGAGGAAACCTACTGTTAAGCACTTCCATGTGTTTGGTAGTAAATGCTACATCTTGTCTGATAGAGAACCAAGAACCAAAATGGATCCCAAAAGTGATGAGGGCATATTCTTGGGATACTCAACAAATAGTAGAGCCTACAGAGTATATAATAATAGAACCAAAACCATGATGGAGTCTATAAATGTGGTAATAGATGACACCTCAAGTGAAACTGCTGACGATGATGCAGAAGATGCTACAGCATCTATAACAGGTGATGTAGATTGTGAGGCTACTAATGAATCAATGAATGATCCAGAGGTTACTGCATCTGACCAAATCTCTGCTACTCCAAAGAAAGGACCTTCTACTCGTACTCAAAAGAATCATCCTACAGACCTGATTATTGGTAATCCCAATCAAGGAATTACTACTAGAAGGACACTTGACATAGTTTCTAATGCTTGTTTTGTGTCTAAATTTGAGCCAAAAAATGTGAAGGAAGCTCTGACTGATGAGTTCTGGATAAATGCTATGCAAGAAGAGCTAAATCAGTTCAAGAGGAATGAAGTTTGGGACTTGGTTCCTAGACCTGAAAATGCAAATGTAATTGGTACCAAATGGGTCTACAAGAACAAGTCTGATGAAAGTGGAACTGTGACCAGAAACAAGGCAAGGCTGGTTGCACAAGGATATTCACAGATTGAAGGGATAGATTTTGATGAGACTTTTGCTCCGGTTGCTCGTCTTGAATCCATTAGATTACTTCTAGGAGTGGCATGCATTCTAAAATTCAAGTTATTCCAAATGGATGTGAAAAGTGCCTTCCTCAATGGGTACTTAAATGAAGAAGTATATGTGGAACAACCAAAGGGGTTTGTTGATCCAAGCTTTCCAAATCATGTTTACAAATTAAAGAAAGCTCTTTATGGATTAAAACAAGCACCTCGAGCATGGTATGAAAGATTGACTGAGTTCCTTACTAGTCAAGGCTACAGGAAAGGAGGAAATGACAAGACTCTATTTGTGAAAGAAGATCAAGGCAAATTTCTAATAGCACAAATCTATGTTGATGACATTGTCTTTGGAGGAATGTCTAGTGAGATGGTACAGCATTTCGTGCAGCAAATGCAGTCTGAGTTTGAGATGAGTCTTGTAGGTGAACTAACCTACTTTCTTGGGCTCCAAGTAAAGCAGATGGAAGATACTATTTTTATCTCCCAAAGCAAGTATGCAAGAAATATAGTGAAAAAGTTTGGTATGGAAAGTGCTGCTCATAAAAGAACACCTGCAGCAACCCATTTAAAGCTTACCAAAGATGAAAAGGGAGTTGATGTAGATCAAAGTCTTTATAGAAGCATGATAGGAAGCTTATTATACCTTACAGCCAGCAGGCCTGATATTACTTTTGCTGTAGGAGTATGTGCTAGGTACCAAGCTGAGCCAAAGATGAGTCATCTTGCTCAAGTGAAAAGAATTTTGAAGTATGTGAATGGTACATGTGATTATGGGATCTTGTACACTCATGGTGAGAACTCTATGCTAGTAGGATATTGTGATGCTGATTGGGCAGGTTGTGCAGATGATAGAAAAAGCACCTCAGGAGCTTGTTTCTTTTTAGGCAACAACCTTATATCTTGGTTCAGCAAGAAACAGAATTGTGTATCTTTATCAACAGCTGAAGCAGAGTACATAGCTGCCGGTAGCAGCTGCTCCCAGCTATTATGGATGAAACAAATGTTGCTGGAATACAATGTGGTACAAGATGCTATGGCATTGTACTGTGACAATCTTAGTGCCATCAATATATCAAAAAACCCTATCCAACATAGCAGGACAAAGCATATTGATATTAGGCACCATTTTATTAGAGATCTTGTTGAAGAAGGAGTTGTGAAGCTTGAGCACATTGCCACTGAAGAACAACTAGCTGATATTTTCACTAAAGCTCTTGACGCAGTTCAATTTGAAAAATTGCGAGGCAAACTTGGAGTCTGCCTGTTTGAAGACTTGTAGCAATTACAGTTTGGAGAGCGTGCAGTTGATTTCAGTTTTCATTCATTGATGCACGCAAAATTAGGAAGTAACTACCACAACTTCCTCCATTACACGCTAAAATCTCTCCAACTACTCCAATTCATTTTTTCGCATTACTCTCTCCAGTTCTCTCACTACAGCGATCATCCAACTTCTCGGTTCAATCTCCATTCTCAAAACCTTCATCCTATTATCAAAATCATCATGTCAAACTCTCCAATCACTTCGCCGACCAAGAACAACGACGAACCACCACTAACACCCCCAATCGACCCACTCTCGCAACAAATCACCATTGCTTATCCCTTACAAACCGTGTTTCCAGAAGAATCGACAACGAAGAAGGTCTCGTCGAGTAAGAAGGGGAGTCGAGCACGCAAATCAACTTCATCCCCTGCTACAACGAAGGTTTCGAATCAAAAGGGTAAGAAATCGAAATCTAAATCTGTTTCCAAATCTGTTCATACAATGCATCAACTATACATTAAGAACTTAGAAGAACCAAATGTTGATGCTAGTGCTGGAGCAACTGTAAATGAGAAAACAACCTCTCCGTTTGATTTAAAGTCTGTTCCCTTAGGATTATCAAACCCTAGGTCTGCTGAGAATTTGGGGAAAAAGGATTTAGAGACCTCTGTTAGTGCTGATGATGATATTGGGGCTTATTCTAAAGCCAAATTTGACTCTGTGTTGGAATTAATTAAGAAATTTTCCACTGAGCAGGATGCTGCACATCATGCTACAGCATCTACAGTGCCTGTTGATTTTAATAGCTCTTTGGTGGCTGATTCTCCTGAGAGGAATGTTGGTCCTGACAACACTCCTAACAAGACTGTTCCTAATTCTACTGATCCTAATACTCCTATTATCCATCCTGTGTCTGATAATGTGATTGATAATACTCCTGATGCTGATCATTTGTCTAATGCTGCTGCTAATGATAATCCTGGTGATAGTCATCAAGTTGTAATTGATGTTGACAACTTCAATTCTAGTGGTGTAAGACAACCTCCTGCCTCTATGTCTAGGAGGTTAAGAAGTAGTGCTAGCAAAGAAAAAGATGTCTCTGGTACCCCTGCCAAGACTCCACAAAAGAAGGCTACTGTTGTTGGTCCTAAGAAGCAGTGGAGTAAGGTTATTGGACCCTCTGAGTCCAAGAAGAAAAGCCTGAAGAGAAAGGTTGTCTCCTCAAGTGATTCAGACTTTGAGGATGATGCTGCAGCACCTATTGCAGCATCCTCACAGAAGGCTGCTAAGAAAAAGAAGACTGTGGAAGATATTCCTCCTGTTCCTATTGATAATATATCCTTCCATCGTGTAGAAAATGCAGAAAGGTGGAAAATTGTGGTTAACAGAAGATTAGCTTTGGAAAGAAACTTGCATGAAGACTTTCTTGAATGTCAAGAGATTATGGACTTGATCAATAAGGCTGGGCTGCTGAAGACTGTGACTGGTCTTGGAAACTGTTATGAGAAATTGACCAGAGAATTCTTGGTCAATGTTACAGCTGATTGTGGTAATCCTCTGAGCTCTGAGTACTTGAAAGTTTTTGTTAGAGGAAGGTGTGTGGACTTCTCTCCAGCCATCATCAATCAAAGTCTGGGAAGGAGTACTGATCCCTCACCTGAGTTAGAAGTATCTATGAAAAAGATCTGCAGCATTCTCACAGGTGGTGGTATGAAGACTTGGCCTAGGACTGGAAAGTTGCCTGCTGCAAAATTGACTGCCAAATATGCACTTCTCAACAAAATTGCAGCTTCTAACTGGGTCCCCACTACACATTCCAACAGTGTAGCTACAAGTCTGGCAAAATTTATATATGCTGTAGGTACTGGTACATGCTATGATTATGGCACTCATATTTTTAATGCAACTATTCTCCATGGCTCTTCCACTGCTGTTAAAATGCCAATAGCCTTTCCCACTCTGATCTGTGGTATTATCTTGTCTCAACATCCTGACATCTGCACTAACTCTGATGTGCCTGTCTCTAGACCCTCAGCCTTAACCATGGATTTTAGACTATTGGAAGGGAAACATGCTGCAGACATTGCTGTAGCATCTTTGAAGACACCAGCTGTTGGTATGACCAAGAGACAAATGATTGCTAATCTCAGGGAGGTTAGTAATATGCTAAGTGAGAAGAAGGCGCTGGTAGATGGTGTAATCCAAGCCTTGGAGCTTGAGCAGTCACAGGCAAATGAGGATGGAGTTGGTCCTTCCCATGGTGTTTCTCATGATGATGATCTTGCAGGTGGTGACACTGTAGAAGAGGAGATGGCTTCTGATGAAAGTCCCTCAATATGATCTGTTTCCTTCTGTAACTTTTTCTTATCTTGGATGTTATTTTTTGAAGGCTTAGGCCTCATGGTTTGTAATCTGTACTATGTGATCCTCTATGATCTGACACTCTGTGACTTTTAGCTACTTGGTATTCTATGGTTCTTTGTTATGCTCCTGTTCTGTGGCACTGACTTTATTTGTCAGAATTTATGGCTAAAAAGGGGGAGTAAAAAATGTGAAATGTGCATGATGTGATGAACAATGCTATAGCATCTAGTATAGCATGTTTTATGTGATATGCATAATTTGAGGGGGAGTGAAAGTTATAATTTGAGGGGGAGTGAAAGTTGTTTATGCATATATTGAGGGGGAGTAGGTAGAATTTATTTTTCTACTACTTTTAATATGCATGCTTATATAGGAATTTATTTTTCCTATTCTCTGTGGCGTTGCTTAAATTTTAAGGAGTTTATTTCTCCTATCTTGAATCCACTATGTGAGAGTTTATTTCTCTCTATCTGTACTTTGAGGCTAAGATGTGTTATGTTCCGCTGTTGCATGCCTCTGATGCTTACGTGCTAGCTATCTATTCATCTGATGAATTCTTTTACTTTCTTTCCTAGTTGTGTGCGTATGTTGACTCGAAGGAAAGTTCAAATAGCTTAGCATCGTTCTACTTTCTTTCCTAGTTGTGTGCTTATGTTGACTCGAAGGAAAGATTAGACTGTATCTCTCTATGCACTGACCTAAGGTTGTTTTAGCCAAAATTTGCCAAAGGGGGAGATTGTTGGTGTTTTGATTGGCTACATTTTGCAAAAGCCAACCAGCCAGATGCTGGACTGAGATGCTGCAGCATCCTCGTACAGCATCCTGATGCTCTGTTTTAAGTGCAGAATTTTTTCTGTCAATCTCGTTCAAGATTTGCTTCAAATATTAATTCCAGCACGTGTGTATATGCAAGACGAGACTTACTGCACAAGAATTGTCCAAGTCGGCCTAAGGAAAGTTATTAAAAACAAAAATATAATTATATTATATTTTTGTTCGTTTTTTTTTTGTTTGGTACAACACAAAACATATTTTCAATTTTAATCTAGGTTTGGCCGTAGCTGTTGCAAGGGTTTTTGTCTGCAACCCTAGCTTGCCCATCAAGACATTGAAGACTATAAATATGTGAAGCCTCAAGCTATTATTTTCATGTATTTTCTAAACCGTGTATTACTAAAGCGTGAGTTTTTTTTAAGGTTTAGTGTGTTCTTTTTGTGAGCCTTTCTTGTGTCGTTTTTGATGCAAGTTTAGGACTGAGTTGTGGTTGTTAATTGTAAACGACTCCTAAGCTTTTAAGCACGGAGTTAGTTTGTGTGATTCACTCATAAGCTTTTAAGCAAGAGTGTGGTCTAGTTTCTAGGAGAGTGTCTCCATCCTTATCGTTATTATTGACAGCAACATAGTGCGTGTTGTTAGAGGGAATTTGGGACGGGGTCTCATTATCTAAGAGGTTCTTAGGTAGGATTGCACGGGTAGTGTCTAGGTGATAAGTCAAGTACCGGGTGTTGGTCGAGGGCTTTGAACTAGAGCTATTATAGTGGATTCATTCCTGGATTGGTATCCCCCAGAGTAGGTGACGTTGCACTGAACTGGGTTAACAATTTCCTGTCTTATTTATTGTTCTGCAATTTATTTATTTATTTACTGTGTTCTGCGACTGTCGTGCTGCAACGTGTGCTATAGCATCTTGTGCAGCATTGTGTTCACTGCGTGCCAGATTTCACTATAATTGCCAAAATTATGGTCATTTTGCAGATGAATGTAAATTCAGAGAGGAATCGAGTGATGCTGAGGCCAAAATTGCTAGAAATGATGATGATGATGATGAAGGCTCAGTTATGTTTCTTGTAACTACAAAAGATGAAAGTGACCTTCAAGAGAAATGGTATCTTGACACTGGATGTACAACACACATGACAGGGAGGAAAGATTGGTTCACAAGCCTAAAGGCTACTCAGAATCACAATGTCAAGTTTGCCGACAATAGCAGTCTTGCAGTACAAGCCATTGGTGATGTAACAATCAAAAGAAAGGATGGCAAGTGTTCAGTGATTTCTGGTGTATTGTACATACCAGGTATGAAATGTAATCTACTCAGTATAGGCCAATTGCTAGAGAAAGATTACAGAATTGTAATGGAGAATAGGTTGCTGAAAGTGTACAACACTAAAGGTAACTTGATGTTGAAAACTGAAATGTCAAAGAATAGGACATTCAAGATTGGGCTCAATGTTCTGAATCACAAGTGCTTGATGACTGCATCAAGCAGAGAAGAGTGGAGATGGCACTATAGAATGGGGCACTTGAATTTCAAGGACCTCAGCTTGCTGCAAAAATCAAAGATGGTGACAGGCTTGCCAAGCCTGCAAGTGCCTGAAGAGATTTGTGAAGAGTGTGTACAGTCAAAACAGCACAGAGGGAGCTTCAGCAAGCATGCAGCAAGTAAAACCAATAGTGTACTCGAAGTGGTGTATTCAGATGTATGTGGTCCAATGCAAGTGAACTCAATTGGAGGTAACAGGTACTTTGTAAGTTTCATAGATGACTTTAGCAGAAAACTATGGACTTACTCAATAAGTAAGAAAAGTGATGTGTTTGAAATTTTTAAGAAATTTAAAGCTACAGTTGAAAGACAAAGTGGTAAGAGACTCAAAACCCTAAGAACAGATGGGGGTGGAGAGTATGTATCACATGAATTTGCAAAATTCTGTGACAATGAAGGCATTGTGCATGACATAGTCCCACCATATACTCCACAGCAAAATGGGACTGCTGAAAGAAAAAATAGAACAATAATGGATATGGTGAGGTGTATGTTGAAGGGAAAGCATTTACCTAAGGAGTTATGGGGTGAAGCAGTTTCTACTGCTACTTATACATTGAACAGGTGCCCTACAAAGAGATTGAAGGGTATCACACCAGAAGAATGTTGGTCAGGACACAAGCCAAATGTGAATCATATGAGAGTGTTTGGTTCACTAGTTTTCAAACACACACCAGATCAATTAAGGAAGAAGTTGGATGATAAGTCAACAATGATGATATTGGTTGGTTATCACTCAACTGGAGGTTACAAACTCTATGATCCAATCAACAACAATGTGGTGATCAGTAGAGATGTAATAATTGATGAACTCAAAGAATGGGACTGGAACACTAATGACAGAAAGAAGTCAACTAGTGTGATGATTGAAGAAGTTAGTGAAGAACAAGTAAATCAGCCAGTGCCTGAGGTAAGAAGATCGAATAGGCCTAGAACTCTACCAGCAAGATTACAAGAGTGTGAAATGAACTCAGATGGTCAAGTGAACAATGATGGTGAGTTGATCCATTTAGCATTCATGGCTGAATCTGAACCAATTGATGTGCATAGTGCTCTACAAAGTGAAAAGTGGAGAGGTGCTATGAAAGAAGAATTGGATTCGATTGAAAGCAATCAAACATGGGAGCTGGTGGATCTTCCACAGAGAAAGAAAGCAATAGATGTGAAGTGGGTTTACAAGCTGAAAGTGAACTCAAAGGGTGAGATAACCAGATACAAAGCAAGGCTAGTGGCAAAGAGATTTCTTCAGAAAGAAGGTATTGACTATGATGAAGTATTTGCACCTGTTACTAGAATGGAAACAATTAGGTTAGTAACTGCTCTTGCTAACCTAAATGATTGGCCAATGTATCAAATGGATGTGAAGTCAGCTTTTCTGAATGGCCCTATAGAAGAGGAAGTATATGTTGCCCAGCCACCTGGTTATGAAGTAAAAGGTCAAGAGCTTAAGGTGTATAAGCTTAAGAAGGCACTCTATGGTCTGAAACAAGCTCCAAGAGCCTGGAACAAAAGGATTGACAAGTTCTTAAATGAAATAGGGTTTAAGAAATGTGTTACAGAACATGGAGTGTATGTCAAGAAAGATGCTGCAAAGGGAGTCATTATAATTTGTCTATATGTAGATGATTTGCTTATCACAGGAAGCAATGAATCTTATATTAGTGAGTTCAAGGGTGACTTAAAGGAAGAGTTTGAAATGACAGATTTAGGCCTCATGACATATTTTCTAGGCATTGAGTTTCTGAGGAATGAGCAAGGAATCTTAATGCACCAGACTAGATATGCATCAGAGATTTTGAAGAAGTTTGAGATGGACAAATGCAATGTTGCATTGTCACCTGCTGAGCCAAGATCACAGCTAACAAAGTGTGCAGAAGAAGAGGATGTAGACCCTACATTCTATAGAAAGATGATTGGTTCTCTGAGGTATTTGTGCAATACAAGGCCAGACTTGGCTTACAGTGTAGGGATTGCTAGCAGGTTTATGGAAAGGCCTAAAAGTTCACACTTGATTGCAGTGAAAAGAATACTTAGATATGTGAAAGGGACCATAAACTATGGTATTATGTTCCCTGCAAGTGATAGAGACAAAGAATGCAAGCTGATTGGCTACACATATTCAAATTGGTGTGGTGATCATGAAGATAGAAAATCAACAGCTGGTTATATGTTTTTCTATGGTGGATCACCAATATCATGGTGTTCAAAGAAGGAACCTGTAGTGGCCCTATCCTCCTGTGAAGCAGAGTATATAGCAGCATCACTCAGCACTTGTCAAGCTATTTGGTTGAAAAACCTAATTGAAGAGATCAGTCAAGACAAGTGTGAGACAGTTACTTTGAAGATTGATAATGTGTCTGCTATCAATCTTGCAAAGAACCCTATTGCTCATGGAAGAAGCAAGCATATAGAGCTAAGGTTCCATTACTTAAGAGAGCAGGTAAGCAATGGCAACTTGGCCCTAATGCACTGCAGAAGTGAAGAGCAAGTTGCAGACTTGTTAACCAAGGCTGTAACAACACAAGTATTTGAAAAATTGAGAAGTGAAATGGGAATTGAAACAGTGGACAACATGAATTAAGGGGGTGTGTTGAATCTAAGAGGACTCTAGATGATTAATTCATATTGTGCATAAGCTGACTTGGTGTGCAAGCTAGCAAAAAGTGAAAGTGTAACTAATTGCTTAAGAAGCAAGTTAGTTAGTTTGTTAAGTGTAGTTTGTTAGAATCAGTTAGTGTTTGTTTCACCTAGGTTGTTAAAGTGTTCTAGAGTCAGTTAGAGAGTTGTTAGTTGGTTAGGGCCTAAGAGAATCATCAACTAATGTGATGATCTAGTATTAGTATAAATAATAGGCTCATGATTAGTGATTGTAATCAACTACTTTTCCCCATTGAGGATGAATAAAACTGATTCTATTTTTCTCTAATCTTCTTCTTCTTCTTCCTCTATTAATCAAGTGCTTTTCATTCTTTCATTCATTCACCATTGTTGCAGCAACAAGGATAGTAGATCCTGCAGAAACTGTGCTCATTGGCGTGGCCAGAGTGCAGTGCAGCGCGCGCGTGTATCCTTGCTTGCTTGCTAGGCCTGTGCAGGCCAAAGTGGTCGAATCCAGAGTGATCGAAGCCTAGCTTCCAGCTGCGCCAACAGTTTAATGAATGAGTGCTCTAATAACTTGTTTGCAGAGGGTCTTTTTGTATGATCCTCAACAAGGTTTTAAATTGCGGACCGCATCACCTGATGCGGCCGCAATATTGCGGATGCGGTAGGCACTGCAACCGCATCGGACCGCAATTGCGGTGTGAACTCAAATCACACGTGATGCCGCAACGCAACAGCATTTCACCGCAACACAACGGAGTTTTAACTGCAACGGCCGCAACGGTTCAATCCAATATTCCTTTTTGTAAAAATTCAGAGAATCTCACCTTTATTTTTTCCTTTATGTCCTTTCATTTTAGAGTTTCTGTCTTCTTATGTCTCGATGACTTAAAAATGAATTAAAATTTATATAGAATTATAAGTAAAAGATATATAAGGAATTACAATAATTATAGTATTTTTTCTGTCTTTGTGCGGATAAAAAATTATTTCACGTCGCAACGGCCGCAATTGCATCGCAGTGTCCGCATTAGCCGCAATCGCAATACCTGCAACCGCAACCGCATCCACGACCGCAACCGCAATTTAAAACCTTGATCCTCAACCAAACAAGCAGCAATCATCTGCTTAAACAACTGAAAAAAGAAGAAAAAACATTAGGAAGAGTGATATATAGAACTAAGAGTGAAATAGTGAATGAGCATGAGCAACAATTGAACTTAGCTGACCTTAGAGAATTTGCCATCACTTTGGAAAGTCGTACGCAGTACCTTCGACGGTGGCTTCTTTGAGAAAGGAGCATGGCCATGGGCAAGCTCCAATGCCGTTATTCCAAAAGACCATATGTCAGCTGATCTGCAAGATTAGTAATGTTATCAGATACTAACTCCTATATCACAAAGTTAATACAGTTCCAAAATTCATATCAGATATCAGATACTAACTCCTATATCACAAAGTTAATACAGTTCCAAAATTCATATCAGATATCAGATACTAACTCCTGTCACAAAGGGTAATGTTATCATATACTAACTCCTATATCACAAAGTTAATACAGTTCCAAAATTCATATCAGATATCAGATACTAACTCCTATCACAAAGGGTAATGTTATCAGATACTAACTCCTATATCACAAAGTTAATACAGTTCCAAAATTCATATCAGATATCAGATATTAACTCCTATATCACAAAGTTAATACAGTTCCAAAATTCATATCAGATATCAGATACTAACTCCTATCACAAAGGGTAATGTTATCAGATACTAACTCCTATATCACAAAGTTAATACAGTTCCAAAATTCATATCAGATATCAGATACTAACTTTTATCACAAAGGGTAATGTTATCAGATACTAACTCTTATATCACAAAGTTAATACAGTTCCAAAATTCATATCAGATATCAGATACTAACTCCTATCACAAAGGGTAATGTTATCAGATACTAACTCCTATATCACAAAGTTAATACAATTCCAAAATTCATATCAGATATCAGATATCAGATACTAACTTCTATATCATAAAGTTAATACAGTTTCAAAATTCATATCAGATATCAGATTCTAACTCCTATCACAAAGGGTAATGTTATCAGATACTAACTCCTATATCACAAAGTTAATACAGTTCCAAAATTCATATCAGATATCAGATACTAACTCCTATATCACAAAGTTAATACAGTTCCAAAATTCATATTAGATATCAGATACTAACTCCTATCACAAAGGGTAATGTTATCAGATACTAACTCCTATATCACAAAGTTAATACAGTTCCAAAATTCATATCAGATGTCAGATACTAACTCCTATCACAAAGGGTAATGTTATCAGATACTAACTCCTATATCACAAAGTTAATACAGTTCCAAAATTCATATCAGATATCAGATACTAACTCCTATATCACAAAGTTAATACAGTTCCAAAATTCATATCAGATATCAGATACTAATTCCTTTCACAAAGGGTAATGTTATCAGATACTAACTCTCATATCACAAAGTTAATACAGTTCCAAAATTCATATCAGATATCAGATACTAACTCCTATATCACAAAGTTAATACAGTTCCAAAATTCATATCAGATATCAGATACTAACTCCTATCACAAAGTGTAATGTTATCAGATACTAACTCCTATATCACAAAGTTAATACAGATCCAAAATTCATATCAGATATCAGATACTAATTCCTTTCACAAAGGGTAATGTTATCAGATACTAACTCCCATATCACAAAGTTAATACAGTTCCAAAATTCATATCAGATATCAGATACTAACTCCTATATCACAAAGTTAATACAGTTCCAAAATTCATATCAGATACCAGATACTAACTCCTATCACAAAGGGTAATTATTATTAAGTCATGAAAAATAGAATACCAAAAGTGTGAAGCTAGAATGAAACTGTACGGTGAACCGAAGAGGTGAAACCCTTGATACAAAGTTTGATGGCCACAGTTTCCTCAAACTTCAAGCACATTGCACGGTGAACCGAAGAGGTGAAACCTCTTCCTATCTCTTCATACAAGATGTACGTACTGTTCAATGACAGTAGGATACTCTTTCTCACAGTGTTGTGGACCAAAACGATGCAGGTTCTCCATCTTCTCAAAGAATCGGAGATTGTGTGTGTATTGAAAGGAAGAAGTTTTTGGTGTGGTTCTTGAATGAGAGAAAGCAGAGTGACTTGCTTTTTATAGGAAGGTGAAGTAGCTAGTGTCACGCTTTTTGAATGAGGGAGCAGAATTTCCTGCTGTACTGCATCACGCAGTAACGAATCTAATCCGTCCGATCTAGAATCGGTGGCTGATATTGTTTTAATGTATTAAATTGTATGTAAAATCAGAACCGTATGATCTGAAATAGGAGGCTGTGATCTAATACTGCGTGAAATTGGGTGAAATTTCTACTGCATGAAATCTGGATCACGGTGAGGTGAGTGAATTGGTTTTTCAGTATTTTGTGCTGCTTGCTCAATTCTGTTATTGGGTGGGTCCCATCCAAACTGCATAGAAATATTCTGTTATTGGACACACACAACACAATTACACAACAATGAAAAAGAATTATGTGCATTTATAATTCTAACTAATTAATTAAAAAAAATTAGTGAATTTTTTTTTTTTTAACCCATAAACTCTTAACATACTACTTAAATCTCTCACCACTAAACTAAACTTAATGATTTAAATTTAGTGAAAAAATATTATTTGTAGCGGAAGACTCGGATATTTATTTTATTTTGCATTATAGCCACTTAATTATTACTCCCTCCATCTTATTTTATAAGAGCTAATTTGACTAACTGAAATTATTCATTTATCTTGCTTTCACCATATTTTTTTAATAATATATAGATATAAATATTAGCATTGATTGATTTGTTTTGACGAGTATTTTCAAAATATGAAGTTTTTATAATTTTTACTAATAATGAATTAAATATATTAGTGATCAAAATTGTGCATTAGCAATTAGCTCTTATATTTTGGGACAGATGGAGTACTTTTTGAAACCCTTGATACATTAGTACTTTTTTTGTTATGAGAGGGAACCCTTGATACATAAGATACTTATTTCTTTAATTTTGTGGCACCTAATTATATTTCGTAGAATTGGTTTACTTCCAGGGAAATACATCCTTAGGCCTAGAAATGTTACCAAACCAAGCATCTCAACTCATTATAGTTCTTTAATTTTGTGTCACGCAGAGATTAAGGGGAACCATTGTTGATCGCCACCTCGCATCTAACGGCATAAATTACCTTTGAATTAATATTTCTAATTACATGTGCTAATATCATTGACCTCAAAAAAAAATATCATTGACCACTAATTATTATTATTATTTTTTTATAATTGACCTCTAATTATATATTTAGAAGTTTATTTGAAATTGATAATAAAAAATTTTAAACTATTTTCTTAAATCTTATTTCAAAAATATTCCGTTTTGTACTCATCTTACTCAAATTCTTCTTCTTCTTTTTTTGATGTCTCATCTTACTCAAATTCAGCAAAACATAATATTTTTGAGTTAAATATCTATACACAATATTTGTTTACATGTTTTACACTATCTACCAATAATAGGTTCATACATCATTAAGAATTAGTGACTCAATTTGTAACCACTGTTATGATGTGTCATGCCTCTCATGTATTGTGATGGGTGGATAGTGTAATAAGTTTTAAAAAAAATGTTGATAGTAATTTTTTTTGAACTAAATAAACTTACTGCATTTCATTAATTATCAGAAGTTCAATACATGAAGGAATAATCTCAAATCTATGGAAACTAGTCCAAGAATTGGCCGCCCTAGCTAAAGTGTGAGCAACTGAATTCACTTGTCTCATAATAAACTTAACTTCAAAGTTCACACATGATAACATAACAAGAATAATATCATTAACGATTGAAAGAAACTCTGAGTTCCCGCACCGTTTGGTACGAATAGCATAAACCAACACTTGAGAGTCACTTTCAAATTGGACGTTTTCAAAACCTCTACTCCTAGCTTCATTCATAGCTTGCAATAATGTCCATGCTTCACCCTCTTCCGTTGATAAAGTTAGTTGTTGCCACTGTGTAATTCCAGCCATAAACTCACCAGAATTATTACGAAAACAGGCACCCATCGCAGTCCTACCTGCACCGACAAAAAATGCTGCATCTACATTGCACTTTAACCATCCTATACGAGGTTTTTCCCACCGATTGGTGCTGACAAGCGGAACATCATGATCATCGTTACTTCGCAACTTATGGACTGCAAACCACTTGTTCCAATGATCAAACGCAGCCCGACCAATTTGGTTTGGGCTTCTAAAATTATCATTCCAAATTTTATCATTCCGGTTATGCCATATACTCCATAACAACGTAGCCACTCTACCTATAGTAGCGTAATCCTCATTCCGACATAAGGCAAACACTCTATCTGCTGCACTACCTTGCTGACAAGCTGCGGAGCCCAAGACAGATGACAGTCCAGCTGCTTGCCAACTGGATTGAGCAGAAACGCAGGTGAAAAAAGTGTGTACATCATCTTCTACCTCATCTTCACATAATGGACAATGAACATCACAATCAACATGACGTTCTAGTAACCGACGTCATGTTGATACTAATTTAAACTCTTTTTTTTTTTTCAGATTTTTTCTAGTAACATCCTAATGATATCTTGTTAACCCAAATCTTCTAAAAATTATATCATAACACCCAAAGTTTTCTTGTTCACAAAACAATATTAAAAATTATATCATAATACCAAAATTATACTATTTAACTCTAGTTAGCTAATCTGTTCAATACCATGCTAACTTTGGTATTTGAAAGTCACGTAGACGATTTAAACAAAAATCTAACTAAAAAGACCAACTTAAATTTTTTTAAACATAAAGAATAGAATTTTTCTCATAAACCGTTAATTTTGATGCGTCTCAATAGAATATCAAATGATTTTCAATTTTTCTAAAAATTTCTATGGATAATCTATGTATATAAACTTTCAATCCAAAAAGGAACAACAGAAGAGAGCATGATGATGAACCGGGGTCACAACATTAATAAAGTCTACATTCTCTACAGTACACACAAAAATAACATTTTGGAGCAATCCAACCTTACTATGTTGGAATATTTTATAATATTCCAATAATATTATGTGGGCAAATATCTTTATATAATTATATTAGTTATTTATCAATTAGGAGCCTTAATTGATTAAGTGATCAAATAAAGTAAAAGGCTAATTAGATTTCTATTTAGAATTAATTGATTAATTAATTGGATATGGGCTCAATATGAGTGGATGTCAGGATGACCCATTTCGGAATAATGGGAACCCTAATTGGTCATCACACTATATATAGGCTATGGTCCCCAATATACCGGACACACTGCATATCGACTCTTCTCCCCATCTGAAAAGTCCTAAAGGCATAAGGAGGAGTCCTGGTTGAGGAAGAACCACAAGCCAACGGGTGTTCGTCATCCGATTCTGTTTCAGGTCAGTTCATCAAGTGGATTCATCCATCCAGGTATTCCTATAATCCCTGATAAATCAACATGTCGTAGATCCTATTTTATATACATGCTCATATGTTTATTTGGCTTCCGCACTAAAGTAAGATTATGGATTTAATCTTTATTGTTGAGCATGATTTATACGATTAATATTAAATTAATTCCAACAAGTGGTATCAGAGCGGGTCTTCATGTTTGATTTATTGGGTTTATGTATAATTTATACTTGCGGTAATTGTTTGGGATAGTTCTTGTATCTCCTCATGAACTTTGACTTTCGGGAATCAATATGGCTATTTTTCATCATGAATTGTCTTACCGATACGTGAGTGTATACACGTGCGTTCTTTCTGAATTCAGAGTTCATCGTTACGGTTTCAATACATGACATTGTTCATATGTGTTTTTGCTCTATCTGGATATTCAATAATTGGTGGTTTTGTGTTTTAATTTAAATTTACTTATTTTCATTTTGTTAAAGAAATAAGTATTGAGGCACTGTACATAATATAAAGGCAAACTGAATCATGGAAAATTTGGAGGTGACAAGAACGTTTTTTTTATATGAACCTGAGCAGTAGTCGTATGTGTTTGATGAGAATTAAGTTTTTTCTATATCAAGCATGAAATTTTGCTTAAATTTTGGAGTTTCATTTATTTGTAATCACAATTATTGATTTTCTTTTGTGATTACATCTTTCGGATTAATACATAATTTCATATGTATATAGTCTTATATAAATCCTGTAAAATTTTGAGTGTAAAGATATATATAAGCATATTTGGATTTTGAGTTGCTTTTATAAAGCTATGGAAAATAAAATTCGGTTCATTTATTTTCTATTTCAGAGTTTACACATTTGTTTCTTTTGATCAGGTTTGGTTGTCATGATCATAATTTTGTGTAACTATAAGTAATAAGGATTTTGTTACAGAAGTCTCAAATTTTGGTTTTGGTTTATGCCATTTGGTCTTTGGCAATTTTTTGAGCAAACGTGAATCGGTGGCTTTATTTAGGTTCAAAATTTAAGGAATTGTAATTACTCGGTATTTATTATGATCCGATCAATTAAGTTTGAAAATAAGGTTTTGAATATGATTCGAAGTTTAATTTCCTATTTGACATATCTATTTATTCACATTAATTTTGTACTTAAAGTTTATTTTGAGAAATAAGGTATATCAAGATTTAGTAAATATATATAAATATTTGATTATTATATATATTTTTGTACAAAATTAATTGCCGTTAAATAACAATTAATAAGGATTCTCAAAATATTTTGATCCAATTTTAGTATGCACATAAATTAAAGTTTTGATTCTTTAAAATTTTGGGAAAATACAGATTCTATAATAATTTGTTTAATTACAAATATATAAAGTTTTTTTTTTTTGGTTTCCTTCTATTTTGGAAAATACAGTTATAGAATTCTATTTAATTATTTAAAGAATCATTGAGTATATGTGAATAAATTGTGGCATGAATATTCTTTGTTATATATAAAGATTTAATTTTTATTTAAAATTAAATATTTGGTTTATAGCATGATTATGATGTTTGAGTTTATTGTTATTATGTTACTACAATAATTTTCTTTTATCATGCTCTTTGGACATATCTCATATCAATTTCAGTTTGCTTGTGAGTTTGTTCTCACATTAAGAGATGCCGAATAATCTTATGATTATCATGCGGTGTCATAAAGGAATACGGCCTACATTTTGTGGGTAGTGCCTTGTAAATTTAAGACTTTCCCATTTGATTTAATAAATTGTCAGGTGATTTTGAATGAGTTGGTTGAAACAACAAGTTGCAAAAGTAACCTCTGTTGCGTAGATTTGATTCAATTAGAATCACATAAGGATGTATAAAATTATTCATACAAACTATTTTGGTCTACCAAAAGGTAGACACAGTTCGGCCGAATAATTACATGCATATATATTCAATTTATTAAATTGTCTAATAATTTTGATTGAGTTTGTCGAAACAAAAAGTTGCATAAAGCAACCTCCGGTGCGTAGACTAGATTCAATTGAAATTATAAAGGGTGTAGTATGAGATTATTCATGCGAGCTGTTACTGTCGGCCAAAAGGAAGACGTGCAGTTTGGCCGAATAATATACATACATGTGATGGTAAATGTGTAGTAATTATTAAATTTATCCATGTGGATAATGGTTGGTGTCAAAGGCGCACATTATCTGACAGGACTTATTACCAACATTTGATCATTACGTTGAGAGTACCGCTTGCAGTTAATTCTTACAATCAAAGATTGGGGATTGATGGTGCGTTTGGTATCTTGTTTGTCTTATAATTTACAAATAAAGTTGATGTCTCTATCATAATTTATTGATGTGCCTAATAAAGACATGTTAGTGTAGATCCATATAAGTATTTGGTGGATTACATTCACACTTATAATGATAAACATGTGATGATTATAAGGATTTATTGTTTGTCAATATTGATTGTCAGTGTTTGATCATTGTCACAAAATACCACTAGCAATTGATGTGATTTTCTAAGAGTTTGACATCAATGGTGCACTAGGTATTTTTAATGACTAATTTTTTGTTCTCTATAAACTACTATAGTTTATGTATCTGCAAAATCATGTTAGAATTTTCTAACTCTTAAGAATAAAAGAAGAACATTATGTTCTTAGATAAAGATGGAGAAACTCGAGTTCTCTCAATATTTGGTAATTGAAAGTGAGACTCCAGTATAAAAGGCGAGTATACTCCGAATCACGAAGGTCATGTGATTATAAAGTTTTGAATCCCAGAGACATTTGAGGTATTATTTAAGATGACACAATTTTTTGTCATGTTTTCTTTGCTTAAATTAAAGTGCTTCTAAAGCAATAAAGCGAAAAATAAGCTCTCGTCGGAGAGATAATATTTCATTCGGATTATTAAGCAAAGAAAATCTCAAGAGCACATTAGGTAACTATTTAATCTTGATAAAGTGATATAATTTTGACAATCAAGTAACTTTGTCGTAAATTTTAGCATTTAGTGTTCAATTTGCACAATTAGTCTTATAACTATTAAAGTTAGAGATGATTCTTTAATAGAATTATTTCATAAAGTGTGCAATAAAGAAACAGTTGAAGCAAGAGAAAATAAAATAGTGCTCATTATGTAAATACCTCAAAGGATAAGGGCAAATGATGAATAATAAGAAAATATAATCTAAACTGACAAATTTTCAATGATGTTGAAAGACACATCAATCTAGTGGGGAAATAAGTCGGTGAAGATTGGTGATTTTCAACTATTTGTTAGATTGTTGTTACTTTGTATTTAAAAGATAAATTGGTGAATCATCATGTGAATTAAGTTTTGTTTTAATGTTATAAATTCTTTATTATTATTTTAAATTAGAGATTCAATTTGTCTTTTAAATAAAAATACTATTATAGTCAATTCAGTTATGACTTGTGACAATCTAGAATTGTTGAAAATTTTGAGAAATATAAACTTTTGGCCCCATGTTAATGAACATTATGAGACGGAAATTGCAAAGTCTCTTGAAGATATTGAGTTTGGGGGAGAGATATGGTAAAAGAACAAAATTGAGTGGGGAAGAATTGGTTATAAATCAATTCATATAGTTACTATTTATATAGTGAATATGGATCCTCATAAGGACATTAGTGTTCTTTCTCTCAATTAAGTTAAGAGATTAATTCATGAAGATCAAACTCAATACCTTCAAGAATTAAAGTATGAAGTGTCATAAAGTATTGACTGAAAAGAGAATTCATGTTCGTTTTGTTTTGAAAACTCTATTAGGACAATCACGACACTTGTTACTTATTATAGTTTTTGGAGCTAAATAAGATGGATATCAAGATAGTGTTCCTTGATGGCAACATAAAGAAACACAATAAAGTGCAATCAGATGAAACTTTATGTCAATAGACACAAAGTAGATAATGTGCAAACAAAAGCAATCCATTTATTTGTTAAGAAAATTGTCTCATTATTGATACCACAAGAGTCTCATAAAGTTATTGTCTCATTTGGTTTTGAGATGTATATTTTGGAGAGATGTGGGTTATACAGGTTCAGTGGGAGCATGCTTATATTTCTTACAGTTTAATGAATCGATTTTATTTTATTTAGTCAACAATGATATATGATTGTTGTGCAAAATCAAGAAATCACTAACAAAAGTTTAGTGACGAAAGATCTTGGGCACATCTCTTTAGTATTACGCATTTTAATATTTAGAGATTATTCTCAATGTATCATTTGGGTATAACAAAAGAGTCGTATCAATAAAGTTGAAAGTAAATTCGACATGAAAGTCAATAAACTAAGGAATTGCCTTAATTATAAAGGGAGACTATCTAGTCTCAATCATTGTTCAAAAGAAAAATCTGGAAATTTGAAAAATAAAGTATTTTCCTATATGCTTTAACTTTGATAAACTTATGTATGGTCTTATTTATATGCATCCGGAAATAGCTTATATAATAAGATCATTTGGCAGATACTTGAGCAATTCATAATTTGAATTGTTGAAATGAGGCAACCATAAGGATTGTTATAGAGAACAATAATTTGTGCTTCGGAGATCTAACAATTTGGAGATCATCAGGATGTTTGACTCCGATCCTTTTTTGAATGTCTATATTTAATGGACATTCTAACTCAAGAAATAACTGTAAGTATTTATGTCACTTGGTTGCATAAAGCAAAAAGATTTTGAAAGACAACTCAAGTTATATTGTGACATAAGTCGGTCAGATAATGTTCCAACAACTATTATATAAAGTTTGTTAACTTATTAGTTGTTGTTGGATGATAGAACATATAGAGATAAAGTTTATGCTAGCTGACTCACTAATCAAAGACGTGACACCTAAGATCTTTCATATTATTTTTGTCACTAAGGATGTCTTGGATTAGTGGGAGTCTCTAATTTGTTGTGTTCTAACTTTGGTTTTGATATTGATACAGATTTTGTTAAGGTTTTCTGCAGAAATAAAGTTTAAGGTTATTATTATTATAACCGGTTCTGTATCTTTTGTGCAAATATTGAATTTGCAAACTTCAGTTTGATCTCACTAAAGTTTTCAGTTGGACCAGTTGGAAATAGGCATGATATAGAGATCACATTGCATGAAATTTCCATGCCACTCATCCATATCAGATCTATGTCGTCAAGTACATTGATGTGGTGGTCGTCGGGGTTCCGTCACGTTATACGTCAGTGACGACAGCCGCGGTGGTTCCATTATTGGTGTATGAGATGGACCAGATTGTAAGGTTGAAATCTAAAAATAAATAGCATTCGGATGCGCGCCTAAGGAATAATGATATAATTATTACGATATGTAGCCCAAGTGGGAGATTGTTGGAATATTTTATAATATTCCAATAATATTATGTGGGCAAATATCTTTATATAATTATATTAGCTATTTATCAATTAGGAGCCTTAATTGATTAAGTGATCAAATAAAGTAAAAGGCTAATTAGATTTCTATTTAGAATTAATTGATTAATTAATTGGATATGGGCTCAATATGAGTGGATGTCAGGATGACCCATTTCGGAATAATGGGAACCCTAATTGGTCATCACACTATATATAGGCTATGATCCCCAATATACCGGACACACTGCATATCGACTCTTCTCCCCATCTGAAAAGTCCTAAAGGCATAAGGAGGAGTCCTGGTTGAGGAAGAACCACAAGCCAACGGGTGTTCGTCATCCGATTCTGTTTCAGGTCAGTTCATCAAGTGGATTCATCCATCCAGGTATTCCTATAATCCTTGATAAATCAACATGTCGTAGATCCTATTTTATATACATGCTCATATGTTTATTTGGCTTCCGCACTAAAGTAAGATTATGGATTTAATCTTTATTGTTGAGCATGATTTATACGATTAATATTAAATTAATTCCATTATGGAGCAATCCAACCTTACTATTCTCTACAGTACACACAAAAATAACATTTTGGAGCAATCCAACCTTACTATTCTTATGAAGAAGAATTACATTTATTATCTTATACATAGTAATATATATATAGCTCTCAAAACACAATCACACATAAACAAATCATCCTCTTGTTATCATATAGAAAATACCAATCTAAACATAAACACAAATATATAATCAATCCATATAAATTCAAAGTTTGAAAAAAAAAACCAAAAAATAAAAAGAAATCCATTTATATAGAGAGATCGTGCAACCATATAGTAAACTTGCTTGATCTAGCAAACAATCGGACCATAAAGCTTCAATTCCCCGAGAAGAGAAGAAAGTAGCATGATGATGATGATGATAAGCATATGAATTGAATTAAGAAGAAGAAGATATATTATATATCACCCTTGGTAGCTAGGGTTTCTTCTTCTTGTTTGAAGCCATCTTCTTCATCTTCTAACTCTTATCTCTCTCTTTTTTCTTTCTTGTAATTGTTTTGGTGATGACCTTATTAGAATTTGATGATGGCTTTGGTGCGGTTGGTGGGAAGTAAAAGATGTGGTGGTGATGATGAAAGTGAGAGAATAATAATAATGAAGGAAGGAAGAGAGAAGAGGACATGATGATTACTGCGGGTTGTATGTGTGTTTATTTTTGCATTGAAGGAAGAGATAAATATATCACCAATTTATTTATTTTTTGTTGGGATTAATATAGCTAGACAAATTCTCATAGAGAAAGGGAGAAATATTTATATAAATTTTTGTAGGGTTAGTCTTAGATATCGTAAACTTTCGTAAGAATAGTAACTGCTGCATAACTAAGTCAGAGATCAAACTCATGACCTTAGTATCATTTCATTTAAATGCTCTTTAATTGTAGTGTTACTCTTAGATGATTCACAAAAAAAAGGATTTTAATAATTTAATTAGAAATTGGTTTGAGAGTAAATAAAGTCTGACTTAATAATTATTTTATTCAAGAGTGTGAACAATTTATCTTTTAAATGTTTGACGGAACTCATTAACTATTTGAAGTTAGGTTGATTTATTTGCTAATCTAATATGGGGGTTTGAAAAATAGTCTAAAAATAGGCATTATCATTAACTAGACGATTACCCGTGTGATGCACGGGTCTTATGCGTTGTTTAATACTATAAGGTCAAAAAATTATTTGTATAGGTAGTAAATTGATTATTAGCAAAAACATTAATTATTTTGAACCAAAAATAATAAAATACACAAAATAATAAAATGAAAAAAAAAATTAAAATGAATAGTAACTCAAAATAATAATAATAATAATAATAATAATAATAATAATAATAATAATAATAATAATAATAATAACAATTAGTACCACTCATTAAATTAATTAATATAAGTGGGTGATGTGGCTAAATGAAAGGTTTTCATTGGTTTAAGTGAGTGATTTGGATTAGGGTTTAGATAGTCAATTGGACAACTATCTAGGATTTATATATATAGATCAGTAAAAATTAATTAATTTTACAATAAAACAAAATGGAGAATTGAGATAATATTTTATAAAGTTTATCAAAATAAATAAGGACACTTTTGGACCAGTCTATATATAACCTTTGGACACCTTATGAAGCAACCATGTTAGTAATGTCTTTTTTCCCCTCCTAACATACCAAAGGAAATGCTATATAAGGCTCTAGACAACACTGTTTTATAAGGAGAAAAAGGAAACATTGTTTTATAAGGAATTATGTGGATGATGGTTTGACTTAAGGAAATAAAATGAAAAGGAGAGGATAATTTCCAGCTAGGAGGTAAGTGAGGTCAGCCATGTTACCTTTTGTCTATGAAAATTATTTCCACGGTACACGGGTCTGATTAGCTCTAAGATATATAATTATAAATTACGATATGATAATTGCAATAATATAAGGTATATGAATTTTTTTGAGTAATATTAAACGATAATTCAATAATAATTTTGGATAAATATTCATACAAAGGAAGATATATTATGGCAGACTTCCTTATAGACCACATTCGAAGTCTTAGTCGTATCTTCGCCGCCATCGTCAATGATCAATATTTGTAATCCTTCTCTAGAAGTAACTCTTGAAATCGCAACATACAGCTGATCATGTGAAAACACTGGCGACAGAAGATATATCCTAACATGCTTTAAAGATTGTCGCCAGTGTTTTCACATACTTTAAGAGACAATCTTTAAATTTCAACGGAGACAATTTCTTTTAATGATTTCTTTTGACTATACTCTTATTAATAGTCATCGCAAAAGAAATCATTAAAAAAAATTATCTTCATTGAAATTTAAAAGGAATTCTTACGTCAGATGGTGTCAGAGAAAATATAGGTATGAAAACCTGATCACCAATATCATGAAATAATTTTTTCTTCAAGAACACGTTTTCTCAATCTTGTAATAATAAGTCTTCTTCCATTACTTAATCCTAATTTTATATTCAAATTCCTTAATAGCATAACAAGAACTCCAACTCTAAGTCTCAACTTGTGATATGAGAGTCCCGGCATAGAAATCGTGTTAAAAAATTCGGGAGTATGAACATCATCCACTGTTTGACCATCTATATTCTGTGCGAGTGGAGTATCATAACTCAAATATGTCTTTTCTTCACCAGAAATTAAATCCAACATATAATCATTTATTGTGTCAACTATTGAATTTTTAGGAGCTAATATAGATCTATTTTGGAAACACGTTATATCGTTCATGTTTTGTAAAAGTTGGGGACATGTGCTTTCAACTATAGAAGCAAGAGGATCACCTGAATTTGGAATTAATAAATCTGATGGAATGTCAAGTTCTAAATCATCGTCATTGTCATCTTCAATTTCTCTATCGCCAACACTCAAAACCAATTCAGAAAACAATCTTCTTTGATCCGGAAAGGTTAGGATACATTGTTAGCAAAAGAAACAAATGTGAGTCAGTGATTTTTTTCGTAATTAATAATATAATCATGTTGATATATACCTGGAGTCAACTACTATTTGCATAAATATCACCTTGATATATATTTGCAGTAATACGATCAACCATACTTCTCAATATGAATAAACTTTTAAGTTCAGAAAGACATAAAAAAAAAGTAACTTTTAAGTTCAATATATTTTTTCTTTCCATAAAAAAAAACACTAAGAAAATGATTAACATGTTTGGTTAATTAGTAAAAATTATTAAATTAGGATAAAAAAACAATTTTTTTTCTCGTTTTAGTCACTAAAATACTTACAAAAAAATACATGCATATATATATATTGCATGCTTCTCAGCGAATTTTTCGTTTTTTCTTTGTGGAACTAACTTTTACTCTTCAAACACTATAGCCTCCTTTCAAAAAAAAAATAAATTCAAAACTCTCATACGATCACTTTACTTTTCAAGAGTGTTTAAACATCAAGTTTTACTTTATAAGATGAGTAGTATGTATGTAGTGTAAATGTTGTCAACAATTCTCCATATACTAAGATTAGTACTTTTTTTATTTAATGGCATACTAAGATTATTTAATGGCATCCTAAGATTAGTATTAAGATATATACTCTTCGTCCTATTTTATAAGATCTATTTTGACTAAATGCAATATTTAATTTTTTTATTTTATTTTTTTACAATAACTAAATGCACTATTTATAAATTACATATCTTGTTTTGACTATATTTTTCTAAAAGTATATAAATGTAAATATTATCATATAAGATATTGTTTGATTTGTTTCGATAAATATTTTCAAAATATTAAATTTTTATAATTTTAACTAATAAGCAATTAAAAATATCCGTAATCAAAATTATGTATTGACATACGTGCAATGATCAATAAGTTTTTATATTTTGACATGAATGAAGTATTGTTTACCGTGTTTCTCTAATCTCTTTACTAAAAATCTTATATTTCCACCAAAGAATTTGCGTGTATAAATTTTGAAATGCCGAGTTCAATTATTATTTTGTGAAAATCAAAGAAAAATATTTTATCATTTATTTTTGGGATTTTCCTAATTAAGTTTAATGGGTCGATCTATACCAGTTTAAGGGGTCGATCTATACCAACAATCTAAAATGTTTTATACTATAATATCAATTTAAAATTTTACTATGCAAATTTTTACTGAAGTACTTTATTAGAAATTAAATCCAATACGATACAATAATACAACAAAAATACTGCTGTAGTAAACTCTCTAACACATTTTTTAATACATTCTCGTTATTTTTTGTCAATTAATTTATTGTTAAATTCACACACCTTACCTTAAATGTAGAGAAGTAGAGATTTCAAATTCAAACTTATATATTAACGTCTTTGAAGCTATTAGCTAAGGTTAAATTATAGTACTAATAGACTCATTTGTTTTGATGATAATTTTTTTTTTCACCACCAGTTTTAATTTGGTTCGGAGGTCACAATTCTGACATCAAGTGGTTCAAATCTCCTCCCGATCGCAATTGCAGGGACCGAACCGTGGTCCTCCCTACCAAGTTCAGCGTCAATCATCACTGAACCAACTAACAATTGGTTGATGATAATTTATTTAAACCCCACTATATTTAAGTGAAAACCCACTTAATACTATTTTTTGTTTAAATTTGCCAGAAACTCGTTTCCTATTAATTTTGTTAGAGTTAGATACAAGAATAGGTCAAATTATTGGGCGACGTACGTAGATCTATATCACGTTCATATTAGACTTTATTTTAAGAACAAGCTATACTGCAAAGAAAAATGCAAGCTTTGCGAATTTTACAAATGACATGCTAGTGTGCATATACATTTTTTTTAAGAGACTTGCTATATATCGCGACAAACATTCTCGCAAAGTACTCACGATTTCTATGAAACCAACTAAAATTTGTTTTGGCCAAAAAACATGCTTGGAAAGGTGCCACAAATTAGCTTCAATATTTTGCCATGTTCTTACTCAAGTCTTCGTGATGTCTTTGTGATCCCATTTCTCGCGACATATACCACTTTCCTTTTTTTAGTAAATGATCAAATAAAATTTAAGTGTTTGTTTGGTGATTAACCTAGCTTTACCATTTTTTCATTTCCATTTAAGCACTCTCGTCCCAATCTCTATACATTTAGGTCATTTGGTATAAAATAGAGTATATATAACTTACAATGAGGTTCAATAAAATTTTGTCTTATGACTTAGTTTTGAGGTTCAATAAAATTTTGCTGTTTTAAAAAAAAATAAAAATATAATGAACAACTTTTGACCAAAAAAAAAATAAAAATTATAATGAACAATTTTTTTTATATGAAATTTTTATTTTCATTTTTATTCCTTAACCAGTACTCCCAACAACACCGATTAACATGACACGGTAAGTTATTAGAAATTATTCCTTCTTTGTTTTCTTTAATTACAGTCTTTCTTTGTGCAAACTATAGAAATATATTCCAATCTATTCTCATAGTGACTTGTCAAGTGAAATTTGAACATTCAAGATTGTGCGTTCATACATTTAAAAATTGGTTTCTCACTAAGGTGGTTAATTAATTTCATGTAGATCTGTTGGGTTATTGACTTGTCAGGCGCATGACATGATGGCATTGGTCCCATGTAATACATGAGACTGACACATAGTGGAGGAATTTATGCAAGGAAAGAATGTAAATGTAAAGCTGCAAAGTCAATGCTCTTTAGCTGACTTGTGCAACACATGCTTCCATATTTCTTTTTCAATATCAATTCCACAAGACAAAATAGCTTGTCACACTGGTTATGCATGGCCCAACCCGAGAAGTGCTTCTGGAGAAAATTATCACTTCAATTATTGATAGTTGATTTAGTAGTGATTAACGCTGAACTTGATAGGAAGGACCGCAGTTCGATCCCTCACAACTGTGATTGAGAGGAAACTGAAACAATCAACCCCAAATCAGATTTAACTGGTAATGAAAGCCAAAAATTATATTTAGAATATTTTTTTGATATTTATTGAGAGAATATTTTAATTGAGAATGATAAATAAATGTCAATTATTGATGTATACTTAATCTTTTATATTATAAGCTTGTATACACAAGCAAACCTTAAACCCTAATTTGTTTTCTCTGTTTTCCCTCCATTTTATCTTGCAATTTTTATTAAAAAATAATACAATTTTGTCTTGACTGGGATTCGAACCCGCAACCCTTTAGTGGAAGGCAATATTTCCAACCACTATGGCAAGTATACCAATTGTGATTAAAATTATCTGCAATAATTGATAAGCACCATCAATTTTAAAAGTATATCATATCAAAATTATTGTTGACTATATTATTCATCACGAAACATTTTTATGTCTTTCCTGATCAATGATTTTTTTTCTACCGGATCATAAATTTAGAGAATAATTATCATGTGAGATTTAGAAAGTTATTATCACGTGTGATTTGGAAAGTTATTATCAAATTCAATTATGCTAAATCAATTTTTTTTGCAATACAACCAAACACAACCATAGTCATGTCACTAATCACATTCATTATTTTGATTTTAACATTGCAAATTTAATATTAACCGATGATCAATTGATACAATATGTACTAGCAGATATTGAGATGATGTTACGTAGTTGTGGGAAGAGTTTAAAAGATTATTCTCCAATGCCTAGAGCAGACACATCATTAGTTCATGATATACAAAATAGTTTAATACACGACGAATTGAATTATAACAGACAATCATTAACTGAGGAACATGTTAGATTGATGTCAACTATGACTTCAGAGCAACGTAAAGTATATGACACAATCATGACAAGAGTTAACGAAAACAAACCTGGTGTGTTTTTTATTTATGATTATGGCGGTACAGGGAAGACCTTTATCTGGAGGGCCATGTCAGCCACATTACGCTCAAAAGGTGACATAGTTTTAACAGTTGCCTCAAGTGGGATCGCTGCATTGCTTATACCTGGCGGTAGAACAACACATTCAAGATTTTGTATTCCTCTAAATGTTGACGAGTTTTCAACATGTACCATAGTTCCTAAAAGCCCTTTGATGCTATTAATACAAAAAGCAAAGCTCATTATATGGGTGGGTTGAAGCACCAATGATGCACAAACACTGTTTCGAAGCTGTTGATCGAACTTTAAAAGATATTCTTAAGTCTGTTGATGAAAAAAATAAACACATTCTCTTCGGTGGAAAAATTGTTGTTTTTGGTGGAGATTTTAGACAAATTCTACCAGTAATACCCAAAGGTACAAGGTCAGAAGTTGTTCATGCTACTATTAATTCTTCGGTTCTTTGGAATTTTTGTGAAGTTTTAACATTTAGTAAAAACATGAGGCTTCTCGGTGGTGCTTTGAGTGCAGACGTTGAACAAAGAAGATTGTTTTCTGAATGAGTTTTGGGTGTTGGCGATGGAGAAATTTGAGATGACAACGACGATGATTTAGAACTTGACATTCCATCAGATTTATTGTTCCAAATTCAGGTGATCCTCTTGCTTCTATCGTTGAAAGCACATATCCCCAACTGTTACAAAACATGAACGATATAACGTATTTCCAAAGTAGAGCTATACTAGCTCTTAAAAATTCAATAGTCGACACAATAAATGATTATATGTTGGATTTAATTCCTGGTGAAGAAAAAACATATTTGAGTTTGATACTCCACTCACACAAAATGTAGACGGTCAAACAGTGGATGATGTTCATACTCCCGAATTTTTGAACACGATTTCTACGTCGGAAGTTTCAAATCTCAAGTTGAGACTTAAAGTTGGAGTTCCAGTTATGCTATTAAGGAATTTGAATCAAAAATTAGGATTGTGCAATGGAACAAGACTTATTATTACGAGATTGGGAAAACGTGCTCTTAAAGGAAAAATTATTTCAGGAAGTAATATTGGTGATCAGGTTTTCATACCTAGATTTTCTCTAACACCATCTGACGTGAGAATTCCTTTTAAATTTCAACGGAGACAGTTTTCTATAATGATTTCTTTTGCGATGATTATTAATAAGAGTCAGGGACAATCTTTAAAGCATGTTGGGATATATCTTCCGTCGCCAGTGTTTTCACATGGTCAGTTGTATGTTGCAATTTCAAGAGTTACTTCTTGAAAAGGATTAAAAATATTGATCATCGATGATAACAGTGAAGATACGACTAAGAATTCGAATGTGGTCTATAAGAAAATCTTCCGTAATATAACATAATTTTCTTTGTATGAATATTTATCCAAAATTATTGGTGAACTATCGTTTAATGTTACTCAACTTTTTTCATACACCTTACATTATCGGAATTATCATATCTTATTTAATCATTATATAACTTACAACTAATCAGACCCGTGCACCGCACGGGTCGATGTTCTAGTTTTGAGAATATTATAATAATATAGATTAAATTTGAAAAATTCATATAAACCCTAAAAATTCTCCCTCAAATATATAGTTCCAACAAATCATAAGAATTTTATATTATGAAAAACAAATGAACCATCTAAAATTCTTATCTCCAAACTCCTCCATTTCTTCTACTTGTTACTTCCATTTTATCAAAATTCTTCCGTGTCATTCCATCCAAACTACCAAACAAAACCTACATCTGCAAAAATGAGAAATCTCGAGTTCAAACACAAACCATTACAAATTTAATCGATACAACTACTAACTGGGTTATAGTTACATGACCTTCCAATTGTATTCATATCTCCACATTTTTCGATATAAAAGAAATTCCATTTCACCTTTTTGTTTTTAAAAATATTTGTTTTACAATAACCAATTCCAAGAATATTTCTTATTCAAGGTTTATAGATTGTTATGTTCTGGACTAAGTCGAGGCTAACTCTCATATTGGGTCGAGTCACTCTTAGTTACTAGCTAGTTTCAAGTGGGGCTGCTCGATGAAAATAAAATGGCAAATCGATCCAAAAAAACTAAAAACCGATTGTTTTAATTAGTCATCCAAAACCAAACTAAACCGAACTGCGAACACCCCTGCCGCCAATGTAAGATCAATGGACTCAATTAGGACAGTTGGATTGAAGACTTTAGACAATCTTCTACATGACCTATCTAGTCTAGTATAAAGTCTAACTTCTGGTCTAGATTCTGTCAAAAAAACTTCTGGTCTAGATTCATGTATGCATTATATATTGTAACGCTAAAACCTTCAACCACAATAATTACTTACTTGATCGTTGGTGTGGCTACAAGCAAACTCTCTCTTTTTTCAATAATCTGCATGAATATTTATTTTGACCTTGACATAATTGGATTGGCCATTACTTTTCAATCATATGATGTTAAAATCTTTAGCAACACTCCTTTCCCTCTACCACACAACTCTTTTGTTCTACATACGTAATCTTATGCATTCTGAAGAAGAAATTAATGATGATATTGTTAGATAATAAAATAATAGGTTATGTTATTGGGCCTGTTAGTTTATAGTCCATTAGGTTTTATATATATTCTCTAGTAACTCTTTTGTAATGTCAAGCTAATGCAATGATATTCTATTGAAACCCTAGCCGTCTCTTTCTCTTTCCTATTTGTGTATCTCTAATTTTAACATGGTATCGAGAGCTTGTATTGATCCTCCTTAGATTGTATTTTGTTATTCCGCTGCCGAGTTCCCAAAAGTTTGGGAATATTGTACCATTGGTTTGATTGAATTCTTGGGTATTTTGAATTATTTTGTTAGATATTTCTCATGTTGTTTTGAAAGAATCGGCTGGAAAAGAGTGTTGTGGCTTCTTTGATTTTGCAAGCATCGGTATGCTGTGGAAATTTGCGTTTCACTCCTTCAGTGGATTTGTTTCGGTAGCTTCAATTACCTTTGTTGGTCAACAAGTCTGTAAGTGTTCATAAGTTTCTATATGTCTTCTCTATTTGTGATTTTGGGTACATTGCTTTATAGAAGAAAAAGAAAAGGGCCACACGTTTGATTATGAGGAAAATTGGTGGATAACGTGTTGGATTTTTTTAAGGTTAGCATATTGTATTCTTTTGTCCCTGGTAACAAGAATTTTGGCAGAGCAATTTTATGACTATTGTTGAAGGGATCCGGTGGAGTTGTGAAACGAGCCGTTCTTTTGTTATTGGAATTGAATTGAGTCAATTGACTGTTTGTCTTTTTGGCTTTCGGTATGGTTCTAATGTTTTCCATGTAGTTTGGTCCGGTTTGATTTTTTCTTTGGTCGATTCTTTCTTTATGGTACAGTTGGTTTCTCTTTATTTCACTTCTCTCTGGCTTCTTCTGATTGTATTGCACTTCTCCCTATTGCACTTCTCTTCTGATTGCATTGCACTTCTCCCTATTGCACTTCTCTTCTGATTGTATTGCACTTCTCCCCCAATTGCACTTCTCTCTGATTGCATTGCACTTCTCCCTATTACACTTTTTTTCTGATTGTATTGCACTTCTCCCTATTGCACTTCCCCCTATTGATTCTTCTGTTTGGATGCACTTCTGGCTGCTCTTCTCTTTGATGGTTTCTCTGTTGACTGTGAATTGATGCTCTCCGTTGGTAGTCATCTTAATTAGTTTGATTTATTTTTGGGGTTAATTTGTAACAAGCTTGAAGCTTAGTAAGCTTCAGCTTGAGGGGTGATGTTAGAAGTTTATTTTATTTTATTTGGTAGTTTATTTTATTTTCGTATTTTGTTTGACAAACTCATAATGCTTCTTGTTGATGCATAATGAGTTTGAGAGTAGGTGTTAAATAATAAAATAATAGGTTATGTTATTGGGCCTGTTAGTTTATAGTCCATTAGGTTTTATATATATTCTCTAGTAACTCTTTTGTAATGTCAAGCTAATGCAATGATATTCTATTGAAACCCTAGCCGTCTCTTTCTCTTTTCCTATTTGTGTATCTCTAATTTTAACAGATATATCCGTTCAAAAGAAATCAACCAAACGCAATTGCAACAAACAAACAACAATGCAACTTACCTTTAAATCTTTTTGTCCTGTTTTGTCTTATATTAAGTTTCTGCTTGTTTGATTATGCTGTTTGGCTTATTTGATTAAAACAATAAGTAAATAAACAGGACGTCGCAAAATTAAAGTTCTATGAAGCAGACCCCAAAGAAAGCGCCTATGGGCCGCGTGAAGAGGCCCGACATGCAGAGGCCTTTCAGGGACAACATATGGAAAAAGTCGTGGAAAAAGGCACGTAGGAAAGCGACGCTTGACGGGTGAAGGCATGAAGAGGCCTGCCAGGGACAACTTATGGGATGAGGCAAGTTTTTTCTGGAAATCTTGACAGTGTTTATGGGAGGGAGCCTTTAGCAATGTTTTTGATAAAAGTTTCACTAATTTAGTTTTTTTTGTGCATATTTGAATTCCTTAATTTAATATCAATCTCTATACCATCATCAGGAGCGTGAGAAAAATGGATGGAGGAGGCCATTAAGCATGCACTGGAAGTACAGTGAAAGTATGAGGAGAAGAGGGCTGAAAGAAAGAAAAATGGTGAATAGAAAGAAAATGTAACTAAGACTATAATATAGTACTTTCATCAAGAGTTTGGAATATTGTGTTTATGGGTTATGCAGAGAATTGTATTGTCTTTGTGTAGGAGCTTGGCCTTATGGTGGAGAAAGACAACCAATTTCTGCATGTTTGTTATTGTTAAGTTTTAGTATTATAAACTATATTTTGATTTGCATCCCAATTAATCTTATTTTGTTCAACCGATCACTGGATGCGGACTGCAATTTAAAACCTTTTTTTTTGACATAATGCAATTTAAAACCTTGCTCGATCAGTTCTACATTTCAGCATACTTGGGTTTTCTTTCTATTCAGAAGTCTGGTTTTAAATTTTTTGTACTTCCAGATTGGTGTTTCAAGGCCAAGAGAGTCCAAAGTAAGATATTGAAATCGGTTAATATGGTTCTTTACACTTATCGGAAGAAGAGATCTGGATCATGGAGGTGGTTCTTCACATTATTTTAATGTGGCACCTCATTCTCTTAAACTCTTCATTTTAGCCAGCCATTCAATATTGTGTGATCGGCAATTTTGAAAAGGTAAAACAACTCTATTATTGAAACTTAGAGTATGAAACTTAAATCATAAATAAAAACAATTTCTATTTACAGGTATATGAAACTTACAGACATCACAACTAGATACCGGCATGCCTTGCCTGCACTGCTGCCTCGATACCAAATGGACAAAACAGGCACTCAAACACTTGTGTGCTATTCTCGGACATTTTCAAGATAGACTGCTTACAAAGGACATGGTGACATGACATCAACATCAAAGGGTTATCATCAGTTACTTGTTCCTTCAGACAGAATGGATCTCGAATTCCCTGTCCGTCTCAATTTGCACTGGTACGTAGTAACTCACTCATAGACTTCCATTCCTGCTTCTTTCCTTCCATGATGACATTCATAAATTTAATGGAACTGTTGTATGAATGTCCCAAAAAGATTGCAGAAATTCCTTTTAAGTTCCTCGGCAAACCTATCCAAGTTAATTAGTGGCAGGCCCAGTTGAGGGCTGGCTCCAGGTTCTGATTCTGTATGGCTTGGAGTATTTGATACATTTCTAGGAATGCAGATTTCACAATTGCAGCAGATTCCTGCTCTCCAAATGAACTTTAAAAATGGTAGGCAGTTATTTGATTTGAAGTCTAAATGTCAATGTCGATGTTTCCATAAGATCGTATATATCAGTGTTGGAATATTTCTCAAAGATGCTTCCCATTCTTGCTGAGTACTTACTATTTAGATGAAATCTCTTTTCAAATGGTGTGATCTCATAAAATGGAAACTATTATAAAAAAAAAGATTAGCAGAGACTGTTCCATTCTTCAATGTGCTGTTGCTTATAATATTACTATAAATAAAAGCAAGTTAATGACTACTACATTTTGTATTGAAGTTCTGCACATTAGAATTAATAAAACATTGTAAAGAAAATTCTGTTATCTACATGTTAATACTTATTTCCATTTTCTCAACTTATTAATGTTTCACTAAATAAAACTCTACTAGTTAATGAAATCAATCAAGCATAACTAGTTTTTGAGATACTTACGGCCAGCAATGCAGCTTCCGTGGCTTCATTATCTGAGAAAATCCACTTACGAGCACCACTCCTTTCTGAGTGGCTTGCATCGGGCCGGCCCTTAAGTCTCTTAGATTCCAAAAAACTGTCTGTGGCACAGCAGAACCGTTATACTTCCTAGTGATTGATTGGTAATCAGTCTCCCAAGAGTTTGCAGACGCTCGATCCCTTTGGCTAACTACAACATTTATGTTTTTTTAGGTACAATCTTATTAAGGACAGTCCACAATAATTTTTCTGGTCTGTTCTTTGGGATACCATCCTGATTTTGTACAATCTGTGATGAGTCAGTTATCGCTGAAAAGTAAACTCTTGATTGTATGTCAGGAAGGACTGAGGTTAGTTTATCATTTCCTACCCTATTTGGCCTTAAAAAAGTATTGTATCATATGTAATAGAGGAAAGAATACCATAATCAAACTTCTATTTAAAAAAAGTACTGTAAATTTTCTAGCTGCATGGAATGCCTTTTTTTGTCTCTAAATTTTGTTCGCTGCAAACTGTATCGATCATATGTAATAGAGGAAAGAATACCGTATACGCTTTCACAATTACTTACTCCATGCTCTAGTTCAGATAATAAACAACTGAGTACTGTAAAACTGTATGTATGCAGTGTAACAGAAATGTTTTCAAACTTCTATTTAGAAAATTAAGGCAGAGGCGTAATCATTGTGACACTTACAACCGAACTGAGTAAATAAAAAAACAAAACTATGGCATCTTATTTCCTAGGTATACATGTGTCAAGCATTAGCATTATTATAGAAATTTGTAAACTTTGATTGTTGAAATCCGTCATCGCAGCCACTATAGGAGTTCATCTCTAGCATCACACCCTCCCTATTTGACCTGTTGTTGTCCAAATATACAACAACTACGGTTATATCATCATGATAAGCCGATCTAAATTGATCATACTTGCAAAGGCGTATGTCCGACCCACTAATTTGATTACTCTTAGGCAACCCTATAAGTTGACTATATGTTCTGCCCCTTTTTTTAGCCCCATTCTGTAAAGCAAGTGTGGCAAGTCTTTCTGCGATTCCATCTCGTGAACTGGTGTTAACAACTTTAGCAGCATAGTTATTTGACATCAAATTCCAAAATCCACTAGATCCAAATATAATGAATTTATCAGAGTTGCTTAAGATTCTTGAATAAACATCTGGTTGTGATGTTAGCAAAGGTCTTGTAAAACGTAGAGGCACTCTTTCCCAAATTGGGATTTCGCTTTCATTGATATTGATCTCCTTCTTCAAATATGCATATCCTATACATCTAGTTGTCTCGATTGAACCTTTGTTCTCAAGATATAAACAGGTATGCAAATTATCATAAGTATTTGGCTGCAAGCGCCTGAGTTCTTCTTGAATATCTCCATCGCGTAAATTGTGATCTCTAACCAGCTGTTTACTAACCAATCCTTTAAGTTTACCAACGCCCATCAGAGAACCGAGTACAGCACGCGAGTCTCCAACGTTGGCAGCATATAACGTCCCTCTCCGTATGAAACAAATCAAACAACCTGAACTAACAAAAATATTTCTTCCAGCAGACTCCATAAAAGCTCTCTCAAGTTGGGCAACAGCTCGCATCAGAATATTTATATTCATATTGTTATTATTCTGCTGAATCCGCGCTGCAATTTATAACCAGATTATTTCTTCATCAAACTTCCATGTTAAAACAGTGCTACTTCTACACTACACTTGGCAATATAACACTAACTTTATTCAAAAATATATCTATACATGTCAATTTAGACAAAAAGTACAACAATATGGTAGTGTAAAAATTATTAGCATCACAAGATTAGTTTTCTTGTTTTCAGTAGTGTTTATAATTAAGAAAACATTTTCCATCTCCTCAATTCTTGGATATAGAATCACTTAATTCCTTTAAGTTTCAGTTCATGCTTCAATTACATATACACACTCAAAGAACACCATTCAAAGGGCATCCAAAGAAATGAGTTAAATGAAGACTCACTGATAATTTGATTGAACATTTGCTCTCTAAGAAAGATGGAAACGGTGTCGCCTTTCTGGCCATCATAAATTCCAACAAAGAGTGCATCAATGCCAACTTCAACTTGGCACTTATCTTCCATATCCCTATTTGCCTGAACCGCAGCCATGGAGAATTCGCCAGAGTAATACCTAACCAGTGGCCTCGACCACGCCAGAGGGTCATTTGCAAATGCCTGAGGGTCTTCAATTTGATGATACTGTTGATAAGGGGTCCCAAAAAGAACATGTTTTACAAATGGAAGCATGATCTTGGGTTTTGACTTCTTGAAGAAGAAAGGAAGAGGATGAATGAGTACTGAGAGTGTGGAAATAAAAATCTGAATGTGATAGAATGAATGAATGAATGAATATTGAATACTAGTGTGTATGTATTTATGATGTAACTGAAAATCAACTAACTTGTAACAGAAAAGCAACCACTTTTACAAAATATTCTCATATACCAGCCATAACCGTTTTATTTGATCTGCGTTTGAACTCTATTTATTCACGTTCCACTTTTTATGCACACAACATTCACATTACGGTTAGAGAATTAAAACTATGGCTTTGACAAATAAAAAGGTCGGTAAAGGCTAAAATGCCATTGAGGCTAGAAGAATGTAATATGGTATCATACTTCAGAGTCAGGTTCATATCCGTTTGAGGAATGCATATATTCATGTTGCTGGTCACTAGTATCTTCTTGGCCCTCTGAATGAAAAAGGATTGGCCGACACTGCTTGTCCTCTGAATGAAAAAGGAAAGGCATTAAATGTATCTTTTTTGCATCCGTGCATAGTTTAGTGAGCTATTAAACTTGCCTAATTCCTTCGTACATAATGGAATCTTCTGTTATAGACTCAACTCATGAGAGTGCAAGGGAACTGGATTGATCTGTGGTGGTGGAAAGCGCCTCATAAGATTAAAGTTTTCGTGTGGAGACTGGTGAGAGGATATATACCAATACGCAAGAAATTAGTGCCGCAAGGGGTGAACTGTCTGGCGACTTGTCCTCAATGTGAGCTACTGATGAAAGATGATTTTCACTTTTGTTTTTGCTTTCCAAATGCGCAGGCAGTTTAGGAGCATGCTCAACTGAGAAGTCAAAAAAATCGCTCAGCTGTTGCAAGCAGGCATGAGTTGGGTCTGATTCGACCAAATTTCTAACAAAAAATTGCCACTGCGCCAAAGTTAAATCTTACTTAAAATTTCCATTTTCGCCTTAAACATTGGAGTAACCCTACCCATGCCCACCTTTGTTTTTGTAATGAGTAAACTCAAGTCATTTTTTTAACCAAAAAATTGTATACAGTACTGTAAGTTTTCTAGCAGCATGGAATGCCTTTTGTTCTAAATTTTGTTAGCCGCTAACTGTATCATATGCAATAGACGAAAGAATACCATATAAGTCAATAGGGCATCCGGAAATATCAAATCTTTTTCTGATGCTAAAAAACTGTCATCTGGCAAAGCTTTTATCATCCCACATTATAAGGTTTGGTTTTGACAGAAACACAAACCAAAGCTTTGCCATCTGGTTCTGATGCTAAGACATGGAAATTGTTTTTCTATCATCTGTTCTACCATAAACATGATATTTTCAAGCCACGACAACAAGATACTGTTTTGAAAGAAACTATTTTCACTGTGCCGCAAGAATAAAATGTGATTGGAGAGCAAAGAAGAATGTGAGTGAGTGTTTGATTGGATAAAACTCTGAATATGAAAGAGTGAATGAATATGTAAAAATATAAAAATCTGTTTATGTAATTATAAAAGACAATTGGGTGATGTTAAATGATGCGCAATGTTACAATTTGATATTCCTTGTCACACAAGTTTATTTCCTATGTACAGTTCTAGACATGATATTCCTTGTCACAAAACTGAGTGAATGACCAAACTCTATTTAAGTGCTTCAAAGACAACATTGAGATATCACATTGAGATATCTAAAAGGTGATGATGGATTAATCGTGTCCGACAATCGTCTCAAGGTATTGATGTGCTTCAGAGACATCATCAAGATATCTAAAAGGTGATGGATGAATCGCGTCATTGAAACCTCTGAAGGAATCGATTCCTGGCACCGAGGTCACCACTTGCATCACAGTCGGATTCAGTTCCGGCTTTTTGTTGAAGAATACAACAATCACAGAGATATCGTCATGATAAGCCCGCCTAGTACCTTCAACAGAAACACGAGGACCCCTAATAACACCATGTCCCGTAGGAATCTTCGAAAGCTCACTATAGCTCATATTATTTCTTCTAGCTGCAATCTGTAGAGCAGTCATCAAAATCCTTTTTGCGATTCCCTGCAACAAAAGGCCAACATACCATACCATAAACAAACAAACCATAATAGTAGTAAATTATAATAGGAAAAACAAGTAGCTAGAAAGAACAAGCCATGCATACATCTCGTGGATTGCTGTGAACAACTTCAGCTGCTTGCCAATTTGACAACAATTTCCAAAGTCCACCAGATCCAAATATAATGAATTTATCAACGTCATTTAAAACTCTTGAAGATACTGCAGGTTCTGCTGATAGCAAAGGTCGGGTAAAATCAGAAGGTGCAAGTTCCGACTGTGGGACTCGGAAGGATGAGGTTAAAGTGAATGGTGCCCGCTTCAAATATGCATTTCCTATACATCTGCTTACTTCACTTATGACCCCAACACGCCATGCATCAAAATTATATGTCACAATAGTCGGATCTTTTGGATGCAACTTCTTGAGTTCTTTTTTTAATATGCCTGTTATGAGCATTGTGATCTTCGACTAACTGCCGAACATTGAGTCTATTAAATGGATCCAAATAACCCATTACAGCACGGGAGTCTCCAACGATTGCGATATATAGCCTCCCTCTCCATACGATACAAAACAGACAACTTGAACCTACTAGAGCTAGCTCTGGCTGCTGTTGATTACCCTCTTCAACATCAGTCATAAACAATTCCTCCATTTCAGCAACAACTTGCCTTAGAATATTTTCAGATACATTATTATTATTATTCTCCTGAATAATCCCTGTAACCATAAACCTCCATTATTTCTTAAACCCATGATACACATGACAATGTAGCATTAGATAAGCTAAACCCATCAATTCATTAAAATTTTAAGAAAATGAAACCAAATAATGTGGAATTACATCAACCATGTAACCATAACAATGTAGACCCATCCTTTTTAGTTAAGCATAATTTTATAATTTCCATATCGATTTTAATTAAGCCATCTTGTAAATCCTATGATATACAATTAATCAATACATAACAAATAATTTGTAAAATAGTTTCTGCACACAATTAATGTACTGCAGGATCAATGAGCTAATAAATACATGTTGATGGATTCAAGCTTCAAAACATATACAGAGAAAACAGAAAATCATTTAATCATCATTTTATTTTAATTTAAAAGACAGACACCAATGAGCTAATAAATACATGACATTATTTTGATGGCAGTGAGTTATCCCTTAACTTTGTTGACTAAGTGATATTTTTTACATGACTAATAAATTTCTTTCTTAGGATTAACTCACAAACCTACAGACAAATTCTTGATTATTTATACAAGCTAACTTTGCTAGAAATGAGGGCTGTTTTTGAGTTGTATATAAATTTTGCTACCAAGTATGATATGATTATATGACAACATAGCAGTCATAGCTGCCATGCCAATTTGGTAAGGTTATGTTCTGTTACATGATTTTGGATATTGTATCTTTCATTTTAACTATTCTTCCTCCTCTTTCAGCGGTTGCTTGATAAATTGTTGCATGAATTGACAGGAACACAAGCTACTATTATCAAAATAATTGGTTAAAAATTTGATATGTTGAAATTCAGCTAAGGAACTACCAGCTAGATAGTCAACATAAAAGAGCAAAGTAGTCAAGTAAGCACATGTTTTCTTAATGAAAAAAGAATGGTCAGAAGATGCTTGATGATAGTGATGCTATATAAGAGTGGAAGTGAGTTTCTCATACCATTTGCGGTTGGCTTGCTTAAGGCCATATAAGGATTTGAGCAACTTACACTCGATTGAGTCTGTAGAAGTGATGCTATATAACAAGAGGAGGCAATGTTGAGTGGTTTGTTCAGAGTAAGCGTTTTGGGGTGGTCAGCGAATATGGCACCGTTTTGGATTAAGGCCTTATGGGTGAGGAAACGACCGGATATGGAAACATGGGGATTAGACCAAAAGTGGAATGAAATGATAGGTCATGTTTGGCATGGAGGTTGTGAAGAATTGGTTCAAGTTATAAGAATGATTTTGGTAGCCAAAAGATGTCGGATATGATAAGAAAGTGATAGGGTCCAGGAGGCATATTGGTCAATTGTACTTGTTTTTCTGTGTCTTTCAATACTTATTACAATTGACTTCCTCCATGTTGTTAGTTTCATTGGTATTTGCTTTGCAAGAATAATGCATGTCACCTTGTATTTATATATCTCTTGGTTATCACTTATCACAATTCACAACCATTGTTAGATACTCTCTACCATTTTATCTTCATTTACTAAAGGAGCCGTGAAATATTTAATAAGTGATTGGATAGTAAAAATGGTAACAAATCTATCTATCTAATGACCAAAAGAAAATGGTAACTTCTCATAAAATAAATGGCAACTGATCTCTCTTCAACCTTTTTGTTTTGAATGACCTCTATCTAATTTTTGTTGCAGGTAGGCAAAATGACAAACATCATAGATGTTCAACTACGAGTTTTTCGGACAATCTCTCTTCAACTTAAATATATCCTACTACCAAAAAAGGATTAGGAATATTCATTTGCTTACCAACTGATCATAAGTCATTCTAAAATGGTAAAGAGTTAGTTAAAATCAAACACAATCCAGTTTAAATCGAGCAAACAAAATCTATCTAATGTGTGGGATGCTTTATTTTTCCAATCAAATTAAAAAGTCTCTAAACTATTCTCTCATCCAACTTATTGATACAAACAATAAAATTGAGTTATTGATACAAACAATTAATGCTGAAAATTGGTCTTTCTTTTGAAGGATCAGAGTTATAGAATCAATCTTTGCAAAAGACCATCACACTCACACATCATGCTGCTGAGTAATCAATTTTCATCCAAACAACAATTATGCACTTACATTCAATAAAAATACAAGATATGATTAAATTATTTGAATACAATGACTTATAATTTGCTAAGGAAAACAATGAGAAGGAGAAAATTGCAAATCCAATCCACGTTGAGGTATATTGTTGTTTGTGAACCTGTCTGACATTGGTTTGAGTTGCAGATGTACGTCAAGAGTGACTACCGTGCCATCATATTTATCTCGTGACAATAACCTTCCTCCTATTCAACACCCATTTAAGTCTATAATACTGTGAAATAATGATGACAACAAGCATGACAAACAGAACTGTAAAATTGAAGATCAAAACGCCTACGGTATTGGAATGTGTAGGGGATATCATCCACATAGAATATAGATAACTAATGGAAAAACAACTCATTGGAAGCATGAACAATGGTGAATCCATCATCCCTCCTGGGGTCATAACAAGTATTAGTAGCATTGATATCGCAAAGGAAATCATATTCAAATATGAAAACCAAAAGAACACACTTTTTGACATGACCGATTTCCCAGCACTTGGTAGTGTAGAAGAGATAGTAGAATTGGAAGAAATGATGTTTGCATTGTTGTCACTAGCAGCATCAGATTGATGTAATCCACCAGGGGGACTCAGTACTGTTTGATAGGTAGCCGTTACAATAAGAGTGAAAATTATCAATAAAATGTTACGTTGCTCATCCGATACAGTACTTCTAAAACGATTTATGTACTTGGAGCACACACCTATAACAGTGATCGGTGAACTAATCTTTTCTGTTTGTGTTCGAGGATTGATGACTTCTGAGCCAGGTTTTACTCCCCAACGAGACAATAATTTTTTAATTTCTACACTTATTGCCACGTCTAATGTTGTTTGGTCGTTCAAGTTCTTTGCGTTCCGATATATTTCAGCAGCCAGTAACAACAACAAAATCGTTTTCTGTACGCCATCAAGTAATTAAAGAACAATACATTTGTTAGAGATCATTCTTAATATTAGCAACTAAAAATACTGCCAGTAGCTACCGTTGGTATTTAGAACATTCTAGTAGACTAGTAGTGCTAAAAGTAAATCTTTAAACTTACTACTCTCTCCATCCCAAGATATAAGAACTATTTGACCACTGTACGCACACCAATGCATAACTTTGATTACCAATATTTTTAATTGTGCATTAGTAAAAATTATAAAAATTTGATATTTTGAAAATACTTGTATCTTATATGATAATATTTACATTTATATACTTGTAGAAAAATACGGTCAAAACAAGACATATGAATAGTGCATTTAGTCAAATGAGGTCTTATAAAATGGGACGGAGGGAGTATAAATCTTACCTTTTATTTTATTTTGAACAAATGGTTAGGACTTTAAAGCCGTTGGATTAGTCTAGTGGTGAAGAATTTAGATAGTATGTGTTCCGGTAAAAACTCGAAGGGGTTTGTATTATTGATTAAATGATGTGGTTACACTTGGTTCAATCCCAACAACCCTGGGAGTTTTATAAGTCAGAAAAAGGATCTCTTTACAAATGAAAGTAAGGAGCTATTTATAGAGCCTCTAGTCTTCTTCTCCAAGTAAGGGTTCCTAAAAATCCGGTCCTTAGCATCTTCTTCGGTGGTATAGCGTGAAGATAGGGATGAAAACCTTGGTCTCCAAGCTATGGCGGTTTGCGGGAAGTTGGTTTCTTCCTTCCCAAGTCAGTTGCTAACACAGGGAAGAAAAAGATATTTATAACAATACGGGATTCTACTTCCGGGCGTTGCCCCGCTATTATTAATCACGCCCGGGGCTTCGTGTCGCCTAATGGATATTTAGGATTTACTTGATTTGGGCCTATTCTCCTTCTGATATTCATTGGGCTCGCTGGTTATGTCCTTAAGCTCATTGCCCAGTCCAGTATGTTAGAGATTCTTAGTTCAATATTCAATTTCATTGTAAAAAAAATAATGGCTAGGACTTTTGTAAACTTTATTACTTTTAATAAATTTTAATAAGTCCCCGTAAGTTTAGCTTAGTTGGAACCCACTTGGGGTTGGTCGAGTGGTGTTGACTTGGGCCCTTGGAGTATGCTCCTCTCAAGGTCTCAGGTTCGATTCCCACTGGTGCCAATTTCGGTGGGCTAAGTCCATACAGAGCAAAAAAACTTTGGCTTTAAATGGGGCCCCCACAAGTGGGCGGTGGGATTGGTCCCCTTGGATTAGTCGGTCCTAAGGTCGGATACCAAGTTTTCAAAAAAAAAAAAAAGTTTAGCTTAGTTGGTAAGGACATTACACTATATGTGCAAGAGTCCAGGACACTCCGCTTATTCACCTTTAAGGTGGATTTTCTAGCCACTAGGCTACTTGACAAAAAAAAATTAAAAATTTAATCAAATTTTATTTTTGGTTTTTATTTTTTACTAAATATAATAAAGTTTCTAATAATTTTTAAGGCTAAATTATACTTTAAATCCCTTAACTTAATTTTTATATGATTCATGTACATGTAACAATGTTGGTGATGTTAAAGATCTTCACGCCTTCTAATTTGGATAAACTGTTCAAGCTTCATGAGAACATATTGAAGCAGATGAAGAAAGTTAAGAACTAACAGTCCGTTAACATTTTTCACAGAAAGATAACGGAAAGGATGAATATGACCAACATAACTATAATTAAGGGACCAAAATAGAGCAAAAATTAGTTAAGGGATCAAAATAAAACTAAAAAAATAAGTTAAGGGACTAAAAGAACAATTTAGCTTTTTTTTTATTAACAACTTAAAATAACAAGTAACAGTCTCGTGAGCATAACTCAATTGGTATGTAAAAAGTAGGAATCGAGGTTCGAATCCTCATACATACTCCCACTATTTCATCTTAAAAAGTGAAATTCTAACTATTACACTGTTCGACAAAAAAAATAGTAACAAACATGATATATATATATATATATATATATATATATATATATATATATATATATATATATATATATATATATATATATATATTAAAACAAGATACTTAAATGCCATAACTACCCTTGCTTAAACCATATTAAGACACCTTGTTTTTTCCACTAATATGTAGTTTATGAAGTTTAAAATACTATTCTACTTCTACACCAAATTCTAAAGAGTTTAAGTGATATGCACTGACGGTGTAAAATAGTTTTACATGATCGTCCAATAAATAACCATCATTTTGCCATGTCATGTTGAGAAAGTGGGGTAAAGTGGGGTGATGTGGCGGAAAACATGATTGATATTGGTTGACAGTGTAAAATTATTTTACACCGTCAGTGCATATCAATTAAATCCAATTCTAAATATATATGCACTACGAGAACATATATTTCTACTCATATATTAATATGTGTTTCTATTTTTTATAATTTTTACGGGGATAATCATATATTAATACGCATGTCTATTTCTTATAATTTTTACGCAGACTTATATTTCTAATCATATATTAATACGTGTGTCTATCTTTTTATAATTTTTACTGGGATAATCATATATTAATACACATGTCTATTTCTTATAAATTTTTACGCGAACTTATATTTGTAATCACATATTAATACGTGTGTCTATCTTCTTATAATTTTTACGTGAATCTTTATTACATACGCGTGTGTATTTTTTTATAATCTCTACACAGATCTATTAATATGCATGTCTATTTTGTTATAAAAATACGGGACATATATTTATCAACTATGTCTAAAATAACTGGAAGGCTACATGATATAGTAGAAATGCATATTACTACTCCCTCTCCTTTTAAAATGATAGAACTTTCAAACATATCTCACTCTCTAGCTAGATCTAATGAGTGAAAATTCTATGAGTGTTATAGTCTACAATTTTTGTTTTTCACTTTTATTTTGTAGGACAAGTATATGAAAAATTACTACTATTAAAATACGAAATACATCCCAACAATTATTCATATATGAACATGTTTTCACCGATAATTAATTATTCTATGAATTTTAAAAATAATTTTTTTTTAATAATAAGGATCGGGGGAAGTACTTATAACTATCATGCACAAGACAACAATCTTGCATTGACGAGTAATTTTGTATCATGCATAAGACAACAATCTTGCAATGATGAATAATTTTGTAAAGGGACCAATTTCGCACTATACAATATTCGAGCTATTATAACTTACTCTATATATATATATATATATATATATATATATATATATATATATATATATATATATATATATATTCATTCATTTTTATAAATTAAATTATTAAATGATATTTATTTTTTTCTGTTATTGATACTATCGAATTTACCTATCTACCCTTTCTCCATTTTTTTCTTCATTTTTTACACCTATTTAAATAAATGGGCACAATTGTCTTTTTACTACATTTCAAGCTAATAAAATATTAAAATAATAATCAACTACACTTATATAATAAAATATTTCTTCTTTTATAATAATTTATACGGAGACTTAATTTGTACGCATCTATAAATACAAACGCCTATTTGTTTATAATTTGTAAGGGACCAATATTTCTCCTCATCTATAAATACAAGTGTCTACTTTTTTATAATTTGTATGACAACTTATATTTCTACTCATATATTAATACAAGTGTCTATTTTTTTAAAATTTATAGGGGACTTATATTTCTACTCATTTATTAATATAAGTGTCTATTTTTTATGACACATATATAATAAATTTCTACAACTATAAAATTAAAAATAACATTGCAATAGGTTCAATATTATTTATATATGGACAAGTTGTCATTGATAAATATTACAATTATAACTATCATACACTAGAAAATAATTTTGTATTGACAAGTAATTTTTTAGCGGAACTAATTTCACACTATACAATATTCAACCTATTATAATTTATTTTATTAATATCTATTTTTGCATTATCTTAATAGAAAAATTATAAATTGAAATCAAATTATGTAATGAACATTAATCATTATTTTTTTTTTGAAGGAATTAATCATTATTTCTACTTAAAAAATAAAATCACGGCAACGTCACGACCCGTGCATAAGCACGGGTATTATACTAGTATCAATTATAAGAGATTGAAATAATATAGTACAAATTAAGGGAATACTAAATTACCTTTGGATGGTTATTTTGTACTGAAATGTGTAAAATGGTGTTGTCATCCTCATCCTTCCAATTTAATATTTTATTTTCTAACCACTGAGCATTTTTGCCAGTATATTTCCTAAGAAAGGAAACAAGGAGATTAAGAGCATCACAGTTGTTATTTTTGGCAGCTATATGAAGAGCAGTCTCACCCCACACAGTCACGTCTTGAAGGGAATCCGGACAAGCACAGATGAGCACAGCTAAAATATCAACATCTCCAATTTGACTAGCAAGATGAAGAGGAGTCAACCCTCCCTTCCCTTTGACTCTAACAAGTTCCTTATTCATGTCAACAAACCACAACATCATCCTCTTGTTTTGTATCGCAAGGTGGATAGGGCTCAATCCTTCTGGATTTAGTTTCAAAGCAAATGAAGGTTTCCAATTCATAATCTCAATGACAAAAGGGATATGCCCCTTAGATGCCGCGATATGCAAAGGAGTTTCAACTAATTGTTCTGAATCTATGTCCGCTAAAATTGATGGGTTATTTTTAAGTACACTGTAGAGGAGGTCTATATTACCCTCTTCAGCTGCAGGTCTAACTATATCAACAAGATTGCTCATTTGGATTATATTTTAACCGCAAACTCTTGGCTAGGCTATTTGATATTTCAAGCATCTACTGCTCATATATATAATAGGGTAAATAGTGTTATACCCCCTGCAAAATAGAGGAGTTTTGCGTTACCCCTGCAAAATATTTTTTTGAGATTACCCACTGCAATGTCAAGATTCTTTGCGTTACCCCCCTGGCTCAACAAGTGGGCATATGACATGGAAGAATCTTGACGTGGCATGACACGTGGAAATTAATTTATTTTTTATTTATTTTTAATTGTCAACTCATTAATTAATGTGAGTTTTTAATTAAAAAAATGAAAAAAAAAACTTAAAAGTTGTTATATTTTTATGAACTTACTTAAAAGAAAGTTTTGTTATTATTTTTTTTTTTTTTTTGACTAGAAGTTGTTATTATATATAAAAAAAATTCTTATATATATAATAACTAATAATAGAGAAACAAAAAAAAAACGAAGATGAAAAAAAAACTAATAATAATAATAGTAACCAAAAAACTAATAATAATAATAATAATAATAACTAATAATAATAGAGTGACAAAAAAAAAAAAACTGCAATCACATAGTAACGCAAGAACAATCGCTTTGCCCTAACCCCCAAATTGAAATTGAAAACGAAGAACAATCGCTGCATATGAACGGAATGAAAACGAAGATGAAACCGACGAACAATCGCTTTACCTCCTCACGGACTCAGTTTTGTTCTTCTTCGTCTTCACAGTTTCGTTCTTCTTCTTCGTCGTTTCTTTCTTCGAGTTCACCATTTCCTTCTTCTTGGTGTTCGTCAGTTTCATCTTCGTTTTCGTTCCGTTCATATGCAGCGATTGTTCTTCATTTTCAATTTCAATTTGGGGGTTAGGGCAAAGCGATTGTTCTTGCGTTACTATGTGATTGCAGTTTTTTTTTTGTTACTCTATTATCACTACTACAAAAAAGGGCTACTATAGCACTTTTTTTTAGCTTTAATAGCACTTTAAAGTGCTATAGAAGCTGGTGCTATTATAAGTATGTGTCTATTATAACACTTTTAAAAGTGCTATCGTATGTCCTATCTTTAGTAGCGCTCATACACTAAAGTGCTATAGTATGCCTGTTTATTTTTTTTGTATGTTTTTATAGCACTTTATAAAAAAAAGCGCTATTGTAGGTCTTTTTTAAAAAAAAGCGCTATAGTAGACCTGAACTGAAGCTTTTGATTGACGAAACGGAATGGCTGACGAAAGGGAACACAGAGAAACTGAATGGGAGAATCGAACAAAAGGGAATGAGTCGAACTAATTAAGAATCGAATCAACTTGATTTTGTGAATCGAAGATTAGAGGAAAGGCGGCACATATTTCTTCTTTGATTTGATGAACAAACTGATTGCAAAAAGAAAAGGCCAATTATGAATCTTCTAATTGATGGGTTCAATTTGGGATTTAGGGTTTAACAAGTTTTGGGAATGATGGAGAGAAGAAGGTTTTAGGGTTCAATTGATGGTGAACAATGGATAGAAGGGTTGATTTCGTCGGAGAAGACGGGAGTTCGTCGAAAAAGATGACGAGTTCGTCAGAATGATGGAGAAGACGGTGAGTTAACCGATGGAGAGTGAGGAGTGATTGAGAGTGAGGAACGATGGAGAAAAACGGTGAGTGAACGGTGTGTTTACCTTTTTAATTTCAGCATTTTTAGTTTTTTATTTTTTGTGAAAGAACCTATAATAGCACTTATGAAGAAGCGCTATCCAATCTATGATCTATAATTGCGTTTTACCAAAAGTGCTATCAAAGGGATATACATTTTATAGCGCCCGCAAGGAAAGCGCTATTGAAGGTCTCTCTCAAAATTTATATTTACTCTATTATAGCACTTCTGATAGGAAAGTGCTATTATAAACGTCAGAGTCATATTTTTAATAACACTTGCGTAAAAGTGCTATTAAATTAGTGCTATTGTAGACCAAAATTGTAGTAGTGTTATTATTAGTTATTATTATTAGTTTTTTTGTTACTATTATTATTATTAGTTTTTTTTTCATCTTCATTTTTTTTTGTTACTCTATTATTAGTTATTATATATATATAAGAAATTTTTTTTATATATAATAACAACTTTTAGTCAAAAAAAAAATAATAACAAAACTTTCTTTTAAGTAAGTTCATAAAAATATAACAACTTTTAAGCTTTTTTTTCATTTTTTTAATTAAAAATCCACATTAATTAATGAGTTGGCAATTAAAAATAAATAAAAAATAAATTAATTTCCACGTGTCATGCCACGTCAAGATTCTTCCATGTCATATGCCCACTTGTTGAACCAGGGGGTAACGCAAAGAATCTTGACATTGCAGGGGTAATCTCAAAAAAATATTTTGCAGGGGGTAACACAAAACTCGCCTATTTTGCAGGGGGTATAACACTATTTACCCTATATAATAAATACAATTATAGTTTCTAATGGTAAAGTGTCAAGAATCATGATACCTTGGATTCCACTCAATTGTTTGACTCCTTTATTTGGCTTTTTGCTTGGCTAGTGTTTTGGTGTGGACATCTTTTCTCCTACACGTCATGTGATAACAAATTAGGAAGTGTACTAATTTATCGTTAAGTAATAAAATTTATAAAGTTCGTATTCACCGGGATTGTTTCAATCTTGACAAAACAATTGTATCGTATTTAAAACGTAAATAAAAGGGGGATTTTTCTTTGGTTTGAAGTTTAATCAAATAACTTAGGATTTCAAGTAATAAAAGAACAGCGATTTTTGGTTCATCTAATTACTATTTCTCTTGGTAATTTCATGTATGATTACAAATTACTCGATTCAGTTTCACGATTAGATTAAATCAAAAATGATTATGCCCAATGTCTTGGTAACATAATCCTCTCTCTTGATCATCGATTCATAATGTCTTAGGTAATCTATGATCAATTGAGGTTTACAAACTTTAATCTTTTAATCTCAATTAACAATCTGAAATGTCTTAAGTGAAAGTTAATTGATCAATCATTCCTAGATCGATCATTCATTCCTATCGTCATAGTAAAACAAATAATTGAAATCATTACACAATTAATCAAGTCATGCAAAGCATTAAGCATAAGGAATAATTGAAGAAACTAACTTCGTAATTCATTGATCATATCATATGATAATCACATTGTTCAAGAAAAATAACAATTAGAATCCCCTAAGAACCAATCATAAAAATTTAGCTAGACATAATATTTAAAGAAACAAGCACGATGAAAAGGAATAAACCCAAGATCACGTTGCCTTCCTTTGCTTCTTCAATTTCTCTTCCGTTTCCGTCCTTGCTGCGTGTGTTGCTCCATGTGATGTGCTTCCATCCCTCTTTTATGAACAGTGCGCTGCCTTTTATTTAGCCTCACAAATCTCGTGTTTCTTTCTTGGTTCCACTTTGCTTTTTGATTGGGCCAAGCTTGGTCAAAGTTTGATCTTTTCTATTCACACCAGGCCATACACTAGAACACTTATAATAATTTTTGCACTCAAGCATAAACATGTTAAGTCGAACCAAGAAAATAAAAGCTACGCAAAATATAATTTTTATAGAGAAAAACACTTAATTAACCCAATAAACCAAAAATTACAATTTATTTTAAATGACTCTAAATTAAACATTAAACTAATAAAATGATATTAAAAACTTAATTAAAAAGACTCTAAAAATAGCGACGGATGAAGACTCATCATGATGATTTGTGCTACCTTGTACTTGCAGTTTAATATTAGTTAAATTTTTTAGTTTCTATTGTCTTTCTTAATCTTTATTGTGTTATCTTATGAGGGGGTAAAATTTGAACTAAGGCTTATTCTAGGATGGAAGATCATGAAATGTCTCTCATTAATAAGACATGTGTTTTGTGGACCAGATTGAATGTGTACGTGATATTATGGTGTATTATCAGTATTATATTATTTTTTAGTTTTGAAAAAAAGATCCCGATTTTTTTGGAAAAAAGTTTTCGATCTCTTTTGGGAAAAAAATTTTCGATTTTTTTTTTCGGAAAAAAGTTCCCGATTTTCAGGGGAAAATTTTCGATTTTAGATAAAAACAATTCTGTTCTGAACAAAAAAGTTTCCGTTCTTTTTTCGGGAAAAAAATTCCGATATTTTATTCGGAAAAAATTTTCGGATATTTTCCGGAAAAAAAAAGTTTCCGATATTTTTCTGGAAAAGTTCTAATATTTTATTCGGAAAAAAAGTTTTAAATATTTTCTGTTTTTTCACTCTTTTTTGTATAAGCAATACTTTTTCAGATGAACATTTCGAAATTATTTTCTCCAAAAATTCGGGAACTTTTTTCCGGAAAACATCGGAACTTTTTCCAGAAAAAATCGAAATCTTTTTTTCGGAAAAAATCCGAAACTTTTTTCCCGAAAAAAGAACGGAAACTTTTTTTTCCAGAAAAACTCCGGAATTGTTTTTATCTGAAATCGAAACTTTTTCCCTAAAAAATTAGGAACTTTTTTCTGAAAAAAAAATCGATAATATCCACCACATCAAACATCATAGTCAACACTCATAAAATAGACATTTTTCCTTTGTTTGCACAATATGACTTCACACAATTCTGTTAATCTTTACAAAAATCCAGTTTCTCATAGAACTTATCTCTGTTAAAACACAAACTTTCACTTCTAAACACTTTCTTCAAAATGAAAGAAACATTATCTAAGATGGCAGAAGAGTTACTAAACCCCAACTTTCTTCCTGTCAAGTGACATGATGTTTAGCACGTCATCCTCAACATCAAGCTCAGAGTCACACACACATATGAATATAAACCAGTTTCAGCATCAAGAAGCACATACCAAAACCATTTTCAATAGATATATTGTCATCACAACAGATCATCAAGCGAGAGGTTTCAGTAACGAATTCGAAACAGTCAGATATAATAGTAATAATCACCTTTTTGAACATCACATATCTGAGCATTATCACATCTGATCACAACACATCTTATCATATATAGTACTTCTCAGCAGAGTGCACATCCACACAAACAGTCATATCATGACCAGTTCTCTTTCAGTCACACTTTGAGCAACAGCTTGGTCAAGTGGAAGATCATCAGGATCAATTTCTTCCACCACATTCAAAACATAAATGCTCAAAACCACCATCAGGTTGATCTTCAACCTCATCAAGTTGAGGACTCTCAGAACAATATCAGCCTCGGTTTGGGGAATCACAGAACAGATTTAAACAATACTAACGGGTTGGTCTAGGATGGTTCAACATCCGATATGACATCAGACTCAGGTGAGGTTTCTTTGGGGGACACAACCACAACTTTAGTGGGGATGACAGAATGTCAAAACCAACAACTTTGGAAGATGACACATGAACAATTTAAAAAAAAAAAAAACAATGTCATCAACAACCACAACATTCATGATAGATTGACCTATGATTTTTAAGTGATCTAGGTTTATCTAGAATTACAATTTCAGAGACAGATCTCACAGATGTTCCAACACTACCCACAACATTTGAACCGATAGAACCTTTAACAGAGGTAATCACATTTGATTCAACATTAGGGGTGACAACTAAATCAATGAGGTTATAAAAAAAGCTTGGTAGGTTCATTAACATCATCAACAGTAACATAAATAGACTTTTATAGGTTCTTTTGAAAGATAGGATTAACCTGGATAATAGATTTAGAAACAGGTTTCCTAGATGATGCAACATTGTGTTCAACATTGTGTTCAACATTGTATTCTTTCAGCACCTGCTTCATCCACAAGAGTTGTGAATAACTACTCTCAGCTGCTATGTAATCAACCACTGCACTAGACAAGGATACACTATTTTGCTTCTTGATAAACCAGGAAATCAGATTATTCTCCAAAAAGAAACAACCTCCATAAGTACTTTTCTTATCATCACCACTTCTTATCCAATCAACAAGACAATACCCCACCAGTATAGAATTTGTATCATGAGAGAACAGAATATCATAGTCACAAGTACCAATAACTTACTTCATATCAAACTCAGATTGCATCTGCTGGCCAATGTTGGACCATCTGGTTCGACACTTCTCCAAACACAATCTTACCAACAATAAAGACTCTTGGAGAGTCCTTCCAAAAATCTGTAGAGAAAAATAAATTCTCTCAAACTCAACCATTTAACCACTTGAGAAATATGTGAATAACTGATATAATTATCCAGCTTGACATGGCTAGAATCAACCATTCCTTGTAGAACTACATTCTCTATCATGACCTTTTGAATAGGCAAGATGTCATGCATAGCTAGAATATACTACAAGATCAGAACCTCCACATTCTGATTCACATAGTCAAAAACGCCTTTTCTGACCGTACTGCTTGAGCACTCTTATGCACAATCCCAAACACCTTCCACAAAACACCCATCAATAATTATGATGTTCCAACATCATTTGGGTCATCAGCCTCTGATTTCAGAACCCAGTTCGTTGGTTCTTAAATCATCATTCAAATGACTCATTGTGCATAAACATCCTTCAAGAAGCTCCTAACAGAGTACCACCAGTGCAGATCATATTGGTTTTTCAAAAACACCTGAATACAATGGAGAGAAATAAACTCTCATAAAAGAATCACTGGGAAAAATAAATTCCCTCAAGGCTGAGAAAAATAAATTATCGGGTATCATGATGCCGCAACATTCATTAGCACATTGTATCATACAAATAAACGATATTGCTCCCCTCAATATCAGAGATGAGTAAAAATTTTAATCAATTAATTTTACTCCCCCTTAGAACGTGCATATCAGATAATTACATCCATATCATGTCAGAGCTTTTACTCCCCCTCAACATATGACAAATAGAATTACTACATGTATTCTGATGATCCAACATCAAATAGCACATCCACCACTAACGCGTCTGGTAGCACACCAAAATCAAATAAGCACTTGATGCTTCAGCATATAGTAAAGCATTGAGCCACATCAGACAAACAGTACTACTCCCAGAAAAATACTCAGTCTCTCGTCAAAGTATTCACCATTAGTCTTATGCATAACATCAACAGAGGAGAGACAGATATCAGCTCCCATTAAAGAAATTATAATTTATCAGATAGGATTACCTTCTCATACAAGGTAGGACATTTGATTTGACATCCTTCTTCTACACATATCTGACACCAGCAGATGACACTCAGTCATTACAGCTTACCACAAGTCATTCAGATTAGGTCAGTGGCTTGACCTTGTACCCCACCTTGAGTAGAACCAACATCCTTGGCTGAAGAGGCAGATCCTTGAGATATAATCCCTCTTCAGCTGCAGGTCTAACTATATCAACAAGATTGCTCATTTGGATTATATTTTAACTGCAAACTCTTGGCTAGGCTATTTGATATTTCAAGCATCTACTGCTCATATATAATAAATATAGGGAGATTATATGGTGCAGTCCCTTTTTGGACTGTTTCGGTGCATTCCTTTTTTTTTTTTACTACTAGAATTTAATTTAATTCCCACATCAGCGCAGGTCCATGGTGAATCTTTTTTTTTAACAAACTTTTCTTTATTGCATATGAGTCCCCTATCAAGTAAATATTCATTTACAAATTAAAAAAAAAAACAAATTTTATTAATCTCGTCATCCAATTCATCATACTCGTCCTTATCATACGCGGGAGTCAACTCATTCCTCCACCTCTCAATCTTCGTATTCATCCCTTCCGACCAATTACTCTCCGACCAATCATCAACAGCGATTTCCACCTTCTTTTGCGATGGTGCTGGTATAGGATATAATCCCTTTACTATCGCCGCCGCAACAACAGACGGTGAAGGTCCAACATTAGAATTACACAATGAATCGTCATTTCCCCAATTTCTCTGCACCGGCACACTCACTTCTGATTCCTCATAACTGTTATAATTGTCATAACTGATTTTTCCGGCGTTGCATAATCATTAATCGTCGAATCTTTTCTCTCACTCTGGCAACGTTGAAGTGCCACCATCTTTGAATCCGATATTGTTGAATCCGTTATTGAATGATTATCATTGTAATTGTAATTATAATTATAATTATTAATTTTCTTCGGATCCGTTGAATCCCAATATCCAGCCTTCGATGTACTTAATTTCGAATATAAACGGCATGCTTCTCATCGAGCTATCGAGAATTGCAGCGCCAATGTTAAGAATCCCTTCAGGACGACCGGAAGGTCTACGAATATGAAAACCGACGAATCAGAGTTTAGGTTTCCGATTACCGGAGTTTAGATTCAATTTTAGTGACTTTGATGAACGCATATAATGAACATAAGTTTCAATTTTAGTGATTTTGTTGTTTTTTGTTTCAACTTTAGTTGTAATTTTGTTTTGATTGATTTACAATCACAATTAAAAACAATTTAAACATTGAGGTAATTTTGTAACTTTTAATATGGTAAACACTTAGTTGAAATATCAATAGATATAAAGAAACATGATAAGTACCATATAACTGCTATGTACCATATAATTCAAAGTGAGTTAACACTGCATTCTCATTAACCAGATTAGACCTGCACCAAAATAATCCAAATAAGGGCCGCACCATAAATATAACATCGATGGCTAATTAGTTTCTTTGGTTTTGAAAGTGTTTTGTTTTTACAGCAGGGGCATTTTTGTCATTCCAACAATAAAATTAAGGGTAATTTAGTAATAACAAAAGTCGTTTCTTCTTCCTTCACTTTCTCTCTCTTCATTGCAACACCACTCGTCAGTCATCCGCCGCCGTCACTCCGTTCATCCTCGCCACCACGCCATCACCCAATCATGTCGTTCACAGTTCCATTCTCATCCCCACCGAATCACTGGATCGTCCACCACCACCACCATTTTTCTTTCCGATCAGCTGCAACCAACGACGACTTTACCGTAGAACTTCACCTTCACGATGTTGCTCTTATCGGTCCGTCGTTGATGACCATGCCGTCGAGCTTATGTGTGTTAGAGAGAGAGGGGGAAGCACGGCGAGAGAGATCTAGATCTGAGAAATTATTAACACCGATTAACATGACACGGTAAGTTCTTAGAAATTATTCCTTCTTTGTTTTCTTTAATTACAGTCTTTCTTTGTGCAAACTATAGAAATATATTCCAATCTATTCTCATAGTCACTTGTCAAGTGAAATTTGAACATTCAAGATTGTGCGTTCATACATTTCAAAATTGGTTTCTCACTAAGGTGGTTAATTAATTTCATGTAGATCTGTTGGGTTATTGACTTGTCAGGCGCACGACATGATGGCATTGGTCCCATGTATTATGTAATACATGAGACTATAGTGGAGGAATTTATGCAAGGAAAGAATGTAAATGTAAAGCTGCAAAGTCAATGCTCTTTAGCTGACTTGTGCAACACATGCTTCCATATTTCTTTTTCAATATCAATTCCACAAGACAAAATAGCTTGTCACACTGGTTATGCATGGCCCAACCCGAGAAATGTTTATGGAGAAAATTATCACTTCAATTATTGATAGTCGATTTGATTTAATAGTGATTGACGCTGAATTTGATAGGAAGTACCGCAGTTCGATCCCTCACAACTGTGATTGAGAGGAAACTGAAACAATCAACCCCAAACCAGATTTAACTGGTAATGAAAGCCAAAAATTAAATTTAGAATATTTTTTTGATATTTATTGAGAGAATATTTTAATTGAGAATGATAAATAAATGTCAATTATTGATGTATACTTAATTTTGAGAATATTATAATAATATAGATTAAATTTGAAAAATTCATATAAACCCTAAAAAATCTCCCTCAAATATCTATAAAAAAAAATCTCCCTCAAATATATAGTTCCAACAAATCATAAGAATTTTATATTATGAAAAACAAATGAACCATCTAAAATTCTTATCTCCAAACTCCTCCATTTCTTCTACTTGTTACTTCCATTTTATCAAAACTAGGGGTAAACCCGTGCGTTGCACGGGTTCGATTAAAATACATAATTAAAATATTTTTATAAATTAATAATAATAATTGTGATAAGTATAATCACACATTCGATTAAAATACATTGTTAAATACTTTTTACGATATGGTTATATTCAATATTATATATGTGTAAAAACAAAAAAAGTTGTTCAGAATTAAAATAATTTTTATTGAAATGATGTATCATAGTTTATTTTAATTGTGTTATTGTATAAAATCTTAGTTTTCATTATATGAGTTACAATTTTAGTCACAAATCACTTTGCTTTTTTATTTTTAATATATCCCTTATTTATTTATTTTCAATAAGAGTTAGATGTCATACATACTTATACTTGGTGAAAATATTGCTCATGAGTAATGTTGAACTAAGAAGTATGGTGGTTTTGACATTTTTTATCATGTGATCTCGTGTTCTGAAAATTACCTATCAAATAGCAACGTTACTACTTACTCCTTTTTCTCCAATTTAATATGCCAAATAACTTATCTACTTACCTCCCTCTCGTTCTCTTGAAGTTTCTTATCAATTATTCACTTGGTGAAATTTTATCCCGATTTTATTAGTCTCGATTTTCAGGAGAATATATCAACCCAAAATTTAATTATGGGCTCGATTAAAATACACATTTAAAATATTTTCATAAATGAAAAATAATAATTATGATAAGTATCATTATATATAATTAAATGATTGATAATATTTTAAAATATAGTGAAATAGTAGGTTTAATATTAATTTATATTAAAAATAAGAGGGTTTATATGAAATTTTGTATTGGTTTATATAATTGATTTTTTATTTTTATATATATTTTTGCTCAAAAATATATTTTAAAGACAATTAATATAGTTTTTAATGATCTCTTATAATATTCCGTAAAATGATCTCTTATATTATTTATAATTGTGAAAAGATGTATTATATTGTATCTTAATTGTGTAATTTTAATTTAATTTTTTTAAGGGTCTCATTAGTGCACTCACAAGTTGTTTTGTTTTTTATTTTGGTATATTTTTTATTCTTTTCAATAAGAATTATAGCAGCAGTCATTCTTGCTAAAAATATTGTTTATGAGAAAGAAAAAACCAAACTAAACTTATAGAATGTGATATATATATATATATATATATATATATGGGGGCTGCTAACTTAGACCCTGGGTCTAAGTTAGCAAGGTGCACCTTTTCAGTTGGACAAAAATACCCATTTTTTTAATTTTTGAAAGAATAGAGCAACAGGGGCATTTCTGTAATTTTACCCAACAATACACGCTCCCCCAACTTCTTCCCCCCCCCCCCCCCCAGGACGCGTGGCAGCGTGTGATTGCACAAAATCCGCGCGCGTGCATCACACGCGCCGACAGGCGCGCGTGGGTGGAAGGATGACGCGGAGAGAGAAAACTTTTTGAAAAGGCAGGCCATGTGTCACGCTATTATTGGCTGCGTTAATTTTTTTCCATTTAATACTTTAAACTCGATTATTTCGTCGTAAATTAATTTTTTATTTTTTATACCAAAATTCATAATTTTTTTTCTCTACAAATAGAGACTTGGTTCGTTTGATTTGGACACAGAAAAAAAAAACCCAATTTTTCACTACCTTAATCTCATTTTTCACTACCTTACATCAACTCACTGAAACCATTCTACCAGGAAAATGGTTTCAGAGTACAAATCTCTGAAACCATTCTACAAGCTAAATGGTTTCAGAAGCAAATAACTAATAATCAACTTACTGAAACCATTCTACCTGCAAAATGGTTTCAGATTACAACTCTCTGAAACCATTGTACCAGATAAATGGTTTCAGAAGCAAACACAATTAATAAATTACTCACTGAAACCATTCTACCAGTAAAATGGTTTCAGAATACAACTATGTGCAACCATTCTACAAGCTAAATGGTTTCAGAAGCAAATAACTAATAATCAACTTACTGAAACCATTCTACCAGCAAAATGGTTTCAGATTACAACTCTCTGAAACCATTGTACCAGATAAATGGTTTCAGAAGCAAACACAATTAATAAATTACTCATTGAAACCATTCTACCAGTAAAATGGTTTCAGAATACAACTATGTGCAACCATTCTACCAGTAAAATGGTTTCAGAAGCAAACATTAGTTTTTAATTACCGTTTTATCTCATTTAATTAACTAAAAATAGTTTCAGGTCTCCAAAAATTTCATAAAATATGTTCCAGAATATTATCTACTATTTTCCTGGTATAATGGTTTCAGTGAGTTGGTTGAGTGGTGCGTGTTAAATTACAACACACAAGTAACGTATTTAGTAGACAAAAAATGAGATTAAGGTAGTGAAAAATTGTGTTTTTTTTCCGGTGTCCAAATCAAACGAACCAAGTCTCTATTTGTAGACAAAAAAAAATTATGAATTTTGGTATAAAAATAAAAAATTAATTTACAACGAAATAATTGAGTTCAAAGTATTAAATGAACAAAAATCACGCCCAGCCAACCATTGTGTGACACGTGTCCTACTTTTAAAAAGCAAATTTTTCTCTCTCCAGGTTGTAATCCAGTGTGGCGCAGCCGCTGGAATCTGATGAATCAGTATGATATGGGCTGTCTGATTGATCAGACAGTCTTGATGAGATCAGATCTTGGCTGTCTGATGGAAATCAACGGTCTGTAACCATGGTCCTTCGGTACACGCGCGACACTGGATCCGCGTCTATTAATGGGTATTTTGGGAAAATAAGGTGGGGGCGCGTGTATTGTTGGGTAAAATTACAGAAATGCCCCTGTTGCTCTATTCTTTCAAAAATTAAAAGAATGAGTATTTTGGTCCAATTGAAAAGGTGCACCTTGCTAACTTAGACCTAACTAGGGTCTAAGTTAGAAAACCTCTATATATATATATATATATATATATGGTAGTTTTGTCTTTTTCATCTTTTGCTTATATTCCATGAAATTATGTATAAAATAGCAAAACGACTTATTATCTTCCATCCAATTTATGTTTTCTTATATTTTATGAAAATAAAATTCTTGTGCTGATATATTGACTTCTTTTAAAATTTTACGTCAAACTTTCACTTGGTTGAGTTTATTTTAACTACCAAAGAAATTGCAAATGAATGCATGCAGGTTTGATTAGAACATACTTAAAATATATTATTACAAATGAAAAATAATAATTATGATAAGTATAATGACATATATATTTAAATTATAGTAACATGATTTAGTTGTAATTCTGTTATATTAAAAATAAGAAAGTTGTTTAGGAAAATGAGATTTTATATTGTAGATTAAGGACACAAAGAATATAATTTTTAGCGATTCTCTTATAATATCTCATAAGTTTGAAGAGATGTATCATATTTTATTCTAATAGTGTAATGGTATAAAATAAAATTAAAAATTTAAGTGTGTTCGTATAAAATAATAAATAAAAGGAAAAACTAATATATCTCATAAGTTTGAAGAGATGCATATTTTCTTTTTATGGATCGTATTGGAGCAGTCGTAAGTTGTTTTACTTTTTTACTACGGTGTATTTCTTATTATTTTCAAAAAGAGTTAGAGGCGGTTTGCTATCAATATTGCTCGTGAGAAAGATTGAAATAAGTTTCAATTATAGAATATAATGCGATTCATAGATATTAATTTTTCCTTTTTCATCATTTGATCACATTCTTTGAAAGTATGTACCAAATAACATAGCCGCACACTTATTATACTCTATGTAATTAAACATAACTTATATTTAACAATAATACAATTTTTGTGTTGATATATTAACTTTTTTTCCTCTCAAACTTTTACTTGGTGAAATTTTATCTCAACTTTTATTTGTGAGGATTTTTTAGTTTATTGTCCAGTTTACCTTTTTTTAATTGCATAATATTTTTTTTAGTTTTTTTTTTCTTTGCGAGGTTTACCTTCATCCAATTTTGTTTATGTAATTGAAGTGTGGATTGTTTAAATAATTACGAAGAAATTTATTAGTGTAATTCAATAATAATCATCAAATTACCAAGAAATATATATATTTCATCAATCAACATCACCATTGTTAGTGCAAATCAATAATAACCATCAATTACTAATATATAAATCGTTATATTTAACAACGGAAAATGAGCACACAAAATAAAAAGAAATACATATATAATTAGTATAAAATGTTAAGAGTTGGTAGACTAATTTATACTTATAGAGTAATTTTTACCACAAATTTTTTAATGATTTATTATCGTTATAAGAAAATTGATCTTCTCATACATTCATTTTTCTTATTGTAACTAATTTACAAATGAATTAAGGTGGATTTGTGGTTTTATTTTCACGGTTACTTCAAAAGGCAAATTTAATTGAATATAAATGAATAACTGCTCTATCACAAAGAATAGGTAATATCAAAATTAAAATGGTTTTTTTCCTGTTACAATTAAAATGATGGTTTTGTTGTTTTAATAATTTTAGTGATATTTTCCTTGAAAAAATAAGTGATATTGTTGTAGGGTTGTAAGTAAAAATTGTCTTCAAACTTGTTTGATACTTTACTACAGATGAATAAAAAAAAATAATTAGTTTGTAAAAAAAAAATTTAGTACATATAAATATGGTATAATGAAATGTACAAAAAAAAATTGGTATTATGAATAATAACATAACATATAGAGGAAATGCACTCAAAGATATATATACTCATATAAATTGTCGCTTTTCATCGACTTTCTGGAGCATCAATATGAGTATATATATCTTTTATCCTAATTCACATGAAAAAATTGTCATATCTACGTTAAAAAATAAAAAAAATAAAAAATAAGAAAAAAGTTAGAAAACAAACATTATATCAATAAAAATAAGGATGTTTAAAATTTTCACACAATATGTAAGAGTAAGATAATTAATAAGTTCATGGAGAGGACGAGCCTTATCGAAAGCTGGAAAAGAGATTATGATAAAGTCAGTGCTTCAAGCCATCCCAGCTTATGTTATGAGTATGTTTATCCTCCCTTCTTCTTTTATTGATGATATTGAAAAAATGATAAATGCCTTTTGGTGGGGAGGTGGTAATGGTAATAGTAGAGGTATTCATTGGTTAGCATGGGAGAGACTTGCTTGCCCCAAAGATAAAGGGGGTTTGGGTTTTCGGAATTTTGAAGCCTTTAATATAGCTATGGTAGCGAAACAAGCATGGAAAATTTTACAAAATCCAGATACATTGGTGGCTAGACTTATGAAAGCAAGGTATTTTCCACGATCTACTGTGTTGGAGGCGTCCTTGGGCTATAATCCTAGTTTTGCATGGCGTAGTATCTGGAAAGCTAGACAGGTTCTTTTACTTGGGTGTAGGTGGAGGATTGGTGGTGGGGACAAGATTCACGTCATGACGAATCCTTGGTTACGTGGGAATGGAGAACGCTGGATTCCTTCGCCTCAACCTGAAGGAATGTATAAGTTATTTGTTAGGGATCTGATGATAGATGATTATAAAGCTTGGAATGTGACTAAAATTCGCATGTTATTCTCAGTCCAGGTGGCAGAGAGGATTATTGCGACACCTCTCATTGGGTCGGTTTATGTGGATAAAATGGTTTGGGAGGAGGAACGAGATGGGTGTTACTCTGTCAAATCCGGGTACAAGCTTGCTATGAAGTGTATTTTCCGTACTGATAAATACCATGTGAAAGGTAACTGGAAAGAAATATGGAAAGCCCATGCTCCACATAAAGCGCGTCATCTTCTTTGGCGATTATGTAGGGGATGTATTCCAACAAGGCGTCGGTTATTAGAACGTCATGTTGACTGTGATGTTCATTGTCCATTGTGTGAAGATGAGGTAGAAGATGATGTACACGCTTTTTTCACCTGCGCTTCTGCTCAATCCAGTTGGCAAGCAGCTGGACTGTCATCTGTCTTGGGTTCCGCAGCTTGTCAGCAAGGTAGTGCGGCAGATAGAGTGTTTGCCTTGTGTCGGAATGAGGATTACGCTACCATAGGTAGAGTGGCTATGCTGTTATGGAGTATATGGCATAACCGGAATGATAAAATTTGGAACGATAATGTTAGAAGCCCAAACCAAATTGGCCGGGCTGCGTTTGATCAGTGGAACGAGTGGATTGCCGTCCATAAATTGCGAAGTAACGATGATCATGATGTTCCGCCTGTCAGCACCATTCGGTGGGAAAAACCTCGTATAGGATGGTTAAAGTGCAATGTAGATGCAGCATTTTTTGTCGGTGCAGGTAGGACCGCGATGGGTGCTTGTTTTCGTAATAGTTCTGGTGAGTTTATGGCTGGAATTACGCAGTGGCAGCAACTGACTTTATCAACAGAGGAGGGTGAAGCATGGGCACTATTGCAAGCAATGAATGAAGCTAAGAGTAGAGGTTTTGAAAGCGTCCAGTTTGAAAGTGACTCTCAAGTGCTGGTTGATGCTATTCGTACCAAACGGCGAGGCAATTCAGAGTTTCTTTCAATCGTTAACGAAATTATCCTTGTTATGTTATCATGTGTGAACTTTGAAGTTAAGTTTATTAGGAGACAAGTGAATTCGGTTGCTCACACTTTAGCTAGGGCGGCCAATTCCTGGACTAGTTTCCGTAGATTTGAGATTATTCCTTCATGTATTGAACTTTTGATATTTAATGAAATGCAGTAAGTTTGTTTGGTTCAAAAAAAAAAAAAGATAATTAATAAGTTGCTATATATATATAGAAACTAATAAATTGTGAAGAGATGAAGAACCTATTGAAGAGCTGCCATCCAATAGTTGATTGGGGAAAAGTGATGATGAAAACTCAAATTTGCACTACAAATTAACATTTAGCATTTGTGCACAAAATCATATATTTATACACACAATGGTTAGGGATGATAAAAAATGAAGGTTTAAAGAATTGTATGATAAATTTATTTGTCATAATTAAGGAATAAGAGTTAAGGAATATGAAAGAATGGTAGTTTAAAAGTTTGTGTGACAAAGTTAATTCTTTTTTTAAAATAATAGCACAATAGTAATTAATTAATAAACAATATAACTAAAGTATTTTTTTTTCATAAAATTTATTTATTTATTTTGTCAAGCATGAAATTTTTTTTAGGAGTAATTTTTTTATTTGGTTTATTTATTTAAAGTAAAATTTTGCAAATTGCAAATCATATTTACGCATGCATGATTTATATTTTATATTTGGTAGTGTAAAATATGAAAGAGCATATATCTATTCATTGTTCTTTTGTAATTTGGTAGTTTAAAAGTTGGTGTGACAAAGTTAATTTTTTTTTAAAATAATAGCACAATAGTAATTAATTAATAAACAATATAACTAAAGTGTTTTTTTTTCATAAAATTTATTTTGTCAAGCATGAAATTTTTTTGAGGAGTAATTTTTTTATTTGGTTTATTTATTTAAAGTAAAATTTTGCAAATTGCAAATCATATTTACGCATGCATGATTTATATTTTATGTTTGGTAGTGTAAAATATGAAAGAGCATATATCTATTCATTGTTCTTTTTGTAATTTGTCTTTTTTTTCTTTTCTTTCTTTCATTATTATTGAGAGCCATTATTATTGTAACATATAGATAATTACTTTGGAGGATGAATGGACACACAAAATAAATTGTGGGACAAATTTTAAATAGATATGAGAAGCTCTCTAAAGCATGTCACATCATCACAATGAAGGCCTATGAGCAATTCAACCTTTTTTAATAGAGATTGTAAACTTTTTTTATAGAGTGCCACATCATCACAATGTTTGATTGTGAGCAACTCAACATTCTTTTTACTAGTAAAAGATTCTTCCGTGTCATTCCATCCAAACTACCAAACAAAACCTACATCTGCAAAAATGAGAAATCTCGAGTTCAAACACAAACCATTACAAATTTGATCGATACAAATTTGATCGATATAACTACTAACTGGGCTATAGTTACATGACCTTCCAATTGTATTCATATCTCCACATTTTTTTGATATAAAAGAAATTCCATTTTGCCTTTTTGTTTTTAAAAATATTTGTTTTACAATAACCAACCAAGAATATTTCTTATTCAAGGTTTATAGATTGTTATGTTCTGGACTAAGTCGAGGCTAACTCTCATATTGGGTCGAGTCACTCTTAGTTACTACCTAGTTTCAAGTGGGACTGCTCGATGAAAATAAAATGGCAAATCGATCCAAAAAAACTAAAAACATGTAAAATAGTTTCTGCACACAATTAATGTAATGCAGGATCAATGAGCTAATAAATACATGTTGATGGATTCAAGCTTCAAAACATATACAGAGAAAACAGAAAATCAATCAATCATCATTTTATTTTAATTTAAAAGACAGACACCAATGAGCTAATAAATACATGACATTATTTTGATGGCAGTGAGTCATCCCTTAACTTTGTTGACTCTAATGGAATTCAAAGTGATATCCCTTAACTTTGCTGACTCAAATTAAAAAGTCTCTAAACTATTCTTTCATCCAACTTATTGATACAAACAAAAAAATTGAGTTATTGATGAATATGTTATAAGTTTCCATGTTGCCATAACCTTTCCTTTATTCAGCTTAAATACATAATGTATTATAGCTTATAAGGTGTATAAATAGAGAAATTTTTATTCACAAATCAAACATGCACAATGTGATGGATCACATATTTATACATTTCATAGTGATAAAACTAATCTAATTGTAAGTGGTTACAAATCTAAACCAACTCAGTGAGACAAAACAGTTAGTAACTAACATTGAGTTAGTTAGCTAGCTTGTTATACAAGTAATTGTTAAATCCTTCTCAATTTTGGAAAACAAGTTTGAACATTTAAAGGCAATGTTTGGTAGAAAGTGAATATAAGAAAGATTAGGAAAACCAGAACGGAATGAAATTTTGCGTTGTTACAATCTGTTTCTTGTGTTAGGTGCCAAGAATATATAATAGATCTTACATAGTCTATTTCCTGTAATGATTTTTTCTCGTTTTCGGAATTCATTTTTCTTATTCCTTTTGGTTGAAAAATTTATGGAAGATACTAATCTCTGACATTATAACAAATCAGTAACAAAGCATTCTGATTTCTGAAATTACTTTGTAATATAGGTCCCATGCAACAAGGCTCGAGGAATTTGATTTACACCAAAAAAAAATGACCAAGACTAATAAAAAGCATTTGAAAGAAATATTTTCATGAAGTTAATCTACTATGAAGAATATATAAGCCACTAAGTTTGGTCTAGTGGTGAGTTTGGGTTAATATGCATGAGGTTCTAGGTTCGATCCTGATCATCTACAGCCATTGTAAACCAGATAAATGTTCCATTATAAACCAAATTAAATGAAGAACATATAGCCATAGTATAAAAGAAATTTAAACAATTAATGCTGAAAATTAGTCTTTCTTTTGAAGGATCGGAGTTATAGAATCAATCTTTGCAAAAGACCATCACACTCACACATCATGCTGCTGAGTAATCAATTTTCATCCAAACAACAATTATGCACTTACATTCTATAAAAATACAAGATATGATTAAATTATTTGAATACAATGACTTATAATTTGCTAAGGAAAACAATGAGAAGGAGAAAATTGCAAATCCAATCCACGTTGAGGTATATTGTTGTTTGTGAACCTGCCTGACATTGGTTTGAGTTGCAGATGTACGTCAAGAGTGACCGTGCCATCATATTTATCTCGTGACAATAACCTTCCTCCTATTGAGCATCAATTTAAGTCTATAATACTGTGAAATAATGATGACAACAAGCATGACAAACAGATATGTCAAAACGACTACGGTATTGGAATGTGTAGGGGATATCATCCACATAGAATATAGATAACTAATGGCAAAACAACTCATTGGAAGCATGAGCAATGGTGAAGATACCATCATCCCTCTTGGGGCCATAACAAGTATTATTATCATTGATATCGAAAAGGAAATCATATTCAAATATGAAAACCAAAAGAACACACTTTTTGACATGACCGATTTCCCAGCACTTGGTAGTGTAGAAGAGATAGTAGAATTGGAGGAAATGATGTTTGCATTGTTGTCACTAGCAGCATCAGATTGATGTAATCCACCAGGGGGACTCAGTACTGTTTGATAGGTAGCCGTTACAATAAGAGTGAAAATTATCAATAAAATGTTATGTTGCTCATCCGATACAGTACTTCTAAAACGATTTAAGTACCTGGAGCAAAAACCTATAATGGTGATCGGTGAACTAATCCTTTCTGCTTGTGTTCGAGAATTGATGACTTCTGAGCCAGGTTTTACTCCAGAACGAGACAATAATTTTTTTATTTCTTCACTTATTGCCATGTCTAATGTTGTTTTGTCCTTCAAGTTCTTTGCGTTCAGATATATTACTGGAGAACGTATCAACAACAAAATCGTTTTCTGTACGCCATCAAGTAATTAAAGAACAATACATTTGTTAGAGATCATTCTTAATATTAGCAACTAAAAATACTGCTAGTAGCTACCGTTGGTATTTAGAACATTTCTTTTTTTTTTTTTTTGGTATAAAAGAGGGTCGAAGCCCAAGCTTCATGAGAACATATTGAAGGAGATGAAGAAAGTTAAGAACTAACAGTCAGTTAACGTTTTTCATAAAACTAACAGAAAGATAACGGAAAGGATGAATATATATGATATGACCAACATAACTATACTTAAGGGACCAAAATGGAGCAAAAATTAGTTAAGGAATCAAAATAAAACAAAAAAATAAGTTAAGGGACTAAAATAACAATTTAATTTTTTTTATTAACAACTTAAAATAACAAGTAACAGTCCATCGAAGATAACTCAATTGGTATGTAAAAAGTAGAAATCCAGACTCGAATCCTCATACTCCCACTATTTCATCTTAACAAATGAAATTCTAACCATTATACTGTTCGACAAAAAAAGAAGTAACAAACATGATATATATATATATATATATATATATCAATTATAAGAGATTGAAATAATATAGTACAAATTAAGGGAATACTAAATTACCTTTGGATGGTTATTTTGTACTGAAATGTGTAAAATGGTGTTGTCATCCTCATCCTTCCAATTTAATATTTTTTTTTCTAAGCTCTCAGCATTTTTGCCAGCATAATTCCTAAGGAAGGAAACAAGGAGATGAAGAGCATCATAGTTGTTATTTTTGGCAGCTATATGCAGAGCAGTCTCACCCCACACAGTCACGTCTTGAAGGGAATCCGGACAAGCACGGATGAGCACAGCTAAAATATCAACATCTCCAATTTGACTAGCAAGATGAAGAGGAGTCAACCCTCCCTTCCCTTTGACTCTAACAAGTTCCTTATTCATGTCAACAAACCACAACATCATCCTCTTGTTTTGTATCGCAAGGGGGATAGGGCTCAATCCTTCTGGATTTAGTTTCAAAGCAAATGAAGGTTTCCAATTCATAATCTCAATGACAAAAGGGATATGCCCCTTAGATGCCGCGATATGCAAAGGAGTTTCAACTAATTGTTCTGAATCTATGTCCGCTAAAATTGATGGGTTATTTTTAAGTACACTGTAGAGGAGGTCTATATTACCCTCTTCAGCTGCAGGTCTAACTATATCAACAAGATTGCTCATTTAGATTATATTTGAACTGCAAACTCTTGGCTAGCTATTTGATATTTCGAGCATCTACTGCTCATATATATAATAAATATAGAAAAGTATTATTTAAACACATCTTTTTAACAAAAATACAATAAAAATACATTTTTATCTTTTTTTAAATATTATTTATATGTTTCGATAACCGTGCTATGAGTAAATAGAATACCATGTTGTATTTTTGTTTATCTTTTTGACGTTGATATAACATTACTCTTTTACATAAATGTTATCTAGACATTCTATATCCAACAAAAATACAACAAGCAGGGGCATTTTTGCCATTCCAACAATAAAATTAAGGGTAATTTAGTAATAACAAAAGTCCTTTCTTCTTGTTCAAAAAAACAAAATCCTTTCTTCTTGCTTCACTTTCTCTCTCTTCATTGCAACACCACTCGTCCGTCATCCGCCGCCTTCACTCCGTTCATCCTCGCCACCACGCCATCACCCAATCAAGTCGTTCACCAATTCCAGTTCTCATCACCACCAAATCACTGACTCGTCCACCACCACCACCGTTTTTCTTTCCGATCAGCTGCAACCAACGACGATTTTACCTTAGAACTTCACCTTCACGACGTTGCTCTTATCGGTCCGTCGTACTGCAACTACTGATGACCATGCCGTCGAGCTTATGTGTGTTAGAGAGAGAGAGAGAGGAGGAAGCACGGTGAGAGAGAGATCTAGATCTGAGAGTTGCAAAGAAATTTGTTGCAACGAAGGCAATAATAGTTGAGCTAAATTATGCTATGGAACCTGAACAATTATATTGATGGTGCTATCAATGATACTTTTAAATTCAGAAGTACATTGATCAAACATTATAAAGTTAGGAGAAAGACATCACATTTATGGTAGATAGGGAATAGGGACCTGATATATAAGTCAATCTTATGGACATAATCAGAGCGATCGTTAAGATGATTTCCAAAGCAAAAAAGAGAGATGTTCTGGTGTATTTGCTGGAGATGACAGATAGGGTATAATAATAATTCTGCACACATAGAGTATCAAGTGACTAACAACAATATAATAAGAGATAGATCTTTATTAATTGTTATTCGATGAGTTGTTGTATACATAAATACATTATTTCTAATATTTTTGATGTATATATGTTACACATGCAATCATTCGACAATTAGCCCAAAGTGTACCAGACAAGTGTTTATTCTATATTTTACTGATTGCTGCAAATCTGGACAGATAGTTGAAAAACTATCCGAACAAATATGACCAATACAAGACACGTTATAAAAACCCTCAAAAAGGTTGAACTATGATTCAACTATTAGACTCGTTAGAATCAGACAAAGTATATGATATTCCAAATGTCATACAATGCCGAAGATGTATGGTAGTTGGAATATCATATACTTAATGAGTCTAACTAGTTGAACCTAGGTTTAATCCCGTTGAGAATTTTAATATGGTGTCTTGTACCGGTCCCTATTTGTTTGGATAACCCTTCAATAATCCCTCTGGATCTGCACCAATCAGATAAAATATATAAATAAACACTCATCTGATACACTTTTGGCTGACTGTCGAATAATTGTCTCCAAAAATATTAAAAATAATACATTTATATATGTCAACTCATCAAATAACTATGAATAAGAAAACCTAGCTACCTCTTATTATATCATTGTTATTTGTTAGTCACTTAATACTGCATGTGTACATAATTATTATTGTACTTTTCTGCTCATCTCCAGGAAAAAAAATGCACCGGAATATCTCCCTTTTTTGCTTTGAAAATCATCTTAGAGATTGCTTTGATTATGTCTGTAGGAGTGACTTGTATATCACGTTCTTATTCCTTTATCTACCATTTTGGAGATGTCTCTTCTCCTAATATTATAATATCTGATCAATGAATATAAAATCATCATTGATAGCGCCATCAACACAACTTTCAGGTTCCATAGCATAATTTAGCCCAACTATTACTGCCTTCATTGGAACCCTTCTTGCATTCCTCATTGGTCGACAAACCATTGTTGAGAACCTATTTCAAACACACACAAAAAGTTTCATTTTTAATACGATGATTTTACAAAAAAACTAAATTTGACTTTGAGTGACATGACACCAGTATCCAGTGTCAACCAACTTTAAGGAGTGATATGCTACGCTTTTCAACCATAAAGCTTTTCCAACTGTGGCAACACATATTTACAACTTGTAGCTACAATTTTTGTTCGTATTGTATTTTGACTTGTTTAGCCGCATATGCATGCTTTCTTTATGTTTTTGCCTTTTGGGGTGAGTACCGCTTATACTTCAACCCGGCTTGTGGGTAAAGTACTATTTGTATTTTCTTCCATTGAAAAAAAAAAAAAAATATCGCAGCCGATGCTTTGCTTCCCCATGAGATTATAGGGTCTTTGGAAGATGGAGATGGTGGGGAAGATGCTGAGTTGCAATGGAAGAGAATGGTTGATGATTTGCTCAAGAAAGGAAAAATAGGAATTGTCAGGGCCGGCCATTGGGCCAAGCTGCCAATGCTAGGGCTTTAGGCCCCATATATATTTTTTATTTTAACAAGGCCTCAAAAAAAAAAAAAAAGCCTCCAAAATAGGAGTAATAAGTTGCACGCGTGTGAAAAGGAAGGAGAGAAACCTAACGCACGCGTGACTTCCATCGTTTCAAATTTTGGCCGCTTTTCTTGGCTCTAGAAACTCTTCTTCTTCCACAATTACTCACTAACGTCTCTATTGCATCAATTTCTCCAAAAAAATCTCATATCATTTAATTTTCCCATCAAACTTTCACTTTAAAAGAAGGAGATGTCTTCCAACTTTCACCAAGGTTCTTCAACTCTCTTCCAACAATTCTGCAAATTTATACAAACTCAGTTCTTAAAGGCTTTTCAATTTCTGCAATTCTGCAATTCTAGTTCTGTTGTGATACTTCAATTCTGCAATTCTAATTCTGTTGTGATACTTCAAGGCTTCAATTCTGCAATTCTAGTTCTGGTGTGATACTTCAAGGCTTCAATTCTGCAATTCTGGTTCTGCACTTCTTCAATTTCTGCAAATTTATTGTTGTTTCTGTGTTTTCTGTGATTCTGTCGGCAACAAAAATTTCTACAAACAGGTTCCTTCTTTCTTTTAATCTCTTTTATTTTCTTTAATATATTTGTTTAGTCTATTGTAGTTGTAGGTAAACAAGTTATTTGCTTTAGCCTGTTTGTTTAATCTTTGATTGAGTTGTTAATTGTTTACTTATTTTAAAATCTATAAATGTCAACTCGAAAATATGAATCGGGCTATTCAAAACTCCTAAAAAAGAGAAAAGTTGAAGCTTTGATTGAATCACAAAAGGGGGCTTTATTAAAATTTGTTAAAAAAAGTAAAAATGAAAATATCGGTGATTGTTCGGTGACTGGACAAGTTAATAGTGTAAACCAAGCTGAAAATGTAAACCGAGAAGATATAGTTGACGAACAAGTTAACAATATAGATCGTAATGAAAACCGAGATGAGATAGCTGACGAACAAGTTAACAATATAGCCGCTAATGAAAACCGAGAAGAGATAGTTGACGAACAAGTTAACAATATAGATGCTAATGAAAATAGGGAAGGAATAGCTTGTGAAAATGAAACTACAGTACCGATTAATAGGCAAGATTCTATTGATTCTGACACCCATGTAGATAGAGAAGAACTATTAGAAGAATCATCTCAAAAAAATATATATGACCCAAGTCAATGGATAACTATTGACACAAAATTGAGAGATTTATTAGTAGAAAATGGTCCTGTAAAAGTTACCGATATAGATTTTCCTAAAGATGCATATGCAAGACGCTTTTGTTCATCACTTTACATTCAACAACTGTCTAATGGAGAAAAGCGTGAAAGAAAATGGTTAGTTTATTCTCAAAGTTTAGATAAAGTGTTTTGCTTTTGTTGTAAATTGTTTAAAACTCTTCCTAGTACAAGTAAATTAGCTCATGAAGGTAGTAATGATTGGAGAAATATTAGTGCTAAGTTGAAGAGTCATGAGATGAGTAATGAACATATTATTAATATGAGTTCATGGATTGATTTAGAAATGAGATTATTAAAAAATAAAACAATTGACAAGCATGTTCAAGAAAGAATTGATAGAGAAAGAGAACACTGGAGAAATTTATTATTTAGAATCATTGCGGTTGTTAAAACTCTTGGAAAAAATAACTTAGCATTTCGTGGAACAAACGAAAAGATTTATCAAGAAAATAATGGGAATTCCTGTAATGCATTTGTCGCTTATAGAATAATGTTAACGATTCCTGTAACTGTTGCTTCAGCAGAAAGAAGTTTTTCAAAAATAAAATTAATAAAATCTTATCTAAGATCAACAATGTCTCAACAAAGATTAAATGGATTGGCGTTATTATCCATTGAAAAAGAAATGTTAACTCAAATTGATTATAATAGTTTAATAAATGATTTTGCATCTCAAAAAGCTCGAAAAATAAAATTTAAATAAATATTATAATAATATTTTTTTATTAATATATAAAAGGCCTCAATTTGAAATTTGCTTTAGGCCTCGTATAGTGTTGGGCCGGCCCTGGGAATTGTCTTGCTGATGCTTTGCTTCCCCATGAGATTATAGGGTCTTTGGTGTGATGCGAGTATGTGTGGGATCCCCATGGAATTGTCTGTGGTATTGGGATTGTCGGTGTCTTAATTGAGTAAAGAACCTCGGAAAGGGAAGATTATTACTTTTAAGGCCGAGCCTAAGATTATTACAAGTACTGTAGCAAAGTAGTAGCTTTTGGTTTTTCACCAAAATAGGTTGGTGAAGACCGACCGGGAAGCCAGAGAATGTGAAACAGAAAACAACGTGGCAAGGGAAAGGTACATTTTTTGTTCCTGTTAGATTTTTTTTTCAACATGGGCCTCATGTATATTGGCCCGTTTATTGAAATGGTGTATTTTTTTGTGTTGAAAGCTATTTTAGGTTACCAATTGTCGGTCGTTTCAATTGTGATTGATGCTGAACTTGATACAGAGGATCACGGTTCGATCTCCAGCAAATATGATTGGGAGGAGACTGGAACCACTTGATGTTAGAACTGACCCTCGAACCAGATTAAACTGGTGGTGAAAGAAAAAAAAAATAGGTTAAATTTAAGTTTTTTTTTTAATAGTTTGAGGTTTTAATTTTTTAGTTTGAAAGAAGATTGAGGAGAATATAAGAAGATTGAGTTTAAAATAACTTTCTACATATCTTTTAACCCCTATCCCCCATTACAAGTATGAAACTCATATAAGTCTTTTTCCTCACGTTAGGCATGAAAGAAGAAAATGTTTAGATCCATTATTTGTGGTCCAAGAAAAATATTTTACACGTTGTTTTACTTACTTTTTAAGTCATGGTTTTTTATTGAATTTCCCCTGTAAATTTCACACCACAAGAGTTTGAAAGAAAATTTTGTAGACCAATGTTTACGAACCTGGATTCCATGCAGTTAGGGAGTGGTGTATTCATGCAGTCAATTCATTATCTACCATTTGATTGAAATCAAATGATCCCGATTTAATATTATAATATATACCAAAATATGTTGATCAGATCTAATGGCTATGATTCACCTGTAGTCACTTTTTGACTGCAGAGAATCCATATTCAATGTTTACTCGTCAAATAGTTGTCTATTTTCTTCATCAAAACTAAAATGAAGAATCGTGGCTAAACACTTATACTATAGGTGTTATTCTATCTCAGAAAAATAGGAAATTGATACAAGGTTAACGATCCAACTTTACTTAAAAGTATAAAATCTCAAGTTTCTTTGTCATAGGAAAGTTTAGATTCTGTTTCACACGTGGGGCAAATGAAATGCTGAAAAATGGTGAATTACGTGATTTTAGGTACCGGTCCACGTGCGAGGCGGATGGAAGTGAGTGTGGGGCGGGTGTACTCTTGTTCTTGTACTTTGTGCGGGGAGCATCAGCCACATATTTGGTATATATATTTGCGAACTCTGACATAATTTTGTATTTGTATCATCTTCAATTTTCTCTCACGTTTTCTCTCATTTTTTCTTAATTCAAGGGTTGATTTTCTCTCATTTTTCTCGCAATGTATAGAGTATATGTTATTGCAACTCCAATTTAGAACCAAAACATATCAAAACCAATAAAAAGAAAGGACAAAGATGATCTTCCATAACAAAATAAAGGAAACATCTCATTCTACATAACAAACTAAAAGTAATGAATAGAATCAAATCAAAGGAACACATATTTGCCAAACTTTAATGTCACAATCAAGACTACCACTATAATCTAACATCAAGGCCTAGAAAATAAATCAAAATAACAGCAAATTTCCATAGCATAAGAGGTTACTTTGATAATTTCAGGAGACGCGGGAAGATTTTTAGGAAGCACGTAAAGTAAATTTTTGTTTATAATAACCTTCTATCTCATTTTTTCCTCCAAACTACTCATATAGAACTTCTTAAATAAATACCCACTTTAACACAGATTAACCTTTACCATTTTTTCATTTCTATTTACTTCTATCCACTTAGTTTGTTTTGCGACTTATTCTCCCACCTCAATCTCTATATATTTAGGTCATTTTGGTATAAAATAGAGTACAACTTATAATGGATACTACATCCGTCCCAAATTGAGTGACACAGTTGACTATATTGCACTATTCACACATATTGTTTTGACCATATTTTTCTACTAACAAATAAAAATAAATATTAGCATATAAGCTGTTGTTGGATTCGTCTCGATCAGTATTTTCAAAATATCAAATTTTTATAATTTTTACTATAATATAATTAAAAATATTAATCGTCAAAGTTATGTATCGGCTTGCGTGAAACAGTCAAATGTGTCACTCAATTTAAGACGGAGGGAGTAGTTTATACTAAGTTATTATAGAAATATTCCTTCTTTGTTTTCCTAGATTATTTCTTTGAGCAAATTATAGAAATATTCCAATCAATTCTCTTAGTCACTTTGAAGTGAAATGTGAACATTCAAGATTGTATGGACATACTTCACACAATTCCATGTAGACCCATTGGGTTATTGACTTATGTGTAGTATGACACTGACACATTATGGAGGAATGAGATGTGCTATATAGACACAAAAAGGTTGGACAAAAATACGATATCATATTTTATTCAGTCACAGTACGGATATTGAGATGTGCGACAAATATTAAAAAAAGTAAAATGTGTAGTTTTATTGTATTTTTGTCAAAAAATTGTGTTTGAATAACATTTATCATGGAGGAATTTACGCAAGGAAAAAAATGTAATGTAAAGCTCCAAAGTCAATGCACTTTAGTTTGACTTGTGCAATACATTCCACATTTCTTTTTCAATATGTTTTCAACAAGACAAAATAAGTGCTTGTCAACATTGGTTTTGCTTCTTTTGCCTGGCCCAACCCAGCTCAAGTGCTCAACAAAATAAAATAAAATCACGATAGGTCGGCTGATGGAGAAAATTATCCCTTTAATCTCTACCTTTTAAATTCTACTCACTCTAATCCTTAATATATAAAAGAAAATTATTTTTTAAATTCATAGATTAATTGATGTATTTAATTTATTTTCTAGACCAAATAAATCAATTATTTTATAAATCTAAAAAGTAAATATTTTTCTTATATTATATACTAGAGAAATTAGTAGTATTTTTTAGTATTTTGGTGAATATACTCACGCGTCTTAATATTTTGTTTGCGAGTTTGAAGATAAGAGAAGGAGGGGGATTTTCGAGAAAAGGCAGTTTTTGAAAGAAAAAAAATTAGAGAAATGTTATATATTTATTGATAGATTTTTTGACTTGTGATCCGTTTGTTTAAACTATTTGTACTTCAATAAAAAGAAATTCCATTTTTCCCTTTTTGTTTTTAAAAACATTTTTTTTTAACAATAACCAACCAAGACTGTTTCTTACTCAATATTGATACATCGATCGATCTATTATGAACTAGGTTGAAGCTCACTCTCATATGAAAAATGTTGGATTTGTTAGGTGTGTATTGATCATATGTAAGCTAGTTAGATGCAATGCTCATGAGCAAGCTTGCCAAGCCTATGAGCCAGGCCTGCTGTCAAGGCACGCGCGTGCTGCAGCTGAAGCTTAAGGCGCAAGTTAGCTTAGTTTGAGTTTGTTAAGTTTGTTAAGTTTGTTAAGTTTGTTGTAACTAACTTGTATCTTGTACATTGGCTATATAAGGCCTTGCTATGATCAATGAAAGTCAAGAAGTACCATTTGCCTTATCAATTGGTATCAGTTTACCTTCTAAAGATCCAGCCTTTGCAATAACCGTAGTTAGTTACAAAGTTTTTCATCGCGTTCTTGCTTGAAGATTCCATGGCGGATTCAAGCAACTACCTGCAACCATCAATTCCCAAGTTTGATGGTCACTATGATCACTGGTCGATGTTAATGGAGAATCTCTTGAGATCCAAAGAGTATTGGAGTCTCATCGAGGATGGAGTAATTGAGGCTCCTGCAGGAGCAACTCAAGATCAAATTGAAGCTGCAAGAGAGAGCAAGTTGAAAGATTTGAAAGCAAAGAATTTCTTGTTTCAAGCAATAGAAAGATCCATTCTTGAAACAATCCTCACTCGCGGTATTGCAAAAGAGATATGGGATTCAATGCGCCAGAAGTATTGTGGATCCACCAAGGTCAAGAGAGCTCAGCTGCAAGCTCTGAGGAAAGAATTTGAGATGCTGAACATGCGAATTGGTGAGTCTATTGATGAATACTTTTCAAGAACACTGAGTATTGCCAACAAGATGACAAGCCATGGTGACACCATCACTCAGAGCACAATAGTTGAAAAGATCTTGAGATCTTTAACCTCAAGGTTCAACTATGTGGTGTGCTCAATTGAAGAGTCTAATGATACCACCACAATGACTGTGGATCAGCTGCAAAGCAGTCTGCTGGTTCAAGAACAAAGAATGAAACATCAGAAAGATGAACAAGAGCAAATTCTGAAGGTTTCTAATGGTGGAAGAGGCTCAGGAGGTAGAGGAGATAACTCTAATGCAAGGGGTCGTGGTAGAGGCCGTGGTAGAGGAGGAAGAGGAGCAAAATTCAACAAAGAACTGGTTGAATGTTATAAGTGTCACAAGTTAGGTCATTTTCAGTCAGAATGTCCTAGTTGGGAGGAAGACAATGCAAACTATGCTGAGTATGCTGAGTTTGATGATAGGGGAGAAATCTTGCTAATGGCTCAAGGAACAAAGTCTAATGAATCTCAAGATTCAATCATTTCTGATGCAAAGAATGAGCTGTGGTTCTTGGATTCTGGCTGCAGCAATCATATGGTGGGAAATAAGAACTGGCTCTTTGAATATGATGGCACTTTCAAAGATTCAGTTAAGCTTGGTGATGATTCAAAGATGGCAGTTGAAGGAAAAGGTAACCTAAAATTGCATATTGAAGGTTTTACTCAAGTACTTACAAATGTTTACTATTTGCCTGGCCTGAAGAATAATTTGTTAAGCATAGGCCAATTACAGCAAAAGAACCTAACTGTTATCTTTAAGAATGATACTTGCAAAGTTTTTCATGAGGAAAAAGGGTTGATCATGGCCACACACATGACAATGAATAGAATGTTTGTTATCAAAGCACCAGTTATAGTCCCTCACTGCATGAATGCTTCAAGTGATGGCAATGACAATGCCAACTTATGGCATCAGAGGTATGGCCATCTCAGTTTCAAGGGTATGAATGTGCTGGCTCATAAGGAAATGGTGATTGGTTTGCCAAAATTGAAACAGCCAAAAGAGGAGTGTTCCAATTGTATGAAGGGTAAACAGCAGAGACAAAATGTGCCAAAGAAAAGTTCATGGAGAGCTAGTACCAAGCTTGAACTTGTTCACTCAGATATATGTGGTCCTATTAACCCTGAGTCAAATGGAAGAAAGAGGTATTTCATGACTTTCACAGATGATCTAAGCAGAAGAACATGGATCTACTTCATGAATGAAAAGTCAGAAGCTCTAGCAATGTTCAAGAAATTCAAAGTGATGGTTGAAAATGAGGCAAAAGAGTCCATTCAGTGCTTAAGAACAGACAGAGGTGGTGAATATACCTCAAATGAGTTCAGTGAATTCTGTGATCTTCATGGAATTAAGAGGCAACTCACAGCTGCTTATACTCCTCATCAAAATGGAGTATCAGAAAGGAAAAATAGAACCATTATGAATATGGTTAGGTGTATGCTTAGTGAAAGAAGTGTACCAAAAACTTTTTGGCCTGAAGCAGTGAATTGGTCTGTATATCTGCTTAATAGATCCCCTACTTTTGCAGTGAAAGATGTCACACCTGAAGAAGCTTGGAGTGGGATCAAGCCATCTGTAAGCCACTTCAAAATTTTTGGCTGCATTGCCTATGTGCATATACCAGATAATCTGAGGAAAAAGCTAGATGACAAAAGCATAATATGTGTTCACTTAGGTATAAGTGAAGAATCAAAAGCATACAAGCTGTTTGATCCTGTAAAGAAAAGAATTCTTGTTAGCAAAGATGTTAGATTTGATGAGAAAAAGCAGTGGAATTGGGAGAACAAGGTAACTGAGAAATCAAATTCAAGTCAGCAAGTGATTGACTGTGAAATTGATGTAGAAACTTGTTCAACAAGTAGTCATCATGATCATTCAAATGATGCACAAGTTCATGCACCTGATGATGCTAGTAATGCCAGCAATCCCCTCAGTGAAGAAATGGATCTAACTGTATCTGATTCAGAAGAGGAGGGAAACAATGAGGTAAATGAACTAGGCAAAAGAGTTTCAAGGAAACCTAGTTATTTGAATGACTATGAGGTTGGAGATTATGAAGCAGGAGAAAGTAGTGACAGTCAAGCCTTTTTCAGCCCTAGTGAAGATCCAATGACATACAATGATGCAGCTAAACATGATGTATGGAAAAAGGCTATGGACACAGAAATAGCAGCAATTGAAAGCAATGACACCTGGGAACTAACACATTTACCTGCTGGAGCAAAGAAAATTGGTGTTAAATGGGTTTATAAGACTAAGTACAATGAGGAAGGAAAGATTGAGAAACATAAAGCTAGATTAGTTGCAAAAGGGTATTCTCAGCAGCATGGCATTGATTACAATGAGGTATTTGCACCTGTGGCCAGATGGGACACCATAAGAACAATACTAGCTATAGCTGCAACAAACCACTGGTATGTGTTTCAGCTTGATGTGAAAAGTGCCTTTTTACATGGTGAATTAGATGAAACTGTATATGTGGAGCAACCATTAGGCTATCAGAAGAAAGAAAAGGAGATGGTGTATAGACTGAAGAAGTCTCTCTATGGTCTGAAGCAGGCTCCAAGAGCTTGGTATAGCAAGATTGAAGCCTACTTCTGCAGAGAAGGTTTTGTCAAGTGTACTCATGAACACACATTGTTTGTAAAGAAAGAATCAGATGGGAGAATCATTATTGTGAGCTTGTATGTAGATGATCTCATCTTTACAGGCAATGATCAAAACCTATTTGATAAATTCAAAACATCAATGGAAAGAAACTTTGCTATGACTGACTTGGGCAAGATGAGATACTTCCTTGGGATTGAAGTAAAACAAACAAAAGAAGGGATCTTCATGTTTCAGCAGAAGTATGCTTGTGAGGTTCTAAAAAGGTTCAATATGGAAAGCTGCAATAGTGTATGCAACCCTATTGTGCCTGGAAACAAATTGAAGAAAGATGAAGATGGAATAGCTTGTGACTCAACCAGCTATAAACAAATGGTGGGTTGTCTGATGTATCTGCTTGCCACTAGACCTGATTTAGCATTTTCAGTTTGTTTAGTAGCTAGATTTATGGAGAGGCCTACAGAACTTCATGTTGCAGCAGTGAAAAGAATACTTAGGTATGTGAAAGGGACTGTGAGCTATGGTTTGTGGTTTGAAAAGGGAAAGGATGATGAGCTGGTTGGATGGTCAGATTCAGATTATGCTGGAGACCTTGATGATAGAAAGAGTACATCAGGGTATGTGTTCATGATTGGTTCAAAAGTTGTGTCCTGGTGTTCCAAAAAGCAGCCAATTGTGACCCTGTCAACAACTGAAGCTGAATTCATAGCAGCAGCCAACTGTGCTTGTCAAGCCATTTGGTTGAATAGAATACTTGATCACATCAGCAGCAGGAAAAAGGATTGTATTACATTGTATTGTGACAACAGCTCCACAATCAAACTGTCAAAGAATCCAGTGATGCATGGAAGGAGTAAACATATTGATGTTAGGTTTCATTTTCTCAGAGATTTGACCAAAGATGGAAAGGTACAGCTGCTACATTGCTCATCCTTTGAGCAAACTGCAGATATTATGACTAAGGCCTTATCCCTTGAGAGTTTTTGCAAGTTCAGAGATATGCTTGGATTGTGTAAGCTTGAAGACATAAACTGAAGCCTTGACATGGTTCAGTTTAGGAGAGGCAATGTTAGGTGTGTATTGATCATATGTAAGCTAGTTAGATGCAATGCTCATGAGCAAGCTTGCCAAGCCTATGAGCCAGGCCTGCTGTCAAGGCACGCGCGTGCTGCAGCTGAAGCTTAAGGCGCAAGTTAGCTTAGTTTGAGTTTGTTAAGTTTGTTAAGTTTGTTGTAACTAACTTGTATCTTGTACATTGGCTATATAAGGCCTTGCTATGATCAATGAAAGTCAAGAAGTACCATTTGCCTTATCAGGATTATATATATGAATAGTATGATTTGGCCTCCATATTACTATTCTTACCCCAACTACACACGATACCTCTCGCAACGCGTTTAATTGAAAGCCCAGTTCATTGCTCATGATCACCCCAAAAATTATTATCTTCTTGATTGGGGCACATCCTTTCACATTCCCGGTTCCTTTAATATACCGATTACCTATTTTAAAGTCTCATATTAGTTGCGAGATTATGTATTTATAAATAAGGTCAATTTTCACTTTACAAGTCAATTTTATAGAGTTGAGCTAGTCTCAACTTTTAATTCTAAGATGGTATCAGAGTCTCTCCACCTCATCCGTCTGCTATTAGATTTCTGATCGGTCCGTCCACCATTTATATTTGCGTCCCAAGTCCAATAGTGTTGGGCGAGAGGAATTGTGTTAAGAAGTCCTACATTAGTTGCGAGATGACATGAATATGTGTTTATAAGTGAGGATAATTCTTACCTTACAAACTGATTTTGTATGGTTAAATTAGAGTTAACTCTCAATTGTAAGATTATCATGCATTTTATTTCTCTCCAATTTGTTTTTATGTTGGTTATATCATAATGCTCCTCTAATATGAGCAACCACTCAGATATTGAAATCAATTAAGCTGGATTAAAATTTTTTTTACAAGTAAATACTTCCTCCTAATAGGCATGAAAGAAGAAAAATATTTAGATCCATTATTGTGGTCCAAGAAAATATTTTACACGTTGGTTTACTTGCTTATTAAGCCATAATTTTCTATTGAATTTCCCTGTAAATTTCACACCACAAGAATTTGAAAGAAAAGTTTGCCTTTAAGTTTCTAGATAATGTGTCCTTTGTCCCAACTTGCAATTTGAAGTCTCATACACACAAGAAAGGACCAATGTTTACTCATATAATTTTGTCTCTTTTCTTGGTAAAAAAAAGAAGAAGGGAGGTTATAGGCAAATAGATTGAGTGTAGTTATTAATCCATATACAGTCAAGCTGTAATCATCGGATTAAAATCTTCTGACTAAAATTAGACGGTTTGCATAAAAGTTATGATTTTGAATTCAGAACATTTCAATCAAAATTCGATGAAACTACATGCAATCATGAATGACAATTGTACCTAATCTGGGAACAGATTGTCTGCAATGTAAAGCTTCTGCAGTACAATCCTAGCCATATGTCTAATGCTACATTCAATTAGTCAAATATGATTAAAGATATAGATTAACACCGTACACTCTCCAAGTGATAATTTAACCGGAGAGAATCCACTCCCACCTAATCTTCATACACTTTAGATACTATTGTATCTTGGGAAATTAAAAAATTGATACATAGTTACTTAAAAAGCATGAAAACAAACTTCAAAATATCTATCTATAAACTATGGTTAACAATTGGAACTGAAGTTGCAGTTGTACAATTTTTTAAAACTTTGAAAGCTACATTGATCATTGGATTAAGATGTGTAATACATGTTCCTAATTCAACCTAAATTTTTTTGATCCACTCTTTAGATTTTAACCGGAGAATGAATTTGAGTTAGAGACGAGTTTGTTTGAATATATAGATAGGTTTGACTCACTCTTTAGATTATACTCAATCTTAACCTACTTACAAATTTTGGTCGATCTAATTACTTAGACTCTACCTATCTATATATTCAAACAAAATCGATATTTTTTAAGTTAAATGAGATAGAATCAAGACGAGTCTTACGTTTGGGTTGAGTCATCTTCGCCCCAAACAACAATTCACTTCATCAACCACATTTTCTCGCAATATATAAAGTATATGTTATTCCAACTCCAATTTAGAACCAAAGCATATAAAAACCAAAAAAAAAGGACAAAGATGATCTTCCATAACAAAATAAGGGAAACATCTCATTCTACATGACAAACTAAAAGTAATGAATAGAATCAAATCAAAGGAACACATATTTGCCAAACTTTAATGTCACAATCAAGACTACCACTATATACAAGATAAGAACTACAATCATCATCGTCATCATCCCCACCATTCTTACCTCTTTTAGAATCATCTATCATTGCCAAACACTTAACTGGTTTTCTATGACCTTGCAAAACAGCCAAACAACTATAACTTTTTTCATCAATTCCTCTTTTCCATATCCTAATACTATTATCAGCTGATCCACTACAAACCAAATTATCCATCGCAACCAAACACAATATAGCCTTAGTATGCCCTCGTAGGGCGCCAACCAGATTCATCGGACCTTGACCCAGTTCAGAACAATTTTCAACATTGTTGTCGATTTTCTCCCAAACTAAAATTGATCTATCACAAGCACCAGAATACAAAATTGACCCATTTTTATTAAGTGCTAAAGCATTCACAGATGATTTATGCTTCTCCAATGTTCCTATCAAAAAGTGCTTTTTTTCACCTTCATGATTTTTTTTCTTCCAAATTTTGATCTTTTTATCAGCTGAGCCAGTATAAACAATTCCATCAGATGAAACAACAATTGCATTGATTGCATCTTCATGTGCATTTTTCACTGACTCTAAACACTTAAAATCAGAAACTCTCCAAATCTTGAATGTTCTATCCCACGAAGCAGAGTACAGAAAAAAACCATCTTTTGAAATAGCAAGAGAAGAAACAGCATCAACATGATTCACCCATGTACATTTCTTATGTCTTCGAACTTCGACATAATTTTTCGATGAAAAAAGCTTCGAAAATCTATCATTGAATGTTGGAAGTGTTGCTATACATTTGAATAGTCTCTGATCATGATTAGTACTATCACTAGTTGCTGTTATTTTCGTTGTTGTTTCGATTTTCCAAACTCGGATTTTATGATCTTGATGAGCACTAAATAACATATCATTAACAACAATCATTGACTTAATGGTTGATTTTGATCCATGACTAATTGAAACCAAGTTGTTTGTGTTATTTGAGGATTGAAGGGCAAAAGGGTCTTTATCAAATCTTCTTATTTCACTATTGGAAGAGCCACTATAGAGAAATTTGCTATGAAGAGTGAGGGAGAAGATGGGAGAAGAATGACCGTTGATTGTTGTAAGAAGTTTGTGATGTGTGGTTTGAGATTGTTGTGAGGAAAGAGAAGGAACAGAAGGAAGACTTGGTTGTGAAGAAATTGATGAAGAAGTTGATGATTCTGAATGAATATGATCATGGGAGTGAGGTTCTGTTTTTTCATGCTGTTGTTGGTTTTGTGAGTAGCAACATAAAGGACATTGAAGAAGTCCCATTTATTTTGATGATGTTGTTCTTTGAGATTGTTTGGTTGGATTTTGGGTTTTGTTGGAGTTTGGAAGAGTGGTTGGGTTTTATAGAGACAAGTTTGTGTAGAAAATTGAAATTAATTAAAGTAAGTAACTGTTCATGTTAGCAATTTGTGTTTAGAAAAATGGTCAATCAAGGTGTTGCCGGTGACACAATAATAGAGAATGGATTATACTCTCTATACCAAATTATACATCACTCTGAAGAAAAAATTTATATCAAATTATAAGTCGTTTTACGATATCAATGAAGTATTGAATGTTATTTTTCTTATTGGAGAATGTTAACTTGTACCCTTAAGGCACATGTTAAGGAAGTAAAAATAAAAATTATTAAATGTTAATTTGTGCATTTTGACTTTTAAAGCATTAAATTTCTTATATCATTAAATGTTGAATTTCTATTTTGGTGTATCTTAACATGTGCCCTTTAGGGCACATGTTAACAAAACCCTTTATTATTATATCCATAATTATTTATTACTTTATCTTCTTTTAATTTTTCAATTTATCTTTCTCATACAATTAATATATATATATATATATACACGTAGGATAATTACACTTGAATGGAAGGCAAACGGGCAACAAGCTGCGCCGCTAACCCTTTTTGAATGGCAAAACCAATCCTTTTAAATACTACATCTAGAGACCTCGGAGACACCACATTGCTAATATTGCTATGCATGACTCTTTGAACTCTTTTCAAAATATTCACAATTTTATAAACTGACTCATAATTTTTTTTCATACAACATTAATTGTATTTCTTAATATGCGTAAAAGCGTCAAAGTAACATACATTACGATACAGAATGAGTAGTATTAAGGATTAAAAGTTCACAAGACAATATTAAAATTATGAGTAACATATACCTTGTGTTAGTACGGTTACAAATTTGAAATGAGTTAATGAGAATTATACAAGGCAATTACTTGATTAAAAGTTTAGTGCAAAGCAATGAGAACGTACATTTTGTCTTGTAATGCAGAGGTTAAAGATAATTCTGAAACCTGATTAAAAAAAAAAATTGAAAAATTTAATGTAAATTATTAATTTATGTAAACAAAAAAATATTGATAGAGTACATCAATACAATATAAATTTAAAATCCGTAAAATCAAGAAGCATAAATCTCCGAATAAACTAGAAATATCCATGTTAATAACATTAAACAACAAATTGCATAAGTCTACATATTTGACTATATTGAAGTGTCCGGAATATCCATATCACCAGATCCGTAGCATTATTGAAACCAAAGTCATTGATTGAATTTACACTAGATCAAACTTAATTCTTCAACCTGAAACAAATAAACACCACACTAAGGTGAAAAAATAAAATACACTACACTAAAACGAGAAAACAAAATATTATGTCAGTTAGAGTTAGAAGAAAAAAATTAGTTAGGTTTCATAATTTTTGTGAATTAGTGTTATATGGAGAGAGTAATTTGATGTTAGAATCCTTCCTATGATTTTTTTTTTTTCTTTTGTATTTTTTTTGTATTAATTTTTTTTTTTAGGGATATGAAACTCCAATTATCTAGAGTTCGATCACAAGGTTAGAAACATATAATTAAAAATGGTTCCTATCAAAAATTGAATTTAAATGTTGCCAAACAATTCATTCTAAAGAGAGCTTATTTCAATCGGATATCTTAATTTTCTTCCGATGAATAGTAACGTGTATTTGGCTTATTGACACCTTTTAAGTCAAATCAGATTTGGACAATAAAGAATTTACATTATTTGGGTCAACAAGTTAGACTACATACAAAGTGGAGATCAAAATCATATAGAAAGGGCTCCAGCGTGGAATTTGACATGAAATTCTTTCTTTCTTTCTTTTTTGTTGTATTAGTTTTTAGTTTAGCCCGTTTTCGATGTAGCCCCTTGATTGAAAAGTTACTTTGCAATTTAGAAGTACTTAGTTTGAAACTTGACATTAGAAAAAAAAAAAAAAAACTTTTTAGTTTCTCATAGAAAGGGATGTTAATGTAGATTGAAATGTGATATTATTTTCATTTTAATTTTTATGTATTAACTTTCTAAGTTTTGGGTATTCGGCCCTCTTTTATATAAATAAATAAATAAATAAAATTCTGAGTGGAAATAATTTCAAATTGAATTGGAAGATAAATAAAATCTAGCTAACTGAAAAATATTCTACCTACCAATTAAATTCGAATTATTTTGAACAATTTTTTAGTACTCATATTAACCATTTAATTTATGCACTTTATTAATATAAAATTATTTTCATGAAAGAGAATTTGATGTGGAATTTTGAAGAAAATGCACAATACTTCCAAATTAATTATTGGACCCATTGACAAGTTGGAAAAAGCTTTCCAGCACAAAAGATTAGTGATACAGATACTATGCAGTTTTTTTGGTGCCACTAGCTGGTTTTGCTTAGATAAAGCCAGATGATTCCACAAAATAGGTAAGATATATACAAGTTGGGAAATTTCCTAACCTTTACTTTTTTGGTGAAAAATATGGAAGCTACTAATTAAAGATAATCATATCCAATAGAAATCAGGTATGTTTGGTGTATGATCAAACACCATGTTTTTATATTGACTTATGATAGTTATGTATATCTTGTTTGGGACCCAAATGCATTATTCTAATCATTTTCTTACCACTTGCACAACAATAGCTAATATGCATATTTAATTTATAAGCCAATCCAATTCCATCATTCAGCATAGATATAGGATCACTTTTGAATATATTTATTAGAAATAACTAGTGGTTAATTTGTAGATTAGGCCATGAATTTTTGTTTATATATTGTCTAGATTGCTATTGTCTATAAAAAGTGTATAATTTTAACTGTTCTTTCTGTTTTAAAATAATTGATTCATTTTAATTTTTTATAAAACATTAAAATTTTTTAGTTATAGTTTAAATTTATATTATTTGTATCACTCTCAATTCAATATTTTTTACTTTATTAAAAATATTTTTCTCATTTTCATTTTTTAATCTGTGTAAAATTATCAAGAGAATTACAATATTCTAAAAATATCTTTGGGAGATGTTTGTAAGAATTAAGAAATTTGTTTTACTTCAAGAATATGACAAAGCACATATAGATATTAGTAAAACTTTAGTCAAAAGTAAAAAAACCCGTTCTCTTGTCTTTTGGCTTCACTTCAAGAACACTGCAACATTTTTGTTAATGAAAAAAAAAAAAAATCTCCCCACACCCATGTGTTTCTTTTCTATTCATGGGTGTTCATTTTTGTCCTTGGATAAATATTTCGGAATGCATTTTTTAAAATTTTTTTGTCTTGTAAAAAAACTTTGGAATATAATTTCCGAAATTTTTCCGAATTTAAACTAGAAAAACTTAATAAAATTTTGGAAAACGCGTTCCGAAGTTTTTATGCAAGAGAAAAAAGAAAAATGGGGTAGAAAGGAAACACGGGAAGAGAAAAATTCAAAAAATGATTCATTGATTAGAAAACCCAGCTCCAAAATGGATTGGGCCAAAAAAATAGAAGGGATTTCTGCTATCCACACCCTATTGTGTTTATTTTATTTTGGTTGTAAACCAAGTAACAATTATTAGAAGAAATTCACACACACAATCATAAGATCTTGGATTCGAATGATAATAAGGTGGCCAAATGTATTTAGTGGTCTTTTAAGTTTTTAAGTTTTACTATGTAGCAGTTAAATCTTTTTGAGTTTTTTAGATAACAACTAGGTCCTTGAAGATTTTAGATAACAAATATGTCCTTTACATTTTTAAATTGTTGCACCGCTACTATTTCGGTTAACCTCTGTTACCTTATTGCATTGTAGTCGTTAATGTTGTCTTCCACCATGGTATTGGTGGATATTTTGATAAACTAGAATGGTAATCATGCAACAAGTTTTTGTAACAGAAGATAACTGAAAGAGTAATTGTGCAACAAGTTAGAAACTTAAAATATCTATGTTTATTAGAACCTAAAAGAAAAACTTAATGACTCTTAGATGCATTTGGCCTAATAAGATTAAAAACATGTTACATGCACATGAAATATAAGTACCGAACCCAAAACTGCTTAAGGTTGTGATTGGTAGAGGTGAAAAAGAAGAAAGAGATATGATCCCCTTTAACTAGGTTTGAGATATTAATATGTTTTTGCAAATCCTGAAGCCAAAATCTTTGGCAACATATTCTTGCATAAGGTGAATTATATGTAAGATGTCTTCAAATTCAAATATCTAACTTTATATGACTTTCAACAAATCATTTGTAAAATAATATCACATATAGAACAAGATTCCACAATAGTTGTTATTAAGAAATATTCGTGAGTTATACTAACTCCTTCCGTAACACTTTATAAATAAAATTGTATTTTAGGTTTATCATATATTTAATGCATCTAATATATAATGACCAAATACATTAACAATCTTTCGATTTCTAAGTTCTAGCCAAATGCATTCACAAGAAAACAACATATTTGATGTATCCCACGTAGTGTTGTCGTGCACAATTACACACAAAACAAAGCTATTTATTTATTAATTTTTTTGACAACAAGCTATTTATTTCTTGGATATAAACTAATAAACCATACCATTACTGAAAACAAAGTTCCAATTCAAGCGAAAATTAAAGAATTTGCTCAAGATAATTATATCCACTACAAACTACATGAGATGGCGCGGGTCTCTTTTAGCTTAACTAAGGTCTTAAGTTCGATCTCTGTCTTGGGCATGCAGCAGTGTTAAAACTCTTAGGAAGAATTTGCCACCCATTTGGGTCCACAAGTCTCGAGAGATTAGTCTCTGCAGTTGCGCAGAGAGATACCCGGTTTACACCAAAACTAAGCAAAATGACATTTTGCTTTTTGTACTCGGTACCGTATTCGTACCTATGCATATTCCCATGTGGACATATAGTTAAGTAGCTTCTTCCCACTTAAGTCGTGAAGGAGAGATTTATTGGCCGAGTCCCTTCACACGCTTGTTTTTAGAAAGAAAAAAGATACTCCCTCCGTCCCAAAAAGAATGACCCATTTTGAATATATGCACTATTCATATATATTGTTTTGACCATATTTTTCTACTAATAAATAAAAATAAATATTAACATATAAGATGTTGTTAGATTCGTCTCGATGAGTATTTTCAAAATATCAATTTTTTATAATTTTTACTATTATACAATTAAAGATATTAGTCGCCAAAGTTATGCATTGGCATGCGTGTTTTGGTCAACTGGGTCATTCTTTTTGGGACGGAGGGAGTAGTCATTTAATGAACTTGGCCTATAGCTAGAAAATGATGGTACCATCTACTTATTAATAAGTGAAGAAAAAATAAGTAGAAGCCAATTCAATGCTGGCCTATTTACTTTTGTCATGTGTTTTGGGTTTTTCAAATTCTTCATTTTTCATTTCTAGTCATCATCCTGTCTTAATAGGGTGTAGGGTCATACAAAACTTCAAATATATCAAAACTTTCACACTTGATTTAGTGTATACAATTTGAATTTTCGACCGTATACTCATTCTTGAAAGCTACCATTACCTTGAAAGCTCCCAAAAGTCCACGCATGGGAAACTAGAGGGCTGGCTCAACACGTGTAGAGGCCTAAAGCAAAAAATTTAGTAATAAGACGTTAAAATGTAAAATTTTACAGGTCTAAAGATCGAACCTTGACGTCCACAAGTCTTAGCTCAACTGACAAAAAATGCCAAAATTATTAGGCTGAACGTCATGTTCGGAGTCTGAACCCCGACTTTCTCACTTGTGTGTGTGAGTTTATAATGGTTTTGCCATTTCGTCTATCTACCAAAAACAAAAAATCGAACCTTGACTAAAATATATGAGGCCTTAATCCTAATCAACTAAGCTAGACAAATATTTATGAAAATTTATCATATTATATATCTATAATTAAATTGGACTTTTTGGGCCTTTTCTCCCCCCCAAAGTTGAGGCTTAAAGCTCTTGGTTGGATTGTTTGGCCCTTGACTGGCCCTACAATATACTCATTCCACATTTTGCAAGTAAACCAACCCTCTATATTTCTCTCTACCATACATGCAATTTCCTTATCTGAATTATCTTGTTCATCATGCCAACCCTTGTTCAATTCTTGATATCAGTTTTGATACAGTTGCTTTTTGTGCAAGTTTCATCCCAAGTTAACCAGTTCTTGTATGCAGGATTCAAGGATATTGGTCCCAACAATCTAACCTTGGATGGATTTGCAAAGATAGAGAAAAATGGGATAATAAGATTAACAAATCATACAAACAATATAACAGGTCATGCTTTTTATCCATTACCTTTTCAGCTAAAGAACTCAACAACTGGTAACGCTTTCTCTTTTTCTTCATCTTTTGTTCTTGCTGTTGTCCCTCAATATCCTAACATAGGTGGTCATGGCATGGCTTTCACAATAGCAACTACTAAGGATCTTAAAGGTTTACCTATTCAATATCTTGGTCTATTCAATTCAAGTAATGTTGGTAATTTCTCTAACCATATTTTTGCTGTTGAGTTTGACACTGTCCAAGACTTTGGATTTGATGATATCAATGATAACCATGTTGGAATAGACATCGATGGTTTGAAATCCAATGCATCTGTTATTACTAGCTATTACACTGACAATGATGATTCCACCAAACAATATTTTAATATCAAAAGTGGTAAACCAATTCTAGCTTGGGTTGATTATGATTCTTCATTGAATCTTGTTAGTGTTACACTTTCTTCAACTTCAAGCAAACCCAAAAAACCAACTTTGTCATTTCATGTGGATTTATCACATGTTTTTCATGATACTATGTATGTTGGATTCTCTGCATCAACTGGTTTGCAGCTTGCTAGCTCTCATTACATCTTGGGATGGAGTTTTAGAATCAATGGACAAGCACCGTCACTTGATTTGTCTTCACTTCCACAACTTCCACAACCAAAGAAGAAGAAAACTTCTATGATAACTGGTGTTTCGGTCACGGTTTCGGTTGTTGTATTGTGTTCTATAACAATTGGTATTTACATTTTCAGAAAAATCAAGAATGCTGATGTAATAGAATCGTGGGAGCTTGAAGTTGGGCCACATAGATACTCCTATCAAGAGCTCAACAAAGCTACAAAAGGTTTCAAGGAGAAAGAGTTACTTGGGCAAGGTGGTTTCGGCAGAGTTTACAAGGGGACATTACCAAATTCAGATATTCAAGTAGCTGTTAAGAGAGTTTCACATGAATCAAATCAAGGGCTAAGAGAATTTGTCTCCGAAATCGCTAGCATAGGCCGGCTTCGCCATAGGAATTTGGTTCAGTTACTCGGATGGTGTCGCCGCAAAGGCGACCTCTTACTTGTGTATGACTTCATGGCTAATGGAAGCTTAGATAAGTACTTATTTGAAAAGACAGAAATTGTGTTAACTTGGGAACAAAGGTTTAAGATAATAAAGGGTGTTGCTTCAGCTCTTTTGTATCTACATGAAGGCTATGAGCAAGTGGTAATACATAGAGATGTTAAGGCTAGCAATGTTCTTTTAGATTTTGAACTTAATGGAAGATTAGGTGATTTTGGTTTGGCAAGGTTATGTGAACATGGTGATAATCCAGGTACCACTAGAGTGGTAGGAACCTTAGGCTATTTGGCACCAGAGTTACTTAGAACAGGAAAAGCATCTACAAGTTCTGATGTTTTTGCATTTGGTGCATTTCTTCTTGAGGTTGCTTGTGGGAGAAGGCCTATTGAGCCTAAGGCATTACAAGAAGAGTTAGTGTTAGTGGATTGGGTGTGGGAAAGGTACAAAGAAGGAAGAATACTTGAAGTAGTGGATCCTAAATTGAATGAAATTTTTGATGAAAGTGAGGTAGTGATGGTGTTGAAATTGGGATTGATATGTTCAAATGATGTTCCTATTGTAAGGCCTAGTATGAGGCATGTAATGAGGATTTTGGATGGAGAAGTTGAGTTGCTTGATGACTTGAGAAAGCCAGGAGCTATTGATCCACAAGAAGGGTTTGATGAATTTTTGAACTCTCTTACATATTCATCAATTGATATCTTAAGTTCAAGCTCTTATCTTGAAAATAGATACACTAATACTTGTTATGCCTCATTCGAAAATTCACCTCAATCACTTCTCAATACTAGAGAATAAACAAGAAATATGAAAATTTGTATAAATATTATTAAGATATAGTGTAAAATATTGAAGTGTAATGTTTTCTTTGATGTGTAATTATTGACCCCTGCAGTTTATTTTACATGTGCATGGATTGTTTTCTTTGCACTTATATGTAAAGTATTCAGATTTTTGACAGAGGGTTTTTAATCTCCTTAGATGCAATAATATAAGATTCCAAGATATAAGATATAGTTATTTAAAATAGTAGGAGAATTTTTATCTAATACTGTTAAATATTTCAATTACAAATATTTTTTTTATACTTTATAGAATTTGCAAGTATATAATAAATTTTATTCATTACACTCAAAATTCTAAAAACATATATAAATTATAATAACATACATGTAGTTCAAAATATTAATAGTCTAATGTCAAATGTGATAATAGGACTCCAAATTCATAATATCATAAAATTCGTCTTCTTCTGAAGAGGGTTCAATCTCTCAATCAAAACGCACATTATACAACCAAGTGTTGTTTGATGTTTGATATAAAATTAGAATATATAATCTTAATTATAAATTTATAATCCTAAAAAGCATCATACATTGCTACTACCACCACATGATCCTCTTGTGTTCAAAAGCAAATTAGGCTCACTTGCAACGTCAACCTACTGAAATTACAAAAAGAAAATACTTAATTAGTTAAAATATTTGACGAAGCTTCCACAAGCAAAAAAAAAATCCAAAATTACATCAACAAACAAATTAAAACAAGTACCAAAGCGAAGAAACAAAATTACAAGAAAAACATTGCCTTCTAATTTATAGAATAGATTCTGTTGCTTTATTTTGAAAAGGCGAAGCACTTCTATTAAACTAACAGAAGCATTGGCACAAGAAGTGCACAATGACGATAAGATCCAACGACATTACAAACAAAGTCCAACACAAGATATGAACAATATAGAAGACCTTGATTGAAAATTGAGGAGCATACTGACAGTGACATTAGGTAACAATATTAGTGATGGATATATGAATATTATGTGGATAAGAGAATAATAATGGAAGTAATAAAGATGGAAAGCTTATGATTAATAATACTGGAAAAAAGCCGTTCAAAAAACAATAATACTGGAAAATGAATTACAATGGAGAAATTGATAGAAAGAGTAAACAAACTGTTGGCCTCAGGCAACTAACAGCCCAATAAGCACGGAGAGTGCTCCCAAAGTCACAACATGTGACCCCACCCAAATAACATAAAACTTGGATAAAGATTATTCTTTTACTGACACCACTTTTTTTTTTTGACGATACTGACACCACTTTTATAACCTCAATTCCGTGCATTCCGTGCCATACTTAGCCACACATCATTTGCATTTGCAATTCCTTTTCCTTTCTTTCTGTGATACATTCTCCAAACTCTGGGTTTGGGCCCCAAGTCAAGGCCCACTTCCTGATCCACATTTCTATCAATTAGGTTTCACACGATTTATTTCCTCATCCAACAAAGGAACAACATTAGGTGTTGTATTAAACAGGCACTTTGAACATTTTCTTGATATGCAGGATGCTATTGAGAAACTATTTATTTTGGGTGAATAAATTGAGGAGTATACTGACATTAGGTAACAACATTGGGTTTCACAATTTATTTGGGTGCTAAGTAAATTTAAACTACGTGCTTATTTTTACCTTTTGTTTGTTTTTTTATAAATCAAGAATATATTATTTAGTCAAAGAAAGGAACAAAGATAGGCTCATAAAAGAACTTACATTTGATGAACCAAAGATGCTGGCCACTTGATCAGGAATCCTTCCTTCTTTCATAATAATGTAAGCTTTGAATGCTTCCATGGTGTTTTGAACTTGAGATTCCAAGTGCGTGTACTTCTCTTGCCAAAAGTTAGAAGATGATGTTGCAGCAGCGGTCGAAGAATTACCCAAAATTGAAAGTCGAACTCCATTATTTTTAAATGTATTAGTAGGAGCTGCTCCCATACCCATGCATCGCACTCTTCCAGGGTGCTCAGGCCCTAACACTTTACCGAGAACATCATTAGGAGAAATTTCAGATTCATGAACACTGCTTTGAGTCAAACCCACTTCAATTTGTTCCTATTAGTATACAAGATCATTAGGTTAAAAACTAGTATGGTTAAACTCCATGCAAGCAACCTTAAAACAATAACTTTTTCATAATAAACTTACCACTATATCCTTTGCTGCATCATTTACAAATGACCCGTCCTTTTTTTTATGGGTTTCAATGAACAATTTTCCACGACAAGGTTGTTCTCCAGTTTGCAAAAACTAAAATGAAAAAAGATGTCAAAATAGATAGTAAATTATATTAAATGGTAAAACATATGAAGTTAATTAGTAAAACCACCATCTCATGTCTTTTTCTCGAAAGAGGTTTAGAACCACCAGTATGAGGAATCAATTGCTTGCTTCGATTTTCTTTATTTTTTCGACAACGCTCCTAATAAAAAAAAGTTAATTTATTAATCATATAATTAACCAAAACAATAAATCAATCAAAGTAGTCAAGTTTTACCAGTGTTTCTGGTTTCAAACGATAGTCAACAAAATGAGCCCATTGAATTGGGTCAACACCAAGTGGAATGTTACTTGTGATTTGATCTCGGGTTTTGGATGGATCATAGAAACGAGTCCACAAATTTTGTCTATGTGCAGCCCACTTTTTTGCAATGCTAAGTTTGCAATATCTCTTTGCAAGGGCTTCAGTAGTCCTAAATTGAAATCGAGGCTTTAAAAAAACAAAGTCAGATTTTAGGCATTTCAATAATTATTTTAAATTAAAGTAAAGGAAAAGCTATAAATGTATGATATTAATACCTCTATGTTTTTTTCAAAGCAATTATCAAGGTAACTTTTGGGCATGCCCAATTTTCCCAACCACCTTTCGTAATTAATTGGAAATAAGTTGGGATTGGTTGCTAATGTTCCACAATATCCCGCAAGCAAGCCTTGTGCTTCACCATATGCAGCACCTTGGTCATTAAAGTGCACAATTACATGTTCCCCGATAGGTAGGTCATTGACTTGCCAATACTTGAGTTTTATCCTCTTAATAGCTCCTTGTGGGTCTTTAACAATAAAATAATTTATTTTGTTACGAGTATCATATAAAAAATATAACAAATAAAGAAAATATATAACACATCATATACCTATTGCTTCAACAGTCCAACAATCTGCAGACTCGCGCCCAACACATTGCCTAGATGTGTGAGATTGTTGTGGAATTTCATAAGTTGAGGACGAATTTACGGGTGTTGTATCATTCAGTGTAGCATATGATGATCCTTCAACTAGCGGTGAAGAGTAAGTTGGAGCTTGAGTTGGAGAATGTCCAACATGATGAGTTTGAGGTAAAGAATGGGCTGAAGTTGGAGTTTGAGGTGAAGTATGAATTTCAGATGGAACATGAGGTGCTTGAGGTGATGTATGAACTTGAGCGGGAGCTTGAGGATTTGTTGCACACTGAGTTTGCTGTGCTGATTTTAATGTATTTTTTAAACGCTTTTGCTTTGCCCTGACTGCATATTCATGAAAAGGAGAAAACATAAGAGGTGAAATGCAAAATGAACATTCACTATATTGGAACCATTTACATTTAAATAAATAACAAAATAAACTATAGTTATCTAATCAGACATGTGTATTTGTTTCAAAGACGACAACCATATTTGAGTCAACTACATCATTGAAATGGTTTGCAGCCAATTGCACATGCTAATCATCAATGATATTATTTAAAATGCAACAAGCACAATATGCGCCATTACAGCATGCAGCAAGCACCATATGCAAGCATTTTATAAAGTTAAATACCTGGGGAAACCGAAGTATGTGCTGCCGGTGGTGGTGGAACAATGCATGATAGAGGCTCTGGTGGATCACTACGACCTCTCCCTCGACCATGTTTAACCAGTCCTTTCCTTCCAACTCTGTTATTGTCATTCTTGACAACTGTAGAACAAGAAATGATGAGATCCACATATATGCATCATATGCAATTACACCATACAACAAGTACAATATGCAAAGTGAAATACCTGGGGAAACCAAAGTATGTGCAGGTGTTGGTGGATCAATGTACGATTGAGAAGGCCCTGGTGCAATACAACGACCTCTCCCTCGACCACGTCTAACTCCTCTACCTCTGATTTTCATGTTAAAGACATTTATATACAACATGGTCTTAATTTTTAGTATATTATGAAATATATCAATATACAACTACAGTTTCTACTGGTGCATGGTAAGAACTCTGAGTTCTTTGTTATTTTTAGGGTGTTGCTGACAAGGGCCCTCATGACACATGTTAAAGAACAAAATATAGGAACGTTGTCTAGAAAAGAACAGTATTTTAACTTTCAAGGAATCGAATACCCCACACTTCCGAGACAATATTTCTATTTTTCTATTCCTTAACTTGTGCCGCTAGAGCACTTGTCAGCATTTGCATTTTATTATTTCTTGGTAAACCAAACCATATATGATCAAACAGAAATGAAAACAGCAAGTGACCAGTGACTTACGGGTTAGAGATGCCCTCTACATGATATCCTACGCTTGATGATCTCGCATTGTTGGAAAGTCCAAAATTGGATCCAATATACTTTTCTGTATTAATTGCATTAGTTACTTGCTGCTTGTGTAATTGTGATTGACAAATTTTATCTACGATGAGTTGCAATTCTTCATCATCATTATTGTCGCAGTGTTCATCATTATGTTCAGAACTAAAAGAAGTAGATTTCTGCTTATTATTAAATGTATCAATCCCCTTACCCCGTCTTTTCTTTTGAATTCTATTCTTGTCACTCTTGACACCTGTAGAACAAGAAATAGGGAGATCAACCAATATGCATCATTGCAACAAGCACCATATGTAAGGTATTTATAAAATTAAATACCTGGGGAAACCCGAGTATGTCCTGGTTGTGGTGGTGGATCAATGCACAATGGAGAAGCCCCTGGTGGATCACTACAGCCTTTCCCATGACTACGGGTAATTCGTCTACCTCTGATTTCAATGTTAAAGATATTATATACACAACTTGGTCTTATTTTTATGAGTAGATTACGAAAGATCAACATATACAAACTACAGCTTCTACAAATGCATGGCAAAAAATTTATAAATCTTTTTCTATTTCTTGGTAATTCAAACCATAAATGATCAAACAGAAAAGAAAAACAGCAAGTAACAAGTGACTTACGAGCTAGAAGAGATGCCCTCTAAAGATATAACTTTTCGCCTATCAGTTTCATCAGCTGCTTGCTCAAGTAGTTGCATCTCTTCATCTTCACTATCATTGTAGTTGTTATCTTCATTCTGTTCAAAATTAAAAGGAGCAGATTTCTGCTTATTATTTAATGCATCAAACCCCTTTACCGGTCCTTTCTTTTGAATTCTGTTCTTGTCAATCTTGACACCTGTATAACAAGAAATAGTCAGTTCCACATAGTAGCTGCAAAGACAAGACTTCACAAAGTTGAGAATTTGTTTTTGAACCACTAGTAATGCTAAAAGGATGACATACATAATAAACTACTACAAATGCAAAGACAAGAGTTCACAAGTTTGAGAAAATTTGTTATTTCAAACCAAGCATTTACAGAAGTGCATACCTAGAGAAGTAGAAGGTTTTGGTGGATTACTGCTGCCTCTCCCTCGAGCACGTTTAGTTCTTCTACCTCGGGTTGCCATGTTATGATATCTTGAAGCAACTTGGTCTTATTTTCCTCTATATGTTAAAAAATCATCATTGTTGAAAGATGCCCATTTACTACAACAAAATGAATTTGATAAAAGGAAAAAAAAATGGCAGTACTAAGAGATAAACTTAAATTGCATGTATAATTTCAATAGGCAATGTTACAAACTACTATTGGAATCTGTATCATATAATTTTTATATGTATCATTGATTATGTCCACTTCTTTCATTGGGGGTATTTGTATCAACAAAGAAATCTCCTTCGTCTTCTAGAAGACATTGTGGACTCTTAAGGATTCATGATCTTGGTAATAATTATAAGCATCCTTCTCATTCAATTCATCTTGCTCAACATTATAGCTCTCAACTACAAAGAGTTTTTGTCTAAATTTGCAAGCTGTCCATTAGCCACTAGCTTTACCTTTGTGTTGTGGTTACAGATATTGTATAGTACACTTGTGCCTCTATAGCTAATACAAAAGGCTCATTTAAGTGCAGCCCTGATTTGGCCTTAACGTCAACTAACTAATATCTCTGCTCTACTTTAACTCAATTGATTGGGTCAAACCAGTGATACCATAAAAGAAGTACCTTGTTTTTGAATTAATAAATATGATATTTCCAATATCTCTTCAATAATGGGGCATAATAGTCCAGGTCATTCTCACCATTTCTGTTTAACTATGAAACACGGACAGGTCGAAACTGCTTTTGTCTAAAATTTAGGACACATCTAGATAAAATTAAATATAGGCATAATTTACTATTTATAATGGATATAAACCAAGAATCAAGATGACCACCAAATGAACACTAGGATGAAATGAAGATGAAGACCATAATAGATGAAATAGGAGACTGATAAGGGTGAATTGGGCAAGAAAGATGAATACCAGATAAGTTGAAATGTGTGTATGCAGGTAGTCATGGGAACCTTTATTTTTATGAAGACATGGAAAATTTCTATAGAACTAATTGAAGTACTATTATATTACTTTCAAAAGCTTTTTTATTTCTGATTTTTTTACCGTGGGAGTGCCTATGGAGTGAGAAGCGTGTCAAAAGGAAGATCAAAAAGATTATTTGGGGACAGTTGTCTAAGGTGTCTGATAAGTGTCGTACGAGTATCAGTATCTATTTCGTGTCACACGCAGACACGACTAAACCCAAGAGTTTTGATGCTTCATAGCTGTTTAACAACAGAGAACTCATCTATTATAGTTGTTTCCTTCATAAACAATTAGATACCATTTGATCCAAGTATGCATAAATGTTCTGCTTGCACATAACCAAAAACAAGTTTTACATTGGCAAATATATCTATAAATTTAAAGCACACCGCATGCGAAAATTTTAGCAAACCACAAACTACAACCCTGATGTGCATCCATGGTCACACACTCTTAAAAGCTAACAAACTCAATAAAACATCCATGACTTGAATTAGCTGTGATAGTAGCCCAATTTGCAAAATGGCTCCGGAAGAACGAACTAGGCTCAAAAGGGTTGTTCATAAATCCTTGTAGTCAAAAGACTTTGTAATTTGGGCCTTTTGTTTTCAACTGTGATTCTTGTATCCACTGCTGCCCACTACACTCTCTGTCTCTTACATTACTTCCCCAACCCCGGCTCACTTTCATTTTCCCCTAAATCTCTTTCATTTGATTTACTCTTAATCTCTTCAAAAACCCTAAATCTCTTTCATTTGATTTACTCTTAATCTCTTCAAAAACCCTAAATCCCTTTCATTCTACTGTACAAGGCTTCTGTTCAATCGAACCCTGAATCCATTTCATTCTTTTTTTTGGGTTAGCAAATCCATTTCATTCTATTACACGAATCCTAAAACCTTATCAATTTAAATCGACCCAAAATGAGGCTTTCATCTCCACTAGGCTCTCTGTCTCTGACAGCCACCAATCTGAATTATCACATTTTCCTCTCACAATATTCTTCAACCTTTGTTTGTCATCCCACAATCCCATTCCTTTAAAGTGCCCACACATTCTGTCAAGAGAGCTACTTATATATTGTAGTTCCCTCGATTTTTTTTAGTTTTTTTGTCTAGTAGCCCAGTGGCTAAACTCACACTATAAGTGTAGTGAATTGGAGAATCCAAGGTTCAAACCCGGCCCCTCCAATAATATGTCCCTACTAGTAACTACTAACTGAACTACACTTACGCTAGAATCTGCAATTGTTATTTATGTTAGACTAATATTTAGTCTTTGTATATATATTGAAGATAATTACACATGAATGAAATTGAAAAAAGAGTTACTACTCTGTTCTTTTATCTTCCTTAACCCTAACCCTAAAATAGTGTAGCAGCAGCCTAACAAACTGGTTTTATCAAAGATCCATCCATTACATCACATATCTCTTAACCTACTCAAGAAACACTATTTTTTTTCACTTTAAACCTTTGAAGAGGGAAAATTGTTAAACAGATGAAATGTAAATAAATAACGAAGAATGTTGGAAACAGAGATGAATACCAGATGAGGAACTCTGAATCGAATTTCCGGCTTTGACGAAATTTCAAAATCTGAAATTGCACAAAAGAGAACGCAGATTGATCGGAGACGGGTCGGGTCGGAGAATACAGATCGGAGATTCGAAAGGAAAGTTCAGAGAGGAAGAGCCCCGCGAAAAGAAAGAAGGATGAAAATGTAAAAAGATGTGAGATTTATTTATATTTATTTATAAAATAAAATAAACGATTGAGATTTTTTGACACAATAAACGATTGTGATTAAAAGAAGTAAAATTAATTAAAGATAATACATTTTTTGAGCTAGAAATAATTGCAAGTTTTTATTTTATTTTTTTGAAGTAGAAGTAATTGCAAGATTAGATTATTTTATTTTATTTTTTGGTATAAATTTCAAGTTTAGATTTAGAAGAAAAAGAAATAGACTTGTAAAATTTAGGGTTTAAAATTGGAGAAAATATAGTCGTTTCAAATTTATGAACTTTATGAACGATAGAAAAATTATACGTTCGAATTTCAAAATCAATCAAATTTATCCTTGGACACGTGGTTGATGACGTGGAAGGACGCATAACCAGTTAATGTGACACATCAACACCGTTAACAATAAAGTTTATGGAGGGACTCATTTGATGTAACTTTCACAAAATCAAGAATATTTTACCTATCTCAAGTAATTCAAGAACAAATCTGGTTGACGCCGGTAAATTTAGGGTTGAATTTGCCTATATAATCATATTAGAATTAGAATTTAACTGCACCATGTAACCAAAAAAAAATATTTAACCGCACATTCTCTTATTACTATTGTAATCAATGTCGAAAGTTGTTTTTGTATTTTTACAAGAAACTTATTTTAAGAAATAAAAAAAAAAAGGTTAAATAATTGTAATAAATAAACTTATTTTGCGGTGAAATTGATTTTTTTTTTTATTTGGTCTTAGTTGAAGCGGTAAAGCCACTGAAAATAAACTCACATAATTGTGAGATTCCGGTTTCGAACCCGGATCACGACGTTCGGCTTAACAATTTCGACATTTTTTGCCAATTGAGTTAGGACTTATGGGACTGAAATCGATTTTTAATTGAGCTAACAAATGATATATTGACATATGTCAATATAAGTATTTATCATAAAAGGCAAAAAAAAATTGTAATAAATAAACAATTTTAGTATTTTCTTGATTACAAGAAAGCATAAAAATGTGTCGGCGGTCATGCTCTCGAAGTTGAAGCGAGTTTATGCTGGCGAAACATGAAGGAAGTTTGGTATCGTTAAAATATGCCGCTTGTAACTCCCACCGTACCTGCCACCGGAAGAAGACGGCGAATATTATATATCGGGGTTGGTGACCCCTTACTTGACATCAGAGGAACGTTTGCTCTTCCGTCGACTTCGGGTGGTGATGGAGGGACTCAGAGTACAAGTGAGAAGCAATAAGATGTTTCGGATGGTGGACGGGGACATTTGTTTTTTATTTTTGAAAACTTGGTATCTGGCCTTAGGACCGACTAATACAAGGGGACCAATCTCACCGCCCACTTGTGGGGGCCCCATTTAAAGCCAGAGTTTTTTTTCATCTGTGTGGACGTAGCCCACCGAAATTGGCACCAGTGAGAATCAAACCTAAGACCTTGAGAGGAGCATACTCCAATGGCCCAAGCCAACACTACTAGACCAACCCCGAATGGGTTATTTTTTTATTTTTTTATTAAAGTTTACAAATTACAATGATAGTTTATTTTTATTTTTTGGACTAAATAATAATAGTTTACTTAACATCTGATTAATTAGATGATTTAATTATTAATCATAACATTTTGAAACATTTTAAATTAATTAGGTGATTAATCATAGTAACTTGTTTGAGGTGGGATTGATAGCTCAACTGGTTGAGTTAAGAGTTAAAGAGTTCGAAGTTCAAGTATTGCGTTTTTTTTACAGTTAGCTTTCCGTCTAAAAAACATTTTTTTAAGCAAAAAGTGGGCAGAAGGAAACCCTCTGCACCACCCCAAATAGATTGAGAAAAAAATTATTACAAAAAAATTGCGGAACATCGACTAACTCAGTTAAACCGCACAATATGGCATTTAAAAGTAACTAGGGATAAACCCGTGCGTTGCACGGGTTCGATTAAAATATATAATTAAAATATTTTTATAAATAAAAAATAATAATTGTGATAAGTATAATCATATATAGTTAAAAGATAGATATTAATTTAAAATATGATTATATTTAATATTAGTATATAAGTATAAATTAAAAAAAAAACAAGTTGTTTAGAAATATGAGTTTTTTCATTAATTTATATCGTAGTTTTGTTTATAATTTAATGTAATAGATCTCTTATAATATTTTAGAATCATATTTTATTTTAATAGTGTAATCGTATAAGATTTTAGTTTTCTTTATATGAATTGCAACTGTATAGTCACATGTACCACTTTGCTTTTTATTTTTGATGTATTTTTTTTCCAATAAGATCTTAGTTTGAATGTTGATTTTCTTTATAAGATCTTAGTTTATTTTTGTTATAAATGTGAATATTTTTTGTTGCCAATATATAAGTTTGGATGATGATTTCATATATATGAATTTAGGCTTAGTTATTTGGCTCAGGTAAATAAAGTTTATTATTTTAGACACTACAAGAAAAACTGGATTTATTGGCAGAAATTATCCCTCACTAAGAATTTCACATGTCATCTTATTATTTGCTTAAAAAAATGTTATATTTTTCTTACAAACATCTCACTATTTTATTTTGAGCCGTAACCTAAACATTTTTTTAACACTTTATAGAATATGTACTTATTTTATTTAAATATTTGCATTATTATTTAAATCAAATCAATAATTTTGAAATTTTTAGTGAATTTCAGATCACATGCACACACTATATGTAAAGAATGAGATTATCTAAATCACCTTATTATTTTGCATGTAATTATGTTTTAATATCTACAGTTTCTACAATTTCTAAAATTTATTTTGACGTATGAGCATCAACAATTTATATAGTTGATGATTTTTCATCTTAATCTTGAAAAATTATAACTATTTACTCTACCCCTTCACACAATTTAAGGTCTCTCAGATTTATAAAAAAGACGATTCTTGTTCTGATAATAAATTGTTTCTATTGAAGTTTCTTCTCAAACATTCACCTGGTAGAATATTTATATCCCATATTTTATTGGTCAAAAATTTTCATAATGTTTTTAGCTAGCGGTTTTATTTATCTTCTTTTTACTATGCTTAATTCATTTTTTTTATCTTTCATTTTTTTTAATGATTTTTTTGTCCCCTCATTTTTTTTTGTCTTTTGCTATTGAATAATTTTTATTAGGGTTTTCAGTATAGTTTAGTAGTGCTTATTAGAATGCAATACTCTTTTTTTATAGAGGGGTACTTTTTTTTTTTATAATATAGAGCAGTACTCTTAAATCATATTCTCAAAATATTATGCACAAAAAATTATTAGATCGAATTGTAATCTTGCAAGATCATAAAAGCAATATAAATGATACAATTTATAAATCCAGTAACCTGGTTACACATGCAAATTATTAGAGTTGATGTCTTGAAAGATTTTGAGAACGTATAAAAAATTGAAATTTATAAACAATAAAAGACATATATGTAAACTAATATAATTTTTTAATCATTGAATAACATAACTGATATTCAAGAGATTGACTCATCAACTACCACAAAAACCAATACTTGAAATGTAACCATCAACCCATAAGGTATTCAATGCAAAAAGTTATTTCATTCTAATAGAAGGTGAATAATATGTAACCTTTGAATAATGAATAAGAATAGTAAATGTCATTATATATACATAATATATTTTTTATGTTGAGCATACATATAATTTATATATACATACTTTAGTGACGTATTTTCATTTTTTTTCTTTTATAATTTTGATCCTCTTTTTTTATTTTAGCACCATTAATTTACATTATTTGTTACTTATTAATTTCCAATACTTCCAAGGTATGCATAGATATAATATATCATATATAAACGTAATATTATGTTACTTGCATTTTATTTTTTACAATATTTGCATTTGTTTTAAACCCATTATAATCTGCCTAGATATAATTTATGTTAGTCTCAAGACCAATGATTTGGATGATGAAATGGACACAAAATAAATTTTAGAGTAATGTTTAAATATAGCTAGAGAAATTTTTCTCTAAAGCATGCTACATAGGCAAAAATATGGAGGCTTCAAAATAACCAAGAGTAAAATACACAGCTTGTTGAAGACGAACCGTCACATACATGTTATTGGTCATATATCTAGCTCCAAAAAATGCATGTTGATTTTGACCGCACACATAACTCCATTATAGAAAAACGTAATCCACAATTATTAGAAGACATAATTCATAATGATTATGAATGAAAAATGTAGAACATAAAGACGGTTGTAGTTAGCACTTTTTTTTTTACCGGAAAGTTTTAGCACATATACAATGTAATATCCACAATATTATGAAATAAAATAATGGAAAAAGATTTGGTTAATCTAAATATATAGTGACTTCAGCTTCAATCCTATAAGAAAAGCCAATGAAAAATTTGAAGAGTATCATCAAATAGTTGTTTGAATAAAGCGATGATGATCCAAAATCAATTTTTTTTATTATAGATAGATAGATAGATAGAAAGTTGTAGAATTGTAAAAGTTATATTATTTATTTATTCACCTAGAATAAGAAGTTGCATGAAATTTTTTAGAAGTGTCAAATCATCACAATGCTTGCTTAATAGATAGAAGATAGATAAATAGATATGAAAATTGAAAATAAATACAATATTCTAACAATTACTTAAAGCTTGCAACCGTGGAACAAAACACTAAATGATCATTTTCAACCTGAAAAAAGATAGAGGTAATTAAAAAAGTTATTAGATATGATGTCTTATAAGATCATAAGAGCAATCAAACAATTATAATTTACAAACTTAAATGAAAGACAATTATCTCATACCTATGTATATCAATTTCTTAAACATTGAGTCGCATGCTTGGGAATGTAACTATATATATATATATATATATATATATATATATATATATATATATATATATATATATATATAGAAACACACACTAATAAATTTATGTAATCTTTAAAATATACTCATAACGCAAAAAAATGAGAGTTTGAAACGATGATACTTAGCTTGTTGAAGTTCCTTTGAGCAAGAAACACATTTCAGTACAAAGAGGTTGATAGATTAAAGAATGAACACACAAAATGAGTATTACAATTGCATGATGTGAGAAAGTGGATATATTATTGCACATTTATACAGGATACTACTCAACTACAAATATGTTTAATTTTGTAAACGTTTTTTATATATGAAAAGTTGTGCTCTTTCAAGTTCTAGAGGATTAACACAATCATAAATTATATGAAAAATTTTCCGTTTTGTTTTAGGAGTATTTAATTTTAGTTGGTCCCTTTTAATTTAATTTTTCATTTTTTCATTTTTTAGTATTGATATATCCTTTTGTAAGCAATTTTATTAGAGGTGCCACATCATCACAATGAAGGCTTTGGAGCAACTCAACCTTCCTTTTACTAGTAAAAGATATAGTTTTGTCTTTTTACACAATTAAAAGTAATATAGTTAAATCCAACTACAAGTGGTATTAAAGCCAACCGACCAACCCTAACAGGTAAGAAAACAACCAAATCAAACACCAACTCATCGAACGCTAACCAACGAACCTGCGTACGGGCACGAAACCAAATAGTAAAAAAAAGGGGTGTGAGCATTTGTTAAGGTATGAAAAGGTGATTGAACCGACCGCCAACATGGTGATATTCACGTACCACAACCCCTATGATAAATCACAGCAAGTATAAACAGCCCTTTCGAGCCGAACAAACTCAAGCCAAATCTAGACGAAAACGGAACACGAACATTGCGATAGGGTAACCATAATAAGAAACAAACCAAACAAGGTAGAAAATTTTATCTTGACCTTGTTTTACATAAACCATCATCACAAATCTTTCACCGGTGCAAAACCCCCCGTGACACCATTATGACAATCAATTATACGATGTTTTTAGTACTATTTTAGAGTAGTTTTAGTAGCAATTGAAGACTAAATACAAACAAATACCTAAAGTTACGAAGTTACTTATTCAAGAATCAAGAAAAGTGGAAAATGCATAAAAAAGGGCAAAAAAGGAAGGAATTGAAGAATCCATCGTACACACGATGGATAGCCATCGTAGAACGATGAAGAAATACTACATCGTATAAAAACACCATAACTTGAGCTACGATTGTCGGATCGAGACCCGTGACCATGCATTGGAAAGCTAAGAAAAAGAGCTACAACTTTCATGTTGGAGAAAAAAAAAATTATGGACGCTATCGTAGCCAGCAGCGGAACTAGGGGGTGGCTGACATGGGCCACGGCCCACCCCCACCCCCCAAAAAAAATATTTTTATAAGTATAGAGTATTAGTTTAAGTGTATTATTAATGATTTTAATTTATTCGGTATAGATATTAGTACAAATATTAATGAAAATATTAGTTTAAAGTTTATTATTGATGATTGTAAGTCACTTGATACGCATATTAGTTCAAGTGCAAATAAAAAAATTAGTTCGTAAATTATATATAAAGTAGTAAGCTATAAGCTCATAAAAAAATGTTACCAATTTTTTTTCAGTACAAACTCATAAATTATAAGCCATAAATTTTTTAGCGGCCCACCCAATAAATTTTTCCTGGTTCCGCCACTGATCGTAGCTACGATGAATTACATCGTGACCACGATGAGAAGAACAAACTGCGCAACAAACTTGATTCCATCGTACCATGATGAGATTGATCGCAACACGATGAAAGGCGGTTTAACAACAAAGAATATCTGAAGCAAATCTTTCATCGTGCCACGATAAGATCCATCGTGGCCACGATGAGGCGAATTTGAACGCCATCGTGGCTACGATGGGTCGCAAGAAAAAGCCCAAACCAAGCTGAAAAACTATAAATAAAGCTCTTCTCCTTCACAATTATTCGTTCAAAAGTTTAGAGAGCTATAAGCCTTTAAGGAGCAAAGGAGGAGGAGCAAGGAGGGCTAAGGAGCTCTCAAGGGAAGGAGACTCTCCCCCACCATCGGGAGACGAAACTTCCTCCGCAAGGAATCGATGTTGTTTTTATGAATGTTTTCTTTATTTGTTCAATATGCTTAATAGTAGCTAAGTCGCTTCAGGTTAGGTCGAAAAGATGAACTCCCTTATGAACGCTCAGGCATGTAATTTGGTTCAAACAAGACTATATATAATTACTATTTAGTTATTATCTGTTATTGTCTCTGCTTATTTATATACTTTCATATATGAATGACCACATATTTTGTTAGTAACTAGAGTTGAAGTGGATCCCGTGACACATATGAGACTCCGAACTAAAGAGATAATATAAACAACCAACATGAGACCATTAAATTCAGTATCCGAGGTTAGGTTTGTGATTAAGATTAGCAAGGTATGAGAACACGTGACAACTTGTTAAACGTTGAACTCGAGGGTAAAGATACTATAAAAACATAATTTGTTAAACGTTGAACTTAAGAGTAGAGATACTATAAAAACAATGGGGAAACCTACCAGCGGTTGATTTCACTTAGTCAATTGCAATAGATGTAAGGAATGGTAACACTGAACTTATCTTAATAGAAATTAATCTACCAGATAATAAAGTAAGCATATATAGTGTCAGTTACCGAGCAGGAATAAGGGAGGGATTCGAAAGCACTTAACCTACTTTTATCATCTTGAACTCTTTCTTTTATCTTTAGTCTTATATTATCTAACTTCTGTCTCAAAACTTTTTTCAAACAAACAAAGCGAAAACAAAACTATCTTAATTCTCAAACGAAACTAGTCGCCTTGACACGATCCCTGTGGATACGAGCTCATTCTAAATACTAAAATGTGAATTATTACTCAACGACAGACTAGTACACTTGCCAGACTGCAGTCACACCACCACGACGACAAACCAAAACCCAAACTTTCTGCTCCAAAATAAAAACAAACGATTCTTAAAACACTGGAATAAAAAGTGATCTCAAAGCAAACCGACAACCACCACTATGACAGTGGTGATGCCAGATGATGAACCAAATCTAAAATCGGAGAGGAATGAAACCAGGCGTTCTAGATCAAATCTAAAAAGTCGCCAAAACCTACCAAACATAATGTTAGTGAGACTTGTTTCTATGGTAGATAATTTTCTAAAGTTTTTTCTTTCTTTGTTTTGCCAATTTGTACAAAAAAAAAAATTTACAAAACATAAATGTTTGTGCATTTTTTCTTGAAACTTAGTATGTTTTTTTAAAAAAATTACTCAATAATAGCACATTATTATTTTTTTAATTAAATGTTAGTATTATCTTTATTTAATTATTTTATCTCAAAACTCTATTGCTAGCGGGTAGTGATAGTAAGTAGAGTAGCTTAACATACAGAATGTCCGGCGCCGACTCCAACCCTGACATAAAACCCTCTCTCACCGACGCCGAGATTTCTCGCTTCATCGCTCTCATCGATGTCGATAGATTACGCTCTTATAACTACACAGAGGATGAGAAATCTCGCCTTACAGCTCTCTTCGATTTTAATAATATCACAGAGGATGAGATATTTCGCATTGTCACTCTCTTCGACCCCGACCTTGTAAACCCAGCTACTCTTACCGTCTTCATGATTTTCTTTTCTTCTATGTTCTTGTTTTCTGTGGGTGCTGTCCTCCATGTCACGTATGAGGTATATATCAACTGCATCGTGTGGTTTTTTTTTGGAATTTGAAGTCATAATTTATTTATTAGGGTTTCGTTGATTATTACTAGGTTTAAATGTGACTGTAGTCCCTACGATTATAGTGTTTTTCAGTTTTATTCCTGTAATTATTTTTGTTTGGATTCATTCCTGCTGGGCATCACGTGGTTTCAGTCCCCTCCCGATCAAATCCGAACAAAAAAGAAAAAAACTTATAGGGCTAAAATAAGAAAACACTATAATTGCAGAGACTAAAATTATATTTAAACCGGGTTCGATTCCTGGGTGGAACAATTTCTTGGCCAGACTTTACTCACCTCGCGGCCGAACTCTAGACTACTAGTTCCCTTTCCCCTAGGAACCGGAGGGTTATAAACAAAAAAAAAAATTATATTTAAACCTTGTTAATATTATTTTGCTATTAGGATATATTTTGTGTGAACTAATGGTTTTATTTTCTTTATTATATTTGTTTTGGTCCAAAGTAGAATCTCAAAAAATTGGTATCTTTTGCATACAATGCTGCTCAGGTAACAAATTGATTGTAGATGTATCAAATTTTTGTTTCCAAAACACTCCATACATTTGTTAAAAATTAAAATTAGTATGCCGGTCTGTGATAATAGTCTGATAATGGTTTGATGTTATTAATAAATATTCAGAAGAAGAAGGTGCAACTTTCAGAGAGGTGCATTAGTTTGTCTAGATATTCAAGAACTCTGGATTTGAAGGTGTTGTATATGCAAAAATATCCTGTTTTCCTAATTAGTAATTTGATATTTAACACGTATTGTAATTGTATGCTTAATGATCTCGTTTTCACCTCCAGGGTCTTAAAGACATTGGAGAAACCTACTTTGCAGAAACCTGCACGGTCTTTAGACAGGAGTCACAGGTCAGCTTCAGATTCTATCATATCAGTTTTTGTTCTTTGACTAAGTAATAGCGGTTTTATTTCAACAAAAAAAGAAAAAATAATAGCGGTTTTGTAGCACCAACGCGTGGTTGAGTGGCCATGCACCCATGGCCGTTACAGGTTGGGCAGCAGTGGCACATTTTAGTAGCTTAAGAGTGGGGTAAAGGGTGAAAAGATTCTAGGTGGCTTGGACAAGTTTTATAATGTAAGGATGTACCATGGCAGACAATAAGCGAGTACCCTGACCAGTCACCCAACAATATCAAACTAGATGCTATTGCATTCACCAAATGGATGTTACTTTTCTCTGTGACACAAAGCATATACTCTTGGCATGTGTTCCTCGGTTATCGAGTTTGGTACTACATGCATAAGTAGTGTATGTGAGCATTCCATATTGTCATGCATTTGCTATAAGTTTGATTCAATATCTTAACTCCTAATGTCAAAGAATATACTGATATGAGTTGTTGGTGATGCTATATCCTCTTAGGTGTTGTGTTTGTTTAATCTTCTTATACTTGATTTATGATGCGCTCACTTCATCTTTGTATGTGTCTCTGTTTTATACTACACCAATTATGTGTCACAATCATATGCTAATGTGATGAAATATGACTTGAGGATTTCTTAGTTCTTTCTGATAAGTTTTTGATGAAAGGATTCTGATCAGGATTTTGGTCAAAATTTTAATATCACCTTTTTCTTCACATGCTGATTCATATCATGAGAAGCTTTTGTTGATATTTCTGATTAGTCTGTAAGTTCTATATAAGATGTTTTTGCATAGGTAACTGAATACACTAGTTTTTTTTTGTTTTGTTTACCAACTAGTTACATTAGTTGACAAAATGAAACCATGCTGAAGTCAAATTTCCTCAGTATTCTTTATGTTCAATCAGTTTATCACAAAAATAATTATAACTAAGAGACTGAATTGAGAATACTAGTTGATCCCAAGAACTTGATATTTGTTACTGTTTCTTTCCCTGTGCTCATGGTTCATGACAACTCTATCTGCTTCTGCTTGCATTATTTTGATTCAGTGATGCTTTGGTTTTGCAGGACAACTTCAAATAGGTGTTGATGGCATTGGCAAGGTCTTTTCTTATATACCATGATTACCTAGCTTTTTGGAACACTTGTCAAATCATAATTTACATGTTAGAAGTGATTAATTTTCTCATATTATTCTTAATTTCTAGAGTCAATAGAGCAAAGATAAATGTTTGGTGAACACCCATAGAGGTGTACATGTGTTGAATTATGTTTTTAATATGGGTGTTATTGACGTTTGTCTTTAGAACATTTGTGATTGATTACGCAACTTTCAACTCAGTATTTCTATATTTGATTTAAGTGTCTCAAAAACACTTATTCAAAAGCACTTGTTGTTTGTGTAAAAAAAAAAAAGCCCCCCAAAAATTCTGAATAGAATTAAAAGGCTAAAATATTCTGAATATAATTAAAAAAGGAAAGAGTAAAGCCCCCCAAAAATTACATAAACTGGGTTCAAACAGAAAAATAAGAACAAGGCATAAACTGTCCTTTCGAGCCAAACAAATCCAAACCACTACAAACTTCTTGCCAAATCCAGATGAAAACGGGACAAGAAGGTTGCGACAGGGTAACCAAAATAAGAAACAAACCAAACAAATAGAAAATTCTATCTTGAACTTGGTTTTACATAAACCATCATCACAAATCTTGCACCAGCTTCAGCACTCCCAAACAGCAATGAACCAAAACCTAACTTTCTGCTTTGGAATAAAAAGGAACAATTCTTAAATCGTCGGAATAGAAGTGATCACGGTGGTGGTGCCTGATGAATGAAATTTGAAACCGAAGAGGAATGAAACCAGGTGAGCTAGATAAAATCTAGAAAGTCACAAAAACAAACTCCATCGTTCAGATCCGAACAAGGATGGTGCAGAGGGCGGAAGTCACTCCTCGCACCACCGCTGATGAATGTTACATGGTGAAGAGAAGGGTTGTTTGGATGTAGGGGTTGAGTGCGATAGGGTTTCATAAGAGAGAGGCCGAAACAAAATTTTTAGAGGGAGAGAAAAAATTTCCCAAATAAATTTAAATTTCGTCTGAAAAACAATCAAAGGGACTAAATTTAGTAACATGAGTAAACTATAAAATTTTTAAAAATATTGTTTGAAATGCAGAGACTATTGTTAAAAAACAAGCAAAAATATAAGGATCAAATATATATTTCACCATGTTTAAAAAAAAAACTCAATCATATGAGAATAAGTAAGAGCAAATTTTGATGATTTCTTTTTTTTTTTTTTTTGTAATTTGGGATAAAAAAAATTGTTTTTTTATTTATAAATTGAGACATACTAGTGTGTGTCTATATATATATATATATATGGAACCTAAGGGTAGTTTTGATCTGCTAAAAAACAGGGGACTTGATTGGACAACTTTTGTTGTACTCTGTTTGATTTTAAACTTGTTATGAGACTGGACAAATTAGGTAGTAAGGGACAGGACAAAAACAATCAAAGGGAGAGAGGCCGGAACAAAATTTTTAGAGAGAGAGAGAGAAAATATTTCCCAAATAAATTAAAATTTCGTCTAAAAAACAATCAAAGGCACTAAATTTAGTAACATGAGTAAACTATAAAATTTTTAAAAATATTTTTTGAAATGCAGAGACTATTGTTAAAAAAGAAGCAAAAATATAAGGATCAAATATATATTTCACCATGTTTTAAAAAAAAAAAAACCCAATCATATGGGAATAAGCAAGAGTAAATTTTGATGATATTTTTTTTTTGTTGTAATTTGGGATAAAAAAATTGATTTTTTACTTATAAATTGAGACATACTAGTACACACACACACACACACACACATATATATATATATATATATATATATATATATATATATATATATATATATATATATATATATATATATATATATATATATATATATATATATAGAACCTAAGGGTATTTTTGATCTGCTAAAAGACAGGAGACTTGACTGGACAACTTTTGTTGCACTCTTTTTGATTTTAAACTTGTTATGGGACCGGACAAATTAGGTAGCAAGGGACAGGACAAAAACAAGTTTTTCTGTCTCTCACTATACCACATGACAACTTTTTGTCCACAATACAACTATAAAAAGTACGAAAATATTCAATTTATTTTCGAATACAAAAATATTATCGCCATATATCTCTCCGGTACAATTTTTTCCTGTTCTCTATTATCTTGTTCCGTCCAGTTTTTGCTGTTTTACGAATCAAACGCACCATAAGTTTCTATTTTATGTTGCTTTCTGCAGTTGATGAAAATTAATAATACAAAAAAAATTTCTATGTAAGATCATAAATTTTTGTATGATAAATGTGCAAGAATTTTATCTTCAGCTTCATTGTTGGTTAGCCACAATATTTGTTATTAAAGTGAAAAATTAACAATCTTGCTTGACAAATCTCGTAACACTTAAAGTTGTATCTTTGAGTGTAAGACAAGTAGGTACTCATGTTATACCATACTATGAGAAAAAGGAATATCCACTAACACTAGTTACAATGGAGTGTTGAATCTCTCTTTCAACAGTTGAAACCATTGCATTTGATATGTTGAATCTGATATGGAAGAAAGAGGTGATGAAAAGTTTAAACTGTGTTGAACTCTGCAAACCGGGACAGCTGGCGCGTTTTAATTGATCCAGACAGGCGCGTGTGGCACACGCGCCGACAGCACGCGTGTGGAGTGGTTACGCGGAGAGAGAAACTGTCCTAAAGATAAAAGGCAGCGATGTGGCAGCTGCTGATTGGTCCAGTGGATTTTTATGATTTTTATCCTTTAAACTCAATTATCTCATTGCAAATTAATTTTTTATTTTTTTATTTTTTTACCAAAATTCGTGATTTTTTTTTCTCTACAAATAGAGACTTGGTTCATTTCATTTGGACACAGAAAAAAAAACCAAATTTTTCACTATCTTAATCTATTATTATCTTTCTAATTAGTCTTTATTTTGAAGTTTTAATCTTTTTTAGTGAAATGGATCCCAACAATTCTTCTAATTATCCCAACAATTCTCAAAATCCCAACAATTCTCAAAATCCCAACAATTATCAAAACTCCAACAATTATCAAAACCCCAACAATTATCAAAATCCCAACAATTATCAAAATTCAAATCAATTTTTCAATCAACATCCTCAAAACACACCTAATTTTGGTTTAACACCAAATTTCAACCAATTATCCTTTGTTCCAAACTTTCATCCATATTATGGAACTATGCTGAGAAATCCATCTCAAACACCCCCGTTTAATGGTTATATGCCGATGGTTAATGAAAATTTTTCGAGTGGTGGTACAACTAACTACGTTATTTGTGTGATGTATTGCATTTTAAATTAAGAAAATAAAAAAAAATATTTAAATAAATTTTGTTAAGTGTATTATTTTAATTTAATTTTAATCGATAATTATAATGTTATTTAATCATAAAAACAAAAATTAAAATTTAAATAAGAATATGAAATAGAAAGTGGTGGGGTAGAGAAAGTGGTGGGGTATGATGTTGAATATAAAAACCATTGGAGAGGGTAAAAGTTGAATGTGTGTTGAATGATTAGGTGGAAGAAAGAGAAAATGATGTGGAGTGAAAAAGTGGGTGTTGAATATTTTTTGGTGTTGAAACCATTGTAGATGGTCTAAATTTTACACCGTTAGTATTAAATATCAACCATGTTTTTCTTATAAAAAACAAATATTAACATGTTTTCTGTCATGTTATCCTATCACCCCACTTTCTTAATATAACATGATAAAATAATATTGTTGCTTGTTGCTTATTGGATGATCGTGTAAAACTATTTTATACGGTTGTTAATCTCCATCAAACTCATACTATGTACACAACATAAACTTTTGTGAATTTTTTTTCTTCATAAAACCTGTTTTAAAAAAGACAAGAAAAAGAAATACTCAAAATAATTACATTATTATTATTATTACTATATGGACAAAACTTATATGCATTTCTTTAGATGCAGTTTTTCTGTTCTATCACAAAAATGTAGTTATTTATATTTTTTAATTAAAAAAAGAAAAAAAATTGTTTTTAAATAAAAATAACTTCCCCATGTATTTACCACAAGTCATTATTATTATTATTATTATTATTATTATTATTATTATTATTATTATTATTATTATTATTATTATTATTATTATTATTATTATTATTATTATTATTATTATTATTATTATTATTATTATTATTATTTATTTATTTATAATTTCAAAACTCAGCGGGTAGTGATAGTAGCGTATAGCATAGCATACAGAATGTCCGGCGCCGACTCCGACCCTGACATAAAACCCTCTCTCACCGACGCCGAGATTTCTCGCTTCATCGGTCTCGTCGACATCGATAGATTACGCTCTTATAACTTCACAGAGGATGATAAATCTCGCATTGTTGCTCTCTTCGACCCCGACTCAGCAATCCCAGAAAAGCGTATCGCCCTCATGATTGGCATGTCTATTATGTCCCCATTTTATGCGGGTTTTGGCCTCCATTGCATATATAAGGTATATATCAACTGCATTGTGTGGATTTTTTTTTTTTGGAATCTCAAAGCCTAATTGAATTCAAATCAAAGAATAATTCAATTGAAATCATAATTTATTATTAGGGTTTCACTGATCATTGCTAGGTTTAAATGTCTGATTGGTAAGTCCAACAAGCTTGCAGAGACTAAAATTATATTTAAACCTTATTATTATTATTATTATTATTATTATTATTATTATTATTATTATTATTTTGCTATTAGGATATATTTTGTGTGAACTAATGGTTTTATTTTCTTTATTATGTTTGTTTTGGTCCAAGGTAGGTTCTCAAAGATTTCCTACCTTTTGCATACAATGGCATTAACATTGCTGCTCAGGTAACAAATTGATTGTAGACGTATCAAATTTTTGTTTCCAAAACACTCCATAAATTTGTTAAAAATTAAAATTAGTATGCCGGTCTATGATATACTAAAAACAGGAAACGGAAATAAAAAACAGAAGAGGAAACCAAACATGTTCTTATATTTAGAGCTGATTTTTAAATTACAATCCCCAAGACCCCAACACATTTCCTCGTTCATCTGGTGGCGTAGTTATTGATGTTATCTTTTGCATTTTCCTATTTTAGATAATAGTCTGATAATGGTTGATGTTAATTAATAAATATTTAGAAGAAGCAGGCGCAACTTTCAGAGAGGTGCATTAGTTTGTCTAGATATTCAAGAACTCCGGATTTGAAGGTGTTGTATATGCAACGATATCCTGTTTTGCTAATTAGTAATTTGATGTTTAACATGTATTGTATGCTTAATGATCTCGTTTTCACCTACAGGGTCTTAAAGACATTGGAGAAACCTACTTTGCAGAAACCTACACGGTCTTTAGACAGGAGTCACAGGTCAGCTTCAGCTTCTATCATATCAGTTTTGGTTCTTCGACTAAGTAATAGTGGTTTTATAGCACCAAAGCGTGCTTGAGCGGCCATGCAGCCCATGGCCGTTACAGGTTGGGCAGTAGTGGCGCATTTTAGTAGCTTAAGGGTTGGGTAATGGGCGAAAATATTCTAGGTGGCTTGGACAAGTTTTATAATGTAAGGATGTACCATGGCAACACAAATCAAACTAGACACGAGTATGATCTATTGCATTCACCAATGGACGTTACTTTGCTCTGTGACACAAAGCATGTACTATGTGCATATGAATGTATACATAGTAGAGAATGTTAACATTGCATTCTCATGCTTTTATTATGAGTTTGAGTTAATAACTCCAAATGTCAAAGGAATATACTGATCTAAGTTGTTGGTGATCCTATATGATGTTAGGTGTTGTGTTTGTTTAATATACTTTTAGTTAGATTTATGATGTACTCACCTGATCTTTGTATGTGTCTGTGTTTGGGTACTTGTGATAGGGTACTGCACCAATGATATGTCACAATCATATGCTAATGTAATGAAAAATGACTTGAGGATTTCTTAGTTATTTCTGATAAGTTTTTTATGAAAGGATTTTCTGATTAGGATTTTGGTCAAAATTTTAATATCACCTTTTCCTTCACATGCTGATTCTCATCATGAGAAGCTTTCTATAAGATGTAGCATCATTAATTGCATGTTGTTATGCTTTTATGGGTTATAACCACCACTTTGAATTTTTTATATGAGCCTTTTCTTGATGATTTTGTGGAACATTTTGTCGATATTTCTGATTAGTCTTTAAGTTCTATGTAAGAATCTTTGAGATGCTTTAGCCTAGGTAACTAAATACACTAGTTTTTTTTTGTTTGCTAACTAATTACATTAGTTAACAAAATGAAACCATGCTGAAGGAAAATTTCCTCAGTATTCTTTATGTTCAGGCAGTTTGTCACAATATAATTATAATGAGGCTAACGTATCCAGGGGTCTTTTAAGTTTCGCGTTAGTAACCGTTAGATTTTTTAAGTTTTTTAGGTAATATTTAGGTTCTTTAATTTTTAAGTAACAAATACGTCATTTACGATTCTAACTTGTTTCAATCAATTAGGTAACTCTTAGCAAGTGCTACGAGTGCTTCGTACTATATAGAAGTATTTGTTAGCATGTTGAACCGTGGCTGTTAACATTGACATTCACTATGGTGGGTATTTTGATGAAAAATGCACCTATGTTGGAGAAGATTAACAAAAGAGGTAACGGCTTTGTAACGGAGCATAACTAAAAGAATAAAGGTGCAACAAGTTAGAAACTTAAAAACCTGTTTGTTAGCTAAAAAAAACTTAAATGACCTAATGTTACAAATATGAAACTTAAAAGATCCTCAGAGGTATTTGACCTTATAACTAAGTGACTGAATTGAGAATACTAGTTGATCCCAAGAACTTGATATTTGTTACTGTTTCTTTCCCTGTGCTCATGGTTCATGACAAGTCTATCTGCTTCTGCTTGCATTATTTTGATTCGGTGATGCTTTGATTTTCCAGGACAACTTCAAATAGGTGTTGATGGCATTGGCAAGGTCTTTTCTTATATACCATGATTACCTAGCTTTTTGGAACACTTATCAAATCATAATATACATGTCGTAGCAGAAGTGATTAATTTTCTAGAGTCAATAGAGCAAATATAAATGTTTGGTGAACAACCATAGAGGTGTATCATTGTTGAATGTACCCATAGAGGTGTTATTGAAGCTTGTCTTTAGAACACTTGTGAATCATAACTTTTAACGAATTGATTATGCAACTTTCAATACGGTATTTCTATATTTGATTAAGTGTCTCAAAAACACTTGTCCAAAGGCACTTGTTAACATTGATCTTTTAATTTTAATATTCGACGGGAGATTATGAGTATATGTTGTAACATTCTATATCTTTTTACTTTTAATTTTAACATTGATATTTTCATTTTAATATTTGGCACAGAATTAAAAAGCTAAAATATTCTGAATATATTGAAAAAGGGAAAGAGTACAAGATGTACAAAGACCCCCAAAAATTACATAAACTAGGTTCAAACAGAAAATAATAAGAACAAAGGAAAACAGTGCAGCCCAAACACACACAGAGTACAAGAGAATTAGCCTATTATTCATTATTTAACAAACTAGGTTACATAGCTGTGCGTATGCACGGGACTCCCCTTCGGCGTGTCATATTTCCACAGACGCTAGTTTAACATAGTCACAAAAGCAAATCCAAGGAACAAAGAGGTAATGAGACTGGAACCATAATTAGCACTGGCAGCATTGATTCCGTCTATTGGTACCTTGGATGCACTGTCCATGATCTTCTCCGTAGGCAATTTCTCGGCTCTAGAAGTAGCAGTAGGAATAACTTCAGAAGTAGGAATAAACCCAGAAGTAGGAATATGCGGAAGCGGAAGGGAAAGGGTTTTACTTGTATTGACAGTGATTAGGAGAAGAATTAAGAGCAGTTGAAGTTTATATGAATAAGACTTCATCGTGTTAGTTAATGCAAAGATAATTGTAGTACGTACTTACATACTATATATAGATTGATGAATTAAGCATAAGGTTGGTTGTTGCTACAAATTGCTCCAATTGACTGATTCATAAGCTTTTTAAGTCCACTTTAAAGATAAAGCAGACTCTCTTTCAATTTCATAGCTAGTTCAATCATCTCATTTATTCCAATCACCCCATCTACTCAATGTCTGCCATTAGTGATATGACAATTGATAACAGGCGTGCCATGGCGGACCATTTATCATTAGTGGTCTATCGTGGATTAATGCTTAAAATTATCAGAAATTCTAACGATTGTCGATAATATTTTTTAAGATAAAAAATCGCACAACTCTTGTAATGTTTATGGCTAAAAGAATGACATGATTGAAGTCAATTTAATACGAGTTACATTTTTATTTTTCGTTGTTTTAGTCAAATCGATATTAATCAAGTCATTATTTTATTCGTAAAAATGAGAATAACCATTAACTTATACTTTTAAACAACAATATATGTTCGTCGTTGAAATTTTAAATATTTTTTAAGAGTGATTCATATTAGAATTTTCCTTCGCAACAACATTAATTCTTTAGCATCCATATAAATGTATTGTGTAAATTGTAAATATTAAATATCAATAGTTAATGAAAAATCACACACATAATTTGAAGAGCCGAAATTCTGGTTATGGTATCGGCTCTAGCCATTTCACCATTTTTATCATTTGAGTTAGAATTTGTAAACAAAAAAATTACACTCCTACTACTTTCGTTCTTAAATATAATATCTCTTTGAGAAAATCATGAAGATTAAGAAAGTTGATTTGAATTGTGAACAAATTGTGAAAAAATTTATAATCACAATATTTGAATTCAAACTCTAAGCCCTAGGATTTTTCTTGACTTTGGTGACCCTCCACAACATAACTCACCTTAACTTTTCCTTTATAAAAATAAAATAAATAAAAGCAGTAGTTCATTTCCATATTTGGCAAAGCTCTAGTTGATGTACGAATTGAGCTGATAAATGTAGTAGTAGGAAATATAAGGACTACTACGTCAAATTTGGTAGCTAATTAACAGGTAATCTCTAAAAAAAATAGCTACAAATTAATTACAAAAGTAGTCAAAACATGAAATGAGCAACAAATTAGTTGCTAGCTAATTTCTAGCTACTCAATAGTAAAATGTTTTTAAAAATTATTAATCTTAAGAACATAGTTAAGATATTGTCATATTATAGCTTTGATTTATAATTAAATTTTTGTAGCTACCTTTATTTAGAAAACATTTCAACCGACATGATACAAACTACAAAATGTTATCAAAATGAGGCGGGTGAAATGGTGAGTGCAACTTCTGCATTTCACATATCCATAAAGTACATTCAGATGCAGTGCTTAAAAAAGAAACATAGTATGTTCAGTTGCAGCTAATAAATTTATATGTAAAATATACATAGCATAATATGCATTAGCCTTAATCAGTAATACCATAGGTAATCAATGTTCACATGCCCTGTAGAAGCAGTTGATTATCCTTGATTCCCAAAACAGCCAAAAACCAAAACTACATCAGGCATAAAACAGGAGCAACAAAAGATACTCGAGTTAGATAATGCATCTATCTCAACAACTCAATCATCATCGTTCAGCCTCACCGTCTTTCTCAGCTACTTTGCCTTGCGATAGTGCTTCTCGCATGGAGCTACCAATCATAGAAAGGATGGGCTGCAACATAGGCGCCAATTGCGTTTGCATAAAAGAAGTCATTGCTGTATTTACAGCTTCCTTAATATATTCTTCTGTTGGAGCTGCAGTGTGAGTGCGGGGAGCTACAGTGTGAGTGCGGGAGGGACCAGCGGCCTCTGGATCTGAAGTAGACATAGGTCCAAAAGTGCCAGTATCTAAGTTACGACCCTCATAACCATAAGTTCTCCTCTTCTTATTCATACCTGACACCTCTGCCCACACTTCTGAATCAAACTCTGGATGCATGGACATGTCTTCTCCATACTTTTCCAACATTATGGTGTCATATAACTCCTAAAAAACATATCAAGAATAATTTTATCACATATAGAGATATGTAGCATCCATATAATACATTTTTTTTATAAGGCGAAGAGCATCTAGACATGGACCAAGCAGACTTCGCCCTCATATAATACATTAACTTTAGCCAATTTTATTTTAACTTACAATTAATTTCTTCGAGCGCCGAGATATATATCCCCCATCTTTCCTCTTATGAACATGATCGTAAACATCTCTATAGGAAACTTCTTGCTTTATCTCTTCCTCCTATAATTAGCATTTATTGGAATTAGAATATAATACATTTTTTTTTAGTTGAATAGAGGGGCAAAGCCCAGAATATAATGCATATAAGTATATGAAAATATTATACATATTTACCATCCTCTTCTTATGTTCTCTAAAGCTTATTGAGCCTCCAGTGTGCAACGCTGAATCAGGTTTGGAGGCTCTATTACATCGATTAGCATCAGACATCTTCGTCCACTCTGGTTTCAACCAAATGTCAACCAAACCATTCCATATTTCTGGCTTCAGTCCTTTGGGCCCATGCCCCTTAGTATCGGCCAAGTTTGTTGAGTTCACACGTCGTAAGGCCGTTTTTCTTGCATTTTTTAAATGATCAGGATAGCGGTCCATGCATGTTCTTTCCCACACCATTCTTGCAATATTGCATTCAGAATCTGATGCAAACTTATATTTACCCTGCACCAATATAATATAAATAAATTTATCTGCAGACAAAAAAAGATGAAGCTAGAAAACATAACTACTGACCATGAATTCTTTAAATAACTCATCCTTCTTTTCAATTGGATAAGCTTTCCACTTCGCAGCTGGAATAGGCATCTGCCCGATCACAGTAGATATAATATCACGGGTAACACTTTGGGGAACAAACCTCCTCCTGCAAGCGGGATTTAAACTCTAAGTAAGAAATTGGTTTAGCAAATTAGATATGGCATGACACCACTAATATGACAAGGTTCTCAAAGGAGTTGTGCACTGCCATCAGCTAAGTTGGCTATTGACAAAGTCTACTGGTCAGTAAGTGGATGTGCAGACATGGACATGATTAATTTGATGTCATGTTGCTATACAGGATGGTGTGGATGTCATATCCATTTCCATCATGGAGGTAGTGCTGATTATGTTTACCACTCGTTATCTACTCTAGCTGATAGTTCCATCTTGTCATACAATTTATCACTGAAAGAGGTAACAGACCATAATGATAATTGAAGTCAATAATTTTATGATATTATATTTGTATATTCAATGTTGTCAGATAGCAGCTATAGCGCTATAGCCTAACGGAATTTGAACAAATCACACTATTATTCTGTGATACGCTATTTAGTACAAAGTGTTGTCAAATAGAGGCAGTATAGCATTGTATTGTAGGAAAATTTGAAAAAATTGTTATTTTCCGTGATTGACAACACTGGATATATTTTTTACTGCTAGTACTGACTGAGAACTTTTGACTTCCAACAACCAGATTAGTAACACCAGCGATTAGCACTGGCCAGGAAGTATCACAGTATTGAATTCTGCAAATCCCTGATTTTGAGTGCAGAATTTCCTGTTCTGTAAACTAAACATCCATAATGAGAATACGAGATTTTTCCTAATTCACCTTACTAGCAATAAATGTCATATGAAGAACAATTACTAGCACAAAAGTGTAGAAATCAGGTGTAAGCACAATATCATTGTATTCTGCATCACTTACATTTCATCAACCTCTCAAGTCAGAGAGGACAGATAAAAAAAGTAAAAAGAAGTCAGATCTCTTCAGTCCAACGTCGGCAACAAAAATTATTCCAGCAATACAAATTTTCGAGTTCCTCTCTAATCACATGTACTTGGAACAGTATTTTTGGCAATAAAACAAGTTTCTCAAACAAGCAAGCATGAGTTGTAAAATGACATTTAAGATACAATTTGAGATGGCGCATCTGAAGCAAGTATATGGTCTTGAGCAAATAGTAATACATTAGTACAATTAAAATGATTTTGGTCCAAGAGACTTATGGGTTAGAGTTGTCCTCAATTTTTATTTTTTAACTGTATCTAATTTGTATTCTGTGTTTCTTCAATCGGTTTCATTCTAATACTTTACTTTTTTAGACTTTACCAAATGAATTCTCAAGGTATGTTCGCGATTTCAACTTTAAAAACATCATCCTTGAAGTCCCAAGAAAAAACAGCTCAAAAGTTCACTTGAAGTATCCAAACAATCCTTCAGAAAATATTCAAATTGTTGCAGGATGGAAAAACTTTTGCTTTGACAACGGAATCAAATTCGGAGATAGGCTCCGAGTTCAGTTCAATCGTTTTTATCCGAATGTTGGTCAGGTTTTTAAGGTTACAAACTAATTTCAAACTTATTTCTTATATGTGCTACCTAATGTTTCATTATCGGTTTCTATTTTCCCTTTACATTGTTCAAAACTTAGACAACTACAAGTTGTAATTCATTTGAATTTTCATCTGTTGAGTGAAGTTTAAGTTGTAATGGAGTTGTTGACAATGATATTTGATCAAAAATGTTGTGCGCATCTTAGTTTACTTTGATGCCTAATTTTAGGTTATCTAAGCAAATGTATGATTGACATTTGAATTTTGTATTAACCATGCTTTGTGTCTATGTTGTGATTCGTATTAATATGTTATGTTACTTTTTATGTTAATCTTCTTTGACATAATCATATTACTTAATGTATTAATGAATATATAATTTGATTTTTTTGGAATGTCGACTTATCAAAGTCTAACTTAAAAAAAATAACCCGTAACGTTACGACCCGTGCGATAGCACAGGTCTATTACTAGTTTAAGATACAATTTGAGATGGCGCATCTGAAGCAAGTATATGGTCTTGAGCAAATAGTAATACATTAGTACAATTAAAATGATTTTGGTCCAAGAGACTTACGGGTTAGAGTTGTCCTCAATAGATATAACTTTTCTTCTATCAATTCCTACACGAGATCTTCCACTCAGAGGCAGTGAAGTTGGGTCGTTAGCTGGTGAATAATCAGTAGAGTTTGAGACAGAATCTGAAGAAGCACTGTCCATGCTCCCATGGTTGGAAACTCCGGAATCGCCTCTATTACATTGCTTCACATTATTTGTGTCATCTACTTGATGCCTGAGTGGTTGTTCAATACTTTTCTCCCCAATGAGCTGCATCTCTTCATCTTCACCATCATTGTAGTCAGAGTATTTATCATTCTCTCCAGAACTAACAGCAGCAAATTGCTGCGTATTATTTAATGCATCAAGCCCCTTAACCAGTCCTTTTGATTGCATTTTGTTCTTGTCATTCTTCATACCTGTAGAAAAATGCAAGTTGTTAAATAACACATGCCAAGTGCTGCAGATTATGCCTACCATATATATACAGACAAGATTTTATATAAATGACATGTTGGATGTTTCCAGGCCACACAACTCACATCACACTTTGACATATATTATTGTTAGCAGAAGACTACATCAAAATCAAGAAATAAAAGGCTATGCAGAACTCACCCATTGCGGCAGAAGTATCACCTCTGTCATAGACTGTGGCGTGACCATTGTCAGCTGCGGCACCTTGCAGTTTCATGATAATAAAGAAAACCATTACATCATTAGTGCAATGGAAAATTACTGCTGTGCAATTCTAAGCTTATGAGCCATTATGATAAAACAAAAATAAAGGAGAAAACAGGGGAAATATCTAGAGAACAATAAATAAGACAGTGATATATTTGATTAAATGTTCCACTGTCTCAGTATAATGGGTTTTCCTTATGTTATTGGCCAGATTACAATACAAGCAAGAAGGCAAAAATGTTCACATCATCATATGCCATTATAGCATGCAACAAGCACCATATGCCGTTACAGCACGCAACAAGCACCATATGCAAACATTTTACAAAGTGAAATACCTGGAGAAACCGAAGTACGTGCTGTTGCTGGTGGATCAATGCATGATTGAGAAGGCCCTGGTGGATCGCTACGACCTCTCCCTCGACCATGTTTAATTCCTCTACCTCTGATTGTCATGTTAAAGATATTTATATACAACTTGGTCTTATTTTTATGAATAATATTATGAAATATATCAAATATATAGACACTACAGATTCTACAAATGAATGGCAAGAACTGTATAAGTTTTTTGTTTATTTATTTCTTGGTAAATCAAACCATAATGGTCGTGTAGAAAGTGACAAATGACTTACAGGTTAGAGATGCCCTCTACAGACAAGATGTTTCTCCTATCAGCTTCTATGTGGGATCCTCCACTTGATGGCCTCACATTGTGGGAAAGTCCAAAATTGTCCCCAATACGTTTTTTCACATTATTTGCAATAGCTGCTTGCTGCTTGCGCAATTGTCGTTGGTAAATTTTCTCCATGATGAGTTGCATCTCTTCATCTTCATCATCACTATAATCATTGTATTCATCATCATGTTCAGGATTAACAGCAGTTTCTTTCTGCTTATTATTTAATGCGCTAAACCCCTTAACCAATCCTTTCCTTTGAACTCTGTTATTGTCATTCTGGACACCTGTAGAACAAGAAATAATGAGATCCACATATATGCATTTACATCATGCAACAGCACCATATGAAAAGTGAAATACCTGGAGCAACCAAAGTATGTGCTGTTGGTGGTGGAACAGTGCACGATTGAGAAGGCCCTGGTGGATCGCTACGACCTCTCCCTCGACCACGTTTAATTCCTCTACCTCTGATTGTCATGTTAAAGATATTTATATACAACTTGGTCTTATTTTTATGAATAATATTATGAAATATATCAATATATAGACACTACAGATTCTACCAATGAATGGCAAGAACTGTATAATTTTTTTGTTTATTTATTTCTTGGTAAATCAAACCATAATGGTCGAATAGAAAGTGAAAAATGACTTACAGGTTAGAGATGCCCTCTACAGAAACGACGTTTCTCCTATCAGCTTCTATGTGGGATCCTCCACTTGACGGCCTCACATCGTGGGAAAGTCCAAAACTGTCCCCAATACATTTTTTCACATTATTTGCAATAGCTGCTTGCTGCTTGAGTAATTGTCGTTGGTAAATTTTCTCCATGATGAGTTGCATCTCTTCATCATTACTATAATCATTGTATTCATCATTATGTTCAGGATAAACAGCAGTTGCTTTCTGCTTACTATTTAATGCACTAAACCCCTTAACCAATCCTTTCCTTTGAACTCTGTTATTGTCATTATGGACACCTGTAGAACAAGAAATAATGAGATACACATATATGCAATTACATCATGCAACAAGCACCATATGAAAAGTGAAATACCTGGGGCAACCAAAATTGTTGTTAGTGGTGGAACAGTGCACGATTGAGAAGGCCTTGGTGGATCACTACAACCTCTCCGTTGACCACGTTTAATTCCTCTACCTCTGATTGCCACATTAATATATTTATAAAAAACTTGGTCTTATTTCGACGAATATATATTATGAAATATATCAATATATACAAATTACAGTTTCTACAAATGCTTGGCAAGAACACTAAATGTTATTTTTTTTGCTAACAAGTATCCTAAGGGCACATGTTAAGTAACCAAGTACAGGAATATTGTCTTGAAAAGAACAATATTGTAACTTTAAGGAATTACACACACCACTTTCAAGACAATATTTCTATTTTTTGATTTCTTATCATGTGCCTCTAGAGCACTTGTTAGCATTTTCCTTTTTCTATTTCTTGGAAAACAAAACCATAAATGATCAAACAAAAATGAAAAGGCAAGCGAACAGTGGCTTACGGGTTAGAGATGCCCTCAACAGATATAACTTTTCTCGTATCCGTTTCTACATGATATCCCACGCTTGACGACCTCACATTGGGGGAAAGTCCAAAATTAGATCCAATATACTTCTCCACATTATTTGCATCGGTTGTTTGCTTCCTGTGTAATTGTGGTTGAATACTTTTCTCTGTTACGAGTCCCAATTCTTCATCTACCCCAGCATTATTGTCATAGTATTCATCATTTTGTTCAGAATCAAAAGCAGAAGATTTCCTTTTATTATTTAGTGTATCAACCCCCTTACCCCGTCCTTTCTTTTGAATTCTACTTTTGTCACTTTTGACACCTGTAGAACAAGAAATAGGGAGATCAACCAATATGCATCATAGGCAATTACAACATGCAACTAGAACCACATGCAAGCATTTATAAAATAAATACCTGGGATAACCGTAGTATGTGCTGGTTGTGGTGGTGGAACAATGCACGATTGAGAAGGCCCTGGTGGATCACTACGACCTCTCCCTCGACCACGGGTAATTCGCCTACCTCTGGTTTCCATGTTAAAGATATTTATATACAACATGGTGTTATTTTTATGAGTAAATTACGAAATATATCAATATATACGAACCACAGTTTCTTCAACTTCATGGTAACAACTCCAAGGGTCTTTTTTTAGGGTCTTGCTAACAAGGCTCCTCATGACACGCGTTAAGGAATGAAATATAGGAATATCGTCTAGAAAAAAAACAATATTTTAACTTTTAAAGAATTGAATACACTACACTTCCAAGACAATATTTCTATTTTTTTATTCATTAACATGTGCCGCTAGAGCACTTGTCAGCATTTGCCTTTATTAATTTCTTGGTAAACCAAACCATAAATGATCAAACAGAAATGAAAAACAGCAAGTGACCAGTGACTTACGGGTTAGAGATGTCCTCTACAGATATAACTTTTCTTGTATCAGTTTCTACATGATATCCTACACTCGATGATCTTGCATTGTTGGAAAGTCCAAAATTGGATCCTATATACTTTTCCACATTATTCGCAACAGTAGCTTGCTGCTTGTGTAATTGAGAATGACAAATTTTATCTATGATGAGTTGCAGTTCTTCATCTTCAGCACCATTATTGTCGCAGTGTTCAACATTCTGTTCAGAATTAAAAGCAGTAGATTTCTGCTTATTATTTAATGTATCAGCCCCCTTACCCTGTCTTTTCTTTTGAATTCTCTTCTTGTCATTCTTGACACCTGTAGAATAAGAAATAGGGAGACCAATCAATATGTGTCATATCATATGCAATTACGTGCAACAAGCACCATATTCAAGTATTTATAAAATTATATACCTGGGGAAACCAAAGTATGTACTGGTTGTGGTGGTGGATCAATGCACAACTGAGAAGGCCCCGGTGGATTACTGCAACCTCTCCCTTGACTACGAGTAATTCGCCTACCTCTGGTTTCCATGTTAAAGATATTTATATACAACTTGATCTTATTTTTATGAGTATATTACGAAACATATCAATATATACAAACTACAGTTTCTAGAAATGCACGAAAAGAACTCTATAAGTCCTCATTTTTATTTCTTGGTAAATCAAACAACAAATGATCAAACATTAAAGAAAAAAGCAAGTGACAAGTGACTTACGAGCTAAAAATGCCCTCTAAAGATATAAGTTTTTGCCAATCAGTTTCTGCAGGGGACCCTCCACTTGATGGCCTCACATTGCTGGGAAGTCCAAAACTAGCTTCAATACAATTTTTCGCATTATTTGCATCAGCTGCTTGCTTCTTGACTAATTGTCGTTGATAAATTTCATCCATGATGAGTTGCATCTCTTCATCATCATTGTAGTTGTTGTCTTCATCATTCTGTTCAGAATTAAAAGGAGCGGATTTTTGCTTATTATTTAATGCATCAAATCCCTTTGCCGGTCCTTCCTTTTGAATTTCTTCATTGTCAACCTTGACACCTGTATAACAAGAAAGTGAGTTCCACATACTGGCTGCAAAAACAAGAGTTCACAAAGTTGATAAGATTTGTTTAGATCCACCAGTAATGCTAAAAGGATGACATACATAATAAACCTCTACATATGCAGAAACAAAAGTTCACAAATTTGAGAAAAAAATTTATTCCAAGCCAAGCATTTATAAAAGTGAATACCTAGGGAATTGGAAGGTTGTGGTGGATCACTGCGACCTCTCCCTCGAGCACGTTTAGTTCTTCTACCTCGGGTTGCCATGTTATGATATCTTGAAGCAACTTGGTCTTATTTTCCTCTATATGTTAAAAAAAACATTATTGTTGAATGATGCTCATTTACTAGAGTAAAACGAATTTGATATATATATATATATATATATATAAACCTAAATTGGTAGTAATAATAAATAAATTTAAATTGCATGTATAATTTCAAAAGGCTAGGTTACAAACTACTATTTGAATCTGAATCATATAATTCTCATATGTATTATTTATTATGTCCACTTCTTTCATAGGGGCATTTGTATAAACTAAGAAATCTGATTGATCTGCTAATAATTCATCTTGTTCATCATTGAAGCTCTAAGCTACAAAGAGTTTTTGTCTAAATTGGCAAGCTACCCAATTTAAGCTACAAAGAGTTGCTCATAAACCCTTTATAGTTAAACAACTTCGTGTAATTTGATCCTTTTGTTTTCAATTCCAATTCTTGTGATTTCAGCAAGGTACTTATATATTGCAGTTGCCTCTATTTGACTTTTATAAAGAATCATAATTTAAGTTATTTCTCTCTTCATTTATCTTCCTAAACCCTAACCCTAAACACTGTAGTAGCAGCCTAACAAGCAGGGTTTAGTCAAAGATCAAGAAGGAAATCCCTCCATTACATCAGGGCCGGTCCAACAAGTTTAGGGGCCTAAAACAAATTTTATAACGAGGTCTTCGAAAAACATCTCTAACCTTAAAATTTAAATTTTTTTAGTATAGATTTGAACTGATGTCCTATAATCTAAGCTCAGTTGGTAGGGACATCGCATTTTATATGTAAGGTACGGGATTCGAACCCGAACACCTCACTTATCCACCTAAGGATGGAATTTCTAGCCACCAGGCTACGTTACCGGAAACTAAAATTTTTTGGGGGGTTTTTTTAGCCCAAAATTTTGAGTTGCTTGAGTCGCTTGGCCCTTGGGCCAGCCCTGCATTACATCACATCACATGTCTCTTAACCCCTAACCCTAACCCTAGAATTCTATAGAAATGAAATTTCTAATCAGTATATGTTAAGCAAATGAAATGTAAAGAAGTAAATAAGAATGTTGAAAACAGAGCAGTGTATAGAGATGAATACCAAATTTGAAACTCGAAATCGAGTTCTTCAAAGCTCCACGAATCTTCAAATCTGAAACTGAAGAGCTTCCATGAGAGAGTGAAGAATTGAGAACGCGGATTGAACGGATACGGAGAGATGGTGAGAGATCTATCGGAGAAGGGACAGATTGGAGAATACAGATCGAATAATCGAATGCGATGGCAAAAGCTTGTCGTTCAGAGAGGAGCAACGCAAAAAGAAGAACGATAAATTAATTATTAAAAGATACTGTAGTTAATCCGTAGTTAAAATAATTTTAAAAAATAAAAATAAAAAACTCGTAGCTAACTTCTACCAAAAATTCCATAGCCAATTAAGCCACTAATAAAATTGGCAGCAACTAGCAAGTTGTCGCAAAGAGTTAAATTTGGTTAACCGATCTTAGTTGGTTCAGTGGTGATTGACGTTGAACTTGGTAGGAAGGACCCCGGTTCGATCCGCTGCAACTGCGATTGAGAGGGGGCTGAAACCACTTGATGCCAGAACTGACCCTCGAACCAGATTAAACCGGTGGTTAAAAACGAAAAGAGTTAAATTCGGTTGTAAGGAATAAGGATACTGCATTAGACTTGGGCATCATCAGTTTTGGTTGGGTTCGGGCCGAAAATCACAAAATCGATAAAAACCACAATCATTTAATTTGGACCTAATTCCGACCGTCTATATATTTGGTTTGTTCGGTTGGCGGGTCGTATGTGTGGTGGATAGAACGGATCGGTTATTATGGGTTAAGCTGAAACTTTATATACATTTAAAACTCCATTATCCACTTGATGCCAGAAATGACCCCCGAACAAGATTAAACTGGTGGTGAAAACAAAACAAAAAAAAACTCCACTATCCAAAAATTCCTAATTTTCAAATAGAGTTCAATATCTTGTACACAATGTAACAAAGGATAAAATAACTAAATGAAAAAACAAAGAGGGTGATATATATGTTGTTACTTTGTTTCAAATTTGTAAATCTAAAAACAATAATGATCAAATATAATAGAAATATAAATGTATATTTTGCACCTCCTTCGTCAAGATATTATAAGCTAGTAAAATATAATATTTATCTCTTATATCAAAGATGAATAAAATCAGTAAAGCGTAGAGTATACGAGATTGAGAGAGGGAGAGAAGGAAAATAATTAATTCGCATCTGGTTGTTCGGTCTGTTTTGGTTACGAAGAGATAGATTTTTAGAGGCTTGCACCCGCCCGTATATGCAACCATTCATGTCCCGAGACCCGAGCCACACCCGACCAGATACTTTAATGTGTTGCGATTATATTAGTTTCGAATCGGGTCGCGGATCCCTGCTCGACCCTATACTGCATTATGATAGCATTTTTTAGAGACCTGGATTGTGAGTTCAATTTCTTGCTTCACAATTATTTGCAAACTCACAATCCAGATCTCTTAATTAGATAACACATTTATATACAAGAAACAAATTAATCATCTTTAATTGTCTGCACTGAAAATTAACTCTTTGATAGCATGAACTTGGTATATATGCACATATCTTGTTTGGAGATGGTCTTTGTGTCTTTCTACTACTAACATTGAAAATTGATATTAACACTAAATATGGTGATATTTTTTTTTTTTTTCTTCTTTCCACTAACATTGAGAATTGACAATAGTCGTAAATAGAGTGACATTTTATCTTCTTTCCTTAGCTATTTTTTCTATTCTCTTTGAACTTCTACATTTTTACAATTGAAAATTGATAACATTAATTACAATTACATATACCACTCATATTCCTTTTTCAAGTTCCTTTACCTTGAATTCTCTACCCTCTCAATCCATATGTATGAGGTTGAGTGTAGGTTGAGACAGAAAACAGAGATTGAGAGAGAGTGGAGGATTCAAGACATGAAAAAGAAATATGAATGATATATATGTTATTCTAATTAATATTATGAATTTCAAATTGCAAGCATGCCAAAGTCCAAGAGAAGAAGTAGCTTCAAAGAGGGAAGACAAAATGCCACTCTCTTTACGGCTACTGTTGGAACATTGTTGAACAAGTTAGCAACTTAGCTACTTGTATGATGAACTTGGCATAGATGTAAGAAAGGGAGACCGCACACAATGTCGAATATCACACGCGCGCGCCGCCGCCGTCCGTCCGGTTCGGGCCTGGGCTTGGTGATATCTTAATTTTTAATACTCAAAAGTGAAAAAAAATTAATTAAAAATTAATTTTCACTAAGTGTGCTTACCGTTTCAAATGCGCACATGTTTTGTGTGCTGAATGTCAAGTCAAACGGAATTGTTACCGTTATTATTTTGAACTCAGTCATAACTGAGATTCCTGAAATCATGGCCACGTTTTTGATGTGCTGGCCCTGATTCTCTCCCACTTCTTGCTCCACATCAGTTGCATTCTTTCCCTATAAATACACATCAGTTCTCACAATTATTTTTCACGTTAAAAAAACTGCAACTCTCTCTTCTCTCTCTCAATATTCTTACTTCAAATTATTTTTTCTTGTTGTTTCAGAGAAAGTGGTTTACCACTTCGAATTGATATTTGCATATCAATCTAGACTGGTTCGTAGTAACCATCGGAGGTGTTTTTCTGGCCGTTTTCTACAGTGCAGTAGTTAACGGTATTTCGCTTGAATTGGCTGTTTTATCCTGGGGACTTCACGGTTGATAGTCTACCTTGCACAATTTGGATAGTGCCGTGAAACGTCTTAAAGAGAGCGTATCGAACCGCGACTCGGCCGATAAATTCACAGTTGCTATTATTTTCAAAAACGATTTTCAAAACCGAAAAATAACAATTTTAAGACGTTTCAAACTATCATGGCAACTGAAGAAGTTATCGGTAATTCTGCTGTTGGTAATACTGAGAAACCGTTTATTTTTGAAGGTCTTCATTTCAAACGTTGGCAACAAAAAATGTTTTTCTTTCTAACTTTGAAAAAATGTGCCTACGTTCTGAAAGAGCCTATTCCTGTTGTTCCTGAAATCCCTGCTGCTTCTGGTTCAGGAACAAAGAACCAAACGGTTACCAACGGTGAAAAATCTGTGTCTGGTGAAAAAGATAGTGACACAGACCAGATAAGAGCCCAGGCTTTGCAAGCTGAAAAGGAAAAACAAATTTGGATCAGTCATGATTATGTTTGCAAAAACTACATAATTAATGGACTGGAAGATGACCTGTATGATTACTATAGAACATACAGTACTGCTCGTGATGTTTGGGAAGCATTGTCAAAGAAATATGATCCTGAAGAGGCTGGTGTGAAAAAATATGCTGTGAGTCGGTACCTGAAGTACCAGATGGTGGATGAAAGGTCTGTAGAGGTGCAGTCTCATGAACTCCAGAAAATAGCTCATGAGATAATAACAGAAGGTATGCCTTTAGATGAACAATTTCAGATTGCTGTGATAATAGACAAGCTGCCCCCTGGTTGGAAAGATTTTAAAAATCAGCTTCGTCATAAAACAAAAGAATTTTCCATCGAGAGTCTGATTACTCGTCTTCGCATTGAAGAAGAGGCTCGAAAACAAGATCAGAAAGAAGAAGAAAAAATTCTCGTTGTCTACAACAACAAAAAGAAATTCGGTGCGGCTCTGAAGCCTACGGGCAAACCTCTTAAGAATCAGAACCGCAATCAAAACCGGATTAAGAATGGGAACCCACCTAGGGCCCCATCTGTAAGGCAGCAACAGCCTCCACCTCCTCCTGTGAATGAATCTGGTGAATTCCTCTGTTTCAATTGCTGGAAACCAGGTCATGTAGCAAGAAAATGTAGAGGCAAGAAAAGGTCTAGACCTGCTGCTTTGAATGCTCAGGTAAATGCTACTGATGAAGCATATACTGCTATGCTCACCGAAATTAATATGGTCGGTGTAACTGATGGATGGTGGATAGATACTGGCGCCACTCGCCATGTCTGTTATGAACGTGCTATGTTTAAAACATACACGAGTGCTGAGAACAAGAAAGTGCAGATGGGCAATGCCCACACTTCTGATGTTGCTGGTGTTGGAGAAGTTCAGCTGAATTTCACCTCAGGAAAGACTCTGATTCTGAAAGAAGTTTTACATGTTCCTGAGATGAAAAAGAATCTTGTTTCTGGTTTTCTTTTGAATAAGGCTGGGTTTAGTCAGACTATTGGGGCAGACTTGTATACCATCACTAAGAATGGTACTTTTATTGGGAAAGGGTACGCCACTGATGGCATGTTTAAATTGAATGTTGATTTGAATTTGAATAAAATTTCTACTTCCGTTTATTCCTTGTGTGATTTTAATGTTTGGCATTCTAGACTATGTCATGTTAATATTCGCTCTATTCCAAATTTAAGTCACTTAGGATTAATTCCAAAATTAAATTTTGATAATGTAGAAAAATGTCAATTTTGCAGTCAAGCTAAAATCACTAAAAGCTCACATAAATCAGTAATTAGACAATCTGAACCTATGGAACTTATACATTCTGATATATGTGAATTAGATGGAACTTTAACTAGAAATAACAAACGCTATTTTATCACTTTTATAGATGACTGTTCTGATTATACATTTGTTTATTTAATGAAGAATAAAAGTGATGCATTTGATATGTTTAAAGTGTTTGTTAACAAAGTTGAAAATCAATTTAATACGAAAATCAAAAGATTTCGAAGTGATAGGGGAACTGAATATAATTCTAGTTTATTTAATGAATTTTATAAACAACATGGAATTATACATGAAACGACTGCACCATATTCCCCTAAAATGAATGGTAAAGCAGAAAGAAAGAATAGGACTCTTACTGAACTTGTCGTTGCTATTATGTTGAACTCTGATGCCGCTGCCCATTGGTGGGGGGAAATTATTTTGACTGTTTGCTTTGTATTGAATAGAGTCCCCAAGTCTAAAGAAATGATCTCTCCATATGAGACATTAAAGAAAAGGCAACCAAACTTGTCTTATTTGAGAACTTGGGGATGTCTAGCATATGTCCGTATTCCGGATCCGAAGCGAGTTAAACTTGCTAGTAGAGCCTATGAATGTGTATTCATTGGTTATGCTGCAAACAGTAAAGCATATAGGTTTTACGACCTGAATGCAAAAGTGGTCATAGAATCTGTTGACGCAGATTTCTATGAAAATAAATTTCCCTTCAAATCGAGAAATAGTGGGGGCACCGAACAGAGTAATATTCCTAAACAGAATCACATTCCTGTGATACCAAATATGGATAGCAATGATGAAGTAGAAACAGAACTCCGAAGGAGTAAACAAGTAAGAGTTGCTAAAGATTATGGGCCAGACTATGCGGCCTATACATTAGATGAAGATCCTACAAATCTTCAAGAAGCCTTGTCATCGATGGATGCTGATCTTTGGCAAGAAGCTATAAATGATGAGATGGATTCTCTTGAATCCAACAAGACATGGCACTTAGTAGACTTGCCACCAGGCTGCAAACCAATTGGTTGTAAATGGATTTTGAAAAAGAAACTAAAACCTGATGGTATTGTTGATAAATACAAGGCTCGCCTTGTAGCCAAGGGTTTTAGACAAAGAGAAAATATAGATTTCTTCGACACTTTTTCTCCTGTCACGAGAATTACATCCATTCGAGTACTTATTTCAATTGCTGCGATTTATAACTTAGAAGTACATCAAATGGATGTTAAAACTGCTTTTTTAAATGGTGACTTGGAAGAAGAAATCTATATGGAACAACCTGAAGGGTTTGTAGTACATGGCCAAGAAACTAAGGTCTGTAAATTAGAAAAATCTCTTTATGGTCTCAAGCAAGCACCGAAGCAATGGCATGAAAAGTTTGATAATTTAATGGTATCAAATGGGTTTAAACTCAACGAAAGTGACAAATGTATTTATTACAAGTCATATAACAACATTTGCACTATGATATGTCTCTATGTGGACGACATGCTCATCTTTGGATCAAACCTTTCTGCCGTAAATGCTGTGAAATCACTGTTGTGCAACAACTTTGATATGAAAGACCTTGGTGAAGCGAGTGTGATTCTAGGAATCAAAATCACTCGTTCTGAAAAAGGGATTTCCTTAGACCAATCTCACTATGTGGAAAAGGTTCTAAAGAAATATGGATACTTCGACTGTAAAACTGCGAATACTCCTTGTGACGCCAGTGTAAAATTATTTAAGAACACTGGTGATAGTATTAGACAGTCTGAGTATGCGAGCGTCATTGGCAGTCTTAGATATGTCACTGATTGCACTAGACCCGACATTGCATATGCCGTGGGACAGCTTTGCCGGTTTACCAGTAGACCTGGTAATGAGCACTGGGAAGCTATAAATAGAGTCATGGGATATCTTAAAAAGACCATGAACCTCGGATTACATTATCTGAGATTTCCTGCTGTACTTGAAGGGTACAGTGATGCTGATTGGAACACCTTGTCAGATGATTCCAAAGCAACGAGTGGCTTCATTTTTAGTATAGCCGGAGGAGCTGTATCATGGAAGTCTAAGAAACAGACCATCTTGGCACAGTCCACTATGGAGTCTGAGATGATAGCACTAGCAACTGCTAGTGAAGAAGCAAGCTAGTTGAGATGCTTGCTATCCGAGATTCCCCTATGGGAAAAGCCAATGCCAGCTGTGTTGATCCATTGTGATAGTACCGCGGCTATCGCAAAAATTGAGAACCGTTATTACAACGGTAAAAGACGTCAAATAAGACGAAAGCACAACACCGTGAGAGACTTGCTCACTAAAGGTGCTGTTAGAGTGGATCATGTACGCACTGATGATAACTTAGCCGATCCTTTGACGAAAGGACTAGCTAGAGAGAAAGTCTACAATACATCTGTTAAGATGGGACTAATGCCTACTATGAATTACTTATGATGGTAACCCAACCTAAAAGACTGGAGATCCCAAGAATTAGGTTTCAATGGGTAAACAACAAGTCATGAGTAATAGGGAATGAACATGCAAGTATAAGAAGCATGTATCCTGAAGTGAAAAAGGATGAGTTAATAAAACTCTTAATGAAATCTATACTCTGTGTCAGAGGAGTACCACACTTCAGGGGTACTTTAGATAGACTCACCTATATGAATGTGGAACTGAGGCCGGTTCCTATGGAGTTTATGGGGCGAACTCCTAGAACGTTCATGAAACTGGGATATACGTGCAGGGCCAGAAATGCACGGGCTAAGAAAACACCTTAGGAAAAGGTTATTTGCGGGTTTGAGAAAAATCTGAGATAGAGTTCAAGACAAGCGTCACTCTTGTTAAATCGGGCTCTTACTCGCTATGTAAAGGTTCAAGACAAGCGTCACCTTTGCTTATGCATAATCTTAAAGAAACGTTTATCGTTACTTCTGAAACAACTTTTTTAAATTCAAGTGGGGGATTGTTGGAACATTGTTGAACAAGTTAGCAACCACTACTACAAAAAAGAGTTTTAATAGCACCCATTTAATAGCGCTTATTGAAAAAGCGCTATTAAAACATAAGCCGGAGCCATTATTATAGCGCTTTTAGAAAAAACGCTGTTAAAGCCTCGAAACAAAGTACACTATAATAGCATTTTGTTAAAAACCGCTATTAAAGCCTTAAACGCACAGCTTTATAATAGCGCTTCTGAAAAAAGTGCTATTGAAGTTTATACCCTATAATAGCGCATTTTACGTAACCGCTATAGTAGATGAAATTGATAAATAAAAAATTGTCGTGCGTGGGTCTCGAACCCTTGACCCCTTGGTTGCTAATAATGATATAATATTTTTTTTTTACAAAATATAATATATTAATTAAATAATAATAATAATTTAAAAAAAAAAACTAAGATCTATCAAATTTTTGAACCTCCCAATCTCAATCCCACGATCTTCTAACCACTTCAAGCAAACATTGAACTCAAACCCTAGAAACAAAATCAATCTTCTTCTAGCTTCAAACCTAAAGGAATCGAACTTCGATAATAGTCGTTTCCCTGTAATCAAACTCAGAGCAATCGAAACTCAAAGATGTTGTTTTCCAAGAGAAATCGAAGTTAGAGCAATCGTTTCCCATTAATCGTTGGTCTTCTCCAATCACACTCGTCAATCCTAATATCCAAGAACCCAGAAACCACCGTGAACCCTATCCCATAATCCATAAATTCTCTTCTATCCAAGAACCTCAATCCAATAACCCACCGATTTAACTGTCGGAAGTCATACTCGTTCGTCGCCGTGCTCTTACAACTCAAACTGCCATCATTAAGGTATGTTTAGGATAAGTTACAGTATATGTGCGATATAACTCAAATTGCCAGCAGCCAACTCTGGTTTATATCTTAATGTGTGTATAGTGCATGTTGGAAATGTCTGGTAATTGCTCATGTTACTCTGAGTGTAGTAATTGCTACATGGGTAATAGTCTGTGCTTCAGTTGGAACATATTCATCTCTAATTTGTGCAGGTGCAGATGAGCTGACTTGACACCTTTAGAATTTTTTTTTCACAATCTTTAATAGTATGTGCCCCTGTATTTTTTTCACTTGTTGGTAGAGTTTAGAATTGTTGATTCAGTGTGTGTGTTTTGTGTGTGATTGTTCATTATTTTTTTGGATCCTAGTATTATACTTAGTTTCTTATTCATGGATTTTACAATCTTTTCGATTTCGTGTTAATTATACCAAGTGATTACTGCAAACTTATAAAGGGTATTATTTGGAGAAGGTAATTTCTTATTTTTTGTAATGGGTTTGTGTAGGAAGAGGGTTTATTGAAGGACCTCAATTCACAAGAAGGTGACAATGAAGATGTAAAGAGTTACGGTCAGACTTTATAATATGCAGATATTTATAATTATAAGTTATCATTAAGGGTTAATTTGTTTGGCAGGGTGGAGGGTAGGATTGAATTTTTCTGCTTTAGGCTGCTCATATATATTAGAGCATAACTTTGGCTTAATTTAATTTATTTGAGATCATTTGGCAAATGTAAAGTACTTTTCTAAAATCTTTTTTGGGAGCTCGAGATTCATTGAGTTTCTCACTTAGAGATGTTACTGACATTATTTATTGATCACACTTTAATCAAAACAGATGGATTATTCATCGCTTGTACTTTGTTTATTTGATATTTTAGGTGTTGGGGACTTTCATCACTGAATGGGATGAGGGAAAGGCTAACTGTGATATACTGCTTTCAACAAAGGAGTCTGCACGAATGTATGCAGAATGTCTGGCAGAGCTTGCTGTTCATTTAGGCTTCGATGGGTGGCTAGTATATATTTCGTCATCTCTCTGTGCTTATAAAGTTTCTCTTCTTGTCTATTTGAAATTTCTATTAATAATCTGTGTATCCTTTTCATTGTGGCAGGCTTTAAGAATAAAGCCATAAGATACATGTGTTAAAAGATTGACTAGTTCTATATCACAATATATGGTTTGGTACTTCTTTCTACAATTGATATCTTTTGTACATATGCTCCAGGTCTTGATCTGTCATTCCAGTGGAATAATTGATTAAATTAATAAGAAATTATTAAGTGTAATTATTACTTGTTTTGATCATTTTGGTTTTGTAGATTTGGCTCCAAAGCATATGAATCTTTTGAGTATATTGTTTCAAAAGTGCCCAGTCTAAGGCTTCATGAGCAATCAACGTACACCCAACAAAATGGAGTTCAAGCCAGGTATATGTATTTCCTTTCTAATTTTTGTCCGCATTTCATTAATTTTAGTTTAAACTTTGAACAATTGAAATATATTTTTGAGCAAAAAAGAAGACAGTGAATAGGTGTTTATGTATGTCCTACGATGTTTTCTCTCTAGGCCTCCCATGTATCTTTTATACCCCAAATATTCTAATTTTGTCCTTGCTAAAAACTTCGGTTCGCAAAAACCGAAGTTTTTTCTAGTTCAAATTCAGGGAAAATTCGGTTAACAGAAACCGAATTTTTTTTTTCAAGGCAAAAAAAAAATCGGTTCATAGCAACCGAAGTTTTTTTTGAAGGGCAAAAAAGTAAAATCCAAGGGGGAAGAACCATGGGGGGCCTAAAGAGAAAACATCATGTCCTACTGGTGTTTGCTTATTTCTGGTTTTTAACATGTTCAAAATCTGCCTCTGCTGCCTTGTTTCTAGTTTTTTAGTTGACAGTTTTTGCCCTCGACGTTGGATCGCTTATAAGTTGCCTGTCTTGGTGTTTTCTGGTGGTGTTGCGGCTGCGTTTGTCCTCTTGCTATGTGCAGCGACATTGCATTTTTGCTGCTAGTTTTTTATTTTTATTTTGTTGTAATGTCCTATATTGTTTATGAGATTTATAACTAGTTTTTGGATCAATATATGTTTTGGCCATTTAGAAATATATGATTCTAGTGTTATAGTCCAGTCAATATGGAGTCTTCGTTTGTATATGTTTTGGCCACTTAGTCTTGTGTGATTCTAGTGTCAATATTAGTGACTGGATTGTGTTGTAACAAATGGATTGTGACTATGTATTTGATTATGATTAATGAAAATCAAAGGTATTTATTTTTTAAATTCCAGAGAATGTCGAAAGCAAAAAAAAAAAAAAAAATGATGACATATGATAGCGCTTTTCGCACAGGCGCTATTAAAAGTTTACCCAGATTATTTTTAAAAACAGGACATATAATAGCGCATTTGTGACACGGTCGCTATTAAATATGTACATATGACAGCGTTTATAGAACAAAGCGCTATTAAAGCTCAGTTTCAAAAGATATCATGGGCAGTGTTAAACAGCATACTATAGCGCGTTTTACTAAAAGCGCTGTTAAAAGTGCACATTTGATAGCATTTTAAAACGCTATTGTAAGCATCCAGACTTATAATAGCGGTATCAGTAATAGCGCTTTAAAGAATTTGAAAAAGTTCACATTTAAGTCCCACATTGGATGGGTCACTACCTTTAGTAGTGTTTATATACCACAAAGTGGCAACCAAGGGTGTGCCCTTGGGGTACCCACTTTTGTAAGAAAGGGAGACCGCACACAATGTCGAATATCACACACGCGCGCCGCCGCCGCCGTCCGTCCGGCCTGGGCTTGGTGATATCTTAATTTTTAATACTCAGAAGTGAAAAAAAATTAATTAAAAATTAATTTTCACTAAGTGTGCTTACCGTTTCAAATGCGCACATGTTTTGTGTGCTGAATGTCAAGTCAAACGGAATTGTTACCGTTATTATTTTGAACTCAGTCATAACTGAGATTCCTGAAATCATGGCCACGTTTTTGATGTGCTGGCCCTGATTCTCTCCCACTTCTTGCTCCACATCAGTTGCATTCTTTCCCTATAAATACACATCAGTTCTCACAATTATTTTTCACGTTAAAAAAACTGCAACTCTCTCTTCTCTCTCTCAATATTCTTACTTCAAATTATTTTTTCTTGTTGTTTCAGAGAAAGTGGTTTACCACTTCGAATTGATATTTGCATATCAATCTAGACTGGTTCGTAGTAACCATCGGAGGTGTTTTTCTGGCCGTTTTCTACAGTGCAGTAGTTAACGGTATTTCGCTTGAATTGGCTGTTTTATCCTGGGGACTTCACGGTTAATAGTCTATCTTGCACAATTTGGGTAGTGCCGTGAAACGTCTTAAAGAGAGCGTATCGAACCGCGACTCGGCCGATAAATTCACAGTTGCTATTATTTTCAAAAACGATTTTCAAAACCGAAAAATAACAGCTACTATCAATTCCCAATGTTAGTTGGAAGAAGATAAGAGATCGACATCTTTTTTTTTGAACAAGAAAGATCGACATCTTTAGTGCTAATATTATTTCAAATGTTAGTGGGAGAAAGAGAAAATACCATATGCAAAAGAAATTCGTGCATAAGGTTGAATTCGTGGTATCAAGGAGTTAATTTCCAATACATGTACTTAGAGATGGTTTAACTGTGACCCCACTTGCGTAGGGGCGGGGCCAAGTTAATGTTAGAGGGTGCAATTGCACACCCAGAGGTTTAAAACTACACATACCATCCTATAGTTTTTTTTTTTTTTTTTCCATTTTGAACCCGCTAATATTTTGTTTTTGCACACCCCGACTCAACGGATCTATGAGAAGAAAATATAGGGAAGAAAAAACTTGAAGATAAAAAAGCATTAAAAAAATTAAGAAGAAATGTATAGATCTAAGAAAGGAACATAAGCAAATGGCGGCGGCCACTGTAAACATGATAGACATGATAGACAGTTCAAAACATGTGCATATCCAAGATTAGGAGAAACCTTTATTATGTTATACTCTCTGGGTAATGATCCATGAACATGTTATTTCTTTGAATGACGAAAAACAGAAGAATGTGTGCTGGACGCGGATGAATTACTAAAAATGTACCAAAGTATAATAAATATTAGGTACAAAGAACAGGAAAATCTCCATCGCAGATAGCCAAAGACATGAGAAGGAATTTTTTTATGTCAGCAGAAGAAGCCCAAGCCCACGAAATTGTTGATATGGTCTCGACAGATCTATGAGAAGAAAATACAGGGAAGAAAAAACTTGAAGATAAAAAAGCATTAAAAAAAATTAAGAAGAAGGACGTATAAATCTAAGAAAAGAACATAAGCAAATGGCGGCGGACACTGTAAACATGATAGACAGTTAAAAACATGTGCATCTGCAGTTGTTAGTACTTATTAATATTTAGGGTTTCAAGCAATGATACAACTCATAAATAATTTGTCCCTCTATACCAACAATAAATTGATCCAAGTGGTAAGAGTCTTGGTCTCCTTAAACATGTGGTCAAAGTAGGCATGGCAACAGAACCCGTACCCGCGGGTACCCGCCCGAACCCACCCGAGTTTGACGGGGAAAAACCGATTTGACCGGGTTTGGGTTCGGGTTTGGGTTTTCCCCGATTACAAAACATGGGAATGAGGCGGGTAACGGAGATATTGGTACCCACCCCGAACCCGTCCCCGAACCCGCCCGTTTATATAAAATTACTATATTACCCATATTTATTTATAATGTCACAAATCATATAACTCATCTTCTCGCTTCCCAATTCCCACTTCACGTCTTTGCCACTTCCCACCTCCACCTAATTCTCTTTCTCACTTCCAATAATTTCACTTCCCAACAAGCAGTAATGATTCATTCTCTCTCAATTCCATTCCAAACTTTTCAAGTTCTACACATCTTATATTGCTATGTTTCATTTATGGTTTTGATAATTTTGGTTTGATATTTTGGAATATCATTTAATTTGTATGTTTAATGCATTGAAATTTTGGTTTGTACTTTATTATTTGAAATTTTTTGTATTGTATGTATGTCAGCGTTCGGGAAAATTTTGGGTTCGGGTAAGGTTCAGCAGGACAGGGCAAGGTTCGGGGATACCCGAACCCATTTGGGTAAACCCGAACCCATTTGGGACGGGGTTTGGGTTCAATTTTTCATCCCCGTCGGGTAATGGGCGGGGAACGGGTATTTATCAATGATTCGGGTATGGGGAACGGGGAAGGTAAAAACCGTACCCGCGGGTACCCATTGCCATGCCTAGGTCAAAGGTTCGATTTTTGACTCATGCGTAAGGAAAAAATTCGGTTGGGAGGGAAGAATCCACGAACGCGTCAAATAACTTGGTTTCAGTTTATTTTAACCAAAAAGAAACAATCTGCCTCTCAGTTGCCATATTCAACTCATTCTGACCCAAAAGTAACAATCTTAAAAGCCACACCAATATTGCCAACCTCTTGTTCCCTTGCGTTTCTTTTCCTGAAAAACATTTTGGCATAGAACGGTAAACTTTATCTAATCTTTTTTATATAATCATTTTACATTTATCTATGTTCTAGCGGATTGTTGGTAAACCTCAAATGCCAAACATTGTTTTTTTCTTTCCCAATTGACAAAAAACTGTCATCGCAAAAAGGAAGAATGAATTCTCTCAATTTCTTTTTTCTCAATTTTCACATCTCAACTATCAATCAACTTTCCTCCATCTCTTTTAAATTTAAATATTGTTTTATATTTATGATTTAATGGTCAATTATTCATATTATTTCCTCAATTTATTTTTCAACTTGAGAGAATCATCTCTCGCAAGAAGGAAAATTGAGTCTTTTTGCGACTATTAGAAGACTAACTTCTTAGACTCTACAAATGACTTCCCTTCTCTAATCATAATTTTTATCACCAAATTAAGTTCACCTAGTGTCTATCCAAAACCGAGTTTTACTTGAATAAGCTGTCAGGCGAGAGGTAATGGCAGAGTGTGAAAAATACTTTGACGGTGTCGAACATGATTTTTTTATTTTTTTATTTTTATATAAAATTTAAGAAAATAGCACACAAGTGGTGGGTGAAGGTTTTAAATTGTGGTTCACATCCGTAATTATAACTGCATCGTAACCGCATCAGACGATTTTAGCCATGTTCCTTCGATTTTTCTCACAAAAAAAAAACATTTATGAAACTCAAATTCTAATGAGTGTCAAATCTAATGAAAAATCTTACTTTTAACACTTTATCAACCGTACATTCGAATAAGTGGCATAGTAATGTTATTCTATATAGTCTGTGAAATTTCAAAATAATTTCACACCGCAACAATCATATTGCGCGTTGCACCCATAATAATCGCAATTACACCCACCACAACTGTTAGTTATGAATATGACTTCATCGTGTTAGTTAGTAATGCACAAAGATAATTGAAGTACATACGTACTTGTATATCTAATTAAAGAACAATATATAAATAGATTGATGAATTAAGCATAGGGTTGGTTGGTTGGTTCCTACGTACTCTCTCCGTCCTAAAATACAAGCAAAAATTGGTTAATAAAACTGAATGTATTTGATCTAAATCATTAACCAAATAGTATATTAAGTTTCTTTGATTCACATTTGCTTTTATTTTAAGACAAGGAAGTACTTGCCAATTTGATTATTCTCGGTCTGTCGACAATTTTGTTTATAAAGTATAAAGGAGGGAGTATGTAACAGTGGAATTGACTCAGTGTGGCTAAACTTTGTGAATATTGATCCTATATTTTATTTATGGCTTTGTCCTCAACCTTGGAAGTAGAGTTGTCAAAATGGGCGGCCCGACCAAATTCGGGCTGGTCCGACTTCGGGCTAAAAAGTCTGGATAAAAAACGGGCTACCAAAATTAGTGCCCGAGCCCGGTCCGGTACGGGTTGTCGGGCCGCCCGGTTTATTTTTTTATTTTTTATTTTATATTTAGTTCTCAAATTCAACATTATAAATATGATCAATAATTTTCGCGCGTCCTATTTTTACTCATCCGCTACTTATATATATATATATATATATATATATATATATATATATGAGTCAGGATCCGTTGACACCAACTAGTTTGACACCAAATGTTACACCTCTCAATAACGTTTTAACCGATATAAATTTTATAAAATCCACCGTTGGATTGAAAGTTTACATCATATAGATCATTTGTGTAAAATTTCAGACAAATCCAAAATCATTTGATATGCTATTGAGACACATAAAGATTAACGGCATTTAAAAAAATACAAAAACCGTTAATTTTGATGTATCTCAATAACATATCAAATGATTTTGGATTTATTTGAAATTTTACACAAATGATCTATAACTTTCTCGCGCGCCCTATTTTTAGTCATCCGCTACTTATAAGTTTCTTGCGCGCCTTATTTTTACTCATCCGCTACTTACGAGTTTCTCGCGCTCCCTATTTTTACTCAACCGCCACGTACAAGTTTCTCGCGCGCCCTATTTTAACTTATCCGCTACCTACGGGTTTCTCGGGTGCCTTATTTTTACTCATCCGCTATTTAAGTAGCGGAGGTGTTTTATAATTTATATTACGAACTATGTTCAAATTCATCCAAAACAAATTATTTATATTTATTTTATTTTTTTCGGGTTTGTGGGCCGCTCGTGGCCGATTCGAGCTAGCCCATATTTTAATCGGGCTTTATCGAGCCGGGCTAAAAAGCCCGAAAATAATTCGGGCTAGGATTTTTAAGGCCCGAGCCCGAAAAAAATTGGACTTGGCGAGCCGGCCCATACGGACTAGCCCATTTTGAGAAAATTTCTCAACGCACCTCAACATTTCTCCCCCACTCCCTAACGCACCTAAAAAAATTCGGAAAATACGTTTCGAACTGTTTTTTAGTGTAAAATTTACACTATAAAAAATTCGGAAAACGTTTTCCGAATTTTTTGGGAAGTGGGGGAGAAAGTGATGAGTGGGTGCGTTGAGAAATTTTCCCATTTTGACGTCAACTTGGAAGTATCTTTAGTTCCTGGTTGGTTCGCTGCATATTCCTAATGTTGACTAGGAATAGGTACGTTTGGTTTTTTTCTTTATTCGGTAAGTTGACTAGTAATAGTCGTACTTTTGGATTTTTTTTTGGATTATTCGGTAAGTATACCCAAGACGGGTGGATTAGTGCACTCTCTCTATGATAAAATAAGCAAAATGCAAAAACACAATTAGAGGAGTATACATAACTATGAAGTCCCGATACATGATACGATACCGATACAATACGACACCGATACGGTGATATAGGAAAATATTCAAAATTCTCGATACGATACAGCCGCGATACGTTATTTAAAAATTAAATTTAAAATTAAATATATATAAATGCACAATATACAAACATAACTAAAATCGATAATGATAAAAAATCAACATTCAAATTACTCAAATTGAGCAAACAAGTAACATTTACATATCTTAAGTTAAGTATTATCCAAAAAGGGAGCGTGATGAATAATTTAACTGGTTAATTAGTTGAACTAAGACTTAAGGAGTTGGAGATCCAAGGTTCAAGTCTTGACAAGGAGAATAACTAACATAACAATATAATATACTAACAATTTGCTTATAAAAAAAATACGTACTACCCAAAGAAATAGTTGGTAACATCATACTCTAACATTCAATACTTAAGAGAAAACACGAATTGTATTAGTATCCTTTCCTACGTTTTCATCATCAAAGAGCATTAATTGTCAGATACTTTTTCGATACGTGTATCAGAGAAGTATCCGACACGTATCGATTATATATTTTTTTAAAAATAATATTAATTTCCGATACTTTTCCGAAATGTGTATCGGAAAATATCAAACGAGTATCGGTATTAAATACATATCGAACACGATAGTTCGTTATTTTTAGAGTATAGGAGGACTTCACATATACATCTCTAAAAAACTACATTCCAAAAAAGTGAGGAAAGAAAAACAAAGCAAGTGCTGCAACTAGCTAGCTATAATTAAATATTAAATTATAAGAGTGGGGAAAAGCATCTTTGAATGAACAAAAAACAGTGGGCTATTAAATAACAAGACATATACCCCAATTCCAAAAGTTTGTGGAAAAATCCAACCAAGTGAACAACCAACTAGTTGAATAAAACAAAACTCGTAGCAAACCAAAACATCTTTTGATCAAAAAACAATGTACCCAATTCCAAAATGAACAAACTAACTAGCTATGAAATATTCAATTAAATAAACTACTTGCAAGAAGCACACACGAAAGAACTTGAACAGAGTTTTAAATAAATAATGGTTAAACATTTCTTTAGTACATTGAACAATACAATAAATAATGGTTCCAACCCCTCCTGATGGTAGTTGCGGGTATCGAACCGTGATCCTCCTTGCTAAGTACAACGACAATCACCAATACACCAACCAACTATTCGCTGAGATAATCTATTCGTTCTATGTAAATCTGTGTACTCTAATTATGCAAAGATGCGTCACTGTCTGTAAAAGTTACATTATTTTAGTTCATTGAACAATACCCTATTAATGCACATTCTGGTCATAATCTGGATAAGTACACAACAAACACAAGGTATATGACAAATTTCGAAGTTGTATATAAAGGACCAACCTTAACTCACATTTCTCAAATCACAAACAGCAATATCACAATTAGTACTAATTAACAATGAAAATGAGAACCCAAAAAAACCCTTACATTCCTCTTTTTACTATCTTTTCTATTTGCACAAATCTCTGAATCCGCCCTTCCTAAGTTTCTTTCTCCTGATGCCTTAAATGGTTTTCTCAAGAACAATAAATTTTCATTAGCTGAAATAAGAAAGAAATACGATTCCTTTCTTAAAATACCAAGAAAATCAGATGGGCGCAGCATTGATTTTACTAAGCTGAATAAAAATGGCGAGAAAATTAGAGCGCGTTTGGAGAAAACCCAAGAGCGTTTGGAGCAAGCCCAAGACGTCTACGATGCCATACAAAATTTACAAAACTACGGCTTCTTAAACACTTCCTTATTGCAATCAAATCCCCCAGATAAATTGGAAATTACTGATCTACAATCTGCAATGAGCAGAATTCAGGAAAATTTCAATCTCACTAAAGGAAAGTTCGATCAAGATACAATTAATATCATTTCAAAGTCACGTTGTGATTTTCCTAACAAGATCAATGGAACCAACACATTAACAAAATTAATCAACAAACAAATATCGCTTAAACTGTGGTGGAGGAATGAGAAGAAAAACATCGTAACATATGCTTTTGGCAATAATGTTCCAGTAAATGTCAAGTATTTGTTTCAAGCCACGTTTATGAAAAGTTGGTCGAAGAAGTTGATGATCAACTTCATAGAGACGAAATCGTTTAAGGATTCGGATATTCTTATAGCGTATGTTAAGGTTGATGCAAAAGGTGGAGTGGTGGGGAGTTGGAAATGTATATTTGGATAGAGAGGAGCAGTGGTCGTTGTCGAGCGAGAGAATGATGCGAAAGTCATGAATAACATGGATTTAGAATCTGTTGTGATCCACATGAAATTATAAGTTAATAGTATTATGGAATAAAAGTTACTTCATAAATTTATCGTGCATAAGTGAAACAAGTCTTTTACAATGCACAAATTTGTTTTAATAATCAATAATTGTTGTGTGTAATAATAAGTAAGAATGTAAAATGATTTTATTTTTCACTCGGTGTATGTTAATCTTTGAATTGATTACTTTTGTGAGAAATTGTTATTTTGATGAATTTGTAATGTAATTTTTCTTGTTTTTGTTTCTACATTAATATTTTATAATCTCTCTATTTATTATCTAATTTCTATCGAATGAATTCTTTCTATTTAACAAATTAATATTTGTTACTTTAAGACATTAATCTAAATCAAGACATTTGGTATAAGTGGTTAACGAACTCAACCTAGCATTGAGCTCAAGTGGTTAATGAACTCCACCTAAGAAGAATTGTTTGGGAGAACCAAAATTCGATAGTAAGAATAATTCGATAGTAGGAAACGGATAGTAGGGATTATTTTGTGAACCCGAGTTCAATAGTAGGAAACGGTCATCAATAAAGAAAATGCCACATAAGCCATCCGTTAATTGACAAGATGAAAACATACGGTAGGGACCAAATGTAGTAACGGAAAAAAAGTGTAGGACATTTTTACACCATAAAAAAAAGTAGGAACTATTCTTGACTATAGCGTAAAATATAGCGATTAAAAACATATTTAATTCATGCTCCACCTAAGGCTAAACATCTTTTATGGAGTATTAGTAAAGGTTGTTTACCAACTCGTATGAGGCTTCAAGAAAGGCACGTACATTGTCCATTATCATGTCCGATTTGTATCCATGACAACGAAGATGATTGGCACGTATTATTTGGTTGTGTTACTAGCATTCATGCACGTCAGGCAGCAGGGCTGGAGCATATTTTACAGCCACTGTTGCAGCAGCATGGCCATGTCAAAGACATCATTCATGCGTTATGCAATTCTGCAAACAAAGAGACAGCAGGTATCTTTGCCATGCTAATTTGGGTGGTGTGGCATAATAGAAATAACAGAGTTTGGAACGTCACGCACGAACCGGGACGTGATTTAGGATTCAAGGCTCGCCATCTTTGGGAGGAATGGCACTCGGTCCAGAGTTTGCAGCAAGGGAACCGAATTGAACATATGCAGCAACAAGCGTGCTGGCAAAAACCAGATTTTGGTTGGTATAAGTGTAATGTTGATGCGAGTTTTCACAAAGAGCTTAACGAGACTAGCACAGGGTGGTGTGTGCGTGATCACACATGAGACGATTTGTACTAGCAGGGACTACTTGGATGGAAGCTGCCCCATTATAGAAGGGGAGTCCATAGCCTTACTTGAAGCTTTAAGAACATTGGAACAAAGAGACATATCTCAAGTTATTTTTGAGACGGATTCTAAAAGCATGGTGGATGCAACTCAACATTTACATGGCAGTAGTTTCGAGTTTAGCTCTTTCATATGTCTTATTAATAATATATTGTTATGCAATCCAAAAACTTTATGGTTAAGTTTATTAAGCGGCAAACGGACAATATTGTCATACACTTGCTAGGGCGGCCTTGTCTTGGTCTAAACGCTGTATCTTTGAGACATTATCACTTTGTATTACTCCTATTTTGAATAATGAAATGATATAAATTATTAATTGTAAAAAAAACATATTTAACCATAATTATTACAATGACTTATATTTAGATGTAATTTTTCTTTCTCAAAAAATACTTACTATTAGGTTAGGAACGGAGGAAATAGATTTATTAATCTAATTACGGCCAATTCTAACATGAATAAGTGCATCAAGTTGTGCATGGTGCACAAGTAGCGATTTATATTATAATCAATACGAATTTTACAAAATTCATCGTTGGATTGAAAGTTTGTATCATATAGATCATCTATAAAAATTTTGAATTTTTTTGAAAATCATTTACTATGTCATTGAGACTCATCAAAATTAACGGTATTCAATAAAAAGCCATAAACCGTTAATTTTGATGGGTCTCAATAACATATCAAATGATTTTTAAAAAAATTCAAATTTTTTATAGATGATCTATATGATATAAACTTTCAATCCAACGGTAGATTTTGTAAAATTCGTATTCGTTATAATATAAATAGCTACTTGTGCACCATGCACAACTTGATGGAGTTGTTCATGTAATTACATATTAAAACGGAGTTTCTTTAAGCAAGCGTGGAAATTTCCCTGTCCTTAACCTATAATTCTCTTAATCTACCCATTAAATAGTCGGACCTAATTAGTAAGGTATGATAAGTAACTATTCTCATTCTATTTTATCATATGTCTCTCTTGCATAAACTTTTTTTTTTCAACAAAGGGGCTAAGCTCCAAGAAAATTAACTAGTAAAAATAGTATATGCGGGAGGAAATTAAAAAGTTCTATAATTTGAAGATATGAAAACGTTTTGTCATCATGGACACTTCACGTCAATAATAAGCTTGACACATCAGTTAAAAATTGACGAAATTGATTTCGGTGACTAAAATTCAGAAAAATCTAAAATAAGGGGATCATAACTTCAGGTTTTTCAAAATATGGATAAAAAAGTTGGCTTGTAAAATAAGGATCAAAATTTCAAAATTTTTAAAATAGGGGATAAAAAAGTTGGCTTTTAAAATAGGGGATCAAAAGTTCAAGTTTTTCAAAATAGGGGATCAAAAGTGCATTAAAGCCTATTAAAAATAAGTAAATTAGCTAACTCTTAAATATTCAATTAAAAGAGTTTGGAAAAACATCTTTGAACAAAAAAAAAATTAAATAACCAAACATAAGGATGAGATGGATAACTCAACTGTTTAAACTAGTTGAGCTAAGGATTAAAGAGCAAGAGGCCCAGACAAAAGAAAAAAATTAACATAATATTGTAATACTAACAACTAACGTCGTTGCTTATAAAAAAAAGGAGACATATACCCAATTCCAAAAAGATCCACATGCTAGCTATGAAATATTCAATTAAAATTAAATTAACCACTTGCAAGAAGGCCAATAAAAAAAAAACTCTTGCAAGAAGCATACACGAAGCCTTCATAAAAAACAAATTTTCTCTCAAAATAAAAAATAATACTCAAAGCCTTGCTTTGTTTACTAAACCTCAGAGCCTTTTCTATACCCGAAAATAAAAATCATTTTTTATTAACTTTACATTTTTTCTAAATCGCTTACACCCCTAATATAGGGCCTCTTAAAAAAGTCTTAAACATGAGAGTTTTAAAAAATAAATATAGGATAGTAGTATTAGTAAATTAGAAGATATAAAAATTAATTATATTAAATGGAAATTCCGGTGGAAAACAGGGGCTGCCCTATGTCATGTGCAATGATATAGGGCCTCTTAAAAAAGTCTTAAACATGAGAGTTTCAAAAAATAAATATAGGATAGTAGTATTAGTAAATTAGAAGATATAAAAATTAATTATATTACAGGAAATAGTAAGGTCCACAAATCAAGCCCAATAGAAAGATTTAATGGCTTAATTAACATTGATAGCAATTGAGAATCATTTCTTGGAGGACCACTACAAGAAAACCTCAAATTACGAATAGAAGTTAGTGGCAAAAAATTCCGCCACAAAGTTACTCACAAAATTTTCTGCCATAAAATAATAAAAATCCGCCAGTAAATGTTTCCGCCATAAAATAATACGAAGACTTGATTGATGAATTTGTTTAAAAAAATGTTAGAAGAATGAATCGTTTTAAGTAGATAAAAGATATTTTGTTGTTTTTTTTGACAGAAAAGATATTTTGTTGTTATTATTAGACTATGAATCATTTTTATATTAATTACACGAATAAGAATGATTATTTTTTTTATTAATGAACCACTTTTATATTTTGCACAAAATCTCCAAAAACTCGAAGACACCTTGGTGAAAAAGATCTACTTACTCAAATTACTCTACAAATACAAGACTCTAATGGTGCCACTAGAGGAGTATATACAGACTCTAAAAAACTACATTCCAAGAGTGTGGAAAAACAGGTAGTATTTAGCATGGTCAAGCAATAAAATTAAACATTTTAATTTTCAATACATTAATTTAATGTAATTTTATAAAAAAATATTCCATTATTTAGGAAAATAACATGTGGCATAAGACACATATTAAGAATATAATTGTAGTAATACTTTGTATTATTTAATATGTTTAAAGAGGAGCCCAATAATACACGTTAACATGTACCTAAAAATGAAGCTGGATCTCTTTATTTTGTACTCTTTCCATTTTCTTCGTTAGTGAATAGTTTTAGAAATATAAATGCAAAAAATATGACATTAAATGAGTTAAAATATCTTTTATATATCCTAAAATTTTAAAAAACTTTAGTAATAGAAGAAACAAAAATTATAAAAAATGGGGAGATTTAAAAATTATACAATAACACCAATCGTTAGTTGATTCAGTGGTGATCGATCCCCGGTCCAACAATTACGATTGGGAAGGGAGCTGAAATCACCTAATACCAAAATTGAACTTTGAACCAGATAAGGGCTTGTTTGACCTAGCTTTTTTTAGAGCTTATGCAAATAGCTTATGCAATTTTTATATATTATCATAAATTTGTTAAGGTAGTTTATGATAAAATAACTTATAAACTTATAATTTTCACTGGTATAAACTTATAAAATAATATAAAACCTAATTTATATTGGATAAACTATTTGCATAAGTTCTAAAAAAATTGGGGCAAACGGACTCCAAACGGATGATAATAGCGTAATAATTATGTCACTTTTTAATGCAAAAGTTGCGTCACATTATTTTCGTACATTGAACAATACCATATTAATGCACGTTCTGGTCCTAATCTGAAGTCTGAAGAGAGTCACCACAAAGAAACACAAGGTATATGACAAATCTCCAACTTGTATATTATGATGAAAAGTTTTTTCCGTGGTTCCGGTCATTCTTTGAGCTGTGGTCACTGTTCAGCAGTCTCTCTCGTGTCTGCTTCTTGCAAGTGGTTTTGATATAATTTAAGCTTATATATGAAAATGATTTCTAGAAATATGTAGTTCTTGTAAAAAAAATTATAATATCTGTACTATTTTCATATTTTTTTACCATGATATTAATACAAAGTTTCCACTGTCGTTAATAATGACTAATTTTCGTTGGAGAACCTATGGAGTACACAAGTTGAATTATCCCCACCCAACCGAATTTTCTTACTACATGCTTAAGGAAAACAAAAAAAACTCTTACCATTTACCGTTACTCGTTAGTAAAAGTTACATTACTTTAGTTCATTGAACAATACCCTATTAATGCACATCCTCTGTTAAGAAGTCCCACATCGGTTGAGAGATGACCTGACTAAGTGTTTATAAACTGGAGACAATCCTCACCTTACAAGCCAGTTTTGTAAGGATGAGTTAGGCCCAATATTCAATTCTAAGATGGTATCAGAGCCTCTCCAAGATCCGTTGGGCCACCCGATATCGGGCCACCTACCATTTATATCCGCGTACCAAGCCAAATAGCGCTAAACGCGAGGGTGTGTGTTAAGAAGTCCCACATCGGTTGAGAGATAGCCTGACTAAGTATTTATAAGGTTGAGTTAGGCCCAATACTCATTTTCTAAGATCCTCTTACTCCTAATCTGGACAGTACACCACAAACACTAGGTAGGTGTATGACAAATCTGGAAGTTGTATATAAAGGACCTATCTTAACTCACATTTTCTCAAATCGATCCCAAACAGCAATATCTCACAATTAGTACTAAAACAATGAAAATGAGAACCCAAAAAACCTTTACTTTCCTCTTGTTACTATCTTTTCTATTTGCATATCATGTCTCTGTATCCGCCATTTCTTATGAACCCATAACTAGTTTTTTCAAGAAAATCCCTTCCTTTCCTAAAAAAGTCAGCATTGATTATGAAAAGATGACTGAATATCTCAAGAAAGCTCAGGAACCAATAGATCCAAAGAATTTCAAAGACTACGTCGATATAATAGAAACTTTAGAAAACGACGGCTACTTAAACACTTCCTTTTTGAAATCATATATCCCAGATAAATCGGAAATTTCTCTCCAATCTGCAATAACCAAAATTCAGGAAAATTACAATCTCCCAGTTACTGGAAAGCCAGATCAAACTACAATTAATTACATTTTAATGCCACGTTGTGATGTTCCTGACATCATCAATGGAACCAACACAGTGACTAAATTTGTCAACCAATCAACTTCGTTTAAACCATGGTGGAACAATGACAAGAAAAACTTAACTTATGCTTTTCTTCCTAAGAATGAAGTTCCAGACACCATTAAGTCATTATTTCAAGACGCGTTTAACCGTTGGTCAAACGTGACAAAGTTGAACTTCACAGAGACTATGTTGTTTAATCGTTCGGATATTCGTATAGGGTTTTTTAACCCGGATGCAAAAGGTAGAGTGGTTGGGGGCACTTATATAAGGAATAATACGGGCCGTGTACTTATATATTTGACTAAAGAGATTTTGGTGAATCTTGAATCGGTTGTGATGCATCAGATTGGTCATTTACTAGGGTTGGGGCATTCTCCTGTGGAAGAGGCTATTATGTATCCGATTATGTTACCAAAAAAGAAGATTGAACTGGTAAATGATGATTTGCAGAAAATTCAACAAATCTATGATGTTAATAAATCCTCCTCGAATCTTGTTGAATCCTCTGCAAATCATCAACACTCAACGGCCCTTAACATAGTTCTTGTTCTTGGTTTGACTAGTGGCTTCCTTGTTACCAGACTTCTTGATGTGTGTATGTTTTATTGTTAGCTTACTTGAGTACTATGAAATTGTAAGTTACTAGTATTATGTAAAATATGGCAAGTTTATAGGTACAAGTGAGATTAACTTTTCACCATGCATAAGATTGTTTTGATGATTAGATCAACAAGTCTCATCATTGGATCAAATGAGATGTGACGTACGTGACATATTGATTTAATGTTGAGACCTATTGATGTTGTGATAAAAACAAGACTTAATTAGTCTATTGGTCCCTTAAAGACATTTCAGGTTTCACATTGGTCCCTTAAAGAAAAAAAGGTCTGGATTGGTCCCTTAAAGAAAAAAAAGCCCGGATTGGTCCCTTAAAGACATATATGTTTGCCATATTGGTCCTTTCCGTTAAATTTTAACTCCAAATATAACAAAAAATTACAATGGTTAAAATTTTAAAAATTAATAAGATTTTTGGTGGACCACTTACACTTAATGACATCCACAATTCAGTCAATTAAAACTAACGTTTTTTGTAAAAATTGACGGAAAGGACCAATGTTAGAAGCGGATGTGTCTTTAAGGGACCAATCCGGACCTTTTTTTCTTTAAGGGACCATTGTGAAACCTAAAATGTCTTTAAGGGACTAATAGACTAATTATGCCTAAAAACAAGCTTGTGCATGGTAAAAAACTTGTATCACTTATGCATTTTTTAATAATAAGAATGTAAAATGTTTTTATTTTTCGCTTGGTGGACAACAATCAGGGACGGAGGCAGATATAATATAACAGTATGAAAGGCACATGCGTTTCTTTTCCTGAAAAATATTTTGGCATAGAACGGTAAACTTATCAAATCTTTTTTATATAATCTTTTTACATTTATCTATGTTCTAGCGGATTGTTGGTTGGTAAACCTCAAATCCCAAACATTGTTTTTTTCTTTCTCAATTGACAAAAAACTGTCATCGCAAAAAGGAAGAATGCGTTCTCTCAATTTCTTTATCCTCAATTTTTCTCAATTTTCACATCTCAACTATCAATCAACTTTCCTCCATCTCTTTTAAATTTAAATATTGTTTTATATTTATGATCCAATGGTCAATTATCCACATTATTTCCTCAATTTATTTTTCAACTTGAGAGAATCTCTCTCGCAAAAAGGAAAAGGAAAATTGAGTCTTTTTGCGACTATTAGAAGACTAACTTCTTAGACTGTACAAACGACTTCTCTTCTCTGATCATAATTTTTATCACCAAATTAAGTTCACCTAGTGTCTATCCAAACCGAGTTTTACTTGAATAAGCTGTCAGGCGAGAGGTAATGGCAGAGTGTGAAAAATACTTTGACGGTGTCGAACATGATTTTTTTATTTTTTATTTTTATATAAAATTTAAGAAAATAGCACACAAGTGGTGGGTGGAGGTTTTAAATTGCGGTTCGCATTCGTAATTATGACCGCATCATAACCGCATCAGACGATTTTGGCCATGTTCCTTCGATTTTTCTCACAAAAAAAAACTTTATGAAACTCAAATTTTAATGAGTGTCAAATTTAATGAAAAATCTTACTTTTAACAATTTGTCAACCGTGTACATTCGAATAAGTGGCAATGTGGCATATATAGTAATGTTATTATATATAGTCTGTGAAATTTCAAAACGATTTCACACCACAACAACAATATTGCGCATTGCACCTGTAATAATCGCAATTACACCCACCACATTTGTTAGTTATGAATATGACTTCATCGTGTTAGTTAGTTAATGCACAAAGATAATTGAAGTACATACGTACTTGTATATCTAATTGAAGAACAATATATAAATAGATCGATGAATTAAGTGTTAAGAAAGTGATTAATTCATCTTGAATATTAGTTTGTTTAGATATTGTTAGAATTAGTTACAACCAACTTGTTAGTTAAAAGTTTGTTAGTAACTAACTAGGTAGTTAGGGAATTTGTTTAGGCCTAAGGGATGAGCTTGCTTGTTACACAAGCCACCCTATATAAGTGCAACTAGTGCATTCTTTTGTAATCAATTTTTGTGGCCCATTAAGGAAGAATAAAATTCTCTATTTTCCCTAACTTTTTTAAGTTCAGTTGTTAATCAATTTCATCAAGAAACTAGTTCATCTTGCATATTGCAGTTTTTGCAAAACTGCTAGTGTGCTCAAGCTCAAGCCTGCGTGCCTGCTGAGCTTGCCTGCAATCCTGCGTGCCTGTGCCTACAATTCATCCTCTGAAGCAATTCAGAGTCAGAGGCAACATAACCTCTGAACGTTGCATCCTCTGAACCAAGCAAATTCTTGCTTCTGCTGCGCCAACAATTGGTATCAGAGCGTGGTTCAATCACAGGACAAGAGTGAATTGTGAAGGAATCAAGTGGAGAAACACAAAGTGAAGCTGTGTAGATTGATTTCTTGAAAATTCAAGATGAACACCCAAGGTTTTGGTACAAACATTCTGATTCTTGATGGAAAGAATTGGGATAGATGGAGTGCAGTGATGAAGTCCTTATTTGGAGCACAAGAGTGTCTTGAGGTAGTGGTGAATGGATACGATGAGTTGGGAGCAAATCCAACTAATGATCAGAGAAACACATACAAAGAAAACAAGAAAAAAGATTGCAAGGCTTTATTCTATATCCAGCAAAATTGTGATGCACAACATTTTGAAAAGATTTCAAAATCAACTAAGTCCAAAGAAGCTTGGGATATACTCGAGGGTTACCATGATGGTGGAACCAAGGTCAAGAAGGTGAAATTGCAGGCCTTTAAGAGGCAATATGAGTCTATGGTGATGGAAGAGGATCAAAAAGTAAGTGATTTCTTCTCAAAACTTCTTGCACTTGTTCATCAAATGCAAAACTGTGGAGAGACTGTCATTGATGAAATGGTAGTAGAGAAAGTGCTTAGATCCTTAACTCCAAACTTTGATAATGTAGTAATAGCTATAGAGTATGTGAAAGATACAGCTACTATGAAAATTGAGGAATTACAAAGTGCTTTGGAAGCACATGAGATTAAAGTTCTCAGTAGAGGTTCAGAAAAGAAAGAACAACAAGCCTTGCAAGCTCAAACCAACAAGAAAGAAGATAATGGCAAGAACTACAAAAAGAAAGGCAAAGATAAACCAAAGTGGCTTAAAGATCAGAGTTCAAAAACTGATGACAAAGCTGAATCCTCTAAAGGAGGAGGTTTTGCCAAAGGTAAAAACAAAAAGAAGAACTTTGATAAAAGCAAGGTGAAATGCTACAATTGTGAGAAGCTTGGCCACTTTGCTGATGAGTGTTGGTACAAGAAAGATCAACAAGAGGCTAATGTAGCAGAAGAAAGTGATGTCAAGTCTGTCTTAATGATGGCTAATATAGGGGATGAATGTGAGAAGAATGAAGAATGGTTTCTTGATTCAGGATGTTCAAATCATATGACACCACATAGAGAATGGTTAACCAATTTTGATGCAAGCAAAAGGTCTAGTATAAAACTAGCAGATGGGAGAAAACTTGCTGCTAAAGGTATTGGTAACATAGTGATCAAAAGTAAGAAGGGAGGTAAAGTGATCATCTCTGAAGTGTTATATGTCCCTGGTATGAATTGCAATTTGCTCAGTTTAGGTCAATTGGTGCAAAGAGGGTTCTCTGTAAGCATAGAGGACAATGCACTGAAGCTGTTTGACAAAATGAAGAACTTGGTTCTGATGTGCAGCTTGTCAAACAACAGAACCTACAGGTGTAAAATCTCAAGTGTAGATATGATGTGCATGTCTACCACAGTGATTGATGAGGTTGAAGCACTTTGGCACAAAAGGTATGGACACTTAAACTATAGAAGCCTCAGTGATTTAAATTCTAAGGAATTGGTGTATGGCCTGCCTAAGTTTAAGACTAAGAAGTCCATATGTGAGATATGTGTGAAGAGTAAGCACAGTAGAAAACCTTTTGTAGCTGAAATTCCTAAGAGAGCTAGTGCTGTATTGCAAGTTATCCATAGTGACATCTGTGGTCCATTTGAAGCTGCTTCATTAGGGGGAAGCAAGTATTTCATCACATTTGTTGATGAATATAGCAGAATGATCTGGTTATACACTTTGAAGTTAAAGAGTGAAGCTTTAGAAGTGTTCAAGAAGTTTAAAGTCTTAATTGAAAAAGAAAGTGAGAAATCAATTAAGATCTTGAGAACAGATGGTGGTGGAGAGTATACCTCAAGAGAATTTGAGAACTTCTGTACTAATCAAGGCATTACACATGAAGTTACTGCTCCATACACACCACAGCACAATGGACTAGCTGAAAGAAGAAACAGAACATTGTTAGATATGGCAAGGAGCATGATTAAGCAGAAGAATTTGCCACACAAGTTCTGGGGTGAGGCAGTACTTACTGCAGCCTACATTCTGAACAAATGTCCTACTAAGAAACTGAAAGTTGTGCCAGAGGAAGCTTGGTGTGGGAGGAAGCCAAGTGTGAAACACCTCAAGGTTTTTGGCTCATTATGCTATAAGCATGTACCGGATGCTAGAAGAACCAAACTTGAGGATAAAAGTGAAATAATGATACTCATAGGATATCATCCAACTGGTGCCTACAAGCTATACAATCCAATTACTCAGAAGGTTCACATTAGCAGAGATGTAATTGTGAATGAAGAAGAGAAATGGAAATGGGAGAAGGAACCAGTGTACAATAATGAATTGCAGTCAACCTTCATCTATCCAAGTTCAAGTGATGAATCTGATGGAGGTGATGAAGGTGAACCTGCTGTTGAAACTACTCAGAATCAAGGTACTGATAGTGATGGTAATATGAATTTATCAAGTGATGATGATGATAGAATTCATATGATTGCAAGGACTCAAAGAACCAAACGTGTACCAGCTAGATTGAATGATTGTGATTTTACTCAAGACAATGCAGTGAATGATGAGGGTGATCTCATTCACTTTGTATTACTAGCTGATTCTGAACCATTGAACTATAGAGATGCTTTGAAAAGTAATGTGTGGAAGAAGGCAATGGAAGAAGAGCTAAGGTCAATTGAGAAAAATCGGACTTGGAAGCTAGTTGACTTGCCAGACAAGAAAAAGAAGATTGATGTGAAATGGGTGTTCAAAGTGAAATTGAACCCTGATGGCACAATTTCAAAGCATAAAGCAAGGTTAGTTGCTAGAGGATTCTTACAGAAACATGGAATTGACTACAATGAAGTGTTTGCACCAGTTGCTAGAATAGAGACTGTGAGGATGATGTTAGAGTTGTGTGGTCTAAATTAGTCCCACATCGCTTATTTTATTTCTGTTATGTCTCATTAAGTGCTATATATATAGACATCTTGTAAACTTCTAAATACCAAGTAATAAAGCTCTTCTCTAGTGCAACCGTGGACTAGGCACACACACTGTGTGCTGAACCACGTTATATCTTTGTGTCCTTTTTCTCTTTTTCTATTCTTCTCATTTCTTCTACTATTATTATTGCTCGATACTAACAACTGGTATCAAGAGCCTTTGGTTATTCCAAGGGAATTCCTTAGTTTAGAGGAATTAGTGGGAGTCTTCTCAGTTTAGAGGAGATAGTCGAGCAATGGCGTTAGAAGAAGGGAAGGTGAAGATTGAGAGGTTTGATGGCAGAGACTTCAGTTTCTGGAAGATGCAGATAGAGGATTATCTATACCAGAAGAAGTTATATCAACCCTTGTCAGGGAAGAAGCCAGATGACATGAAGCAGGAAGATTGGGTTTTGTTAGATCGACAAGCTCTTGGCGTGATCAGATTGACATTGGCCAAGAATGTTGCATTCAACATTGTGAACGAGACGACTACTGCAGGTTTGATAAAGGCGTTATCAGATATGTACGAGAAGCCGTCTGCAGCCAACAAAGTATATTTGATGCGGCGGTTGTTCAACCTCAAGATGGGAGAAGGTATTTCTATAACTAATCATATTAATGAATTTAATACTATTCTCTCCCAGTTGGAATCAGTGCAGATTAAATTTGAGGATGAGGTGAAAGCACTGATCCTATTGTCATCACTACCGGATAGTTGGGATGCAACTGTTACAGCAGTCAGTAGTTCTACAGGGGATAACACATTGAAGCTCAATGACATCCGTAACTTGATCTTAAGCAAAGATGTTCGCAGGAGAGCCTCAGGGGAGTCTTCCAGTCATGTTTCTAATTCAGCATTGAATACTGAAAGCAGAGGAAGGACAACTCAAAAGTCTCAGAATGGTCGAGGTAGATCAAAGTCAAGAGGGAAAGGTCAGACAAAGTTTCGAAGTGATATTGTTTGTTGGAATTGTGACAAGATAGGCCACTTTACCAATCAGTGCAAGGCACCAAAGAAGAACAAGAGTCACAGAAATAAAAAGCATGATGATGATGAATCCGCAAATGCAGCAACTGATGAATTTGATGATGCATTAATATGTAGCTTGGATAGTCCTGTTGATTCATGGGTTATGGATTCAGGTGCGTCATTCCACACCACTCCTTGTAAAGAATTGTTATCTAATTATGTTTCTGGAAGGTTTAGAAAAGTTTATCTTGCAGATGGAAAACCTCTTGACATTGTCGAAAGGGGCAATATTGACATCAGGACCTCTAGTGGAACTCTTTGGACATTGCACAATGTCAGACACATTCCAGCCTTAAAAAGAAATCTGATATCTATAGGGCAGTTGGATAGTGAAGGACATTACACCACTTTTGGAGATGGAGCTTGGAAGGTAACAAAAGGTAATCTTGTTGTGGCTCGTGGTAAGAAGCAAGGGTCTCTTTACATGGTTGCGGATGAAGATATGATAGCAGTTACTGAGGTTGTCAATAATTCATCCTTATGGCATCAAAGACTTGGGCACATGAGTGAAAAATGAATGAAACTTATGGCAACAAAGGGTAAGTTATCAAACTTGAAGCATGTTGATGTTGGTGTCTGTGAACATTGTATCTTTGGAAAGCAGAAAAAGGTTAGCTTCTCAAGAACAGGGAAGAATTCCAAAGTTGAAAAGCTAGAATTGGTGCATACAGATGTTTGGGGACCAGCTCCGGTGAAATCTATTGGAGGCTCATGCTATTACATCCCCTTTATCGATGACTCCACCAGAAAGGTATGGGTTTATTTTCTTAAAAATAAATCAGATGTGTTTTCTGTATTTAAAAGGTGGAAAGTAGAAGTTGAAAATCAGACAGGTCTAAAGATTAAAAGTCTGAAATCTGATAATGGTGGAGAGTATGATAGTCAAGAGTTTAAAGATTTTTGTTCAGAACATGGGATCAGAATGATTAAGACAATACCAGGAACACCTGAACAAAATGGTGTTGCAGAAAGGATGAACAGAACCTTAAACGAAAGAGCTAGATGTATCCGGATCCAATCTGGTTTGCCTAAAGTATTTTGGGCAGAAGCAATAAACACAGCAGCATATCTCATCAATAGAGGACCATCAGTTCCTTTGAATTATCAATTGCCGGAAGAAGTATGGTCAGGAAAGGAGGTAAAACTTTCACATTTAAGAATCTTTGGTTGTGTTTCATATATACTAATTGACTCTTGTAATAGAGATAAACTGGACCCGAAAGCAAGAAAGTGTTATTTCATTGGTTATGGATCTGACATGTATGGCTACAGGTTTTGGGATGACCAAAACAAGAAAATCATCAGAAGCAGGAATGTCACTTTTAATGAAAATTTATTTTATAAGGACAGACTTTCTGCAGAATCTGTGGGTGCTAGTAAAGTACCAGAACTTCCTGAAAAGGCAACACTTGAAGAAATTTCAGAAAGTGATATAGCCATTAAAAGCCAGAATACAGGTATTGAGGTTGAGTCAGAATCAGAACCATCAACTCCTCCGAGAAGATCTAGCAGAATGTCAGTACCACCAGATAGGTATTCTCCCTCATTACATTATTTGTTGTTAACTGATGCTGGTGAACCAGAATGTTTTAGTGAAGCTATGCAGGGGAATGACTCTATTAAGTGGGAGCTAGCAATGAAAGATGAAATGGCATCTCTTGAAAAGAATGGAACGTGGTCTTTGACCAAGTTGCCAAAAGAAAAGAAAGCTTTACATAATAGATGGGTCTACAGGTTAAAGGAAGAATCTGATGGTAGTAGAAGATACAAGGCGAGACTTGTGGTGAAAGGGTTTCAACAGAAACAGGGAATTGACTTCACAGAGATCTTCTCTCCTGTCGTCAAGATGACCACCATCAGAGTTATCTTGAGTATTGTAGCTGCAGAGAATCTTCACTTAGAGCAGTTAGATGTCAAAACTGCGTTTTTACATGGAGATTTAGAGGAAGACATTTACATGACTCAGCCAGAAGGTTTTGAAGTTCCAGGCAAGGAGAATCTTGTATGCAAGCTTAATAAGAGTTTATATGGCTTGAAACAAGCACCGGGACAGTGGTACAAAAAGTTTAATGAGTTTATGAGTAACTCAGGATTCAACAGATGTAACATGGACCATTGTTGCTATGTTAAGAAATATGCTAACAGTTATATTATTCTTGCTGTGTATGTTGATGACATGTTGATTGCAGGATCGAATATGGCAGAAATCAACAGGTTGAAGCAGAAGTTAGCAGAAAACTTTGAAATGAAGGATCTTGGTCCAGCTAAACAAATACTTGGTATGAGAATTCTCAGAAACAGATCAGAAGGAACTTTGAAATTGTCTCAGGAGAAATATATACACAAGTTACTTGATAGATTTAGCCTTGAAGATGCCAAGACCAGAAATACTCCTTTGGGATCTCATTTGAAGTTTTCAAAGAGTCAGTCTTCGCAGATAGATGAAGAAAAATGTTACATGTCAAAAGTACCATATGAGTCAGCAGTTGGGAGTTTGATGTATGCTATGGTGTGTACCAGACCTGATATAGCACATGCAGTGGGAGTTGTCAGTAGGTTCCTATCAAATCCAGCAAAGGAGCATTGGGAAGGTGTAAAATGGATACTCAGATATTTGAAGGGTACATCAGAGATGTGTTTGTGCTTCAGAAAAGGTAATATCTCCTTACAAGGTTTTTCAGATGCAGATTTGGGAGGAGATTTAGATACTCGAAAAAGCACCACCGGTTACATTTTCACTTTGGGAGGTACGGCTGTGAGTTGGAAGTCTAAACTTCAACATAGTGTTGCTCTCTCAACCACCGAAGCCGAGTACATAGCCATCTCAGAAGCAGCTAAGGAGATGATTTGGTTGCAGAATTTTCTCAAAGAATTGGGGAAAGAACAAGATGATGCTCCATTGTTCAGTGATAGTCAGAGTGCTCTATCTCTTGCTAAGAATCCAGTCTTCCATTCTAGATGCAAGCATATTCAATTGAAATACCATTTTATCAGGGAGCTAATAAATGATGGAGAGTTGTCATTGCTAAAGATCTCAGGATCAGAGAATCCAGCAGATATGTTAACCAAGACTGTCACTACTGACAAGCTGAGGCTTTGCATAACCTCAGCTGGCCTTCGAGGATAATTGAAGACGAAGGCGTTGCACTAGGGAATGAGCAGATGAGCTCAATGTTTACAAGAAGTTGTTGTTGTTTGAAACTTAGACCCCAAGTGGGAGAATTGTTAGAGTTGTGTGGTCTAAATTAGTCCCACATCGCTTATTTTATTTCTGTTATGTCTCATTAAGTGCTATATATATAGACATCTTGTAAACTTCTAAATACCAAGTAATAAAGCTCTTCTCTAGTGCAACCGTGGACTAGGCACACACACTGTGTGCTGAACCACGTTATATCTTTGTGTCCTTTTTCTCTTTTTCTATTCTTCTCATTTCTTCTACTATTATTATTGCTCGATACTAACAGATGGTTGTAGCATTGGCCTGTAAGAACAAATGGAGCCTGTACCATCTGGATGTGAAATCAGCATTTCTGAATGGTCCACTTGATGAGGAAGTGTATGTGTCACAGCCTCCAGGTTTTGAAATAAAAGGAAAAGAATCAATGGTGTATAAGCTGTATAAGGCACTATATGGCTTGAAACAGGCTCCTAGAGCATGGAACAAAAGGATTGATGACTTTCTGATTCAGATAGGGTTTAAAAAGTGTGCTGCTGAGTTTGGTGTATATGTACTGAAGCGGGTGGAAAAATGCGCGAGCGTAAAACGCTCGCTTAGATAGTAAAGTCGCCACCGAACTTTATTTATTCCCAAAGGGAAAGGAAAATATCGATAAAACCTTGAAAGAATGGAAAAATGGTTGTCGCAACCATTTTCGGGTTCGGGAGTCGATTATGTGAGGAGAAGGTATTAGCACCCCTCACATCCGTTGTACTCAACGGGAACCTTCTCGTTAATTTTAGGGTTAGAAATAGTGTTTTAATTTATTTGCTTGCTTTTTATTAATTATTGGAATTATTTACAAGAGGGAAAAAAAAAGAAAAAATAGTTTTTTTATTAGTGTGCTTGACAAGATTTTGAATCTTGCTCCTACGTATCCCCGGGTGCAATGGAGAAATCAAAGCTACACGCAGTTCTTTGTAGAAAATAATTGTTGGTTGGTTGATTTTATTTATGAAAAAAAGTATTGGTCGTGTTCGGGCGAAAAATGTTGGATTGAAAAGACGGACTCGCATTTGGGCGATGATACCCGTTTGAGAAATAATTGAACGCACACGGGCGTGAAAATAAGGCGTGAAAATAATGTTTGTGGGTTGAAATTGATTTTTACTATTTTTAGGAGAATGACGATTATCTGAACTGCAAGCCAAACGGCAGGAATCCAAATAATCAGGAAATGGGAAAGCCAAACGGCAGTCCACTCCTTTTTCATTCGTATATTTATTGAAAATTCATTTGATATAAATTGAAATTAAAAATTGATGTTCACTATTACTATCATTTTTATTGAATTAAATAAGTCACCTAAACAAATGGAAAAGAGAAATAAATAATAAAACAAAACTAAAATAAAAATTAAAAAAATAAAAAAAGTAAAAATTAGGAGGAATTTTGTTGTTATAACAACAAAAACAAACAATATTCTACAGAACAAACATAAACACGCATGCATACATAAGAATAAGATAAACAGGGTCTGACCGAGAGAGAGACGCCGCGGGAAAGATCGCGGCCGAGAGAGAAGATGATGGTCGTCGGCCTTTGAAGTTGGTTCCGGTGGTACTCTGTTCTGCAGCGGCGGCCACGGCGATGTGTGCTGGTGGTATCGTTGAACCCGACGGCGGCGGCGGAATTTCTTTCTCCTCCTTTCTCGTTCTGTTTCTGTTTCTTTCTTGGTTTTGTTTTATGTTTGGTTAGATTGATGGAATGGTGTTGTGTGGTAGCTATGGAGTTTTGATGGTTGGTAGTGATGGTGATGATTATAGTGGTTTGTGAGAGATGATGAAAATGGAGATGGTCATGTGGTGGTTTGGAAGAGGCATAGCATCACTATAACAACATTCTTTGTCTCTCAAATTTTTTTGGTTCTGTCCCTATTTTTTGCGTGTGATTTTTGTATATGTACCCTTTCTCCTCCTCCCCTTTTACGTAAAAACCTTTGTTATATATAAGCAAAAGAATTAGGTTTAGACTTTAATGTTGATTGTATCAATTTTGGAATGAAATCTTATAATTGATGCTGATTGAAACTTGGGGACAAAACTTGTATATAAAAAAAAGAATGATAGAAATTTTCCTTTTTGATTTGAACAGCGCACTTTTTCTTTCCTTTTTGTGATTTTTTGATATTCTTATGAGTTTTTATTCTTTTATGACTTAATTACAAAAAGACAAAATAAAACTAAAAAAAATTACAAAATAAATAAAAACACTCAAGTGGGACTCATACTCATAATTACTTGGAAGACTCTTTTCATTACCCAACATTTGAAAGAAAACTGCATCGAAAATAATTAAAAGGAGCGTCAAAATTTGGGGTATGACAGCTGCCCCTATTTAAATATCTTTAATCTCTTTAGTGATAAAAGATAGTTAAATACAACAAGACCCCGAATTTTGTCCGGGAAAGTGAATGAAGATGGGACTCTAGATCATTAGCAAAGATGGAACTCTAAATTACCAATCAATGGGAACAAGACTCTAAATTAACGGTCAACAGAAATGAGCTTCTAAATTATCAGCGAGAATAAGACCCTAAATTGCTAGCCAAACGAGGATAGGACTCTAAATTACTAAATGAGAATGAGATTTCCAAATGAGGATGAGACTCCGAAAACACTGAATAAGGATGGGACTCTAAAAATTGCCAGATAAGGATGGGACTCCGAAAATGTTAAATTAGGATGAGACTCCAAAATTGCTAGATAAGGATGAGACTCTGAGAAATGCCTAAATAAGTATCGAACTCCGAAAATATCAAATAAGTATGGGACTCCGAAAACACCTAAATAAGGATGGGACTCCGAAAATTTCAAATAAGGATGAGACTCCGAAAAAAAACAAATAGGATGGGACTCTGAAAAAACCAAATAGTGTGGGAACCGAATAGTGTGGGACTTTGAAAAAAACCAAATAGTGTGGGCCTCCGAAAAAACTAAATAGTGTGGGCCTCCGAAAATTTCAAATATGGATGGGACTCCGAAAACATCAAATAGTATGGGCCTCTGAAAAAAACCAAATAGGATGGGACTCCGAAAAAACCAAATAGTGTGGGCCTCCAAAAAAAACTTAATAGTGTGGGCCTCCGAAAAAACCAAATAGTGTGGGCCTCCGAAAAAACCAAATAGTGTGGGCCTCCGAAGAAAACCAAATAGTGTGGGCCTCCGAGAAAACTAAATAGGGTGGGACTCCGAAAAATATGGTAAATAGATCTTTGCGGACTCGAGCGTCATCGCCATGATCGAGAAAATAAGCAGATTCGAGCATCATCGCTTATATTGAAAAAGTAAACCGATCTTTGCAGACTCGGGCGTCATCGCTATGATCGAGAAAAGAAGCAGATTCGAGCATCATCGCTTATATTGAAAAAGTAAACAGATCTTTGCAGACTCGGGCGTCATCGCTATGATCGAGAAAAGAAGCAGATTCGAGCATCATCGCTTATATTGAAAAAGTAAACAGATCTTTGCAGACTCGGGCGTCATCGCTATGATCTAGAAAATAAGCAGATTCGAGCATCATCGCTTATATTGAAAAAGTAAACAGATCTTTGCAGACTCGGGCGTCATCGCTATGATCGAGAAAAGAAGCAGATTCGAGCATCATCGCTTATATTGAAAAAGTAAACAGATCTTTGCAGACTCGGGCGTCATCGCTATGATCGAGAAAAGAAGCAGATTCGAGCATCATCGCTTATATTGAAAAAGTAAACAGATCTTTGCAGACTCGGGCGTCATCGCTATGATCTAGAAAATAAGCAGATTCGAGCATCATCGCTTATATTGAAAAAGTAAACAGATCTTTGCAGACTCGGGCGTCATCGCTATGATCTAGAAAATAAGCAGATTTGAGCATCATCGCTTATATTGAAAAAGCAAACAAATCTTCGCAGACTCGGGCGTCATTGCTACGATCGAGAAAATAAGCAGATTCGAGCATCATCGCTTATATTTGAAAAGATAGGTTGATCTTTGAAGACTCGGGCGTCATCGCTAAGATCGAAAGGCAAGTCGTCGCCTCAGTGGGTGCTTAGACTAAAAGGTAAACAGATCGTCGCCTCAGGGGGTGCTTAGATCCTAAAGACCAATTGTCGCCTCGTGGGCTCTTAGACTAAAAGATAAATAGATCGTCACCTCGAAGGTGCTTAGATCTCAGAGGCAAGTCGTCACCTCGTGGGCTCTTAGACTAAGGGATAAACAGATCGTCGCCTCGGGGGTGCTTAGATCTTAAAGAGAAGTTGATTTGATCGAGGTGATGGCTTTAGCAGAAAGTGAACAGTCACACAAGATCTCCACATATGCTATGTATGCATGATTTTTGGTGTACTAATGCATGATGAATTTTTTGCTTGGTTGCATGATATGTCCGTATTCTATGTGAAATGCAGATAAAGACGGAGCTTTGGGGATTTCGATGATCATTGAGCCTTGAGGATAGCAATGAAAATTGGGCTTTTGGGTGAAAGTAGTTCCACTTTTATTGAAAAATTTGGAGGTCTTGAAACGCAAACATGATGCTAGATGCATGAATGATATATTCTGATGGATGCAGTGTGATGCATGATTTGATTCTTAAGTGATGCAAGTATGAATGATGCAAAATGCATGGTTATGGTTTGAATGTTTTTTTTTTTGAGAAATTTCCCCGTGATGGGAAACAGAAGGGTTGGGAATGTTTTTTTTTTTACATGATTTCCCGACTCTCATGTTCACTCAATAATTGCAGATGCATGGCCAAGTTTACTTGAGCAGCTTGAAAGTATGGAGCGGAATTGCCCCTGTTGTAGATCATTTTACCCCCCTTTTTTCTTTTTTTTAAAACATCCCTAACTTTTGCCTGGACCGCTCTTTCGAGTTTTCAGTCCACCGGGAGAATATTTCCTTTTTTGGTGCCCCTAATTTTTGCCTGGACCGCCTTTTCAGGTTTTCGATCCACCGGGACGCTCTCTATTGCCTAAGTCGCCCTTTCGGGTTTTCGACTTAGCGAGCATTTTTTTTTTACATATCTTTTTATTTGGGCCTTGTATTTTGGCTGCATTAAACTGTGAGCGAAGACTCTTCTTCATCCATGGGGTGATAAACACATGTTGCCCCGGTATTTGAATCCTTGAAAGGCATGCCCCAGATTAAATCGTTGACCTAGACTGCCCCTAATACTTGATGTTGAAAAGTGTGCCCTTGATTGATTAGCGCTTTGAAGATTTGATCCATCCTTAGAAACATTTTGGCCTCAATCAACAAGATTTTCGGATAATCTGCCCCTTGATTATAAGGATGTACTATTGATTAGCAGGACCCCTAGGTTATTTGCCCCTTGTTAGGAGTGTCTTGAAATGATTCACCTTTTAATCAGACCCTTGTTGAAATTTCCTCAATGCTAAGTATTGATTTGTGAGTGAAATTGTTTCTTTCGAGAAGTAATTTTAATGCAACTCACATGCAAGTTTTTTAAATCAGATAATGTTACAAGGAACATGATAGAAAGAAAATGATTAGCAATGATTCACAAACATGAGGAGTCAGTTTAACAACAATTTTGCTGAGTATGCTTTCATAGTTAACCTAGCTTCAATTAGGTCTTTTGAGGGTTATAACGTGGCCTGGTTCACGGTTTTTGAAAAAAGGATTATAAGGCTAAAAAATTTGATTTTAACCCACCCATTCTCCTTTAATGTCCTCCATTCCTAAATTCAATTAACTCAATGGATGCATTCAGTTGGCAAGAGAATTTTGGTAGCTATGATGACCGAGGTAGATACAATGGTCGAAGCACGGATGAAGTTTTTGAGGTGACAATCACTTTTTTTTCCACAAGCTTGTTCCATTTTTTTTTAATCCCTTACTTTTGCATGGACCTTTTCTTTTGAATATGTGGTCCATCGGGATGCCCTGATTTTTTGCCTAAGTCTCTTTTCAATTTTCTTTTTTTTACTTAGCGGACTCTTTTTTATTTTTTGGAACAACTCTGGTGAGATTTGCTTTAGATTCAGGAAGCTTATGACTGTCATATCAACCATTATGAGTTTTATCTTCTCATTATTTTTTCTATGTCAAATGATGTGCACGAGAAAGATAACATGCTTCAACCTCTTGGTGGAGTGATTAGATGGATCGATTCTCTTACATTAGGATGTACCATTGAATTAATTGAAGAACTACCCTGCCCCCGGATAAGATTTAAGGGTTTTTATAAATAGAAAGAACACCAACTTCGGGCTCAAGGGGGTTGTCTACGGATTATCTCCTTATATCTCCAGTGTTTGGGAAAGTGAAACAATGCCTTACATCATCAGTTTGGTCTTACTAATAAAAGCATATGTCAACAAATTCAGTTATTTTATTTCGTCATCCTCCCCCAGGTTTGTTAACATGAGAAAAGTGGAATGAAAAAGTGAGAGATAGCGTAAGAAGAGAGTGGATATGGAAAAACATACATGTTGATTTCATTAAAAATACTGATTGAAAGTACAATTTTTAAAAAACAAACAATACTCAACAAGAAAGAAACTACAACTGAAAATAACAAGTCTAATGACCCTGGGGATGAGCCTCCTTATTGATTCATTGACTTTGAAGATGCCCCTTGTTGTTCTTGCACTTAACTAGGTAAGGAGTCACCACTTACGAATCAGGTTCCTCTTTGAATGAAAGCAACTTGCGGTCGATAAGCTCCTGAACCTTATGTTTAAAACCCCTACAATTCTCAATGTTGTGTCCGGGTGCCCCATCGTGATAGTCACATCTAGCATTCTCATCGAAACCAGGTGGGTAAGGTGGTGTCACGGGGGGAAGAGGTTTTAGTTCGACCATCCCTTTCTGGATTAAGTACGGCAGTATTTGACCATACGGTATGGGTACATGATCAAAGTGTGTGTGTCTCCTCTTATGGTTACTTTTCAGTCCATCTTGGTACTTCTGAGGGTACCTATTTTGTTGTTGATGATGATTCTGCTGAGGTATCACTAATGGTTGTTGAGACAGAGGTATAGGGCCTGCTTGTTGCGGGTACTGCCCATCGCCTACAGCCGCCACATACGAGTATTGGAAGTATGGAATCTAAGTCAAAGGCATTTGTGATGATCCTACCACCACAGCATTAGCTTCTCCCTCTTTCTTCTTATTGTCATTGCTGGAGAACTTCTTTGCCCCATCTTGAACATTGGAGGCGCTTTTTATTTTACCATTTTTCAACCCCTCTTCCACTCGTTCTCCGATTATCACCATGTCAGCAAAACCAGATGATACACACCCTATCATCTTCTCATAATACGGGCCTCGCAAAGTGCTCATAAACATGTCAACCAATTCTTTGTCCAACAACGGTGGTTGCACACGAGCAGCCATTTCCCTCCACCTTTGAGCATACTCTTTGAAATATTCGCCGCTCTTCTGAGTGAGATTTTGAAGTTGCATGCGATTGGGAGCCATGTCCAAGTTATATTTGTATTGCTTTAGGAAAGCATCAGCAAGATCCTTCCATGTCTGGATTTGGGTTCTCTCCAATTGCATATACCAATCCAATGATGCCCCACTTAGACTGTCTTGGAACACATGGATCATAAGCTTCTCATCAATGGCGTGTGCAGCCATCTTCCTGCAGAACATCTTCAAGTGATTCCTTGGGCAGTGGACACCTTTGTATTTCTCAAAGTCAGGCGCTTTAAATTTTGGGGGGATTACCACATCAGGAACTAAGCACATGTCCATAACATCGACACCATAAGGACTGAAACATTCCACCGCCTTTAGTCTTTCTTCAAAAGCCCGATACATTTGAGCAAGTTCAATATCAGGGTGAGCATTGATAGTTGTTGATTGTTTTGGCACATAACCCCCCACACCATTGGTTGCGTGACGAGGTTGGCTACTTCCTTCTTGGCCCATTGGAACCCTTTGGGGAGTAGGGTCTCCACATGTGACTGGTATTATGACCGGAGTCTGAGTTGGGTCACTTTCTTCTTCTGAAGGAGTATAGCCCTTAGGAAGGCCGAGTTCAGGCCATTCCGTACTCCTTGCCGGTTGAGCGGTACTTTCTTTGGTGGCCAAATTTTGGAACAACTCGAGAAGCTTACCCATCGTTGTTTTTATAGAGTCAACATCCTCTCTTAATGCCGCATTAATCTGCTCTTGTTGTTCCATGATTCTTTGCAAGTTGGCACGCGTCCTGTGAGAGTGTCGAGTAGGCACGCGAGGCGGTTGTTTTGCAGGTTTTCGGGCTATCTTGAGTTTCCTGAGTGTCGGGAAACCTGCTAGTGGGATTATGATCGAAGGAGGACGACAATAGAAGAAATATGAGTTTCATGTTTTAAGAATGTAGATGCACGTATGCAAATGCATGAGAATGCATGAGTATGCGAAAAGAATTTTTTTTTATGGCGTGCTAAAAGATTTTAATGACATGTCATGATGTGTTTGGACTAAAGAAAGTTAGGATGTGATCCCAATGACAACTTTTTAGGGTAATTGAAAATTGATTACATAACCTAAATTGGGGGCTCCCTATAATAGGTCGGTGCTAAATGCTTATAACCAAATCCCCTCACATGTAGGTTCTAGAGTTTTAACTTGGGTCCTAGAGTCATCAACCTCATTTGATAATATTACCGCCGTTGCAAACACTCGCAGGACAGTAACACTCCCAAAGGGTCTCTTCTAGGTGAGGTTTTCATGTCGGCCCTACAAGACAAACGTCAGGAAGGTCAACACTACGCAACCATCGACTTAGGTTCTAAACAAGGGGTCCCTAGAGTCACGGATCCAACAAGAAAATATTGTCGCCATTGCAAAAACTCGCAAGACAACAACACCTTCAAGTGAATCTACTCTAGGCGGGGTTTTTATGTCGGCCCTACAAGACAAACGTCATGAAGGTCAACACTACGCAACCACCATCTTATCTCAAGTTCTTCTCAAAGCTCGGGTGTAGAGCTTCCCTCAAGTAACGTCCCACCCCACAGTTGATATATATACATACAATAGAAATAAATAAAATAAAGCAATATAAAACATGAATATAAAAGCAACAAAAAAGAGGATAAAACACAAGAAAAAACAAGCAAACAAACGAAAAATACTCAACCCTAAGACTAACAAGGATAGGCTTGACTCTCTTAAAATGTCCCCAGTGAAGTCGCCAGCTGAAGCGGGTGGAAAAATGCGCGAGCGTAAAACGCTCGCTTAGATAGTAAAGTCGCCACCGAACTTTATTTATTCCCAAAGGGAAAGGAAAATATCGATAAAACCTTGAAAGAATGGAAAAATGGTTGTCGCAACCATTTTCGGGTTCGGGAGTCGATTATGTGAGGAGAAGGTATTAGCACCCCTCACATCCGTTGTACTCAACGGGAACCTTCTCGTTAATTTTAGGGTTAGAAATAGTGTTTTAATTTATTTGCTTGCTTTTTATTAATTATTGGAATTATTTACAAGAGGGAAAAAAAAAGAAAAAATAGTTTTTTTATTAGTGTGCTTGACAAGATTTTGAATCTTGCTCCTACGTATCCCCGGGTGCAATGGAGAAATCAAAGCTACACGCAGTTCTTTGTAGAAAATAATTGTTGGTTGGTTGATTTTATTTATGAAAAAAAGTATTGGTCGTGTTCGGGCGAAAAATGTTGGATTGAAAAGACGGACTCGCATTTGGGCGATGATACCCGTTTGAGAAATAATTGAACGCACACGGGCGTGAAAATAAGGCGTGAAAATAATGTTTGTGGGTTGAAATTGATTTTTACTATTTTTAGGAGAATGACGATTATCTGAACTGCAAGCCAAACGGCAGGAATCCAAATAATCAGGAAATGGGAAAGCCAAACGGCAGTCCACTCCTTTTTCATTCGTATATTTATTGAAAATTCATTTGATATAAATTGAAATTAAAAATTGATGTTCACTATTACTATCATTTTTATTGAATTAAATAAGTCACCTAAACAAATGGAAAAGAGAAATAAATAATAAAACAAAACTAAAATAAAAATTAAAAAAATAAAAAAAGTAAAAATTAGGAGGAATTTTGTTGTTATAACAACAAAAACAAACAATATTCTACAGAACAAACATAAACACGCATGCATACATAAACAGGGTCTGACCGAGAGAGAGACGCCGCGGGAAAGATCGCGGCCGAGAGAGAAGATGATGGTCGTCGGCCTTTGAAGTTGGTTCCGGTGGTACTCTGTTCTGCAGCGGCGGCCACGGCGATGTGTGCTGGTGGTATCGTTGAACCCGACGGCGGCGGCGGAATTTCTTTCTCCTCCTTTCTCGTTCTGTTTCTGTTTCTTTCTTGGTTTTGTTTTATGTTTGGTTAGATTGATGGAATGGTGTTGTGTGGTAGCTATGGAGTTTTGATGGTTGGTAGTGATGGTGATGATTATAGTGGTTTGTGAGAGATGATGAAAATGGAGATGGTCATGTGGTGGTTTGGAAGAGGCATAGCATCACTATAACAACATTCTTTGTCTCTCAAATTTTTTTGGTTCTGTCCCTATTTTTTGCGTGTGATTTTTGTATATGTACCCTTTCTCCTCCTCCCCTTTTACGTAAAAACCTTTGTTATATATAAGCAAAAGAATTAGGTTTAGACTTTAATGTTGATTGTATCAATTTTGGAATGAAATCTTATAATTGATGCTGATTGAAACTTGGGGACAAAACTTGTATATAAAAAAAAGAATGATAGAAATTTTCCTTTTTGATTTGAACAGCGCACTTTTTCTTTCCTTTTTGTGATTTTTTGATATTCTTATGAGTTTTTATTCTTTTATGACTTAATTACAAAAAGACAAAATAAAACTAAAAAAAATTACAAAATAAATAAAAACACTCAAGTGGGACTCATACTCATAATTACTTGGAAGACTCTTTTCATTACCCAACATTTGAAAGAAAACTGCATCGAAAATAATTAAAAGGAGCGTCAAAATTTGGGGTATGATTAGTCGGTCCTAAGGCCGGATACCAAGTTTTCAAAAAAAAAATTTGGGGTATGACATGTACATTGCCCTAAAGATGAAGATATTGTCATAATCTGATTGTATGTTGATGATTTGCTCATAACTGGAAGTAGAGTTGCAGAAATTGCAAAAGTGAAAGATAAGCTCAAAAGTGAATTTGAAATGTCTGATCTTAGTGAACTTTCATTCTTTCTAGGAATAGAATTTATGAGAAGAGAAGATGGTATAGTAATGCATCAGCAGAAGTATATTGGTGAGTTACTTGAAAAATTTGAAATGGAAAGCTGCAATCCATTGTCAAATCCATCAGAGACAAACACAAAAATTGATGAGTGCTCAGATGAAGAGAAGGTTGATCCAACTGTGTTCAGACAAATAGTTGGCTCATTGAGGTATGTGTGCAACAGTAGGCCTGATATATGCTATGCTGTAAGTGTTATCAGCAGGTTTATGCATGATCCAAGGAAGTCACACATGATAGCTGCTAAGAGAATCCTCAGATACCTTAAAGGTACTTTGGAAGTTGGCTTGCTATTCCCTATTGGTACAAATAGTGCAGGGAGTACTTTGATAGGGTATTCTGATAGTGATTGGTGTGGAGACATAACTGATAGGAGGAGCACATCAGGTTATGTTTTCAAGTTCAACAATGCTGCAATATCTTGGTGTACAAAGAAACAAGCTGTGACTGCCCTCTCATCTTATGAAGCTGAGTATATAGCAGGCACATTTGCAGCATGTCAAGCAATTTGGTTGAATTCAGTGATGATAGAAATCATGTGTGAACCAGTGAAGCCTCTAATCCTAAGGATTGATAACAAGTCTGCTATAAGTCTTGCTAAAAATCCAATTTCTCATGGCAGGAGCAAGCACATTGCTACCAGATTTCATTTCATTAGAGAACAAGTGACTAATGGTATGATTGAAGTGCAATATTGTCCAACTGAGGTACAGTTTGCAGATGGTTTTACAAAGGCTGTGAAACTTGACAGATTTGAATTTTTGAGGAAGAGCTTAGGACTGGTTGTTTGCAATTCAAGCATGAATTAAGGAGGAGTGTTAAGAAAGTGATTAATTCATCTTGAATATTAGTTTGTTTAGATATTGTTAGAGTTAGTTGATGGATAATTTTCGCAAGTGAACGAATTACCACGTAGTAATAAAAATATCGATCCACAGGGATTGTGTGATTAAACGAGTCTAATAGTGTTCATAAACATGATGCAAAGAATACACATAAATTGGGGGTTTGGTTTGAATGATGTGTTTGTACGAAAATGTTGAGAAATCAATTGATTAAGAATGAGGTTGGATCGTCGACAATTCCCTAAACAATAGTATTCACATGCAATTCAATTGTATCGTAATGAATCACTCGAATGTTACAACTAGATCAACAATATGGTGAATCGCAATCTCTTGTCAAAATCCACCCTATCCTCTACCGATACTTCTCCAATCTCTTGGATGGAAGCTACCGGTAGCGGAGTATTTGAAAACGCGTTGATCGTATGCTACATTCTATGTTTCAATCTCTCGACCGGAAACACTCAAATGCACAATGAATTCAGTTCTGATTTCAACTCATACTCTCGTACATAATTAAAATCTAAGTTCATTGCAAGATTGATCAGAAATTGTAAAGCATTAAGGATAGAATTTCATTGAATAACATTCATAAGAGAGAGATTCAATACAGATACAATTGATTACATGGAATACAGTAGTTTAGTTCCTCATCATGATCCAACCTCAATGGAGGTCTAGCCTCTCATCGTGAAGTAGCTCAATTCTTGCTCCAACTTCAAGGAATCCACTCCCATGATGTTGAATGCTTCCAATCTCGCCACCTTTAGCCTCTGGAACACAGGATCAGTCTTCAAATCGTGCCTGGAATTCCCAAGATCAAGATCAGATTCCCAAATTTTTCCAACCCTTTTTCAGAAAAACAGAATTCCTTATATAACATCGCAACCACGCCGCGCGTCAGATCTATCACGCCGCGCGTGGTTGCAAATCCATCAACTACGCCGCGCGTGGTAACGGTATCACGCGGCGCGTGATCAAGTCAGAGAGCAAACCAATTCCTGAACAAAGCTTCACGCCGCGCGTGATCAGGTGTCACGCCGTGCGTGATCAGAGTGAAAACTTGGCTCCCTGTGATCTCCATCACGCGGCGCGTGATGGGCTACGCCCCCAGCGTAGTGAACATCAGTAATTTCCTGCAATTTTTCCTGTTTCCTTGTAAAACAAGTAGTCAAGTTTCTGATTAGATTTCTCTTATATTTATTGCTAAAAACCTACTAAAAAGCATTTAATGTTGCTAAAATAGGTATGGATTAGAGAGTGTGACGATCCGTCATCATTAGTTACAAACAACTTGTTAGTTAAAAGTTTGTTAGTAACTAACTAGGTAGTTAGAGAATTTGTTTAGGCCTAAGGGATGAGCTTGCTTGTTACACAGGCCACCCTATATAAGTGCAACTAGTGCATTCTTTTGTAATCAATTTTTGTGGCCCATTAAGGAATAATAAAATTCTCTATTTTCCCTAAGTTTTTTAAGTTCAGTTGTTAATCAATTTCATCAAGAAACTAGTTCATCTTGCATATTGCAGTTTTTGCAAAACTGCTAGTGTGCTCAAGCTCAAGTCTGCGTGCCTGCTGAGCTTGCCAGCAATCCTGCGTGCCTGTGCCTGCAATTCATCCTCTGAAGCAATTCAGAGTCAGAGGCAACATAACATCTGAACGTTGCATCATCTGAACCAAACAAATTCTTGCTTCTGCTGCGCTAACATTAAGCATAAATAGATTGATGAATTAAGCATAGGTTGGTTGGTTCCTACGTATTCCCTCGATCCCAAAATACAAGCAAAAATTGGTTAACAAAACTGAATGTATTTAGTTCATATCTTTAACCAAATAGTATATCAAGTTTCTTTGATTGACTTTTACTTATATTTTAAGATAAGGAATACTTATATTTTAAGACAAGTACTTGCCAATTTGATTATTCTCGGTCTGCCGACAGTTTTGTTTATAAAGTATAAAGTTTGTGAATATTGATCCTATATTTTATTTATGGCTTTGTCCTCAACCTTGGAAGTATATATCTTTAGTTCCTGGTTGGTTCGCTGCATATTCCTAATGTTGACTAGGAATAGTTGTACGTTTGGTTTTTTCCTTTATTCGGTAAGTTTACTAGTAATAGTCGTACTTTTGGATTTTTTTTTGGATTATTCGGTAAGTATACCCAAGACGGGGGGATTAGTGCACTCTCTCTATGATAAAATAAGCAAAATGCAAAAATACAACTAGAGGAGTGTACAGAACTATGAAGTTCCGATACATGATACGATACCGATACGATACGACATCTATACGGTGATATAAGAAAATTTTCAAAATTCTCGATACGATACGGCCGCGATACGTTATTTAAAAATTAAATTTAAAATTAAATATATATATATATATAAATGCACAATATACAAACATAAGTAAAATCGATAATGATAAAAAATCAACATTCAAATTACTCAAATTTAGCAAACAAATAACATTTACATATCTTAAGTTAAAATATGTAAATTACTCAAATTACTCTATATCTTAAGTTAAGATATGTAAAAAGATATGTAAATTTAGCAAACAAATTACTCTATTTGTTTACATATTATATAATTTGAGTAAATTACTATAATTTGAGTATATTATATAACTTAACAAGATATGTAACTTAATGTAACTTAACAATATAATATACTTGTTACAGGGAGTGAACTAAAATATACTCAACAATGAACAAGGAGTGTTACTAAATAACATAACAATATAATATACTAATAATGTAAAATAATGTAACTTTTACAGGGAGTGAATGCATTTTTTATTCAGCTTAGTAAAATCAATGCTGCGCCCATCTGATTTTCTTGGTATTTTAAGAAAGGAATCGTATTTCTTTCTTATTTCAGCTAATGGAAATTTATTGTTCTTGAGAAAACCATTTAAGGCATCAGGAGAAAGAAGCTTAGAAAGAAAGGCGGATTCAGAGATTTGTGCAAATAGAAAAGATAGTAACAAGAGGTATGTAAGGGTTTTTTGGGTTCTCATTTTCATTGTTAATTAGTACTAATTGTGATATTGCTGTTTGTGATTTGAGAAATGTGAGTTAAGGTTGGTCCTTTATATACAACTTCGAAATTTGTCATATACCTTGTGTTTGTTGTGTACTTATCCAGATTATGACCAGAATGTGCATTAATAGGGTATTGTTCAATGAACAAACAAATATACTTTCAATTAGTTGAGCTAAGAGTTAAGGAGTTGGAGATCCGGGGTTCAAGTCCTTACAAGGAGAATAACTAACATAACAATATAATATACTAACAATTTGCTTATAAAAAAAATACGTACTACCCAAAGACATAGTTGGTAACATCATACTCTAACATTCAATACTTAAGAGAAAACACGAATTGTATCAGTCTCATTTCCTACATTTTCATCATCAAAGAGCATTAATTATCCGATACTTTTTCGATACGTGTATCGGAGAAGTATCCGACACGTATCGATTATATTTTTTTTAAAAATAATATTAATTTCTGATACTTTTTCGATACGTGTATCGGAGAGTATCAGACGAGTATCAGTATCGAATATGTATCGGACAGAATACTTCGTTATTTTTAGAGTATTAGAACTTCACATATACAAACTCTAAAAAACTACATTCCAAAAAAGTGAGGAAAGAAAAACAAAGCAAGTGATGCAACTAGCTAGCTATAATTAAATATTATAATTAAATATTAAATTATAAGAGTGTGGAAAAACATCTTTGAATGAACAAAAAACAGTGGGATATTAAATAACAAGACATATACCCAATTCCAAAAGTGTGTGGAAAAACCCAACCAAGTGAACAACCAACTAGTTGAATAAAACAAAACTCGTAGCAAACCAAAACATCTTATGAACTAAAAACAATGTACCCAATTCCAAAATGAACAAACTAGCTAGCTATGAAATATTCAATTAAATCAACTACTTGCAAGAAGCACACACGAAAGAACTTGAACAGAGTTTTAAATAAATAATGGTTAAACATTTCTTTAGTACATTGAACAATACAATAAATAATTGTTCCAACCCCCTCCTGATCGTAGTTGCGGGTATCTGTTGGAACAAAATTGATTTAAAAAATGTTTGCCCCTAAATCTATAAAGGTTTTGATGATAACAAAGTATTAATTAACAATTGGAAGGACTAAAAATTTATTTTAAGTGTGCAGATATAAGCATCATATAAGCTCTGAATGAAGTTCAGAGGATGTGAATTCAGAAGTTCACAAGCGCTCAGAAGATGTTGGACTTCAGAAGTTGCAACCTTCAGAGGATGAAGTCTTCAGAACTTCTTAAGTGACTAAAGCGTCATCAACCTCTGAAGATCATTTTGTTATCTGTGAAGATTCCCTTTGCAAGTCAACTCTTCTACCAATGAAGAAAAGGACCCTTCAAGCCTGATCAGTTCAGCTACCCTCTGTTTGTCTGTCCTTGCTTGAGAACGTGGGTTTTCAGTTTTGTTAGCTGAATAAGGAAAGTCTTCTCTGCTGTAGTCAAAGTAACTGAAACTCTTTCTTAGTTTTGGATACAACCAAACTGCATCAAGACAGACTGCTTGAAGACAAAAGATTATCAACTTCAACGGCTCCTTTTGCAACGACTCTTTTCTAGTGGTATATATACTAGAAGATTCAGCTACAAAAATAGATATACAATTGATCAAGAATTGAACGTGCGCTGAACAAACTCTGAACTCTGTGTATACAAGCTCTGAACCTTTCATCAAGTGTTTTTGCACTTTAGTCAAATACTCTGTATTATTTGTATTTGCTCTCTTTAGGTTCATCTAAGAGCACTTGTATATTTTTATACGCTTTACTATTACTTGAGGAAACTTAAGCTTGTGTGCTTAAGTGTGAAGTCTCTTGCTTGTGTGCTTGAGCATTGTTGAGAAGTCTCTTGCTTGTGTGCTTGAGCAGGTGTAATCTTGTGTGATTATAGTGAACTCCCTTGGAAGTGCAAGGGGACTGGACTACTCTCGTTTTGTGAGAGGAACCAGTATAAATTGCTTGTGTGATTTCTCTCTCTCTATCTTGCTTTTATTTGTGTTATTTATCCGCTGCTAACGTAGTTGAGTTAAGAACTTGAAAAAGTTTTAACTTGGCTAAAACACAATTCAACCCCCCCTTCTTGTGTTTTCACACCTTCAATTGGTATCTAGAGCACTGGTCTGTTACTTTCACTTAACAGTGAGACAGTAAAGATCTTGTGAGAACACTATGTCTGGAGGAGACGATAGTAGCACTAGAACTGGTGAGGACAGTGGTGCTGGTGGTGGTCCTAGAAATGCCTTTGGTTATGACTACTTAAGTAATGAATCACATGAACATAGTGGCAATAGAAAAGCCCCTATATTCAATGGTGATGCCTCATTATTTGAGTGGTGGAAAGAAAGATTGTATAGCAATATTACTGCTATTGATCATGAGTTGTGGGATTTGGTTGAGCTGGGAGTAGCTTTTGAAAACTTAAATGAACATGGAAGGTTGTCCATTGAGCATAGAAAGCTACTCACACCAGCTAACTTAAAAACCTACACTAAGCATCATAGAGTAAAGGACATTGTTGTTGGTGCTATTAGACATGAAGATTATGTCAGAATAGAGGACAAGTCTACTGCTAAATCTATTTTTGATTCTATGTGTGCTACCTATGATGGTAATGAAAAGGTTCAAAAGGCTAAAGCTAGTCTTTTGATAAGGCAATACGAACTATTCACTATGCAACAAGATGAAAACATTGAGACTATGTTTACAAGGTTTCAAATCCTTGTATCTGGTCTTAAAGCTCTTAAGAGAAGTTATTCCACCTATGACCATGTTCAGAAGATTCTGAGAAGTCTTCCTATTGCTTGGAGACCTAAGGTCACTGCAATAGAGGAAGCTCAAAATCTCAAGACTCTGAGTCTTGAAGCTCTGATAAGCAATCTCAGAAGCCATGAGATGGTTCTGGATGCTGACTCAGAAACTAAGAAGAAGTCCAAGTCAGTGGCTTTACAGTCAACTAGGATTACTTCTAAGGCTCCTAAGACTCAGCTTTTTGATATTGAAGAAGAATCTTCTGCTGATGGTCAAGAGGATGAGATGAATGAGGATGAGTTTGCTTTATTCACCAAGTTTCAGCAATGGAACAGATTTAACAAAAGAAATTTCAGAGGTAACAGCTCCAGAAATTTTGTCAGCAAAAAGGATGATCAGAAGAACTGCTTCAACTGTAAGAAGCCAGGACACTTTATTGCTGATTGTCCAGAAATGTCTGCCAAAGACAAAAGCAAAAGATACAGCTCAAAGAAGCAACAATTCAAGAGCAAATTGAAAAAGAGTCTGATGGCTACTTTTGAAGAGCTATCATCTGAGGAAGAAGTTGAGGAAGAAGAAGAGGCAAATCTAGCCCTGATGGCTTCAGCTGACTCAGATGTAGACTCAGACGATGAATCAGAATCAGATTCAGAAGTAACTGATGAGGTATTTTCTGACTGCTCTAAATCTCAACTTATAACTGCACTTAACAAGGTCATTGAGAAACATCTCAGAGTGTTAAGTAAACAAAAAGTTTTACAAGAAAAGCTTAACACTCTGACTGAACAAGCAGAACATTTTCAAGGTCTTTATCAAGAAACTCTGAATAGAGTAAATGACTTTGAAAAGGGTTGTGCTGTTTGTCACAAACCTATTGATGAGCAGGAAATAGCTCTTCAACAGTTTGTGCATCTCAACCTTGGGAAGAGCAAAGCTGCCAATAGAATTTATAATGTCTTGAGACATAGAGGAGAAGGACTTGGCTATGAATATGGTAGAACATATTCAAAGCTGAAGACCTTTGCCAAAAAGGTTGGAAAATCTTGGGTTTATTATGTTGTTCCACCAAGTGAAGAGGGAAAGAATCCTGGCATTTGTGAAAATGACAATGATGATCTGAGTGATTTAGAAGCTGACAGCTCAGAGGAACCTAGTTCCTCAGGATCTGGAAATAAAAGTTCAGAAGATAGAAGTTGTTCAGAACCTGAGAACATTAGTTCAGAAGTTCTGAAAGCTTCAACATCTGAGACTTCAAATTCTGGATTCAAAGGAACTTCAGTACCTGAAGCTAGTCAACCTAAAACATCAGAAGTTTTTAAAAAGAAAAATTCTAAATCTCAGATGAAGTACAAGACTCAGATTATTTATGATTCTAGAGTCAGTAGATATAATCAATCAGAACATGGGATTGATAATAGATACAAACCCTGGAATCATAAACAATCCAAATCTTGGAACAATAACAGATTTCAAACAAAGAAAAGATTTCAAAAAGGTTATTATTCCAAACCAAGGTCTTTCTTCAACACTAGACAACATAATAAGCATTTGTGGACTAACAAGCGTGGACCCAGAAGATGGGTACCAAAAGCTGAAATTATGTACCATTCAGATTTACCAACTAGGAAAGGATATGTCTTACCTAAAGTATGGAAACAAGTCCTATGCAAAGGAAGAAGGGCTTATGTCCTAGACCAATGGCTGACAAGTTCTCAAGTTAACAATCAGAACTTGGGAAATGAAGAGGAAGAATACTGGGATGACTTTATCATTAACCTTGATGAAGAGTTCTATCGCAATGATTAAAGTTGTTTCTCATACAGCCTGCCACTCAAAGAAGCATCATGAATCATTCATGGTATTTGGATAGTGGATGTTCAAGGCATATGACTGGTGACAAACAACTATTTTCTAAGCTGACCATGAAAGAAGGAGGATCTGTTGGCTTTGGAGGTAATCAAAAAGGAAAGATAATAGGTACAGGTACAGTAGGTAATTCTTCCTTATCTATTAATGATGTTTGGTTAGTTGATGGACTCAAACATAACCTATTGAGCATAAGTCAATTTTGTGACAATGGTTATGTAGTTGTCTTTAATAAGGAATCATGTACTGTGTCTAAACAATCTGATAACACCATGATATTCAAAGGTCTGAGAAAGAACAATGTTTATAAAATTAATCTTTCTGATTTGAATGAACAAAAAGTGATGTGTCTTTTGACCTTGAGTGAAGAAAAATGGATCTGGCATAAGAGGTTAGGCCATGCTAACTGGAGGTTAATCTCTAAGCTTAGTAAGCTTGACCTTGTCAGAGGTTTACCTAAAATTAAATATCACTCAAACACACTTTGTGGTTCATGTCAAAAAGGGAAGATTACAAAATCATCTTTTAAACCTAAGAACATTGTCTCTACCTCAAGACCATTGGAACTTCTTCACATTGATCTTTTTGGGCCAGTTCACACTGCCTCTATCAATGGAAAGAAGTATGGATTAGTGATTGTTGATGACTACAGTAGATGGACTTGGGTAAAATTCCTAAGAACAAAAGATGAAGCTTATGATGAGTTTAGCATCTTCTGCAAGCAAATTCAAAATGAAAAAGGCTACACTATTTTAAAAGTTAGAAGTGATCATGGTGGAGAATTTGAAAATGAACCTTTTGAAAACTTTTGTGAAAAATATGGCATTCTGCATGAATTCTCTTCTCCTAGAACTCCTCAACAAAATGGGGTTGTAGAAAGGAAGAATATAACTCTGCAAGAAATGGCCAGAACCATGATGCATGAAACAAATGTAGCAAAGTTTTTATGGGCAGAAGCTGTAAACACAGCATGTTATGTTCAAAATAGAATCTATATCAGATCTAAATTGAACAAAACTGCTTATGAATTGTTCAAAGGAAGAAAACCTGACATTTCCTATTTTCATCAGTTTGGATGTACATGTTATATTCTAAACAACAAAGTCCATCTAAAGAAATTTGATGCTAGAGGTTATAAGGGTATTTTTATAGGATACTATGAACGCTCAAAAGCATACAGACTGTATATTTCTGAAACACATACTGTGGAAGAAACTATGCATGTCAAATTTGATGACAAAGAGCCTGACCAAGTGTCAGAGCTTGTGGAAGGTTTGTCTAGATTTCAGGTATCAGAGGATCAATATTCAGATATTCCAAACTACTCTGAACATCCATTCTCTGAAGAACCTCTGAATACAACAGTTCCTACAGACTCTGAACAACAAATAACTGAAGCAACTGCTGAACCTGATGTTGATGAGTCTGAAGATGATGAGCCCCCAAGAAATACTTTCAAATACAAATCATCACATCCAGAGGAACTGATATTAGGCAACAAGGATAGTCCAAGGAAGACAAGATCTCAACTGAGAAATGAGGAATCTTTAGTTGGTCTTATCTCAATGATGGAACCTTCAAAGATTGATGAAGCTCTGAAAGATGATGCTTGGATTGTAGCAATGCAAGAAGAGCTGAATCAATTTCAAAGGAATGATGTGTGGACTCTAGTGCCTAAGCCTTCACACAAGAACATTATTGGAACAAAATGGGTATTCAGAAACAAGCTGAATGAACAAGGTGAAGTGGTAAGAAACAAGGCTAGATTGGTTGCACAAGGTTATAGTCAACAAGAGGGGATTGACTATACTGAAACCTTTGCACCAGTTGCTAGACTTGAAGCAATCAGGTTACTTCTATCTTATGCTGTTAATCATGGAATAACTTTGTATCAGATGGATGTTAAAAGTGCCTTCTTAAATGGTTTTATTTCTGAAGAAGTGTATGTTAAGCAACCTCCTGGTTTTGAAGATGTCTCAAACCCAGAACATGTTTTTAAATTGAAGAAATCACTGTATGGTCTGAAACAAGCTCCAAGAGCTTGGTATGACAGACTCAGTAATTTCCTTCTTGAAAAGGGTTTTGAAAAAGGAAAGGTTGACTGCACACTCTTTAGAAAAACAACCAAAGAAGACATTTTAATCATTCAAATTTATGTTGATGATATTATTTTTGGTTCAACTAATGCTTCCTTGTGCAAGAACTTTTCTAAGATAATGCAGGATGAATTTGAAATGAGCATGATGGGAGAATTGAAATTCTTTCTAGGAATTCAAATCAATCAGAAGAAGGAAGGAACTTATGTTCATCAATCAAAATATACCAAGGAACTTCTGAAGAAGTTCAATCTAGATGACTGCAAGATAATGAACACTCCTATGCATCCAACTACCAACATGGGCAAGTCAGATGATGAAGGAAAGGTAGATCAAAAGGTCTACAGAGGTATGATTGGTTCCTTACTCTATCTGACAGCCTCTAGACCAGATATTTTATTCAGTGTTTGTTTATGTGCAAGATTCCAGTCAGATCCTAGAGAATCTCATCTTACTGCTGTAAAGAGAATCTTTAGGTATCTGAAAGGAACAACTAATCTTGGACTTCTCTATAAGAAATCCAATGATTATGTGCTAAATGGATTCTGTGATGCTGACTATGCTGGAGATAAAATTGAAAGAAAATCCACAAGTGGCAATTGTCAATTTGTTGGTGAAAACCTTATCTCCTGGGCTAGTAAGAGACAAACTACTATAGCTTTGTCTACAGCAGAAGCAGAATACATTTCAGCAGCTAAGTGTTGCACACAACTACTCTGGTTAAAATATCAGTTAGAAGATTACCAGGTAAGCAGTAACAATATTCCTTTATATTGTGATAATACTGCAGCCATTCATTTATCTAAAAATCCTATTCTACACTCTAGAGCCAAACATATTGAAATTAAACACCATTTTATCAGAGATTATGTTCAGAGAGGCATTATAGATATTAAGTTTGTTGATACTGAAAATCAATGGGCTGACATATTTACTAAAGCCTTATCTGTTGAAAGATTTGATTTTATAAAGAAACATCTGAACATGTTTTCAATCTCTGAATGAAAATTTTTTTTTGGCATTTAAAGTGTAAGAGGTTATGTATATCAGAACTTATGATTCAGAACATCTGAAACACAAGCTCTGAAGTACTTAACTCTGATAGAGAATTTTAAATAACTCAGAGGCTCTGAACTATTTAAGTGGGAAACGTTTAGTATTCACTGCTGAACAGTTGTCCATTAAAATAGCAGTTACCGAGTAAATTTCTGCACGTGGTCTACGTGTGTCAGGTAGTGGGTGGTTAATGATGATTTTTGGTATTCAACTTTCTGTCAATTAGCGTAACTTCCCAAATTTGCTATTTTCGTGTTAACTGTGTGCATTTAAATAAAACTTACACAATACACTTGCACACTTCTCACTTTCACAACCTACACTTTCTTTTCTCTCTAAACCTTCAACAAAAATTTCTTTCTCTCTCGTTAGTTTTCCAAACCCTACCCTAATCTCCAACATGGCTGGACCTTCGTCATCTTCTTCAACAAAGATTCCACCGTTTATGTTCAAGAATCTTCAGATTGTTGGGAACGAGATGGAGTTTCCAGAATCTGAACTCACGTTTCTGTCTGAGAAGATTGTGGATTTTGATAGTCTTTCTGCAAACGGTTTTGAGGTTAAGCAGTACTTTACATCACAAGGATGGGATAAGTATTTCGACATGCTTAACGGTCCTATCTACCCAGACTTGCTTAAGAAATTTTGGATGAAAGCAAGAGTGTTTGACAAACATGAAGCAAAGAAGGAAGAAATTGCTGCTATTGAGAGGAATCCTAGTCTGAAGGGTAAAACTAGGAAGGAAATGGGATTGCTGGAATTTACAGGTGTTCAGATTAGGTCTAACATCTGTGGGATGAATATGGCCTTCTCACCAATTCACTTCAATGCTCTTCTCGGTCTACCTAACTCTGGGATAGAGTTAGATGCTTTTGAAAAGGATACCAGATATAGAGATGATCTTCTGCATCTCATCTGCACTGACTTTAAGCTGAAAGGGAAAGTCAAAGGATTGACTGACGAGTGCAGAGTGATGTTCAAGATAATCCTTGCTTCTATCAGTCCAAGAGTTGGAGGGACTGATACAATCTCCTGGACGCATCGTCATTTGTTATATTTCCTTTTGACAAGGAAGAGAGTTAATCTTGGAGATTACTTTTTTGAACGGATTTGTGAAGCAATTTTTGCAAGTAAGTCTCAGAGGAAAACTACTATAGTTTATCCCAGGTTGTTGTCAGATCTGCTATATCAAGGTCACGTGATTCAGAACCTGCAGAAGTTCCACCCAGAACTAGTTCAGAAGAAGTTTTATCCAGAGATTCTGAATGCTAGTTTTCTATCCAAGATGCGTTTGATTGCATCTAAGCCTGTTGCTCCTCCTAAAGAATTGTCTGTTAGGCTTGAAAATCGTCTGTACGTTGAAGGCTACCCTGTTTTTCTGAAGCTGATGCTGAGCATGTAATTCAGGACTATTTGGAAGTGCTCAGACAAGAAGGTTTTGTTGTTGATAGGAGTATGGTTCCAAAGGCTCCTGCAAACCAGTATAACCCTTCTAGGAAGCAAAAGCGAAAGGCTGAAGCTCAAGATGATCTACCTAAGCCAGATCTTTTGGCTCAAAAGAAAGTTAAAGTTGAACAATCTATGGCTGAGCAAAGGACTAAGAGAAAACATGAAGAATCTGCTACCAAGGCTACTGAAGAAGCTTTAAAAGAGCCTGCTGTTGTTGAGGTATCCAGCTCATCTGAAGAATCTGAGTCAGAAGATGAGACTGAATCTGATGAAGAGACTCTGGCTGCACGTTTGAGGAAAAGACCTGCTCCTACTCCTAAAGGTAAAGGTAAGTCTACTCAGTTCATCTTTAATGAAAAAGAGATTGGATTAGGTTACACCAAACCACTCAGAACTGTTTTACCAACCTCTGATATTCCAACCTCTGACAACCCTTTATCTGAACTAGAGAAACATCTTAGTCCAGATCCTCTGAATAACCAAACCTTCACCCAGAAACCTTCATCTCCACCTAAACCTAAATCACCTCAACCTCAACCACAAAAAGAAACACCTATCACATCACCATCTGAAACTCAACCAGATATTCCAAATGCTGAACCAACCTCTCCCATCAAACAACCCTCTCCACAAATATCTCCTGAACCAACCATTGAACCAACAGCTGAACATAAAACTCCTGAACCATCTCCTGAACATATTTACCCTGAATCAACTTCTGACATCTCATCATCTGAACCAACCCCTGAACCCCATCCTAACCCAAGTGCTGAACATGCTTCTCCTGAGCGTATTCACACTTGTGCTCCCAAGCCTTCAGAGGCAGAAGTTGTCATTATTGACAATCCTGCTAATGAATCAACCAATCTCTCTACCATTCCCAATCCTTCACCCTCATCATCCAACCCTTTTTGTAATCTATCCACTCAGTTTCATGATGACTTGGTTAGATTATCTTTGCTAAAGGACAGGTTTCTAGTTTGTCCTTCTGATGTGGATTTGGAAGTTTCAAGCATTAAGGCAAGGATTTGCAATGCTTTGGATGGTGCTGCTGAGGAAATTAAGGCTGTGGTTGGAAGAAGAGACTTGGATGTGATAAGCTTCATGCGGGAAAGTCTGGCTAGGGCTGAATTGAAAAGGTTAACCACTTTTAATCATGCTGAATCTGAACGTGCTAAGCTGGAAGCACTTGCTGCTGCTGAACAACGTCTGAACGCTTTCAAAGTCATCTGGATAGACTCCAAGCTGTTTCAGAGTCTTGAAGCTCAGAGGTCTGAGTCTGAAAGGTTAGAAGAAGCTGCTGCAAGAGTTGCCGAGTTGGCAAATGAGCTACATAATGAGGATGCCACAGAAGAGGATGTACTGAATGTGCTGAACCAGGATGATGTGCTGTTGATTAATTATCCAGAGGAAGGTGAATCCTCTGATAAAGGCAAAGCACCTTTGGCTGAAGAACAAGCACCTGTGATTGAAGATCAAGCTCCTGTGATGGCTAATCAGTTGCAGATATTTCAAGAAGCCCTGAGGGAACAGCAAGAAGGTTTAGAACGTCAAAGAGCTGCTCAAGAGATATTGGAAACCAAGGTGGATGGTTTAGTTTCCAATGTGGGATCTTTGAATGACAAATTCGACCAGCTCTTAGCCTTTCTTAAGAAACCCTAGGATTCTATGCACTTGTTTTGAGCTTTCTTTTTATTTTCTTGTTTATCTTCTGAACACTTTTCTTTGGTTTATCTATTTCAAGTTGTTTTGTTTATGTTTTGCTTGATTACTTATTTCATGTTCACTTGATATTTATATTTTTGATAAATAAGAACATACGAACACAAGATGCTTTTTAAAACGAATTTTTTTTTTAATGCTCCAACCATGTTGAGTACATTGGTAAAAAGAAAAAGAAAAAGACAACCTAATCCTAATCAGATGGATAAAACTCAGAAGAAATCTCTGATTTCTCCTCAGCATCATCTGATGAAATTTCTATGGGATCTGAGTTTTGCTCTTCTTCTTCTTCTTCTTGTTGTTCTTCTTCTGGAACATAGCTAGCCAAAAACTCAACATAGTCAGCATCATCTTCATTCTCTTCAGCTTCAGAGTCTGATGAGATGATTATTATCTCCGCATCTTGTGGTTTCTTGTTGTCTTCTTTATTTTTCTCCTCTTCTTCGCGTTTTTCGTCTTCTTTCCTTCTCTTAAACTCTGCGATGCGTAAACTAAATCTCTTCATTATTCCTAATCTCTCCTGATTTACTCGTTTATTCTTGTTTTTACGTGAAGAAGGCATGTTAACTCGCTCACCTTTTATAAACCTTTGAGCGCGTTGGTTTTCGTTTGTGAAAATTAATTCACCTTTGTAACAACCACTCTTCTTCTTTGACTGTCTTGGTTATATAAATTTTTTTTTACTTTTTGATAATGACAAAAGGGGGAGTAGTTACGCATTAATTGATAAGTGATAAGTTCAAAACTGAAACCACTCTTTTATCTCGCTTTTATCCGTTATGTTAAAAGTTGTTACTTTTAAGTTGTTTCACGTATTTCAATACGGAGACTAAGTTAGTTGAAACTAAAATAAATTTCATAAGTAAGGATAAGTTAAGAGTGCAATTTTAACTTAGCCTTATGAGACTTAGGGGGAGAGCTTGCAAACCTCTCACTCTGAAGAAAGATATGAAAGTTGTTTTATTTCAAACCATCTTAATCTTATACTAAATTAAAATATCATGGATAAAACATAAAGTTCAGACTTTATGGAGTATCAATCTTAGGGGGAGCTTGCAAACCTCATAAACCTAAGAGAAACATGATAAGTTAATTTAACAACAATTGTCAATTAATACTGATGTTTGTCATCATCAAAAAGGGGGAGATTGTTGGAACAAAATTGATTTAAAAATGTTTGCCCCTAAATCTATAAAGGTTTTGATGATAACAAAGTATTAATTAACAATTGGAAGGACTAAAAATTTATTTTAAGTGTGCAGATATAAGCATCATATAAGCTCTGAATGAAGTTCAGAGGATGTGAATTCAGAAGTTCACAAGCGCTCAGAAGATGTTGGACTTCAGAAGTTGCAACCTTCAGAGGATGAAGTCTTCAGAACTTCTTAAGTGACTAAAGCGTCATCAACCTCTGAAGATCATTTTGTTATCTGTGAAGATTCCCTTTGCAAGTCAACTCTTCTACCAATGAAGAAAAGGACCCTTCAAGCCTGATCAGTTCAGCTACCCTCTGTTTGTCTGTCCTTGCTTGAGAACGTGGGTTTTCAGTTTTGTTAGCTGAATAAGGAAAGTCTTCTCTGCTGTAGTCAAAGTAACTGAAACTCTTTCTTAGTTTTGGATACAACCAAACTGCATCAAGACAGACTGCTTGAAGACAAAAGATTATCAACTTCAACGGCTCCTTTTGCAACGACTCTTTTCTAGTGGTATATATACTAGAAGATTCAGCTACAAAAATAGATATACAATTTATCAAGAATTGAACGTGCGCTGAACAAACTCTGAACTCTGTGTATACAAGCTCTGAACCTTTCATCAAGTGTTTTTGCACTTTAGTCAAATACTCTGTATTATTTGTATTTGCTCTCTTTAGGTTCATCTAAGAGCACTTGTATATTTTTATACGCTTTACTATTACTTGAGGAAACTTAAGCTTGTGTGCTTAAGTGTGAAGTCTCTTGCTTGTGTGCTTGAGCATTGTTGAGAAGTCTCTTGCTTGTGTGCTTGAGCAGGTGTAATCTTGTGTGATTATAGTGAACTCCCTTGGAAGTGCAAGGGGACTGGACTACTCTCGTTTTGTGAGAGGAACCAGTATAAATTGCTTGTGTGATTTCTCTCTCTCTATCTTGCTTTTATTTGTGTTATTTATCCGCTGCTAACGTAGTTGAGTTAAGAACTTGAAAAAGTTTTAACTTGGCTAAAACACAATTCAACCCCCCCTTCTTGTGTTTTCACACCTTCAGTATCGAACCGTGATCCTCCTTGCCAAGTACAACGACAATCACCACTACACCAACCAACTATTCGTTGAGATAATCTATTCGTTCTATGTAAATCTGTGTACTCTAATTATGCAAAGAAGCGTCACTGTCGATAAAAGATACATTATTTTAGTTCATTGAACAATACCCTATTAATGCACATTCTGGTCCTGATCTGGATAGTACACAACAAACACAAGGTATATGACAAATTTCGAAGTTGTATATAAAGGACCAACCTTAACTCACATTTCTCAAATACCAAACAGCATTATCACAATTAGTACTAATTAACAATGAAAATGAGAACCCAAAAAACCCTTACATACCTCTTGTTACTATCTTTTCTATTTGCACAAATCTCTGAATCCGCCTTTCTTTCTAAGCTTCTTTCTCCTGATGCCTTAAATGGTTTTCTCAAGAACAATAAATTTCCATTAGCTGAAATAAGAAAGAAATACGATTCCTTTCTTAAAATACCAAGAAAATCAGATGGGCGCAGCATTGATTTTACTAAGCTGAATAAAAATGGCGAGAAAATTAGAGCGCGTTTGGAGAAAACCCAAGAGCGTTTGGAGCAAGCCCAAGACGTCTACGATGCCATACAAAATTTACAAAACTACGGCTTCTTAAACACTTCCTTATTGCAATCAAATCCCCCAGATAAATTGGAAATTACTGATCTACAATCTGCAATGAGCAGAATTCAGGAAAATTTCAATCTCACTAAAGGAAAGTTCGATCAAGATACAATTAATATCATTTCAAAGCCACGTTGTGATTTTCCTGACAAAATCAATGGAACCAACACATTAACAAAATTAATCAACAAACAAATATCGCTTAGACCGTGGTGGAGGAATGAGAAGAAAAACATCTTAACATATGCTTTTGGCAATAATGTTCCACCAAAAGTCCAGAATTTGTTTCGATTAACGTTTATGAAAAGTTGGTCGAACAAGTTGATGATCAACTTCATAGAGACGAAATCGTTTAAGGATTCGGATATTCTTATAGCGTATGTTAAGGTTGATGCAAAAGGTGGAGTGGTGGGGAGTTGGAAATGTATATTTGGATAGAGAGGAGCAGTGGTCGTTGTCGAGCGAGAGAATGATGCGAAAGTCATGAATAACATGGATTTGGAATCTGTTGTGATCCACATGAAATTATAAGTTAATAGTATTATGGAATAAAAGTTACTTCATAAATCTATCGTGCATAAGTGAAACAAGTCTTTTACAATGCACAAATTTATTTTAATAATCAATAATTGTTGTGTGTAATAATAAGTAAGAATGTAAAATGATTTTATTTTTCACTCGGTGTATGTCAATATTTGAATTGATTACTTTTGTGAGAAATTGTTATTTTGATGAATTTGTAATGTAATTTTACTTGTTTTTCTTTCTACATTAATATTTTATAATCTCTCTATTTATTATCTAATTTCTATCGAATGAATTCTTTCTATTTAACAAATTAATATTTGTTACTTTAAGACATTAATCTAAATCAAGACATTTGGTATAAGTGGTTAACGAACTCAACCTAGTATTGAGCTCAAATAATTAATGAACTCTACCTAAGAAGAATTGTTTGGGAGAACCTAAATTCGATAGTAGGAAACGGATAGTAGGGATTATTTTGTGAACCCGAGTTCAATAGTAGGAAACGGTCATCAATAAAAAAAATGCCACATAAGCCATCCGTTAATTGACAAGATGAAAACATATGGTAGGGATCAAATGTAGTAACGGAAAAAAAGTGTAGGACATTTTTACACCATAAAAAAAAGTAGGAACTATTCTTGACTATAGCGTAAAATATAGAGATTAAAAACATATTTAATTCATGCTCCACCGAAGGCTAAACATCTTTTATGGAGTATTAGTAAAAATTGTTTACCAACCCGTATGAGGCTTCAAGGAAGGCACGTACCTTGTCCATTATCATGTCCGATTTGTATCCATGACAACGAAGATGATTGACACGTATTATTTGGTTGTGTTACTAGCATTCATGTACGTCAGGCAGCAGGGCTGGAGCATATTTTACAGCCACTGTTGCAGCAGCATGGCCATGTCAAAGACATCATTCATGTGTTATGCAATTCTGCAAACAAAGAGACAGCAGGTATCTTTGCCATGTTAATTTGGGTGGTGTGGCATAATAGAAATAACAGAGTTTGGAACGTCAAGCACGAACCGGGACGTGATTTACGATTCAAGGCTCGCCATCTTTGGGAGGAATGGCACTCGGTCCAGAGTTTGCAGCAAGGGAACCGAATTGAACATATGCAGCAGCAAGCGTGTTGGCAACAACCAGATTTTGGTTGGTATACGTGTAATGTTGATGCGGGTTTTCACAAAGAGCTTAACAAGACTAGCACAGGGTGGTGTGTTCGTGATCACACATGAGACGATTTGGACTAGCAGGGACTACTTGGATGGAAGCTGCCCCATTATAGAAGTGGAGTCCATAGCCTTACTTGAAGCTTTAAGAACATTGGAACAAAGAGACATATCTCAAGTTATTTTTGAGACGGATTCTAAAAGCATGGTGGATGCAACTCAACATTTACATGGCATTAGTTTCGAGTTTAGCTCTTTCATATGTCTTATTAATAATATATTGTTATGCAATCCAAAAACTTTATGGTTAAGTTTATTAAGCGGCAAGCGAACAATATTGCCATACACTTGCTAGGGCGGCCTTGTCTTGGTCTAAACGCTATATCTTTGAGACATTACCACTTTGTATTACTCCTATTTTGAATAATGAAATGATATAAATTATTAATTGTAAAAAAAGACATATTTAACCATAATTATTACAATGACTTATATTTAGATGTAATTTTTCTCTCTCAAAAAATACTCACCATTAAGGTAGGAACGGAGGAAATAGATTTATTAATCTAATCTAATTACATATTAAAACGGAGTTTCTTTAAGCAAGCGTGGAAATTTCCCAGTCCTTAACCTATAATTTCTCTTAATTAACCTACCCATTAAATAGTCGGAATAAGATAGACTAAGATAAACAATTATATGCTGTTTAATCTCCTAATTAGTAAGGCATGATAAGTAACTATTCTCATTCTATTTTATCATATGTCTCTCTTGCATAAACTTTTTTTTTTTGACAAAAGGGGCTAAGCTCCAAGAAAATTAACTAGTAAAAATAGTATATGCTAATAGAGCATTAAAAGTGAAAGTAGGAGGAAATTAAAAAATTCTAAAATTTGAGGACACTTAACAGAATTTTAACACCCATCTTAAATTAAAGAAATAACATTTATAGAATCAGAATACACTTGGTAGGGAGGATCACGATTCGATCCCCGCAACTGCGGTTGAGAGGGAGATGAAACCACTTTATGTCAGAACTGACCTCCAAATCAGATTAAATTGGCGGTGAAAATAAAAAAAAAAAAATAGAGACCAATCTCTTATTATTTAATTTAAACGGTCTAAATTTTTACCACTTATATCACCTCATTATTAGTATTATATCCGTCTCTGTCGTAATGTCGTATCTGGCCTAAATATCGGTAAAGTCAAAACATCACAAAATTCGTTTATTTTTTAAGTCAATCACGAAATTCCCCTTTGATTGCATCGTGTTTAATAAACACAACTATAGTTGACTTTTTTTTTTATTTTTTATGATAAGGACAACTAGTTGACCATTGCCATTGCAAACCATTACCCTGGACACAGAAATATTTATTTTAAAACAATCCTAGAGTTCATTTTTCACCACATTCTTTTTTAATGGTAATTTAATTTTATATAGATCCCATCAAATTTATATGAAATCTACACGAATTGATAGAACTCACCCAATAAATGAAAGTGTGTTAAAAAGAACTCATACTTCCTAAAATAATTGTTACAATTTGACTATTTTTTATTTAGATAAATGACTATTTTTATTTTTTATTAATCATATAACTTACTTTCGATCATATTTTTTTGTTAATATATAAAGACAAATGTTATTATATAGGGTGCGTTTGCTCGTAAAACAGTAAGAACTGAATAGAACAGTATAAGACAGAACAAGATAATACATGACATGACAAAACTGTATCAGAGAGATATATGACGATAATATTTTTTTATATTCGAAAACAAAATGAGTATTTTTGTATTTTTATAGTTGTACTGTGGACAAAAAGTTGTCTCATGGTTCGGTGCGAGACAAAAAATCTTGTTTTTGTCCTGTCTCTTGCTACCTAATTTGTCCAGTCCCATAACCAGTTTCAAAACAAACATGTACAACAAAAGTTGTCCTGTCCAGTTTTTTATTTTTTAGCAGATCAAACGCACCCTATAAGATGTTTGATTCGTCTCCACTCTCCATGAATATTTTTAAAATATAATCATTTTTAAATTTTTAATAATAAATAACTAAAAATATTAATGGTCAAAATTTTACATTGATTGATTGACATGTGTGAAATGATCAACTACACGATAGTTATTTTGTGATAGAAAATAATACTCCCTCCGGTCCTTTTTATAAGGAACACTTTGAAAAAATCACACAGACCAATGAAGCACATTTAACATAGTTATTTTCATTTAATACTCTTATAAATTAAAATTTATTCCATGTATACCCTTATTTAATTATTCTTTATTCAACTAACTTACTTATTTTTAAATTCTCTCTCATAAAAAATAAGGGCATAAGTGAAATTGAACATTTAAAATATTTGAAAATTGGTCAAAGTTTCTTATAAAAAAGGACCAAATTTTTTGCCCTAAGTGTTTCTTATAAAAAGGACCGGAGGGAGAGAGTATATTATTAGCTCATCTTTCTTGTTTGACAAGGTATGTGAGTATGACTTTCCCAATGCAAAGGCCAAGTTCTATAATAAGGTCCAACCTCAACACACATTTTCTCTAACCCCAAACAAAAATACTCTTACCAAATATAAAACCTTGGTACTAAACTATGAAATTGAGATCACAAAGAACCTATATATTCTTTTTGTTACTATCTTTTCTATTTGCAGATGTGTCTGAATCCATTTCTTTTGCACCAGCAATTGGATTAATAAGCAGAAGCAGAATCCCCTTCTTTCTCAAACGCATAACCTCAAGTAAATTATTTTCCAGCATCTGGAATAAATTCAAGTCAATCATCAACAAAGCTCTAAAGATTGGAGACATAGCTAACGGAATTTCCGATTTGAAAGAATATTTACAATTCTTCGGTTACTTAAACTCTTCCACTTTGCATTCAAATTTCACCGATGAATTCACGGAAAATCTTCAATCCGGAATAATCAAATTTCAAAGATATTTCAATCTCAGTGTTACAGGCCAGCTTGATAAAGATATATATAATATCATCTCAAAACCACGTTGTGGTGTTCCTGACATTGTCAATGGAACCACCACAACGTTGTTTAAACCGTGGTGGAGGAATGCAGAGAAAAACCTATTAACATATGGTTTTTATCCGGAGAATAATGTTACGAATGATGTTAAGTCTTTGTTTCAAGACGCGTTTCACCGTTGGTGAAACGTAACATCGATAGAGTTTATTGAGACTACGTCGTTTAATGGTTCAGATATTCATATAGCATTTTTGACGTTGGATCACTACAAGAAAATAGGTTTTTTGCAGCGACAAAAGTCGTTGGCAAATGTATAAAGTTGTTGCAAAAGAGTTTTACCCCAACGAAAAAAAAGTCGCTGCTGGTTGTTGCGATAAGCTCCGTTGCAAAAAGTTTTGCAGCGACATTTAATATTGTTGTCATTAGTAATGTTTTGCCAACGAAAATATTTGTTGCCAACACACAACATGATGGTTGTTATATCTAACTTATCTCGACCATTAAAGTCGCTGCGATATCAATTTTTCCCCAACAATATATATAGTTGTTGTTGTTATATTTTTATCATCCTCACTCACAAAAGTCATAGGTTTGATATGAAAATACGATTTTTTTTATTAATATAGTGTTAAATTTTTAATTCTTATTTATTTTTATATAATTAAATTTTATTTTAAAACTAACATAAAGTTTTGTCTTATAATTTCTATATAGTCTTCTTGATATATATCTCTGTTGTGCTCTAACTCGTCAATGTCAAAAGTATCCTGCATTATTGAACAATGAAAACCGAAAACTATGTTAAATATTATTAACACAAGAGACAAAAAATAATATTTATGAGATTAAAATTACCAGAGCACAAGATTCTTAGTAAGAACTGAGATTTTAGTAACAGTTTAAAGATAGAAATATAAAGAAAAAATATTCTGTAAATTAACAAAGAGAAAATTGAAGAACAATTTAAATAAAATCAAATTATTGTACCTTCTTAAAGTACACACAATTGAAGAATTTTGATGTATTGAAACATGGAAACGTAATTGCAGTTGGAGTGTTGAGCGGAATTTGAGTTGCAGACTTGCAGTTGCAGTGTTGAGCACTTGAGCGGATTAGGATTTGTTAAATACAGTAGTATGACATATTTAAAAGCCTCCATAATCTATATGTGTGCACCCATGTTCACCAGAAGTTGTGAGTTGGTAGTTAAGAAGTGGACTTTTACCTCACCTCATTTTGGTTAGTAATTTTACTTTTTTTTTATAAGAGTTAGTAATTTTACTATTATAAAATAATTGTTAGTAATTTTATTATTATAAAATAATTATCATTAGTATAATAGTAACATATAACTAAAATAGTAACTAGTAGTATATATTTGCGTAAAAAAAAACTATAGTAGTAAATAATTTTTGTAAAAAGAAAAATAACAGTATATATATCAAGATTAAATTTTGTTATATTTTTTTTGGACTTTTTTTATCAAAACTTTCCGGAAAAAAAAAACTTATTAAACTTTTTTTTTTTAAGGATTATTAAACTTTATATTTATCAAGATTTGTTTTTGTAGTATATGTACTATTTTTTAATTAAAAAAATAGAAATGGCCATTTTTTTTCAAAGAAATGCCCATTTTATTTATTCCAAAATGGAAAATTGTCCACTAATATGGAGATAGAACGTGAAGAGTATTATGCGGCAAGTAAATTGCTTTGCAATTGCCAACAACTTTGCAAAATTATTGGGAAATGGCTGTATCATTAGCAACGACTTTTTTAATTGGTTGGAACAAGTCTATTTATCCCAGCAATAGAAATATTGTTATAAAAAAATTACTTATTTCAACAATATGTAATCATCGCTGCTAATTCTTTTGATTTGCCAACAACAATTGAATTGTTGGAAAAATGTTGCCGCTAAATTTCTTTATTCTTGTAGTGGATGGAAAAGGTGGAACGGTTGGTGGCGGTTATATAAACAATAGTGTTAATGTTGGGAGTATTTATTTGGACGCGGAGGAACAATGGGTGTTGTCGAATGAAGATATTGTTGAAGATGATGACGTGGATTTGGAATCCGTTGTGATGCATCAAATTGGTCATTTATTAGGGTTGGAACATTCTTTTGTGAAAGAGGCTATTATGTATCCGATTGTGTTGCAAGAAAAGAAGATTGATTTGGTGAATGTTGATGATTTGCAGAGGATTCAACAAATATATGGTGTCAATCCTTGAAGTGGTTAAGATAGTTCATGTGTTATTGGTTTGGTTAGTGGATTTGTGTTTACTAGACTTTTTGGCGTGTGTATGATTTTTGTTAATTTCTGATTAAGTACTATAAAATTGAAGTTAATTAGAACATAAGTATGCAAAATAATCAATAAATGTTGGCTATTGATGAAACTATTGTGATTTTGTTGAAGGTACAAAACCAACAACATATATGGGTTCACTCTCTCCAAGTAAAAAGTTTTTGTTTGATGGTCAAATTCACCGTTTTACCTGCATGCTGATAATTATGATGCATTTCGTTTTTAGCATGTTAGACTTTCCTTAAGTGAGTTCTACAAAAATCAAAATTCAATATCCACTAATAAAAAAACCCAATTTAGTGAGGGAAATATATCCCTCGCAATTTGTGACGTAAATAGTGACAAAATCTTATATTTTTTAATAAATTAAAAATGTTTAAATTTTAGCGACGGAATTTGTGAAAGAATAAATCCCTCACTAATAATCCGTCACAAATTTCATCACAAAAACTAACAAATAATCATTAGTGAGGAATTTCGATACGGAACAATCCCTCTCTAAATTTAATTTTTCTAGTAATGATCTTTATTTACGAACAGAGACGATTGAAATGATTGAAACTTATAGGGGCTGCCCATTAAGTATCATCATGAGTGGTTAATTTTGGGCTTAGTTGGAATTTAGGTGCACTTTGTTTTCATTTTTCTTTTTTGCTTCTTCTTCGAAAGATTATACTAAGGAGTATATTTGTTCTCCTTGTTCGAGACTGAGTGTTTGACTAATTGTAGTGTACAATTATTTTTTGTCATCTTTTTAAATAATGAACTAGCAGGACACCCGTGCGTCCGCACGGGGGTTGCGGCGTTGCCGCTCCTCACTTGATAACATAAAATAGTAATTTATTGGGAAGTAGATTAAAAGATTAAAAAAATAGAAAGATATAATATTTGGTAAAAAAAATAGAAAAAGAACAATGGTAAAACTATCACAAAAAAATCTTATGTCTCCGTATTAATATTTGAATATAAATGATAATGTAGAAATTATGGAAAAATAGGCTACCTTATTAATATATTAGTAAAAATATAGGCCTTGTAAAAACCACCAAAAAATTAGGTCCTTGTATTAAATATATGAGTATAAATATATCCTTTAAAATTATTAAAAAATAGGTAACCTTGTTAATATGTTAGTGAAAATATAGGTCTCACAAAAATCATCAAAATAATTAGGTCACCGTATTAAATATGAGTATAACCCGTAAAATTGTAAAACAAAATAGAAAACTTAATTAATATATAAATAAAAGTATAAGCCCCGTAGAAATTACAAAAAAAAAGTTTTCATATTAATATATGAGTATTTTATAGGTTCCGTAGATGTTATAAAAGAACGGACAAACGTATTAATATGAGTAAAAAACATAGTCCCACATAAACCACACAAAAGATCAGGTTATCGTATATTAATATATGAGTATAAATATAAGTTCACAAAAAATAGTTAAAAACTGGAAATTTTATTAATAAGAGTAAAAATATAGGCCCTGCATATGTGTATGATATAAACTGTTGTTGTTTTGTTTGGCACACCTTGTGCGGTGTGCCAATCAGGACTCATTATTAATAATAAAATTCATTTTAGTTTATTCAAAAAAAAAAAAACACAGGCACCGCAGAAATCACACAAAAGATTATATCCTTCTGTTAATGCATGAATATAAATATATGTTAAGAATGAGCAACCTTATTAATATATTAATAAAAATATATACGTCTCGTAAAAATGAAAGATTATACTAAGGAGTATATTTGTTCTCCTTGTTGGAGACTAAGTGTTTGACTAATTGTAGTGTACAATTATTTTTTGTCATCTTTTTAAGTAATGAATTGTGTTTTTTTAAAAAAAATAAATTTACAAACAGAATTTTAAATTATTTATTGGTGGATTTAAACCATCAATAAGTTATTAGCGTAAAGAAAAAACCGCCGGTAGCTTTATAAAAATAAAAAAAAAATGTCGGAAGAAACCGCCAGTAAATCAAAAGGCGGAATTGACAAATACTTTTTGGTAGAAATATTCCGCCAGTAATTCAAAATTGTAACGGCAATCACATCACTTTTTGGCGGAAGTATAAACCGTTAGTAAATGAACAACTGGCGGTCAACAAAATAGCAGAAATTTCCGTCGGTAAATTTGTATGATGCAATGGTCATATTACTTCCATTTCATTTCTACAATACCACTCTCTCTCAAACTTCTCTCTAAATTCATTCCAACCTCTTTCTAAACTCCCTCGAAATTTTTTCTTATTTCATATCATGATTTCATTCCAACAATTTCTCTTAAAACCAAGAATATTTTTTTAAAAAAATACATAAACTTACTGGCGGATTATTATGCCAATAAGTTGCTTTTTCGCGCGTGTCACTTTCTGGTGGATTATTCCACCAATAAGTTGGAGGATTCTTGTATCAACTTTTTGACGAATTTTGTGGTGGCAATTGTTAAATATACTTGGATCTCAACCCCAAAAGGTAGCTCATAGGGTGAGGTTTCCCTCACATATTTATACACTCAACAGTCCGGGAACCTAAGCAATGTGGGGCTACAAATAAACTCCAACAACACAACTACATATTCCGATACCTATCATCACGCCTAGCATGGTCCTGGGTCAAATGTCCACATTGCAGTCCTTAATCCGGCTCTGATACCATGTTAAAGTTCACAGAGAAACACAAGGTGACGACTAGGGTTTCAATAATATCAGAATGTTATTGCTTAACAAAAATAAGGATTACACAACAATTTATAATATGAATAATTCCTAATGGACTACTAAACTACTAACATATAAAACTCAATACTTAAAGTCCTAATACTATATCTAACAGCAATATCCACCAATAAACTTACTGGCGTGCAATTTTTTGACAGACTAATTCCGCCAATAAGTTCGAAGATATTGGCGGATTTGGACACTTTATTAGGGTAATTTCCACCAAAGCTGTAATTTTCTTGTAGTGCAACCTTATATTCAAGTTTAGGTTTCTATAAATAACATTTTCAACTTTTGGTTTTTCTGGAATATTTGAACCTTCCTAAATGAACTAGTCACTCCGTACCACAATATGTCACTTTGAAGAAAAAATTTGTACCAAATTATATGTCGTTTTACAATACCAATATTGAATGCTATTTTTCATATTATACCGTTAATTTATTATTACTCTCTTTTTGATGCAATACGGAAGCGTGAAGGAATAACAAGCGCTAATCCTATTATGAAACACAGGTTTGCAAGTGACAAACCTGTTAGATAAAGTTCTGAAATCCACCAGATTTTCGGAATCCACCAGAAAGAGTAATTTGGAATTCACCAAATTTGAGAAAATTCTCTATACTTTTTATTGAATCGAAAAGTTTACCTTCAAGACTACAATAGTTTAGTTTAAATAGTAGTGAAAAATAAAAATACAAAATCTTGCTAGTAAAAGAAAAATAACAAATCTAATTAAAATAGAGTAAAATCAAATCTTCACTATTTTTCAAGTGAACCTTTCTTGCGTGCCACTTCGTCTTCAATCCGGCACGACCAGCCTTCCTACATCACTTTCTTTCAATTCTTCAATTTATCTTTCTCATACAATTAATGAAGGATAATTTTGTAAACCAACTCATAATTTTTTTCTCCATATATACAACAAGGGTAAATAGGGTTTTACCCCCCTGCAAAATGGGTGAATTTTGCATTACCCCCCTGCAAATTTTTTTTTTGTGATTACCCCCTGTAATATAAAGATTCATTCAATTACCCCCCTAATTCGCCAACTAGACATGGAATCTTTTTTTTTATGATGTGGCATGCATATGTGGATTTTCTTTGAATTTTTATTTTTTTTATTATTATAATTATTCCAAATCATTGTTATTTAAAATAAAAAAAAATAAAAAAATCTTCATCTCAAATCTCACAATTTTTTTTTCCAAAAAAACAACCTTCATATCAAATCTCATAAAGTTTGTGAATATTGATCCTATATTTTATTTAGGCTTAATTAGTAAAATGGCCCTTTAAAGATATTTTTGGTTTCAGATTGATCCCTTAAAGAAAAAAAGGTCCAAATAGGTCCCTTAAAGAAAAAAAGTCCGAATAGGTCCCTTAAAGACATCCCCGTTAATCAGTTTGGTCCTATTTAGGCCTATTTTTAGGGACCAAACTGATTAACGGAGATGTCTTTAAGGGACCTATTCGGACTTTTTTTTCTTTAAGGGACCTATTTAGACCTTTTTTTCTTTAAGGGACCAATTTGAAACCAAAAATATCTTTAAGGGACCATTTTACTAATTAAGCATTTTATTTATGGCTTTGTCCTCAACCTTGGAAGTATATATCTTTAGTTCGTGGTTGGTTCGCTGCATATTCCTAATGTTGACTAAGGAATAGTTGTACTTTTGTTTTTTTTTTCTTTATTCGGTAAGTTGACTAGTAAATGTAATAGTTGTACTTTTGGATTTTTCTTTCGTAAGTATACCCAATACGGGGAGATTAGTGCGCTCTCTCTCTCTCTCTCTATGATATGCAAAATGCAAAAACACAACTAGAGGAGTACATTCCAAAAGAGTGTGGAAAAACAAAGCAAGTGTTGCAACTAGCTAGCTATAATTAAATATTAAATTATAAGAGTGTGGAAAAACATCTTTGAATGAACAAAAAACAGTGGGCTATTAAATAACAAGACATATATACTATACCCAATTCCAAAAGTGTCTGGAAAAACCCAACCAAGTGAACAACCAACTAGTTGAATAAAACAAAACTCGTAGCAAACCAAAACATCTTTTGAACAAAAAACAATGTACCCAATTCCAAAATGAACAAACTAGCTAGCTATGAAATATTCAATTAAATCAACTACTTGCAAGAAGCACACACGAAAGAACTTGAACAGAGTTTTAAATAAATAATGGTTAAACATTTCTTTAGTACATTGAACAATACAATAAATAATGGTTCCAACCCCCTCCTGATCGCAGTTGCGGGTATCGAACCGTGGTCCTCCTTGCGAAGTACAACGACAATCACCACTACACCAACCAACTATTCGTTGAGATAATCTATTCGTTCTATGTAAATCTGTGTACTCTAATTATGCAAAGATGCGTCACTGTCTGTAAAAGTTACATTATTTTAGTTCATTGAACAATACCCTATTAATGCACATTCTGGTCCTAATCTGGATAGTACACAACAAACACAAGGTATTATGACAAATTTCGAAGTTGTATATAAAGGACCAACCTTAACTTACATTTCTCAAATCCCAAACAGCAATATCACAATTAGTACTAATTAACAATGAAAATGAGAACCCAAAAAACCCTTACATTCCTCTTTTTACTATCTTTTCTATTTGCACAAATCTCTGAATCCGCCATTCCTAAGTTTCTTTCTCCTGATGCCTTAAATGGTTTTCTCAAGAACAATAAATTTTCATTAGCTGAAATAAGAAAGAAATACGATTCCTTTCTTAAATTACCAAGAAAATCAGATGGGCGCAGCATTGATTTTAGTAAGCTGAATAAAAATGCCGAGAAAATTAGAGCGCGTTTGGAGAAAACCCAAGAACGTTTGGAGCAAGCCCAAGACGTCTACGATGCCATACAAAATTTACAAAACTACGGCTTCTTAAACACTTCCTTATTGCAATCAAATCCCCCAGATAAATTGGAAATTACTGATCTACAATCTGCAATGAGCAGAATTCAGGAAAATTTCAATCTCACTAAAGGAAAGCTCGATCAAGATACAATTAATATCATTTCAAAGCCACGTTGTGATTTTCCTGACAAAATCAATGGAACCAACACATTCACGAAATTAATCAACAAACAAATATCGCTTAGACCGTGGTGGAGGAATGAGAAGAAAAACATCGTAACATATGCTTTTGGCAATAATGTTCCACCAAAAGTCAAGAATTTCTTTCAAGCCACGTTTATGAAAAGTTGGTCGAAGAAGTTGATGATCAACTTCATAGAGACGAAATCGTTTAAGGATTCGGATATTCTTATAGCGTATGTTAAGGTTGATGCAAAAGGTGGAGTGGTGGGGAGTTGGAAATGTATATTTGGATAGAGAGGAGCAGTGGTCGTTGTCTAGCCAGATAATGATGCGAAAGTCATGAATAACATGGATTTGGAATCTGTTGTGATCCACATGAAATTATAAGTTAATAGTATTATGGAATAAAAGTTACTTCATAAATCTATCGTGCATAAGTGAAACAAGTCATTTACAATGCACAAATTTGTTTTAATAATCAATAATTGTTGTGTGTAATAATAAGTAAGAATGTAAAATGATTTTATTTTTCACTCGGTGTATGTCAATCTTTGAATTGATTACTTTTGTGAGAAATTGTTATTTTGATGAATTTGTAATGTAATTTTTCTTGTTTTTGTTTCTACATTAATATTTTATAATCTCTCTATTTATTATCTAATTTCTATCGAATGAATTCTTTCTATTTAACAAATTAATATTTGTTACTTTAAGACATTAATCTAAATCAAGACATTTGGTATAAGTGGTTAACGAACTCAACCGAGCATTGAGCTCAAGTGGTTAATGAACTCCACCTAAGAAGAATTGTTTGGGAGAACCTAAATTCGATAGTAGGAAACAGATAGTAGGGATTATTTTGTGAACCCGAGTTCAATAGTAGGAAACGGTCATCAATAAAAAAAATGCCACATAAGCCATCTGTTAATTGACAAGATGAAAACATACGGTAGGGATCAAATGTAGTAACGGAAAAAAAGTGTAGGACATTTTTACACCATAAAAAAAAGTAGGAACTATTCTTGACTATAGCGTAAAATATAGAGATTAAAAACATATTTAATTCATGCTCCACCGAAGGCTAAACATCTTTTATGGAGTATTAGTAAAGATTGTTTACCAACCCGTATGAGGCTTCAAGAAAGGCACGTACCATGTCCATTATCATGTCCGATTTGTATCCATGACAACGAAGATGATTGACACGTATTATTTGGTTGTGTTACTAGCATTCATGCACGTCAGGCAGCAGGGCTGGAGCATATTTTACAGCCACTGTTGCAGCAGCATGGCCATGTCAAAGACATCATTCATGCGTTATGCAATTCTGCAAACAAAGAGACAGCAGGTATCTTTGCCATGTTAATTTGGGTGGTGTGGCATAATAGAAATAACAGAGTTTGGAACGTCATGCACGAACCGGGATGTGATTTAGGATTCAAGGCTCGCCATCTTTGGGAGGAATGGCACTCGGTCAAGAATTTGCAGCAAGGGAACCGAATTGAACATATGCAACAGCAAGCGTGTTGGCAAAAACCAGATTTTGGTTGGTATAAGTGTAATATGTTGATGCGGGTTTTCACAAAGAGCTTAACGAGACTAGCACAGGGTGGTGTGTGCATGATCACACATGAGACGATTTGTACTAGCAGGGACTACTTGGATGGAAGCTGCCCCATTATAGAAGGGAGTCCATAGCCTTACTTGAAGCTTTAAGAACATTGGAACAAAGAGACATATCTCAAGTTATTTTTGAGACGGATTCTAAAAGCATGGTGGATGCAACTCGACATTTACATGATAGTAGTTTCGAGTTTAGCTGTTTCATATGTCTTATTAATAATATATTGTTATGCAATCCAAAAACTTTATGATTAAGTTTATTAAGCGGCAAACAAACAATATTGTCATACACTTGCTAGGACGGCCTTGTCTTGGTCTAAACGGTGTATCTTTGAGACATTACCACTTTGTATTACTCCTATTTTGAATAATGAAATGATATAAATTATTAATTGTAAAAAAAACATATTTAACCATAATTATTACAATGACTTATATTTAGATGTAATTTTTCTTTCTCAAAAAATACTTACCATTAGGTTAGGAACGGAGGAAATAGATTTATTAATCTAATTACATATTAAAACGGAGTTTCTTTAAGCACGCGTGGAAAATTCCCTGTCCTTAACCTATAATTCTCTTAATCTACCCATTAAATAGTCGGACCTAATTAGTAAGGTATGATAAGTAACTATTCTCATTCTATTTTATCATATGTCTCTCTTGCATAAACTTTTTTTTTTCCAACAAAAGGGGCTAAGCTCCAAGAAAATTAACTAGTAAAAATAGTATATGCTAATAGAGCATTACAAGTGAAAGCACGAGGAAATTAAAAAGTTCTAAAATTTGAAAACATGGAAACGTTTTGTCATCAATGGACACTGTCACGTCAATAATAAGCTTCACACATCAGTTAAAAATTGACCAAATTGAGTTCAGTGACTAAAATTCAGAAAAATCTAAAATAGGGGATCATAATTCAGGTTTTTCAAAATAGGGATTAAAAAGTTGGCTTTTAAAATAGAGGATCAAAAGTTCAGATTTTTCAAAATAGGAGATAAAAAAGTTGGCTTTTAAAATAGGGGATCAAAAGTTCAAGTTTTTCAAAATAGGAAGATCAAAAGTGCATTAAAGCCTATTAAAAATAAGTAAATTGACTAACTCTTAAATATTCAATTAAAAGAGTTTGGAAAAACATCTTTGAACAAAAAAAAATTAAATTAAATAACCAAACATAAGGATGAGATGGATAACTCAACTGTTTAAACTAGTTGAGCTAAGGATTAAGGAGCAAGAAGTCCAGAGTTCAAATCTTGACAAAGGACTAACAACTAACGTCGTTGCTTATAAAAAAAAGGAGACATATACCCAATTCCAAAAAGATCCACATGCTAGCTATGAAATATTCAATTAAAATTAAATTAACCACTTGCAAGAAGGCCAATAAAAAAAAAACTCTTGCAAGAAGCATGCACGAAGCCTTCATAAAAAACAAATTTTCTCTCAAAATAAAAAGTAATACTCAAAGCCTTGCTTTGTTTACTAAACCTCAAAGCCTTTTCTATACCCGAAAATTTTTTTTTTTTTTTTATTAACTTTACATTTTTTCTAAATCGCTTACACCCCTAATATAAATGGAAATTCCGGTGGAAAACAGGGGCTGCCCTATGTCATGTGCAATGATATAGGGCCGCTTAAAAAAGTCTTAAACATGAGAGTTTCAAAAAATAAATATAGGATAGTAGTATTAGTAGTAAATTAGAAGATATAAATGCAAAAAATATGACATTAAATGAGTTAAAATATCTTTTATATATCCTAAAATATTTAAAAATTTTAGTAATAGAAGAAACAAAAATTATAAAAAATGGGGAGATTTAAAAATTATACAATAACACCAATCGTTAGTTGATTCAGTGGTGATCGATCCCCGGTCCAACAATTACGATTGGGAAGGGAGCTGAAATTACCTAATGTCAAAATTGAACTTTGAACCAGATAAGTGCTCGTCTGGCCTAGCTTTTTTTAAAGCTTATGCAAACGGCTTATGCAATTTTTATATATTATCATAAGTTTGTCAAGGTAGTTTATGATAAAATAGCTTATAAACTTATAATTTTCACTAGTATGAACTTATAAAATAACATAAAACCTAATTTATAAGCTATTTGCAGTGGCGATTATGCCGTCCGGCAAGCCCGACACATGCCTGGGCTGCATTTTTTTTTTTTTTTAATAATAAGAAACAAGAAAAAATAAAAATAAAAGAAAGAAACGCATTTCGTAAAGGTACCGTACGAAACATATTTAGTCTCTAATGTTTATTTTAGGTTTCAATTTGGTCCCTTATTTTTTAAAAGTTTCAAGTTGGTTCCTTATGTTATTGATCTCAACATAAGTTGGTCGTTTTCATTAAATTTTGAGTTAATTTTTTCTAACTTTTTGTTAAATTTTGAGTTAATTTTTCTAAAACATTCACATAGTACTCTCCTAAGTGGTTTACGTACGCAAATTCATTAGAAAAGTCGACGATTTAAACTAAAATTTGAGGAAAATGACCCACTTGAAACTTTTAAAAAATAAGGGACCAAATTGAAACCTAAAATAAACATAACAGATCAAATATGCAATTAATTCTAATTTTTAACAACCTAAAACCTTCTCAATCTATAATCTTTGTTTGATGACTTGATGGTGTTTTGAATTTTAAAATTTTTAAGCTGTTTTGATTGTATAAATAAGTATTTTAATATAATTATACACGTCGATGTGGATTCAGTTTTCATTGTAGTCTCTTATTTAGTTTAGCCTTAATTATATTGGAAACATGACTATACTCTTGCATGTTATTTCTTGTTTAAAAATTTCTTCCAAAATTAAATATTGAAAAACAGAGTTTAAATATTTCTATATTCGAAATTTGGGTTGATAAAATTCCCTCCAAAAATTTGTCCAGGCTCCCTAACAATCCTGAAGTCGCAACTGACCATTTGCATAAACTCTAAAAAAATTGGGGCAAACAGACTCCAAACGGATGATAATAGCGTAATAATTATGTCACTTTTTAATGCAAAAGTTGCGTCACATTATTTTAGTACATATTAATGCACGTTCTGGTCCTAATCTGAAGTATGAAGAGAGTACACCACAAAGAAACACAAGGTATATGACAAATCTCCAACTTGTATATTATGATGAAAAGTTTTTTCCGTGGTTCCAGTCTTTCTTTGAGCTGTGGTAACTGTTAAGCGGTCTCTCTCGTGTCTGCTTCTTGCAAGTGGTTTTGATATAATTTAAGCTTATATATGAAAATGATTTCTAGAAGTATGTAGTTCTTGTAAAAAAAATTATAATATCTGTACTATTTTCATATTTTTTTACCATGATATTAATACAAAGTTTCCACTGTCGTTAATAATGACTAATTTCCGTTGGAGAACCTATAGAGTACACAAGTTTTAATAATCAATAATTGTTGGGTGTAATAATAAGAATGTAAAATGATTTTATTTTTCGCTCAGTGGATGTCAATCTTTGAATTGATAATTACTTTTGTGAGAAATTGTTATTTTGTTGAATTTGTAATGTAATTTTTCTTGTTTTTCTTTCTACATTAATATTTTATAATCTAATTTATATCCAATGAATTCTTCTCTATTTAACAAATTAATATTTGTTACTTTAGTCTAAGTCAAGATATTTAATTCTAGTAGTTAACGAACTCCACATAATATTGAGTTCAAGTGCTTAATGAACTTCACTTAAGACAATCTGTTCGGGAAAACCCGAGTTCGATTCCTAATAGAAATAATTTTTGGCAAATTTTACTTACCTTACGGTCGGATTATAAATTACTAAGGCTCCTTCCCTAAGAACTAAAGGATTAATAAAAATAAAATAAGATGTGCCCTCTTAAATAAATTTTAGAATGACAAATTATAGAAATATATAATAAAAGAGTAACGAAATACAAACAAGGAAAAAAAAAGGAGGCGTAGATACAAGAAGTATCGAAAACCCCGAACAAAAGATATTAAGAGTACAAAAAACTTTCATATAAGAAACATTGAAGGAGCCTTCAGAGAAAATAAGCACCAACAAGGAGAAAATAGAAGATCACAAAGAGAAAGAGAGAAGAAGCGTGCTACAACTCAATATCACTAAGATTGAGGGAACATAGACATAAATCAATAGAATAATTGAAATTCAACGGAAATGGCCAATTTAATTAACAGATGTATAAAATTAATTAATATTTCTTGACCCAAAAAAAATAAATTAATTAATATTTTATCCGATTTTTATCCCAACAGTTAATTATCATCATGCAAGTGGAACAAAGATATTTATGTCAAAAATAAATTAAGATATTATGCTTAAGTGATTAATAATTTCGATCAATCGTTCAGGAGAACCTGAGTTCAATTCTTGATAAGAATAATTTTTGTTCAGACTTTATTTACATCATAGAAATAAAAAAAGGTAGTATTTAAAATCAGTGGTGGCAAAGTGGGTCTGTCCCTCCAGTCCGCCCAAAAGTGGGACTAGACGGGCCAACTTACGTGTCCGAGTTCAAAACTCAAACTCGCCCCGTTTATTGACGGGCTGATTCAAGACACTTTTTTTTTTTATAATTTGATTTGCTACATAATTTACACAATTAATAATTATTATCAAAGAAGTCGACTAAAAATATTTTTTAACAACGCATAATAGAATTTTTGTGATTGCAATTTTTGTGATATCAATTGACAACGATACATTATAAATTAGCATCCATAGAAATGCTTGGCGTATATATAAAAATAAAAGATAAGATGAGTATTATTAAAAATAAAATAAAAAAACAAGACGACATATTGAATGATGCAGACAAAATGATTGCAACATGTGGGGTGCTAGAATCAAGGAAGGTCACTTGTTGTAACATCCTGGATTTTCATCCAAGATATTTGTGAAAAATCTTATTTAGTTAGAAAATGAGCCGCTATTTTTTTTCTTCTTTTTAAAATAAAATGTTTACAAAGATAATTGAAGTGAAATTCAGAGAAATAAACTTAATTAAAAATGAATTATTGTTTGAAAGTTCTAGCGGAAGAAAATACAACGAATAATTTATTACATAAAATTCCCAATTTACAAAACCCAATTTTTCCCCCGTTCGCGCGCCTTCGAGCATCACATTCAATTATAGCTTTCTCCTTGAGTACCTAAAATGTTGGTTGTAAGAGTCAATTTCTTTATCCATATTGAATCATACCCACCACAAGAAAATGTCATAAAACAATAACAAAACACTTCACCTTATGAAAAATATAATTATTAGTTTATTATAAAAACTTTTGGTGATACACATATACAAACATAGGCAACATATAATTGTTAAACGACATTAATAAACAATGCAACATATTACACTTATTACAAATTGCACGGCAAAATCAAATGAAAGAGGAGAAGGCAACGATCACCGCTTTACCATGGACTAACTATACTTTTTCTTTGTTTTTATTATAACTGTAATAAATATTTACTATTGTTTTTTTTTTCTCCCTTTCTTTATGCAATGCAACTAAGACAATCCTATATGAGACAATTATCCGGATAAGAAAATCTGCCACACAGACTTCTGCCACACAGGCTAAATAATAAGTTCTGCCACACAGGCTAAAACTAAGTGCTGCCACACCGGCTTCTGTCACACAGGCTAAATAATAAGTTCTGCCACACAGGCTAAAAGTAAGTTCTGCCACACAGGCCCTAAAACTTGTCACACAAGCTCTAAACAGACTCTTCTCTACACATCTATATGATGCATGAAACTTCACTTTCTTAAAAGACCAATTTGACCTGCGACATAACTTAATCCTTCATGTACTTTTATTTACATCCCTTAATTTATATTTATTAGATCACACCCACAAACTAATGTTCACAGGCCACAAAGAAAAGGTGCAAACCAAAATCTTAAATCATATAAGACAAATAGGAAACTAACAACCATATATACACAGACATATATAAACAAGCACAAGGCATATACAATAATTCCACAACATAAGCAAACGCAAGGCATGTATATAATTATTCTAATTATTAAAAGCACACGTATATAAACTGAGTATGAATTTATTTATTTATTTTTATAAAATTGATACCTTTGGTTTATTTTAGTGATAAATGTTCTACTATCATTCCACAACATAATCCTATGTAGCATGAGTGTATGGGGAAAAAGCCCTTACCTTAGGCGCTTTCCTTCCAAGCATACACTAGCCTAAATTCGCAGCTACCGCATCTCTCATTCTAGAGTCCGTTTTGACAATCCAACCGAGAACCATATGCCACGATTGATTTAGGGGAGAATAAGGCCAAGAACATAGCTTGATTATCACTTGAATACTAGAGGAGACACACCATTAATAGGAAGGGTGTAAGACTTTTGTGTGTGAAGACTAGGTTGGTTTTGTGTTTGTTGCTTCTACTGATTTTGAAGCCTTAATAGAATAATAGATTAGTGAGGTCCTAAGTAATGTAAATTTAAGATAGAGGTGATAGAAAATCAAGCTCTTAAAGCTATTGGCCGAAAATGCATGAACTAAGTAAGAATGATCATGGCTTTTAATAGGCAATTGTATGAAACAAGACATGAAGGCAAATAAATTAGTATTAAGTGTTTTTCTTTGGCAACTATGAAATTAAACGTGTGGGAAATGAATTGTAATGATGGGCATTAAGTGGCACAATTATGGTAAATTTGGTTACATGATTATGCTTATGCATGCATTCATCTCTATCATGTTTCACGTGGATAATATATTGGCAGGGCTTCCAATTTTGGCTTGGTCAAATGGATTTATCATCATCCTAAAACTAGTGCTAATTAATTTCCAAAACTTATAAATTAGTGAAGCAATAATTAAAATAAATAGTATCCAGTCAAATACTAAAGTAAAATAAGAAAATGGAATATAAAATAATTACTTATATAGATTTTATTAATCAAATAACAAATCAATAAAATGTATGTATAAAATATTGGGGCGTTACACTTGTCACTTGTTTATTCGATATGGGAGATTAAGGTTTCATGTGGGATAATTGGCATGAGTTGCAAAGATCATGTCACACTTGTCACTTGACCATTGGATTTGGAACATTATGGTTTCATAAGGTTCTCACATGACTATTGGATTATGTATGATAGGGTTACACATGTCACCTGATCATTGAATATGGGAGATTATGGATTTATTCAACACAATTACAACAAAAAAAATTGGATCAACCAAAATATTAAATCTTTAGATATAAAAAAAAATTAAATAGAATCAAGGAAAAAAATTATGTTCACTTTTATAGTGGAGAAAATTTATAAGGTTGTGAGATTATATTGTGCAATGATGATAGTTTAAGGTAAGATGAACAAAATCTAAGCATAAAATTTGAGTTTAACGTGCATGAACAATTTTGAACAAATGGAAGTAGGAATTGTTTAGCAATAGTTTAGAGAAGTAACTATTCTCATTATATTCTATCATATTTCTCTTGGATAAATCTGTTTTCAACAAAAGGGCTAAGAGCCTAAGACCCATGAAAACAAGAAATTAACTTCTAGGAAAACTAGTACAAATAGTATATGCTAATAGAGCATTAAAAATGAAAGCACGAGAATATTAAAAAAATTCTAAAATTTTAATCCAAACTCACCCATCGACTACTTGATTTAATTCATTGGTTTTTAAATTTGAAAACTTTGAATGGAATCAAACTAGTTCGATTTTTTTTTTACTTTCACCGCCAGTTTAATATGATTCGAAGATCAGTTCTGGCATTAGGTGGTTTCAGCCCCCTCCCGATCACAGTTGCGGGGATAGAACTGTGGTCCTCCCTGCCAAGTTCAGCGTAATCACCACTGAACCAACTAACGATTGGTTCAAACTAGTTCGATTTTAAATATGAACTAAGCAAGATCGATTAACTTTTTTAATTGTTTTGGTTTAATTTGATGGGTTTTTTCTGTATCACATTACATTAGAAATACAAACTAGACTAGTCAATTTTTTTATTGGTCAAGTAGTCTAGTGGCAAAAAATTCACCTTAAAATGAATAAGTGGAGTGACCGGGGTACGAACTCCGACTCCTACATATATAGTGCGATGTCCCTACCAACTGAGTTAAGTTCACGAACACTTACTAGCCAAAATTTTACTCCCAAGAGACATTAAGACCTATAAAAGTTAAACTAAACTCAACTTCCGACTATTCGACCAATAAACCAGAATGCAAAAACACAACTAGAGGACTAGTAAACCGAAATGTAAAAACACAACTAGAGGACTATTTGGACTCTAAAAAACTACTTAATTCGACTATTATTATAAATAAATTTTACCTTTTTGTTATATTAAAAAAGTAATATATCTAATTTATATTATATATCAAATATATTATTTTATTAATGTACCAAAAAAGTTAAATTTACTTATAATAGTATAATATCGATTAATCATACTAATCAATTAATCATACTAATAACTAGGCTTTTATGATTGGTAACGTTAACTTGTTTATGACAAGATAATCTTGTGCATATAAGTGGGAGAAGCTTTGGTTTGGCTGGGAAGATATGGAGTGCGACGTGAGTTAGAGAAAAAGGTGAACAATAGAGAAAAATGATGAGTGAATTATATATACACTAAGTTCCCATGAGCATCCAAAAAGTGGTTCTTGAGACCTTACTAATTCACGTGCAGTGCTAGCAAGAAGTGACTGTTGTATCTTGGAGGGTATTAGCTGTGAGACCAACTGCACCGGATAACTTACCTGTGGTGGCGAAATACTCTTAAGCCCAGTGCATTTGCACGCCTCAGTCAAATTCGATAAGTTCTTCTCATTCTATATTTTATTTTATTATGTATCATATTTATTTGTTGTAATATTTCTTTGATTTATTGTAATGAAATAATTCTATGTCTAATATTTTTCCAACAGGTCCTACTTCCATTGTGGTGAAACCTGTTCTCAATCACTCTAATTATCAAGCTTGGGCGCGATCCATGAAACGTGCTCTTGGAGGTAAGAATAAGCTTGATTTTGTTGATGGAACAATTGAAGTTCCTAGTGAATTTGATCCTAATTTCAAGGCATGGAATAGATGCAATATGTTGATTCATTCATGGATCATGAATTCTGTTGATGAATCAATTGCGCAAAGTATCGTTCTCAATCACTCCAATATCGTTTTCCTTGATAAATAAATATTTTGATAAAACTTTATTCAACTTGCGGCTGAACTCTAGATTACCGAAACAACTTAAAAAAATGGACAAATATATATTGAATCGGTTTTATACGTTATAATATGTATTGGTATCTATTTTAACCGACGTGAAATGTATTACTTTTTAAAAAAAAAACTGATTCTGATCTGTTCTCTATTGTCAGAAACAGATTGCTCTTCGAGAATTATCCCCGCAAAGATTTCGTGAACCCAGACAAGAATAGGGTCGAAATACTTTGTTCGGAAAGTGAACGAACACGATTCTTCGAAGATATCCAGGATTATCATACCGTATTTCTAACAATGAGGTCACATGATTATTAATGAGAATTAAAACTAGTTCATTGGATTAAATTACAAAATCAAGGGTGATGATATGGAGTAACTCTAAATAGTTACTCTTGGAGTCAATATATCCCCCTCTTTTTTTATACCCTTAATTGTTTTAGAGATTCTTTTAACGGAGGGAGTAAATATTACAAATTTGGTTTGGTAAAAAACAACATGTGAATACATGCATAAGCAAATGTACTACCTAATTAGCAATTAATATTACATAAAAAAAAACTAATTTGCAATTGATATTATAATTTATAAACATTCGAAGAACCAAATATATAGATGTATCGCAACAATAAACTTTTTTTACATATGATATATTACACATGAAATTGTTTATTACATATCATACAATAACAACTTATTATACATCAACTGGCACACGACTTAAAGTAGTTTTTTATTGGGGCAAGTAAAGTATTATTATACACAACTATAGGATAATAATTCTACGGTGCACAAATAAAACAGTGTGCACCATGCATAATTTATTTTTAGAACTTTTTTGGATCAATAAGTCTGACCATATTTAATTTGATCTAATGGTAGAACTGATTGATTCAACAGTAAAAAAATAAATTTGTGCATGGTATAACATCTACTTCACTTTTGCACTATAGAACCAACTTATTATTCATTATTTAACAAATGTAAAAGCAAGTCCCCAATCAAAGGATATATTCAAATAGGCTAGTTCAACATAGCAACGAAAGCAAATCCAAGGAACAAAGAGGTAATGAGACCGGAACTAGACCCGACATAACCATAATTAGCATCGGCTTTGGTTGTGTTGGTAATGGTATAGAGTCGGTGGATGGTTTCGTTATCAGAAACTGATATTTGAACCTTCCTTTGTTGTGATGGCAATATGGCTGGGTACATTATTGAGTCATTCTCAAAAGAGTGATCGAGTCCGAGTAAATGACCTATTTGATGCATTGCCACTGTTTCCAAGTCAAATTCTCCATCTTGCCATGACCCAGTGTAGTTATCAGTTGGCAATATCCAGTACTTTGAAGCGTCGAGAAGTATCACACCTGAATTTACACTTGAATTGAGTTCTAAACTAATAATAGTGCCACCCACCACAATTTCATCAACCACACCACCACCATAGAATCCAATCTTAATGTTAGCATCATCGTACGATGTCTCTGTGAAGTTTAGAACCTTTGTGGTCGTCGACCATCGTGTCAAGGCATTTCTAAACACTTTTGTCGCGTTGAGTGGGATTTTACTCTCAGGAGCGAAACCATAGGTAAGATTGTTTGTCCCTTCAGGGAACCACTTGTTCCCTTTTGGCCACGAAATAGTATTTGTACCCGACAAATTGTACTCAAAATTTATATCGGGGACACCACATCGTGGTATCAAGATTTGCTGTAAAGTCTCGACGTTTAGGTTACCTTTAGCTTGGAGATTGAAATTCCGTTGGTAGATTTCAATAGCGGATGTTGTTTCGTTGTTTGTTAAGTTATTAAATGGCCCATGTTGTTGGAGGTAGCCAAAATCACTCAAGTACTCTTTGATTATATATAGGCCGTCGATCTCTTCTTCGGGTAAAGATGGTTCTTCAGGATTTTCGATTTTGTTTATGGTATAATTCAAAACACTTTTAGCAGTTTCCTTAGCAACTTTCTTTGCAGCCTGCTTTGCAAACCACTTAACTGTAGGATTTTTTTTTAAAAAATCTAAGTTGAAAGAAAAGGATGTACTTGTATTCACAGTGATAAGGAGAAGAATTAAGAGCAATTGAAGTTTACATGAATATGACTTCATCGTGTTACTTGTAGATCTAATTGAAGAACAATATATATAGTGATGAATTAAGCATAGGATTGGTTGGTTACTACTACTTGCCAACTTGAATATTCGCCCACTGCCAACTTGAATCAAATATATTATTTTATTAATGTACCAAAAAAGTTAAATTTACTTATAATAGTATAATATCGAAGGGAGTACATTCCAAAAGAGTGTCGAAAAACAAAGCAAGTGCTACAAAGCTCTGAAATTTTCAATTAAAAGATCGTGGAAAAACAAAGCAAGTGCTACAACTAAAAATATAAATGGACAGTCCGGTGAAAATATCCACTTACCCAAATCACACTAAAAATACAAATTAGACTCTAGTAGATTAGCCAAAATTTTAATCCCTCGTATAATAATACACTAGATTTTAAGACCTATAAAAGTTAAACTAAACTCCACCTCAGCCAATAAACCAAAATGCAAAAATACATCTAGACGAGTATCCAGACTCTAAAAAACTACATTCCCAAAAAGTGTGAAAAAACAAAGCAAGTTTTTGCAACTATCTACAGTAACTCTTAAATATTCAATTAAAAAAGTGTGAAAAAATATCTTTGAACAAAAAACAGTGGGCTATTAAAATAACCAGACATATACCCAATTCCAAAAACAACCACTAGCTAGTAGCTAGGCTCTGAAATATTCAATTAAATCTGTTGGGTTTTTGTATGATTGGCTACATTTTGCAAAAACATATTTTAGCCAAGTGTTGAGACAAATGTGCTGATCCCAAGTGTTGTGACAAATGTTGGGACACTTTGGAACAACACCTGACTCTGTATCGTGTGCGCCAGCTGGATGTTTTTATTTTCTACTCAATCTTTTGAAGATCTGATTGAAGAATTATTTCAAGGTTTCTTACAGAGGAAGACGCACGTGTTTAATGTGTTTCATGAGGCAGCCAAACCCTAGTTTTATTTTCCAAAAGAATTATATTTTTGGAAAATATATTTTTGCGTTTCAAAAATATAACTATTATTTTCAGAAATATATCACTGCTGCCGCAATTCTAGAAGCCCTAATTTTGTCTTGAAGCCCAAGTCATTCTACTACTATAAATACGAAGGCAAGCATATGGTTTCAAGCATCTAAAATCGTGTTCTTACAAAGCGTGTGTTTTAGGGATTTCAGAGTGTTAATTGTGAGCCTTTCTTGTATCTCATTGATGCAAGCTTAGGACCTGAGTTTATTGAGTTGTAAGTGTGAACTTCTCCTAAGCTTTGAAGTACGGAGATTGTTCTATTGTGTTGTGTGGTTTACTCGCAAGCTTTTAAGCAAGAGTGAATCCTAGTTTCTTAGGAGTGTGTCTCCACCTGTTGTGTTTGTAGAATTGAATAGCAGCGCTGTCTGTGTTGCTAAGGTGGGAATTGGGACGGGGTCTCATATCTAGGAGTTCCTAGGTAGAAGGGTCATTGGGTAGTGATTAAGTGAGAAGTTGTAAACGGGTGAGTTTAGCTTCGAAGTAATACTGCTGATAGTGGACTTCATTCCTGGATTGGTATCCCCCAGAGTAGGCTTTAGGCTGAACTGGGTTAACAACTCTCGTGTGTTATTTACTTTACTGTTTGTATTGTTTTATGTTATTTGCTCTGTTTATAAGACAAGTGTTGGCGCACCAGTGACAACATCTGTCTACAACAGACAAGTGTTGCTACACCTTGAGCAACACCTGTCCACTGCGTGCCAGGAATTTCAATTGGTATCAGAGCAGGCACCCTGTTCTGAATTTTAGGGTGAGCTCCAGGGAAATCGTTTCTGGCAAGGATGGACAAAGAAGGAGGTTTTGTTACCAGACCACCTCTTTTGGTTGGCGCTTCAAACTATGACTATTGGAAGTCCCGCATGATGGCCTTCCTAAAACAAATTGATAGCAAGACATGGAAGGCAATTCTGAGAGGATGGACTCCACCTGTGAAGATGGACAAAGATGGTAAACCAACTCTTGAGTTGAAATCTGCTGAAGAATGGTCCAAAGAAGAGGATGAGCTTGCTCTTGCAAACTCAAAAGCATTATATGCACTATATAATGGTGTTGACAAGCACATATTCAGACTCATCAAAAAGTGTGTCTGTGCTAAAGAAGCTTGGACAATTCTTGAAACTGTTCATGAAGGTACCTCTAAAGTGAAGCTGTCTAAGCTACAACTCCTAACAACTAAGTTTGAGAATCTTAGAATGAATGATGATGAAACCATTCAGGATTTTCACATGACCATACTTGATTTTGACAATCAATTTGATGCCTTGGGTGAAAAGATACCTGAAGAAAAGCTGGTAAGAAAAATGCTCAGGTCTCTACCTAAGAAGTTTGACATGAAAGTCACAGCTATAGAAGAAGCAAAGGATATCACAGATATGAAGCTAGATGAACTGGTTGGTTCACTACAAACCTATGAGGTAGCTACAAATGAAAAGATGGATAAGAAAAACAAAAGTATTGCTTTTGTTTCAAATGCTGAGGAAGAAGATCAACTGAGTGACACAGAGTCTGAACAAAGCATCTCTGATGCAATGGTTCTTTTGGGAAAACAATTTAATAAGGTGCTAAAGAGAATGGACAAACGCTCTAAGACAGGTGCAGCTGACATTGGTCGCAACACTTACAGGAATTTCAGAAAACCTGTAACAGATGAGAAATCAGCTCCAAATAAAGGTGTTCAATGCCATGAATGTGAGGGGTTTGGTCACATTAGAAGTGAATGTGGAACCTTTCTGAAGAAACAAAAGAAGGGGTTAACTGTAACTTGGTCAGATGAAGATTCTGAAGGAGAAGCCGATACTGCAAAAGCTATACATGTATTGACAAGTGTTTGCACATCTGACACTGAATCATGTGAAGAAGAACTAACCTTTGATGAACTTGCTGAATCATATAAAAAGCTGTGTCTAAAGAGTGCAGAAGTCTGCAGAGTCTCTGAAGAGCAAAAAGAAACAATCACTAAGTTGCAAACTGAGAGAGCTGCTAATCTGTCAAGAATCTCTGAATTTAGTACTAAATGGGAAGATAGCTTAAAGATCATTGAGGAACAGAAGGCAACTATCATCAACTTAGAAGCAGACAAGATCAAACAACTGACTGAGATAGCCCATCTGAATGAAGAGGTAACTGAATTAAACTCTCATCTTGAGAATTTAAAGAAGCATGTTCTTAGGCTATTCAAAGGAAGTGATCTAGATGAAATCCTGGAAACTTTGCCTGCTCCTAGTAGATCCAAAACAGGCATTGGGTATGAATACAAAAATGTTAATAGGATTATGGATTACAACAAAGAAGGGAAATATATGCCTGAGATAAGTAAACAACCTTCTCCAAAAATGCATGACAGGATGTCGCCACACCTGGCTCCTAGACAGCAGAGACAAGTGTCACCACATGTGGCACCACATCAGCAAAGATGGCAGAGACCTAGATTTATACCTAGACCTAGAAGCAGGTACCACTCATGGAGATGTCACCACTGTGGAAGAAAGGGGCACATAAGGCCTTACTGCTACAAATTGTATGGTTATCCAAGTGAAGTTCCTCAAGAGTCTGATCCATCCATTACTAAAACAAGGATGGAATGGAAGCAAAAAGATGATGCAATCAATACCAAGGAGTATACAGCTGAAAGCAGTGGGAAAAGTTTGATTGCCCATACGTCTCTCAGAGCCTCATCAAAAGAAGATTGGTACTTTGATAGTGGTTGTTCTAGACACATGACTGGTGTTGAAAAATATTTAAAGGAAGTAAAATCCTATGCCACAAGTTTTGTGACATTTGGAGATGGAGCAAAGGGGGAAATCAAAGGTATTGGAAGACTGATTGACCATGGTCTACCAAAACTTGAAAATGTTCTCCTTGTAAAAGGACTAACTGTCAATCTAATCAGTATAAGCCAACTATGTGATCAAGGCATGAAAGTCAACTTTACAAAAAATGAATGTCTGGTCAGCAATAATGAAGGAGACATCCTTATGAGGGGTGTTAGATCAAAAGACAACTGCTACTTGTAGATCCCTCTTGAAGAAGCTAATGTATCTACATGTCTCTTAACTAAAAATGAAGAGGTTAAGCTGTGGCATCAAAAATTAGGACACCTTAACCTGAAAAGCATGAAGAGAGTCATATCAGAAGAAGCTGTCAGAGGACTACCAAGCTTACAGATACAGGAAGGCAATATCTGTGGTGAATGTCAGATTGGGAAGCAAACCAAAGTGTCGCACCAAAAGTTGCAACACTTGTCCACCTCTAGAGTTCTTGAGTTACTACATATGGATCTGATGGGGCCTATACAAGTTGAGAGTCTTGGAGGTAAGAAATATGTTCTTGTTATTGTTGATGACTTCTCTAGATATACTTGGGTAAATTTCATTAGGGAAAAATCTGAGACTTTTGAAGAATTCAAAAATCTTTGTTTACAACTTCAAAAGGAGAAAGACTGTGGTATTGTAAGAATCAGAAGTGACCATGGTAAGGAGTTTGAAAACTCTAAATTTGCTGATTTTTGTGCTGCTGAAGGAATAACTCATGAATTTTCTTCACCAATTACACCTCAACAAAATGGTGTGGTTGAAAGAAAGAATAGAACCTTACAGGAATCTGCTAGAGTAATGTTGCATGCCAAAAATGTTCCTTACAAGTTCTGGGCTGAAGCCATGAATACAGCATGCTACATTCACAATAGAGTAACATTAAGAAAAGGCACTACTACAACACTGTATGAACTATGGAAGAATAGGAAGCCTACTGTGAAATATTTCCATGTGTTTGGGTCAAAATGTTACATTTTGGCAGATAGAGAACCTAGAAGAAAATTAGACCCCAAAAGTGATGAGGGGATATTTTTAGGTTACTCAACCAACAGCAGAGCGTACAGAGTTTTTAACTCCAGAACAAGAACCATGATGGAATCAATTAATGTTGTTGTTGATGATAGTGATACAACAAGTGCAGAGCCAGCTGAAGAGACAGATGTCATAACACCTGTCCCAACACCTGATGATGATCAACCTGAACCTGAACCTGACCAACACTCTGAGTCTACTACAGAGGTTCCTAGACCAAACAAGGAACCATCTACCAGAACACAGAAGAATCATCCTCTGGAACTTGTCATTGGAAATCCAAATCAAGGAATTGCAACAAGAAGATCAAAAGAAGCAATCTCCAACTCATGTTTCATATCAAAGATTGAACCAAAGAATGTTAAAGAAGCTTTGACTGATGAATACTGGATCAATGCTATGCAGGATGAACTAACTCAGTTCAAAAGAAGTGAGGTATGGGATCTAGTACCTAGACCAGATGGTATAAATGTTATTGGTACAAAGTGGGTGTACAAGAACAAAACTGATGAAAATGGTGACATTACTAGAAATAAAGCCAGACTTGTAGCACAAGGATACACCCAGATAGAAGGAGTAGACTTTGATGAAACTTTCGCTCCAGTTGCTCGTTTGGAGTCCATAAGATTACTCTTGGCTGTGGCATGCATCTTAAAATTCAAGCTATACCAGATGGATGTAAAAAGTGCATTCCTAAATGGCTATCTAAATGAAGAGGTATATGTTGAGCAACCAAAAGGGTTTGTAGATCCAAGCTTTCCTAACCATGTTTACAAACTAAAGAAAGCACTCTATGGATTGAAACAAGCCCCTAAAGCATGGTATGAAAGATTGACTGAATTCCTTGTCAGCCATGGATACAAGAAGGGTGGTAATGATAAAACCCTGTTTGTAAAAGAAGAGCAAGAAATCGCGAACTGAATCGAGAAGGGCCTATACAATGTCTGAACTGTATAATGATCCACTGCCATCGAGTGATGCTCCTACACCTGTCATTAATCCTGCAGAAGAGAATGTTGACACATCTGGTAAGACTTCTGTTAATTTAGGTCTTAATGTTGAAAATCCTGCTGAAACCCTAGGTTTTAAGGACCCTGCTATGTCTGAAAAATTGGGGAAAACTGTTCCTAACCCCCCTACTGTTGTTGATGCTAATATTGGTGCTTCCACTGAGACCAATGAGGCTGTTGCTGATGAGTCTCTCAAGAAAACTGCTCCTGAGACTCATGTTGCGCCGAATGTTACAACACATGGCGCTGCGCCAAATGTTGTGCCAGATGTTACCACATCTTTGGCACAGGAAAATCTGGTGGACTATTCTGAGTCTGATGAGAGTCCCCAACCTAAGGATGCTGATAAAGAGACTGTTCCTGACAAGATTGTCAATGAGGATCCTGATGTTGTAATTGTAAATGAAACCACTGTTTGTGATAAGGCTGTTCCTACAAATACTGAGGCTAGTGTGGCTAGGAGGACTAGAAGTAGGGCTGGTAAAGCTGTAGAGGCTACTAACACACCTGTCCAAACACCCAAACCATCTAGGGCTGAAAAAGTTACTGGTAAAAAGCCTCTTTATGGACCTCCAAAACCTGTAAGTAAGGTAATACCTAGAACAGAAACAAGGAAAAGGAAGGCTCCACCAAATAGTGATTCTGAATTTGAACCAGAGACAGATGTTGCTGCATCTGGCAGCACATCTAGGAAGAGTATAGGAAGGAAGAAGGTCCCTCAAACTGTTCCCTATGCTCCATTAGACAATATATCGTTCCATCTAGAAAATGGGTCTGCAAGATGGAAATTTGTATATCATAGGAGGCTGGCTCTAGAAAGGAATTTGAAAGATGATATTCTTGAATGTCCAAGTGTTGTTGAAGCTCTTGAGTATGCTGGATTAATGAAAACTGTGGTTGGGTTGGACAAGTGCTATGATAGGCTTGTCAAAGAATTTTTGATTAATGTGGCTGCAAACTGTAATGATCCCGCAAGTCCTGAATACAGGCAGGTATTTGTTCGAGGGAAGTGTGTTCAATTCTCTCCAACTGTGATCAACCAATATTTGCAAAGGGATTCTGATGAAGTGGCTCCTCTAAAAGTCACAGACAATGAGGTCTGCAAGGTCCTCACAGGCGGCAGGATCAAGGTATGGCCAAGCAAGGCAAAATTGGCTGCAACTTCCCTCTCTCCAATTTATGCTGTTCTGAATAGGATTGCTGCACATAATTGGGTGCCTACAACCCACTCAGGTGATGTGGCCAGAGGATTGGGAAAGTTTATCTATGCTGTGGGTACAAAAGCAAAGTTTGATTATGGATCCTACTTCTTTCAAGAAACCTTAAGCCATGCCCTGACTTATGCTGTTGAGAAGCCAGTTGCTCTCCCCACTCTGCTATGCAATATAATACTTGAGCAACACCCAGATATACTAAGGAGTACTGATGTTCCTTGCAAAAGGAAAGGGGTGTTGGTTATTGAGCAGAGACTGCTGGATGGGACAAATGCTGCAGCAGGTGTTGGCACATCTGTCCAGACTGGTGTTCTTTCTAGGAAGCAGATGATTGCTGATTTGACTGAGACCAGCAGAGCTCTTGAGGCCAGGAAACTGAAAATAGATCGTGTGATTGAGGCCCTCAAGGCTGAGGAAGCTGCTGAGACTGCTGAGGGTGAGCCTGATGGACAAGAAGGTGAAGGAACTAGTGGCTCTGATGATGACACTGAGGATGTGATGGAGGACTCTGATGAAAGTTCTTCTATATGATTTCTGATATTTTCTTACTTGTTACTAATGTACTTTTGGTGTTTCTTTGTTGTTCCTTTTAAGGGCAAGGCCCTGGATTTCTAGCACCTGTGTGTGCTCTATGGTCTGTAATAACTGCACCCTGACACTTCTATTTCCTATGCATGATGTTTGTCTAAATTGTGGCTAAAAAGGGGGAGTAGTGTGTGTGTGTGACAAGTGTGTGGACAGATGTTCCCACATCTGGTGACTGTTTTTTTTTTTGCTAATGTTCGTATGCTCGTATTGAGGGGGAGTGTGAGTAATATGCATGTACTGAGGGGGAGTAGTGAATATTCTTTCTCTATCTGGTGTGAGTATGCATGAATTCAGGGGGAGTGTGAGTGATATTATCTCTTGATCGCCTGAATATGTTTGATGACAAATGTTGTGCCAAGTGTTATGGCACCTGACTATTGAGTCCACTATCCACTATGACTGAGAATTTATTTTTCTCAGATGTTTATGGGAATTTATTTTTTCCCTGATGTTCTTATGATGAAGAAATGCGCGTTAAAACTATTAGGAGTTTATTTCTCCTACTTCTTAGCATCTACTATGGGAGTTTATTTCTCTCTTGTGTTGTTCCATGAGGCTAGTTGTTACTATTCCGCTGTTGCATTGCCTCTGATGCTACTTATCTCTTCTGAAAGTAGTTTTTATTGTGTGTTACTTTATTTCCTAGTTGTGTGTTCATGTTGACTCGAAGGAAAGGTAATACTGTATCTCTCTATATACTGGTCTAATATTGTTTTAGCCAAAATTTGCCAAAGGGGGAGATTGTTGGGTTTTTGTATGATTGGCTACATTTTGCAAAAACATATTTTAGCCAAGTGTTGAGACAAATGTGCTGATCCCAAGTGTTGTGACAAATGTTGGGACACTTTGGAACAACACCTGACTCTGTATCGTGTGCGCCAGCTGGATGTTTTTATTTTCTACTCAATCTTTTGAAGATCTGATTGAAGAATTATTTCAAGGTTTCTTACAGAGGAAGACGCACGTGTTTAATGTGTTTCATGAGGCAGCCAAACCCTAGTTTTATTTTCCAAAAGAATTATATTTTTGGAAAATATATTTTTGCGTTTCAAAAATATAACTATTATTTTCAGAAATATATCACTGCTGCCGCAATTCTAGAAGCCCTAATTTTGTCTTGAAGCCCAAGTCATTCTACTACTATAAATACGAAGGCAAGCATATGGTTTCAAGCATCTAAAATCGTGTTCTTACAAAGCGTGTGTTTTAGGGATTTTAGAGTGTTAATTGTGAGCCTTTCTTGTATCTCATTGATGCAAGCTTAGGACCTGAGTTTATTGAGTTGTAAGTGTGAACTTCTCCTAAGCTTTGAAGTACGGAGATTGTTCTATTGTGTTGTGTGGTTTACTCGCAAGCTTTTAAGCAAGAGTGAATCCTAGTTTCTTAGGAGTGTGTCTCCACCTGTTGTGTTTGTAGAATTGAATAGCAGCGCTGTCTGTGTTGCTAAGGTGGGAATTGGGACGGGGTCTCACATCTAGGAGTTCCTAGGTAGAAGGGTCATTGGGTAGTGATTAAGTGAGAAGTTGTAAACGGGTGAGTTTAGCTTCGAAGTAATACTGCTGATAGTGGACTTCATTCCTGGATTGGTATCCCCCAGAGTAGGCTTTAGGCTGAACTGGGTTAACAACTCTCGTGTGTTATTTACTTTACTGTTTGTATTGTTTTATGTTATTTGTTCTGTTTATAAGACAAGTGTTGGCGCACCAGTGACAACATCTGTCTACAACAGACAAGTGTTGCTACACCTTGAGCAACACCTGTCCACTGCGTGCCAGGAATTTCAAAATCAACCATTTGCAAGAAGAAGGCCATTAAAACACAAAAAAAAAAAAAAAAAAAGCTCTTGCAAGAAGCATACCCGAAGCCTTCATAAAAAACAAATTTCCTCTCAAAATAAAAAATAATAATTCATAACTTTTTTTTTAATGGCAATAATAATTCATAACTGAAAGAATGATACTAGTAGACTAGTAGTTAAATATTAAATCAACCACTTGCAAGAAGCACACACGAAGGCCGAAGCACTAAAAATCTGGAAGTTGTATATAAAGGACCAACCTTAACTCACATTTTCTCAAATCCGAAACAGCAATATTAGTACTAAACAATGAAAATGAGAACCCAAAAAACCTTTATGTTCCTCTTGTTACTATCTTTTCTATTTGCAGATTATGTCTCTGCTGCTGGATTCGGCAATCTTGCTAAAACCATATATAATCTCTCGATTCAAACAAGCTGATTGGAAAGAAATTGGCCAGAAAACTCGAGAGAATACAAATGACTTGGTCAGAGATGCAATAGAATTAATACATTCAGGCTGTTTTTCCGACATTCCGAAACCAATAACTGTAGCAAAATTTGTGGATGCATACAAAAAGGCAAAAACAAAGACAGATGAATGGTGATTGTAAGTAATTGTAAGTTAATGGTGCAAATTTGAAACAAGTTCACCATACACAAATTTGTTTTAATCGTTGGATTAAGAAGTCTCATCATATTGGATCAAATGAGATGTGATGTTACATATTAATTCAATGTTGAGACTTATTGATTTAATGATGATCACAAACTTGTGCATCGTGAAAGACTTGTCTCAATTCTCCATATCGAATAAAGCTTATAAAATAATCTATAAATGTTGTGTGTAATAATAAGAATGTAAAAGATTTAATTTTTTCGCATGGTGATGTCAATGTTTCAATTGATAATTACTTATGTGAGAAATTTTAATTTTACTGAATTTGTAATGTAATTTCTTTGGGCCAGTCGGTGTCTTATCTGGTAGTCTGAATGTTGACGGGTGTCTTTCTGATTATGGGATTAAGAGGTAGATCTGTTTATGTGGTGTTTATTTTCGGTGTTCCGTATATATACGACACCTCTATTATGTAATTCCTCTTTTACTGATCTCTGTTCGTCTTGTACGGAGATTTGATTAATAATATATTTTCCGTTAAAAAAATTGTACTGAGAGAATATTTTGGTTTTCCAAGATTAGGACAGAGCTAATTTAAATTTCAAACTTGAGTTGAAATAGAAGGAGAAAACAAGTTGAAAAAGAAAGCAAAGGAAATTTTTTTTTTCCAAGTAAAAGAGATGAGAAGTAAAAGTAGAAGAAATGAAGAAGTAAAAGATAAAAAAAATAATTAAAAATGAATATATATATTGATAAAATAAAATATTAAAATGACCATTTTTTCCCCAATAAATTGATTTTAATAGTACTGTATCGTCATTTTGTCAAAAAAAATAATAATAGTGTATCGTCATTTTAATTGTCAATTTTTTTGTTAATATATATAAATGCTAATTTCCCATTCATCTTAACTCAAGTTTATCACTTAATTAATCAACATTCATCAATATAAAGAAAAAAAAAATTAGGAATAGAGAATTCATACCAAAGTTGGAATAGTGGTATTTATTTTTATTTCAAACATTGAGATCAATAACATTGATGAACTTGATAATGGTGCGGAAAGAGAGAGATTCGAATAACTTATACTCCGTAATTTACTAGTAAGATCATATAAGAGATTTCTGGATTAACTTATAATTTACTAGTTACATCATCACATGCATATATAAGAGATTTCTGGATTTTTGATACACACTTGTATCATTGTTGGAACAAAGTTCACTTTGGACATTGATGTGTGAATTGAAAATAAAATTGTTAAGTCTCATATCGGGTACTAGAGCATACTAGTATGTATATGATACTAATGTATCATACTAATGTGTATTTAGTTACAATATATGTGTTACAATATACTCCCTCCGTCCCTTAATATAAGCTCCTATTGGGGTTTTTCACGCATATTAAGAAAAGTTGGTAGTGTAATAAATGTGTATTTTTTGAGTATTACAATTACTAAATTGTCCTTGGTGAAAAAATGTATTTATAGTTGACTTTTCGGATTTCAATGTAAAGTAGGGTTATGTTTGGAAAAGTAATAATAAATGTGTCTAGGCAATTGAAAAGTGACTTATATTTAGGAACAAAATTTTACTTTGAAAGGTGCTTATAATTAGGGACGGAGCGAGTAAGTGTTAAGCCATTGTGAAAAAAATTCAACCTCAATTAACAATAACACCACATGAGAGTGGAGGCTGTAAGAGATATTTCCAAAATATATAAACTTGGAAATAAACATTGTTTTACTGGTTATATAATTATGGTTGAGAAATATATTAGAACTATTAAATTGGCCTAATGGTTGTGCGTTGAAGGAATGAATTGGAGGAACATGGTTCGATTCTTGCCTCTTGCTGTTTTGCGTTTTTATTGTCAATAAATTTGAATTATCATGTTTCAAATTTTTAGCAAAAACGGTTGAGGCAGGAGTTGAACATGGATCAGTTTGTTGAAGGTTACACACACACACCAATAGACTAAAGCAACAATTACTGATATATTTTGAATTGTAACCACTAATAACAGTTATTTGGGAGAAGTTATTCTCTTGATCAAATATGGTTATCTCTCTACAAATAGAGAAAGTTGGAAACAGTAAACATAAGAAAACTGACATAATCAAACCAAATTCTCTCCCACTTACATTTTCTTCTAAATCATCCTTCACTTCATTAATGCATGAGTGAATAGTTGGAATCATATTTTTGTAAAATGTTATCAAAGATATGCTCTTTGTGTTAGTGCAAACCACTACAAGGTGATCAAAGTATCCTGCAGGGTATTCTCCGTACATCCCAATTGCATCCAATACACATTATTGGTGGGAGCGAATAGAACCTAAAGGTTAGTGTGAAAACACGCTTTGAATCTTTACGTGCATCCATCATTGACATCTTCTTTGTTCAAGTGTTGCAGTATCTTCCCCAAAAAAATCTCCAACAATCTTTAGGTTCTATTTTTCTTAATCAATGGCTGCATCACTCAAATAAATGACTTCTGATTTTGTGAAATTGGAGAGGTTTGATGGAGGCCATTTTAACCGATGGCAGAAAAAGATGAAATTCCTTCTCACAACCTTGAAAGTGGTGTATGTTCTGAATACCACAAGACCAACAGAGAGGGAAAACACTACAAGAAAACATGAAAATATTGACCAAACTTATTGAGGGCTAAAAGCCCTCAGTAATGTATTTTTAAGTTACTGAAGGCTCAAATCCGTAAATAATGCATTATCCCTCCTTGAAAAACGAAAAACGTCAGATTGGGCATTAGTGGCGGCTAGGGGCCGTCAGTAATGCATGAAAAGTTGTTGCCAATTACGACGGCTACAGGCCGTCAGTAATTCATGTTGACCGTTGAACATTATTGGCGAGGGAGGGCCGCCAGTAATGCTTGCACGCGTTACGACGAGGAATGAAAGAATTGCTGAAACAAGAGACAGACAGAAGTGGGAAAATGATGATTACATCTGCATGGGCCACATTCTCAATGGATTATCAGACTCACTCTTTGACATCTACCAAAGTAGCGGTTCTGCAAAGGAACTATGGGAGAAATTGGAAACAAGATATATGTTGGAAGACGCTACCAGTAAGAAATTTCTTGTCTCTCAATTTAATAATTATAACATGGTAGACTCTAGACCAGTGATGGAACAATTATATGAACTTGAACGAATTCTTAACAACTTTAAGCAACATAAAATGCATATGGATGAAACAATCATTGTTTCTTCCATAATAGATAAACTTCCTCCATCATGGAAATATTTTAAAAAGTCCTTGAAACATAAGAAAGAAGACATTTCTCTTGAGCAGTTAGGAAATCACCTTCGTCTTGAAGAAGAGTATCGTAAACAGGATGATACTAAGAATCAAAATGCTCATGAGAAGGTATATGTTTTAGTGGATGGAAAGTCTAGTAAATCCAAGGATAATATGGATATAGATGGAGAAAATGTTCATGACAACAACAATGGACATGGACAAAAGAAAAGAAAGAGAGGAAGTTGCTTCCATTGTGGTAAACCGGGACATTTCAAGAGTGAATGTAAGTTCTTGAAAAAGTTGAACAAAGAGAAGAACTCTAGTGCACAAGAGGATCATCTTGTTGCATAGAAGTCACTTCTGGAAATTTCTCACCCTTAAGAATATATAATATGTACCCGATGATGGGAATGTTGTAATTTAAGTGTGTTTGCTTATAACTAGTTATGAATTTGAAATTTGGTTTGTATAACTTATTGTGTGTAGTGCTTTATAACATGATGATACTGTGATCTATATTTATATTATTGTGTTTGTATGATTATTATAGATATCGATGTCTAATTCTCATGAATTCCTATAAGCATGAATTGTTGATTTTACTTCTAATAAGACTGTTTGATTAGACGAGTAAGAAGAGTTTAAAGTACTTGAATCACTGTTTCCAAATTTTTATTTCAAATGCAGTACATGAATTTTAACTAATTACTTGGTTTAAAATGTCATGATTGTTATAGTAGTATACTGATATGTGTCTATTAATAGCAATGTTCATAGTTTGATAATTTTGAAAAAGTGATATATAGCATGATATCGAAAACCACCAGAGGTTGTTTAATACAATGCATTTTCATGATGCCAGACATGCTCAGTGTGTGGAGACTATAAAATTTAAGTTATTATGATTGCTAATGTTAATAATTTTCATGTTTAATGCATGTGTATGATAAGCAATATGACATGTGACTCATAATTTGTTATTTTAAGATTATGGTTATTGTTGATCATTGGAAATTTGATGATCATTATTATACATGTTTTATATTTTGAATAAATGATATTCGGTGAATGTTAAAACGAAAGTGAAAACTTTAAATCGTAATGCTTGTTATTAAATGGTTTAGTTTAATAACAAAGGTGAAATGATTTAAAATGAGTTTGTATAAAATACAAAGTAATTGAATGACTCAAAGTCATGGATTTGTGATAGTTGGTTAAACTATCAAGAATATATAAAAGGCATAGCTATGAAAGTGATTGAATATTCAAAATTATTTAAGTGAAAAAACTTGCAATTATTTGACGAAATGATTGACAAGAAACTTGTGCATCGCGAAAAACTTGTCTCAATTCTCCATATCGGATAAAGCTTATAAAATAATCTATAAATGTTGTGTGTAATAATAAGAATGTAAAAGATTTAATTTTTTCGCATGGTGATGTCAATGTTTCAATTGATAATTACTTATGTGAGAAATTTTAATTTTACTGAATTTGTAATGTAATTTCTTTGGGCCAGTCGGTGTCTTATCTGGTAGTCTGAATGTTGACGGGTGTCTTTCTGATTATGGGATTAGGAGGTAGATCTGTTTATGTGGTGTTTATTTTCGGTGTTCCGTATATATACGACACCTCTATTATGTAATTTCTCTTTTACTAATATATGTTCGTCTTGTACAGAAATTTGATTAATAATATATTTTCCGTTAAAAGAAATTGTACTGAGAGAATATTTTGGTTTTCCAAAATTAGGACAGAGCTAATTTAAATTTCAAACTTGAGTTGAAATAGAAGGAGAAAACAAGTTGAAAAAGAAAGCAGAGGAAATTTTTTTTTAGAAAGTAAAAGAGATGAGAAGTAAAAGTAGAAGAAATGAAGAAGTAAAAGATAAAAAAATAATTAAAAATTAATATATATTGATAAAATAAAATATTAAAATGACCCATTTTTCCCCAATAAATTCATTTTAATAGTACTATATCGTCATTTTGTCAAAAAAAAAAAATAGTGTATCGTCATTTTAATTGTCAATTTTTTTGTTAATATATATAAACGCTAATTTCCCATTCATCTAGTTAACTCAAGTTTATCACTTAATTAATCAACATTCATCAATATAAAGAAAATAAATTAGGAATAGAGAATTCATACCAAAGTTGGAATAGTGGTATTTATTTTTATTTCAAACATTGAGATCGGTAACATTGATGAACTTGATAAGAGTGCGGAAAGAGAGAGATTCAAATAACTTATACTTCGTAATTTACTAGTAAGATCATAAGAGATTTCTGGATTAACTTATAATTTACTAGTTACATCATCACATGCATATAATTTACTAGTTACATCATCACACTTGTATCATTGTTGGAACAAAGTTCACTTTGGATATTGATGTGTGAATTGAAAATAAAATTGTTGAGTCTGGTACTAGAACATACTAGTATATATATCATACTAATGTATATTTGGGAAAAATAAATAATAAATAAATGAGATGTTTAATCTCACTAATGTGAGAGTTCATTATATAATTTATTTATTCTTTTTAGTTACAATATATGTGTTACAATATACTCCCTCCGTCCCTTAATATAAGCTCTCATTAGGGTTTTTCACGCATATTAAAAAAAGTTGGTAGTGTAATAAATGTGTATTTTTTTAGTATTATAATTACTAAATGTTTCTAGGCAATTGAAAAGGGACTTATATTTAGGAACAAAATTTTACTTTGAAAGTTGCTTATAATTAGGAACGGAGCGAGTAAGTGTTAAGCCATTGTGAGAAAAATTCAACCTGCGAGTAAGTGTTAAGCCATTGTGAGAAAAATTCAACCTCAATTAACAATAACACCACATGAGAGTGGAGGCTCACAAAATGAAAAAATAGAAGATCAATTACACTGATAAATGGTGTGAAGTTGATGTTGGCAAATTTTTGGTGATGCACTCACGAAGCTTAACATGGCAAATAGGTAGATTGTAGACACAACCTAAAAACCCAATTTGCCCAATCAATTCCGATCTTACTTGCAAATAAGCTTAACATGGTATACTTCTCATCCTTGTTCTGTTTGGATGCATGGCTAATGATTTAAGAAACTGAATTTTGAAATCATGCTTTATATCATTCAGTTCATATATATATTGACTAATTGAATAGGTCATGTTTTTTCATACAGCTTATTGCTAATTAATATAAAATCACTTGTTATTGTTTGATTTTATCAACTCATGGTTTTCTTTGTGTTAAAGAAGTGATACTCTAGCAAGTAGCAACACCAGCCAAACTCCAAAACCATATAATTAAAGTAACACAATTAAGACTCTGCAAAAGCCTCAAATACAGACACATAGCTCACAAACAGATTAGAATGCCACCCATGAATTGGTACTTGTTAGATATCTACAACTCAAAGTTCTATCCTTGAATAAGCTTCCAAAGTAAAAGTCAAATGTGAAAGTTTCTAATTATACAGAAGTCCTCTTTTATTGGTATGCATTCAATCAATGTCCAAAGTCTAGCTAGAAGATCAAACAAGTTCAATTTTTAATTCTCCAAATGATTATTCATATAAGAACTTTGAGAAGAATCCACAAAACAAGTTTCTTACCAAGTATATTTCCTTTACTTAAACATGTTCCTTACAAAATCAACTTTGCTCACTACTAGAAAAAAATTCATTTGGGATGGAAAAATCTGTCACACAATAGTTGAAAATTCCGTCCCAAAATAGGATTTTATTTATTTTTTCACTTTTAACGCTATAAAAAATGGTGAGCACTCCGGTACACATCTTATGTAGACGTGTACCGGTACACTGTTAAGGTGTATAATTTTAATTGGTCTACATGTAATAATAATTTAACATGTCATTTCAAGATTTCTTTAAATAGAAACATCCTAAATTACTTTTTTAAATCACAAAAATTTTAAAATGGAAATTGAAGAAATTTCCTAAATTGCCTTTTGTAAAAAAAAAAAGAGATGGGATTTTTAATTTACAAAAATTTCTAAATGGTTTTTTATTTTTACAAAAGGGTTTTTTTTTTGTGAAATTGACAAAAAGGTTTTAATATGTGTGTTTTTTTGCTTTTCATTAATTTCTATTATTTTTTATACTTATAGCATCACTTGTTTTGAAGCATTTGTTTCAATTTCTCGTAAAGTTCATATTTTTATTTTATATATGCAATTTCGAGGGTTTTCAATTTCCGGCGGTTGGATTTTTTTTGTTTTAGGTTGTGGGTATCATTCTTCTCTTTCTTGCATCAAGAAATTCTTACTAGATACCCCCTCCGATCCTATATATAAGAAAAAGTTTATTTTTAAATTCAATGTAAAGTTAATGTATCTAGACTATAATGTTATCTAGATATATCAATTTTACGATGAATCTAAAAAATAAACTTTTTCTTATATATAGGATCGGATGAAATAACATTTTCCTTTAGGGTATGGTTGGTTCGAAGTAGATGGAAGGAAGGAGAGGTGAGGAAATATTTGTAATGAAGAGTAAATTTGGTAGAAACTCTCAAATATCTCAAATGTTGTATATTTTTTAAAAAACTCTCAAATATTATATATACGGTACTTTTTTTTTTTCCTGAAAACTCTCTCAAATATATATTTTTTTTTTGTAGAAACTCTCAAATATTTTTTTTTGTACAATATTTGAGATATTTGAGAATTTCTACCAAAATTACCCTTAACTAAAAATATTCCTTCCAATTTTTTTATTTTTTAATCATACAAACTTAACGTCTTTCATTAACTAGTAAATGTTCAATACATAAGGGAATAATCTCAAATCTACGGAAACTAGCCCAAGAATTGGCCGCCCGAGCAAGTGAATGAGAAACTATATTCGCTTGTCTCCTAACAAACTTCACTTCAAAGTTTATACACGATAACATAATTTGGATAATATCAGCAACAATTAAACTAAATTCCGATTTACCACTACGTCTCGTTCGAATAGCTTCAGTCAACACCTGCGAGTCGCTTTCAAATTGAACCATATCAAGACCTCTATTAGGTAAATGAATATTTTTCCGATATATTAGATCATTAAATTATTAGGTAATCGAATATTTTTCCGAAAGAAATCATTTTTTATCATTTAAAATATTATAATAACTAAATACTATTTATCAAAATTATAAATAAAATAAAATTTTTATCACTCATAATAGTCAATATTGATTTTTTTTATGAAAAAATGTAAAAACGTTTGTGTATTGCTTATAAAATATTGAAATTGTGTCTTTTCTTATGAAATTGTTATCTTTGAAATACAATAATCGGCAAATAATTTTTTTATTTAATAAATAATTATTAATTAAGTAATTAATTGATCTAATGTACCGGTATGATTAAATAATTTATTAGAAAATTGAGGTTTTCATGTAGTATGTGATTCTTAAAAAAAAAAAAATAGTAATTCTACCAACTATGATTAAGGGTGCGTTTGATCTGCTAAACATAATTTAAAAAGGCAGTTATGGTATCCCACCTAGCCATTTCACCATTTTTATCATTTGAGTTAAAATTTGTAAAAAAAAAATTACACTCCTATATTTTATTGTTGTTGTTTTGTCTATATTTAGTTTAAACAAATTTAGAGTTAAATATACTTTTGATCTATATATAATTTTCCAGAATTTTATTTTTTATCTACAAAGAATTTTGTTTTTGAACTTTGAGGTGAAGTTTGTAACGCCCCAAAAATTAGAATTCATTTTATTTAATTATTTAGTTGTTGTGGTGTTGATTGACGATATTTATTTAATTATTTGGGGTGACGAATAATTTATTTAATTATTTTGTGTGGTGAATAATTAAGTAATTGATAAATAAAAAAATAATGATGTTGCTAAATAAAAATTAAAAGAAGTAGAAAGTTATATATTGAGGTGTTGAGAGCATATGGGGGGTGTAGATGGAAAAATAGTAGAGATGAGAATAATGGAGAATAAATATAATTTTAATTCTCATCAAACCAATTTATTTGCAATAATATCATGGTCCTTTGGCATTATTTTAGAGGAGAAGGAATAGACAACATTTTGAATGCATACAACAGAACAAACACAAAACAAAAATAGTGCTAGTGAGTGAGAGAAGAGAAAGAGCTCATGGGAGAGTGAAGAGAAGCAAAGGAATGAAAAGCTTAACCTCAATTTAGGGAGTTCACTACAATCGAAGTAAGGGAGCTTTATATACTCTTGAAATTCTGAATTCAATAGGCATATTTGCTATATTCATTATGTGTGCTTTAAGTTGTTGTTCTCCTCTTTTCCTTGTTCATGATGTTGTGATGTTTGAGTTTTGTATACATGACGTTGTGTTTTGATTCTATCATTGCACCTTAGATTCGTGTTTGAAATATGTGTTGGCCATCCTTTTGAATCTTATATTATGATGATTGAAGTTGTGAGTTGTTGGTTGATTAAAAGTTCGTATTCTATTGTTGGGTAAATAAAACCATAGATTGATGTTGTTCTTAAGAATTCAAATAATGGAGTTTATGGGATTTTGATGTTGATTAAAAAGGAAACAATTTTAAAACGTGTTAAGCATCTAAAACAATCATGGGGTTTTTCCGAGTCAAAAGAATGTCAAAACCGAAGTCCTTGAATGCCCATCAATGGAGTTTTTGTCAAATTTTCGTATGAACCTTTTGCTATTTAAAACGCGTGATTCAATTGCCGAAACTTAAAAATAATGCAATGAATCCTTTAAAAATTGAATGACGATCAAAACGGTATAAAGAACATCGAATTCCGTTAAGAAACGAGGGAGATACGTCCGGGTCGGGTAACCGGGTCAAACTACCCGTTTTGCAGAAAAGTGGGTGAGGAAGAAGATGAATAGTAGATCCAGGCCACGCCCACTCTCACCCACGGCGAGTGGAGGCGCGTGAAGCATCTAGGGTACTTCAATTGTCTTCGTTCTTTTTACTATAAAATAGTAAATAATATTACGAGAATTTTGGTATAACTTTGGTAATTTTTGGACACCTGTAGCTATTTTTAATTAATTATATGAGGTAAAAAGGTGATTAAAAATATTATAATTTTATAAAAGTTTCCCAAAAATTTATGTAGAGTATTTTAAATATTTTGGAACCCTCTGGTGTACCTCACTCTCCCTGGTTTTATATGCTATTAAGATTTGAATTTATTTCTTAATTTTTATTAATTAAATTGACTTAAAATCCATATTTTTCGTCGGTAAACTAAATCAAGATGATTTGGGTTATGAGTACTGTTAAAAAGGAGTAATAGGTTGTTGTTTTGGAGAGGAGTGAATGATTAATTGAGTTATGAAGTTTTAGTTGGTGTTGTAATCGAAGTTGCTAATAATTGTTGTGTATCGGTGTTGTTTTAAGTCGTTGCTCGTTGATAGTAATTGTGTTGTTTGAATTGTCGTTTCGTTCAATAATGATGTTGACTTACGTGGTTATAACGATGTTGAATTATCTATTTTAATGATGTTGGAGTTGTGCAGAAATTATGATGTTGTATTTGTTATTGCTTATGGACATTGTTTATTGATGTTGTTATAATGATGATGAAGTTGTCTATCGAAGTTGTTAAATGATGTTGCCTATTGACGTTGCTTATCATAACATGACATGCATTCATTCATATGTTTAATGACGTTGCTTATTGAAGTTGTATAAATGATGATGAAAATGACGTTGCCTAATGAAGTTGAAAATGACGTTGCTTATAATGATGTTGATCCTCTATGATGTAAAACTAGAAATGACATTGCAATTGGTACCACATGCATGTAGCGAGTCTAGGCGCATTGCATGCATTTTAATTATATTTATTTATTTAAATGATGTTGTTTATTTCTCTTTATTTAATTGTTAATTGATGATTGTGGTTGACTGATGAATGCGCGCGGCCATCCGCTTAGGTGGTCTTGTTGTTGTTTATGATGTTGGTAATTATTACGTTGTTTTAATTCAGTTACTTTCTTGATGTATTGTCACTCACCTTTGCATTCCCCCTTCTGGCTTGGCCCTACGGTGTGCAACCGTAGATTTTCAGGTAGGAGATGAATCATAGCTGATGTGTTCGGATAGCTGTTGCTTTGCTATTTAATTGGAGTCGCTCTGTTAGGATGTTGTTGGGGAGAAACTTTATTTAATTATGCTGCTAAATTTTTATAACAATTGGACTATGTCATTTGATTCAGTATTTTCAATTCGGACTTTGAAACTTATATTATTTTTGTATTTTCCGCTGCATGATTTTTAATCATTTGAAGAATTATTTAATTGGAGTAAGTGTGACATCCTTATTAAATAAATGAAATTAACTTTTTCGAAAATAAAATAAAGGGGTAAATTAAGGGTGTTATAAAGTTCCTCGCCCAATAGTACAGAATGATTGCAACATGTGGGGTGCTAGAATCAAGGAAGGTCACTTGTCACTTGTTTAATCCGGATCTGGATTTCCTGCAGTGCAATTTGCACGCAGTTTTACGCTGTTTTGGATTTCGACCGTTAGATTAAAATCAAACGGCTCAGATTATATATTAATAAAATTAGCTGTTTGTAATCTAAACAATTCATTTATGATCGGATGACTGAGATTCGAAACTGCGTAAAACATTTACTGCACCAAATCCTGTTCCGTTTAATCGATACGTGAGATTAAGGTTTCATGTGGGACAATTGGCATTGGTTGAAAAGATCATGTTACACTTGTCACTTGACCATTGGATTTGAAACATTATGGTTTCATAAGGTTAATTTGTCACATGACTATCGGATTATATGTATGATATGATAGGGTTACACATGTCACTTCATCATTGGATATAGGAGATTATGGGTTTATTCACCACAATTACAAAAAAAAAAAATATTAACCAAAATATTAAAGCTTTAGATATAAAAAAATTTTAAATAGAATCAAGGAAAAATTTATGTACACCTTATAGTGGAAAAAATTTACAAGGTTGTGAGATTATAAAGTCGAAGGTAACTCGAACAAAATCTAAACATAAAATTTGAGTTTAACGTGCATGAACAATTTTGAACACAAGGGAAGTAGGAATTGTTTAGCACTAGTTTAGAAAGCATTAGAAGCAAGTGTTGGTATAAGATTGCATATCTTTTGTTGGCAAGAAGCACATCTCTTCTAGCTAGTATAGGTTGAAATTTTATGTTACTTATTCCTTTTGCTAATTCTAATTAAATATTTAGTAGCAAATGAAAACTAATTTAGTAGCAAATGAAAATTTATGTTACTTATGCCGTTTGCGGATTTTTTCATAGAAACTTCTAAGGCCAATGTCTCTTAGGTAGAAAATCATAACAAGTTCCAAGGAAGACATAGAACCAATAGAATTCATGGAGGAGGAATGATTGCATGAAGAATTTTGTGAAGCAAATCATAGCAAGTTCCAAGAAATCATGCAACCAATGATAAATTCCAAAGGAAACATGCAACCAATAGGATTCATTGAGGAATAATTGCATGATACGATGATAGAAGAATTTTGTGAAGGACATGATAACAAGTTCCTAGAGTACATGCAACCAATAGAATTGATAAAAAAGTCATGATTGTGACAATAGAATTCCTAGAAATGAAATTATTGCATCATGTGGGATACAAATGAAACACTTGTCACTTGCGCATTGCCATTATATTGCAAAGATGATGTGTGTCACTTAGATATTGATCAAGCATACATTAGAGTTTCTATTTAAAAAAATGCTACATAGGAAAACATATACACTATAATTACATAAAAGAAAATTTAAAATATAATTTGTTATTAACCATAGTTACAATGATAGTAAAATTAATATTAAATATTACTAGAACAAAAAACAAAGTTGAAAGATTGTGCAAGTATAAATTACAAAATACAAATTGACCCTTGTATTAATATATGAATATACAGTGGTGGAACTAGGGGGTGGCTGTGGGTGGCAGAGGAGGCTCGCAGGCATATGCGAGATGTGTGACGGCATAGGGCCTCAAAATTTTGAGGGCCTCAACTCAAAATTTTGAGGTCCTATAATATTATTTATAAATTATTTATATCTATAAAATATCAGATGTATATTAATAGATTAATTTTTAAGCCCTAAAATAATATTATAATATTATTTATATATTGTTAATGTTCATAAATATCATGAGTATCAATATATTAGTTATCTATACCCGTAAGTATAGTTCTAGTCCATTTTAATCTTTGCATAAAATTTAATCTTAGATTATGATGTTCCTTTTTGACGTTATATTCAAAGATAATTATTTGGTATTTCTTGTTCCATTTAATTTAATGTAAGATTTAATATTGATAATTTATATGTTTACAAGAATGTTTTTTTTTATATTATATGCAATTTAAATCGATAATTTTTTAATTTTTTTTTATTAAGGGGCCACTTTTATATTTTGCACATAGCCTCATAAAACTCGGAGACGCCCCTGGTGGGTGGCCACAACCACCCACGGAAAAATAAGAAATTACTGTTATACCCTTGGTAGTTTTCTTAAATTACAAATGTATATTATATATATTTGATTTGGAAAACAATTATCAAAAGTGCGTACGCCGAGTGGATAAAAATGGCGCCCAACACTAAGGGTCCGTTTGGTGCACAGGATAAGAGACAGGATATGATAATTGTATCATATCCTGCCGCAATCCAGTGTTTGGTGATACAGCCGGATATGATAAGTTAATCCTGAAGCTTATCTTATCCTGTCTCTCTAGTTATAATTCTTATCCTGAATTTGAGTTGGGTTACCAGCAGGATAGGATAAGAAGAAAAAAAAATTACTGATTTATTTTATAAAATATTTTTTAAAATACATAAAATAAAATTAATAAAATATAAATAATTAAATAATTAATTTTTAAATATATATGTGATTTTCTCACAGGGATAATTTTGTAATTTATATATTCTAAAAAATCAAAATTTTACTAAAATTACAATATTTTAAAGTAAAATGATTATTAAAAAATTGACAAATAGGGATATTAACTTAAATTTTATAAAAAATTAAATATAATTCTTTTGCAATAGTAGTTTTATTATTTACGTATGAGATATATCATATATTTATTTGGCTTATCTAACATGTATATATTATTGAGTTATTTATTTGATCATGATTCATATAAAAAATTAAACTTGATTATTTTCTCATGATTTTTATTTTAAATTATATAAAGTTATTTGATTACTTATTTATATTTTTTATTTATAAAATTCAAAGTATAACAAAATAATTTTTAAAAAATAATAATTGTTTTACAAGAGTAATTTTGTCAATTAAATATGTTATATATCTTATCATATTATTATGAGAAAGTATGTATTAAAAACAAAATATAATAGTTATCATGTTTGTTATCCTGTGTGCACCAAACATAGGATATGATAACTGAGTATAACTGTTATCCTGTTGTTATCATATCCTATCCTTATCCTTTTTTATATCCTATCCTGTCACTATGCTATCCTGCGCACCAAACAGGCCTAAGAGTTCCTGAGTTTGACTCTTGGTGAGCAGCTTTTCTTTGTGTTTTTTTCTTTCTTTTTTTAAAGTTTCAAGCCATTATTAACAAGGAAATTTTCCTATAAAAAGTTAACTAGTATAACTTACCCGTGCATTCGCACGGGTTAATGCTCAATGAAAAATATAAGATCATTTTTTTGACGCATTAAAAATATGAATTATTAAAATTTTAATATTTTTTGATTTTTTTAATTATTTGTAAAATTAATTTTATATTTAATGTAATAATTTATTTAAATATGATAAATGATACAAATTTTGAATATTTAAGAGAGGAATGACGGAATAGAGAGTGATAGTGATACTCGACTCTCCGTTTCCAACTCACATGTTATAACATCATAAAAAAAATTAAATAATTAAATTCTATATTATTTTGTAGATGAAGGTCAACATACTTTCTTTTTTTTTGTTAATATATTATTGTACATTTTATGTTTTATGTAAATCAAGATGTATTTATTATTTTGATAAATTCAATTTCTTTTAGCACATTTTACACTTATTTTGCTATACGAAAAATATAATGAACAAATATACAGATAAACATGGTGAAATGTTCGAATATACAGAAAAAAATATTTTTTGCTTAATACTTCCATGTAGGTTATTTTTTTTATCAATAACCCCCACATAATGATATTTTATTTGCTACAAATCACCATGTATATTTGAATTTGAGTTAATTCCTTTTTAATTTATTTTTAATAGGTGCATTAAATACGATTTATAAATAATTGAGAAATGATTGAATTTCGAAATTAGCCAAAGGTCAAGTAAAATGTAGGAAATAAATGTTAATTTGGGAAATAATAATTACAATACATTAAGAGGATAAGATCAAAATCAACCAAAATTATGAACATCTTCTCAAATCAACATTTATTTCCTATATTTTACTTGACCATAAAATTTAACAACTCAGTCCCTGTTAATTTAATGGATAATGATAAATATCGCGAAAGCGAATGAATCACGAATGATATGGCACTTTCATTTTGGACCCACTTGCATAATTAATGGATTCATTATCTCTCTTCAAGTGTTTTGTTTCTTCTTCACTTAACTTATTCTTAATATTGCAGAAGAAATATTAAACTAACTTTACTGATTATTTGATGCTATTTGACTGTTTCTACACCTCTCTCGTCTCTCAGAACCCACCCTCCGCGTCTTCCCTTCATCTTCCTTTGGCAAACAAAAAAAACTTGCTACTCTTTCCCTTTTGTTCACTAACTCCTCCGCACTTGCATCATCTACAACAACGACACTAAGTCCATTCCTCCCTCCTTTGACGTCGCTCTCTCCCGGGCCTGAATCTTACACGTGTTTCTTCGCCATCCTTTAAACTCCCGGACATTCCTATCGTCTCTTCCATCGAGCTATTTTATTTCCAGTCGACTCTGCTTCCTATAATTCTCCTCACCCTTCACCGGAGAAAAATAGACCTCTAATTAAAAATTCAAATAGAATTAATTCATTGCATAATGCCTCAAAGCAGTTTGATGAGCCAATTTAGAGAAGAAATTTGATGAGTCAAGAATTTTGCTCTGTTCCTGTTAGAGCTTCACACATGAAAAAACAGAGGCAAGATGGATCCAATATTTTTTATTAATTTTTGAGATGATAAAAAAGAGGTCCACAGCTGTCAAAAAGAAGAACTCCACGTTTTCAAACAAAAGAAGCGACACGCTTAAAAGATGAGAGAAGGCCACGTGCTTCGTGAAAATTTCGCTGCATATAGTAGCACTCTAATTTTATACTACCATTTCTCAAAATTTAACATTTTCCTACATTTTACTTGACCATAATAACTGAGTTGTTAATTTTATGGATAAGTGTCCCTGTGAAACTCAGTCCGATATAATTCATGGTTTGGATTTAAGAAATAAAATAATTGAAATACTTTAATACTCTGTGTGATTGAATTTTAAGGAACAAATCCATGCTTTAGCATAATTAACGGCAAAATCCTATTTTTTTTCTCGTTGAAATAAATTAGAGAGCTTTTTTTTTATAGAATTAATGAATAAGAGAATTACTCTTGCTTCTACGTGTCCTCAATATATTATTAAAATGTACTCAAAATAGTGAAAATTATCTTTAGGTTCAGTTCATATTAGGATTTTCCTCAATATATTATCTTTCACTTAAAAATAGCGAATACTTATGTAGAACTAATGATCTAGCGAACTTCTTAATAGATAGCATAATAAGGAATATTATGAACCTTTTACATGATTCTGAAACCAACAAATTAAATGACTAACTCACTACAATAACAATTAAAAATAACATGAAGCAAATTACAAATTATAACGAAACTGTTCTTAATATTGATAACTTTGCAACAACTTCAGAAACGCACTATCAACAAAATGGCAACGACCCAAAGAGAAAAAAATTAGAATTTAAAGAAAACTTTTGAAAAACTCAACCGTGATTCAAAATTAGTGTGAGATGTGTGAGAATCAAGAGCACTATTTATAGCTAAAAATATAAGAGATCAAAATAATTACCCCCAAAATAATTACCCCTTTATTTTATGCATGTTGTAAACCTAAAAAAGTAATTGTGGATTAATACTCATCAATTTATACAATTGAATTTAGAATTAGAAACAAAATCACACAAATTGAAAGCCACAAATGAACAATAATGTACCATTCAATCACATATTAATTATTTTCGTTTTTTCTTATCTCCATAGGATTATGCCTTATTAATATTAATATTATAATTAATATTATACTATTATAATATTATATTAATTATATTAATTTATTTTATTTTATTTGTTGGAAATGGATACATTTTATGTTATTTACAACATCATTTAAATATTATTGAAAAATAAACATTTTTTTTATTTAAAAGTAAATTTTGAATTTTAATTTTTATGAAAAAAATCAAATGTGAATAAAAGGATTATAAAAATGGATTGGTCAAAAAAATATATAATAAAAATAATTCATAATGATTGTAAAGAGAAATTAAAAAGAATTGGTAATGTGATTAAAAAAAATTAAAATGTATTCAATTGTTTCCTTTTGAATGATTATTTTTGAATTAGCATTAAATTTTGATTGAGAATGACACCAAAAAAAAATTCCTTATATGAGTACATAATTTCTATTGAAGTTCTCAAAAATTGTCACGTAGGAAAACATGCTCTCACAAGTTGCCACATAGATTATGATAAATGAGAGGATGCCACATATGAAAGTGATCAAGAGAGAGAAACTCCTAAACATATAAATAATAGATTTCCATTTGTATATATCAATGCAAAATTTCTATTTTTTTCTTCTAAAAAGGACACCTATTTTTAATTAAAAATACAGATTTTCTTTTTAGTATATGTGTAATATAATAATAAAATCTATGATTTTCTGATGATAAATTTTGTGTGAGTATTAGTTCAAATTTAATTATTGATTATTTTAAGTCACTTGATGCACATAGAGTATTATTTTAAAATATATATGTAATTTGATTTATTGATAATCAAATTTTTATACACAATATAATTTTCATATTTAACTTCTATACTATAATATTTTTTAGTGGCCCCCTCGGAAAAGAAATCACAGTTCTGCCTCTGTGAATATAGGTCCCGGTAAAAATATTGGCCCCTGTAAAAAAAAAAAAAAATAGGCTTTGTATTTTATAAACGCTAAGCAGAAGTTAACCATTTTTTCAAGAAATTGACATTGTGCAATGATAATAGTTAGCATCATTAAAAAATCAATTTGAATTACCTTTAAGTTCATTCTAGTCAAGTTCACTCATTTATGGGTCAGAGTTGTGTTGGTATCGGACAACAAAAATAGCATAGACTTAAATACAATGTGATTAAGAGAACTCATGGATAAAAGTTGAATGAAAATTACCACATTGTTCATGCTAGCATAAATCACATTTTCAAGTTCACTCCATGAGCTGGTTACATCATCAAATCCCTGTAGTTGTAGGCCACAATTTAAAACTATTTGAACTTTTACATATTTTATACTTATCCAAATTTGCAATTTTCATGGGATTTTTTCTTAATTGCCACAGTTTGAAAAAAAATAATACCAAAGTGCCATAGTTTCAAAATTATATACCAAACTGCCACACTTTTAAGTTGCTTATATATGTTAAAGCCACGCCTGTGGCGGTATGCTGCTGCATTTTATTTATTTTTTTCGTATAGCCACTTACAGTAGCGGTAATTCATTCCTTTTTTTTTCTCATTCTTTTTTCTTTAAATTGTTTAAAAAAGGGTAAACTCTTACACTTACCCACCGGTGGGAATAGGATAGGCCGAGCTAGGCTTTACCAAGCCTGAGCCAGGCCTGTCATGTCAAAAAATCGAAGGTCCGTGACCTATCATAAGCTTATCTTTTAGACCTGAGCCTGACCTTTTGAATGTCTAACGTGACCTGTTAGCTTGTTTAAAAGTCTATTTTACATTAACATATTTTAAAAAATAATTATATTTATTTTTAAATATATACTTATGAACTAATATTCCAATGTCTTTTCGATGTTTAATATGATATTGCCGACAAAAAAAAGATATTTAATATGATATTTTAGAGACTTTGACTATATATGTCATCATATTTCAATTCTAGTTTATGATAATATATTTATATATGTGAAAAACTAATGTAGATTAATAAACTTAAACTACTGAAAAAATTAATAAATTTATAATTTAATCAAAATACAAATTTTAATATATAAATAATAATAATGGTAATAGAAATATTATTCATATTAAATGGTTTTTTTTAATGGCCTGCAGCCTAGTCTATTTAACTAAATAGGCTTATAAAAAAGTCTTGGTCTGCTCTATTTAAAGAAATAGGCTGCTGGCATGAGCCTGTGTAGGCTAGGCCTTGTAGGCCGGTCTGGCCTATCCCCACCTCTACTCTTACCCTAACCCCTAAGGTTGGAAATGAGTCTAGTTGAAGTGAATCTGTCTGAGCTCGACTCGATAAGAATTGGTTTAGCTTGTGTTCGACACGAACTCTTTTTTAAGCTTCGTTTAGAATTCAGGAATAGTTCGGTTCGGCTTTTTAGGTTCAGTTCATTTTCAACTTGATTATCCAAATTTTAGCTCAAGTTCGACTAATTTGAGTTCAACGAGTTAGTGGTATATGCTACTATCATGGTATGATACTATCAATTACTCCCTCCGTAACACAATATATGTCGCTTTGACATTTTTACAAAATTCTCCTTCATTTATGGTATGAAAAAATAAATTGAAGAATTGAAAGAAGAGAGAGTAACAAATAGTTAATGGTATAATAAGAAAAATAGCATTAAATACTTCATTGGTAATATAAAGCGACATATATTGTGGTACAATTTTTTTTCCCAAAGTGACATATATTGTGGTACGGATGGAGTATTGATTATCTAAAATGGGTGCTAGATAAATGTCATTATTTTTTGTCAAGTAGTCTAATGGCTAGAAAGTCACCTTAAAGGTTACAACCTAAAACTGTGACTTGAATATAACGATTTTAGAGGTCTTCACAACCGCATTGCAACCACAATTATGGCCACATCTGCAGCATTTTACTATATATAAAGGTTAGCAGCGTAACTGCAACTGCAATTTAAAATTAACTTTCAACAAAATGGAGTCATTGGTAGAAACAAACAATTCAATCACGAACCACAAAACCTTCCGGTGAGATCCAACTATCTCCTAATGCCACACCTTTCCCAATAAGGATCCATCATTTCCTAACTAACAAAGAAAAGAACAATCACTACAAGAATTCTTTGTATTTCCTACCCAAAATTTTGTAGGAAATGAGCACAATTTCGTAGGAAATGTTGCGTTTCCGACGACATTTCTGACGAGCACCTTTATAGGAAAAACATGTGCTTGCAGGACATTTCCTACGAATATTTTGTAGGAACTGTATTTCATATTAAAAAAAAATTAAAATAGATATTTTCAGCATATATATTTTAATTAAAAATAATTTAAATGAAAATGTAATTTTTGAAATAGTGCTCCAAATCCGAAATTTAAATTTTCCGCCTAAAATTTCAAATTTTCAGAAAACAAATTTGAATTTTCCGCCAAAATACATTTCCGACGAATATTTGGTAGGAAATGTAAAAAAAAATATTAAAAAAAATTCAAATTTTCAATAGAAATTGAAAATTTGAATTTTGCACAAAAAAAAAACCAAAAAATTCAAAATTGCGACCAATTTTGAAATTTGCGCTAAACTTTTTAAAATTTCAACCAAAATATTTGAAATTAACGTAAAATAATTTAAATTTTCACTAAAACAAAATATACATTAAGAAAAATTGAAAGAGAACTAAAAACATTTTGTGAGAAACTTATGTTGAGTTCAAAGTGATAAATAGAAAATATTTTTGAGTTGGTAGAATTGAAGAATGAAAAAAAAATGTAGGATGAAAGAAAATAGAATGATGAAAGAAAAAGTTTAGAAAGAAAAGAAAATAGAATGATGAAAAAAAATATAAGAAATAAAATATAATGATGAAAGAAAAAATGAAGAAAGCATAGAAAATAGAATGATGAAAAAAAATGTAAGAAGAAAGAAAATAGAATGATGAAAGAAAGATAATTAATGTGTTTGAATAAATGTTGAAAGAAAAAACATTGAATGTGTTGAAGAAAATAAAGAATGAATGTTAAAATAGAAGTTTTTAAGATGTTTGTATGAAAGTGTTAAAAGAAAAAAGTTGAATGTATTGAAAGAAAATATAAAGAGGAAGAGAAAGAGTTAATAAATATGTTGAAGAAAAAAAATTGAAGTGGGAAAGAAGAATATGTTGAAAGAATAAAAGAAGAAAGTGAAGTGGGAAATATGAAATGAAAAGAAATGAAAGTTGAAAGAATGAAAAAAAATGTGTAGAAGATAGTGTTATATACAGAGAAAAATCTGAAATTCAAACTTTTTGGAATTCCCTCCGTGACATTTCCTACGAAACGTTTGAAGGAAACGTAAAAATTTGAAATTTTGAGTTCGCACGTCTTAGCTGATCATTGGTGTTTTGTTTTTCCATGACGTTTCCTATGAAAATTTGGTAGGAAATGTACTGAATATTTTCTCCCAATTTTTTCAAATTTTCGTTTTGCTTCTCTAGGAAATATTTTCCTTTTTTTGTTGTATAAAAATTAAAAAAATAATTTATATAAAAGATGAAATTCAAAACAAAAGATAAAAATAACAACATTTGTAAAGAAAAATACATCATGTTGAAAGTTAATGACTCTTTCATTGAAACTATGTTTCTGGTGAGAATGTTATTACAATCTGTCTATTCATTCGGAGTCCGGTCATCAAAATTCCTTTTCCCGTTCGTTTGTCACTCCAATTAGATGATATTGAACAGTCAGATTGATTATATTTGAAATCTCCAATCAAAATCGGTAATTTCAGTCAAAGTTCGTCCCTTTTCATTGAAACTAAGTTTCCGATGGGACTATTATTACAATCTGTCTATCCATTCGGAGTCCGATTATCAAAATTATTTTTCTCATTCGTTTATCAGTCCAATTAGATGATACTGAACGGTTGGATTCATTAAATTTGAAATCTCCAATCAAAATTGGTAGTTTCAGTCAAAGGTCATGACCCTTTCGGTAAAACTAAGTTTCCAGTGAGACCGTTATTACAATCAGTCAATCCATTCCGAGTCTGATCATCAAAATTCTTTTTCTCAATCATTTGTCAGTCAATTAGGTGATATTGAACGGTCAGATTGATTAAATTTGAAATCTCCGATCAAAATCGGTAGTTTCAGTCAAAGTTCATGACCCTTTCATTAAAACTAAGTTTTCGGTGAGACTGTTATTACAATATGTTTATCCATTCGGTGTCCGATCATCAAAATTCTTGTTCGCTTTCGTTTTTCAGTCCAATTAGGTGATATTGAATGATCGGGTTGATTAAATTTGAAATCTCCAATCAAAATCAGTAGTTTTAATCAAAGTTCACGACCCTTTCATTAAAACTAAGTTTCCGATGAGACTGTTATTACAACCAGTCTATCCATTTTGAGTCCGATCATCAAAATTCTTTTTCTCGTTCGTTTGTCAGTCCAATTAGGTTATATTGAATTGTCGGATTGATTAAATTTGAAATCTCCAATCAAAATCGGCAGTTTCAGTCAAAGTTTATGACCCTTTCACTAAAACTAAGTTTCCGGTGAGACTGTTAATACAATATGTCTATCCATTCGGTGTCCGATCATCAAAATTCTTTTTCCCATTCATTTGTCGGTCCAATTAGGTGATATTGAACAGTCGGACTGATTAAATTTGAAATCTCCAATCAAAATCAGTAGTTTCAATCAAAGTTCGTGACCCTTTCATTAAAACTAAGTTTCGGTTAGACTGTTATTACTTTGTCTATCCATTCGTAGTCCGATCATCAAAATTCTTTTTCCCGTTCGTTTTTTAGTGCACATATATGTGTTAAATGCATGACAATTCCTAATATGAATCGCTTCTTCAATTGGTCCATGGTAGATCAGTAACTAAAAAATATTTAAAATATTATCGATAATTTATGTTTATGTTTGAAACTCTAATTTAATGATTATTTTCATTTTTATGATTAAAAAATCATTTAATTAACACCGATTTAATTAATACAACATATAATAAATATGTAACTCGTACTAAATTGACGTTAATAATGTCTGTTTTTTTATCTGAAAAAATGTGAAGAGTCGTAATTTTTACTTTTAAAAAATATTATTGATAATCGTTAGAATTTCTGATAATTTTAAGCATTGTTCCACGGTCGACCACTTATTAATCCGGTGAGCCAACATATATTTTAAACTAAAAATTAATAATAAAACTATTTTAATTGATCAGAAATACCAATATTGACCCTGTAATAGTGGAACTATTAAATTTCCAATGTATGTTAAGAGCATATTCCATGAATATCCTGTTTATTGTGCTCTCTCACTGTACGGTAACCTTTTTTTTTTTTTTTTTTTTTTGGCTTTCGCACTGGTTCCGACCCACCAAAGGTGGACGACTAATCCAGCTCGTGCGTAGAGGCATGCGCACTGGCCAAGCGTTGTTCCCCCTGGGAATCGAACCCGGTATTCCCCGGGTACGTCCTTGGAAGGAGCTCCTTGCCACTTGAGCCCAATCAACTTGGTTCACTGTACGGTAACCTTAACCTTTATATATAATGCTTGTGATCGTTGCTGGTTACTTTTTTTTTAAAAAAAAAATTTAAAACATTTCCTACCAAACTTTCGTAGGAATTGCTTGCGGATAACATAAAAAACATTTCTTACGAATATTTTGTAGGAAATGCAGAGAATTCTTGTAGTGAATAAATTGAAATAAGATCAATATGAGATTTGAAGTATGAAGATAGCGCCAATTAAAGAGAAGACTCTCACCTCCAAGTTTGAGCTTCAACTTCTTGTCTCCAATAGCTTTAAGAGCAGAACTTACAATGAGATTAACAACAAAACCTCACAATCTAGTAATTAGTAAGCAATTTTGTAATAAAATATATAAATACACCGTTGAAATAAAAAACAGCCCCAAAGTAGCACCCTGAGACGCAAGCAGTGCCTTCAACGCCTGTCCAAGAGCAGGTGTCAGCATCGGGTTCAGCCCCTGCACAGCAGAAGCAGTTTCAAAAATATATATGTATATATGGAATAAAACTATTTCATAAAGAAAGTTTGAATGAACAATAAAATATTGGCAACAATACTGACAGAAGATTTCAAACGGGAAAAGAGAGAATCTCTCAATGTTGTTAAACGGGGAATGATAGAGTATTTTCCACCCTACTATAATTGTGCATATTTTCTTGGTTACTATTCTTTAAATTGAGATTAATTGAGCGGAAAATGGTCAAAAATTTAAAGTAGAATTTTGTTCATGAACATTTGAAGTTAATTTTTTTATAACTCTTTTATGCCTGTGGTAAAGACTCATTGAATTGACTGTGAATATGAGAGATGTTCTCTTCTACACACGTAGGTCAATTTTGAGCCAAACTACGTAAACAATCTTGTTGTGAATCCTCTACTTTCTTTACCTTTGTTTTTTAGATTGATTGTTTGAATTATAGTCTACACATAGTTCTAGATTTGTTCTGGTTTGAATCTTTACCGTTTAATTTTAGTTTTCATAATCATTTGTTTCACTTTATCTTGTTGAATTCACAACATATTATTATTATTATATTATGAAGTTTAGCATAATAAACTTTGACACATTTACATGACACTTTATTTTGTTTCAACACCAACAATAGTAGTTACATCATGTAAAAAAAAATGAAAAGTACATATACATTTTCAATGAATTTCTTCTATTGAAATAATACAAACTTCATTATAATTAACCAATCTCTATCTATAATTTTTCTTTAAGTGATTCTGCAATTTTACTTGCAATACAATATGCTGTAGATTCAATAGTTACCATAGGGTTAACACCAACAGCACTAGGTAAAACACTTCCATCACACACATATAACCCTTTTGCTTCCCAACATTCTCCATTCTCATCAACTGCACCCTCTTCTTCATTGTCACTCATTCTACAACTCCCCATTTGATGTGCAGAAGTAAACATTGTCCAAAGTTCACCACTCGACCTCGGTCCTCCGACAACCACAACATCATCAAGAAACTCCTCCAAATCTTCTTGTTTGATTCCACTACATTTGATTTTTTGTCCATCACTCCTATAAGTTCCAACTTCAATAGCTCCGGCCGCAACCAAAATCCTTAATGCCTTCCTTAGTCCAATTCTAAGATTTTCTTTGTCCATTTGATCAAGTCTATAAGAAACTCTTCCTTCACTTTTTACTTCTCCTGATCCTTTATCTCTAACCAATGCAAAAAGGTTAGCAGTTCTTGCATATTTCGCCATTCTGTCTTTCATATCGACTCCTGAGAGCCATGGAACGAATGCCGAAAATGATCCCGGTCCTAAAGACGGTGCTTCAATAATGATTTTCGGCGTGGAATTCTCTTCAAGTACTTTGTGTATAGAAGTAATGATTCCTCCTTCATAGTTATTACCACTTAAGTCGGTCATGTTTTCGGGGAAATAGCCCCAAGCAAATTGAACCGGATGGAGATGAAGGTTCCTTCCGATGTTCGGATTTTTTAGTCCACTTGAAATCATTAGGGGAGGTGTAAGTAATGATCCACATGATGAAATAGTTACTTTGGATCCTATTTGGAGTTTCATTGTTATCTTACTTTTCCAACTTGTTGCAGCAATCACTCCTAAGCAATTCTTTCTCTTTGTTCCATTCTTTCCATCTTCTAATATGAATTTCTCAGCTTTACATCCAGTGAGGATAACTGCGCCGTTTTCGACAGCATCAACCAACCAAGTTGTGTCAGTTCCTTTTTTATCTCCTGTTCTACAACCGTAACAGCACGAACCACAATAATGATCTTCTGAAGCATTCACTGCAACTGATTCAACTTTTAAACCGATACTTTCGCAACCTTTTCGAAGAACTTGATTTTGAAAACTTTCCTTGTTACATTTATCTGTCACGCCAATCCTTTTGCAAACGACGTCCATTGCGGATTTATAATCAGAGCTTGCGAAAAAAGGTAGTTTATATTTTTCAGACCATTCCTTCATAACAGAATCTGGTGTTCTTACACATGCAGCCCAGTTTATAGCTGAACCTCCCCCGACAGTTGAGCCGGACAAAATCAACATTTTACCGTCAATTGTTGGCATGATTCCACCTAATTCGTATAACTCGCTCATGGACGAACGTTCCAATGACGAATAATCTTGAGAAACAAAATACTCTCCTTTCTCTAGGATGATCACTTTATGACCTGACTTTGCAAGAATTGCAGCTGCAACTCCTCCACCACAACCGGAACCGACAATGACAACATCACATTTGATCTTGTACATGTTCTGGTCTTCATCTTCGGTGACTTCGACGCCTTTTTCATTCAGGGATTGGATTAAGGTAGAATTGGTTTCTGTTAAGATTTCCATGGTTTGGAGAAAATGGAGAAAACTTTAGAAAGTCTTCAAGATAGTAAAAATCATAAGGATTCATATTTGATAAAAGATGATGAAAATAGTACAATGATGGCTCTTATATAGAGCAATTTAGGGGTTAACTAACTAACTAACCACCTAATAACAAACTATAACAAACTCATATAAACTCTAACTAACTAATAGAAACTACTATCTAATCACCATTATTCTTAACATCCTCCCTCAAACTCAACATTGGAAAATTTTCCAATTTGAGTTTGAATTACAATGATTCTCAACATTTATTGTGAAAAAAATGCAATCTAAAATTGCATTGCAGCAAATAACATGTGACCCAAGTCCAATAGGAATACAAGCATGCGATCCAGGGCTAAAACAAGAAAAGAATCCAAGCTTAAGCCTTCTCCGAAACCTTCAGTGACCAATGAGTATCAAACACAACTAGATCAATCATTGACATAAGCTAATTTTCATGCTCCAGACACCCACAAGACCAAATTTCAATACTTGTAGGAAGCAAATTGCACTAACTACTAAGGCCTTCAGTCGTTAGGCACCAAATAGCAGTAACAAGGTATGGGTATATCTCAGTAACCTTCACAAGTTACTTCATGGCAAGTAATTGAAACCAAATTCTCTCATCAATCTTCATACAAGCAGCATTGAAGAACAGTATTGTAGAATTGGCTTCTATATTGTAATAGCCTCCCTCAAACTCATAGTAAGAGAATTTTTAGTATGAGTTTGGAAAACAAAACCATAACTGATTAATCAACTTCAACAAATATCATCAACTATTTCAATTCTTATAGTTGCTCCCAAAAAACTCCAAAATGATGGATGAAATTCCAAACTCAAGACTACAATAAAATCCAATAACAGATGAGATAGATGCAAAGGTGTGAAGTTGTATGAGGAACAAGGATGTATCAGAATTTGTACCAGAAGCCAGATTGAGTTCAGAAGGTAAGTTGTGTTCAGAGGCCAAATTGAGTTCAGAGTCAATGATGAACAAAGAAGATTTTGAATCCCTGACCTTTGTGTGCTTTTCTTCTGAAATGAAGATGGCAGTTAGAGACTTCAACTGCGAGTGGTGACGATTCCCGCCAGGATCAAACACAATGACGGCGAATTCACCCAAAAATTCAACAACGAACACCATGATCAAACAAAAAGTTGACGGTGAGAACGATATCAAGGTTATCATGTCGGGGAGAGGCTTGACTACACCGCCGGGATCGAAAACAGTTTCGACGGCGAAAATGGTGTTGTTGATGCGGTGAAGCAAGCTACACATTTGTATCGAAACCAAATCTAGATCAAGGAGAACTGTACCTTCTAGAAGGTGACCAGCGAAGGAGGAGATAGAGTGATTTTTCACGGCGATTCCAAAATAACCGCGATGAGGATTCTGCACCACTAGATCCATTGATTCTTGAAAAGACCCGTTCAATTCCGTGACGGATTCAGAAACAACGAACACGGATTCAAGATTTGTAGTTGAAGAAGCGTTACTCGCATTTGGAAATTTCATCAATTCATCTTTGATCTCTGAAATTGGGAACGAAAATGATGATGCGGAATCATGATGTTCTTCTGGTGTGAAGTTGTTCAAGAAACAAGATATCTCCCCGATCTTGATTATGCATCCATTGAATCTTGGTTTAACGGGCTTAATCGACTTGATCGGAACAATTTCAGAACGAAAATTGCCGAAACTGAAGCTGTCAAAGGTGAACTCAGAATTGTTCTTCTCCAAGATTTCAGAATCAAGATCCTCATCCATGGTTGAAGTAATTGCAAAATTCATCGGAAGTTGTTGCAGTCGCTTAAGAAGTGGCGGCAATGGCGAAAACTTCTTTTCCATCTTTGATTTCTTCCATAGGTGACAAAAAATGGAGTGAACCATTAGAAATGAAGGTGGATCAAAAAGTACAGTGTAAACTTCTTTGTGATAAGCAATGGAGGAATTCTCCGGTACCGGTACAATGGCGGAAGCGGGACGGATTCTCGGTGATCGAAACCGAGGCGATGATACCATGTTAAGATTTCCATGGTTTGGAGAAAATGGAGAAAACTTTAGAAAGTCTTCAAGATAGTAAAAATCATAAGGATTCATATTTGATAAAAGATGATGAAAATAGTACAATGATGGCTCTTATATAGAGCAATTTAGGGGTTAACTAACTAACTAACCACCTAATAACAAACTATAACAAACTCATATAAACTCTAACTAACTAATAGAAACTACTATCTAATCACCATTATTCTTAACAGTTTCATAAGTTGTTTCTATTACACCTTCTTGGAGGGGCCTCTTCTTTGGTTTCAACTTTTCCCTAGTGTCTACATTGTAGCCTATTGCTTTCCACATTGGATTATGGCCATTTACATCTGTCTGCAGCAAGCAATTAAGGAAATTGATGCATTTAGAAGTTCATAAAATTAAGAGTTGCACTTCAAAAATGACTCATTCAAAACAATTACATGTTTGTCCCCGTGATCTTAGCTCAGTTGGAAGGGACATCACATTTTATATGCAGAGCTGGAGTTCGAACCCTGGGCACCCTACTTATCCACTTTAAAGGTGGAACTTTTAGCCACTAGGCTACCTAACTAATAAAAAAAAAAACAATTACATGTCTAACTCCGTTACTAAAGAATTATAAATAAATGGTACTAGTATTATATATACAAGCCAACTTATGACATATCCCCAAGTGTTATTCGGTTTATTTTTATAAGCTCTCAAACAAAATTTATGATACTATGCTATAATCTCTTAATTTATATAATAATATCAACACACCTTTTCAAATATATATTTTTGCCACATTTTGCACATGGTCCATAAATAAGTCCTAATTGAACTGACAATGTCAATATTACTAGATTGGACGGCTTCACCCGTGTTTGAACTCGGGGCCTGGTAGTTGTGTGTGACTTTCAGATAAAATGCATAACCTTGTGTAGTTTTGCTAACATTTTTATATCTCATAGTCAAACTAACAAAAATCTTTTGACTACAACAAATTAAAAACATAAATGGAATGAGAAGCATTACCCTTGTGAACAAATTATAGAAGAAAGCAAGTTTGATTATCACAAACACCATCCTTAGAGGTATCCAACGGTTCTCCTTTGACCATTTCTTCAAAATTTGTTCTCTCTTTTCCAAAGAAATCTCAGAAAATTTGAGAATAAAAGGCCACTTCCAATGCAAGCAAAGAGTTCCACAAAGAAATAGTGTCCCTAATTTGAATGACAGAATCCATAGAATCCAACTCATCAATGGAATAGCTTCTGGTGCACTCTTCTTGAACCATAAAAATAGCTCTGCAGCCTAATTTTCATTTAAAAAATAAATAAAATTGAATTGGTAAAGCTTTTTCAATTTCAATGAACAATATTGAATTAAACTAGTAAAGTTCCAATGCTCTTGCAAGGATAGGGAGAAAAATGATGAATAGTCATTTTGATCTTTTAACATGTGATGAGCTACTGAAAATTTTGTTAATTTTTAAATGTATTAAATTATAAATATATTCTTTTGTTGCACAACAAGAAATTTAACATATAGCAACGACACATATCCGCAGGCAAAGGTCAAAACACCTTGGGTATAGGCCATAAAACCAATACCGACGGACGTTTTTGTTCCATAGACTTTAATTCGATATACACATAGGAATTCGCCGTTCCAAAACCAACTTGGGTTGGTACATTGGTATTGACTTGTAACGTAGGAGTGTGCTCCTCTTGAGGTCTGAGGTTTGATTCTCTCTGGTGCCAATTTAGATGGATTAATTTAGCTTCTTCAAAAAAATAAAAAAATATCGAAAGAATATTTATGTATGTTTTCATGTTTATATATCATAATCAATTAAATATATCGTATTCTATATTTTAATTTTTAAGAAATGAATTATTGTTGTAATGGATATGAATCATATTTGATACCCGCAATATAAAAGTTTGAGTTACTCCTTTTGTCTTAAAATAAGTGGCTCAGTTTGACAATGTGAGAACTATTCACATATTTTGTTTTCAATAACAAATAAAACAAAAATTGATATATAAGATATTGTTGACGATGTAAGACACATCATAATTAACAGATGAATTTTTATTGAATATTAGATCTTAATAACATATCAAATAATTTTCTATTTATTTAAACAAAAAATTATAAATAATCTATATGATATAAATTTTCAATTTAACAATAAATTTTATTAAATTCATATTAATTATAATATTATTCATCATCATTCACCACTTAAAATAATCTTTTAATGGGGGATTCTAGTGTGGGTAAGTGGGTGATGTCTCCCACTGGTGAAGACTAATTTTCTACCACCAGATGTGTTGGAAATACAATGAATGGTGTGGATGATTTACAGGGAAATTGTTGCTACAGTGTATTAGTAGGTTTTTTTTTAATTTATCTTTTCTTTTATAAATTTTAAAAATTTAAAAAATTTAAAAAATTTAAAAATTTAAAAAATTACAAAATTTAAAAAATCGGCAATAAACCCTAAAATCGGCTGAAAATCCAAAAAATAGGCCGAAAAACCAAAAATCGACCGAAAACCCAAAAAATCGGCCGAAAACCTAAAATCGACCAAAATCGAAAAAATTGACTATAAACCCTAAAATCGGCCGGAAACCCGAAAAATCGGCAAAATAAACCTAAAATCGGCCAAAATAAAAAAATCGACTATAAACCCTAAAATCGGCCGAAAACCCAAAAAATCGGCCGAAAAACCAAAAATCGACCGAAAACCCAAAAAATCGGCTGAAAACCTAAAATCAGCCAAAATCCAAAAAATCGACTATAAACCCTAAAATCGGCCGGAAACCCGAAAAATCGGCAAAAAAACCTAAAATCGACTATAAATCCTAAAATCGGCCGAAAACCCAAAAAATCGGCCGAAAAACCAAAAATCGACCGAAAACCCAAAATCGGCCAACATCCAAAAAATCGGCCGAAGAATCTAAAATCGTCCCTAAACCCAAAAAACTCAATTTTTTCGGATTATCGGCCGATTTTATGGTTTTCGGCCGATTTTAGGTTTTTCGGCCGATTTTAGGATTTATAGTCGATTTTAGGTTTTCAGCCGATTTATGGTTTTTGACCGATTTTTCGGTTTTTCGGCCAATTTTTTGGTTTAGGATCGATTTTATTAAAATAAATAAAATTAAATGAAGGAAATTCAATTACATTACCCAAACAAAGAATTTTACAATTGATGGAATTTCAACACTTTATCCAAACACTGGAATTTGAAAATCAAGGGAATTCAATTGAATCAATTGAATTGCTTAGTATTTAAAATCCCTTGAATTTCTAGAATCCCTCATCCAAACACACACTAAGTTTTTAAAATCAAAATATATATAAAGAAACTGTATTAATTTCAAAACTTGATGCACCTTTATTATTGTAATTGTAAGGGTTAAGAAAAAACCAATTTTATTTTTACGACAATTTTTTAGGTTGAACAGACAACATTTGGGTTTTAATAGGTGGCCCATTTATGTTTTCACAATACTAGCCCATTTAGGTTGTTATTTAATTGAAGTTATTTATTTTAGAGTTCTACTTTTCGCACCCCAGGTATACATGCGCGCCTCCTGGTAATTCTAATTTACCCCTCGTTACTTAGGAAGCGAGTGTATAAAATTGTAAAACTGCACTTCGCATGCTAACTCGCGAATGTGTAAAACTGCAAAAATTGAAAAACAACACTTCACATTATAGGATGCGAACTAGTTCACCATATAAAAATTATTTTTTTGTTTCCTTCATTTTTTTTTTGGTACAAATGTCTCCTTCATCTTACATGGCAGTTAAATTTTTACATAGATATCTTTATCTTTTCCATTCATAGAAAATTCAATAACTTCTTAATCTACTTTAAGCAAATCATTGATGTATAGAGATTACACTTTTTTTTTTCTTCTGTTTCTTTCTCTCCGCAATCTCAATAAAATTGATGCACCAAATAAGGAAGCAAATTATACACATAAAGACAAATATAAATTCACGTTAAATAGTAAAATGTATTTTAGTTTCCATTCTAGGTAGTGAACTGTGTTTTTTTTTCCATAGATGAAGTGGTAATCCACTTAAATTAAACTAATATATAATTGTGAGATCTGAGGTTCGAACCTGGGTCATGACGTCAGGCCTAACCATTTCGACATTTTTATCAACTGTGCTAGGATTTATGGGACAACGAACTGTGTTTTAGTTCACATTCTAATTCTAAGTAGCGAGTAACAATATTTTAATATATTTTAAGATTTTAATTTTGTAAAATGATGAGGTACATTTAATTAAAATTTTCACCAACCGTTTAGTCAGATCCAACTTAATTATCTATTAATTAATGCAACAACCAAGACCAACCTATGTCATTTCATTCGTGTATATATATTAACATAACCTACACCATTCCCTTCAATACATCCTTGTTTTTGAGTTTGGTTAAAGGAAAAAAATGACTTTTTATGTTGTATTTGAAGGAACAATCACTGGTGTCTTTGATTCTTGTACACAATGTTTGTTGTAGAATGTTCCCTTCGTGATTTCTAACCACATGACCTTTGTGAACAGAGAACCCAGAAGTTTTGGCAAACCAACAATAAAACATGTATGCGACATCCAGCCCAACAAATTCATACTTTCGTACATCTGCTACACGAAAATTGTTTAAGTCGATCTTCATTATATCAGCCATATCTTTAATTACAACCGCTTCTACTTCACAACCATAACCAAAACTTTGATCCTCTCTATCATTTCAAATCTCATCAAATGACCCATCTAAACTTTCATCTGGGTTTGAACTACCACCTCCAACAGAGTAGCTAGGTCCCCCATTTGATATGTCAGTACCCAGAGTTTCTTCTCCTATGCCCTGCAACGGTAGGGAATCAATATCACTGTTAAATCTTTGGATATGTATGAGTTTTAATATCTAATAATAATTACAATATTATATTCTCAATTAATAATTACCAAAGAGAAAAAACCGGAACAACCTCTAATAGCAGGTAAAAATCACTCTTCACGGGTGTGAGATATGTTTCACTCTCTCACCCTAGAATCTGCCCAACACCAAATGCTAAAGTAAAAAGAGTGACTATACAAATAGGCAACCAGTGCATCAAATACTAGTGCAGACCGATGCAGCATAACGGCATAATCATGCATAAAAAACCTACTCTATCAGCAGAGTTAAAAACACAGCATAACAGAAGACTATATAAACAGTATAACGCTCTGGAAATATTAGCTTTCGACCCACACAAAACTAATCAGCTACATACATTATTACTCGAAGGCACTGGAAGCGGAATGAGCTTCAGAATTTTAAGTTTTAGTGCTTCTATACTGTAAGGTACACAAGGGTAGTCAAATGTTAGACAAAATGTACAGCATAGGTACTGAAGACGTGCCTCGAAAGAGCTATCATGGGCACGGCAAGTGACATGGCAGCTAACAAGGCTCAGTCTAGCGTGGGAGAGTGAAGTAGGTCTCCCACCATGGGTGACTTTGTTTTAACCATAGATTCAATTATGTCATACCATAATATTCTACACCACTCACACTATATCACATATTCTCTACTTTCACAATTGTTTCTCTCTCCACCGTCTCTATCACACTCACAAAATCCATCACAACACACTCATTGGCACCTTCACCACATCACAACAATATTTGACAGCAACAAGCAAGAATAAACTTACTAAATCTTTAAATATATTTTCAATAAGAACACCATTCAAAACTCAAAAGTCAAGAACATCACCATCTCCAACAAAGATCCAACAAAGAACACACTACTTCCTGGAATTTTTTATATTTTTCAAACAATGAAGAAGGGGAACAACATGATAGTTCATTGAAATTAAAGATTTAATCTTACTATAATTTGTGTGATAAAGATTCAAGCTTCAATAATTTAAGAAAGAAAAAATCACTACTTCCTTGAATTTTTTATTTTTTCAAACAATGATAGTTCAATCTTGACAAGTAAGAATTGAAATTAAAGATTTAATCTTACTATAATTTATGTTATAAAGATTCAAGCTTCAATAATTTAAGAAAGAAAAAATGAAGGTATGTGTTCAAATTTTCATTTTGTGTATCAACCACTCCAATGTTTGAAACCACATAATAAGTGTAACAATTCCCTGCGAAACCATCAATATGTGATCTCCATCGGGAGGCTCGGGGGGTGGTGTAGGAACGGAAGATGCCCGTGTCCCTTGGAACTCCCCGTGTTTCAATTGAAAATTGTGATCCGGTGGTTTTGGCAGTGGCGACATTAAGTTGTTCTAAACGGCTGCATTATTAGGTGGTTCAGGTGGTAGCAGAGGGTTCGATGCTGCAGCAACTGGTGTGGTGGTTTAGGTAGTGGTGTCTCATACCATTCTGTGAAAGTTGCAAGGCTTGTAAGGTCTGACTGAACCTGCTTCCCATTCCAGCCATTAACTCTAGCCACAGAGCCTAGAATTAAGCTAGTCCAAGAGGGCGGAGGCTAGGGTGAGGGAGCCTCTCATATAGCTCACGGGTGAACTACCAAAAGATTGAATCTGGACCATTCGTTGGTGAAAATGCATGATACATACGCCACACTGTATCAATGTCCCTCTCTTCTCTCTCTACCTTTACCTTGACATTTTTCTCAATGTTCATTAATGTTCTTTCCTAATACACCTAATACAATGTTTCAGAATTCAGATGCTTCCCCTAATGTTCTTTCCTTCATTTCTCTATTAATCTCGCTATCACTTTTTTTTCTTCATTCAAATTCTAACACTTTCTACATCCTCTCAAGATCAATTTTTAAAAAATTTATTTTAAAGTTTTTTAATTGAATTGAAGGCTTTTGAAGCTGAAGTTTCTAAAAATTCATGATAATCAATGGAGTTTCAAGTCTTAAATCTATGTTCCATCACCTTGGAAATTTCAAGAATGGTCAATCACCACTTCAGAGGAATCAATAGAAGTTATGGAAAAGGTTGAAATTGACGAAAAAGTAGAGTCATAACAAATCAAAAAAATACAAAGAATAAAAAGAAATCATGAACAATAATCAGGAAATGGAAAAAATACGAAGTAAAATAAAATCCAGGTTAACAAGAGCATGGAGAAGAAAGGGAAAAATATGGTATAAAAACTTACACTAAAATATATAGACCTCTAAATCTAACGGCCATTAAGAGTTGCCACTGGTGAGAGATATGATAGGCTCTCTCACCCTAGCATGAGCCGTCCAAGAGAGAACACATTGCTCACACATTTCAGCAAACACTTGGTGGGCAAAATTGAGTAAACCAGATTGTGCATAAAATTGTATTTGAGAATTCCAACAATGTAAGTTTTAAAGGGTCATTGCATATAAATTTTAGAGTGAAGACTCATTTTGATCCTCACAAATTTTTTACCGGACAATTTAGTCGTTAACAACAATAAAATCCAAATTTTTTATATAAACAATTCTCCAAATAATATGTAGTTATATGACAAGAAAATTTTAAAATTTTGATTGAATGTTACTATTTAAAATACTATCAAAATTTAAAAAATTAAAACATAATAGCAACATTCACCTACTTCCCCTGAAGCTACGTTCACGAACAATGGATTTTGACTGTTTGGTCTACCCTCCATGACTCAAAGCCTACATATTTAACAGACATAGCAAATGTTTAACCATCCCTATTTCATAAACATATCTATGAAAATCTTTATGAATTTGAGGCGGATTCTAGCGTGAATAGTCGACAAAAAATGAAGGATTTAAGGGAAATAATTAAGCCGGATAAACTTACCTCAAAGAACCTTCCGTTGTCTTCACTTTGCTCTGCTTCTCGATCGATCCAAACCAGTTGTCTTTGCTCGTTTGATTTGCTACAATGAAAGTATGAATGTTGATTTGCTACAATGGAAGGATTTGAAAATTTGAGGTAAAGAAGGGTTTGTCAACTTGTTTAGCCAATTCAATGTCCTCGTCCACACCAACTTGTTAGATCTTAAATATGTTAATTTTATTTAGTTCAATGGTTATGGACTGGAGGAAGGAGCAACGCGGTGGATCCTGCGGTGGGGGGAAGGAAGAAGATGGAAGGATTTGTTAGGTGAGAAAGTATTTGTTTTTGTTAATAATAATAATTAAAATATTATATTCTCAATTAATAATTAATAATTACTTAAAAAAAAAAATAAAATACAGGAACAACCTTTGATAGCCGGTTGAAATACTCTCTCACCAGTGAGAGATATGTTACTCACACCCACGCTAGCATCCGTCTCTTTTAATAGGCTTTAGATCCTCTTTAATTTTTTCTATCATGCCTTAGACATGGCCTTTGAATCAAGTACTAAAAAGGTACAAAAGTACTCTGTACTCTTGTGAGAGAGCTTCTCAGGAACTATTGTACGGTTGTACCACATATCACTAAAATTAGAGTTTATTATTTATAGAGATAAATTAAAGAGAGGAAAAATTAAATGCTAAGATTAAAAATATTCATAAAGAGTGTGATGGAAAAACCTCATCAGGAAGTGGAAACTGAGAACCAGAAGTTGTGTAGAATGATGAAATAACTTGATCTTGAGAATTTTCTTTATTCAATGGAATGGAAGGAAAAAGGGTCTCACACATGGAAGCCATTACTTCAATCTGATTGGTTGATAATCCATGAATGTAACCTTTCCCTTTTTTTCTTCCACCTCTCAATTGAGGATGACAATCTTCCATTACTCTTCAATCACAAAGATACTCTCTCTTTTCTTGGTTAAATATTAATATCTATTTTATTGGTTATGAATTGCAAATTAAGTTGCAATCTTTGTCACTATTTATACAATTACAATATTTGTCACTTTTTATACAAAATAGATATGATGACTAGGGGTGGACAGGGCGGATATGGGCGGGTTCGGGCCCAAAGTTGTCACCCGATCTAAATTGCAGAGTCAAAAAATAAGGCTCAATCCACTCGAAAAATGAAGAACAATTTTCACGGGTTCGGATTTACGGTTTAAGCAGGTTGTCGGACGGTTTGAAGCGGTTAGACATAAAAAATAAAAATAAAATAAAAATAAAAACAATAACAAACCCAAAATTTGAAGTTTAGATCTAGAAAATATGCAACCAGATATGAGAGAATTATGAAACAAACACAAAAGAAAAGTCTTAAAAACTCTAAATCAACATAAAAAGTAAGGAAGAAAATTAAAATCTCAAATAAAATTAAAATTTAATATTTGATTTGAACGAAGTTGAATAAACAAGATGAAGAATGATCAAGTTTTGGGTTTCAAAATGTTTTAGTCTTCGTGGGTTTGAGGTGAAGTGAGAAAGTGTGAAGAGGAGAGATGAGAAGAGTTTCGATTCGGCGTTTTGATTTACTCATGCGGACGGGTTTCGGGCACCGTCAGTCTAGTTTCCTCTACCCGAACTCACCCGTACCAACCCAGTCTAAACCGAATTTTTCAACCCGCTATTATAAACGCCCAAATCTCTAATTTTTGGGCGGGTTTTGTTGGGTTCGGACGGGTCTCGATTTTTTACCCAGCTCTAATGATGAGGACATGCGTCACTCACACAACCAACTTAAGGTCTTTTTCCCTTAATCTTTCTAGTGTCGGTGTTTTTAAATGACTATAGATTTTTATTGTTATTTATGCTAAATTATATAACAACCATACAATTAAGATGTGAAAATAGTTTTTTAAACATTGAGTTTTGCTAACCTTTCAACAATTCTATGAGAGCCGCCACCCCCCATTCAACCTTAGTTTTCTCTTTTGTTCATCCACCGAGGAGGGGTGTTTTAGGATCAATTTTTTATCCAAAATCACCTCTCTGAATTGTTTTTTCTTTCCTTTTCATTCAAATAAGTGATTATCCACACATATTTGCTTTTTCGTTTTTGTTTTTTAAGTCTGTCGTCGTCTTGTGCGGCATTGTGTTTGGCGTCGTTTTGTGCGGCGTTTATTGGTGGTTCATTTAAGTATGGTATTTTGTTGATTCAAATTGATATATATACTTCAACTCATTACTTTTATGTTGTCATATTTGCAGGCAATTTCATGATGTCATTTTAGAATTAAACTCTACATGATGTCATATTTTGTTGATTCTATATTTGCATTAAACTCTGTCACTAATTTTTTTAATATAGAGTATTTATTACGGTATTATTCCAAAAGATGTTTTTTATTTATTTTTTATATATACAAATTTAGACAAAAAAACGTGTTCATATAAATAGTCAGTCGTCACACACATTTATATAATCGACAATATTGATCTAGTCATTGATCATAACTAGACTCGGACAAAAAAAATTATGTGGATCTTGTAATATCGATTGTCTTATTCATCTTTTTTTAAGATATGTGTAGTTTTCATATAATAAGAGTGATAGCAATTTATTATAAAAGAAAGATTAATATCATACCTAACATTGGTTGCAATTTATTAGAAAAGAAAGAATTTGGTTGCAATATATGGATACGTAGCTGTTTGTGTTGATAGATAGAAGATAAGTGGTATATGGATAGAGAAGTGTAGAGAGGTCTACATGGCCTTGGCTTATACCACACATAAGAAATTGAATAATATAAAGCTCATTTTTACAAGTATCTCCAAAGCTCAATGAAGTCAAATATCATTTGTGAGATGACTTAAATAATTGCTTATAAAGTAGAAGTAATTTTTACAATACAATCGATTTTGTAGGATTGACTTTTTTAAAGCAAGTCGGTTGTGATAAATGGTCTTAATAACTTGTTATCAAAAGTGGTATGTTTTGCATAATTTTATTAGATTTGATTTGGAGCATGAATTAAGTTGGTTTATCTTTGTTCCAGTATTTTCGAATTAATGTACAAGACAAATTCAGTAATAAAGTAGTTCATCCAACTCATAATCCTCCGATGATATTTATAATACAAAAAAAATTTCTTCTAACATTATTTTTTCATCATGGTCAATTATATGTTATCATTTTAATAGTTACTTTACTTCAAGAAATGAGTAAAAAATATTGTAAACATATAAATCCTTTAAATTTATAATGGCTTATTCACCTCCATCTTCTTTACCACCTTGTTCGCCACCCTCCACTAATACTTCCTCGAATGTCACTCGCATCTTCACCCTAAATTCAACTCCTTTGTCCTAGTTGTAATTTTTTTTTTAACACGCTGATCAAAATTCTCGGTTTATTTAATTTTTATAAAAAATTATCTTTTGTGGCTTGTCACTTTAGCATTTCTTTTAATAAATAAAATGAGAAAAAGACTTTATATGTGGGGTTATAAAAGATAAAAGGATCTAAATAGAAAAAAAATGATAATGGACTAAAATATTTGTTTACGTGAAAATTTGGTAAACAACCGCTAGTTTAAGTATTTAAACTCGCGAGACCAACTAGTAAATCTCAGGACAATTTTGTGTTTTATTCGTTTTAAGAAAACTGTTTGAATGTTCGTTTTAACAAGGAATCAGATACCGTTCGTTGTTTCTTTTTTGGGCTTGGCCCAACTATCTCTCGATTCGATTTCGCGCTTTCGATAGCCTCCTGGTAAAACCAAAACTGGACGCGTCTTCCATAACTCTCGAAACGCTCCTTGGCTTCGACATAGTTAGCTCTCGACACCAACTTTGAAAGTTTTATCTTGACAATATAACCTCCAAGTAAATATTGGACCCACCAATTATATTTAATTGATAAATACCAAATTTATATCCAACAATATTACAAATAAATAAGATAAATGACTTATTGTGTAATTTTGACTATAGTATTTTATAAAGATGTTCATGTTATTTTAATGTATCCAATACAAAGTATTAATGTCTCATACAACATTTTAGATTTTTTTTTGTTTTTGGTACGTAGTGAACATTTTAGATATTTTATTTGGTGTGTTATTGATCTTTTTCAGGCATGAGATCTAGATAATAAGGCGGGTGGTAAATCGTTATAAGGACCAAAAACTTATTTAATCCTAATTGAAATTCTTCTTTTATTCTATTATTAAATATATTTTATTACAAATTAGTCTAACCAGTCAACCATAAAATTAATGCAATTATTTTGAATTATTTATCTTCTTTTACTTTTTTGTTCAAAATAACTATTTAAATTTAATTCTATGGATGCCTTTTTAGCAGATTACTTTTTATTTTTTTACAAACATTTTTTTAGCAGATTACTTAATTCATTAATTTTTTAGGTATTTTTATTTACCTCTATTTTTAAATAGTTAATTAATATACTATATTCAGCAAATTTCATTTTATTCTTCAATTCTAAATTATCTACATGTATATAGTGTAATATTTAGGTAATGGAAAACCGCTCAGTAACGCTTTTGATAAATACGAATTTTATAAAATTTATCATTGGATTAGAAGTTTAAATCTTTTAGATCATTCATGTAAAAAATTTCTCAAATCTAAAATCATTTGGTACGTTATTGAATATTGTTAACCTTGTGTAACAATTAGTGTCCAATTGAGAGACTCACTAAATGTACTAAGGAGTATCAGTAATTTATAAATAAATTAAATTAGGGTTAATATTAAGCAAAGGGTAGGATAAGGTTTTTGGTGTTTGATAAGGACATAATCGTAAATTAAATTATCCCTCACTTATATATAGGCTTGGAAGAAGAGTGAAACCCTAATTCCTCCTCTTCCTATCACATTCTTCTCTCACGGCCTCACCATCACCATCAACCATAATTATTCAAACCCTAAATCTTATAATTCCTACATACAATTGATGAATTAAGATGAAGAGGAGCTAGGGTTCTTGAATATTGAGAGAGATTGAAGAGAAAAGCTGGAATTAGAGAAAGCCAAGGGAAAGAATAGGAGCAAAGATTTGGTATATATTGTTTTTACATCTTATTAATGTTTGAAAATCACTTAATGTATTCATTTTTCTCTTTGTGATTGTGAATTAATTTCAATATTTATTTTGAAATATAGTTACATCATTAACTTCTTCTAGGTTGATAATTTAAACATTAATTTGTAACTAATATTTTTTTTAGTTTTTAATTCTAATAATGCAACAACTTCATTTTGAACAGGAAGAGAAGATCGAAGCAAGAATAATAAAATGAATGTTGATACTTTTTTAGGGCTAGCAAGGTGAGCCTTTAATTACACATGTTATATAACTTGATTTCATGATTTTAAATTGCAATATTACATTGTTTCAAAAAAAAAAATCAATATTACAACAGTTGTGGAAATCTATTATATATGGTGGTTATGAGTTTATGACATTAATATCCATTATATATTTGTACAAAATATTTACATATAACACAAGATATGAAATGTTTGATCTTCGTATTTTGAAATTTCCTAAGCTAGTATGTTATAAATACTTAGTTTGTTTGGGAATACTAGGGGTGGGCATGGTTCGGTTTTGGAAGAAAATCGAACCGAACCAAATTATTTTCAAAAATTATAGTAACTGAACCGAATCGAACTGTCTGTCCTCTGAACTGAACGAACTGTTATAGTTGTTCGGTTTTATGGTTTTGAACCAGATCATAACTAATTTTTCAGTAAAAATAACTGAACCATTAAACCAAATCGAACCAAACTGATAACCACGAACCGAACTGTTTCAGTTTAGTTTTAAAATCGTTAGTTATGGTTTAGTTTTTTTGGTTTAGTTCGGTTTAGTTTGGCGGTTCGGTTTGGTTTTTGGGTTTTTTTACCCACCCTAGAGAATACTAGTAGTGATGTTTCATTTTAGTCTCCTTCAGTAAGTTCACTTAAGTATTTAATAATAATATTATGATTCTTTGAAATATACTCAATTTTATGTTGTTCTTTTCTATATATTTAAACTCATTTTTATTTTGTGAAGTGTGTATATTGCTAAATCACTCTCGCTTTCATATGAAAAATATGGCATTATTTTATTTATTTCTCACTAAAATATGACATTGATGTTGTTCTAAAATTTTAATTAGGTTTTATATGTATTATATAAAATCAAGTTACAAAACACGTAAAAATTTCATGTATTACCAACGAAGCTGCAGAAATATTAATTGATGTTATTGTGCTAAATATCTTAATGGCTCTGAGTTGTGATATGATAATAGTTGTAGGTAATATTTTTTTTTATTATTTTAGCTTTATGTTTGTTGTTCTTTCTTGTCAGATGATTAAACATACATTGAATAAATAATTTAAATTTCACGTGTATTAAATGATAACAAGTGTGTTTGATACGGTCAAAAAAAAACAAGTGTGTTTGATGCTCAATCTTCTTAAAATTTAATTTTAACTAACACCTAATCAATAAGTTAAATTTTTAGTTTTTTTTTATAAGCAGTTAAATTTTTAGATTGATTGTGCCTCGAAAATTGTAGTCGGATGTGGGCCACAACGTGGATGCTGACCTAATTATGGAAATAGGATGTTGTTAACATGTGCATATAGGATACATGTTAAGGTATCTTAATATAGAAATTTACGCATGCCTCTACACTTATTTACCATTATTCTATATAAATATGTAAATTAATTAAAATATCATTCTTTTGCACAGGTTTATCATACAACCAAGAGGTTTTTGGCTGTGAGAACATCAAACTTAATCCCATCAGGTGCAGGGGTAATAGAATATAATGGTGTACTTAGTAGAGATGATAAATTAGAAAATTCTATTGAAAATGAATGTTAGCACACAATCAATGCGTTACATGGAAGAGAGGTAAGAATAAAAACATTCCTTCCTTCAAAATAAAAAATAAAAAAATAAAAACATTCCTTTATTTGAAATTTATTTAGTTGTACTCATCGATACTCCCTTCGGTCCTATATATAAGGAATACTTTTGGAAAAAGAAATTATTTTTTTTATAAGAAATACTCTTTAAATTTATTTTCTATTAAATAGATAATCTCTTGTATACCCTTATTAAATTGTATAAAATGCAACATATTCCAATGGTATGCATTAATTACAGAGACACATTCTCATGATTACTTTTAGAATAACACATAACATTTTAGAATTAATAATTAATAATTAAAAAAATAAGTCTCCTTAATATATGTGTTTTTCTCAATGTGCTTCTTATATATAAGATCGGAGGGAGTATTATATATTGTGTATATTTAGATTGATATCGGATCACTTTGATTTTAGCTCCAACAAAATTATAATATATTAGCTATTATAAATTTATTAACCATTTACTTTATAATACTCTATTAATTTATTTTATAATACTCTATTAAGAAGAAGTTTAATAAATTTATCTAGCTAGTTTTGTAAGAGAAACTTACATATTTCTTTCAATGATTTTTTTTATAGTGACGGTTGGGTGGTGTACCATTGCCTAACAAAAAAAAATCAAAAAAAGGGCTCAAAACCTCTTTGTACGATTCATGCAACTGCTTTCCATGTAAGTGTTTATTTTCTTTTTTTTTATTCCTGAAAATATTGGGACTTCTTTTGTTCTCAATAACAACTAAGATTAAGAATTTGAATCCAATGCCTCTCTTATAAGCTTTTTTTAAATAAAAGTTTAAGAACACAACTTAAACATCATGTTTACGAAAACATAGTCATGAGTACCTTTATTTCAGATAAATAATAATCATTTACTATAATATGCTTCCCGAAGGAGAAAAGTAAAAACGAGTAATTAAGATTCAGAAATAACAACCCCTAAGACGTTATTCTTGAACTCTAACTCAAGATGATCGAGTAAAAACAACAATGGGATGAAGCCCCCGCCTCTACTGATCGCCCAACTAAGTCATCGCTCTTCCATGTCTTCAAAGTTGTTGCTGATCAACGCAACTCAATTCATGTAGGAGGGATGTGTAGTTCAACTCAAGATGACCTGAAGAAACAATAAAAACATTGTTCATGACAACGTAGCATTTGATAAATTAGAGAAGAAAACCAATTTAAGGACAAATATTGAATGAAAAAGTCAAACTAATTAAATAAATAAAAAATGAATCACCTTTTACTAGAAGCCGTGATTAATACAACCTGTCACTAAGGGTGCTCAAATCCAAACCAATCCAAATAAAAATCGAAAACCGATCCAAAAAAACTAAAAATCGGAAAAAACCGAAATTTTTTGGATGTGTTTGGATGTTCTTTTGTGAAAACCGATGGATTGGATTGGATTTTGGATTGATTTCTTAAAACCGATTCAAACCGAACCAAACTGCATACATATATTTTAATATTTATTTATCTTTTTATTCGTATAAATATATATATACACTACAAGAAAACATGCATTTACTGAGGGCCAAAGGCCCTCAGTAATGCACAAATTTCGTCTAAAATGCATGCATTACTGACGGCCTTGGGCCCTCTGTAATTAGCTCGCCAGTAATGGTTACTGACGGCCCAGGACCGTCAATAACGTTACTGACGGCCTGGAGCCGTCAATAATACACACCGGTCAAATAAAAAGGACACGCAATTGTGACGGCCTGGAGCCGTCAGTATCACATTGTCTTTTACACATTGTGACGGCCTGGAGCCGTCAGTAATGTACATCGATTCAAAAAAAAATTAATAATTTAATTATTTAAAAATCAGTATTTGATTTTTAAATAATTAAATTATTAATTATTTTTTTAAAAAAAAATTAATATTAATTTTTTAAAACAAAAAATATACTGCATAATAAATAATTAAAAAATATTATAATTAAAATTTAATAAAAAGCATAATAAAAATACTTAACATAAGCATAATTAAATATAATGATAATATTGTCATTACAAAAAGAAAACAATTAAACAAATAATAATCAACAACAGATTATTAAAATTACACATCAACGTTGGTCAGGCGGCTGATATAGTGGTCGCTTCCCCTTGCCAGTGTCTGTTGGCTGACGCGACCTTCCTCGGCCTCGGCCTCGGCCTCTACCTTCCTCGTGTATTATGACTCCGGGGAGTGACGTTCGCAAAGGAGGTCGTGCCACAGGCCTATGAACGAAGTTAATTGGGGCTTGATTTGGGAAGAAGTTGCCTTGGGGTTGATTTGGATGTGGGATTATGAAGTCTTGTTGTGGATTTAATGATCTCTGGTATTCGGTGAAAGCAGTTTGTTGATTATTTCTACCGCTTCCGTCACTACTGCTTCCACTTGTTTGCCCAGTAGGATCAAAAAATTGTAAATGAACTGGTTCATTAAGCATCTGACTCATATCCTCTATGCTCATACTCAGTACTGGATCACCCTCTCGGTACTCCGGCAGCTGATTCAAATTAACCATGCTACTCAAATCCGGTCGATATTCTTGTTCACCGGCATTTTGATTTTGTCGTGCCGAAGCCTGAGATGATGATCCAACCCCTCCCCCCGCCGGCGCCGGCGCCCTCTGCTGTGAAAAGAATTCCTGCAATATATGTTGGACCCGTACGTCCACCCGGTCATCAAATGATGCTTCGAACTCATCGCGGAATTCTTCTCTATACGTGGCCCTCATTCGCGCTTCATACTCATCATCGGTTTCCTCTCTTTGAGTTGGACGAGAGCGTCCTGTACTCGATGAAGATGAAGATGTGTAAGTGACATCTCTCAAACCAGTTGGGTCACTTGCATATAGAGAAGATGTACACCCAGCAGCGAATTTGCGACCTCGAGTCGCACCACCAGCATTCTTAACAAAAGCCAACGACATCTTGTTTCGACGAACATCCTCATTATCTCGCCTATGAGGTGGTAGTCGTAGTTGGCTTGCATTATATTCTTCAACCCAAATTTGCGTCAACCTCTACAATAAATTAAAAAAAAATTATAATTAATTAATTATAATGTTTAGATATAATTATATAATGTTTAAAAAATAATGTTATACGAAATAAATAATAAATAATATATATAATTAAATACTTACCGACACTTCTTGCGCCCTTGCCCCCGTCCACTCACCGGAATCTGCATACCGGTGCATCATGTCATTCATCTCCATAAAGGTGGGTGGACGACCAAATTGTTGGATGAACTCAAGACGAAGCGTTCCGGCAGATTTAGACCCTCCAGAGTGTACGCACGCACGATTGGCTTCATCAGTATTTCTGTTGGCTTTGTTCTTTATACACTTTGCAATATACTCTTCCTCTTCCCATCTGCGGCAGAGCATAGGGTATGAATTGCCAGCGAGCCAAAGTGGTGGTTTTGAAGGATCCTTTTTAATCTTTTTCCGCGCTTCAAAAAGTAAGGTCGACAGACGCTTGGTGGCTTTTTTGTTGAATATACGCTCAATAGCCGCTGTGTGGTGATTCAGCCAAGTTACTTGCGACTACGAAAAATAAAGAAAAATTGTTAATAAATTAGTAAATATATGTTTAGTAACAAAATTGATTGGATAAAAAAGTAATTATAAATAAAAACGTACCCTGAAGCCATTCCAAAATTGTTGATATCCACGCTCATCTGCCCTGACCTCCGTCCAGTTGAGATATGGAGCCTGGAATTTGGATTTCAATGCATTATTGATTGCCTTATTCGCCGGATTTTGGGGTTGCAAACTGCACAATATATATATATTAGTTAAGAATAATTATCATATATATCCAATTAATTTATTAAACACAAATTCTTAATAATAATTAACTTACTTTGTGGCGGTATATGGCATGATGATGGGTCTACCATGCCGGTCAATCAACAATTCATTTTGAGGAGCTAAAAGTGCAATATCGGCTATTTCCTCGTCCTCGTGGTCATCATCGTCGTCGTAGGAGTCGTACTCCTCTTCCACACCGTCTACGGTTCGAGACTTGGGCATACCCTCCAACCATCGATTCCGAACAACGCGGCGGGGTAAAGCACGTCTACGTGGAGCGCGTCCGCGTCCGCGTCCGACACCCGGTGCTGGTGGAATATCATCAATGTCATCATCGACATTGTCATCATCAAAATTTTCTTCATCTGGATTCATCTATAATAAAAAAATATATGATAAATATATTTATATAATTAAGAAATACATGACAAATATATATATAATTAAGAAATACATGACAAATATATATATAATTAAGAAATACATGACAAATATATATATAATTAATTAAGAAATACATGACATATATTGTTTTATAATTCATCATCATTAAACGATAAACAAATGCAACCAAAAACAAATATTCAAGTACAACGATTAATATTATTACAACGCGGATAACTATATTATAAAATTAATTGTCATCCCAATCTGATACATCTTCATCATCACTGCCTTCATTATCACCATTAGCTTCGACGTCCTCTTCATCAACATCACCATCAGAAGGTACTTCTTCGGCTTCTTCTTGTACACAAAGTTGATTAAAAGTTTCAACTGCAATGACATCATCAACATTGGACATCTCATCTTCCTGATATGGTTCATCTTCACGTTCATCTATCTCATTTTTTTCAATCAGACCCCTTGGTTTTGATGTTATTGCGGCACACCAACCTCGCTTATCCCTTGTAGTCGATGGATAAGGGACATAGTGAACTTGTCTGACGTTATGAGCCATAGCAAACGGATCATACAATGGATAATGTTTGTTCATTTTTATGTCCACGGTATTAGTCTTTGAATCATATCTGGTACCTCTATTTGAAGGATCAAACCATTTACAGTAAAACAACACGACTGTTTTCTTGTAATCAAGGTAATTGTATTCGATTTCAAATATGTTCTCAATGACACCGTAAAAATCTCCTTCACCATTTTCAGTCACACCTTTCATACACACTCCACTGTTTACTGTTGTTTTTCCTTCACTCCAACTGTGTGTCTCAAATCTGTAACCATTGACAAAGTAGGTGTGCCATTGTTTAACGGTTGACTTTGGGCCATCAGATAAGTTTCTCAAGTGTTGTATGACACGAGTTGCGGGTGTTTGTTGGTACATGTATTCTTTGAACCATGCTGGAAATTGCGAATTGATTTGAGCAGAAGTATGTTGTGTTAAAAACATCCTAAGTTATTAAATATCGTTAGTTATAAGCGAACTTAATTGGAATAAATAATTATTTATTAACTAATTAAAAATACTCACTGTAAATATGGCTCGACTTCATTGCAATTAATCAGCAAGTGAACATGCGCCGAATAGAGAACTTTGTCACCAGGATACAACACTTTCTCACCACCACCATTACGACCAGGCAAGCTGAATATTGACATGTTTAATGGGTGAATTCTCACAGGCCGAGATGTTTCAGTTTCATTGCGAATATGGCTTGATGACAACGTGTCTTTGAAGTAATGCGAACAAAAGTAAATTGTTTCGCGGTGTAAGTATGTTGCACAAATTGAGCCTTCGACCCTAGCTTTGTTTTTCACGGCACGTTTTGCATAACCCATGAACCTTTCGAACGGGTACATCCATCTATATTGAACCGGCCCACCAAGCCTAGCCTCGTATGCAAGATGCACCACAACATGCTCCATAGAATCAAACAAGGCAGGAGGAAATATTCTCTCCAACTTACACAAGATCAGTGGAATGTCATTTTCCATCTTGATGAGATCAGCCTCTCTTAGCGTTGTCGAACACAAATTCTTGAAAAATTGACTGATTTCAATAAGCGGATTCAATACATGTTGGGGTAAAGAACTAAATGCAATCGGAAGTAAAGTCTGGAAAAAAACATGACAATCATGACTTTTCATCCCACGCATCCTTCCATGGTCAACATCAGCGCATCTCGCCAAATTCGACGAATAACCGTCCGGCATCTTCACTTCTTTTACCCATCGACAAACAGATTTTGCTTCTTCAGGAGATAAAGTATAGTTTGCACGAGGTTTAAGAAGTTTGCCGTTAGATGTCTCCACCAACAACAGTTCGTTACGTTTGCAATACAACCCTATGTCTCTCCTCGCGTTGTCATTATCTTTCGTTTTTCCTTTGACATTCATGACAGTGTTAAAAATATTTTCAAACACATTTTTCTCAATATGCATAACATCAAGGTTGTGACGTAAAAGGTTGTCTTTCCAATACGGCAGATCCCAAAAGATACTTCTTTTTGTCCAGTTGTGTGTTTGTCCATAACCACGCGGTTTAGATGCAACACCACCTACAACCTCAACCTTTGGAATATCTTTCACTTTGTTCCAGACTTGTCGGGATGTCAAATAATCTGGTGGATCACGAGTCTCGGTGTCACCATGAACAAAAGCATTTTTATTTCTTCTAAACGGATGATCAGTAGGCAAGAACCGACGATGACAGTCAAACCAAGTAGCCTTCCCACCGTTTTCTAACCAAAACGCTTTGGTGTCCATCATGCAAATAGGACATCCTAGTTTACCATGTGTCCCCCATCCAGACAACATCCCATATGCAGGAAAATCATTAATGGTCCACATCAAAGCTCCTCTCATATTGAAATTTCGTTTTTGGTTGATATCATACGTCGCAACACCGTTCCACAATCTCTTCAAATCATCAATCAAAGGTTGTAAATAGATATCAATACCAACAGTTGGACTAGATGGGCCTGGTATTACAGCGGCTAAAAACATGTAAGGTTTTGACATGCACATATCAGGAGGAAGATTGTACGGGGTAACCAGAACAGGCCAACATGAATATGGAGTGGCTGATACTTGAGTATATGGTGTAAATCCATCTGAGCATAACCCAAGTCGGACATTCCGTGGCTCCGAAGCAAATTCAGGATAAACTTGATCAAAATGCTTCCAAGCCATTCCATCAGAAGGATGTCGCAACTCACCTGACATTTTTCTACTTTCATAGTTTTCACGATGCCATGTCATTTTACTGGTTGTTTGCATCGATGCATACAACCTTTGCAACCTTGGTATTATGGGTAAATAGAACATCGCCTTTCTTGGGATTGGCTTCCTTCTGACTGACCGTGAATTTCTTGTTACACGATATCTTGGTTCTTGACAAAATTTACATTCAAGTAATGCACCGTCATCTACACCAAATTCGTTGCTATAGTACAACATACACCCGTTAACACAACAGTCAATTCTCTTCGCTCCGAGTCCTAACTTTGCAACCAATTGTCTTGCTTCGTAATAATTTTTTGGCAAATCAAGAGGACGGTCTATTGTTATATCCAACATCAGTTTTGTTATCAAGTCCATGGTGTATTCTGAAACAAGACATTCAGACTTGATACCCAAAAGTCTAATACACACCGTTAACTTTGAGTCTCGAGAGCCTTCACACAACGGTGTATTTGTCTCTTTCAAAAGATCAAAAAATCGCTGGGCTTCCTCATTTGGTCTCTCGACGTTAACATCAGCGTCATATTCATCATCAGCAGGGTCGTCGACATCATTTGGCACATAAATCGGCGTATTAAACCCAAGGGCATTAGTTATCATATTGTCCATCTCATTAAACGGATCATAATGCTGATGATAATATTGGGGAACAACAACGGGCTGAAAAACACTGCTTGAAGCACGATTTTGATTCACGGGAACAGTCGTGGAACATCCTTCGCCATGACTTGACCAAACCCAATAATTAGGTTGGAATCCCTTTTTATATAAATGAGACCTAATTTCATCTTCGCTCTGTATTCTTGTACATCGACAAAGTACACACGGACATCTAATTCCCCCTTCACGTATCACAATGTCATTATATTTTACTGTATTGATAAACATTTCGACCCCTATTTTAAATTCCTCTTTAACCCGGCCCCTCTTTCCAGGATTATGTCTATCGTACATCCAATTACGATTGCTAAAATCCATATCTGTGTAGTTTAATTAATATATAATTAGATCGATATATGTATTAAATTTATTACTTTATTTTTCAAAAGTATTTTGGACATATATATATGTCTACTCAACAATAACATATAAACTTTTAACATTTTATTTTTAAAGTTTATGGTTTATTAAATCTAAAAAATACTAAGTTTTTTAGTTGACAAAACTACCGACTTTTTAACATATATATTATAATTTTTTAAAATATAATTGTTTTTCTTTTTTTAAATACATAGTAATAATAAAATGCTAGTAACTATTTCTAAGTGTACGGTAAAAATAAAACTATCACTAAATATTATAAATTAAAATTACATATATTACTTACTTGGGTGCCGGGTAGAGTCTTACTTGGTGCGCGCTCCTAACCACAAACTCCGCTCCTAACCCACGACCTCCGATGACCACGAGAATTTGCTAATAAAAATTGTAAATAACAAATTATTAGAACATATACATTTAAATAACAAAGTAAAAATTTTAACTTTAAAAGTAAAACACAAACACTTACCACTGTTTAGATGGAGATATGAAAATTACATCACTTTTTTAAAAATACACAAACTGTTAAAAAATTTCTTTTATAAATTTTTTTTAAAAAAATTTCGTTTTTTTAAAAAATAATATAAATATACTGTTTTTTTGAAAAAAAAAATACTTATTTAAAAAAAATAATTCTGTTTTCGAAATAAACAAAATTAAATATATTTTTTTAATTTTTTTTACAAAAACAATAACTTTTATACATAGTGATAAGAAAATATTAGTAATAAATTACAAAGTATTAATTAATAACTATTACTAAGTATACGATAAAAAAAACTATCACTATATAAATTAAAATTACGTTACTTACTTGGGTGCCGAGTAGATTCTTACTTGGCGCGCACCTAGCCCACGAACTCCGCTCCTCACGAGAATAAGACTTGCTATTAAAAATGGTAAAACACAAATATTAGAACATATACATTTAAATAACAAAACAAAAATTTTAAATTCGTAAAAGTAAAACACAAACACTTACCACTTTTTGTATGGAGACACTACAACATTTGTAGCCTCTGGCAACATGTTATTATGCAACCCTTGACAATTGTAGCCTAAAAGTACTATAGGCAACAATTTATGCATGTTACTGGGTGTATTTTTGCCACACTATAAACCTGTTCCCAAAAATATAATGGGGGACATTTATCAACCGTGACCAATGAACTTTTTTGGCAACACTTGTTAACTGTCGCCTTAACCATCTTAGGGAACAATTTTCAAGGGTTGCGTTATTATTAACAAAAAGGCTACGTTTAACGATTGTCGCAGTTAAAAAAGATATATATTTTTTTTATTTTGATTTCCCTTCAAATATATAATTAATAAATAATTTAATAACAATTAGAGCTGTCAAAAAAGACCGGGCTATCGGGCCGGCCCATTAGATCTATCATTTTACATGGGTCGGACTTCATAAAAAGGGGACCAGTCTTTATCGGGCCGGACCTTATCGGGTCAGACTTTTTCATGGGCCGTCATGGGTCGGCACACAAGCTTTTGGGCTGGCCCCTTAAAGAATTAAAAAAATTATTAAAAAAAATGCTATAATCTTTTTATTGTTATATTTTAGTATTATTTTTATGCATAAATTCAAATATAATTTTTTTTATTATTTTTGTTGTTTTATTGTTATTATTTGTGTTTTGTTCCTATCTATAATCTGTTTTATTCCTATTTTTAAGCGTATCATCTTTTTATATTCTTTCTTAATTTTTTTTTGTGAAATTATAACGAAGGATATAAAACTTGGTATATGGTTATTTTAAGTCTATCATCTTTTTATTGTATTTATTTTTTTTTTTTTTTTTTACTTACATTACAATGGATGAATGAAACATATAAAACTTGGAATTTTTTTTTGTAGTAATAATAATAATATGACAAAAAACTTATTGGATTAGAATGTGATAGTTAGAGATTTGTTTGTTTATTTGATGAGGATAAAGAGGAAGATATTGTTGTTTGGGAGATTATGTGAGAAAGTATAGGGATACGAATTACCTTCTTGAAAATTTAGTAGAATGTTTTTTGTTTTAAAAAAAATACTATGAAAATTAATGGGCCGGCCCATCGGGCCATGTAGGCTTTTGCTTATTGGTTCGGGCTAAGCAGACTGGGCCATGAAGTTAACGGGTCGGGCCCCTTTATTTGATCAGGCCCTTTCAGGCCGGACCGGGCCGGCCCTTTGACGGCTCTAATAACAATGATCATTTTTTTTTAGTGATTTTTTTTGGGTAGTATTGTGATTTTTGTTGTTATTATTATTATTATTATTAAAATTTTATGTGATTTATTATTGTTATTATTATTAATTAATATATATGTATATATATACATATGTGGCATTTACCTAAAAAAAAACAGATTTTCAGTTCCACTCTTCCCTGTGTAAGAAAAAAAACAGTCTTGTTAGTATTCCCTAATTAACTTTCTTTTTATTCTCCGTAAAAAAAGTTTCTTTCTTATTTTTTTTAGTGAAGCAATCAAATCAAATCTCTAAGTTAAAAAGCCAAAAAACCCTACCTCGCCTCCATTTTTGTGTCCCCTTCCTTCTCCATATCCTTTGATCTACTTCCCATCACTGCTTATCTCTCTCTGCTTCTTCTATTTCAAACAAATCGAACACTGCAACACACCGCGACGGTCGTTCCGAAGATGAATCTTAACTACATCGCGAGAAGCTCTTCGAATACCTTGAGAAATTCAATAGTTCCAAGAACAAATCTCAGGTCATTGTCTCCTCTATAATTTCAATGTCTCTTCGTTTTTTTATTTAGTGTTTTAGATGGTGTTGTTGTTCAAGTTTTCTTTCAATTAGGGTTTTGAACTGTCGTTTTTAGCACTCAGATCTTTAGGGATTTGTGTGTGTTGTTGTGAAGAAACACCTGCTTACTTGATCTTCTACAGTTCTACTTTACACAAGAAAGTTTTTTGCCAACTAATGAACTCTTTTTGCACAGGTGATACTCTGAATGCATTGAAGAACAACATGAATTATCCTAACAATGTTCTTTAATGTTGGCCAAGGAGGTCAAAATGTTTTGGAGCTTTATGATTTTTATCATGTAGACCAAGAGAGGCTTTGTGTTTGCTGTCAAGGAGTCCATTGTTTAGTTGATTTGGTGCTAAAAGCTTCTTCCAAGACTATAAGGGTATTTATTTATTTGATAATTGGCTAATCAAAGTCTTGCTTATCTTTATGGTAACGAAAATACTTAATTCAAGAATCCATTGTGACACAAATGGTGTCAATGAACTAAAGGGGAAGTGTTAGTCCTCTCCTATTACAGTAGACATAGCATATGATCTTTAAAACATGTTTCGGAAGCTTGAAAGAGTAATTACTAAGGTTAAAGTAGTTAGATTTGGAAATTAGCTTGAAATTATTTTAGCCAAAGCAAAGTAATAGCACTCCTTGCTTTGCAAAAATTATAACAACGTAACTATAGTTTTAAGTTGGCATATAAACAACTGCATATTCCTAACTTCGTGTAATAGTTTACAATGATTTGGTTTCATTGCTAGTAATTAATAGGTTATTAATATGAAGGTACTGAAGTTGTGGTAATTATATATGTAGATTATTATTCAAATATCAATCTGAATGAAGCTATTGATTTGTTAAGGTTTGTGTTTACTAATCTTTGATCTCTTGCTCATGTTGCGTCTATGATTATTTCTAATACAAGGCATATTCCTTAGTGTTTTGATTTTTTCTGGTTTTTTCAACCTGCTATGTTTGTGGTTTTGATTTGGTATTGTTTGTGGTGGTTCTGCAGCTGCAGCCACAGTTTTTTTCTTTCTAGTTTTTTCCTTTGGTTGGCTCTGTTTTCGCTGCTATTTCCTTTTTTCCTTTCATTGTTTTCTGATATTTGTACCTGGGACTTTTGTCTGTTTATTGTCTGTTCGGGTGCTGGTTTTGAGGCTCGTAGCAGTAAGGTTTTTTATCCTAGCAGGTGCTGTTGGTTTATGGTAGTAGTAGTCGTTTTGGTTTTTTAAGACTTATGGTTTTCTTTTGTAGTTTTGTTGGCTTACTGCTAGTGCAATGTTCATGTAATATTTCGCAGTCCTCTGGTTACACCTTGTGAATGGAGTTAGGCATAACTAGTAGTATAATTAGTAGTAGGTGTTCTTACTTAAAATATGATATATGATTTAACTAATGAACATTACAGTCATGAGCAAATCAATTATTAGGGAACTTCAATTGGGTTTGAAAACTGAAAAGTAGTCTATAATTTGGTTTTGTGGTAGCATGCCATTTTTTATTGATTTAGTTTTGGGTCTTTATTATGTTTTTGTTCAACTATTGATTAAGTTTGTGTAGCAGGTTTTACATTGGAGCAATACGGTGAAAAGGGATTACGATCAAAGAAGGCATGTTACAGGTGCTTCTTCATATGATTATGCAGCCAAGATAGTGGGGGTATTGAATGGAAATTTTTACTATTTTACACTAAGATTGTCCAATTTTAGTTGTATTTATGGTTGAGTAAATAGTGTCTTAACTTGTATCTGAGAAGTCATTGGAGCGGTAACCATGACTTTAGGTTTTTTATAGTAGTAGTACATGTTGCTACTTTTTAGTACCCATAGAAAGGATGTACTCCACTATTCATTTATGTAAAACTGCAATCATTTGAATAAAGGAGTTCATGTATTTGCCTCACTTTTATTCCAAATATAAATTGAATATTAAATTTGGTTATAATCGTATCAAAATTATTGCCTATTATAAACATAAATGTTTAAACTGTTGTCTCTAAGTTATGGCAACGGTTAAGAAAGGTTGCCTATACGTAATGGGGACACTAGAAAACTGTTACCTTTGCTTATTATTTTGGCAACAGTCACGAACTGTAAATAAAACTGGCAACACGTAAAAACTGTCGCCTAAAGTTTGCAGGTAAACTGTTCCCTATTCTCAATAGCTTAGGCGACAGTTTTAGAAAGTGTGGCTAAAAAGTGCGAAAACTGTAACCTAAAACAATAGGTAACGCTCGCTTATAAAACGGGTGAAAACTGTTCCCTATACCTTTTGGTTACAGTTTTGACGGTTTAGGCTACATTTTTCGAATGTTGCCAAAAAGCAAAAATGTTGTAGTGAGATTAAGTTGAAAGTATGAAATTTAAGAGAGAAGTTAGAGAAAATTTAGAGAGAGAATGAAAGGTAAAAATGAAGTGAAGGTGTAATAGATTTGTTGAAGAAGAATATATAAAGTAGTAATAAGCGAACCGTTGGAATTTAAATTTGAAATATGCATTACTGGCGGCCTGACACCGTCGTAAATGCATAACGTCTTTCTCATTACTGACGGCCTGGGACCGTCATAATTGACCACGCATTACTGACGGCCCAGGACCGTCATAATTGCTCATCTGCTTTAACTTTCCTGACGGCCTGGAACCGTCTTAATTGACCACGCATTACTGACGGCCTGACACCGTCACTAATGCTTAATGTTACCGTTTTAAAATTTTTCTTTCCCCCAAGACGCATTACTGACGGCTCCCAGCCTTCAATAACCCACAAATGCATTACTGAGGGCTAAAAGCCCTCAATAAGTTTGGTCAGTAATATTATGTTTTCTTGTAGTGATATATATATATATATATATATATATATATATTGCATTAACTTTTTTTTACATTTTAAATTTTGTTAATACTATATGTTAGTTTAATTAAATCTATTTTTTTTTACTTTTTATATGTTTCGAATATAATTGGTAATTGTCATTCCAAAATATTAATTTTCAATTTATTTTATCAAAAATGTCAAACTATTATTTTGTAACGTTTTTTATAATATTTATATTTATTTAAAAAATTACAATTTATAATTTGGATATCCAAAAACCGATCCAAATTAAACCGCATAATATTGGATCGGATTGGATCGAATTTTTTTTATTCGTCATCCAAAACCGAACCAAACCGCAAATGAATTTATTCTTGGATCGGATGGGTTTTTGCCTCAAAACCGATCTAAACCGAACCGTGAGCACCCCTACCTGTCACAACATTCTGAAGCACTACAATAGAAATTCTTGTTTACATTTTCGTTAGAATCAATCACTTTATCTATCTTGTAATGATACTTTGTAAGTGAGTTCATGCATTTTTGAAATGTCCTTAGCCACAAATAGCATGATATGTGTGGAATCCTACCATCATGATGTCATGTACGTAGAACATTTTGACTAAACAAATTCAGAGAACAATAATGATTGATAAATCTTGGCACATTACAAAAGTGATCAACATTAATGATATACTCCCTCCGTCCCAAAATATAAGCAAAAGTGAGTCAAAAAAACTTGAAGTATTTGGTTAAAGATTTGGACCAAATATATCTACTTTTATTGATCGATTTTTGCTTATATTTTGGGACGGATGGAGTAGTTCCATAGATATTGTCATTAAGAGATTAAATAAATATTGATTGTTATCAATCATTTATAAAGTTTCCTTTTCTTCTATGATTTCGCCTAAATACGTACGTACGCACAAATAAAACTTCCAAAAGGAAATACGTACGTACTCATCAACACATTTGTACCCCACATAGAGACCTTTAACAAGATTACACCATTTTGGATAAACCATACAATTAATGTATCATAAAATGGAAATATTTGGTGATACACGTTATTAACCATAATTTAGATTAGATTCCCTCAACTCATTTTGTAATTTAACCAAACAAAACTTGTAACCTAATATTTCTATTTTTGGATGAAACTTATCAACCTTATTAATTAATTATAATTCTAACTGGATTTTTAACATCAACTATATATTCTTGATCAATTCAAAATTCATTTTATTGACATTAGGTTATGTCATTGCGCGGTATCAAGTTTTTTCCCTTATTTAAAGGGCATAGTTATAAAACCTTCGTATCGAAATTTACAAAGAAATCATCCAATTGATTGAGACGAACAATCAAGATTGTTTCCATACGAGTTTACACTTTCTTCACTTAATTCTCAATATCATCTACAGACTTTTTCATTCTGTCAAATTTATTTGGCGATCGTCTCAATTCATCAATGGCTTCAAGGAGCACATCATTTGCCTCCTAGACCAAAGGTTTGTTTCCGATTCTAGCTATTGTCCTATTTTCTCTTGCTTTCTTTAATTCCTTTTTCTTTTAAGTTTTTCATTTAAATTTTTCATCTATATGATTAAAATTTTCTTTAATTCAACTCATATGATTGCACATTGTTGTATAAAAATTATTGTTTAATTCTATTATTGGTGTAAATGCATGTATTTTATTTTGTTTTTGTTATATATCATTGATATTTTATCCCACGGACAGAAACAACAAGGAGAGGCAGAATCAACTCTTGATGGAAAAAAGATCAATCTATTAAAAGAGAAAATTCAAGTGGATCGATCAATCTTTATTTTCATCAAGAGTTTATGCTCATCAATTGCCGTCTATCCTTGTTGTATCTATCCACGGAATAAAGTAGCAGTGTTGTATAACAAAAGCAAAATAAAATATATGTATCTACTCTAATAGTTGGATGAAAGAATAATTTTGAAATATCACTTCTCGATCAATGTGCAACCATCTTAGTTGAATTTTTAGAAAATTGAAATAATATAGATAAAAATTGATATGAAAAACGTAAAAGAAAATGAGTTAAAGGAAGCAAGAGAAAATAGGAGAAAGAATCGGAAACAAACCTTAGGTGTAGAGACAAATGTTGTTCTCCTTGAAGCCATTGATGAATCGAGAGGATCACTGAATAAATTTGACAGAATGAAAATAGTCTGTAGATTATAGTGAGAATTGTGCGAAGAAAAATGCAAAATTGTATGGATATAAGAACTTGATTGTTCGTCTCAATCAATTGAATGATTTCTTTGTAGATTTTGATATGAAGGTTTTGTAATCGTATCCCTTAAATAAGAGAAAAAACTTGATAACGTGCAATGACCTAACCTAATGTCAATAATAAAGGAGTGGTATTTTTTTGGCAAACTTTTATAAGGCCTATATTTAAGTTGCTGATTAAAGAGAAATATCTTATACATTGCACATCATTCTATTTCCAAACACGTGTGAAAGGCAAAGAACTTTTTCTTTTAATGGCAAATTATATTATATATTATATGAAAAACGACGACAATACGATAGAATATTCAAAATACAAGAGATAGTGAAAGATAGTGAAAGGCAAAGAACTACATTACTCTAACAATTTGGAATCATATAAATACAAGTTTTTTTTATATCCTCCATTGTTTCTCGTTGCCCCTACTACTTTATCATCTTAAGAGCCATGTTATGAGTTGTAGGGTTCGAACAATGATGAATTGAAATCCACCACCAAATACATTTTGTCCCAAAAAAACAATATTTGATCTCAAAATTTCGCCACTAATTAGTGACGGATTCTGTTTTCGTAGCAAACATCTAACAGATTTTTATGACGTCGCAATTTGTGACAAATTTTGACTTTGTTGCAATTTTGTGACGGATTTTGATTTCCTATCCAATTTATGAGTGATATTGTAGAAGGGAAATACATTTTTGTGATAGATATGTCATTCCAAATGCAAAATTAACAAATTACATTTTATCTCAAATATGAAATTTTATTGCAAATACATTTACTATATACATTAAAAAAACTAAAAATTATAAAAATAAAATTAATTAATATATGAAATGTGTTTTGTTTCTTGATACCTTAGAGTTTACCACCAAAGTCACAAAGTATATTATATTTCTAGTAGGTGGAGTTTACAACCAAATGTGACTACTCTCAAAAAGAGACAACATTGCGATGCACGAATAAACGCCTCATGGGTTTTCATTTGTCCACCATCTATATACATATAAGAATTACACACATTTTTTTTTTTAAGGAATTTTGAGAATAAACGCCTCATGCTTTGCTGTTTTTTTATTTTAAAAAAAATATTGCACAGAACCATTCTATCACTGAAAAAGATCCAAATTTTAAATTATTAAGTATTGAATACCTTTAGAATAATTTAATAAACAAAATTCATCAAAAAGAAAACAATAATAAAAATCCAATAAACAAAAATGCTATATATACCAAATGGTTAATAGTCCAATAAATCTATCACAAAAATAATGAAGAATTTGAATAGTACAAAATAGACACCCTATACATATCATGTACTCTATCTATCATCATAGTAAAAAAAAAAAAAAAATAGGAGCGCTAACAACACTCTTGTCTATAAACCCAAACAACCAAACCCAACAAACAAAATAGTCGAAAACAACGACGCCACGTGTCGAACACCAAAACTAGAATCTCTATCCCTTGAAGTAGCAGCAGTAGTCCCATTAAAATTAGGATTAGACCCATAAAGATTCTGAATCCCATCAATATCATCCTCTTCAAGTTCAACTTTCTTAGTTCTAGAACTTATTGTAGGATACATAATAGCCTCTTCAATAGATGAATGCCCTAACCCTAAAAGATGTCCTATTTCATGAACAGCAACAGATTCCAAATCAACGGCGTTACTTAAAGATGACTCCGTTACATCACCGTTAACTACCCAATCTTCAGCTTTATCTAAATGAAACCTTCCGTCAGTTGGTGAAAACGCATGTGCTAACGTCCCTAAAACTCCGTCAAATGCTTCTCCGTCACCGTGATCGCCGCTGTAGAAACCGATTTTAATATCAGCGGTATTATACGACGCCGTTTCGTTGAATGTTATTGTTGTTACTTTTGACCATTGATTAAACGCGTTTGCGAAAACTTGTTTCGTTGAATCATCGAGATTTTCGTTCGGATCAAAAGCGTAAGTTAGGGTTTCTGTTCCCGCCGGCCACCGTGGCTGACCGGGGAAGAAAGTGTAGTGTTGAACGGTGTGAATTTCGTTTGATGAATTGAATTTACCGGAATTCATTGACGTTGTTCCGTTGATGATATCGGCGACACCACACCGGGGTTTGATTATGTAGTTCATTGTTGTGTTATCGAGTTCGCCGGTGATGTTGAGGTTGAAATTTTTTTGATAGGTTTTAATGGCGGATTCTAAGGCTTCGTCGAAGTCGTCGTTGAAATTTGACGACGGAGAGTTGGGGATGTAACCGAAATGTTGGAAGTAGTTTTTGAGTTTTGAGAGGCCGTCATATGTTTTGCCCGGACTACAACCGGTGAAGTTGCGGTATCCGTCCCACGCGCCTGGTGGGGCGTTGTTTGACATCCATGTTGGGATTGAAGATGGATCAGGGAAGAAACGAGCTGAAACTGAAGTTAATCTGATGGTAATTAGTGTTAATATTGCTAAAGCAAAATAACCTTGATTTTGGGTGGTAATCATGTTTATTATAGAGAGATTAGTAAAATGTAATAATGAGTTTTAGAATGTGATGGTTGTGAATGGGATGTTATATTTGTGAAGGGTGTTTATAAGTAATTTTGATTTATATATGAAGTAATAAGGGACAAATATTTGAATCTAGAAATTGAAGAATATGATAATATATGATGTGAAATTGAGAATATAACATTGAAGTGTTCGTCAACTATGTAATATGATGGTGATTGGGTGGACAAGTTCTTTGTCGTTTGAATGATTCATATATGAGGAAATGTAAGTAACCTGGAAGAAGCGTTGTCATTGGAAACTTCGATATTGTTTGTTGAAGACATATGGTGAGAGATATAATATGATGTATAGTTTAATGTATATGGACTAATTAACATATAGAAATAAAACAAAGAAAAGTAGTTAGAAGTGTTTATTTGACTTTGAAACTTTAAATCCAATGTGTTAAGAGTATGTTTCTTTGTTTCTTCTTTCTTCTTTTTTTTTTTTTTTAACAAACTTGTGTGTCTATATTATATGCTTTGATTTGATCCCAATTTTTGAAGCAATATTAGTATTAGTCTATTTCCAAAGTCCAACCACTCTATTGAATTAATAAAGTACACATAATAATAATGTAAATTGAAAGTTAGGAGGAGTAGGAGAATTTTATAGATGTATACGTCATGTCACACGATCATCTTGGAGTTGTTTTACGTGTTTTTCAATGACTTTTAGCTTAGACTTTGAAATGTGCATGGGATGTTGAAACGCGCAAGTTTTAGAAGTTTTTCAACCTTAGTCACATTGACTCCTTGGATTACAAGTTTAGAAATACATACATGTGGTATATTGACTCCTGCCTTTTCTTCACTTCACCCATTTTCCTTGCACCATATAAGTATAAGGTGTTCTTTGTATCAACTTTCTATTAGTTGAACCTCTCAAGTAACATAAGATATGAACATTAAATTTTGGTACAGCAATTTAACCTCTCAAGTAACATATAAGATATTGTGTCAAAAAAAAAAGTAATATATAAGATATGAACATTAAATTTTGGGACAACAATTTAACACCTCACTCTCCAATCACAGCTTGCAACCGGAGACATGTAAAAAATATTTAAAAAATAAAGTGTATAATTGTTATATATTTGTTAGATAATGGCTGCCAATATTGGTCCAGTACTTTTTGGTCTCATACTTTAGGATTATTGGGAGGGATACGGATTCACTACCATACGAGTTTTAAATTTTGACAATTGATTATAAATCGGACGGTCAAGATTAATGCAGTCGCAAATTACTTAAAAAAATCTCAACCACACATTTTTTATCAGAGAGGTAAAACTGTGTCAACTGTGTCAAAACAGACTGCAAGAAATCTGTTTCCTTACTACCATGTGACTTGTCGAGTTTTATTATGAGTATTATTGTGTCTATGCTATTCGATGCGGTGGCTTGTAATAATATAATAGTACTTACACCTTGTATCTTTGTTTTAACCTTGTTTTGCTAACAATTTTGAAAACAAATTACTTTCGGCTTTTTAAAAAAAGAATTACTTGATGATTAGAGAAAGAAAAAAAACTTGTACTTGAAGACTAGTGCATCTTTAAACGATACTTCCAAACCCACCGTTAACCTAATCATAAGCTTATTACGTTGGCCATGAGAGATGGATTTCGCCTTTTGGGGACCAAGAACGAGCTCTAAAGATTTGATTGGAGTTTACAACATAACACCATACCCACCAATATAAATTTTTATATACATACAACATCCATGTCAACTTAAAAAGGAACAGGTGAAGAAGATACGTGGTGCACTTTCTCCAGCAGTTTATAGACAATTACACAATAGCAAACTACTAGATGCCTTGAAATTACAGATAATAGGCAAATCGATAAAAAAAAAAACAGTAAGAGAAGTGCTAGCAAAACATATTCTAAAGGATAGATTCCTCCTGTAAGATTTTCACTAAATTTATCTTCAGTATTGATCCACACCATTAGACCTCCCTCTTCCCCTTTTTGATGGATGGTATGGATTTCACTAGATAGAAATCTGACAGAGAGAATTCATTCCTCATTCTCTAACACTCCCTTTACGATACTCTTATTATTATTAGTTGAAATTCATGTGAGTCTCGCCACTTCAAAATCCTTATGGATTCCAATATGAATTTCAGCCAACAATAGAAAGAGTACCAAAAAGTGACTGAAAGAAAATGTGTTGCAAACACTTCTCATATAGGAATAGTTTAAAAATGATGAATCTAGCATTGCGAAGGCCTATCATAAGTTGGAGGAAGGGAAGGACACTGTTCGTTCATATGGGAATAAGCATCCAAGGTGTTATAGCCCGGAAATTCCATCCTATATTCACCAAGAATCTGGCAGAATGGAAGCTTGTCATTCTCATTGTTGCACCATCTTGGTAGACGTGTTTGATTATCTTCAAAAATCCTAAGCATGTATGCATCACGAATCTGCAAATGACAACATAGTAATGTAAGAAAAAGCAATTATAACACAAAGCAGAAGTTCATGCAATCACTTAAAGGCAACAGGCAACATGACTTACTGTGAATTCAGTTACTTGAATGGAACTAGCAATGGGACCAAAAATTCCAGCCTCTTTATACATTGAAAGAATAAATGCTACACATGTTGTTGACTTTCCATCACTGTATACCCAATCATCTTGTTCTGGAATGGCAAGTAATTCATCGAAAGCTATCCCACGCTTCTCAGTCTCAAGTAGAATGTCATACAAGTCTAAATCCTGAAAGCACAAACAAATGAGATCCCACTAATCGTAAAATAATCATCAGTACTTGACATAATAACATGCCACTGGAGTTTCTGCAATCCTGATGAACTAATTAAAAATACGTGATTAATCAAGTTTATATCAGGATAAAATAATTTTTTGATCATTGATCTTTCACTCAATGTTTATTCTTATGGTCTTTTATCTTTTAAATGATTCATTTTAATCCTATATGTTTTTGTACATTATACATATTACCCTTTTTGGCCATCTCTAATTTTTCATACATAAAAAGGAAATACTGGAATCCCGGAAATAAAATTATAAGCCATGTATGTAGATATGTCATCTTAAACCTTTTGTAACTTGTTTGCCTTGGAATCAATGTTACAAAATACAAAGTATGTAATAGCACCAGAAACAAATTGAGACACTGGTAACCTAAATCTCAAAGTAAATGTTATGTCCACTTGTTTTGACTTTCACTGAATATTGTTCCACATAAAGAACAAAAATAAAGGAAAATATGGACATGTAAATGTATATATATGGTAAAACAGCATCGAGATATACCTCAGTCCCTAACCGCTTATTCAGTGCTTCATTCCACATGTTTGCAGCATAAGATGGCTGCATCCTTGACCACATAGACATGACAGAAATTACCTGCACATAACGTGTAAATCACGTGTAAAAAAATCATGTAAATCAGAAATGAAACGAGACTTCCATTGCTCTCAAGGAACTAGAACCTACAATATTAACAAGAAAACAAGTTTTTATTGTATCTGAGACCCACAGGAAATGAAAGCTAGAGATTAGTTTCTCTTTCTTCAAGCACTAATAATTTCAGCATTGCAGAAATTCAGGGAGGGAAGAATATAAAATCCTTCTTTCTTGTAACAGAAATCTTAACAATAACCCAGGTACTATGTTAGGATTAGGACCCATGCTAAATCCATGCTAGTGTCCTATAGGAAAAGAGGTAGAAACAGAAATTAGTGTAAGAGCTGTTAGGTAGTTAGTATTTTCTGTTATTGTAATCTGTTAGTCCCATGTCTACATAGGACTAACAATAAGTTGGGAGGTTTAGGAAATTATTTTGCAAAACCATTGTAAACTAGAGATAGGTCTAGTCAAGGGGATTAGATTAGAATCCTCAGTGTATTCTTTTTCTTCCAATCAATAAACTCACGGGCAAATAATCCTGTTTCTCTATATTTGGAAGACTCGACATTGAAAGGAACCTGTCAATGTCATAATATCCCAAGAGTCTCACCCAATCATGATTCAAATTGTTTCTATCAAATAGCTATCAGTTGGCACTCATTCCCTTGGTAAAAAAAATAACACAGTGGCCTTCAGTTAAATATTCTACATAGAAATTAGGCTAAATTGCACTTTTGGCCCCCTAAGTTTCAGAAACTTGCAATTTTGGCCTCTTATGTTTCAAAATAGCACTTCTAGCCCCCTAAGTTTCAAAAAGTTGCGATTTTGGCCCCCTATGTTTCAAAATAGCAATTTTGGCCCCCTAAGTTTCAGTAGTTGCGATTTTGGCCACCTATGTTTCAAAATAGCACTTTTGACCCCTATCTTTACCCCTTTTGCAAAAGGTCAATTTTGATCGAGTCAAAGTTGATGTGGCAAGTCACTTAAGTGACTCAGCTGCCACGTCAACATTTTTTTGTCATCTTATAATTAAAAAAACTAAAAGAATAAAAAAATAAAAGGAAGTCACATGCTTTAAATTTATTCTTTCACTAACACACATATATAATCTTAAATCCTAAAGAATTAACCAAATACTTCGTGACGTTTATTCAAAAGGATTTTTCACTATACGTAAAAAAAAAACCTAATTCCAAATCCAAAAATAGGAAACAATGGAAATTGAAAACTCTTCGTGCGTTTTGTTATGTCTTTTTAATTATGTAATGACTTCATATATGTAATGACTTGATTTGTTATGTCATTTTGATTTAGAAAAGTGTCTTGAACTTCCATTTAGAAAAGTGTCTTGAACTTCCATTTTGCAAAAGGGGTAAACATAGGGGGGTCAAAATTGCTATTTTGAAACATAGGAGACCAAAATCGCAACTTTTTGAAATTTAGGGGGCCAAAAGTGCTATTTTGAAACATAGGGGGTCAAAATTGCAACTTCCTGAAACTTAGGGGGCCAAAAATGCTATTTTGAAATATAGGGGACCAAAATCGCAACTTTCTGAAACTTAAGGGGCCAAAAGTGCAATTTAGCCTAGAAATTATGGTTCAACTGCATATTTATGTTACTCTTACACAAATAAGGAAAAGATTTAATACCAAGTGAGCATCAAGAGGTGGAGGATAGTTGTCAGCTACTGTGTCAATCCAACTGAATATCATATTGTGATAACCATATGGCTTGCCAGACATGCTCCGTGCATATTCCCATGCTGCAGTGGTGTTAAATTTTGCACGCAACTCTGGGTGCAGGGGAAGCAACGCTATATGTGGGTTGGAGTCATCTTTAAGAGCAGCTTCCCACCATTCATGCCATGGAATTACCACTATGATTTCTTCACCCTGCACAGAGACAGACCATCAAGATAACATAATCCTGTATGGACAAATGGAGAGCAGTGACTACCCTAAGTAACTACGATCTATAAATAAATCAATTACAAAATTCACTATTTGCCAACGATATGGTAAGATGGTATTGTTATGAACATTTTTAGAAAACCAAATGTGATATGGAATTTCTAATGTGTTGTGTTATACACGACATGGTAAAATCTTCAACATTTTATACCTTTTCATTCTCGTGCCCTGATTCACCAACCCACAAATTTCCCATTTCATCCTTCAAGCAAACTGCTGTATGCCCAGCAAATGCACCAGTTACCCACTTTTCAAGTGTCTCAAAACCTCCCCATCTACCACGAATTTTTGACAAAGCCAAAAAATCTCCAGAATGAACATCTGCAGGATCAATAGTTGCACGCCAAGGCTGAATACGTTTCTCAAATTTAGCACCCATGTGTTTCTTTAGGAACTCCAAATTGGAACTCTGACCCCATGCAGTGTTAGAGAATAGAGGCAACACATCGACTAGAGAAACCAGGGTACCGAGCATCCCTGCTGGCATAAGAAACACAGAAATTCCATGCTCTTTTACCTGTACAATTCAGTGAGAATTTTCTTTCTATAATTAGAATCCACCCCAAAAAGATTCAAACAAAACAGAACTACACAAAAGAAAAATACATATTCCAACTCTGCAGGCTCTTCCCACGAATCAAGCTTCAAGGTATGTTCTCGTGCAGAGAAGTAGTAGTCCCATGTAATCCTATATGGTGTTGCAAAAACATATAGGTCCATGCAGGTCCAACTGTGTGCTTCCCCTGTCTGTAAAAGGCCAAAAACGATCTTTTCAGCAGAGCAAAAAAACAAAATCCACAACCCACACTATGTGGAGTGGAGGAGAGGGTATAACAGAAAACATGCTTAAATTTTCATTAACCAATCCAACCAACAGCAGCATCCAATTCCATGTATTATCAACTAAACTTATATAAAAAGATATATGTGTTTACCCCCAAGTAACTATGTAAGGTGTTCCCTATAAATAAGATACCATCAATCTTCCATCTGTAAATAATTATCAGATTATTATAATAAAAAATCAGGGACGATTATTCTTAGAATTTCAGTTGGGCTTAATGCTGCAATTAGGCCCAACACAAATGAAGGTGCTGGCTGCAATGAAGCAACCCAAATGCTGCAATTAGGCGGCTAGGGGAAGACCACAATTAAGGCAGAATTTCCAACAATTATGATTAAATTTTGGCAATAGGTTGAACTTTTTTTAAGAACTAATCAAATGTTGGTAAAAGGGAATCATTATGTAGCTATTTTAATGAGATCCCCACTTAGACTCAATCATCCAGCAAGTTTACAGTTATACAAAAGGTCAAGTATCAGCAATTATACTAATAACAATAAATAAATATAAATATATAAATATTCATTGCAAAGAAAGGGTAAGGGTCCGTTTGATTTGTAAAAGGCGAGTGCTGAACAGAACAACACAGAACTTTTAAGGTATTGAACAACTTTTTGTCTTGTATGATGTTTGGTGGACAAAAGATTATTTTGATAACTTCGTAGTTGGGATAAAAAGTTGTCATTCACAAGAATGTAAGTTTTATCCCGTCCCTTATCCCTCAATTTATCCAATCCCAACAATGTTAAAAACAATCACAGTATAACCAGAGTTATTCTGTCCGGTCCCTTATTTTTTAGAGGATCTAACACAAGTAATTATAATTAATTCATATATTCTCAGCTATGCCAAGTGGATCATACCATCAGTTAATCAACCATACAATTAGAAGAGTGGAAAACAACAGTTTTTCCAATTTGTTTAAGGAAACAATCATAATAAATAAACACATCAACATAATTTCCTAAATTTAATCACTTCTATTTTATTAAATTATTACTAGTGTCTACTTATCCTATAGATATCAATCAATATCAATGTCGTGTGCAGTGTGATTCATAGCACACAATTAATTATTACTAAAAGTTCAACACAGTCAATTAAAACAAATCACAATAAACACGACAATAATAGAAACTATTTTATTTTAAAGAAAAAAAAAAGAAAAATAAACCTTGAGATAGAGAATAGCACCACCCAAATCAGAACCATTGTTATCACCACCATGAGTAAACTCAAGTTTAGCTTGATTATCGAAAAAACAAGCACCTTTCCATTCAATAGAACCGTTATAAGGAGTCACAGATCCAACAAAAGAAGGAAGCAAATCAACAGCACTATGAAAACTATTGAGTACAGGCCACGAAATTCCATGGGGGAGAACTGGTAACACATCGTTGACTCTAAAAGGAACTTTAAGAGAATGAATCGAATCTGTTGTTGATAGGGTTAGAATCAAAAGCAAGAGAAAGGGAAAACGAGACATGGAATTGAAATTCAAATTTTTAGGGTTTCAGTGGGTTTGGTCCATTTGGGGATTAGGGATTTGAGAGAAGTGAGAATGATGATGGCAGTTACGAGATTAATCGAAAAAACGGTTGCGGTGATGATGGGATGAAGCAATGAAACGTGGCGTGTGGACAGTTGATGATTGAAAATTGAAAACCTGTATACATCGATGATGACTATTGACTACTAGTTTTTCAATTGATTTTTTATAGTAGTTTTTTTGTTTTTCAAAAATATTTGATGTTATAGTTAAGTCCAAAATAAGAGTTTTTTTTAATACTAAAATAAGAGTTTTAATGATTATTATTTTTAGTTTGATTCAAAAAAACCTTATTATTATTTTTAAGGAAACGATTTTTTTTTATAACCGAAATATATTATAAGAGATTACAAGGGGTACTCAATCCCTTATAATGAGGAATACAAAACTCTTATTCTCGGAATTTCGTACTTTTGTCGGATCCTTCCTATCTCCTGATCGAGTGTTTTGTATGCATGTCACGGGATTTAAACACCAACTAAAAAAAAGATTACAAGTTTTATAACCAAAACGATTACTAAATCACACACAAGAAGGAAATGATTTTGTATTACTCCCTTCGGTTCTTAATATTATTTTTTTTGGTACATCGGTTCTTAAGTACTCCCTCCATACTAAAATATAAAAGAAAATTGGTTAAATAAAATAGATGTATTTGATCCCACTTTTTAACCAAATACATCAATTTTCTTTGACCAATTTTCTGTTATATTTTAGGACGGAGGGAGTATAAAACAAGATGGGAGGGAGTATACTGTATATGTGATGGGATGAAAAAAAAAACCTAACAATTTATTAGAGTCAAATTTTTTAATTTTTTATCATTGCCCAAAAAAGTCTTTTGTTTTATTACTTACACTTTTTTTATCACTTATATAGGAAAAAAAATACTCTTATCTTGTAACCAAAAAAAAAAAAAAATACTCTTATCACTTTGTACATTAAATACTCTTATCTCAAAAAAGTCTTTTTTTTGTTATCCTTTATATGGACTGAATTCTCATTAATCACTTACATTATCTATCTCTTTCCTTTTTTGAGATTAAGGTTATCCTTTTATTATCTATATTTCAATAGTACTGACTGCTACATCAATAATGAATTAGTCCAAATAGTAATGATTTTGATCTCCTTAAACATGTGGTTAGGAGTACGATTTTTGACTCATGCGTATGAAAAAATTCAATTGTTACTAATATCAATGTAACCTTAAAAAAAGTATTCATTACTCTTATTCTTTTGTTGAGGAAAAAAACCGAAGTACTCACTAGTCACTACTATAGATTAGATTAGATTATGAGGTTTACTTTTCAAAAGAATTTTGTTCCAAAATAAATATTGTTTATAAATTCTAATATAATACTATTTATTACATTTTTGAATTGCATATTTTAATTAATAGTATGTACAACTACATTATTTATTACATTTTTTAAACATTGGTATTACATTTTCTAAACATCGGTAAATTGTCAAATTAATAAAAAGTTGACTCATACTCTACAATAATGTAGGTTCAACTACCTTTACTAACATAAGAATCTTGTTGAAGGGTCTTCAACTAAAAATACCAGAGGTGGATATACATAGTATGAGTGATGTTGTGACACTACTACATATTCAGCTTTTAGTAACATTTTTTAGGTAACATTTATAAAAAAATGTTACCCATTTTCACCGAAACCCGATAGAAATAACTCAAATCATTGAATCCCGCTAGATTTTCCATTTGATTAGTGAAACTTTTTCTCACTTCCCAAACCCCAAAACTTGCACAAAGAAAGAAAGAAAAAAAATCCAAATCTATTTCCCATTTAGAAAAAAACAAAGAAGCTTAGTGAAGAACGCTTCCTCTCTCCGGCCGCCACTTTTTGTGAAGAAAACTTTGGGGCTTTTTTTTCCTTTGTGCAAGTTTTGGGTTTGGGAAGTGAGAAAAAATGATGGCTTCTCTTCCCGCCCCATGTTTCTTTTTCATCTCTCTTGCGCACAAAAAAATTCGTTTTCTAGAAACCGAAGTTTTTTTTTAGTATAAAATAACACTAAAAAAACTTCGGTTTCTAGAAACCGATTTTTTTGCGCGCTAGAGGGGCCTAAAAGAAACATGGGTCTAAATAGAAGCCATCACAAAATATTACACTAATAAAATTGGGGTTTGAACTAATTAAACTTCACTTTGTGAGCTGAAGAGAAATGCTTTGATGCTGCAACTATGGATGCTTCAGGTCCACTAGTTATAGAAGCTTTGGTGCTTGTCTTCTTATTAACACAAAATAACCTTGTAAAAAATCTTGGTATCGATGAAAACCAGCTTCTCTTGTTTCCCTTATAACCCATTTTACTTCCGTTTGTGATGGTGCTCAATATTATTAATTTAGAGGACTCTGCTAATTGATGGATGCATTTGAAATTCATTTTTTAACGTCTATACTTTATATAAACTTAGTTTTCTTGTTGAAGTAGATAATAAACTTGGACAACAAGTTTATTAATTCAAAATATTCACTTTATTCCGTGGATAAGCGGAATATTTAAAATTCATGATGCAATATGGCTAAGACACGTTAATAAAAAATTTATAATAAAACTTATATGCATGTGAGATACTTAAAAGAATATGCATGCATTAATAAATAATTATAATCTATTTTCATCTAAACCATAATATATTTCAATCTCTATATTATGATATCAACAAAATGATCACTAAAAGAATTCAGAACAAGTTATGTCTAATGTTGACTTATTGAATCATGTAAATCTTTGGTGAATTCTCACAACCTTTTCTCACCTTTTTTATAACCTTCATCTTTTCTAGGATAATTAGTAGAAAGTATCCTTGAAATATCTTATAAAATCTTATTAATTAATTAATTAACAAACAGATCACAATTCTCTTGCATGACTAAATAAAAAGTTATATGTCTCAATATTTTGAAGTTTATACTAATTGACCATAGAGAGCAAATATATGGTCATAACAATAATTTTTAACATGGCACACCAAAATTTGGCTAGATATTATCCAGTCACAACAAGTAATGCAGAGAGGCAGAGAAAGAGTATATACAGAGAGAGGCAGAGAAAGAATGAAAATACTAATTTACCTTACCATCAAGCTAAGTACTTAACATCAATGTAGAACTATTGTCCTGCCAATTATCAAAGGCACGAGAATTACCACACAGAGTGAAAATATTAGAAACGTTGAAGCGGCTGCGGCACTTGACACAATATTAGGGAGAAAAAGTTGTCTTGATTCAGTAAAACACAGCTTGCAATTACTTTTTCCTATATTATTCATTCGTTTTTTATTAAAGCAATTATTTGCTTCCGTTGCAAGGTGCTTCATTTCTAACATGGCTCTTTCAAAAAGAGCCAACCGTGGACTAACCTATTTCTTGGTTTTACAGGTGGTATTCTGGTAAGAACAATGGATCAATATGAGTTATCTTGTAGAATGAAACATAGTTATATAATTAGGCATTATCCATGGTTCTGGCCAATATATAGTGGCTCAAGAAATTCATTCAGAGCATTATTCTTCACATACCAAAAAGAAAGCAATTTGAGTAGCAGGGAAGCAACAACACACTGTCTTCCACGGCAATAGGCTGCCTGAAAGGATTTAATTGAACCTACATATTGAGCACACAGGATCATCAGAATTCTTTGTAAATAAAAAAAAATAATAATAAATAAATAAATAATTCTCTTTCTCAATAGAGGACAGCATAGATCGAATTAGAAGCTTACAGGTAATCTAAGAGGGCGTCCAGTTACAGTCTTTATGCAACTTGCTGCAAGATGACAAGCTTCCTCACAATAGTCGGTAAAAACAGCTGGGACATCAATCTTTTCGATTAACTCCTGAGAATTTGTCAAGCAAACGAAATAAATGAAGAAGGAAATGGTGTAAACGTGGCGCGTAGTTTTAAAACTTAAGGCAGCATAAAACTAAAATCAACTACTAAATCGAGGATAACAAAAAGATGGGAGACGTACAATACTTGGCAACCAACTGGAATAGACAGCAATGCCACTATTTGGAGCAATAATTAGGTGAGGAAAGGAATCCTGAAAGTGAAACATTAGTTCGGATAACTTGTCAATTTCAGAGAATCACAGTCAAAAATCAAAATCAAAATGAAAATCAAAACAAGCAAAATTAAGTTAAATTACAGCAACATACTAAGAACAAGTATTACTAAACATTTGCATATTAATTCTTTTTAAATGTTCCAATGAAATACCTTAACAATATCTGTGTATCTGTCATGATAGAATCCTCGCCAAAGCTGCAATGTCAATGAAGAATTCATACTCACATTTTCACCCGCTAGTTTGCACACACACTTGGCTTCATTGCAACAAGGGTACTTAGAAATGCTGATCTTTTCACCATCCCTGTTTACTGGGAGGAAGAAAGGACATATATTTAGACTAAGTAGTGATCAGCATCAGATGACGGAACAATGACTAGTGAGCAATGCATCGGACCTTTGAGTGGGAATTGCAGGTCCAACGAGTTCTATATGAATATGTACACCAGGGAAGAGGGCAAGTAATTCTCCAAACACAGCCAGTTGTAGCAGCTCCTTCTCAGGTCCTTCCATATAAAATTTCACAAAGCTAAAGTCATGTTCAGAGAAGTCAACAAATTTATTTATTATGAAAAAAAACATGCAAGCCTTCTTAATCATAGAAAATAAACATGCAAGTAACTCCATGTGTGTGTAAAACTAAAACACTCCATGCAAAAGAACAAGAAAAGTGCAAACCATGTTTTTAGTGGAAAAATCACAAAAATACCATTGTTGGCACAATTATTAAAAGCAGCCATTTTGCCAAAAAGAAACTACAAGATTGTCATTGAGTGTGAAAAGTTCTTGCAGCAGCTCGACACGTCGGATAGTTAGATTTTATATAGTATAGATGGATAGGTGTGATTCAAGTATTTTAGAGATTCATTAAGCACTTCAGACCCCATTCCCAACATAATTACAGAGTATCAATGTAAAATATATCATGCTTCAAATTAAAATGCATATAGAGAATTTGAAGGTGATAATTTACCAAGGTAATGAATGTTCAACTTATCACCGCCTTCAAGATTCGAGGTTGTAATTCCAACAAGTTGAGCAGCGTGATATATTGTAAGTGGCTGAAATAAAGACAATTAGAAAGACATTCATTCTAAATATGCCCAATGTAACCAAAGCAAAAAAAATTAGTAGCACATCTTTCTAATGATAGTAATTAATGGAAACTTATACGGAGTAATTCACAACGTGATAGCAGACTTCTTATTTTCGTGAAGTGTGAGGAGGGTAAACTAAAGGCCCCCATCCCTTTGTTGTAACCCAACCGCATATACAAACTAAAAGAGCCAACTACCCAACATCACAGTTGAATTATAGGCAAACGGTGATGATAACAGTGATATCAATAGTAGAAAGCTTTGTGGATGGAGAGTGTTGACTGTTGTGGGCAAAACATCTGCTACATGAAGTAGCAGATACCAGATAGCATTGCGGGCAAAAATCCGGTATTTGAAAAAGCGGATAGCATTTTCATAGTGGATTCATCAAAATCCACAATGACATAGCACTGCTATTGCCGCTATTTGACAACACTGGATGACAGTAAATGTGGCTGCAACAAAAATTACACAATCATACCCACTGAAGAGGCAAAGCAACAGGTGAGTCTAGTGGCATGCACCTCCACGTATAGTAGTCTCTCCAACTACACAACTGCTCTGATACCAAAGAGTCAGGACCTAAAAATTTACAATATGTTCAGTTTAACTCTAATTTGATTTTATATATAAAAAAAAAAAAAAAAAAAAAAAAAAAAAAAAAAAAACAGAAGTTGAACAAGAAGGAAGAAGCTTGAATCATAAAATTACCACGACAAGGACACAAAACACTCGGGAGCTCCCAGCCATTGTTTAACCTGCAAAAGTAAAACTATAAACGTTATATCTTTATTATGACAATCATTGAGTGTGTGATCATGGCTTAATTACTGAATTACTCTTCAAAACAAACTAGAACTCGTAACTCAAAAATAGAAATTAGATTAAATTCAAGTTTCAAAATATGAATGAAATAAGAGAAAACCCTAAAAGATTAAATGAAGCAGATGATCCTCCACATTGGCATTCATGCATCCACATCCCCACTTGATGAAGGCTTCTCTTGCTCAAAAATGAACACCTTGTTTCTTGTTTTACACAAATCTGTTGAAATTACAGAAACATCGATTAAACTAAACTAAAAAAGAAAAACCACTAAGGTTTTGTTTGACAAAAAGTAACAAAGAGCATATTAGATATCCAAGGTTGTTAAATGGCAGCCATGGCATGGTGGATTTCCTTAGGGCCGGCCCAACACTAAATGAGGCCTACAGCGAATTCCAAAGTGATGTCAAAAGTAGTTGCTTGAATTTTTGAAGAGTTGCAAAGTTGTTGTCTTGTTTTTATAATTTGTTTCTCAGAGGACTTTATGTTTTTCTCCAAGGCCTTTTCCTTCCATAAAATAATGAACTTATGACTTATAAATAAGGGGCCTTTTTTCTTTAGTAAATTTTTTTCTTTTACAAGGCCTAAAACCCTTGTTAGGAAATCATTTCCTAACAACCGCAATAACTAATTTGCGAAGGGATGCCCGTCATGGCAGCACCATAGGCCGCAATGGCATGTTTATAATGAGAATTATGGTTTTCCACCATCAACAACATTGAAGCTAGCAGGTAGCGGATAAACTAGTTAATAACCGATAAGTTATCATATTGAATTTAAAGTCTTTTTTTTTGTAGATAGATGACATGGCAAGCCACCGGAAACCCGCACACACAAAGTAGAGAGACCGGGGTTGGAACCCTGGTCATGGCGTCTGACCTAGCAATTTCGGCATTTCTGCCTGCTGAGCTAGGATTTGCAGACTGAATTTAAAGTTTTTAAAAAAACATAACTAATTGATAAATACAAAATGACTTAAAAAGATATTTATAACTAATATTTAAATGTTTCCAATCAGTAAGGATAATAAAAGGGATAGAAAAATGATAGTAGTTTCTAAAAAATGCTAAAAGCTCATGAATTAATCATAGAACTTATCCGCATCTATAAGCTATCCACTCTAAGCTAATTTGATACTACTATTTGGCCAAACAGGACCTTATCAATTATGTTACAGTAATAACCTGAAATGTGGATTCGCGAGAGAAAGTGAAAGGAAAATTATTGAGAATATCGACACTTTCCATTTGTAGCTGTAACCTATCACACTCATGTTTGTGATGACTCCAATGCGCAATCTAACGAACAAAAAGAAGAAGAAGCAACGAAGCTATGTTAGTGGAAACTAGTTGAAATTAATTTGTGCAATAACAGAAAGAAAAGCTTGAAATTGAAGAAAACCCGATGAGAGAGAGAGCAATAAGCAACGGCTTCGCAGCGTGCACAGAGTATCGTTGCGGCGTCGATGCACCGTGTTCCGCTCCCCTTCGCCGCGCACTCCATTTTGAACCCCTCTTTTAGTGTTTGGATTTTTTCTAATCACACTACAAAAAAATAATTGCACGAGAAATTAATTAAAAATTTGGTTTTCTCTACAAATAATTTGCTGTGAAATAAAAGTTGTGAAAAATCTATTTATATTGCTTGCTCTAATTAGTGGATGGATAAATATTATTAAATACTTCAAATTATAATTATATGGTGTGGCATTTTGATACATTAACTCATTTAGTCTTGGGTTCGATCCTCAGCAGGTGCATATTGAAAAGTATTTGTTGGGAGATGTTGACCGCTTAACTCCTAATTGCGATGATCCTAATTCCTAACCTTGTAACTCGATTCAGACTCATTGCGTTATGTAATGTGATTTACAAAATTATCATCAAAATCATAACAAAATGTCTCAGAAATATCATGCCCTATATTATTTCTCGGAACCAAAGTAGTTTTATTCTTGGAAGATCTACTACTAATTAATAATATCCTAGTTCTACAAGAGATCATTCACTCTTTAAATAATATCCATGGTAAGAATAATGCTAGCAACACACTCTTTAACAAACACACTTCAACACACTCTCTTTTATTGGTTGAAATTCACATGGGTCCCATAAAAAAATATGGATCCATATAAATTTTATGGGACCCATGTGAATTTCAACCAATAAAAGAGAGTGTATTGAAATGTGTTTGTTAAAGAGTGTGTTGCTAGCACTCCTCGGTAACAATAATACTGATTATATGATTGTCAAATTGGATTTAGAAAAGACCTACCATAGACTCGGGTGGTCTTTCATTATGGAAACATTACATATTCTTAATCTGCAGCATCATATTTGACAAGGTTATCAAAACCGGACCGGCCGGTCGGACCGGTCGGACCGTGAACCGGTCATGAAAACGGTTCGGTTTTGAGCAAAAAATGGACAGGAAATCGACCGGCAAAAAAACGCATGAACCGGGGTCGAACCGGCGAACCGGCCGGGCGGTTCAAGCGGTTTTGCAGATTTTTGTTTTTTTTTATAAAAAAAATAGGGCAAGATGACGTCGTTTTAACATTTTTTTTTTAAAAAAAAATCTGAAACAAAACAACGAAGTCGTAGGAATAGGAAATGTTTTTGTTTTTCATCTGTTTTTCATTTGGTTTGAATTATAAATTTTATTTTATTTTGACTTGTGATATTTTATCTTTTTAATGTGTGAAATTATGAAATATTGAGCAATTATTAATATATTTTTATTTATATATTAATTAAAATATATATTTAATTAAAAACGGTTCGACCCCGATTGAACCCGATCCGACCAATTGAACCTTGAACCGGTGAGCTCGCCGGTTCGATGACCGGTCCGGTTCTGACAACCTATATGTTATTGAGAATTGTATCTCCTCCTCTTCCATGAGTTTGAATTGGAATTTTGTTATCACTCTGGTCAAAAAGTTATAACTTGTAAAAATCAAATGTGTTTTTCTCGGAATTGGATCTGGTGCAGTCACTTTTCCATGCAGTCATTTTATAGCCGTCCGATCGTAATCGGACGGCTTAAACAAATGCAGTCAATAAATAAGTTTTTAAATCATAGCCTGATTGCATGACTGCACCAAAAAGGTGACTGCACGGAATCTGGGTCCGTTTTTCTCTAAAAATATCAATCCTGGCTTTGCTACTGGCTTGAGTGGCATTCTGGATATCGAAGAAACCAAGGACCTTGAGTGTTACTTAGGAGCACCTATGATTCATTTAGTTTTATTATGGATAAGATGAAGAAAAAATTATCTAGATGGAAAGCGAATTCTCTTTCTTTTGCAAGTCGAATCACTCTTGGCCAATATTCTTGGATATGTCATGCATACTTGTTTCATTCCTGTATCTATTTGTGAAGAGACACTGAGAGATTATTGAGGAACTTTATTTGGGATCCAAATCACAACAAAGGAAGTGTCACTTTATTTATTGAAGTAAGATTTGTCTACGACTAACTAGGGGTTTACTACATAAAATATCTATTGAAATGAGCTAGAAAATTGGGAGGGAAAAGGTGTTGCTGTGATGAAACTGCTGCATCTTGATCAGAATTCAAAAACAAAAACAAAGTTAATTAATTCTTGATTATGAAATAAGCAGAAAACATAAACCTCAAAAAAAGAACCCTAAACTAGGCGACTTAGAACCTATCAAACAGGGGATACAAGGCATGCTTGCATGTGAGGAGTCAAGGTCTAGCATGATGTAATCATAATTTGCCACGTCACAAGCCAATTCGCCACTTGTACAAGGGTTAATGTTTTTAAGGAACCAAAATGGAAATTGTTTTTTAAGGAAACAAAAATATCTTTAAGAGGTCAAAATATTAATTAAGTCTTGTATTTAAACACAAAATGTTGCTAGTTTAATTTTTTTTTAAGTGATGTTATTTTTTTTATAAACAACCCGCAAGTTACTTATAAAATTAAGAATGTGTCTATTAAATTTTGTTATTAAGTTTTTCTTTTTTTGAGTTATAAAATATTTTTTTAGTAGTAACAAAGTCATTATTTTTTACTTGTATAAAATATTAAATAGACGGATATAATAAATTGCAGACCACCAAATGTTTGAGGTCATGTGTCGTGGCTCACCTTGCACATCCATAGACTTGACCATGCTCTTAGAACAAATCGTTTAAGAGAACGTGTTCAAATTTTAGACTGAAAAAAATAATTTTTATATATTAGTCAGATTTTATTTATCTTGTAAATGAGTTTGAAATTATTATCAGGACATCTTCTCCTACAAATTAGAAGGTTTTTTAAAAAAATCAAATCATTTTATTAAACAAAATACCTTAGCCATTAATTTGAATGGTTGGAGGTCATTTATTTTAGATATAATCCTAGTGAAAATCAATTAAAATGGTATTCCTATAATATTATAGCATATCCTTGCATTCCACTTTCATTGTCCATATCTCTTTAATATTTGAAAAGATGAAGGATGCTACGATCTTTCTTTCTTTGTTTTCTTATTCTTCTTGACATTCCAAGAAAAAAAATAAATGATTTGATTACCTGTTTGGTAAAGTGAGATCCAAAGTTCCAATGATATGCTATAGTACAAGCACATAAAATAAAGATATCCCAAAATCACACACAATATTGAAAAAGAAGATGCCAAATCTTATGTGATCTCAATTAAAAATACCAACTATTCGGTGGATTCCTCTTTTCCCCTTACCCTTTACAAAAGGTATTAAGTAATTGTTATTTATAGTGTAAGAGTCCATGATTCTATAGAATATTTGATGTTGAAACCTTGAATTATATGATCCGATCTAATCCAAACAGTTTGTTCTGTTGGTCGGGTATAGTATGCATCCCACATACAGTGAATGAATGTGTAATATTTTTTCACTATGTTATTGGTATCAATAATTTATCGACTTTATCAATAACTAATCTCTATTAAAGAATCTGTTTGACAATCTTTAGTGAAGACTGTTCTCTTAACCGCATTTTAATTTATTCAAGGTTTTTTTTTTAATGACAAATATATATGTGTACAGAAGTCACTAATACAAGGGGAGAGCACAAACAAAATGAATATCGAAGTACTCACAAAAGAAGAAAAGCATAAAAAGAAGACAAACACAAAAACCAAAAAAACAAACTGATTACACCGACAGGCACCACAGCCCGCCCAAATCTAGCAACCAAGACAGAACAAGAAGAGAAAGAAAAAGGAGAAAAGAAGAAGAAAAAAAATGAACCCACCTACCAAGCAGAGTCATCAGAAGCCAACACTCAGTCTCCACCAATCTCTAACGGCTCTAGCACATAACTGGTTACACCTCCAGCTCATAGAATGAGCAGTGGTTACCAGGATTTTTGGCCAAAAACCACTTTCATGATGAAAATTTCACCTTATCAACCAATTACTCGACATAAATAGTTCTCCTAGCAAAGATTAAATCATTCTGAGAGATCCAAATAGACCACACTACTACATGCCAAATTAACAACCAACCTAACATAGACTTCCTACCCACTCCTAGACCTAGGAACCACTCAAGCAAACTAGAAATACTATTGGGGGAGACTAGCTCAAACCCTAACCACTGGGCTAACTTATACCAAAAAAAGGTTATGCAGTCACAAGTAATGAAGAGATGGTTAGCTGACTCAACGAAGTCCCCACATAAAGCACAGAAAGACAGAGAAGTCTCCCTAAAAACATGACGTCTAAGGAGATTTTGTCTGGTCGTAACTGTATCCTGAAGTAATTGCCAAGAGAAGACAATCACTTTTGAAGGAACCCAAGACTTCCACTTCCGCATTAAAAGAGAATTTGGATCAGGAGCCGCCTCCACGCTCGTGATTGCCAAGTAGGCCAACTTCACCGAGTAGCTACCAGTGGGATCAAGAGTCCAAACCCATGAATCCTCTATCTATAACAACCACATGGAGTAAATCCTGAAGAAAATCACACTCAGCCACTGAAAGCTCCCTCTTCCACCTAAAATTCCACAACCACTGATCGTGCTCCCTCGAGCCCATATTCTCCACCAACTCTAAACATTATTCAGAAAGTTTTAAGACCAACCCAACCAATTTAAAGACCCAAAACAAAAACAAAATTTGCGAGCTCTTAAAAAACACGAGATTTATAAAAATAAATTAAAAACGTTAATTTTTGCAAAGTCCATGAATTAATCTTTGTCAAGATCGAGGACATGAGGCTCATTTCCTAATCCTAACCAATTGAGCTAGACAAACTTTTTAGTTAATTCAAAATTTTGTTAAATTGCTTGACACTTAGGTCGACAGTGTAAGGTTAAAATGCAAAACTTTATTTAAGAACATGAGTGCAATTTTACTTTGATGAATGTATGTGATGAATATATAATATGTAAATAAGTTAATGTTACTTATATTAAAAATTGAAAAGCTAATATTACCAAGTAGCCAATTAACCCCAGCCTCATTATTCACCAACAACCATCTCTAACAAAATTAAATTCTAAAAGACAAATTAAAGCATATAAACTTGACCTTACAGACCCGGAACAAGATGGGGCCATTCCTTTTTGTTGGGTCTGAGATTCTATTTGACCAATATCTTAGTGGGCCTAAAATTATATTATTATTTTTTAAAAATTTAAATGACATTTTGATTGCGTAGATAATATGTCTTGTGTGTGTATGTGAATATTGTGTAGAAAGGTCAATATATATCAAGTAGATAGGATTTGGAAGGTACACAGAAACCTTAGTTAGGCTTGCACTAACGCCATGTACACTACCACACACACCATGCACATGAGTGTAATTGGTTCAATGCATTAAGCTATATATAGTATCTAAAATAAATAAAGTTAGGGGTAAGGTAAATGACATTGTTATGCTTGAACATTGAAGCCAAGCATGTGAACTTTGATATCCCCTCACCAAATTGCCTTTTTAGTCCCAAATTAGGGCAGATATTTCATCAAAACTTTATCTCGTTGGAAGTGGTAATTGTCATTTTCACGTGTTGGAAAAATAATAGAAGATATATTTTGTTAAAAAATAATAGAAGATATAATAGAAGACATATTTTGCTTTATTATTATTATTATTTTGCTTTTTTAGGGTACTCTTTTAGGGAGTGGGTGTAACTACAACCCCAGATCTTAATTTTTTTTTCTTTTTGTTTTGTGTTTAATAGCTAGAAATTTTACATTAAAAATGAATAAGTTAAGTGTTCAAGATATAGACTTCGACTCTTTTATAATATGTGTGATGTTCCTAACAACTAAGTTAAGTTCGCGGAGACCCTGAAATATTATACACCAAGGAAGAGAGATAGAGAAAAAATATGAAGTCACTAGGTTTGAATTGATGCGCAATTTGATAATATGCTAAAAGTTCCGTAGGTTTGATACGCCATTTCATGTCAACAAAAAAATGATATCTTTTATATTATAAGCTTGTATACACAAGCAAACTCTAAACCCTAATTTGTTTTCCTGTTTTCCCTCCATTTTATCTTGCAATTTTTATTAAAAAATAATACAATTTTGTCTTGATTAGGATTCAAACTCGCAACCCTTCAATGCAAGACAATATTTCCAACCACTATAGCAAGTATACCAATTGTGATTAATATTATGTGCAATAATTGATAAGCACCATCAATTTTAAAAGTATATCATATCAAAATTATTGTTGACTGTATTATTCATCACGAAATATTTTTATGTTTTTATTGATTAATGATTTGTTTTCTACCGGATCATAAATTTAGAGAATAATTATCATGTGAGATTTTGAAAGTTATTATCACGTGTAATTTGAAAAGTTATTATCAAACTCAATTCTGCTAAATCAATTTTTTTTTGCAATACAACCAAACACAACCATAGTCATGTCACTAATCACATTCATTATTTTGATTTTAACATTGCAGATTTAATATTAACCGATGATCAATTGATACAATATGCACTATCAGAACAATTGTGATTTAAATTATGTCCACAAAGTGTTAAGCTCCATCAACTTTCATATGAAAGATTTCATACGACAATTAAACACCATCAATTTTCATTGCACAATTTAAACAATTAAAAACCAATAATAATCTCTTATATTATAAGCTTGCTAACATAAGTTAACCCAAAACCAAATTTTTCCCCTCTCATTTTCTCTTTCTTTTTATTGCAGCTTTATATTAAAAAAATACAGATTTGTCATCGAACCTGCATCCCTTACTTACAATAAAATCTTTCAACGGCTAAAACATGTGCTTCAATTATGAAAGAATTTAGGAATCCTAATATGTTAACCCCGTTCTCAATCAATTTGAACAGCGGAATTAATCACAATTTTTATTTATTTATGGATGTCTACTTAAGTTTATGTTCTTGATTGTGTCTTTAATTTTATTTTAACCTTTAATTATCATCAATTTTTTAACCTTTAGTTATCAGCAATTTTTTTTTAATAAGTAAACAAAACGATGGGGTTCCAAAATTATATAAAAAATATATAAAATATAAAATAAGCACATAAACAAATATAGAATACTTAGTCCATGAAATTTCCTATACTACTCTTATTGAAAATGCTCTTAGAATTTTTGTATTTTATTTTTTATTGTTACATATTACACCTAATTAGACCTATGCGGTGCATGGGTCAAAGTTCTAGTAGTATTGAACAAGGGAATGAAAGATATCCAAAGTTTATAATTATAAATTTTAATAACAATCTGTACCGTGTTTCAAAAAATAATAATAATAATAATCTGTACCCTCTAAATTAAACGAAGGTCTCACTCCACTTCCTATATTGTTCTCGATGTTATGAAAATTGAAATTCTTCCTTGTCCTTCGACCGTACAAGTTATAATATTTCCATGCAATTAGAGATCATATTATTGGAGATTATAGACACAATCTATTTATTAATTAGTATTATTGAAAGATAATTATTATATTTTATATACTAGTAGTACTGTACACACAAAAAAATTATTGACACGGACAATCTCTTTTATTTGATTCTGATCTGGCATTTTTCAGAGTCTAGACAAAATTCCATGATTCCATCGATGACTAATCGTATAAGAAATTAAATACTATATTACTTAATATTTACTTAAATAAACGTAAGTTTAAAATTAAGATTAAGTAATGCCAGCAAACGCAAAAGTAATTATTACTCTTTTTTTGTTGCTAATAAAACCATGAACACCTTACTAAATCGAGTTTCTATCCTTAGAATATCTTTTACATTAAAAAAATAAGAAACTTTTACCACAATAACAAAATAAAATAAAAATCAAAACAAAAGAGGGTAAAAGAGAAAGAAAAAAATTAATATAGATATTTTTTTTGGGAATATATTGGGTACACAAAGTTTATTCTTCTCTTCTAAATGAATTTTTTTATATGTGTGCTAAGAATCGAACTTCTGACTACTTATTTAAAAGAATCAAAACACTTACGATTTAGACCAATTTATTATTCGTAAATTAATATAAACATTATACTCCGATAATAATATCATAATCTCATTCCAACCCCAAACATAAGAAGGGGAAAAAGTAGATATAACACACAAAATCTCACGAGTTTTTTTTTTTTTTTGTTGACAAAAGATCTCACGAGTTAGTATGTTACAATTCTCACTTCTTAGGTGGGTTACCAAACAAGAAATAGCAAAACAAAAGATAATACCGTGAAAAGCCTAATCCTCTTTAATTAAAAAAAAATTGAGTTAAAAAAGTAAATAAAAATAAAGAATCGTATTTACAAAAGATATAGACGCTCTCCTCCACCACGTAGAATCGTATTTACAAAAGAGATAGACACTCTCCTCCAAACCCTTCTATAACATCACACATATCCTTCCACCACATAGACGCTCTCCTCCCATCTCCCTTCACGAACACGCCCATCCTCCAACTTATATTTAGCAACCACAACTCCTCCTAGACCTAGTCCTCTAACAACCTGCAATACCATTTCTCTATAAGAGATAAATTAAAATCATGCACCCTTCTCACCCTCAATCCACCAACATCCCTATCAAGACAAATTTTATCTCATCTCACCCAAATAATTTTCAGTCATTTCAATTTTATTAGGATAAATATCTGTTTTGGTTCTTGGTTCTATGAGAATGTGACAATGTCATTATAATCGCTAAATATATTAAAATTATAAATACATCTTTTAATGTCTTTAATGTACGTCATCTAATATTCTTGTTATAATAATAATCTTGATATTTAAATGTATTTTTTGGTAGTCAAATTAGTTTATTCGATAAAAAATAAAAAAAAACTAACATGTGTCCTAACGTGTTAAGAAATTCAAAGCAATTTAAAAAAAAACTAAGATTTTATCAGATTCGTAACAATTTCAAAGCAAAACTACTGTCATATGGGTGAATAACAAATTTGCTATTGCCATAGTAAAAAATTCAGTCCAACATGGAAGAACCAAACACATCATGGTTAAATATCATGCTATTAGATAAGCTAAAAGTCAAAGCAAATCAATTTGGAGCCTTTTGCAATTCAGAAATTTAGATTGCAGATATAATGACTAAAGCTCTATCGAAGGAAAAGTTTGATGAGTTGAGATCAATGCTTAGAGTATTCAATAAAATTCTCAAGGAGGAGTGTTAGAAGTTGATATTTTTCTCAAGTTAATCCATAACATCTTGCATTTGATACACTTAGTTTGTTGCATGGATCACACTTGTATTATTGCATAGTTTCTTTTGACACTTATTTTATTGCATATAAACCATTATAATTACTCATTCTCCTATAAATAGGAATTCACAATGTACTTTACATCATTCAAATATTAATAACATAACATTTTTCTTCAAAACTTTACTATTGTTTTTCTAGTTTTCTATTTCCTCTTCAACTCTCCTCCACCACTTTACAGTAACCCTTTGTTCAAGCAAATTGACCGCCGGTCAACCCTGTCTTATTTCTTCACCAATCACTCTACCAAGTAATATTAATTTACACAAATTCCCAACATTGACCAAAATAATGAAAAATCATGTTAAGTTAATTTCATTAAGGAGAGTGTATTAGATTGAAATTTTATGAGATAATTTTGGCAAAAAAAAGTCTTGATGATTTTATGAGATTTTGTTGGACTATATTGATTTTGTGAGATTTTAAAGACTTTTTTTACAAGACTTTTTTACAATCAAGATTTTTAACACATGTTTTGAATGGATTTTGAGAGATTGTTTTCAAAAGAATTTTTACAATCAAGATTTCATAATACTTTATATATTAGGAAACATTTGTATGTTTGGAAAATTTTAAAAGAATCAATAAATTTTAATAAAAGAATTTTTTTTTTTGGGAATGCAAATATTTAAACAAAAATATAAAAAAACCCATACTTTGTTTCTAATCACCAATAAAAAGGTCACCACCACCACCACCATTGATAAGAAACAAAAGCAGATGAATGTGACGAAAAAAATTTGTTTCGTTTGCTGTAAAAAGTTGTAATGAATCAAAAGTTTGTAAAAAAGATGTAGAATTTGTTAAAATATTTTTTTTGCAAAAAAAGCATATTTGATCGGTAATGAAGAAGAAGAAAAACTGGTACAATGATGATGAAAGTAAAAAGTCTTTGAGAGTTTGAAAAAGTCTCAAGGCTTTTAGTGAGATTGTTGAAAAAGTGAACAAAAAGAAAAGAAGAAGAAAACCAGTGATGATGAACCGAGAAAGTAATAAAGAAAAAGAAGAAATTTTATACAGTGATGATGAAAGTAAAAAGTTTTGGAGAGTTCAAAAAAGAAAGTCCGAATGCTTTTGGTGAGATTGTTAAAAAAGTCTATCAAGTATATTTTCAACTAAAAAGTCTCTCAAAATCTATTCCAAAGAAAAATCCATCAAAATTGGTAGACTTTTGAATACCAATAGATATTTTAAAAGTAGTAACAAATCTCAATTGAATATCAACGGATTTTGTTGCCCCGAGAAAAAAAAAATCATGTTTGTCTTAATTGAATACCACAAAATTTATTGAACTTTTGTTAAAGTCTTGATTGAATACCTCAAGATTTTTTGTCATAAAAAAATCTTTTAAAATCTCATGAAATTCCAATTCAATACACCCCATAAATTACGGTAAATTCTAATATGGACCACTTCATCAAGTGGTCCATGGTGGACCATTAATGAATAACATTATAACGAATACGAATTTTACAAAATCCACCGTTGGATTGAAAGTTTATATCATATAGATCATCCATAAAAAAATTTAGAAAAATTGAAAATTATTTGATATGTTATTGAGACACATCAAGATTAACGGTTTATTAAATAACGTTAATCTTGATGTGTCTCAATAACATATCAAATGATTTTTAAAAAAATTTAAAAAATTTATGAATGATCTATACGATATAAACTTTCAATCCAACAGTAAATTTCGTAAAATTCATATTCGCTGAATAATTTGTCCACGGTGAACCAGGATTAGCCCATAAATTACTACTTTACTTTGAAAATGTAGAAATGAAAAATGTAGCGTAGGGATCAGAAAAGAAAGTCTTTGAGATCACATCCCAAAGTGGATTTCAGAATCTCATCTCCATCTCTATTCTCAAACACACCATCAACATCTTCCAACTAGTACAATAATAATTAAATAAAAAAGATTTTCAGATTTCTTAGAGAGAGAAAGATTTGATTTTAATCATTTTATGCTAAAAATAAAATATAAAAAAAAGTGTCTTTAAAAAGAGAGAGAAAAAAGCGGTGACAGATACTACAAACATGTCACACTATATTTAAGGTTTCAACACCTACGTTAAAGAATCCCCTTTCTCTTCTTTTTCACTCTTTCATTTTCTTTTTCATTTTTTCCCTCTTCTTTTTTCTTCTAATGGAGTCAAACGGTGTCGTTTCTATTGGTGTTGATTCTCATGAAGTTCATGTTTTGGCCGTTGATGATAGTCTTGTTGATCGGAAAGTTATTGAACGGTTGCTCAAAATTTCAGCTTGTAAAGGTTAGTTTATAATAAAAATAATTTTTTTAAAAGAAAATGGATTTTTTTATTCTCATTTTTAAAAGGGTTATGAAAAAAAAGTAGAATTTTATATTTATGTTTTTTTTTTTTTTTTGTTGGAAAATTTTAGTTACTGCTGTGGATAGTGGAATCAGAGCACTGCAATTTCTGGGGTTAGATGAGCAGAGAAAGAGTTCTGAATCAGATGATTTTGTGGTATGTGTCAATTCAAAATTTTCATTTTAGCGGTATTTTTTATTATTTAATGAGAGTTTAATTAATTATTATTTGGTTTATCTGATTTTTATTTTATTTTTAATTTGTTTCCTTAGCCGGGTTTGAAGGTGGATCTAGTCATTACAGATTATTGCATGCCAGGAATGACTGGTTATGAGTTGCTTAAGAAAATCAAGGTTCAAATTTATTTATCATAATTCATTTTCCCACGCTTTTATTTATAATAATGTTAGTGAAATTTGATTGAAAGTTTCAATTTCAAGCAGGAATCATCCACTTTTAAAGAAATTCCAGTAGTGATTATGTCTTCTGAAAATATTTTGCCACGCATAGACAGGTACAATTATTATTATTATTATTATTATTATTATTAATATTTTTTATGACATTTTTTTATTATTAATTATTGTTAGTAATATTTTTGAAAGATAATTTTGTTAACTTGTTAAATGGATGTGTTTTTTTTTTTTTTTAAGTAGCGTATTGATCAGAATTTCATATTGTGAATAAATAGAGAATTATGAGTTTAATTTCATATTGTGAAAAGACTTTAATTGACTCTTACATATTATCCGTACGAACTGAACTAAGTTTAATTTAAGTTTAAATGCTTGTTGCATTATCCTATGAACTGAACTAAGTTAGTTCAGTTGGTGGTTACAACATTAAAATTTGTAAAGTAGAAAAATGTAGTGATTTGCAAATATTTGAAATATGTAGATGTTTGGAGGAAGGAGCAGAGGATTTTATAGTGAAGCCAGTGAAATTATCAGACGTGAAACGTTTGAAGGGTTACATGACAACTAGGGATGTTAGAGCGGGAAGCCAAGAAAACAGAGAACTTAACGTTAACGGTAACGGTGGAGGCCAAGGTGGTGGAGTAGGAATCAACAACAAAAGAAAGCTAGAAGAAGCATCTGATATCTCATCATCACCACCGTCCAATTCATCGGCTTCATCACCATCGTCCATTTCATCATCACAGTCACCTTCATCATCTCCTATGTCTTCACCCGGCATGCTTGATTCTCCAATCAGACGGATTAAAATGACCGGCACCGAATGACTCCTTGGGTTGTTATGTAGAAAATTTTCATGACTTTTTTTATTAAAAAAAAACTTTTATTTGTTTACCTCTTTTGATGTTTAAAGTGCAATTACTTACCCCGTTGTTTGAAACGGTTTTTGTTGCATTGCCCTGTTCTTAATTATCTTATCTATTACTATTTGGTTAATTTATTTTGTTTCTTAGTATGAAAAGTGGGTTAAAGTTACTAAAGTATATTATTAGTACTTTTTTTTGTTACAAGAGGGCCAAAGGTCAAATTAGTACTTTATTTTTTACCAAATATACTATTATACTTTAGTTTTCCTTTCTCTTTACTAAAGATGAAATATAAAGATTATGCTCTTTTATATGATGAGATTTATTTTTTATATGATGGGGCTTGGAAGGCCAACTTGTGTGACACACTTTGTAGAAAATGGGGTATTTTTATTTTAGTATATAGTAAAAGAAATTTATTCTCTAATTTGTGTATATAAAAGAACACAAGATTCAACTCTCGTGCAGTTTGATTATCGACAATCATATGGTTCGAATATTTATGGTTCTTTGATTGAAATTGAATGATTCAGATTCAAACCGAGTCTTTTGAATTATAAAGTAAAAATGAAATTTTTAATTTTTGGCATTTTCAATCTTGATCGAACAGTCACCGATGTTTTGATTGTCTAAATGCAGAATCTATTGATTGTAGGGATTTTGAATTCCTATTGAGAGTTGACATATATGTTGTGCCTATTTTTTAGATAATCAAATTTTAAAGTATATAGTCAATAATTTGATCTCTGGTCAATGTGTATACAAATGAGCGCATATTCACAAACGTTGATCTTTTAATTGGTTATTTGTTTCATGATTTTGAAGAGTATATGTTGAAAAATATCATTTAATGAAAAGAATTTTTAAATTTCAAGAGATGCATCTCTAACTTTTTGTTTAGTATATTTGCACAACAACAAAAATGGTTGAAAGGAATCAAATACAAATACTAATGAAAAATAATTTTGTTAGTAAATAATAGTATGTGAAACAGATGGAATATAGGGCTGCAAGATCTTGCCTGCTAAAGAGAATAAGGAAGGAATGGGGATGTGAATAGGACACACGTTTAGTTTAGTTTAATGTGTCTCCCTTATAAGGAAGAGTATAGGAAAGTGTTGTGGGGTCATTAGAACTGTTGTAATTGTCTAGTTGTCTCAAATTGGAGGTAGTGTCCTTAAAATTAAACTTGTGCTGAAAACATTGCTTGTGTTATGTGGAAATGGAACCAGAATATTTGGTTGTTGCTTCTTTACTTCTTTTCTTATCTTTTTTGGAAACTGTCACCTGCTCTAAATCTTTTTCTACAGAGCATTGAAGGACACACATGTTCATTTTTTTGTGGTTAACTTGGTTGGTTAGTGTTAGTGATAAGTAACAGTTTTATTCAAAAGGGTCATTAATTTATTTTCTTTAATATTTCTCAATCCATATTTGTATGAATTATGTTTTTAATTTTTTTTTAACCATTGTACGCTTTTTCGCTTATCCTTGATTTTATCCTTTTATATTTTTCAAGAAAAGGTTTTTAATGAGACGGTGCTTATGTATCTGAATCTTTATTACCTTGAATTTTAGTCTAGCACCCAAACTTTTTTCCTCTTTTTAACATAGTTGAGATAACATGATACTTTTGCACTCTATAAGTTCCCTCTCATACAGATGGTTCGGGGGAACCAGTCTGATTTTTAGTGGGACCAATTTTTGGTCAGACTTTTTTACTTACTTTACGGTCAAATTTTGGATTACCGATACCTCATTCCGTTGAAAATTGAAAGGTTAATACTAAAAAAAGATTTCTCAATATCATGTCTATCAAATGTCCATGTATCAAATAGTTACCTACATCTATTAAATAATCTCAAGTCATTTATTATTTATTTTTAAAATTTTTGATCGAGTTTAACTCAACCGGTACAAAATCGACTAGTACGTCAACTATCTTCATTTATAAATTTTTATTATGCTCAATCCATTTCATTATTTAGGTTGGGCCTATCTAGATTATCATTGATGGTTTTATTGGGGGGGGTCCATGAAACCCAAATTGAAGGCATAATAGAAGATATAAAAGTAGAAAAACTTTCTTCCACTCATCAATATTATTGTATCTGCAGCTGCCTGCCTCTGCCTGGTCCTAGTGGCTCCATCCATAATCCAATATCTTTGATCATGTTTGGCTAAAAATTGATACGTAAAATCTGTTTTTATTTCGTTTGATCTTCTCACGATAATCTGGGCCTTAGAGCATCCATAATGGAAATATTTATTTTTGAGGACTTAACTGTGTCTCACATGTACACATTACTAATTTATAATTTTTTAATAATAGTACTCCCTCCGTCCCAAATTATAAGGGAAAATAAAAAAATCACACTTATTAAGAAAAAGTAAAACATGAGAATTTGAAGTATGATTTTGTGGGTTTTCCTTGGAATAAGTTGCATAGGAAGATGTAAAAATAATTTTTATTGGTTGTTGTTTATTGAGAAAATGAGAGAGAGAAGAAATTAAATGCAATTTGTATTTAATTTTATGAAAATAAGGAAAAAACATTCTTGAAAATGATTTTTTCTCTTATAATTTGGGACAAAAAAAATGGCATTTTTTCCCTTATAATTTGGGACGGAGGGAGTATCTAATAAGTACACAATCATTAAAAATGAGACCCACAAAATAAAATAGATACCAATGTTTAACCGATACCTATTAGGTGCTCATTTATGTTTTGCTCCAATTGGGATACATATTAGGTACTGGTACTTAAAAATTAAATATCCATCATTAGAAATGGTCTTAAGATATTTCATATTTGTTGATATCAATATAGACAAAGGTTCATTATGGAAAGACAAATATGGTGAGAGTCATATCTGAAACATCTATTGTTGCCTAATTTTGGCTATGGTGGGAAATCATCATGATTTGTGAGCCGGTGTTACATAATTAAGGAAGTAAATTATGCACTTAGAATTAGATGAACAAAACTTAAATCAGAATACCAAAAAAAGAAAAAAACTTAAATCAATAGTGTGATGAATTTGAGAATATGATTTAACCATATTAATTTGGTTTTGATTTTATTTTTGTGTATTTGGTTTGATCCGATCTGAAATCAAACTCAATATTCAAGTACTGTGATTTTTTTTTTGTTCAAGAAGTATGATTTTTTTTTTGGTTTGTTCTTTTTGCTTCAAAAGAGCCTAACAACAAAAACTCACCCATATTAATACCTAGAGAAGTGAGAAATTACAAGTTCAAACTCATGCTTCAATATATTAAGGGGGGGTGTATTGGATTGGGATTTCATGAGACAATTTTGGCAAAAAAAGTCCTTATGATTTTATGAGATTTTGTTGGACTATATTGATTTTGTGAGATTTTAAAGACTTTTTTACAGAGACTTTTTTACAATCAAGATTTTTAACACATGATTTGAATGGATTTTGAGAGATTTTTTTCAAAAAACTTTTTACAATCAAGATTTCATAATACTTTATATATTAAGAAAGTTTTGTATATTAGGCAAATTTTAAAAGAATCAATAAATTTTAATAAAAGAAATTATATTTTTTTGGGAATCCAAATTTTAAACAAAAAAAAAGCCTTACATTTTTTTCACGTATATGTTTCTAATCACAAATAAAAACCATTATCACCATTGATGGGAAAAGAAGCAGATGAAGGTAACGAAAAAAAATTTGCCGTAAAAAGTTGTATTGAATCAAAAGTTTGTAAAAAAGATGTAGAATTTGTTAAAATATTTTTTTGCAAAAAAACATATTTGATAGAAGAAGAAGAAGAAGAAGAAGAAAAAGAAGAAGAACTGATATAATGATGATGAAAGTAAAAAATCTTGGAGAGTTTGAAAAAGTCTCAAGTCTTTTGGTGAGACTCTTGAACAAGTGAACAAAGAAAAGAAGAAGGAGTGCAGTGATGATGAACTATGAAAAAATAAAGAAAAAAAAATTTGATACAGTGATGATGAAAATAAAAAGTCTTGGAGATTTCAAAAAAGTCTCAAGGCTTTTGGTGAGATTGTTGAAAAAGTCTATCAAGTGTATTTTCAACTAAAAAGTCTCTCAAAATCCATTCCATAGAAGAATCCATCAAAATCGGTAGACTTTTGAATACCAGTAGACATTTTAAAAGTAGTACCAAATCTCAATTGAATACCAACGGATTTTATTGCCCTGAAAAAAAAATCATGTTTGTCTTAATTGAATACCACAAGATTTATTTAACTTTTGTAAAAGTCTTGATTGAATACCTCAAGATTTTTTTGTCATAAAAAAGTCTTTTAAAATCCCATGAAATCTCAATCCAATACACCCTCCTAAATGTTCCATTTGAGCTGTATTAACTGAACTTATGTCACTATTTGAAATATGATGAATTTTTTTTGTCAAGTAATCTAGTGCTTATAAATTGACCCAAATAATCTTACAAATTGTAAGATGAATTTTAGCTTAAAAATGTGGCTACCATAACTAAAGCAAGTGGATTTTCATTATTAGCTTATGAATAAATTTGACACAAGAGTTTATTAAAAAAAGGAGAAGTAATTAATGTTAATATTACTTCAAAATCGGAACAATTGGTTAGAAGATAATTGAATAAGTAAAGTGGGTGATGTACTCATCGAAATGTGTTAGAAGATAATTGGTTAGAAGATAATTAATGTTAATATTTCATCATGATGTGACGGATTGTGATTGAAATGTATTTAAGAAGACCGATTATAATTGGAGTGTGTTTAAGAAATATTTTAGAGAGTGTGACTATCGTATTTCTCTTAATCCAAAATAGTCTCAAAATTAGATAATAGATATATATTGATAGTTTGATTATGATACTGTGAATTGCTCTCTTATAATTTGTTCTAGGCAATACATAATAACATTACATATGGCATTGAAAATACACATGCCAAGACCAACATGATCTTGTTGCGATAAAAAAAAAAAAAAAAAAAGGTGGATCAACCATGCATTTCAGTCTATCTAGAAAAACAAGTCCAAATAAACAATACAAAGTTACAACTGATTTCTATCGCTACAAAAAACTTGTATTTTAGCGTAAAATACAAATTAAAAACTAAACGCTTACGCCATGACAAATTTGGCGCTAAACCTCAAATTTAAATATTTGTGTGACATCCAAAAAAAAAAAAATTAATAATTTGTGTGACATCTACACCGGCAGAACTAGGGTGGGGCTGGGGTGGGTCGCGACCACCCTCGGAAAAATAGGAAATTATTAATATACCCTTAATTTTATTATAAAATAAATAATTATACTAAATATATATTTAGTTACGCGTTCAAATGCAAAATGTAAGCGCTAGTCTAGTGGCTCGTAGCATGCCATAACATACTCAGGTTGTGAGTTCGAATCCTGCAAAGCATGTTTTTAACATTTTGTTTTTTTTCTTCTCTTTTCTTCGGTTTGTTCGATTTTCTTTTCCTTTTTCTTTTAAAAAAACAATTTTAATATCCATATGCATATATCAATACAAAAGAAAAATAATTTATATTTTTTTCCAAAAATTATATAGATATATCAATATAAAAGAAGCACAATTTCTATCTTTTTTTCAAAAAATATATTATTTAGAGTTACACAATTAAATTTTTTAATGACCAAATTTGTGCTTATTATGACTTAATTTTTTGTATGAAATATAAATTTGTGCTTAGAGTTTAATGGGGACTAATGAGATGATTTGGCAGAATAAACGGGTACTATTAATGTAAAATTATTTTACATTATCGGTGCAAATTTTATTTTTTTCTTTAATTTATACATTATAAATTTTTTCTCGACCCACCCTAACTCTTTTTCCCAGTTCCGCCACTAGACATCTAACACTGGTTGGTTAGTCAAAAAAATTTGGAAACTAGCTAGAGATGTGTCCGTCTTTATTAAAGTGTGAGCAACCTTATTCGTTTGTCTTCTAATACACTCGACACTAGAGTGTTCATAATAAGTGAAAAACAAAAATCTACGATGACGAAGAATATCACCAAATTCCATAGCATCATAGGTTTGAGAATTGTCAACAACAATTTTTTAGTCTACCTGAAAATCAAAGTCCCAATTTTGTAGTTCATTGGCCCATTTAAGCGCAATAATAGTCTAAAAGCCTTTCCCGCGTGAAATGTCCATATAGGCGACATTAATGTTAAGAAGTCTCACATCAGTTGTGAGATGGGCTTGACAAGTGTTTATAAGCAAGTGACAATCCCAACCTTACAAGCAAGTGGCTCTGATACCATCTTAGAAATAAGTATCGGGCCTAACTTATCCTTACAAAACCGGCTTGTAAGGTGATAATTGTCACTTGCTTATAAACACTTGTCAAAACTATTTCACAACCGATGTGAGACTTCTTAACAAATTAAGTTGAATTTCTACAAATCAATGATTTCAATATAACCAATTTTTTTTTTTTTAACAAAACAGAAGGAACTCATGCTCAAGTGTTGAATCACCAAACCCATTTTCTGACAACAGAGAATAATTAGGCTTAAAACCAAATTTGTTGTGGCTTTCTCCAAACTTTTAGGTCGCAACCCAAAGATATGAGTATTTTTAATACATGCATTTAGTTTTTTTTTTTTTTTTTTTTTTTTTGTATAATCCATGCATTTAGTCTTTAAAATTTAAAAGTGAATAACCATTTTAGTCTTTAACATTAACATATTAGACGATTTGACACCTAAATTTATAAAATAACAAATTAGTCTTTAAAACTAAAATTATCCGTCATCTAAGTATCTAACAATGTTTAAAGTTCTAATTTATGCATTTAGGATGTGTTGACTTAGAGAGCATGTTTCTAGAATTTTGTATAGTGCTTTCATTAATCTCTATTTTGCAATTTAAATTCATAAAATTTTATTATAATTATTTTTATAGTGTAGCCTAGTAAATAAAATTTCATCTTAAAAAATGAATAAGTGAAGTATCAAAGTTCGAACTCTGATCCTACATATTACATATAATATTTTTATCAATTAAATTATGTTCCCGAAAACTATAAAAATTTCTTAAATTGATTGATATAAAAGACTAAACTAAATTTACCATCTCTCGATCACTTCATAGATTAATTTATCATGTCGTAAATTTAGAGATCAAATTGTTCAACTTTTTTTTTTTTTTTTTGGTAAATTTTAAAGAACAAACGGTGATTCATTCCCTAATTTATTAGGTGAGCCACTCTCTTTAACACCGAATACCTCCAATATTGACTTGAATTGTGGGGTTGTCCTTAACAACACCATGGAGTCAACGAAAAGTTGTACACATGTACAATTGGTTCCATTCTTCTTATATTTTAATAAGGTGGCTAATATTTCATAATATATTTTATAAACCAAAGCTAAGTCAAAATTTGGATAACTTTTATGGCATTTTGAAAAGGCCAATAAATCATATGATAGTACCACTTCAAAGTTCAAACGTATACCTAAACATATTTGACACAGCATTCACTTTCAAGTTTCAACCATTTTGCATTTACATGTCCACTTCTAAAAGTTCAACTCAATACCAAATATTGGTATCAAATTACTAACTCACCCCTAAACTAAATACTTCAATAAATTTAAAGTTTAACCAAAATATCGGGTTCAAGTGGTTAATTAATTTTTCTTATGACGAATTATTCAGAAAAACTTGAATTCAATTTTTTGCAGACACAATTATTGAGCTAACTTTATTTACCTCGCGGTTGAACTCTGATGACCGAACCCTCTTTTAGGGGCGGATCCATCATAAGGCATGATGTGGCTATAGCCACACCAAATTTTCCTCCAATTTTTTTTTTTTTTTTTATATATGAAGGATGTGCGAGAACATTTCCAAAATATATGTGTAATGTTTATATTCTTGTAACAACGATAAAATTACATAGTATTGGCAATAGTCTCCTAATTGTGTGGCTTGTTTTGGTGTAAACGTGAGGTTGTGAGTTCAATTATCATACAGTGCAACTTTTATATCTTTTTCCAATTAATTAATTTATTTATTTTTGACAAAGCCAATTAATTTATTTAAACAGAAAAATCTTAAAATCACAAAAAATTGCGACGCTCGGGAACCAAACCAACACATCTTTTATGAAATGAAATTAACATTATTATATATAATGGTTACCAAAAAACTCTTATAGATTGAAAAAGAGTTATATCCCTTCATCAAGTGACATATTTTTTTCCATAAATTGAAACAATTTGCATGCGGAAAAAAATATCATAGTATTGAAACAATTTTTTTATATATGAAGGATGTGCGAGAACATTTCCAAAATATATATATATATGTAATGTTTATATTCTTGTAACAACGATAAAATTACATAGTATTAGCAATAATCTCGTGTTTGTGTGGCTTGTTTTGGTGTAAACGTGAGGTTGCAAGTTCAATTATCATACAGTGCAACTTTTATATCTTTTGCCAATCAATTAATTTATTTTTGACAATGCTGATTAATTTATTTAAAACGGCAAAAAATTGCAATGCTTGGGAACCAAACCAACACATCTTTTATGAAATGGAATGAACATTATTATTATATATAATGGTTACCAAAAACTCTTATAGATTGAAAAATAGTTATATCCCTTCATCAAGTGACATAATTTTTTCCTTAACTTGAAACAATTTGCATGCGGAAAAAAATGTCATAGTATTGAAACAATAAGGATGTGCGAGAACATTTCCAAAATATATGTGTAATGTTTATATTCTTGTAACAACGATAAAATTACATAGTATTGGCAATAGTCTCCTAATTGTGTGGCTTGTTTTGGTGTAAACGTGAGGTTGCAAGTTCAATTATCATACAGTGCAACTTTTATATCTTTTGCCAATTAATTAATTTATTTATTTTTGACAATGCCAATTAATTTATTTAAACAGAAAAAATCTTAAAATCACAAAAAATTGTAACGCTCGGGAACCAAACCAACACATCTTTTATGAAATGGAATGAACATTATTATATATAATGGTTACCAAAAACTCTTATAGATTGAAAAAGAGTTATATCCCTTCATCAAGTGACATAATTTTTTCCATAACTTGAAACAATTTGCATGCGGAAAAAAATGTCATAGTATTGAAACAATTTTTTTTATATATGAAGGATGTGCGAGAACATTTCCAAAATATATGTGTAATGTTTATATTCTTGTAACAACGATAAAATTACATAGTATTGGCAATAGTCTCCTAATTGTGTGGCTTGTTTTGGTGTAAACGTGAGGTTGCGAGTTCAATTATCATACAGGGCAACTTTTATATCTTTTGCCGATTAATTAATTTATTTATTTTTGACAATGCCAATTAATTTATTTAAACAGAAAAAATCTTATAATTACAAAAAATTGTAACGCTCGGGAACCAAACCAACACATCTTTTATGAAATGGAATTAACATTATTATATACTAGTGGCCAAACGGGCACGTTCCGTGCCCGTTTGTGTGATCCGCTTTTTCTATTGCGCTAACTTTTTATTTTTTTAATCTAGTTTTTCTTCTAATATGCAATTACTTTATCAACCAATTTGTTCTATTTTCGTACTATTATTTCTCTCCATGTTTATACTCCATAGGAGTATCTATGAATTGAAATAAAGAAAAACTAATTAAAAAACAATAAGAAAAAAATACAGATTAATAATGAAATAATGAAAATTAACATGATAACTTAATTAAACTGTATTGAACTTTTCGACTCATTAAAATGTTGAAGAAAATTAAATTTGGATGAAGAAATTGAGCAAAAAAGTACCAAAAGAGATAATCAAAACAACCAATCTCAGTAAATAATATCACTCTATTTTGATATTGTAGCACAATCTTTCCAACCTTTTGAATAAAACCAAAAAGGCTAGGAGAGGAAGAGACATGAAACAAAATATGTTATTTTTTAATATCCCCTCCAATAACAAACATATATGTAGTGCCACCATATCCGTATTCTCCTTGCACTAATCTGCACATCTTCCATATCAAATTATAAATGAAAAAAAAAAAAATCATCAGAGAAAGAAAAATTAAAACAACACTAATAATATATATCTATTTAATGATTAGTTAACTTCCAATATCATTTTCTTATATAACAATTTTTTAACAATGAAATGGTAAGATTCGAATAATAAAAAGGATGTCAAATTTTTTAACTATTGAGTGAAAATACTCCGAATTTGAACACATCAAAAGTGAAGTATAGAATCTAACCTTTATGTATAAAAACACGATATTCTTTAATTATGTCACAATGGCAAAAGCAATTTAGTAACCATCAATAGTCATGGTGAAGAATAGAGTTAAGTTATAATCTTTTCAACCTAAATAAAACACATACAAATAAAAATTAAATAAAACAATACCGAGTTAACAAATATTTTAAGAGTGATTCACCATATTGAAAAAAAAAGCATTAGGAGAATTAATATCATTTTTTTTTCGGAAGGAGAATTAATATCATGACATGCATATATAATTTATCATACCTTGGTATTATTTATTGGGCTATCAAAATGACGTGAGATTTAATTTAAGAAATCATTAGATGCCAAATAGTTCTTTCAAAATTGAGAATAATGGATATCCTACACCCTATTAAATGGAAAACAGAAGAAGCACTTTAACACTATTATGCTTCAAAGTCAATTCAAATATTTAAAATATAGAAGATGAAAAATTGAGACAACAAACCTTTAAAGGGTTCTCACATTTCCTTTTCTAGACCATCTCTCGGGTGGTAGTGTGAGATTAAGTTTCTTCACCATTGAACCCACAATTGACATAATTGCTTGCACTCTCTACCATCAACAACACATAAAAATCCAATTTGTTACCGAGCAAATTATAATCTATTAGTCACATGTTCACAGTTTAAATTAAAAAAACCACTACAATTTTCATGCATGTGATATTTTTCAGACGTTAACTTATTTGTTTTCATCAAAAGTTTTTTATTTCATTTGTACAAACACTACAACATGCATGGTTGAAAAACAGTTAACACATGTTCATCTTTCTTTTTTCAAAAGAAAAGTTTTTTCAAAAGAAAAGACATGATGAAATAAAAACAATAAAGAATACAAACAATTTCAATCCATACAATGTACATTATAAGTCATATAATAGAATTTTGTTTACTCTAAACCGTTACATATATCGATATGATGCAATAACATTGCAATTCACCAAATGGAAATTAAATTTCAGCAAGACTCCAAAATTATGTTGATCTATGTAATCTAAATGCCTTGATTCCAGCCCTGTCAAATAATTGATAACAGAACATATGTGCCACGGAATTGAAAACACACAAAAACATTATAAAAAAAATGTAATATGTTTAACCAATTTGTTCTATATATTTTGGGTTCTTAGATTTTCCTTTCTTTTGTTTTTGTGTTTTAATTTCAAAGAGTAGTTATATTTTCTTTTTGAAATGATATAACCGATTTCAACTTCCACCCTTTAAATATTATTTTTTTTTGAAATTTTTGCAATAAATGAAGGGTAAAATTGGAAAGAAAATAGGCTACACCAAAAGAAATGTTTTCCCTTTATTAATGTTATAGATAATGGTTACCAAAAAACTCTTATAGATTGAAAAAGAGTTATATCCCTTCATCAAGTGACATATTTTTTTCCATAAATTGAAACAAGTTGCATGCGGAATAAAATGTCATAGTATTGAAACAATTTTTTTATATATATGAAGGGTGTGCGAGAACATTTCCAAAATATATGTGTAATGTTTATATTCTTGTAACAACGATAAAATTACATAGTATTGGCAATAATCTCCTGGTTGTGTGGCTTGTTTTGGTGTAAACGTGAGGTTGCGAGTTCAATTATCATGCAGTGCAACTTTTATATCTTTTGCCAATTAATTTATTTATTTATTTTTGACAATGCCAATTAACTTATTTAAACGGCAAAAATCTTGAAATCATAAAAAATTGCAACGCTTGGGAACCAAATCAACACATCTTTTGTGAAATGGAATGAACATTATTATATATAATGGTTACCAAAAACTCTTATAGATTGAAAAAGAGTTAATCCCTTCATCAAATAACATAATTTTTTCCATAAATTGAAACAATTTGCATGCGGAAAGAAATATCACAGAATTAATTCATTAAAAGTCAAAATTACGTATTGATCAATATTCGATACACTTGATTTATTGAACAAAAATTAGTCCTGAATCCTCCATGCACCTTTTCTTGGAAACTAATACCTAAAATCCAATGATCAGGGTCATATTGGTCATTGCAACAACCTATAGCACAATAATACTAATATTAACTTGCTTATTAAAAATATCACAAAATTAATTCATTAAAAGTCAAAATTATGTACACTATAATTGATCGATATTCGATACACTTGATTTATTGAACAAAAATTAGTCTTGAATCTGCCCCTGCCCCTTTTCTTGGAAACTAATACCTAAAATCCAAATATCAGGGTCAGATTGGTCATTGCAACAACCAATAGCACAATGATACTAATATTAACTGCTTATTAAAAATATCAACTACCAAATCCAATAGCACAAAGTCAAAGAAGACTCTAGAAGAAGACAAAGCTTGCAATGATCATCAAAATGAAAAAAACACAAAAAGCATATTATCTTGTTTTGAAAACATCAATGTAATTATAATTACAATCTTTGTTCCTCTTCATATTCATGGCTTTCAACATGATGTTTCTTCTAATCCTTGTTCTTGTTTTACAAATTTTTCTAATACCAACTTTCTATTGCCACACCAATTTATCTCAAAGCCAAAACATTGAAATTTTTTATCCAATTGAAACTGATGAACAACCAAAACCAACACAACCATCACCAATACCAATACCAATACCATCATCCACAAAATCTTCTTCAAATAGTAAAATAGTAACTGCTGTAGCTGCATCTGCAACAGGAACATTAGTTCTTTCTGCTCTAATTTTCTTCTTTGTTATGAAGTGCTTTAGAGCAAAAAGAAGAAATGTTGTGATTGTAAACAATAACAACACTTCTTCTTTAGATCATGGAAATGGTATGCCTCAAGTGAAAGTGATTGAGAAAATGGAAGGTAAAATCAAAGGGCTTATTATTGATGAAGATGGTTTAGATGTTGTTTATTGGAGAAAACTTGAAGATCAAAACTCTAATAAGGATTTGCAAAAGGGTGGTCCTAAAAAAAAACAATATTATGATCACAATCACAATGAAGAAAATCAAGGGAAAAATTTAGAGTCATCAAGGAAAAAATCAAGGGAAAATCAAGAAACTCATTTGCTTAGAGGAAAATCTTCAACTTCACACATGAATATATTTCCACAAGAATCATCATATACAATTATGAAAATTACACCTCCTGCACCTCCTCCTATTATTCCTACTCAACCATTTTCTTTAGACCTTCTTCCTTCATCGCCGAAACGGCTAAAACCACCCTCAACTTCTTTCTCATCAATTCCAAAACATTCAAATCCTTTTGTCTCATCAATTCCGAATATGACGAATGATGAAACGCCAGTAATATCTGATGATAGAATGAGTCAAAAACCGCAGCCACCTCCTCCTCCTCCTCCACCAATACCTGATAGAAAAAGTTCAGCACCGACGCCTCCTCCTCCTCCTCCACCAATACCGGATAGAAAAAGCTCAGCACCGGCGCCTCCTCCTCCTCCTCCACCAATTCCAAATAGAAAGAGTTCTGCAACACCGCCACCACCACCTCCTCCTCCAGTAACTGGTGGAAAGAGTCCTGCACCACCACCCCCGCCGAAGACAGGTGGATTGAAATTGAAGTCATCATCAAAACCACCACCTATCCCTATTGAAACATCTTCAAGTGAAGTAAAAATGAAACCGTTGCATTGGGATAAGGTGAATACTAATCTTGACCACTCTATGGTGTGGGACAAAATCGACCGTGGTTCATTCAGGTAATTCTAATATATACTTTATTTTCTAAGATTAATATGTAAATTTTGATCCTACATTTCAACATTTATTTATCATTAACAATGTTGTTGACCTGAAGTTGTTAATGAGTTATAGTAAAGTCAAATCGTTCGGGAGTCAAATCGTTCAGGAGAACCTGAGTTCAAATTCTGGCTAGAGGGTTAAGACAAAAAAAAAACATGCACTGATGATTTTTCTAAATTTTCAGGGTTGATGATGATCTTATGGAAGCTCTCTTCGGGATTGTTGCAGCCAATTCAAACAAATCAGACGGTAACACTTCAAAAGGAAAGGAATCAACAAGTCCAAACAGGGATGCATCGACAAATGCTTTCATTCTTGACCCTAGAAAATCACAAAACACTGCTATAGTTTTGAAATCTCTTGCAATCTCACGAAAAGAAATCATTGAAGCACTCATTGATGGTCAAGGCCTCAATGCAGATACAATTGAAAAGCTTTCAAGAGTAGCTCCAACAAAAGAAGAACAATCCCAAATACTTGAATATCAAGGAGACCCAACAAAACTTGCAGCAGCTGAATCTTTCTTGTACCACGTCCTCAAAGCAGTTCCTTCGGCATTTAAGCGCTTGAATGCAATTCTATTCAGGTTGAATTATGAATCGGAGATTGTAGAAATCAAGGAGTTTCTGCAGACCCTTGAGCTAGCGTGTAAGGAGCTTCGAAACCAAGGAGTTTTTGTGAAGCTTCTTGAAGCAGTTCTTAAGGCCGGAAACCGTATGAATGCAGGTACTAACAGAGGTAATGCTCAAGCTTTCAACTTGGTTTCTCTAAGGAAACTCTCTGATGTTAAGAGTGTTGACGGAAAAACCACATTGCTTCACTTTGTGGTTGAAGAAGTAGTCCGTTCCGAAGGAAAACGCGCGGTTCTTAACCGCAATCATAGTTTGAGTCGTAGTTTCAGTAGGAGCAATAGCAGCAGTGGCATTGGAGACTCTATGGATTCTGCTACTTCAAAGGAACAAAAACAAAGGGAATATACAACACTAGGATTACCAATTGTAGGAGGGGTCAGTGCTGAGTTTTCCAATGTAAAGAAAGTTGCTCAAACAGATTACAATAGTTTTGTTGGTTCTATCTCAGCACTCTTGGCAAAGATAGTTGAAATTCGGCAACTTGTTTCGCAGTGTGGAAAAAATGATAAAGATGGAAAGTTTATCAGAGAGATGAACCATTTTCTTGAAAATGCTGAAAAGGAAATGCAATTGGTGAGTGAAGAACAAACAAGGGTAATGCAGCTTGTTAAGAGAACAACGGATTATTATCAAGGTGGAGCTTCAAAAGACAGTGCAGGAGAACAGCCTCTTTATCTATTTGTTATAGTCAAGGATTTTCTTGGAATGGTTGATCAAGCCTGTATAGATATCACTCGAAACATGCAGAAAAAGAAGATACCTAAGGCAAAGTCTTAAAAACAGCCTACGTTCGCAATGTCCGTGACATCAACATTTTTCAAGTCTCTGTGAGGCCATACAAGTCGTATTTGACTGCAATTTTTCACAACAATGAAAATAGCGACCTTCGCTATTTTAAACCTTGCACGACAAATTAAGGGTGGAAGTCAGCAGAGGGATGAGCAGAAAAGTCTTTTTGAGGTGTCAAACCTGCCGGAACATAGCAGGTCAAACAATTCTAGGATTAGTAAAACTGTTTCAACTTTTTCCTATGTCACCAATTACCCAAGGAGCTGAAATTCTGTCATGACAGGACCAATTTGTGTCTGGAAAATTAAGCTAATATCTCCTTGTCTTTATGATACTATAAAATGTAGGTGTTACTTGTATAGAGAACTATTGTTCACGAGCCTTTTTGAAGTCTAGTGTATATAGATGTTGGATTCTTTTGGCATTAACAGTACTTGCAACATATTTTCTTGTTTACTATTACTATGTTTGTAGCATTCCAGTGCTAGAATAATGTTTGAATTTTTAACTTTGAAAAGATCCCACCATTTCTGAAAAAGTCTTAATACAGTTCATGTTCCAGAACATGAAGGGTGTATACCTTAATGATGTACTTAATTAGTTTGGGCTTCCATATTTCTCAAAATCTTCGATCACGCTTCCCAATGCAGGTCTTACACTATTGCATGTGAATGTGAAGATGGGTGAGTATACAGAAATGGGGTTTATAATACTTCATTGCTAGTGTTGACAGTCGCAGATAGCGAAAAGTTTATTCAAATTCTGCTACACTACAACCACTCCTTGATAACGCTTTGCACTAGTTAGCGCATCACCGAACATTAATGATTTGTTCAAGTTTCTCTTAGTTTTTCAAGAGATATGTGATCTACAATACGTTAGAAACTACTATATATCAATCACCCATAGGCTGAAGAGAGACAGAAAACTGATGCAACCAACTACAAGAAAATATATGCATTTTTCACATTATTACAAGCATTATACAATATTATTTTCTAATTTGAATTTTCTAGAAGAAGAATTTGCCATCAATAAATGATGTCTACTCCTTCTACGAACTTCTCAGAATGTTCATAATTAAGCTCCCTATTTAACTAGAAGACTGTTCCACTGTTGCATACTGAACTATAATATCATAGGGTTGAATTGTTTTCATTGTTTTATACTCTGAACATATACTACCAGACTCACTGGTGTGTTTAACTTCTATTCATTTACACCTCTCTTTACCTTCACCACTTGTGTAGCAGCTACCGGCCGATTCTCAGTCTTAGCATCACCCTGCATGAGTAGTCATGGAAACAGGACATTGTTAACTGCTAGCATATAATCAAGTCTCAGAACTCAATGGAAAATAATAGGGCTTTCGAATGGAGCACAATTTGGACTGTCAACCATTATGTGTAGGAAGCAACTTTCTTCACCCAACAATTCTAAAAAACCACATATGGTCCTGGAAGAGTTTACTTCCAGGCAACATAGTTTTTCCGGAAGTATACTTTTCGACAGTACAAAAATTGTGGTTTTTCATATGTGTACATCCAAACTGATCTTGGGGGTGGAGAAAGTTGCCCTCTTATGCAGAAGGAAAATGAACCAGAAGCCAACAACACCTAGATTTTGAATTTAGGAAACCTAGCGTATGTTTGGATTAGAGTTTGGAAATTTGATCTTGGTTAAACTTGATTTTGTTAAATTTATTTTAGTCAACAAAAGGGTGTTTGAAGTGATTTTAACATAATGAGCATTATTTGGATAGTACAGACAAAAAATCACTTTTAGATGCAACGTTATTAATATGGATGTGTAATTATTATTAAAGTAATAAGATAGTATTAAAATAAGAGGATAATTTTGCAAATATATATCAAACATGATTTTCCTTTGCCGAAAAGAAATATTTTATTACTTTTGCATTTGAATAACAAAATCATTGTTTTAATTCAAAATAAATTATGTACCAAATTGCCAAACATGTCCCCGCATATTCAAAACTACATTCAACATATGGTTTTAGGGATGGTAGAGGAAGAATTTCAATATAGTACTCTCTGACATACTTTTTTCCAACATATATATTTTCTTATTGAGTGAAATTTATGTGAGCCTCGTTTTCTATTTAGTGGGACCCCCTCCTTAATTAATACGACCCCTGCAAATTTTACTTAATAATAGAGGGCGTGTTACTAATATTTCTAAGAAAACTACTTAGATGGTTTGATGAGAAATAATAGAGCCATTCACACGAGATGGAGAAGTGTAATCTCTCCATTCAGAAAAGAGATAAAAATGGGTGGGTCCACCTCGCCCAAATTTGAATGGCGAGATATCACATTTCTCCCTCTCGTATTAATTTTTTCGCATGAGCAGATCCATTCCCATTTTTAGGGTACTACAATCCTAGAAATCTTGTTTGACGGTAAAAAAGAAATTCTCATGATTATCTCTAGTATGGACCACCAACCCACATGCTCATTTGGCAGAAAACATTATATATTTAAAAGCAAAACAAGACAGCCATGTCCCATAGGTCTCCCTAACTTGATTACAATTACCAGATCCAATTATCAGTTGTGAAACACAATGTTAAGACGACTTCGATTAAAAGTTAAGTTTAAGATTATTAGTCATTTTCACACGTGTCTCAAGAATGCAATCAGTAGTCAGCTGTACCAAAAAGTTATGTTTTAAGTTACTTTATAACATTAAGCAACACAAAACTTTTCATTTCAGATATGAATATGGTACATATGACTTATCAGTTCAGATGTATAACATACCTTTTCTGCGCGACTTTTTGATACTTTTTGACCACGATAAAAGGTTGGTAGGGGTGTGGCCTTGAAATCATGTTTTGGCTTTCTCATCTCTGCCTCTTTTTCCTCCTGTGTTTAGACATGTTAGTTGTGCATATACATGAAAATGTAAAGTCCATTCATAACCCAGATCAGCCCTTCTAAAAGTACATGTTCAGCTACTTTCAGTAAAAATGATTTTGTATACAAACCTCAATTTGACCAGAAGTTGTAAAAGTAGCTCGTGTTTAGTTTGTATGTTTGGCTCTTAATGGGAAAAAAAAATTGAATTGATTTTGTAAAATTAGTTTAGTGAAAAGTGAGTTGAACAAGTGTGTGGATTTAGCAAAAAATGGTGTGACCATGAGTTGAGCGAGAAGCACCAGTTTCAAGCTTTATAAAATCGATGAGTGTGCCTTGAGAAGAATGATGAGTACATCATGGGCCCAAACATTAGGCTAAAAATCAATTCTATAGGAAAAAACTCAATCTCAACTTCAAGTTAAAATCAATTCTGTAGGAAAATTCAATACTACTTGAAGACACTCAAACATGTCAAAACCAATACTATGCTTCTACTATCACTTTTGTCTCTCCCTAAATTGAATTCAAACATTACACAATATTTTATATCAAATTTGATTCTAGACTAAAAACACTGAAATATAAATGACTTCATTTTAAACTCAGTTTTAACCACATCAAGTTTACAAAAATCAATTACAAATAAATCACATTATTAAATGCTCACCCAAACACACAATAAGTATCATTTTGAGAGAAATGATACTTAAGACGACACACTTAAGTGAAGCCAAGGCAGGAATATAGGAAATGACAGTCATTTCGAGAGAAACATTGCGGAATGAGGAAGAGTACCTTCAATTTTGTTTGGAGACACGTTTGTCGTACCTCTTTTGCAATAGGTTTTTCCTCTAGTTTTCTTGAGGACTGATTAAGGTGAAAGAAAGAACATAATTTAGTCAGGCGGAAACTACGAATAAGGGGTAATGTCAATTTGAAAGATCAAAATGTAGTCCTACCTCTTTCCCCTTCTCAGATTTGGTGTCACTTTTTGGGCCCAAAGTTCGTACAGCATTTCCACTTCTTTTATCCATCCTCTCAACCGTAGTTGGCCTATTCATAAATAATTTCCAAGAGGGTCATCATACAGAAAATTTAATTCCATGTGCTTTCATCAAAATAATCAAAATAGAACTTATTAGATTTGTTTCGTATAGAAATCTTATCAAATGCTTTGTCAAAGAAAGGGGTTTGATATATTTCATCAAACCCAAAACTAGCAAGTAGTTTCATTCAATAGATAACAATAGTTGTTTTCATAGCACTGTTTATGAAGTATAATAAATTTCAATTAAAGGAAAATTTCAATTCAAGTCACAACAGATATTATTGGACAAAATTAGGTTTTTTTTTTTTTTTGGTCAAGGGACAAAATTAAGTTATAAATATGTTTGAATCAACATTTATCTATAGTTTCCTTAGTTGAAGTTCTCTATAAGGAAACTACAAACATAAAACCTTATTCACTCCGCTGTTGAAACGCATTAATAGTAAGAAATTTATGCACAAAAAATGGGTTATAGAAAAAACAGGTGCATATAAGACAATAAAAGTTCAGATTAAAAATTTACCGTCCATTTTCTTTCCGCAAAGCAGTAGATGTTGTTGGCACCTTTGATGCAGTCCCCCTTGAAGGAACCTATCCACGTTATCAGTAGAAAACCATTTTCAAATCAATGTTATTTTCAGACAGATAAATATCATTAACAATGAACTTCAGTTGTCCACAAATATTTTCAAATTACCTGTCTTTTTACAGATTTGTCTACTTCGACGGAAGTTCTTGGCTGGTTCTGGAATGTCTTAAATGCTCGTTTGACTATGTCCTTATCCCCCATACTGTCCATTATGAGAGATCTCCTCATAGGAGTATCACTTGTTTGAGGAACTGGATCAGGATTACTAGGACCTAAGCTCATAGACATGTGCAAGGATCTGTTAGTAACTTTTTTGTTCTCCACACTAGAAGTAACTTGCTTCTTAGGTAAAGACGGCGAATTTCCTTTTTTAGTTGAAGAGGCAGATGCCAATGTTTTAGTTGAAGTTGACGTAGGCTTTGAACTTCTTGGTGTCGAAATTGGAGATGCCTTAGATTTTGGTACCACAGATTTCTTTTTTGTCTTGGCTGCATTGTTTTCCCTATTCGCAGCGATAACCTATCCAAAATAAATGGTAATCAAATACTCAATCTTTTAAGAAATTTAACATTATGATTTTGCCAAATATGAATTAAAACAAACCTTAGATTCCTTTGGTTGATCCAATTTCACATCTTTTTCTTCAACTTCTAAAGCCTTTTCTGTTTCCTTGTACACAATTTCCTTCACATCTTCGACTTCAATTTCAAGACGCTCTTGTTGTTTTATGGACACGTCTTCTTCAGCGTCGTCTATCTTGTACGAACCGTGTGACTGTGATCCACTTTCTACCTCTTTGTTCTCTACCTCAGCCAATGAACTTTGGTAATCTATTGAAACTGCAACTTCCTCCTTCAAGTCATCCACATGACTCCTGCCAATTTCATCAACCAAACTGATTCCAATTTCTTGCTTATCGTGTTCATCAGTAGTACCATGAGTGTTGGATATCTGAAACCCCGAATCAGTCTCACAAGTGTTATCGTCACCATTTTCACTCAGATCTATACCATTTTGATCTTCTGATCTGAAAGAATCTTTCTCAAGTTCCTTCTCTTGAGCAAGCAATTCAGCTTTCCGGGCCGCAATCTTCTTATAATGAGCTTCAAAGTAAGCTTTCTTCTGCGCTACTGATCCCGGTGTGGCACACTTCTCAACTTCTTCCAAGTACTTATTCGGCGAAAATGAAGACCATCTCTCCCAAGACAAAGAATCATTCTCAAATCTACCAAAAGAAACAGACACTTGCAAAGCAGAATTTGAAGCAGTTGTCTCTGCCATCTAATCAAACAACAACAACAAAATTAAAAAAACAACCTTTTCACAATCAAACAAACATTTTGACAAACAGTTACCAAACACCAAAAAAAAACACAACATTTTAACAATTATAAATTTAGAAATTTATGATATGATCCAACACTAGAACAACAAAGATTTGCAAGAAACAATCATAGTAACAAAATTTAAATTAAATAAAAAAATATAATTTCATACTAAAACAAGATTAATGAAAAATGGGTTTACCTTATCTTGAACAAATTCACAAAGCTACAACTCCAAATAATTGAAAATATATATAATCATTTGTTTTTCTAGAGATCTAACTAAAATGATCAAGATTGAAGAATAATTCACAATGAGACAAAAAGAGAACTCTAAAATAATTTTGCAGCAAATGATAAGTAAAGAAAAAACATGTGCATGTGGATTGAAGAGTGAGAGAAAATTGAAAGAATAAAAAAATACCCTTTTTTCTTCAATAATTTCTACTTCACTTTTCTACAGTAATAGCATCATTTGTCTCATTGTGGTACTTGAGGAAAATCCTAAAAATATATAAAATAATTGAATTATTAAAGAAACTAAATGTAATAATATTGAGAGAGTAAAGTGTAAAGTTTATAGATCACAACTGCATATTGTGTCTCTTAAAAGGTTATTTAACTTTTAATGGTAATAAGTACCTCTTTTTTGTGGTGAGTGAGGGACATGGTTGTAGCAGTTTTAGATTTTAGAGATGAAATAATGAAATTTAAAGTACAGAGAATTATGAAGGGAAAAATAAAGAGAATGAAAATGAAACCATTTTTGGTCAATGATTTTCTTTTACTATAGTTTAGTTTTTATAAATGCTTACTTATGGAGTTTTAAGAAAGTGGACTTTGAGTCAAAGAAAATAAGTGGAGTCAATCAGCAATTTAATAATAAATCAAGGAGATCAGAAAGTGTATGTATTATTTTTATTTTATTGTAATTTTGCTTAAATAATTCAGTGGTTAAATTCACACATTAAATATAAAGAACTAGACTAATAATGAATTGGTTCAAAGTGGTAAATGTATTGGTTTCGTTAAGTATGTAGTTAGGAGTTCGATTTCTGGCACATGCGTATGGAGAAAATTTGGTTGGAAGGGAATAACTCATCTTGTGTCTGCAAGTTCCCCGACGGAGATTAGTCATCGCAAACAGCGGCGGAAACTCCGTACCAATATCATGACAATAAAAAAAGAAATAGAAAATTTCAAATTCAAACTCAAACTTTTGAAAATCAACGTCTTATAGTCAAAGTTACTGGTTAGTTATTAATATTACTATTTTTTTCTCTTTTCTCAAGATTTGAACTCTGGTTATTTTAGTGTTTCTGAGACACAAATTAAAAAAATTTAAAAAGAAAAGTAAATATTGCAGTGAAAAAAGCTTTTTTTTTATACTCTGATTTATATATTCTACATTTAAATATTGTACTGCTAAACCCTTTTAGATAGTAAAACTAATTATATTAAACACTACATCTTGAGATTTAAAAGACACCACATTACTATACATGATTCTTTAAAATTTTTTTCAAAATATCTGTAGTTCCTAATGCCAGAAAACCAAAAGCGTCACAATAGATTACGGTGATTCCAACATATCCATGATAATAAGGCTAATGCTACGTTGGACCACCTTCACAAGTGGTCCATCGTGAACAAGTGATCTACCGAATATGAATTTTGCGAAATTCACTGTTGGATTGAAATTTTATATCGTATAGATCATTAATAAATTTTTTAAATTTTTTTGAAAATCATTTGATATGTTATTGAGACCCATCAAGATTTACGTTATTTAATAAACAGTTAATCTTGATGTGTCTCAATAACATATAAAATGATTTTCAATTTTTTCTAAATTTTTCTATGAATAATCTATATAATATAAACTTTCAATTCAACGATAGATTTTATAAAATTCGTATTCATTATAATGTTATTCATGACTGATTCATCATAGACCACTTGATGGAGGCGTCATATTAGAATTTAGCATAATAATAAACCTATGCTTAGAGGGTTCGAACAAAATTGAGAGTACAAAGAAAGAGATCAATAATATTAAGGTGGTGATGATTAGATTAGATTGGATATTAAATGAGGTGAGACAAGTGAGAAATACAATACAAGGGAGGGAAGGATAGGAGGAAGGGCCACATGAAGAAAAGCTGTACAATTTGAGACGGTGTGTGTAAAAGGTTCCATGTGACGGGGTCTCAAATATTTATTATAGATCTTACTTGGTCCACATGTGGTCCATTATTCAATTCCTTCAACTCTAAAACATTATAAAATGCCATAATAATCCTACACAAATGTTAAATATTTATATTCATTTTTGTGAGGTCAATTCAATCGAGAAAGACATTGTATTTTATATGTAGAAATAGTCGAAATTTGTGCTTAGAACATTACATTTATTTATTTTAAAAGTAAAATTCTAACCACTAAATTATCGGATAAAAAAAATATATATTTATATCTATTTGTTTTATTTTGACAAAAAAATAATATTTATATCTATTAACTAGTTAGTCTTTGGCAAATGCATATAAAAAATATTTATTAGAAGAGATCAAATCATTTAATGGGTCTTAGTTACTACAAGAGAGTAGTTCATATAGTTGCACGTCGAAGATATATTAACTTTGAAAAATAAAATAATATTATAAAATTATTCAATAGTTAAATAAAAACAAAACAATGCCATAATACTAACTTCAAACTACAGCGTTCGCTTGTATTGTATAATGTCAATCCATATATAAATTAAAAAACACATCTTAAATTGGTTGTGTCAATTGTCTCATAAGTATAACTTAATCGCTAAAGAGATTGCATGTAACATATAGAGATCGGGCTCGAACGCTAATACATCCACTTACTCACCATAAAAATGTGAAATTCTAATGTTACTTGACAAACAAGAAATTGTAACTAAGTGGTTGTAATTACTAAAATATATATTTTACACAATTTTATTTAATATTACTAAAATTTAAAAATGATAACTGGATTAACAAGTTTGGATATTAAATTAATACATTTCTAATTTTTTTTTTTCTTTTGTCTTAATCTTCCAATTTTTAGAGAATGTAGTAATTGGAAGTTCAGCCAAGAATAAGTAAAATGTGATAAACATATTTAATAGAAGGTATACATCATCCCCTTGGTGTGACTTATTCTAACTTGACCACAATTCCTTTAACTTGCCTTACCAGATTATTCTTCATCCTATGCTCTCAAGCTACTCAATCATCTAACTCCACAAATCAACTTATCAAGTTGAATTAACATCACCATCCACAACCTACTCTCTTCATACATACATATAAATAACTTAGCATATGCTTTCAAAATCCATACTATAACCCTATCATATTAAATTTATATTATCTATACTTGTTTTGTCTCCCTTGTTTTCTCCTATGATAACTAAAAAAATGAAAACCCAAATTCATTTTCACACCCTACCACTAATTGTTTTCACCCTATCTCTCTTTTTGGGCCAATGTATATCTGACCCTGACCCACTTCAAGATTATTGCATTGCAGATAACAAAAGCACTTTTTTCATAAATGGATTACCATGCATTGATCCAAAACAAGCTTCTTCATCTCATTTTGTAACATCATCATTATCAAAGCCAGGTAACACAACAAACATGTTTGGTTTTAGTGTTACACCAACAAACACAATTAACCTACCTGGGCTTAACACATTGGGCCTAGTTTTAGTTCGTATTGATATAGCTGGTAATGGAATTGTGCCACCACATTCACACCCACGGGCCTCAGAAGTTACCACATGTTTAAAAGGGCTTTTACTTGTGGGCTTTATTGATACATCAAATCGGGCTTTTACTCAAAATTTAAGCCCAGGTGAATCATTTGTTTTTCCAAAAGGTCTTGTGCATTTTTTGTATAATCGTGATTCTAAGGAACCAGCTATTGCAATTTCTGGACTTAATAGTCAAAATCCAGGTGCACAAATTTCATCAATTGCTAACTTTGTTAGTAAGCCTTCAATTCCTGATGAAATTCTAAAGAAGGCTTTTCAAATTAGTGGTCAAGAAGTTGAAATTATTAGGAAGAAACTTGGTGGTTGATTTGGCTGCTGGTGGAAGGTTTTCAATTATTGTGTTAATATTATAGTCTTTCCGACCATATTTATAACAAGAATCTCATTTTCATATTCATTGAATAATCTTATGTATCTGATCTATATTATAGATTAGATATATCAGCTATTCAACGAATTTAAAATTTGAAATTTTGTTTATAAATATGACCGGAGGAACTAAATCATTTTTATAATAATTAAATGTATTTTTGGAGGAACTACATCATTTTTATACCAAACAGCAATGACCAAAGATAAAAAATGATATATTTGCATAGTAAAAACAAAACAAAATATTTTATAGACTAAAAGCAAAAAGTGATATATTTGTAGAGATAAAAAAAATACATTTTATATTGTATTTTGATAATATTGTGCTTGGGATCTTAGGTGGGTACATGATGAATGATGATGTTAGATTAGTATATTTAATTATTTTTCAAAGAAAGAGACATCTAAACCGTTGTATTATACATGCTTAACTTAAGCTTAAAAAAAATTATAAGTTATAATATAATAATCAAAAGTAAAATTAGATAGTTGATCCAACTCTTGTATTGTATTGGCTATTATTGTGGAGTGAAGAAGTAACTAAGTAAGCTTGTTCTCCCCACCTTTTCTATCGTTCTCTTTCTTTTGTTGGATTGTTTTTTGTTTTAATCTATTGACATAATTTAAATAGCAGGTACATTTCATTGTTAAAATGATGAAAAAGTCAATGTCTTTTGGTAACTTTGAAATTCTACCTAACTTAATCCCTTGTGAATTATTAGTTTTTACCACGTCAAAATAACAATTTTGAGTCTCTAAAATTGTATCTAAATAGATGTCTAAAATAAATAAATAAAATCTCAATTACATTATACCTTTTAAAGTAATTTCATAAAACTAAATTATATTTTAACGTAGTTGGCGGTTTGACTTTACTTTTTCAAAATAAAATTACAAACAACTAATATGATATTAATTTTTAGTTTTAACAATTACTTTAAAATCTCTTGAAAAAGAGTTTTGTCATAAATTTAATAGCACGAAAAATTAATTTCTACTATTACACGTAATAATCAATAATACACAATTTGACATGGTCTACAACGCACGTCACTGTTTTGTTGTCATTTTTTGCTGCAAATAAAATTAATAATGAAATTAATATATAGCATCATGTTTTGTACTCTTCCATATAGTTTAGTTCCGTAAGCAATTAAGAAATTTCCATCGAAATAGACATCATAACCGTGCCTCTCATTTAGTCAAAAATAAATGTGTCTCTAATCTAGTCGACTTTTATTTACATGGATGGAGCTATGACTATGACTATGACTTCATATTGGACATTTGGAAATTGGCACACATGTCTTATAGACATGCACGACAACACACAATTTTTACCATATTATAATAATACATATACATATGCTATATAATATGATATTATAATCAGTTTTTATGCACCGAAATTAGATTGTTCGACTGGTTGAACTTTGAATCAACATCTACTGTATGGTTCAATATAATCACAATTTTATTCTGATTCACGCGGTTTAAGATTGATGACTGATGAACCGTGACTTAGACGTCTCGCGGATTTTATGTCAAATTTAATTTTTGAAACATTACTTTTCCTACATATTCCTAATCTTATACGTGTATACTAGTGATACCTTTCTTTGATTCTCATCTAAGTATATATAGATTAGACTTTGATTACATAACACGTGTGAAGGAAATTGATAATGAAGGTGCAATTGCAATGATATAACTATACGCCTAGAACTTTCCATTTAACATGAATTTTGTGGGGTCTTAAAGTAGTTAACAAATGAAAATCACTTGATAAAAGCTAGTAGTAGTAAGTAGTATAGTATAACATATATTTCAGTTTCCTTAAGGCAAAGGTAACTAACTATTCGTGACTTAGTATCTACCTAACAAACTAATTTAACACTTGAAGTGTTGGCAATCTAAAGTTCTATACTTTTTTTCACTTTTTTCTTTTTTTTCCTAACTTAGACCTAAAATCATTGTGAATCCGTGAAAATTTTCCAATCATAACTTGATAAGTGGCAGCATGTAATATAATCACAAGCAAGCACCTTGTTTGTTTAGCTTTAGAGCTTTAGTGTTGTGTCCTTTATTCTTTTTGGTGGAAAGAACACATAAAAACAAATTACTAAGACACAAGAATTAGCACCATTCATTGTCTATTGGTTAGAGATAAGAAAAGCAATCAAACAAAAACTGATGGAAACCTCTATAGTCGACACATTGAAGTCGTGCCGGGCGTTCAATATGTATCGGTGTTTGACATATGTCAGTATCGTATAGTGTGTCTGACATTTAATGTGTACTAGTATCAATTTTTGACGTATGATGATACCTGTATAACATTGATACATGTAATTATATTCAATTTACTACTCATATCATGTCCGTACTTCATAGATGGAAACCTATTGCTATGTATCATGTATGTGTATGTACTTCATGGATGGAAACCTATACAGGTGGAATTGGGGTTCAATGCAGTCGATAGACCGTTTGATCAAAATCAGACACCCCAAATTTACTGACCGAATGTTTGAGACCTGTTGGTGTCGGTGTACACATGTAATTACATTCGATTACTTCTATTTTCTCATATATGTCTTGTCTATAATTCATTCATAGATACTTATATGAAACTCGATGAAAGCAAGCAAACAAAGGTAGTAAAGGAATATAAAAACAATGAAATAGCTGTCTATCATTCTGCATTATGTTTGGCACATACAATCAATGGTGACCCCATACAAAAGAACTTAACCCACCCACCAAAATTGTTCCAAATAATGGAACCCCCCATCACAAAAAAGAATCTAAAATTTCACATCTAAATCACAAAAAATTTAAAAAAAAAAAAAAAAACCATTCTACATAAAGAATGATAAAGATTGAAAAACCAATCTGTACAAAACCTAAAAAAAAAATTGAATCGCAGAATTTTTTCTAATCAACAACAACAACATAAGTACCAAAAGAATCATCATCATCATCATCATCATCATCATATCTTCATACTAATCACAAGTCATAGCAAATCATGAGCATATCCAACCAAAATTGAAGAAGAAAAACTCCAAGGTTGATCAATCTCTTGATTTTTCCCATCACCACCACCATGATGAACCATGAAATGATTATTTCTTGGCTTATAAAGATCATAAGGTTCCCATAATGAATCCAAAGGACAAGCTTTTTTCTCATCAAGTCTAACCCAAGGTTTACCTTTACCACTCCAATGTAACAAACTAACAGGACCAGGATGCAAAGATCTACAAACACCATTCAAATTATCACCCCCTAATCCATGTTGATTCCATCTATGATCAATAGCTTCAACATTCCCACCAAAAACAAGTAAAAAGGGTGGCAATGAACCCAATTCATAAATCCTCTTTTTCTTCTGTAATTCCATCCAATTCTCAATTTTTCTTCTATACCCCCCTTTTCTCCATTTTACTAAATCCATTACCATCACACCCGTGTTGAAATAACAAGCCTTTCTTGTTCCAAATACTTTTGATAATAATGGGTCAACCCAAAATTCATCAGTGAAATACTTAGTGAAATTTGCATGACAATATTCAGGTGCACCTATAACTTTTTCTGAACCCATTTTCACACTCCATAGTTTGAAAATATCATCAACAACAACAATATCTGAATCAAGATAGATAACTCTTTCAACACATGAATCAAGCATATCACCAAGATAATTTCTTGCATAGTTTAATGGGTTTTCAAGTGCTAAACGAATTGAAGATGAAATAAGATTTATCACCGTGTCTTCACGAAAAATGTAAACTTTGAAGTTTAGTGATGGAAAAATGGATCTTACCAAACGAGTCAAGACTCGTGGACTCGCTGGGTCGAACTCAGCGGAAATGAAATGAAAGAAAACGTTTTCTGGACATGATGAGTGACGGAGAACGGAATGAACGGCGGCGATGCTGCCACGTAGGTAACCAGAATCGAGTGTCATTGCGATGTGAACTAGTGATGGGTCGCATGATCCTTTGATGTTGTTGTTTTCGGGTATGGGGCAACCCGCTCCGTTTCGATAATCGGGTGCTTCGGAGAAGTGAAATGGGTTGGTGGTGACGACGGTGGTGGTTGTGTCGGTGGTCGGAAAAGAACGGATTCCGAGACAGAATGGTTGGAAAAGGCAACAGAAAAAAAGAGATGAAACGACGACGGTTAAGCGTAAAGGAAGCATTGAGAAGGGTTTTTTGAAAACAAGATTTTTCAAAGAGTTTGTTGCATTTTGTGAAAGTGTGATTTTTGAGATAGAGAATTAGGGGGGTGAATGAGTATTTTGGGGGGTTTGGGGATTCTCTGGAACTTTGTGGGAGACAGAGAAGTTCCAGAGAGGAAAGAGAGAGAGAGGCAGCTGGAGTTTGAGAGAAATGTATGACCTACTTATATGAGAAGTCATTACATTACATTCATTCATTTCATCATCACTCTCTATCTCTCTCTAACTCTGTTTTTTATTTTATTTTTTTATTTTTATTACTAGTTGTTAAACTTAAATTATCATTTTCTTTTATTTAATCTTCACTTAGAAAAATGTGATTTTTAGGTCTTGGATTCAAAAAATTATGAGTTCGAGTTTTATTAGTGTTTTTGAAGAGAGTAAAAATAGTTACTTTTTAGGTTTCTACTAGTTGTTCAAATGTCTTTCCTGTTTTGAATTAAAGCATCATTCTCTTATCCTAAATTTCGTATTAGTTTAATTTGAATTTTTAGATTCATTAGAAAAAAGAAGAATTTAGTTAATAATATATTTTCTCTATTTTAAATTATAAGCAAAAAAGTGATACTTATTAAAAAGTCTTCTTTCGAATTAATAATTTGAGGGAAGACTTTTTTGTGTTTTTCTTAAAATAAATTTTTTTGGAGATGTAATCATAATTTTTATTGGTTATTGTTTATAAGGAAAAAAAAAAATAGAGAGTAAATTAAATGCAATCTCTATTTAATTTCATGAGAATAAGTAAAAGTAAATTTTGAAAATGATAAATATTGACCTTATATACTTATAATTTGGGGAAAAAGGGATATTCTTATTATAAGTTGGGACAAAGAAAGTATTAACTAGATATATCATTTTTCTAATGAATCTAAAAAGTCAAATTTTACTTATATCATGTGTGACATAACATAAGAGAGCATGTGTACTATGTAAAGGAATTGACAAACATAGCATGAGATTTTCACACACAAGTGCAAAATTTAAGGTTTGAAAATGAATAAAAGTATTCAGCATAACAATACGAGTATAATTAGTTGATCATTACTTTCAGACAAAATGTGTTATTTTTTCTTTTTTGTCGATGGCCTAAATTTTAGAGTGAGGGGATATGGTGCTTCATTTCAATGCAGAAAAAATCTTAAAGTTCTTAGAAGACTTAGCATTAACAGAGCTTGAACCTATAACTTATCAGCTCCAGGAACAATTTTTCTACTGCTAGACTCAATCCTTGGATTTTTTTTTATTTTTGAATAAAACTCAAATATCATTGAGTTAATTATGAATTGTTATTTTTTATAGATAAAGAAGTATGACTAATTTTTTTAATTATTATAAGAGGATAATTTCATTTTATATTTATTATAAGACCACTTAATTGAAAACATTTATTTGACTTAAAATAGTAAAACAATTATAAATTTTTAGATATTTTTTTAAGATATATTTATTATAAATAAAAGATGTATTATAAAGGAGTACAATAATTACTCAAACTTACAAAACAAAACAAAACAAAAAACAATTATATGCTTTTGAAGACATATACTAAAGGATTGATTGACTCTTTAAAAATGAAAATATCAATAAAATTCTAATCATAAAAAAATTCAAAAGAATATACCAATTTCTTTTTATATATTTTCATTCTTTTTATTTTGGTAGAAATTTTATTTGATTTTTTCTTGTTAGTGATTGAGAAACAAAATGACAGGCGTGTCCGGATTTAACATATTTGTTGAAATTGAAACCGCTGTTAAGAAACGAATTTTCTTTTTCTTTTCCTTTTAATCTTCTTTTGTACTTTTCTTTTTCTTTAATACTCCGTATAATATCATTATTATTGTCTCGTAAAAAAGTCTCTCATTATTTTAGTAAAAAAAAAATCCTTCATTAATATTGCATTTTTTTTATCAAATAATATATGTAAGATAATTACACTTGAATGAAATGCAAACAGACAACAAGTTGCGCTTTTACCTTTTTTTTAGATGACAAAACTAATCATCTTAAATACTAGATCTAGAGACCTAAGAGACATGCTTTTCAAAATATTCACAGCATCGGGTGATAAAAAACCAAAAGTATTAAATGCAAAGGACAGATGAGCTCAATTGAATTTATAATCAAGATATTGAGCTCAATTGGATGATGAACTTCACTAAGACACCGATCATTTGAGAAAGAAAAAAAAAGTTAAATATTGCATTTATTTATACATTTACTTATGTTTCCTTTTATTGCATTATTTATACATTTACTATTTATGTTTCCTTTTGTTTTACGACATGGGAGATAAATATTTAACGCGTGACCGTATGTGTTACTACAACTTTACTCGTAATAATAATAGTACAAAATGCGATTACGTTAATCGTACACTTTGGGAAAAATTAAATGATTAGCAATTTTGATTTTGTAAGTAATAATAATAATAATAGGATAATTAAGAGATATGGAGCTTTTTGTGGAGTTGGATGAAGGGTTAAAACTTTCCTTAGATGAAGATACATCCACAACAAAAGAATAAGCATGTCGACCATACGCAAAGAATAGTTTTCGGTTAAGCACTTTTTGTGTCAAAAGCTAGTTGTGTATGTACTCGAATTGAATTCCAATTCCAAGGTAAAGGAGTGTCAAACATGTATACAAATATTTGGTCCATACAACCAATATTCTAAAAATCAAATTATAGATCCAACAAAATGAGACGTTTAGATCATAATTCAATTAGTTGAAAATATAGTAATTGTGAGTTTATGGAAATAGTCTCATAATAGATAGGAATGTGGTGACTTGAGCATTTATAAGTGGGGGAACCCACTCACCTATTACCTTAAGGTTTTGGGTGAACAAGTGGTGTGTATTTTACAAAGGTGTGTTGCTCAAAAGAACAAGTGCCACAAAAATGAATGCTCCTCGCTCGACCCTCCCACGATTGTTGCGTTAACACAATTGGTTTTTTTAGTGGTTAGAAATTTCTCCTTAAAGACGAATAAGTGGAGTATCCGTGATTCAAATACGGCTCATACATATATAATGCAGTGTTCCTACCAACTAAGCTAAACTTACGAGAACATAATTCAATTGATTTAACTACTGTTAAAACGAATAAAAAATAAATAAGTATTTACAAATAAAAACAATGGAAATGATCGAATAAATTGTAGATTATAGAACAGGCAATTATGATCAAATTTTAAAAATTGTTTAGGTTTTTTTTAATCAAATAGTTTATCGACTATAAATTTATCATTTAAAATGAATAAATAGAGTAAATCAAATTCAAACTCCAACACTTACATGCATAACAAGCGTGACTTAGTAGTAAGTAAAACAAAATGAAAATGTGTTTTAGAAGACAAAATGAAAATAAAATTAATTATAGGTACAAGCATTTTAATTTTCTGACATGCATGGATTGTAAACAATAAATATGACAGCTATGAAAATGAAAGTCTTCACCAGACTTTTGGGTTCAAATTCCAAGTTTTCTTAATGGGGAGTAAATTGCAATTATATTTCTACGTTTGGGGGTGGGAGATGGAATTATAGGAAACGGTGAAATTTAAAGGCTTTTAATCATCATAAATGGTGTTTGCCTTAAGTAAATGAAGAGTAACATAGAAGTGCTTCATCTTTCATATACAAAACAACAACTCTTGGACCAGAATCCTCTCCTGTAAATTTGTTGCCGGAGGCAGTTCAATCTTTACATTTCAATTTTTATTTAATAATTTGAACATTTTACTTGAAATAAAAAAGAAAAAGAGTGACTGAGATGTCACTAAAAATGGACCCGTCGATCAAACAAAACCGAGACCGATTCACCGATTTTCCGGCTTTCACTGGTTCACATTGGTTTTTCTAGTTTTTTCACCGGTTCTTAAGACTGACATTTTAGTAAGGTTGTCCAAATCGGTTACTAAGTCTGATTCTTGGTCCAACCAGTTAAAACTGGTCGGTCCCGTCTGTTTTTAAAAACATTGCACTTGTCATTGTATCTCTTGAGTTTGATGTGGATCGCTTTGGTAAACAGACGGCAAGGATCTCCCGAATTTAGGTCAATGTGATGCTCAATTCGACAATTCCACTTATAGATGGTAAATATCACTTGGTACCTCTTTAAAAAACATACCATCAAATTCCTACAAAAGTGTTTCAACTTAACTTACTCCCTCCGGACACAAATATAAGCAAAAAAACACTTCTAATTTTGGTCATTATTATAAGCAAAAGTTAACTACTTTTAAACGAATTAATACTACTATTCCTAATTATTTAATTCTATTTTTATTTTAGGCATTTATTTCACTTTTACACTTTTACAATTATCAAAATGGGTAATATAGTAAACTTAACTCATGTTTTGCATTAAATCAAGAAAGTTAACTACACTTAACTAAATTTCTTAAACACCGCGTAAACTGTTTTTTTACTTATATTTATGTCCAAAGGGAGTATTTGTTAGGAGTGTTAAGCTAGCAACATCACATTTATGCAAAATAGCAAGGATAAAGGTGTGTTGTGAAACAATTTCCTTGTTAATCAATTTTTTTTTTCCGATTAAACTCTCTTTATTTTCATCATTCTTTATTTTGGTCACTTTTTTTCTTTTTCATTTTCATTCTTGCTAATTTTTTCTCTCATTTCTTTTGATCCTCTATTACCTAATTAGAATTCAATGATACAAAGAAAAATATTTTGGTCATTGTGCTTAATTTTTATTTTTTTTGTTGGAAAGCCTAATCACTAGCCATAATTGAAGTTCATAAAATTTAGGGTGAGACATTGTTTCTAAATTAACTAAGACATTAAACGAGTACTAGCAACATTAAATTCTGAGTAGAGTCTTCCACTTTACTCCCTCTGTACCATAATATATGTCACTTTGGAAAAAAAATTTGTACCACAATATATGTCGCTTTATATTATCAACGAAGCATTTAATGCTATTTTTTCTATTATACTCTTAACAATTTATTATTCTCTCTTTTTTCAATTCTTCAATTTATTTTTTCCATACCATAAATGAAGAATTATTTTGAAAATCGACCCATAATCTCTCTTTTCCATACAACATTAATTAACTTTCTTAATATGTGTACGGAAGAAGTAGTAACTAAGTTCCTCAACTCATTCCTTCCTACCAAAACATAATTAAATGGCATGGAAATGAGTGTTGATAGAAATTTAGCAAGTGTACTAAATAGCCGTCAAGTAGTATAATAAAATCGTTCTTTCCGCAGGGATTGTTGTAAATCAATTGTAATTTGAAGACATACTCATGTAAATTGACATAAATTGTAAAAAGGGGGGTTCTTGTTTGGTTTCAAGTTCAAACTTTTAAACTTTGGAATTGCTTTGGTGTTTAGATTGATGTAAGAAAAGCGATTGGTCCTTTTTGGGTCATCTAATTACTATTTCTCTTGGTAACGCCATGTATGATAACGAATTATTCAAATTAGTTTCATGATTTGATTAAAACACAATTGATTATGCCCAATGTCTTGGTAACATAATCCTCTCTCATGATCATCAATCCCTAATTTCTTAGTAAGACCTATGATCATGTGAGGAAGAAAAACTTTAATCTCTTAATCTCAATTAACAATCCAAAATTTCTTAAGTGAAAATTAATTGATCAATCGTTCCTAGATCGATGATTTATTCCTATCGTCATAGTAAAACAAATCATTGCAATCATCATATAAGTCGCGAATTCATACAAAGCATTAAGCACAAAGAACAATCAATAGAAACTAACTTCGTAATTCATTAATCATATCATATGACAATCACATAGTTCAAGATCAAAAGTAATTAGAATCACCTAAGGACCAATCATGAGAATTTAGCTAGACATTGCAAATTCAGAAATTACATCAAATAAAATGAAAGAAAGCATGATTACAAGAAGAATCTTGATGTGTTTCCACACTTGAATCCTTGCTTGGTCGCTCTTGATCCTCCAAAATCGCTCCAATAGCTGTTCTTTTGCGTAAAAATTCGATAATGATCCAGATCTGATGTTTCCTTTTTATAAAAATGATCAAAAGTAACGTTTTCCGCCTGAGGCACAGAATTTCCGCCTCAGGCGTAAAGAATTACGTTTCAGGCACAGCTTTTTCCGCCTGAAACGGCAAAACAGAGAGCAATCTTGGTTCTTCAGTGAAATTTCCGCCCCAGGCGGAAAAACTTCCGTTTTAGGCGTAAAAATACTATACAATCCACCAATTTTCATTTGCTATCTTTCTTCGCATGTAGCTTCAAATCAATGTTTCATTCTTCATGATTTAGGTCAAAAACCTCTAAAAATACTTGAAAATGGTCTTTATTTCCATGTAATGACTAATGTCATCACAACCCCAAACTTGAACTTTTCCTTGTCCTCAAGGAATATCTCAATCTCCAGGAAAACAAAACACTACCTCGATTCATCTGGCTAAACAAACTCAAACCCAATCAAGTTAGACGTAATTTGCATGATATTTCAATGATCAATTTCGTCATGATTCAAGTACACACAGTTTCAAATTTAGGCAAAACAAAGAGCATCAAACAAAGATTGACCATACTTAATTTCTTCACACCCTCACCGACTCTCCTGTTTAAGGGTAATATAATCACTCAATCAACACATCATAACTAGACTACTATAAATTTGCAGACATTCTCAAAAATCAATCACCATGTCATGAGCACACACATTAGAGGACTTTTAAAGGTTATAACGTGGCCTGGTTAAAAGGTGGATGGTGGCTTTTCTGGTAAGTGAGTAAAAAAACTTGAAATTAGATACCACTGAGTCAAATAGATACAACACCCCACCCTACTTTGTAAGAATTTATACTTAGAGAACAATTCACAAAATTCCTTTTTGTTTTCAAAAAAGATCACCATGATTATTATTTTTTTTTTTTTCTTTTTTTTTTTTCGATACTTCTTTTCTTGGTGAACTTTTGAATTTTTCTTTCATAATTTTTTTAGTTCTCTAGTATAGTATATCCACCCCAAACTTAAGTTGTTGCTAGTTCCAAAAGCAACCCCAAACTTAGTGAAATGCATTGTGCAAAAACCACTAAAGGTATCTAATTTCCCAAGAAAATCATTTTTTTTTTTTATATTATTTTGATAACTTGGGTCAGATACAAACAAAACATTTTTCTTTAAGCTCAAAAGGGGTTAAACAACGGATAAGCAATGATAAGGGTGGCTAGAACAGGCTCAAGGTACCAAACAACTTGCCTCGTGTGTACATCACAACAATAAATCAATTAAAGAGAACATGCGCAAATTCTAGAGACATAGCTAAGTGTGGAATTCTCATAATCATCAAAAGAAATCAGTGTTTGGGCTCAAAATCTCACAGTTTTTGGCTGAATTAAACTATGGTCAATATTTGTGAGAGTCCCTAAGCCTTGCCTAAATCATCACTATGATGCATCCGAAACAATCAAAAACATCACAAATTCATATCACACATTTGGTCAACAATTTTGAATCTAAGATGATAGCCAAACAAATTTCAATAGTGTGAAGTTTTCAAAAAGACTAAAACATTCAAAGAAAACACAACGACTAGCTCAAGTACTTATTATAGACCAACATCAAGCATGCAACAAATTAAACAAAGGAATCATAATACACAGGCCAAAAAGAATCTATAGAGGAGAAGGACAGTAAAGGTGAATGGCACAAAACCTCAATCCTGCTCGGGCATGTTGTGATCATGATCAAAACGAGGCAGATTTCCAGGAAATTGCATTGATGAGGACCCTCCTTCATCTGGAAGGCCAGCTGCCCTCCTTTGGCGAATGTAGGTAGCACGGTTCCTTTCATGTGTAGCCGCCATGCTCCTAACTCTTTGATTGTGAGCTTCATCAAATTCATGCATTGTTGGATATCTCGGATAGAAATATGCCGGGACTTGCTCCCGGTAACGCATGGATGCTTGCCATAAAGCGGATGAAGTGTCATAGTGGTCCGCCATATCAATGCCCTGTTGGGTGCTCATGTCCATTTTCCACACCATGTCAGCAAGAACATTCACATCAAATTGCGGAGCTGGAAAACCCTCCATCTCCGGAGCCTGTGGCACTTCATGGTGCATCACGTTTTCAACATTCTCCTCCCTTTCTTCACCTCCTCCCTCCACCGTGTAATCCATTACATCATCCACATCAGCAAATGGAATGAATGTCTTCCCGAAAGTTTTTCTTCTCACATCTCTCATAAAAGCCGTAGTGACTTTTCTAGGCTCTTCCATTTGATCATCATCAAAAGTAGCAACATTTTGATCCAGACACAGTTTAGTGATCAAACAGAGATGTGTTAGACTATATGACCCGGGATCTTTCTGGATCATTGCAGACAAATCATCACTCAGAATTTTGCCCAAATCTATGTCTTCACCTAACAGAATAGCTTGAAGTGCTAGCCCTACATCCATAGGAATCTCAGAATTGTTCCCACTTGGCTCCACGTTATTTATCCAAAATTCAGCCCAAACCCGTGGAAAATCTAACAAATGAGCGGTTTTAAACCGCTGGGGTGGGAGCTGTCTGGATGGTCTCACCCACACACTTCCGGGTACAGTCAGCTGAGATTTTAGAGCCTCACGCTTATCTGATGCCATGGTTGCCCTATTCTCACGTCGATGATTCAGAACACAGAATTCAGGAACATTAAAATGAAATATCCTATTTATAGTTTCCGGGGAGTAGTCTACATCTACCCCGCGTACTTTAGCAATCCGTGGTGACGAATTTTTCACTCGCCATGCATTACTCAAAAATTCTAATGCTAAAGTACGATTTCCAGACCGAAGACAGAAATTAAACTCATACCAATGCCTGTTGCGGAATTCTGCTTCAATTAAGGGCAATGCTAGCACTTCATCCGTGAGACGCTTTTCAGGTTTGAAGTCCTTACTTTTGAGAGTCTGGTACCGATTGTAGGCCGTTGGACGAACAAAACGTGACCGAGGAATTTCAGTCACAACCGGCGTTGGAGGAGGTGGTGATTGCTCTCTAGGCGGTGATGGTGGAGGAGAAGGCGAAGGTGACGGTGTAGGAGTTCGGACTACTCTCCTTTTCTTCACCACTTTTGACCTTGATTTTGAAGACCCAACTTCAACTTCCTTGTCTTTTGAGGATTTTTTGAATATGTTCTTCATGGTGAGAAAGGTAAAGATTGAGAAGGGTAATGGTTTATGGGTGATTGATGGAAAAGATGAAGATTTATGGTGGTTTTTGGATGAATTTTCGTGTAGGGTTTTGAAGGGTTTTTGATTTTGGGTTTTGGAAAAATTTGAAGAATTGGTTGTTGTTGATGATGGGTTTTGAAGAATAGAGTTGGATGGAAGAAATTTTCGTGGGTTTGGTGTTATGGGTGTGAGAGAGGTTGTTGTTTTAATGGGATTTTTAAGGATTTGGGAGGTTTAGGTTCAAGAGGGGTTTGAGATTTGAGGATGAAATTGGTGAAAGAGAATGGGTGAATTTGTTGTGGTTGTTGTTTTAATGAAGGATTTGTGTTGGGTTTGAAGGTTTGGATGGTGGTTAATGGAGAATTTGTGTGAGGAAGGAGATGAAGTTTGAGAGAAAGGATAAGGTTTGTTGAAGAAGATGAAGTTTGAGAGAAAGAATGAGGGTTTCATGTGTGTTTACGCCTTAAACGAAATTTTTCCGCCCCAAACACAAGTTTTTCCGCCTGAAACGGCAAAACAGAGAGCACCATCTCTTTCAGCATGATTTTCCGCCCCAAACGGCAATGTTTCCGCCCCAAACGGCAAAATATTGAGCAACCCAATTTCTTCAGGATTTTTACGCCCCAAACGCAATTTCTTCCGCCCCAAACGGCAAAACAGTGGGCACCCATTTTTCATCATTATTTTTACGCCTTAGGCGCAATTTCTTCCGCCCCAAACGTAAATCACTCAGAATTTGAATTTTTCTGCTCCTTTCTTACGCTTCAGGCGAAATTTTTGGTGCCCCAAGCGTGAATTCCTGATTGTGACACTTTTCACACTCCTCTTTTTTTCAATTTGACCTGCACAACACAAAAAATCAAAAGAAAAACTATTACGGTTAAATAAAACCTTGGGTTGCCTCCCAAGCAGCGCTACTTTTAGCGTCATTAGCTCGACGGTCTCGGAACCTCAAGGGTCTTCGAAAAGTACTGCCACCTTGTGGCGGTTAAAATCTCCTCCCTTATAAAACTTGAGTCTTTGTCCATTTACTTTGAAGGATTTCTCCTCCTCTCCTGGTGTAAAAATTTCCACAGCCCCGTGTGGAAAAACTTCCTTAATGACAAACGGACCAGACCACCGAGACATCAGCTTACCCGGGAATAACCTTAAACGAGAATTGAACAACAAGACTTGCTGTCCTTTCTTAAACTCCTTTCTTACCAACCCTTTATCATGATACTTCTTTGTTCTTGCTTTAAAAATCACGGCATTTTCATATGCTTGCATCCGCCATTCTTCAAGTTCATTCAGCTTAAGCAATCTTTTCTCCCCCGCAAGACCTGCATCAAAATTTAAAAATTTCACAGCCCAATATGCCTTGTGTTCTAGCTCAACCGGTAGGTGACATGCTTTGCCATAAACTAGTTGGTACGGAGAGAACCCCAAGTGTGTCTTGAACGCGGTTCTATAAGCCCAAAGTGTATCATTAAGCTTCATTGACCAGTCTTTTCTTGAAGTAGAAACCGTTTTCTCCAGAATTTGTTTCAATTGCCGGTTAGATACTTCAACTTGTCCACTTGTCTGAGGATGGTATGGAGTGGCCACCTTGTGCTTAACATTGTATTTCTCCAAGACATTCTCCAAGTATTTGTTACAAAAATGTTTGCCTCCATCACTAATGAGAATTCTAGGAACCCCAAACCGAGTAAAAATATTTTCTTTAAGGAACTTCACCACGGTATGAGAATCATTCGCTTGGCAAGGAATAGCTTCCACCCATTTTGTAACATAATCTACACACACCAATATATGAAGATTAGACCGTGAAGATGGGAAAGGTCCCATGAAATCAATCCCCCAACAATCAAAAGGTTCTACTTCGAGCATTTGGTTTAGAGGCATCTCATCCCGCTTTGAAACATTGCCGGTCCTCTGGCAATTATCACATCTTCTAGCAAACTCTACACAATCTGCAAACAGTGTCGGCCAAAAGAAACCACTTTGAAGCACCTTTGCTGCTGTTCGTGGACCACTGTGATGACCACCATATGGAGAACTGTGGCAATGCCACATTATGCTTTGTGCCTCTTCCTCATCAACACATCTACGGATCAAGCCATCTTGCCCCACCTTAAATAGGTATGGATCATCCCAAAAATAGAAGTTAGCATCTCTAAAGAATTTCTTCTTTTGTTGATAGGAATAGTCCTCCGGGATTTCATTTCCTGCTTTGAAATTAGCCATGTCAGCAAACCAAGGCCTTTGAGAAACCATCAGCAATTTTTCATCCGGGAACTCTTCGTTAATGCACTTCTCTTTTGTGGTCACCATTGGATTTTCTAACCTTGACAAATGGTCCGCGACCACATTCTCCACACCTTTCTTGTCTTTTATCTCCAAATCAAATTCCTGCAAAAGTAGTACCCACCTCAAGAGTCTAGGCTTTGAGTCGCCTTTTGTGAGGAGGTACTTAAGTGCCGAGTGATCTGAAAAAACAACAACTTTCGATCCAATTAGATAAGAGCGAAATTTTTCCAAAGCAAATACTATTGCAAGCAACTCTTTTTCAGTAGTTGTGTAATTGATTTGGTTTTCATTCAAAACCTTGCTTGCATAGTATATAGCATGGAAAAATTTCGCATGTCGTTGGCCAAGCACCGCTCCAACCGCATAATCACTTGCATCACACATTAATTCAAAAGGGAGATCCCAATTAGGTGCAACGATTATGGGCGCGGTGACCAACTTTTCTTTAATCACAACAAAAGCATTCAAACATTCATCATCAAAATTAAATTCATTTTCCTTCACAAGGAGGTTACTTAAGGGCTTAGCTATTTTCGAAAAGTCTTTGATGAAACGCCGATAGAAACCGGCATGACCCAAGAAACTTCTCACTCCCTTAACATTAACGGGAGGGGGCAATTCCTTAATAACCTCTATCTTTGCTTGGTCAACTTGAATGCCCTTTGAAGAGATTTTGTGTCCAAGCACAATACCTTCTTTAACCATAAAATGACATTTTTCCCAATTTAAAACTAAATTGGTACTTATGCATCTCTTCAATACGGCATTCAAATTGGCTAAACATTTATCAAAAGACTTACCAAACACAGAAAAATCATCCATAAATACCTCGATTGTGTCCTCCATCATATCAGCAAAAATAGATAGCATACACCGCTGGAATGTGGCCGGTGCGTTGCACAACCCGAAAGGCATCTTCCGGTAAGCAAATACTCCAAAAGGACAAGTAAAAGCTGTTTTCTCCTGATCCTCTGGGTCTACCACAATCTGATTGTACCCAGAATATCCATCCAAAAAGCAATAATAGGCCTGCCCTGCAAGCCTTTCCAACATTTGGTCCATGAATGGAAGAGGAAAATGGTCCTTCCTTGTTGCCGAGTTCAACCGCCTGTAGTCTATACACATCCGCCACCCAGTGACGGTTCGAGTGGGTATCAGTTCATTTTTTTCATTTCTCACAACTGTCATACCACCTTTTTTCGGGACCACATGGACAGGACTAACCCACGCACTATCCGAGATTGGATAAATCATACCAGCTTCTAGGAGTTTAAGAACCTCTTTCTTCACCACTTCTTTCATGGTTGGATTTAATCTTCTTTGAGGTTGCACCACAGGTTTGTATTCATCTTCCATTTTTATCTTATGCATACAGAATCCGGGACTAATCCCTTTCAAATCAGAGATGCTCCAACCCATGGCTTCTTTATTTTCTCGCAAGACTCTAGTTAGCTTCTCTGCTTCCAAAGAACTCAACCTGCTGCTTATGATTGCCGGTTGTGAAGCATCTTCTCCTAAGAAAACATATTTTAAGTGAGGGGGGAGCTCTTTCAACTCCGGAATAGTAACTTTTAGGTCCTCCTTACCACTAGCTTTCTCTTCCACAGCATACATATTTTCAAAATCTTTTTGTGCTTCTTCTTCTTTACATGATTCAAGCTGACGGAGACAAATTTCAATCTCCTTGTCCCATTCCTCCTCCAAATCATCGATGGAATTAACAATTACTCTCTCTAAAGGTAAGGATGGTGTTTCTTCCACTAAGACATCTTCTACCACTTCCTCAATCACGTCAACCTTGTAACATTGTGGCTCATCATCATGGTGTTTCATAGCTTTGAACACGTTAAACATGACTTGTTCCCCATGTGTTCTCAACATAAGTTCTCCCATCTCAACATCAATCAATGCTCTTCCGGTAGCTAAGAATGGTCTACCCAACAACAATGGTTCTACATCTGCATCATCTTCCATATCAAGGATGACGAAATCCGCCGGGAAAACAAACTCCGCAACTCTTACCAACACATCATGTAGTATGCCATATGGATGTACTATTGATCGATCAGCCAAAGAGAGTTGCATTTTTGTAGGTTTAGCAACGGCTCCCGGAATCTTTTTCATCATTGACAATGGCATGAGATTTATGCTTGCTCCCAAATCACATAGAGCTCGACCAACGGAAATGTTGCCAATAGAACATGGGATAGTAAAACTTCCCGGATCTTTCTTCTTTTGAGGAAGCTTCTTTTGAATTATGGCGCTACATTCCTCTGTCATATCAACTGTGTCATCATCAAGAGGTTTCCTTTTCTTTGTCAAGAGATCTTTCATGAATTTGGCATAGACAGGCATTTGTTCCAACACTTCAGCAAAAGGAATGTTAATTTGGAGATCATGAAGCATCTTCATAAATTTTTTGAATTGTTGATGATCATTAGCCTTTGCCTTCTTCTTGCGCGGATATGGCAATTTAGCATGGACAGAACTTTCTTTCTCCTCTACACCCTTGCCTTTCTTTTCAACTAACTTCTCATCATTCTCTTTTTCAATTTTTTTCTCTTTCTCATCTTCAACTAACTCCTCTTTCTCACTCTCAATCATTTTTTCTAACTCATTCTCAACTTCTCCCTCATTCTCATGTTCAACTTCTCCCTCAACATTATTTTTTTCTTTCACTCCCTCAACACTAGGCTCACTCTTTTTCTTCGTTACAATCTCAGGTGAAGGAACCACTCTATTTCTCAAATTAATCGCCTTGCAACTTTCATTCCTCGGATTATCCTTTGTAGAACCTTCAAAACCATTATTTTGAGTAGCCGCGAATTGCCTTGACAATTGCCCAACTTGAGTTTCCAAGTTCTTAATTGAAGCTTCATGATTCTTGTTGGCAATATCTTGGTTGGCTTTCATTTGATCTTGGCTAACCTTCATAGCTTCGAAGTTCCCTTGCGTCACCTTTATGAATTGAGTAAGTGTATCCTCTAATTGAGAAGGTCTCCTTTGTTGGGAGTTTTGTGAAGAAGATTGTTGTTGAGATTGATTTGAGTTTTGATTTCCTCCCCAACCAAAGTTTGGATGATCTCTCCAACCTGGGTTATAAGTGTTTGAATATGGATCATACTTTGGGTTGTTCCTTTTGAAGTTGGCTAGGTACTTTGCCTCTTCTGACCCTTCAGGAAAACATTGGCCATTAGCATGCCCTTGTCCACAAAAATCACATTTCACTTCATTAGCTGCCATGACTGGCATTTGGGCATTAGGAGTGCTAGTGAGGTGTTTCAACACAGCTGCCATTTGAGAATTCATCAATGTAGATTGGGCCAAAAGAGCAGTTTGAGTATCAAGCTCTATCATGCCTGCCTTCTTCTTTGCACCACGATCATTTTCAACTCTGTACTCATTTTGAGCCATGGACTCCACCAACTCTCTAGCTTGAGTTTGATTTTTATTTTTCAAAGATCCACCTGCCGATGCATCTAGAAACATTCTAGTTTGAGCTCTCAATCCTTGTGTGAAATGCTGCATTTGAGTATGACTATCGAGCCCATGCTTAGGACACTTCTTCAGGCTCAGTTTGAATCTTTCCCAGGCATCATACAATGTTTCGGAGTCTCCTTGCTCAAAGTTTGTAATGTCAGCTCTTCTTTCAAGATACTTATGAATTGGGAAGTACCTATCCATGAACTTCATCTCTAGCTCTTGCCAAGTATTGATGGTGTTAGGTGGTATTGTGTCCAACCAGTCTTTAGCTCTTCCAGTTAACGAGTACTTGAAAAGCCTTAATCTTTTATCTGATTCAGATACTCCTGGTGGGTCTGTATAGTCACAAGCTTCATAGAAATGCTCCAGGTGCAGATTTGGACATTGTGTTTCTGCCCCTGAGTATTGATTCTCTTTGAGGGCGCTGAGCACTGAATTCTTGATATCAAATGACACATGATTTCTCGGTTGGAAACCCAGATTGGCAAGCTCTCCATTGTTTCTTTGCCCATAGTCACCTAACATCCTCTCAGGCACAACTGGTGGAGGTGGTGGTGGATTTTCAGCCATGATGTTGGCTTCGTTGTCCGATGTGTTTGGACTAGAAACCGCTTCTTCACTACTTTCTTGTGCAACACCTGCTAACCGGGCAGCCTCTCGGGCTAACCGAACTGCTTTCCTGTTTGCTTTAGCTGTTTTCTCTATTTCAGGATCAAAGACAAGTTCTCTTGCTACTCTCCTACCTTGCATAAACAACCAGAAAATACCTTAAGAAGCAACTGCACTACACAAGAATGAAAATGAAAATAAAATTCAAAACTATATTTTTTTTATATATATATTTATAATTAAAATAAACAAAAACTTAATCAATAAAACAATAAAATTTAAAAGTATGACTCAATTGCCTTGTTGATTTAATCAACAATCCCCGGCAACGGCGCCAAAAACTTGATAGAAATTTAGCAAGTGTACTAAATAGCCGTCAAGTAGTATAATAAAATCGTTCTTTCCGCAGGGATTGTTGTAAATCAATTGTAATTTGAAGACATACTCATGTAAATTGACATAAATTGTAAAAAGGGGGGTTCTTGTTTGGTTTCAAGTTCAAACTTTTAAACTTTGGAATTGCTTTGGTGTTTAGATTGATGTAAGAAAAGCGATTGGTCCTTTTTGGGTCATCTAATTACTATTTCTCTTGGTAACGCCATGTATGATAACGAATTATTCAAATTAGTTTCATGATTTGATTAAAACACAATTGATTATGCCCAATGTCTTGGTAACATAATCCTCTCTCATGATCATCAATCCCTAATTTCTTAGTAAGACCTATGATCATGTGAGGAAGAAAAACTTTAATCTCTTAATCTCAATTAACAATCCAAAATTTCTTAAGTGAAAATTAATTGATCAATCGTTCCTAGATCGATGATTTATTCCTATCGTCATAGTAAAACAAATCATTGCAATCATCATATAAGTCGCGAATTCATACAAAGCATTAAGCACAAAGAACAATCAATAGAAACTAACTTCGTAATTCATTAATCATATCATATGACAATCACATAGTTCAAGATCAAAAGTAATTAGAATCACCTAAGGACCAATCATGAGAATTTAGCTAGACATTGCAAATTCAGAAATTACATCAAATAAAATGAAAGAAAGCATGATTACAAGAAGAATCTTGATGTGTTTCCACACTTGAATCCTTGCTTGGTCGCTCTTGATCCTCCAAAATCGCTCCAATAGCTGTTCTTTTGCGTAAAAATTCGATAATGATCCAGATCTGATGTTTCCTTTTTATAAAAATGATCAAAAGTAACGTTTTCCGCCTGAGGCACAGAATTTCCGCCTCAGGCGTAAAGAATTACGTTTCAGGCACAGCTTTTTCCGCCTGAAACGGCAAAACAGAGAGCAATCTTGGTTCTTCAGTGAAATTTCCGCCCCAGGCGGAAAAACTTCCGTTTTAGGCGTAAAAATACTATACAATCCACCAATTTTCATTTGCTATCTTTCTTCGCATGTAGCTTCAAATCAATGTTTCATTCTTCATGATTTAGGTCAAAAACCTCTAAAAATACTTGAAAATGGTCTTTATTTCCATGTAATGACTAATGTCATCAAGTGTTGACATGAAAAACATTCTATCCAAGTCACTAATGCAACTTAAGTGTTACCACATAAAAAACGTGAGGGATAAAAAAAAACCAAGAGTTGTTTAATAGCAGAACCAAATTTAAAACCAATTTTAGATAGAGGAACTAAAAATTTCTATTGGAACAAAATAGGAAGACCAAATATATATTTAAGTTAATAACAAAATCAAATTCTCCTGAGGACCAGATTTGAAGCCGTGGTCTTTAAATTGAGAATGCTAATTTTAAACTTGACTCAAAAATAGTAATTGATTAATTCCACTAAAATATTAACAATGTATCTACGTTTAGTGCTATTATTGAGTGCAAATTAATAGTTGTTTTCTTCATTTTAAAAAACGTCATGTTGAATTTGTTAGGAGAGAAGCCAATGAGAGGTTGTTCATGCTTTAACAAAAATGACCGCATCCTAATGTCCATATTTTTAATGATATCTCAACATATATTCAACACTTTATCATAAATAAAATGCTATAAACAATTTATTGTAATTTTTTTAATTAGTATAAGTCAAATAGACTCTCACTTTTACCTGCTAAACCTGAGAAAATATCTATATTTTTAAACTTTTTTTGCCAAAATATTGAAGCTTCTTAGCTCTAGCTTTGCCCTTGACTTTATCAAATTATAATATGGACATGGTCCATATAGTTGATGTTGATAACAATGTTCAAAACATCAATTATGATAAATGTGTCATTTCTTTGATTTAGAAATTAATGTTTATTATTTTTATTTGAAAAAAATGACTTAATTAATATCGGTTTGATTAAATTAATGGATAACAAATATGTTCTAATATTGAACCACCATCAATTATGTCATCATTTAAATCGCAAAAAAAAAAAAGAAACATTAGTTTTTATTTTTTAAAAATACTATCGACACTTATTAGAATTTCTGATAATTTTTTTTTTGTGCTTTTCACCATAAATATCCGGCCCACTAGATCGCCTAATTTTTTTATATTACTTCACAAGAACCGTATATATTTAGATGTCCATATCCATTTACTTTTGGCTAAACATACAAATGCAGGTTAAAACAACCTATCCATCATGAATAATTTGTAGCACTACTAGTCCATGAAAGCACTGGCTTAGAAGGAAATAGGAAAATAAAAACAAAAATAAACCCCTTCAACCACCACATATCACTAATGAAGTGCAAAATATCTAAGTAAACAAGAAAAAGGACATTATTCAATGTGCACGATTATGATGTGTAAGTGAAACTTTATATATACATCAATTTCTGTGACAGGGTTTCCACCACTTCCTTCCATGAAGAAATCGGTGACAGGTCACATGTAATAATTTCACAAAGTCCAAAGAAATTTCAATCATAAAAAGAGAAAAAGATTTAAATATTTTCTATTTTTAGGGCAGCTAAGTAGTATGGGAATTTAGTAGTTATTAGACATTTAAATATTCAACATAAAAGAAGTATAAGAACACATAAATTTAGGTTGGAGATGTGTCACAGCCATACTTAAAAGTTCATTTAAATTTTTGGTCGGGGTCTCTATATTTTTATAGACCGAAACAATGATATGGTTGGTATTGAATGATTCATGAAAACAAAAGAAAATAAATATAAGTTGAAGTTTGAGTATTAATACGCAGGAGTATAATTTAGTTGGTATGAATATTTTTTTTGAATAAGTAATTAAAAATGAAATATATTAACACCAACGGAAAGTCCATACTAGCATAATGTGTGTTGAAAAGAACCTCAAAAGTTTATAGTCAGCATGAAACTAAATACACTGAAAATAAAAGTTTAATAGGCGTGAGGGTGGGTGTTGAATATGTTGTTGTGTTGTTGGAGATTGTTTGAAGTCCCACATTGCTTAGGTTCCCAGGATGTGAAGTGTATAAATATGTGAGTGCAACCTCACCCTTTGAGCTAGCTTTTGGGGTTGAGATCCAAGCATATTTAACATGGTATCAGAGCCGGGTTAAGGACTGCAATGTGGGCATTTGACCCAGGACCACGCTAGGCGTGAGGGTGGGTGTTGAGAATAAGTAGTTTGTGTTGTTGGAATTTGTTTGAAGTCCCACATTGCTTAGGTTCCCAGGATGTGAAGTGTAACCTCACCCTTTGAGCTAGCTTTTGGGGTTGAGATCCAAGCATATTTAACATGGTATCTAGAGCAAGGTTCGATCCACCTTGAACAATCTGTCGTTTCCGCTGTCAAGTTTCCAACAAAAATTGGAAATATATTTGTTGTCGAAAATCTGATGAGAATGAATTTGTTTGAGTTCCTGTAGCTGCGATTTTGGTCTCTCTTGGTGTGATTTTTCCATTGAGGCAAATATTTGCTTGTGTTATGAGATGAGTGTCTTGTGTCTTTGGATTCTTTGTGGCCATGAAGTGCTTGTTTCTTGGGGGCTGTACGTTGTGCGTGTTTATGTTGGACTAGTAGCTTTTTCTTGGCATTGTTTACTGATGATGCAAATTCTTTGCAACAACAACTCGGTTAGTTATGATTCTTTGAACCGTGAAATTTGTTTGTTTTCGCTTGGTTTTCTTTGGTGGAATCCTATTCGATTTTATTCTGTTTTGGTTTGATTAGTTTCGTTCTGTCTGATTGATCCTCTCTTAATTTAGTTTTGTTGGTCTGTTTGGTTTGGTTTGGTTTAATGTGGTCTGTTTCGTTTCAGTTGGTCGGTTCTGTTTCATTTGGTTATGTTTAGTTTAGTTTCTTGCGGTTTATTTTGTTTTGTTATGGCTAGTTCTATCTGGTTCTGTCTGATGAGTTAAGGTAATACTCACAATATGTCTGGTGAGCGAAAGCTCGCAATCTGTCTGTCTGGTGAGCGAATACTCACAATCTGAAATTTGAATCCGGCGAGGGAATACTCACATTGAATCCGGTGAGGGAATACTCACATTGAATCCGGTGAGGGAATACTCACAATTTGAAATTTGAATCCGGTGAGGGAATACTCACATTGAATCCGGTGAGGGAATACTCACATTGAATCCGGTGAGGGAATACTCACAATTTGAAATTTGAATCCGGTGAGGGAATACTCACATTGAATCCGGTGAGGGAATACTCACATTGAATCCGGTGAGGGAATACTCACAATTCGAAGTCTGAAATCTGAAGAAGTTGAATTTGAAGCTATTAGTTAATTTAGTTTATTTTCGGGTTGATTTGTAACAAGCTCAAAGCTTAGTATGCTTTAGCTTGAGGGGTAGTATTAGAAATAAAATATTTAGTTAGAGTAGTTTGATTTTCGTTTTTTGTTTGACAAACTCTCGATGATTATCTGATAATGCATCGTGAGTTTGAGGGGAAGTGTTAGATAATAATATTATTAGGGCTTTAAGTATTGGGCTTTATATGTTAGTAGTTTAGTAGTCCATTAAGAATTATTATAAATTATTTTGTAATCCTTATTTTGTTAAGTAATGCTATTATAATATTATTGAAACCCTAGCCGTCTTTTTATATTTGTATCTGAACCTTAACAATTCATACAAATAAAAGAGTCGACCAACATATGTGAGAGTTTAAACCAATATGAACATTATAAGCTTTCAACCAACAAATAAAGTGAATGTAATTTACCTTTCTCTAACATTTGAGAAATTGTAGTTTCATTGACCTTGAAAACTATATTATTCTGCTTATTCCACATAACTCAAATGAGCTGCAAGAATGAGCGGTGAGCTCGCATTCCTCCAGAAGAATAAATAAACTGAACAAAATGGTCCTGTAACATATCCAAATCAGCCGAGGATTAGAGATACCAATCCAAGATTTAACCAAACCCCACAAGGGGGCGAAAGCAGGGCACGAGAGGAACAAACGATGAGTTGTTTCCAAACCGCCACAACCAGACACACAAAGCTGAGAGTCATGAAAAATTATATTACGCATGAACAAATTATCTTTAGTCTGGAGCTTGTTACGTAAAAGCCTCCAAGCCAAAACAAAAACCTTCAAAGGTACATGTTTGTGCCAAATTAAGTCTGAAGAAGCATCCACGCTATGAGAGGCCATTATAGTGAGCAAATTATACACGTCTGTCATGGAGTAACCACCACTGATGTCATGCCTCCATAGCCACCATTGATATGAAATGTTAGGCTGCACAACAATATCATGAACTGGCGGCACCACTGTAATTGGTATGAATATTACATGTAAGATTGAAGTTCAAACTCTGATACTTTCACTTATTATTTTGGTTGAATTAGACTCAATCTTGACTTGCTCTTTCGACATGTCTTATGCCTTATTAATTAAGTTTTCTTGGCCTTTTCCAAAAAAAAGAAGACTCAATCCAAATTATTATAAAAGTAAGTATTGTCATTCAATAACAATTATGTATTTCATAAAATCACATCACTACGCCCTTTTTTTCTTGGGGTCAAGACGCCTTATTTTAATTATATGACATACAAGAATATTTAATTTTTACTGGATATCAATGTAAAATTAATTTATACTAAGAAAACATATATCTTAAACTCTATCGTAATACGGTAAAATTATCTTCTACAACAATAAATTAATTTAAGTGATAAAAATTTCCGTTCCTTAAACAAGTGATCAATCGTTCAATCTTTGATTCTTATGTATAAAAAAAAATCAATTAAAAGAAATTCAATTTATATGCCTCATAATTTTTTCAATAAATATTAACCATTCAACAACCGTGAAAACTGAAAAACATACCAAATAACGAGGTATAGAAAAAAGAAACAAAAATGTTATTCAAACACAAATATCAAATAAATATACAACATTTATATACTTTTTGCTTTTTTTAATATTTTTTTGTATATTTTGAATTGCGTGTTATGAGGGGAGAGAGAGAATGTGTCGTATTTTTGTCTACAAATTTGTGTTGATATATCACTCCTCGAAAAGAAAAATGTTATTCTAGAAAAAAAGTTCATCTTCTTTGAGTTCAGCTATGTGATATAGATATTGCTTAGCTGGCAGAGTCCCACAAGCCAAATGCTTACACATCTCATGTGGACCACATGTACCCCCTTGTACTTATTGAATAATATTGACCTTTCCAAAATTCATTTCAACTCCAATTTGGAACTTTCAGAAATTTATTAATTATTTTTGGAGTATTTTTCAGTACAAATTTACATTTTAGTATTTTTATCTTATAAATAAATAATTTTCTAGTATATTTTTTATTTAAGTTAAGACTTATTTTAATCTCTAAAAAACCCTCAAGGTTTAACTTAGTCCCTATAAAAATAAAAGTAATTTTTAGTTCTAAAAAAAATAAACGCTTGAGACATTTTAATTCTTACCTAATTTTTATCTGTTTGGTTGATGAAGGAGATATATACGAAGGAAAGTACAAAAAAAAATGAATAAAAAAATATGATTATGTTGTAATATGATATGATATATGAGAGAAAAAGAAAGAAATTAATGATAGAAAATAGGCTTAAATATGTTACTAGTCCCTGCAGTTGTAGCATATTTTGGTTTTGGTCCCTGCAATTTTTTTTGTTTGATATTAGTCCCTGCACTTTGAGAAACTTTGTTTTTGGTCCTTGATATTAGTGAGTCTGTTAAAAAAAGTGAAAGTTAACGGATTGCCACGTGGCCCAATCATTTCATGCCACGTGGCACAATTATAATTTGTTATTTATAATTATTTTAACAATAATAATTAGTGACTAAAATGAAAGAAGAAAAAAAAAGACCAAAATCATGGTTGTCTTCTTCTTCATCGCCCCACCCACCAATCCCCCATCACCATAGAGACACCATCACCAAAATCATGGCTACCTTAACTCATCGAAATCACCACCACTCATAGTTCATCAAACCCTTCAAATACAACAAATTAAGAAACCATCGGCACTCATATGGAATCATGAACCAACCCACTCTACCCTATTTCAATTCATTCAAAATTGGACTGCAAAATTTCGAAATTTATTCATCCATTTGCGAGCAGAGGCTATAGAAGAATCGGTTAGAGTGTGTTTGGATGAGGGATTCTAGAAATTCAAGGGATTTTAAATACTAAGCAATTCAATTGATTCAATTGAATTCCCTTGATTTTCAAATTCCAGTGTTTGGATAAAGTGTTGAAATTTCATCAATTGTAAAATTCTTTGTTTGGGTAATGTAATTGAATTTCCTTCATTTAATTTTATTTATTTTAATAAAATCGACCCTAAACCCAAAAATTGGCCGAAAAAACCGAAAAAATCGGTCAAAAACCATAAATCGGTTGAAAACCTAAAATCGACTATAAACCATAAAATCGGCCGAAAAACCTAAAATCGGCCAAAAACCATAATATCGGCCGATAATCCGAAAAAATTGCCCGAAAAACCTAAAATCGACAGTAACACAAAATCGGCTGAAAAACCTAAAATCGACCAAAAGCCCTAAAATCGACTATAAACTCTAAAATCGGCTGAAAACCCAAAAAATTAATCGAAAACCCAAAAATCGGCTGAAAACCCAAAAAATTAATCGAAAACCCAAAAATCGACCGAAAAACCTAAAATCGGCGAAAAATCCAAAAATTGATTAAAACCCTAATATCGGCTGAAAAATGGGTTTATAGTCGATTTTAGGTTTTTCGGCCGATTTTGGGGTTTATAGCCGATTTCAGGATTTTTGGTCGATTTTAGGTTTTCCGCCGAGTTTTTTGGGTTTAGGGACAATTTTAGATTCTTCGGCCGATTTTTTGGATGTTGGCCGATTTTGGGTTTTCGGTCAATTTTTGGTTTTTCGGCCGATTTTTTGGGTTTTCGGCCGATTTTAGGATTTATAGTCGATTTAAGGTTTTTTTGCCGATTTTTCGGGTTTCCGGCCGATTTTAGGGTTTATAGTCGATTTTTTGGATTTTGGCCGATTTTAGGTTTTCAGCCAATTTTTTGGGTTTTCGGTCGATTTTTGGTTTTTTCGGCCGATTTTTTGGGTTTTCGGCCGATTTTAGGATTTATAGTCGATTTTAGGTTTTTTTGCCGATTTTTCGGGTTTCCGGCCGATTTTAGGTTTTATAGTCGATTTTTTGGATTTTGGCCGATTTTAGGTTTTCAGCCGATTTTTTGGGTTTTCGGTCGATTTTTGGTTTTTCGGCCGATTTTTCGGGTTTCCGGCCGATTTTAGGGTTTATAGTCGATTTTTTTGATTTTGGCCGATTTTAGGTTTTCGGCCGATTTTTTGGGTTTTCGGACGATTTTTTGGATTTTCAGCCGATTTTAGGGTTTATAGACGATTTTTGAAATTTTGGCCGATTTTAGGTTTTTCTGCCGATTTTTTGAGTTTTCGGCCGATTTTAGTGTTTATAGTCGATTTTTGGGCTTTTGGCCGATTTTAGGTTTTTTCTGCCGATTTTTTGGATTTTCGGCCGATTTAGCGTTTATCGTAGATTTTAAGTTTTTCGGCTAATTTTAGGTTTTACGATCAATTAATAATTTTTAAAAGTTTATGGAGAAGAAGGAATTTCAAATTCTTTGGTTTTAGGTGTCATTTTGAAATTATCTAAATTAAACTTGAACAAAATACTTCATAAATTTCCATCATTTTGAAAACTCTAAGAGTGTGTTTGGATGAGAGAATTTTTTGAAGTAAAGTAATGTTTTGAGGGAATTCAAATGATTTGAGATGAATTTCATTGTTTGGATGAAAATTTGAAAAAATCGGACAAAATTTCAAAAATCGTCTATAAACCCTATAATCGCCTGAAAATCCAAAAAATCGGCCGAAAACCCAAAAATCGACCGAAAACCCAAACAATCGGCCGAAAACCTAAAATCGGCCAGAATAAAAAAATCGACTATAAACCCTAAAATCGGCCGGAAACCCGAAAAATCGGCAAAAAAACCTAAAATCGGCCAAAATTCAAAAAATCGACTATAAACCCTAAAATCGGCCGAAAACCCAAAAAATTGGCCGAAAACCTAAAATCGGCCAAAATCCAAAAAATCGACTATAAACCCTAAAATCGGCGGGAAACCCGAAAAATCGGCAAAAAAATCTAAAATCGACTATAAATCCTAAAATCGGCCGAAAACCCAAAAAATCGGCCGAAAAACCAAAAATCGGCCAACATCCAAAAAATCGGCCGTAGAATCTAAAATCGTCCCTAAACCCAAAAAACTCGGCGGAAAACCTAAAATCGACCAAAAATCCTGAAATCGGCTATAAACCCCAAAATCGGCCGAAAAACCTAAAATCGACTATAAACCCATTTTTCAGCCGATATTAGGGTTTTAATCAATTTTTGGAGTTTTCGCCGATTTTAGGTTTTTCGGTCGATTTTTTGGGTTTACGGTCGATTTTTGGGTTTTCGATTAATTTTTTGGGTTTTCAGCCGACTTTTGGGTTTTCGAATAATTTTTTGGGTTTTCAGCCGATTTTAGAGTTTATAGTCGATTTTAGGGCTTTTGGTCGATTTTAGGTTTTTCAGCCGATTTTGTGTTACTGTCGATTTTAGGTTTTTCGGGCAATTTTTTCGGATTATCGGCCGATATTATGGTTTTTGGCCGATTTTAGGTTTTTCGGCCGATTTTATGGTTTATAGTCGATTTTAGGTTTTCAGCCGATTTATGGTTTTTGACCGATTTTTTCGGTTTTTCGGCCAATTTTTGGGTTTAGGGTCGATTTTATTAAAATAAATAAAATTAAATGAAGGAAATTCAATTACATTACCCAAACAAAGAATTTTACAATTGATGGAATTTCAACACTTTATCCAAACACTGGAATTTGAAAATCAAGGGAATTCAATTGAATCAATTGAATTGCTTAATATTTAAAATCCCTTGAATTTCTAGAATAACTCATCCAAACACACTCTTAGAGTTAATTTCAAAGTTATAAGTTTGATTCACGTTCAATTTAAAACTCAAGGTTTCACTCTTCCGCTTTCACAAAACCTTCTATTGGTGTTCATGTTGAGCAGACCCACACTCCTTCTTAACACTTGTAATAATATTAACAATGGAGGTGGTGATGGTGAAGATTGGTGATAAGGTGGTGATGGGGGGCGATGGTAGGATGAGGATCTGTGTTTGTTTTTGGTAAGGGAATCTGTGTTTGTTTATTCTTTCTTCTATTAATATTAATTAATAATAATACTAAAACAAATTATAAATCAATTTTGTTATTTTATTTAATTAAATTTTAAAATAACAATTTTACCATGCCAAGTGGCATAAAATGATTGGGCCACGTGGTACTCCAGTTAACTTTCACTTTTTTTTAACAGACTCACTAATGTTAAGGACCAAAAACAAAGTTTCTCAAAGTGCAGGGACTAATACCAAACAAAAAAAATTGCAGGGACCAAAATCAAAATATGCTACAACTGCAGGGACTAGTAACATATTTAAGCCTAGAAAATAAACATGTGTATTTATCAAATCACAAAAGTAACAAAAATAAATTCTAAAATAAATAAATAATTACATGATAAACTTTTTTTTTATAAGCAAAAATATTGAATTAAAAAGAGTACAAGAGACACTCAACCCTTAAAAAAATTGTGAAACCCATTAGATGCTTAAAACACAAGCTAATAGTTCGTTACACCAATCCGAGAATACAAAGGAGGAATTAAGTTTTTTTTTTTTAAGAACTACAAAGTCAAACGAATATTCCTAGGCATGCAAGCCCCAGAAAATCATCAAAAAAGAGTCTCGAAACCCCACCGGGAGGATTCTCCATATATGAATATTAAAAGAGTCTAAAGAGAAAGATAAAGTTAGCCAGCCAATTAGCACTTCTATTCCCCTCCCGTCAGGTATGATTGAAATGCACCTGCCAATTCAACTTTAAAAGCTCTTGAATACGACGCACCAAGGTTGGAGGATTGCCATTAATTTTAACTTTCCCTACGATCATGTCTACTAGAGATTTTGAGTTGCTTTCCACTTTCAGATGATGGAAACCCTGACTCCAAGCAAGCTTCATTCCCAAGTACATTCTCCACATTTCAGCGCAAAGAGCGTCACAAGTTCCGAAAGAGTCCACGACAACCAGCTAGACCCAAAGAATTATTGAAGGCTCCATCACAATTAAGTTTGATCCACCCCCTCCCGAGGTCTTTTCCAACCAATGAAAATAGTGTCGCATCGACGAGTATTCAGAGGATGTCTGGTGTAATTATCTATCATCAACCATCTTGAGAATCTTGAAAATTCGGTCAGTCGGACGCTGAAATTGGAGGAATTAAGTTCTATTCGACCTACAAAGCAAATCCAAGAAATAAAAATAATCTGATCAACAAGAGAGGCCAAATTAAATACATCTTCATGAAACATAATGTTGTTTCGAGTTCGCCATATACTCCAAGTGGTTGCTAGTCAAATGACAAACCTTATTAATTCTCAAGTTATGAAAACATAAATGCAGTATGAGTGGTGATTCAAAAGAGAAATTGTTCTACTCGAAACTGGTTTTGGTTTATAGGCCGAGTAGGAAGCAATGCAACTTTAGTTTTCTCTGATTGGTGTAATAATCCTTTAAGGGAAATGATGTTTGTTACGACATAGAGCAATAACGAAAAGCAAGAAGGTTATATTAATCACAATTACAAAACCAATTTACCCATGATTTCCGTAAAATAAGGGAGCTCTCACTTTGACCCACCACTAATAGCATTACATGTCATCATTCTTGTGTTTCGTTGATTGCATCATTCGTACCAACTAGCATTGCTCATCCTTTAAAGTGTTTTCAAAGCACATAAGGTGTCTGTTCTTGAATTTTAAGGGGTTGAGTACCCAACCCACTTGGGTTGGTGCATTGGTATTGGTTTGAGACCTGGGAGTGTGCTCCTCTTGAGGTCTGATGTTCGATTCTCTCTGGCGCCAATTTGGGAGGGCTAATTTATCTTCTTCAAAAAAAAAGGGTTGAGTACCCCTTGTACTCCTTATAATTCATTTTTGCTTATTTTAAAAAAAAATTCCTCTTTTATTGTTAGGGTTGTTAATTAAATTTTCATAATTCTACCATGGGTTCATTGTTTATCATTTTCAAAATTTGGAAATTAGGGTTCATAATTTTTCTCTCCATAATTTATGATTATTATTTTTAATGAGGTAAATAAATTCAAATTAAATTAACTTTGAATTAGCCACGACTCCACGAGTTTAATGTCAGTCAATAATTCACAAAATTTATTGAATTTGCCTTTGTGATTGGTCTATTTCTCTTTTCTTTTTTTCACTACGTTTTATTTCTATTTTTTCTTTATCAACCAATCAAATAAAAATAAGACATGGACTAAATTACTCTGATTTATTTATATTTAGGAATTAAAAATTGATTTTACTTTGTTTTTTTGATGAAGAAAAAAAAATGATTTTACTTTTCTCAAAGACTAAATTATAGATCTTATAATTTTTCTGATAGACTAAAATAAGTCTTCCCTCTTTCAATTTTTATTTCTCAACGGTTGTTTCCATGATTAGTCCCTTGTAGACTAGTCGTTGTTACGTCTCTCATTTTTTGTTTTTGTATAAATATGCTGCTAATATATTTCGTTTTCAAGAGCTATTAAACTTAATTTGTTTTTCCATTATTTATGTGAACGTTATGATTTAAGAATTAGAAATTGAATTGTTGATGCTCGACGACACCTAACTTGTTAATAAGTCATCCAATAAAGATAATGATTGATTGTCGATCGTGTTATAACTACTATACTATACAGTTTATGTAATTAATTCAAATACTATTATATTTTATTTGGAGGTGAGATTGCTAATTTATCCATTGTGCTTGATCATATCAAATTCATTTCTTAATTATGGTTTAGTGGTAGAGCAGGTCGCAAAGCAGATTACTCGTTTTTTAATTGGTGTAATAATCCTATATATTGTTTACAAAACATTTGATTAGAAGCTCTTTAGACCCTCTTTTGTATTGTAAGAACTGAGTACTGCTTGTACTCCTTATTAACTGTTTCAAGTTGGGCAAAACAATTTATAATTCACCCAATGAAATAAAAAAAACCACGGCAATTTTTGTATCTTGTGTCAAAAAATAATATTAAAAGTCGATATTGTAGTTGAGCCGAATGAAATCTAATTAGATGGATACTTCCATAAATATGTACGAGCGAACATCAAAATTATTCATATATTTCTTCATGGTAATTAAAGTTTGTTGTTTGTTGTCCCCGTGAGGTTAGTAGGGATATCACATATATTCACAAATATGAAATGAAATCTAATTAGATGGATACTTCCATAAATATGCAAGAGTCGAAGTTTAAACTTCAAACATTTCATTTATTCACTTTTAAAGTGAAATTTCTAGTCACTACACTATTAAACAAAAAAAAAAGTTTGTTGTTTGTTTCTTTTCATACTCGTGGTAAAAAAATTTCAAAAGAATAGGATGGTAAATGGTAAAAAAAATCCAAGAAAGGAATCGGAGCTTCCAAGGATGGATGACAAACTACCTACCTTCATGACTACATGTAGACCTCATGAGGGATGAATCAAGCTTAATTGTGATGGTGTTTGTAAGGGAAATAACAACATTTCATAGTGTGGAGACCTTTTTTGCAATTCAGATGAGAGGTGGATTAAAGGTTATGCCAAGATTGGATCATGCGATTTTTTTCACGCAGAAATGTGGGGTCTATACCTGTGTTTGAATATGGCTTGGAGAGATCATATTTCGCATCTCATTGTTGAGAGTCACTCAAAACTCTTGATTGACATGATTATGGTAAATTGCAATACTGGAGGGGTGACTCCCATTTTGGCTAGGCGTATTCGCAATCTTTTGGTTTAGATTGGTCAGTCCAAGTTCGTCACACATGACGGGAGGAAAACAGAAGTGTTGATTGGCTTGCTAATATTATAGTATTTCAATGAGTTCTTTTAGTTGTTTGTCTATAGTGGAGTCTCCTTCTAGTGAACTCCGTAGTTTGCTTTTTGATGATTTATCCAAACTTGCATGCCTAGAAATGTTAGACTAACTGTTTAGTTTTGTTTTTTCGTTAGGCTTAGGCCCTCTTTTGTACCCAAAAAAATAAATTTGTTATACTTTTTTTCGTTTTCTTTTGGACAAAATTTTTATTCCTTTATTTAGCCGGCTCAGACCAAGGTGACTATTCCGGGGTACAATGCCGACTCGCAAGGAGCCGCAAGATTCGTCTCTTGTGTATGCGGATCTGAAGACTGAGGTCACTTCTTACGTGATTGACGGTGATACCTCCTAAACTTACTTAGGCAACACTTTTTTAAAGATTCTAGCTACAAAACTTGCACACGCAAAATAGAATGAATTTTACTTATTATAGATTGGTGAGGTTTGGTGCATTCTGATTCTATTGAGCCATGTGATCCTAAAACAACTAGTTAAAATGCTTAAAACCAGTCCGGTCATAAGTGGATGATTCAACAACATTGTTCATCGACCTTTTTTGTTTAAATGAATTTTGGAATTTTGATTGACTTGAGCAACAAAAAAAAATTGATTCTCTATGACAAGTTGGAGATTTCCAACTGCGCACGTTAAGTCTCTTATTGAAGAACAAGTGCAAAAATACGGTTGTTGGATGGCAAAGGGTCCATGAGAAGTATTTCACCTCCAATGTAACAAAAATATTAATTAGAGTAACGACCACGAACCGATCTAAAAAATGGAAAGAATAATAAATGTAGGTAGATTTTGCAACGGTTTATAAAATAATTTGTGGATTTGTGGGGGTTTTAAACCCCTGCAAAATGGTTACTGAGGGCTTTATTTCTATGAAGATTACAGCTTCGCCTCTAATTTGCGGAGATTTTTAACCTCCTTTATTTATTCTGTCAAACAAAAGTTTTCCACGTTAATAATTCAAATAAATTCAAACCAACTTTTATTTGAGAAGCAAAGTACTCAATTTTTTTAGGGTCAGGTTAAATAAGATTTTATTGTTTAATAAATATTTCAAATTTTGGTTTTTAGTTTCTAAAAAAAAAAATTGCCATGACTAAAATTTGCAGTTTTTTTAAAGTTAATTCATGAACCACATGAGTTGAATTATATATAGGTTAAATTCAGTTCATTTAATTAATGATCATAATTTTCAACTAATTTGGTCACAAATTAAGTTTAACAAGTTAATTGTCGAGTCAAGTTCCAAAATATGTTTGAGTTGACTCTGATTATTGGTACCTTTGTAGCGCCATACTAGCCTATAACATTGATGATTTTAAATCACTAATCAAGTATATAGTTTAATTTTTTTTTATTTTTATGATCAACTTTATTCTTATTATAATACTTAATAATTGCTCAATTCATGTTTCATAAATACAGCTTAGTTGATAGTTGTAACTGCGCTGAAATAGTGTTCCAAATTTAAAATATGTAAGTCTGGCCGCTATCTATAATCCTACAAAAATAAAATTTGTTGCTTATTCCTAGTTGGTTCTCTTTTATGCACCCCACCCCTCTATCTCGCCAACAATAAACAAGTCCTGAAAAACACATTAACCTGAATCAAAGAAAAGATAAAAGAAAGGTTAGTGCTGGCTGGTATGAACATTTCTGACAATTAAATTGAACAATTCTGCCACAAATGAGAGCTGTTCGCAAACATTCAATTGGCCCGTCCGTGACAGTTTCAAGTTTCAACACACGCCCAACTTGAAATTAAAAATACTAGCATCAGAACATGAAAATTCTGCTACTGTATTATAAATAATACTGTAGTTTATAAACATAGTAACTAGTATCCATTAAAATGTAATATTAAACATTTATTTAGTATACATGTTAATATATCATGTTAATATTAAACATTTTTTTATTGAGTTCTATATCATGTGCTTTAGAATACAGGTTAATATTTGTCTTAATTTCAATAACGTGTTAAGAAGTTTCATCGGACGTGAGATGACATGAATATAAGTTTATAAAGGTGAGACAATCATCACCTTTCAAGTCAGTTTTGTAGGGTTGAGTTAGGTCAAACTTCCAATTCTAAGATGGTATTAGAGCCTCCTCCACAATCCACTAAGCCGCATGCTATAGGATTTTTTATCAGGTCATCCTAATGACAGACATTATTTTAGGATGGAAAAGATTGTAATTAATGTGCTAGTTGACTGATATTGTGATATCAGTACCACATAATTGCTCTCAATTATGTATAGGCGTGAACATAGGAGATTTTCATAGCAGTATCAATTTGTTTAGCTCAATATTAGGAGATGTTATTATTATTCTCTTGTATATATTTGCACACTGCAATACATGAAAGGGATCAGAGTAATTTTCTATCACAGGTTCCTTTATGGTACCAGAGCTCTTGATAGTTTTCATTTGAAACTCTGAAAAAAAAAATGTCTGATCATGATGAAGAGTCTCCTAAGGAGACGATCCATGCGTCAAAAAAAGAGGAGACGATTCACAATACGGTGAAGAAAACTCCATCACCGTATGATTTGAATTCCAATGATAATCCAGGAAACTTGATTACTCAAGTGCAACTTCGTGGGGAGAACTACGACGAATGGTCGCGTGCCATAAAGAGATCGCTGCGTGCTCGCAGAAAATGGGGCTTTATAGAAGGCACCATTGAAACACCAGACGAAAACTCACCTGAAATTGAAGACTGGTGGACTGTCCAGTCGATGTTGGTGTCATGGATTCTAAATACCATTGAAGCGGATCTTCGTTCCACCATGTCTTATGCTGAAAATGCAAGAGATCTGTGGCTGGACATCAAAGAAAGATTCTCTGTGGTGAATGGACCCAGAATACAACAGTTGAAATTAGATCTAGCGAGGTGCAAACAAGACGGTATGTCGGTGGTGACATACTACGGAAAATTGAAACTGTTGTGGGATGATTTGGCCAATTACGATCAAATTCCCGTGTGCAGTTGTGGTAGATGCAAGTGTGATATATCCTCGTAATTGGAAAAACGACGAGAGGAAGAAAGAGTTCATCAATTCCTCATGGGATTGGATGACGCAATTTACGGAACTGTTCGATCCAATCTCCTCGCAACAGATCCGCTGCCCAATCTTAATAGGGTATACTCAACAATGATTCAAGAAGAGAGGGTGAAAACGATGACTAGAACCACAAAAGAAAGAAGGGAAGTGATGAGCCTAGCTGTTCAGACAAATGGACGAGCAGTCAAAGGAAGCTGGGATGGAAAAGACAAATGTACTCACTGTCATCGAGAAGGACATGAAGCAGGAGGCTGTTTTCAACTTGTTGGCTACCCCGATTGGTGGGGAGACAAACCAAAAATTGAAGGAAAATATGGTGGACGAGGTAAGCCAATATAGCGATCAGGAACTGGACGAGGAAGAAGAGGAACTGCACGTGCAAATGCTGTTCACACAGGAGGAACAAGTTCAGATACCGCGATTTCACATGGAGATGGTTCAGGCTTGGCTGGGATTACTGCAGAACAATTGCAAACGTTGGTAGGATTACTAAATGCTCAGAAAACAAACTGTAATGACAAGATGACAGGTGAGTATGATACAAGTACATGGATAATTGATACAGGTTGTTCTAACCACATGACTGGAAACTTGAAACACATGAGAGAACTACAAGATATTCAAAGCTGTCCGGTCGGTCTCCCCAATGGAGAACATGCAGCAGCAGTTAAACAAGGAAGTGTAGTGTTGGAAGGAGGATTAAAACTTACTAATGTTCTCTTTGTGCCAAAGCTGAACTGCAACTTAATATCTGTTTCACAGATGATGGATGAATTAAAATGTGTCATTCAATTCACTAATAAGTTATGTGTTGTGCAGGACCGTACTTCGAGGACGCTGATTGGAGCGGGTGAACGGAAAGATGGGCTCTATTTCTTTAGAGGTGTTCGAAGAGAGAGAACTTACAAGATTGATGGACTTCATCCAATGGACCTTTGGCACAAACGGTTGGGACATCCTTCCTTGAAAGATATAAATGTAGTGAATAAAACATGTGAAGTTTGTTTTAGAGCCAAACAAACTAGAGAGAAGTTTCCTTTCAGTCAAAATAAAGTTAGTAATGCATTTGAATTAATTCATTGTGATTTATGGGGACCATATCGAATTCCTTCTACTTGTGGTGCTTTTTATTTTTTGACAATAGTTGATGATTATTCACGTGCTGTGTGGGTATATTTATTGACTGATAAACGAGAAGTCTCGACAATGCTTCACAATTTTTTTGCTTTAGTTGAGAGGCAATTTAATAAACAAGTAAAAATATTCAGAAGTGATAATGGGACAGAATTCACATGCATGAGAAGATTTTTTCTTGATAATGGTATAATTTTTCAAACATCTTGCATCGGAACACCCCAACAAAATGGGAGAGTAGAACGAAAACATAGACATATTTTGAATGTGGCACGAGCACTGCGGTTTCAAGGTAATCTCCCTATTAAGTTTTGGGGGGAATGCATTCTAACTGCGGGATATTTAATTAATCGAACTCCTTCCGCTATTTTGAATGGGAAAACTCCATATGAGATGTTGCATGGACAGCAACCTGAGTACGAACATTTGAGAATAGTTGGCTCCCTATGTTTTGTTCATAATCAAAGAAGAAATGGTGATAAATTTGCTAGTAGAAGTAAGAAGTGTGTGTTTATTGGATATCCATATGGAAAGAAAGGATGGAAGTTGTTTGATTTAGAAACAGAAGACATTTTTGTGTCTAGAGATGTTGAATTCATTGAAACTAAATTCCCTTTTGCTACATATATTACTTCCAGAAAAAATGGTCACTCTAGTAATTGCAATTTGGAAGAAGTTGTTGATGATTTTGATGGGGTAGAAGAAACAGGTCACACACTTGGTACCCAAGAAAGTAATGATATGAGAGTGGACAATATGAACAGTAAGTTAGATGTGGGAATTGATGCAGGCAGTTCACAAAATATGAATATACAAGAAACAACTCTCTCATCCACTACATCTACCACGTCTGATAATGAGGAAGTTGACGAGCAAGGTGCTGATATGCAAAACATGGATAAAGAAGATACTATGAGTCCATCTATACCAGTAGCCGAGCCAATGTTGGGTAGAGGACATAGAATCAAACAACCTTCAATTCGCCTACAAAACCATGTGACGAATACCGCTAGAAGATTGAGCCCATCCAACTGTCCACCTCCTCCAAAAGTAAACTCAGGTGCACCTTATCCCATAACTAACTATGTGAATTATGATCATTTTTCTATTGCACATCGTGCTTTTCTTTCAGCTGTTTCACAGGAAAAAGAGCCTATCACGTATGATGATGCAATGAAAGACAGTCGATGGAGAGAGGCTATGCAAAGCGAAATACATGCACTTCAGATCAATGGAACATGGACAGTAACAGAACTGCCACCCGGGAAGAAAGCACTCGGTTGTAAGTGGGTTTACAAAATAAAGCATAAATCAGATGGAAGTGTAGAACGGTTCAAAGCACGACTAGTGATTCTTGGAAACCATCAAAAGTAAGGGATTGATTACACAGAGACTTTTGCACCAATCGTGAAAATGGTTACGGTTCGTGCGGTGTTAGCCATAGCAGCCACACGAGATTGGGAATTACACCAAATGGATGTGCACAACGCATTTTTACACGAAGACCTTGAAGAGATCGTATACATGAAGCCTCCCCCTGGGTTTCTTCCACAGCGATCTGGTACAGTATGTAAACTTAATAAGTCCCTATATGGACTTAAACAAGCGCCTCGTTGTTGGTTTGCAAAACTGTCAGCTTCTTTAAAGCACTATGGATTTCTGCAATCTCGCTCTGATTATTCTCTCTTTGTCTTGCAAAAACCGGGCGTACACATTGTAGTGTTGGTGTATGTTGATGATCTTGTAATTACATATGATAACCATGATGCTATCAATGATTTTAAAGCATATTTACATGATTGTTTTCGCATGAAAGACTTGGGGATCCTTAAATATTTTTTAGGCATCGAAGTGGCTAGATCCTCAGCTGGTATCTTTCTTTGTCAACGCAAATATGCTTTAGACATTATAGCTGAAACTGGGCTTATGGGAGCTAAGCCATCAAATGTGCCAATTGAACAGAATCATCGGTTGGCACTCGCTGCGGATGTGCCGTTTCCTCATCCAGAGCAGTATAGGTGGTTGGTAGGTCGCCTTATTTACCTGTGTTTTACCAAGCCTAAGCTTTCATATTGTGTGCACATTCTCTCTCAATTCATGCAGGAACCTAAAGTAGACCATTGGGAGGCTGCTCTCAGAGTAGTTCGATACTTGAAAGGGAACCCGGGACAAGGTGTTTTATTACAAAGGGACTGTGACCTGCAACTATCTGGTTGGTGTGATTCTGATTGGGTCGGCTGCCCTTTAACTCGGCGATCTCTTACTGGATGGTTTGTTTTCCTCGGCTCCTCTCCAATTTCATGGAAGACTAAGAAACAACAAACAGTATCCCGTTCTTCCGCCGAGGCTGAATACCGTTCAATGGCAGCTATAACAGGAGAACTAAAATGGTTAAAAGGCCTTCTTTTCACTCTTGGTATTTCACATCCTAAGCCTATGAAAATTCACTGTGACAATCAAACAGCGCTTCATATTGTCAAGAATCCGGTTTTTCACGAGAGAACCAAGCACATTGAAGTGGATTGCCACTACATTCGTGATGAATACCTTACTGGTAATATTGCACCAGCCTATGTTCCTACACAAGCACAATTAGCAGACGTGTTTACTAAGGCTATTGGTCCCACTCAATTCACTTCCTTGCTAAGCAAGTTGGGTATATGTAATTTACATGCTCCAACTTGAGGGGGGTAATGACAGGCATTATTTTAGGATGAAAAAGATTGTAATTAATGTGCTAGTTGACTGATATTGTGATATCAGTACCACATAATTGCTCTCAATTATGTATAGGCGTGAACATAGGAGATTTTCATAGCAGTATCAATTTGTTTAGCTCAATATTAGGAGATGTTATTATTATTCTCTTGTATATATTTGCACACTGCAATACATGTAAGGGATCAGAGTAATTTTCTATCACAGGTTCCTTTACATCCACCATTTATATCTGCTCCCCAAATCCATAGCGCTGGACACTAGGGGGTGTGTTAAAAAGTCTCACATCGATTGCGAGATAACATTAATATATGTTTATAAAGTAGAAATTATCCTTATCTTACAAGCCAATTTTATAGAATTGAGTTAGATCTAATACTCAATTATATAAGATAACTGTATTACAAATTATAAATTGGTATTGGGTGGGGGTTTGAGATCCGGAGACCAACCAAGTTGAAGTAAAATAATGTGGCTAATGATTAAGTTAAGTTTATATTTTCAATGCCTTGTTTGGCAATCAGTGAATTATACCTTATAATATAAGCCAAAGTTAAGTAAAGTTCGAACAAGCTGATCTTGTAGTTCAATTAAATAAAATGGATGCTCGTCCTTTCACAATTGGTTCTTAAATTAAACAGAACAAACTGTCTCTTACCAACTCTAGCTGCAAACAAAATACAAATTGTTACTATAAAAAGGGTTGAAAAGTGTGACAAATTTATCTGTGCACATGGAAGTTGAGAATTTGAGATAGCAGGTAATAAGAAATAAGAATATAGTATGTTTTTTATATAAAAAAGCGGGGGACAAAGTAAGCACCAAGAAAGGTGGGAGTTCTTTGCTAAGTACGTTTTTATTTTCTTACCACAAATTGCTTTAAGGACTGTTTGATTTAAGCGAGGGGAACAGAGGAATTTTAATTGATGTGTCATGGGAGGAAAGGGGTGAGAAGAGAAGGCATATGTGAGAAATATGTTTGTGTAGATTTGGTTGGAGTTTTCCCATGTATGAGAGACTAGAGTATTCTGGGACGAGTAACTCTTAAAATTGCTTCAAACAAAATGGTCAAACATGAGAAAACGTACTCTGACAATCAATAAGTTTTTATACCGTTTGCATTCGACACTTTTGACTCTCTAGCATTAGAGACTATAAACATTTTGAAAAGAGTTCAAAATGTCATACATTATAATATTGTGTCGCATAGATCTATGAATATTGTTGTTCAAAGATTGAATTTTGCTACCCAGAAAGATTTAGCGGTGCAATTTGTTGCATGTCTACCTTTTGTTTAAGTAATTATTTTATTTATATATGTACAATTTTTTTTACATAAGAAATTAGCACAAAATAAGTTAACTTAAGATATAAAAAGTATATGTAATAAAATAATTTGGAAAAAAATTAGAAAGTTAGGAACATAAAAAGATAGGATGATTTTAGCATTTTAAAATAATTATGAGGACAATTATGTCAATATAATTAAAACAATAATAACATATCTTCCTTTCCCTCCCATCTCATCCCCTCCGAATCCCCCCAATCCGGGGGGAAGCAAAATTTGGGTTATGGAGGAATTTTGCTCCCCTTCCACTGCCTTATGAAAATTGAATCAAACACATTTAACTAAAAATATTTTGGGTTACATTTTTTTATGCGTAAAAATTATTTTAAAAGTGTAGAATTGATTTTTACATGTTTGGTTCTTTTAGAATATAATGAATTGTCCCTATCAACTAAGCTAAAATCACAGTACTTTACGGTATATTTTTAATGTTAGATAATGGTTGGATTCATGTTATTGGATCTTTTAAGTAGTTTAGTTCTTTTATGTAATACTATATACTCTATCCGTCCCAAAATATAAGCAAAAGTTGGTCAACAAAAGTGAATGTATTTGGTCCAAATCTTTAACCAAATACATTAAGTTTCTTTGACTCATTTTTGCTTATATTTTGGGACGGAGTAGTATTTTGTAACTTTTATTTGTTATAACTATTATGATATTCACATTATTGAAACTCTAACCTCTTACTTAATCCCCTATATTGTTATTTCTATGTTAACAATAACATGGTATCATAGTCGTAAACAATGTAGCTGAGATTCCATTGAGAAGCAAAAGGTGAATATGTTGAGCTTGTGAGTGAGGAAGCGATAGGCACAAAGGCAAGAAAAATTGGAAAAAGATAATAGGCGCCAAATAAGCGCATGAGAGCAAATTCTCATTTCACAAGTTCAGTTCTTACACGAAGCAGTTATATTGGTATTTATACAATGATGAACACATAACTGAAACTAACCACCTATAATAGAAACCGTTAGTAGCTATAGCTATGTGAACAAGTGGTTAGAAATAGAATCAGGTAGCTTGAGACACAAGTAATTGATTCATCTTGGTTGGCTCTTCATTTTTCACAATCCCCCTCAAGATGGAATAGATATGACGGGCGGTCTGCACACATGTGCGGGGTGTGCGACAGCATCAGGCCTCAAAATTTTGAGGGTCTCAACTCAAAATTTTGAGGTCCTATAATAATACTTATATATTATTTATACTTATAAAATATTATATATATATATATATATATATATATATATATATATATATATATATATATTAATTTTTAGGCCATAAAATAATAGTTATATATTGTTAATTTTCATAAAATATTATATGAGTATCAATAGATTAGTTATCTATATTCGTAAATATAGTTCTAGTCCATTTTAATCTTTTCGTAAAATTTAATCTTAGATTAGGATGTTCCTTTTTTACGTTATATACAAAGATAATTATTTTGTATTTCTTGTCCCATTTGATTTAATGCAATTGCTTTAATATTGATAATTTAGGTTTACAAGAATAAGAATGATTTTTTTTTTTTATATTATATGCAATTTAAATCGACAAATTTTTTTTAAAAAAATTTATATTTTTTTTATTAAGGGTCAACTTTTATATTTTGTACAGAGCCTCCTAAAACTCGGAGACACCCCTGTAGATATCTATGACTCGGAACTTGTTGAGCAGAGTGTTAAATGGTCCTGGTTGGAGTGACTTGGTCGTGATATACACATAACAGTTTTAATTTTGTCCCTCATTATCTGGTGGTTGATCTCTATATGTTTAGTTCTCTCATGAAATATTAAATAGTTATTCAACAAATCCGAAGAAAAAAAATTATTTATAATTGTAGTGTAGTAATTTTCATTTTGGAATGGAGAAGTATATAACACTAGCTCTGATCATTTTTATAAGGGCCAGTTAAGTTAAGAAAAATTGATGTATTTAATTCATAATATAGACTAAATAAGTCAATTATTATTGACTCGATCAATTGTCTCTATTTTATGGTTTATAATGAAGCTGAGAATTGAACCATAAACAACCATAAACTTCTAGCATACTACCCAAATCTCTTACGACTATGCAAAATGGAGTAAGTTTTGGTTGTCTCTTATAAAAAGTTGGAGTATAGTATCACGTATGAGAATGCATTGGATACTCTTGTTGTGAGTGTGATCTATGTACGGTGGATTTGTCTTGATTTGAGTTGTAAATAAGATTCTGCCACGTTGGAATTGGAACACAACTTGTCTCTTTCACTTCAGGGGTGACCTGTAAAACTGGGATCCACCCAGGATTCCAAAATGCAATCATCATGAAACTACCGTTCCAAAAAAAAGTGACTCAGTTGACTGTTTCACGACACGTATGCTGATCTATAATTTTAACGATTAATATTTTTAATTGAATAATAGTAAAAATTATAAAAATTTGGTATTTTGAAAATACTCATCGAGTCGAATCCAACAACATCTTATATGCTAATATTTATTTTTATTTATTAGTAGAAAAATATGGTCAAACCAAAATATACGAATAATGTACATTTTCAAAATGAGTCACTCATTGTGAGACGACGGAGGGAGTACTATGCAATTCATCAGACGGCTACAATCCATCCACCTGTGAGACGCAGAAAGGTGTGTGCAAAGTGCTGGCTACATTGTTCGAGTTTGGTAGTACTAGTATTATTACTACTCTCTTCTTTCAAATTCAAAATAATAAGTATTACTTCCTCCATTGTCATGTTTTTCTAGATTCTGCATTCACAAACGTAAAATAATCAATTATATCAAAGTTGCCCTTCATATTCTCGCTCGCCCTCTAAAATTTTAAAAATAACTCCCTCGCAACATAATCAGCGAATGTTAAAAGGGTATAAAATTTAGAAAAATACAACTTCCTACTTAAATAGCGAACTAAAATCGCACTTTAACTAACGAATTTTATAAAAATATTTTCATAAGGATGAAAGAAGAGTGAGGAGGACAAATCAATTATATTGAACATATTTAAAGTGCAAACTCAAATCGCTACTTAAATAACAAATTATGTATTATTCTTTTTTAGATTTTGCATTCCCTCAATTCGTCACTTATACGTTGCAAAGCTGCCAAAGGGCCAACCCAACATAACATCAAGTCTAAAGCCATCATTTATTTTAAGACCTATCTTTTCGTAATGTCGTACTACATTTCATAGATAACTTAAAAATGGAAAATGCTAAACAGTGTCCCCGGGGCACTAGTTAAGGATACAAATATAGAAGTTTTATCTCGTAAATTGTGCATTCAATGTTTTAATGATGTGAAAAGTTATTCTCTCTCATCATTAACTTTATCATTTGTTTCCTTTTTTAGTATGCTCAACTAGTGCCCCAGGAGCACTGTTTAGCATGACCCCTTAAAAATATAGTATTTCAAGTGTAAAAGTCCTTCGTATTTTTTTGTAAAAAATACAGTACATCATTAATAAATAAAAAGTTGACCTAAATAATGGACAGGTTCAACATGAATACACATATAGTGTACATTTTTCTTTTTGTTTGTTTGCATTTACTCTCACAATGGTTCAATTCTTAATTCACTAAAAGAGACATTTTAAGAGTAATCCAAAATAATATTTAAGATCTAGATATTTTTTATACAGAAGTAGACTTATCAATAATATAATAAATAAGTAATTTGTGGGGCTTTAGTGGCCTCCACCTTGGGCTAGGCCTGTATATAGTTTCGTACATGTGAAAATTGAGTGAATTGAGTGGGGTATAGGAAAGGATATTCTCTTAAGACAACAAAAGAAACATAACCAATCATCATTTTACACATGTCCCGAAGAGAATTTCTTCTTTTGCCCCAAATGTTTCTCGCCCGCCCTATTCATTTATTCTTAAATAGCGAACGTTATAAAAATCAAAAATTTGACACTCCCTACAATTCTCTACTTAAGTAGCGAACTCAGTTCTCTACTTAAGTAGTAGACGTGTAAAATCTTTAAATTTTCAAAATTTTTTAATGCTCTACTTAAGTTGAGAATTGTTTTAGTTACTTGACTAACTAAAACCTCATTGATAGATCAAGTACTCTATTCGTGTGTTAGTTAATCACATCTCTCAAGTTGTATAACAATAAGTTAGAGTTAAATTGGAGTCTCTTTGGTCAATGAAAAATATGGTTAATGTCTGATATCACGTGTGACTTGCCTGCTTATCCAATCCTTCTATGTAGAAACGGTGAACTTTAATAACTCCTCGATACAATTGTTGTCCAATGTGTAAAATTATGATCTTGTCCTTGTTCTATATTAAATAGACACACGTGATGAGCTTTATATATGTATGTATGTATATGAGGTGTTAGCTAGACACGTAGCTAATATAGTTCTCTATTTAAGTAGAGAACAATGTAAAATTCTAAAAATTTCAAGATTTTACACATCCGCAAATTCGATCCGCAGATTGCAGTCACTAAAATTTTGAAAATGCTTCAAAAGATTTTAACTCTTGGATGGTACCAAAAAATAATTTCAATGAAGCACATGATGAATAGTAACAAAACTAATGGCAAAAACATGCCACCTAGTAATAAAGGTTAAGGTGAATTGTACACAATGAATTCCTCAAATTTGCAGACCACCCAAGATGCATCAAACACAGTAATGCTTTGCTCAATGCCCCAATATCCTCCACTAAAAAATTACACGGCAAAAAGTAATCATTTTCACCCCATTGCTATTCAAGGGTAAATTTCCTATATACTTAGGGAAAACTCAACCAATAGGCTTGAATTTGTTCTGCGGAAAAATCTTTTATTCTTCATTATTTTGATCAGTCTTGTAGGACTAAATTCCTATTTATGGCAAAGTAGCTCTTAATTCTTTCCTATCAGCGCCAAATGCCTGCAAAATTCATAAGATGGATGCACCAAATGTAAGAGTAGAGTAAAAGCATACAAACTACCAAGTAATCTTAAGACCGTTGTTGTTAAATAGCAGCTATAGCACTATTGTATAGAGGAATTTGAACAAATTGATATTGTTCTGCGATATGCTATCTAGTGCAAAATATTGTGAGATAGTGGCTACAGTGACGAGCTATAACACTGTTGCATAGAGGAAGTTGAACACGGCTATTTTCTGCGATTCGTATTTGATAACACTACTTAAAACCAATGAACTTGTCAATTCCTCCACTTCAATATTTGAGTTGTACCATAACACTGAATCAAACTATTCAATTATATTCATTCTCCTATACATTTCTAAAGCCCATATAATCTCAAATATTGAAAACAGTGTTTTCCTCAAATTTAAAGCAAAAGATTGCCAAATCTGCCATGCATCATTTATTGTTCTTACACTTTAACTTTAAATTCCTACAATGGATAATGAATAGGGATGAAATTAATACCTCAACTCCGTATCCTTTAGCATATACATTGCTAAATAGATCAGACGGTTCTGGCACTGGACTCTCCTGGAAATAAGAAGAAAAATAAAACTCTAAGATTGTAAACCATGTGCAGTCATTTAAGATATGCAAATATAAGCTATATAGTACAGAAGTAGGTGCTAAGAGAATAAACAGAATAGACATGTTTTTTACCTTTGCTTTAGCAATAGCTTCATCAACTTCTTTTCTGACTTCTTTTTCAGTGTCCTAAAAAGAAGAAAAATAAACCAAAATCCTTAGCATCACATCAAATTCAAACGTTGATACATGTGCATACATATACATATATGTCCGTATCTAAGACATTTTCATGATAAGCTGGGAAATAGGAACTATTCAAAGTTTGTTTGAATATTACTAAAATCTCACGGGAAGAAAAATTGTAGAGTAAAAAATTTTGAAAACAAAAACACAATTTTTTATTTTATTTACAAAATAGTCCATTTCATCTTTACACATTGTAGAAATAGCTATGGACAGAGCAAGAAAATTGCTAACAGTGGGTTTGGCTTGAGCAGAGCTCCTCACAGAAATGGAAAATAAATTAAAGAAAGACACAGTATCACAATTTGAATTGACGGTGCCGAGTTTCAACTCATCGGAGTTGGATTCATTAAGGTCTGTTGGGTTCATTGCAAATATGCAACAATGGGCTTGTTCATAGTTTTGATTCATAAGGTTGAGACTCAATACAACATCAGCATACACCTCCTTCACAGATGAGTGTGTGTTGGGACGTTAGATGCATCTATGCAGTCGACTAATCGAGTGCTACAACTGTGACCTTAATGTTTTGGGCACTAAGGAGCCTTATTATTCAATGGTTTTGGTTGTTGAATCTTGACCATGGAACCTTCATCCTTACTTCCATTTTCTAGATCCAAAGATTGTGACACTTCGTTGCCACACTAAGAAATACTGCTGTCTTCTCATCCACCTACTTGGTCGTATGAAACCTCATGCTTCCAACAAATGTTGGTTTTTGTTTGCATCTTCATTATCAAGGACAAATCGCTGAATCTACACCATTCAATGTAGCATATACTTCAGCTTAGAATGTTGATCTCCCACAAAAGAAGCTGTAATCCATTCCTTACGGCATCCTTTGAGAACACAACCGCATTCTCCATTTCTTTACGAACAAGATGTCCAGCATGCCGGATCAATTTGTTGGTAACATTTAAAAAATTGGGTGAATGAGATGATTTTTATTGATTTTATGAAATTGAAGATAAACAAGGAGAAAGAATCTAAGGTTTTTCCTCTCGCAACTGAGCCACTTCTCTGTTTTCCCAAACTAACAAATCTGAATCATCTCTCTGTTCTACACTTAATCCTATTTATATGCCACCCTTGTTTTTCCAATAACATTAATAACAAACTATTGATACTCTACTGCAACTAGCTGTTGATATTTGGGAATATCTAAGAGGAATTATGTTCTATTTATGGAGTATCTTCAGGAAAAAAAATGTATGATTAGATTAGGTCACAGTTATCAAAGATAAAAGTCATAATATGACATGCATAATCAATTCTGAAATTAGCACATTTCACAATTAAAGGAACAAGAATGAATTCCAATTCAATGCACCTTTAGCTCCTTTTCGGTAGCAATGTCATGAGACAGTAACAGCTTTCTTACTCTCTCAATTGGGTCACGCTCCTACAATCATTTTAGCCAAGAGGAAAAAAATTCAGAATGAAATCCTCAAAATTTAAAACTGGTACACCGTTTACGTGCTGAGAAACATGACAAACCTGTCTCACACCAGAAATTTCATCACGTGTTCGGTATGTGCTTCCAGGATCAGACATTGAGTGACCATGGTATCTGTAAGTGTCCATTTCAAGAATCTGGACAGAATAAATAAATATTAAGATACAGAAATCAATTAAAATCTGAGAGAATAAACTTTGATGATTTAATCAACACTAAAATGACGATTGTGAAGTATTAGTAGATGAATCATTCATCATGAATGGTAACCTTATAACATTCAACTGCTAATAATTAATTTGAAGTAATAAATTCAAGTATTCATAACCAAAAAAAAATAATTACTCACAAGGGGCCCATTCTGCAAAGCATGCTCCTTTGCAAATTTAACAGCTTGTTTCACAGCAAGAACATCCATGCCATCTACCTGAAAAGTATTAAAACACGTTAAGAATTTTTTATAGAAAATTGTTTGAAAACACGTGTATGTAGTTTTGCATACAGGTATGCATACAAGTGTATACCCTTGCTCATACACACCTAAATAATTGTAGAAAAGAACGTGTATACATTAAAAAAAAAAAAAAAAAAAAGGAAGAAGAAGACCAAATATAAGAAAATATAGTTCTACATATTTAGACAACAGAGTATGATAAGAGTATGATAGGAGAGTCCACATATAGTCATAAACATTCATATTCAATAGAAGAACAAGAAAAATGGCCAGCACTCAAAAATCAAAATCCAATTCATCATACTCTTGTATGTGGTCTGAAATTTGTTTAAAAAACAGGCATTAAATCTTATTGAAATAAAAAGAGGAACAGAGAGAGAGCGACTTAAGAATAATGTAGTTGTATAGTTTTTTACTTGATCACCCATATTTTCAAAGAACTAGTATCCAAGGCAAAAGCAAACAATGCACACTCTTGAAACAAAATTCCAAATTTCCAATACATCAAGCTGATTAAATTGGCAACACCAGGTCATAACAAAGCTCTTCATTATATACCAAATACACAACAAAACTCATTATATACCAGTAATTAAGCTTTGAGAAGCATATTAAATAGAGTAAGCCCTTACATCAGAGAAAATAATCATAATGGGAACACAACACCAAATAAATCACCTTCATAGTCCACTCCAAGTGAAAATATCATTTCCATGATGGTATGTTTAATTAATTCCCTTATTAGTTAACAACACTAATACAAATCCAGCCATTGTTCCCTCCCAACCAAAAAGTCAAAATAAACTATCATCAGCTTAGAAGCACGGGATTAAGTTGCTTTCATATTAAAGGCATGTCTAGTGTCTGAATCATATTAGTGTACGACAACGACATATAGTTATATATTTTCTCAAATTATTGTCAATGTCTACAAGTCATCTTCACTAATAGTATCATGTCAAGTATCTATATCAACGTTTTATACAGGCACCCGGGCACGCACACACACAAAAACAAACAAAAACAACAAACACAAAACAACAAAATCAACACCAAAACAAAAAAAAAAAATCCTAAAACTCACCTTCAATCCAGGAACATAATCTCCTCTCTTGTAATAAGCAGGACTCTTAGCAGCTCTCCATTCAGCAGTCCCCATTCCATCTAAAATCACAAACCCAAAACACAAATCAATAACAACAACAAAAAAAACCCAATTTAAAAAAAAAAAAACAAACTTTACCAAATCAAACAAAAAACTCACAATGATTATTCTCACAAACCAAAATCGCAGGAAGATCCCAAAGAGCAGCAATATTAAGAGCTTCAAAAAGTTGCCCCTGATTAGCAGCACCATCACCATACAAAGCAAACGTAACACTTTCATCTTTCAAATATTTCTGACCAAAAGCTAAACCACAACCAAGTGGAACTTGAGCACCAACAATTCCATGACCCCCATAAAACCCAGAATCTTTCTTATAAAAATGCATTGAACCACCTTTCCCTTTAGAACACCCATCAATTCTTCCCATAAGTTCAGAATAAACCTCAAGTAGGGTTCCGCCGCGGCCGAGAAAAGTACAGTGATCACGGTAAGCAGTAATTATACAGTCTTTTTTAGTTGTTGATGCTTCCATACCGACCGCGACGGCTTCTTGGCCGTCGTAGAGGTGGCAGAAACCGCGGATGAGTTTTGATTTGTAGAGTGAATCGGCGGCGATTTCCATTCGACGCATTAAGGCCATGGTGCGGAAGAAGGAGAGGAGTTCGGAGGGGGTTGTGGTGACGGAGGTGGACGGTGGTGAGCAATTGTGGGCGGTGAAAGGGAGGGATGTTTCGATTGTGAGTGTGGTGGTTGCGTCGGAGGAGATCGGACGGTGAAGAGATATGGCGGCGGAGATTGGTTTGACGAGATTGGATCCGACGGTTGAAGATGACGCTAAACGTGATAGAGCCATTTCGATTTTTCTGTTGCTACAAAAAAATGAGGAAGATGAAGATTTTTATTTTTTGGTTGAATGGAATTTGTGTTGTGAGAAAATGAAGAGAATGTTTGAGGAAGATTTGAAGGGTTAGTGAGTGTGCGAAGAGAAAATGAATTGATGAATTTTTTATTTGTTTTTTTATTTATTAAAAATTAAAAATATTACTAGTCCTATAGGAATTGAATGCGTGTGTGAGTGACGAATATGTTTATTTGATTGATTCGGAAATTGAGGGAGAAAAAGAAAGAAAGGGTATCTGAGTGAGTGAGTGTGTTGGTGCTGTGGGATTGGTTGCTTTCATAAACACTTCAATCATTTTTATCACACACATGGAAGCTTGTTGACAAAAAACTAATTTTTGGCAATGCTACTAGACAAAAATTCATTTTTTTAATACTATTATCTCGTGTCCTTTTTAAAAGAAATTGTTGATTTTTTTAGAATTATTGAATAACTGATTTATCTGATTTATATTATGGACTCGTTTGCCTTAATTATAAGAAAATTTCAACTTTTTAGATTCATTGGATAACTAATGTATCTGACCATAATTATAGACCAGATACTTTAGTTATGTAATGAATCTAGAAGTGAAAATTTGTTTATAATTAAGGTCGAAAGGAGTACTATATACATCAATTATTCAAAATAATCTAAAAAATGAATTGTTTTTACAAAAAAGACCGAAGAGAGTATATTATATTACAGGTACAAAAAAATTTCGGGTATTCAAAGGTTAGTTGTCAATTTTTTCATACACAGAATTAGTGTTCATTGTCAATTTTTTTCATACGCATGATTAAAATTGAATCACTAACTACATATTTAACGGACTAAATCTCTTGTTGATTAGAGCATACGAAGGATACCTTCAAAGAAATTTGTGAATTAGACTCTCACAAATGAAACCATGATTCCAAGTCTAATTCAATCCCTGCACAATTGCTTGTTGGCCATTTCTAACATGCACAACCACATTAAGTGGTGCATGGTGCACAAGTTCATAATATCGCTATAACGAATACGAAGCCTTGTTTGCGGCTCTACATTGATATTAGTAGTTACTAGTTAACTCGTGTCAATGCTTTTTTTTTCCTAATATTGTTTATACACATTTAATCAACTATGTAAAATTAATAAAAAAAAAATTGAAAAATAATACAACTTCTGATCATAAAAATGACAAATCAATTTCTAGAGATGTGCATTTAATGTTACATGTTTACAAATACAACATATAGTTGATGTTTTCAAATTATCAACTAGTTGATAAAAATTGTAATAACAATGATAATATCATAAACCGTGTTTCTGGAAATTAATCATACAATATTTACAAATGAAACATACAATAAAAGTCAGAAAACTACCCAGCAAGTTCACTTATTGGAGGCCGGTCCATGACATCAGAAGCAGCTCTTGCATTCCGCTTCAACAATGGATCAATATCCGGCAATTTAGGAATCTGAACTAATAGATCAATGGTCCGACGAAGAAGACGAGCAAGATCACCGTCATCCATTGCACATTCCATCATTATTTCTTTCCATGTCAACCCAGAAGCCCAGGCTTCAACCATACCACAAAACTGGCTATCCAAACAGCAAGAAATTGTTACTCCATGTTTCTCCTGAACTGCCAATAGGGCACTTCTTTGGTCATCCAATAACTCGATGACATTGACTACAGTTGAAGAAGGCTCATAAATGTAATTGTTTTTATTTGATGGTCTGACTTTTATACCCTCAGATACCAAACCTGCACACACTGCAGCAAGTTGTGCAGGTTTTAGTTCTAGTAAAATTTTGCTACGAAGAACCATTGCAAGCCAAAGCTCATTTTCTCCACGAATTGCTGAAGCAGTTTCCCCTAACGGAAATATGACATGTGTGTTAATATCTAATGCTCTGGTCTCACGTATTACATTGCTAACGTTCATAAACTCCTTCCAACCTGAGGGTTCAATTTGTTCTATCCGATCAGTCAAACGTTTGGATCTAGTCTTCATTCTCTTGATTTTCTCCTCGGTGAACTTGACTGCGTCTAGGATTTTATTATATTCTCTATAGCCTTCAGTACGAGAGATATTTTTTTTCAAACGTGCGACTTTTTTTCTTTGCTCCCTGTATTGTTCCGATGCGTCTCTGTATGCTTGAGATTTCAGTAGTACCTCATCATTTTCAGAGAAGCTACTCAAAACAGGAACGTTCAAGCTCCACGACCATGTCTCCAGAGCTCCGTCCGTGAACCATAAACCACCGTGTTCAGACTGAGCAAGGTTATCCCACTTCATGTCCTCCTTATCAAGGAGACCACTCATAATTTCTCGAGGTCGCGTATCTCCTTGAACTAAAGGAACATCAGGAAGGCCTGTCTCATATACTGTTTTGATCCACTTTTCTGTAAATAGATACCAAGAGTTATCGGAGCCAAGAGCTACATGATAAGATGGTAAAGGATCTAGATTCAATTCAGAATCTGCATCTGCTGAATTTAATGCAAAAGAATCAACAGAACTGATCATGTTTTTGAGTTTTGAAGCACCGAGGGAGTTGACCTTCCCCAAAAACACAGCAGGAATTGAATGTTGAACTCCTCCAGAATCTCTATACTGCAAGCACAAAAATGGTAAATGTTCATTTTCGGACTCTTCCAAAAACGGTTTCAAGGCAGATATTCTCTCTGCTTCCTTCTGTTTTCGCAATTCAGCCCGAACACGTTTCGCTGCCCTTAAATCTTCCTGTAATTCTGCAATTTCCTTGTATTGTCGCTGTGGTAAAGCCTTCCTACTTTTTCTATCTATGGCTTCATCAGTGATTTCTGACCTCAACAACTGAATTTCTTTTTCAATTCTATTAACTTCCTCTTTAGCAGCTAGCATAACACTGCCACTAACATAATTTCCAAAACTTTGCTCAATTAACTTCCTAGCTTCATCCAAAGTTTTCCCTGAGGAAGGTTTCATTTCATCTGATGTGTTTGACCTACGGATGGCTTTCCCACCACCAAGAAGATTCAAAACCATTCCATATGAAGCAGTAAACTGCGACACCAGAGGCTCAAGTCCAGAAAAAAGTACCTTGCAGCACTCTTCAGCGCCTTCATTAGGAGTTTGGACGAGGACTACATGACCACTTTCATCAATGCCTCTACGTCCAGCACGCCCAGCCATCTGAAGCAGTTCATTTGAGGTCAATAGGGTGCGCCCGCTATCACTTCTTTTGCTGAGGGATGAAATAACAGCTGTTCTAGCAGGCATATTGATTCCAGCAGCAAGGGTTTCAGTAGCAAAAACAACCTTGACAAGTCCTCTTTGAAACAATTCTTCTATGAAAGCCTTCCACAAAGGTAGACATCCAGCATGATGTGCAGCAACCCCTTGCAGAAGTCCTTTCACAGCAGTTTCTCGGACAGCATCAGGATACTTAATGCGGAACTTCTTCAAGGCTAGTTGAACCTCACTTGCTTCACACTCGTCTAAAAGTTTGCAATTTTCAACATATTGCACAGCTGCATCGCAACCTTTCCTGCTAAAAATAAACCAAACAGCTGGAAGCATATCCCTAGACTGAAGGTGCCATAACGTATCGATTATTTGAGGAACCTGAAAAAATTAAATATTATACACATCATCAGGTATACTCATTACTAAAAATACAGGGCAGAAGAGTCATATTTTTACTAAAAACCCAAACTACATATTTTAATACCCATGGTGACTATCGGACATATAAAAGTCACCACGGTATCCCATTTTCAAAAGATTGTGAAGTGATATGAAACCAATTGCTACTATGAACATCATAAAGTACGAAAACAAATGAGAAAATTGATTCAGAGGCCCAACTTGTGATCGACGAATTGCATTTATATCATTCTTTGAAAGAGAACGTTCTTCCAACATGCTATCATCACCATCATAGCTTGTGCGAGTTCCACGTCTCCTGGAATTCCTTTTTCTAGGCGAATCATCCTTGTAAGGTATTGCAGCTTGAAGTTGTAAATATTTGAGTGACAGCTTCCTGCAGTAAACAAAGAAGACTAAAATAATTTATCACTGGTATCTAGTTCTTTAAAGTTGTTAAATAAAAAAAATCATAGTATATTACTATGTATGGCATCAAGATTTTTTTTTTTGAGAAAAAAAACACACTTAATACTTATAAATTCACTACAACTAACCTATTCATTATTCCATCGATTTTCTTGCAGTTATCATTATAATTAGTATCCTCATGTTAAGTAATGCAAAAGAGTAAATAACAATCATAATCAATATCATCACTAAAGACAACAATTACGCCGCCAAAGTTGTTGATGCTACTGTAGCCTTCGCCACCCTAGCCATCAAGTACATTATTTGTACACCCATCACTATGACAGCTACACAACATTTCTATGCAGTTCAGTCCAGCCAAACCCACACTAATCGGAATCGGAGCCCTCTTAAGTTTTAACATTCTTAATTGTCAGGAGTCCTAACAAAGGTAAACATCACCCTGTCTGTTGACTTTTAATGTTACTGTGATCCAGTAAATGCTGGAAACTGGGATTACAAAGAATAGTACCCAATTTGAACAACTTTTCATATATTATAAAATCAAATAAATCTATGAACTTCAATTCTATAGATCTCTGAGTTATATATATCAAGTTTTATTACATACCCAGCTATTTTCAGACCTAAAATTCAATATAAAGAACTATAAAAAAAATCCACCAAATAAAGATACTATCAAACTAGTGCTACTCAACAAAACAACCATAACGAACCCTACCAAATCCATACATAAATGACAGAAAATATATCAGTGAACTGCAAATACCAAACAAGTATGAATATTAGCAATATTCAATTTTTATTAAATGAAAATGGGTGCAAAGTGAAAAAAAAATAGTATAACTCTTTACAATTAAACAATGTTTCTATTAATATAGAATACATGTAACAATTAACTAAACTGAATAAATACAGCTAGGATCCAAGATATCACCTGTTCATCTGTGTGCCCTTATCATCAAGAAGTGGTAATAGGAAATTCTTCAAAGAGAAATGCCAATTCAGAGGAACTGGACGCTTCAACGATGTTACCAACTCTGTTCCACCATGAATCTGAAAGCCAAAAACATTTTGCAGAGTTAACACAAAGAATTTAGCCTAGATAGGCAACCAAATTAAATGAAAGGACAGTGTTTAATTTGCTACTTGAATGTTTCACTATGAATCAGAAACACTAGAAATATTTTGCAGTTACAGAGAATTTAGCCTAGAAAGACAACCAAACAAAATGAAAGAAGACAGATTTAATGTACTAATTATATTTTGTTTTTTTTTGAAGAAGCCAAAATGATATATATTAACACTAACAGCCTCCCCAGCACAAGGCGTACCAAGGTAGACTATAAAAATACAAGAGAGTTAGAGAGATACAATCAAAGTAAAATCATACAAGGCTCAAACACAACAATGGACTAGACCACCAGCTATGGTAGTTTAAAGCTAACGTGATGTTCGTCGTCTTCAACCACCTGAAAGAGAAAAGCTTGATCTTGTCCAATAAAATATGAGGTGTGCCCGTTGAGCCTAATTATATTTTGTTTACGGGCACAATTCCATCAGTCAATTTAATGAAGATGGAATAATAATGAACTTCAATATGTTTTGTTAACTTATATCACATAAAAATACAACCAGCATTAGCGAAGTTCATTTATCAAGGTAATTTTACATAAAATAAAGTAGGGTTAAATAAGTTTTTCGCCCCTAACAATATAGCGATTTTTGGTTTTAGTCCCTAAAAATAAAAATGAGATGTTTTCGTCCTCTCAAAGTTTTCTGTTTTGTTTTTGGTCTCTAATTGACATATTTTGGACATTTTTTGAATATAAAATGGACATACAGATGTTTAACATAATAGATGGACATAACATGAACACATCTTGACCATAAAATGATCATAATCTTGACATTAACATGAACATAAGTTGGTCATTAGGGACCCAAAACAAAATGAAAATTTTTGGGAGGACAAAAACATCCCGTTTTTATTTTTAGGGACTAAAAACTTATTTAACTCAATAAAGTAATGCAATCTAGTTCTTTCTCTGCAACTATATTCTGCACAATTTTATGAAGAATAAAATCTGACTACCAAGCATCGCATAAATTTGAGTAGCCAGAATCATGTACTTGAACAATAGGAATGTTTCAAATCCCAAATTGTCCATAAGTAAATCAAGATGATCAAATTTTTAATGCTCCTTAAAAACAGCCTGAAGTTTGGTAAAATTTCAAATAAATTATCTATGACTTGAAGTCTTTCGATGTTTCCAACTAGAGTCGTGAAAATACTTCATGGCATAAAACAGGAAATTATAAAGCCACCCGTTCTGACATTCATGACTCCCGGAATTAAGTGCTTGATGATACTTAACAAATTCTGCAACTGTAATAGACATCACCAGCACAATATGAATACCTGACCAATCCAACCAGCCAACTCATCTGGATTTGCAACGGTTGCAGAGAGACAAATAAGTTGAACTTTTTTTGGGCAATAAATAACCTACAACAATAGAAAACATATGCATAAAAAATTAAGAGAAATCGAGCAAGCTAAGTCATGTGTAAAGACAGTAAAACGCATGAAAGACATTAAATCATGCTTACAACTTCTTCCCAAACTGTACCGCGAGATATGTCACTAAGGTAATGAACTTCATCCAAAACAATGACATCAACATTGACAAGTCCACTTCCATAAGAAACATTACCAACACTGCATGAAAATTGCAGCGACAAAATGATGACCAAGAAAAGAAATAGAAGAGATAGGAATTAATAATATATACTTGATAAAAATAAAACTTCAAGGTGAGAGCAATGATGATGTTGCCATAATCAAATTACAAAAGAGTGAAAAACAAGGTCAAAAGAAAAATGATCTGAACTGGCAAGTCCACCTTCTTGACCTCTTATCCATTGGAACTATGAAGCCGACATACTTAATACACATAGATACAATACAACAGAAACACAAGGATACAGCAATTACTTAAATGCAAAAGATGTAATACATCTTATATATGTTAACAGAAATTATACAATTTACATAAATGCATAATGTTTATATTTATAATATACTCTTCCTATTTTTCTATTATCCATATTAAAATATACCCTTGTAAACATGTCGCATGTATTTTTCTTCCCTAAGCAATTTCAAAATGACACAAACAACATCAGTCCAATTTATGATTCTTGACCATCCAAAAAAGTATAGCTCGTAAGTCTAGTACACCAATTCCAGAATTCTTTTCATCATCAAGTGGATCATGTATATCTCCACTAATGTCACAACCAATTCTCTCTTCTCTTATATTATCATACGATGAATAAAGAAAGGGTCATGGTAACAAGTTCCCTAATGTTAAGGAACCTAAACGAGAAAATTTTATGTTGAAAAAGCACTTTTTATACTTTTTAAGAGTTGACTACACACATTCCAACAAAATATTACTACATTTTATTCCCAGATGATGAAGAAAATGCTCTCCAGTTTTGCGCTCAACATGATGAAGAACAAGATTGCACAAAACTTCAAATATATTTTCAGAGTTGTATCCCAAAGTATTAACACCATACTACAAATGTATCTGTCAAAAACTTCCATCAAAAAATTAAAAGAATTGGAGAATACTCCTTGGATATATATCTTGAATTATCGTACATATATCACGATCAGTATCAGATAGGGTATAGTGTCAATACTTTAGTAATTTCAGAGTATAGGAGTTTCATTACAGTGGATTCAACAATTCAGAGCTATTAATTGGAAAGAAAAGCATAAACATAAAGCCATAAGCAGATAACCCACATTTTAACAGCACAGTAACAAAAAACCAAATTGCTTGTGTTAGATAATAGATCCAAATTTTTAACATAACGCACCTCTGATACAACATGTTGCGTAATATCTCCGTGGTCATAATCAAAACCTGAGCATCCTTGTTGACAGAAGAATCACCCGTAAGAAGGCCAACATTATTGTCACCAAAGGTCTCCCTGAAAATCCACAAGACACAACCAACAATTCAACTTCCAACTAACATACAATAGCAAAACCACAAACAAATAAAGCAACTGTAGATTCTAACGGACTGTTTATTTCCATGTCTCATGTTTCGATTTCTTTTTTAGTAATTCAAGCGGCACTACCATTTTTACGACTGTCTTTGTCGAGATTCGAACTCAACACCTTGAGGCTACAAGACTAAGCTCTTATCACTGAGCTAGCACCTCTAGTGTATGTTTACATTTTCAATTGAACTGATAAACATAAAGAGAATATAGATTCAATATTTTCTTTTACAATATTTTCGAAAATGTTCATAACATGCATGATATTTGATATGTGCACAAAATCTCATTCAATTGTTCCTTACATACCGAAATTCGCGAAACTTCTGATTAGACAAAGCTTTGAGAGGAGTCGTGTAGAATAAACGCCGTCCCCTAGCCACCGTAGCAACAGCTGCAGCCTCCGCAATCAATGTCTTTCCACTACTCGTCGGAGCAGAAACCACCACCGACGAACCTCTCAGAAAAGCTTCAATCGCTTGCCGCTACCAAAAAACAAAAAATCCAAAACACACTCAAATCAAAATCAACAACACTGAAAAACGAAAACGCATTCACAATTTCAAATCAGAAACTCAATACTCAAACTCTCCAAACAAAAACGAAAATGAAGAGAAAGAAAACACCGAACCTGAAACTTATCGATTCGGAAATCATAAACAGAAGCAAGTTCATCAACATCAATAATTCCAACACCAAACTCTTTAACTTCATTACAAAGCTTCTCAACTCTTTGCCATTTGAATCCATCATCGTAACGAGAAAATTCATCGACATTAACCACTTCATCTTCATCCGAAGCTTCACCGGACACAACATCTTCGTATTCATCAGCTGCAATATCTTCATCATCATCATCTTCATCTTCATCATCTTCGTCTTCTTCTTCTTCGTCTTCGTCTTCGTCGGGATGGCGAGAGAGGGAAGAGTTTGGTTTGATGGAAATGGCGGTGCGGAGAGGTGAGGTTGGGGAGTTGAAGGAGAAAGAGAGAGGATAACGGAGGAAAGAGAATGAGAAAGTAGTTGGGAGGAGAGAGAAAGAATGGTGGTGGCGAGGTTGGAGTGATGAGAGGATAAGTTGAGTGTTGGTGGTGGCCATGGCGGGATATGGCGAGGTTTTGTTTTAGATGATGCCATGCCACTTTTCTTTTATTTAAAGATATTTTGTTAATTAAGTGGATTAATCCAAAAAGAGTTCTATAACCATACTCAAAAGAGTTCTATAACCATACTCAAAAGAGTTTTCTTTTTATAGCCCTCTCGGGTATTCTTTAAGCCCTTAAATTTTAAGTTTTTTTTTATAGAATTTTTATAAAAATACGTAAAGTCAACTTATTGAAAATCAGAGTGTTTAATTTTTTGAATAAAAAATTTATTTTAATGGAATACTTAAAGAGTGTCCCGGGGGCACTCGTTAACAAGACCCTTTTATAATAATAACATTATAGTTCAGTCTAGAGAAAAAAAATTATATTGTGTACTGATTTAAATATTTCAAATCAACTTCCATTCTCAAACTCAATTTTTTGTCGTCGTGGCATTATTGAGAAATCTACATCTTCACATATACGAAAATTTTGTGAAGATATTGGTTTCCCAATAAGCCATTAATAGTTTAGGAGAATCAACTCTAGGAACTAGAACAAGGAGAGTGTTTGTCTATCCAGAAGGGATTGAAATAACATGTATTAATAGCTTGGCTGATAAGAGAGTATCTTTGCATGCTAGCGTTACTGTATTGTCTATCCAGAATTCTAGGAGGGATATGGATTGGGTGCAGTCGGTAGATCACAGCCGTGCGATTTGTAATCAGACGGTTCAGAGTTAAAGTTAAAATATTTATATCTTATAAAACTAAAACTGCACTAAGATCTGAGCCGTCCGATTTTCATCAAACGGTTCAGAGCAGCTGACTGCTCTGAATCTAGTTCCCTCTAGGAGTGAGGTTATCTTTGCAAGGAGAATGTATGTTTCTGTCGAATTCTTGATTGAAAAGGTGAAATTCTCATCTTAGAAGTGGTATATGGCTAAAAATTCTGGTAATATATATTCGTTCAATGTGTGTGAGGTGCAACCTATTCTATGCCGAAACTAGTAGTTGTTGGTGGGCTGCTAGTCCTGAATCTCAATGCCCCTTCTGAGCTTCTCGTCTCTGAATCAGTTGTTCTGGTTTTGTTCTGGTTTAGTGGAGTGCTGCTCACAATTGGATGGTGGGAGTTTGTTTTTGTTTGAGGTGTACTTCCAACCTTTTTGTTGTTCCTTTCTTTTTTCTTTTGTTTGCACCGAGTATATATATATATATATATATATATATATATATATATATGTATATATATATATGCCATTAAAAAATAAAAATTGAGACACTATCAAGTATATATACAACGTCAAATGCAGTCATTTACAAGTCATTTCACGTTCACGGAACAATATTACAAGTTGTGCTAGGTAAATAGTTTTTTGAGATATTTAATTCAAATACAAGAAAAAAAAAGAAATTAGGTAGTAGGATCAAAGTGGTAATTGTGGTTTTCCTATTTTTTTTCATCATAACCCTCAATTTTAAAAAAAGTCTAATTATGAATAATTTTGAGAAAACAGTAATTAATATTTCTTCAACATTTAAAAACGACAATTAAAAAAAAACTATAAACTTTTTAAAACATTTAAAAAAGAATCGAGGAAATAATAATATAGTATTAGCTTTGTCAGACTTATTTTTATCTCCTTAAAAAAAAGGTTAGGCCGAACAATATTTTCAAAAACATTTTAATGAAAGGATATACCTTTGATATATAAAAACCCAGGTATTAAGAACTTCCCAAAATATAGTTGAGAAATTTTTCAAATCAAGTAGGAGACCTTTGATATTTTTATAGTACCTTCTAATGCCCAAGTAAATTGGGTCAACCATAGCCTATCACGATTCAACTGCCTTAAACAGCTCGAACCGTGGTTACCCTATAATCAAAACACCTACCCTATAATCGAAACACCTTCCAGAAATTGATCGGCAGTTACAGTCCAAAATTGCAGGATTCACAGAATGCTCTTGGCATTTGAAATTGGAGGCCAATTGCAGCCACCAAATGTTCCATAAAAAATAGTCTCAATATCATTGAAGTAAAAGGTAATGTGATATGATAAACTTGAAAACAAAATTATGGATGAATGGAATAAAATATCCTATAGTCACATAACAAATTACACCTATTCACATTCACATTATTGTGAGTCATCACCAGTGTATAATCTCTATTCCTCTTCTCGCAGCACCATGCTTCCCCCCTTCTGTAAACTTTATTAGTTTAACTATAATAAAATATGGTGAATTATCATACATACATACATCCTTCTATCAACTTCTAGGATACAATGTCTTTTACATCTAGCCCTCTGCCAACAGAACTTGAAAAGTACTCCTGAAAGGGACGGACAGCCAAACAATAATAGTTGATTAGGCTAATTGTTCGTTAAAAAAATTCACATTCAATTGAACAAACCAAAGGACAAAAACTTTTAGTCTGTTTGGGAGTTTAGAAGGCGAGGGAAAAGTTTTGAAAAAAAGGAGGGAGGAAGCGGAAAGAAATCAAGAATGGAGGGCTTTGGCAAGTTTATTTTTCTTCATTAAGCAAAATTAAAATAAACAATATAAAATACTTACCCAGCTCTGAATGTACACTGTCATGTCAAGGACAACAATTTGCGGAACCTTGCTACTCTTTTGGAACGAATGTTTGAAGACTTCTCTTGTTCATGGCACGAACTCTTCAGATGCAAAGCTTTTCTTCTGCTTCTAGTCCGAAACAAGAAGTCTTCTGTATCTAAAACGTACGACACCTAACAAGAAGTAACAGGTGTCAAGAAGAAAATAGAAGGGCAATTCAGAAACACAATCCAACACAGTAAGTCATCATAATACTCTAATCCAGTCCAGGTATCAGCAACATGGACAAAATCACAACATTGGGTTTGTATATGAAGAACGACAGAGAAAATATGTATGGTAGTAAATCATATGACGTGTAATACCTTAGAAGAATCGCAAGCTATCTTACACTCGAGACCATTAATAACTTGTAGTCCTTCCATAACCTCACATGAAAATTCATCACTACAGGAATATCCCCGTTTGTTCCTGCAAAAATAAATAAATTTATTAAAGTATTACCTACAAATTGTAGTATGCAATGGCGCTAACATTTCTTCTGACTAATCAAATACCTTTTCAAGAAAATCCCTGAGTAGTTCTCATCGGGGACAATAATGAGGAAATCATTGTTCAGATAGGCTGAAAATTCCGGGTCCATTGACACAGCAGTCACTTCATGCTTATCATTTCCACAATCCATGAGTTGAATAGAGAGTGTCTTTGGTTTTGGTGACTGCAATGAAATAAACCATGTTACAGAACATATAACACCACTTGCTCAATTCCGGAGCAGATTTAAATAGGCAAGAAAGTAAAACTTGAAAGAAAAAAAAAACTTACATATTCAATGCGATATATGTTCTCATCGTGAAGAAGAATACGAGCATTTTCGTGATAAACTATATCGACAAACTTTTCATGTTTTCTTGATTTCTCATATGCATATAGTTGAAGAAGCTTATTATCCATCTCATCACTCGCAATAGCTTGAAGCTGAAATAGGAGTACGTAATTTAAGTGTCAGAAAGAATGAATGGTACCAAAGTTATAGAACGAGGAATTTTTGGCTTTATGCATTTAACCTGTTTAACAAGTTTATATATCAGTTTGTCCAACGTGAATAAGAGATATGATTGAGTTCCAATAATAGCTCGACAATCATCCTCAAATTTGGTATTATCAGAAGAACCATCCAGCAAACTGTAAAGGGAATTCATGAACCTGTAGTATAAAGGAGACACTTAGTCTTGAATAGATATTTAAGCTTATCTTCAAATTTTCAATAGAATGCAACATTTCCAAGGCATATACCTGTCGTATTGATCAGTAGAGTTTGTATCATTTGAAGCCCTCCATTTCCTTTCAGTGGATGTTGAGTTAGCCTTTGCTGAATGTATCCTCTCATACAATGTCTGTCAGATTAGCAAAGGAAATTTTATACAGTGAATATATAATAAGTAATAAAATCTAAAATAATAATACTTTTTTAACAACGCAGTTATTTATACACCCCCAAAACATTGATACACTGCCAATTCCAGATTTGCATAACTGGCATAAAAAGTCCAACTCCCTCAAATAACAAATTCTACAAAATACCCCCATCTCCTAACAGAAAGCTTGCCAGAGTTAAAACAATTATTGCATATCCAAAACACTACATCTTTAACAATATCAGATCATCCTCATCTTTAGTTGCCTTTCTGCCTCGCCCATCGGAGCAGCTGCAGCTTGGTCTCTCAATCATATTTCTCAATCATCCTTGGATGTGAATCTGTTAGGACTTAAGCTCACGAGGAGAGCCCAAACCAAAAGAGTAGTCCATTAGGTGGGAGAGCCACATACATGGGCTTAACTATCACATTGAACAATTTATCTAACTAAAAGTGGGACTCCTAACAGAATCATCCCACCATTCTGGCCTCAAGCCATATAACCAATCTCCCATTCCACCTCCCCAATGTAACTAGAAAATAAGTCCTAACTGATAGCAACGACACATATTCCTGGCCACCTACTCCCACCCTTCATCATCACAACTTTACCTAATGACCATCCAAATTTAAATCTCCGCTCAAAACCCCTTTGTCCTCAATCCATCTTACTCATGGCCACAGAATCATTTCATTCATTTCCCTGAAGTAATTGTATCTCAATTAAGAAAATCAATTTTCCTAAGTTAGCATCAGTTTCATCCACAATTGGTTCAGAATCATTGTTTTCATTGATTTAATCATATAGATATATTGAATAAAGTATGGCCCTACCAAAAAATACACAATAAGGAATCATCTGGTTGGGTTGACTCAATTGGTAACAGATACCCAGACAATTAGCAGAAGGATTTTGAGAGAGAAATAAAACAGGTTACAGGGTAATTTAGACATTATACTTTTAACAAATATTTTTCTAACTTCTGTTTAATTTATTGAAAATAGAATAACAGAAATTAATAATGCTGAATGAAAATTTAACTGTTCTGTTTGTTTAAATTGAAACTACAGAGAAAACCATTTTACGTTTTGAATACCAGAAGGATGAAATATATTTAGTACCTGATGAAGTCTAATCAGGACATAAAAGGAGTCATTTCCATAAAAAACAGGAGAATTCCTGTCTTTAACATGGAACACTGGGGGAACATGCTTTGCCAATGGCTTCACGTTTAGAAGAAAGCGTTCAGAAAATGGCAATGGCGTTCCATCTCCTTCAATGTCATGCGCATCAGCCATTCCTTCAGCTTCACCTTCACTTTCAGCCTTATCATCATGTTCTCCATCCTCATGCTCTTCTTGAGAACCCTCCTCTCCATCAGCAGATTCGCTTCCAGAAACATCAACATTTTCAGAAGCATTTTCACTGTCCTCTGATGACCTCTGAGGACTTTCTTCCCCTTCATCATCAGCATCCGCATAATTCTCTCTCCTGGCTTCTTCCCCTTCAAATTCTCCAATTGGAGACAACTCACCCTCTTCTCTTTCGCTTTTGAACTGTCGATTTGATTCCTCTAGGTCTCTGGAAACTTCAGTGCCTCCAGCGATGGCCCCATTTGTGGATGTACCTGGTCTTGCAGAATCACCACCCTAAGCCATGATAAAGAAATAAACATTCAGTACATTACTTGTAGTGATGCCTGGTCTAAACAAAAATCAGTACATTACTCGTTGTGATGCCAGAGAAAGACAATTACAAAGAACTTCACAAGTGATAGTGCCACAAAACAGTTAAAAACGAAATGATGCTATCAATGCTCTGATTTGACAAGCCAACAACTTATGACAATAGAATGATAATTACCAAGAACTTCACAAGTGTGGAGATCACTTAGTCCCATAAACACAATTACCAAGGAAAATGAAGCTACAGATACATTTATTTGACAAGCTAACAACTTATGGCTTAGCATCTAAGCCTTGGTAATTAAGATATGAGGAATAGTTTCATTGTAGAAAGATCATACATTAACCGTACGCACGCTACAAGTTGGCATCAGTCATGCTATATATAACACTTGACTAAATTCATGTAGATTAAACATCACAGAGAAATGAAAATCGGGTTTTTAACACTATCTCCAGAATTCGTCAACTGACAGCTGATGGCAAAAGCAAAAGTGTCAATTGTAGAATGCTAACAAGAAAGAAAAGATAGCCTCGTCTATAAAAGGCCACTACATTCCCTTTTATATCCACATCCAAATGATATATCATATATGTTTCCATTTAATCCATTATTCTATCACATGCTGTCATTTTATTTAAAACTAGAAGTAGGCATAATAAATGACATCAGTAAACCAAAATTGGATTAGTTAAGGTGTTTTCTCTCGCAGCTCAATTATTTAACCATTTTTACATGAAGGAAGCATCAACTCGTTCAAAGACAGCAAAGATCTTCATTCTGATAATAAACAAAATTTATCACTAAAATGCATCTGGAAAAATTTATCCCTATGATGCATCTGGAACAAGTGCACTTTAACTTGAGCCTGACAAAACTGCACCAAGAGTTATGACGTACCTCTGATGAAGGTAATTCAAGTCCTCCCACGACAGATACATTACCATTTCTAGATGGAGTAGCAGCAAGTCCTTGAAGAAAAAAAGATGTATCTCAGTTCCATTTACTTATCAGAAGAAAGTAACATATGAAGATGAAAGGAGAAAATAATTATAAGGTATTTTTTTTAGATAAATGGTATAGGGGAAGCATCATCAATAAGTATCATTATTCTTGAAGCAAATTCCTTACCTGATGCATTATCTATCTTTGTACTTCCATTACTCAGCTCCACTCCAGATGCTGGTGCAACATTAGCATTCACTAACCGCTCACCAGAGAGATCTTGCATATTGACTCCTGATAGCTCAGTAGGCGTGAATGCTATAATATCCGGGTTACCGTGTTGTGGATTACTGCCGCAAGTTTCACTTTTACGCACAGTACAATCTGAATCAAGGCATTTATCTTCTCTAATCCCAGTATCACCATTTGATTCCCATGCTTTGCTAGAAGTTGACTGATCTAATGGCACACACTCGTCACCATTTCTAGAAGTATTTATATGCTTTGGGTTCACTATGGTAGCGCCAACCCCAGGACTACCATCACTTTCAGCAACATTTCTCCCAGAATTATTCTTAGCCACAACAACATCTTCAGTATCTTCAGCACCCTGGGGCCGACAAGGAACACAAAACATGGATTCTAAAAATGTTGTCCAAACCTTCATAACTTTATCCAACTGTTCAGTTGTGCAAACTTCTCCACACGAATATTTTATAAGCTGATACAAATCTTCATGAATGTGTGGATCAAGATACTCAAACTCCAGGTTTGGAAAAATAGGCCGTCTATTTCCAGCAGCATTTGCAAGAAGAACATCGTCTTCTTTGAGTTTCTTCTCATTGATTTCTTTGATTTCGGCCAGTAAGGCTGTAAATTGTTTCACAGAAGAAAAGAGTCACTAAAAAGGAATAAACAATTGTGTCATGATCACCACATAATATATTAAAGTTGCATTCCACCCAAAGAATGGCATACCACTTATGCGGTAGAGTCTAGACTCTGGAGAAACCATGTTTTGTTGAGACCAAAATAAATAAGTGAACAAAATCAAGCAGAAAGACAGTTCATGAAGAAAAGAACATATTTATATGTTCATATTTTTATTTCGAACAAACCAAATAAAGGTAAGAAAAAACACAAATGTAAAAGTAAAGAGAAGACATCACTCATAGGAAATTTAAAGATGGGTTAACAAAGAAATACACATTTTGGATTTTTGGTATATTAATGGAGACGATGATATTTCACATGATTAAATTTTTGCAGCTTTAACATATACTCAGATTCATTCACACATTAAAAGCCTCAGGAATTCCATGTTAATAAATAAAGTGAAAAGTTATCTATTACCTTTGGTGCTCAAACTTTTTGTGTCCTGCTGCTTAAAGTAGAAGCTACGATGATCAAGAGATTTGTGATAATTCTTGGAATATATTTCAGCCCATACTTTACTGAAATCAGCACGACATCTTTCCCACTCTTCTTGTTTCTGCTTCAAGCGTGTTAATATCACTGGCAAAGCTAGGGATGCATTCTTCTTTAGCACTTCCAAGGCATCAAGACCATGGTCACCATATATTCGTTCAATACACCTGAAATTTAGAGCTAAAAAAACAGAGAAAACCGTGTCAGACTATTGAAAAGTTCAAGAATCACCTTATACTGCATATCAATTGCATACCTGTTAAGTGCTCCTCAATACGAATTGGGCTGTCTCTTCTAATTAGATTATTGTTGACCTTTTCTAACAGCTCTTCTACTCGTTTAGTTGTCACGTTTACAGATTCTAACAACATATCAAGTTCAAACCTGCCAGCACAGATTAACATAGCATCAGCAGGAGCGAGAGATAGACAACTTATGGAAATGAAAACTATTAATCATCCCAGTGATGTCAAAAAAATAAAAAACAGAACAATTTTGCAACCATGACTATAATGGAAACAATAAAAGATAAATCCATTGTTGTCATGATCACAATCATACTAATAGGATTGTTCAATCCTAAGATTTTCACCAGGCTATTTGTGCTAGATCAGTGCCTGGATCACATGTGTGAGTTCATGGTGGGTTCACCGATCATCATCAGAAAATCGGTGAGATAGTCAACCTTTAGGGATCACTGACAAAAGAAATACCAGGATGGATTCTGCAATGCGAATAGGAAAAAGCCCTATTCCTCCTAAATTCATGACCTGTTCAACAAAAACCCTCACCAGTACAGCTTCTTAGATGCTGCCTCTATTTCTTTGCCATATCCCTCTCTCAACCGCGCTTCCTCCATCCCTTCTCTCTTTCAATTTTCTACCTCCTTCTCTTCACCTCCAAGAAGAGTAATTGTGCTCCCCCCTTCTTCTCCTTATGGGTTTCCCCCTTTCCCTTAATTTTTTTCTTGCCTAACCTCGTCCGTGTCTTTTGTGTACGTGTGGTCAGCTTCCTATGGGAGAATATTATTTTATTCTTTTACTTCTAATTATTTTAAAAAATAAAATAAATTACTTCTAATTATTTTTTTTAAAAAAACTATTAGCAATATTTTACAACCATCCCCTAGGGGGATTCGAACTCAGCACCTTAAGGTTATTATATTTTATAGTATTTTCAATAAAATTATACTTTTTATAAAAGGTAAAGTTTAACTGTCCTAATATATATTCTTTTTTGGTACATACATTCCTAATATAGTTGGTCAAAAAGAATTCACTAATATTAAAATTCAAATGCTTTTTTAGGTATTAAATATTTATGTAAATGTAAAAGTTCTGAGAATGAAAAAATATTAGCTTAGTAAGCTAATTTACTTGGTCCAAAAAATTTATGTTGCATGGATACAAGGAATGGGATTAGATTTTAAAGGAAAGGACGTGACCAAATTGATTTAAGACTTATATTTTAGAGGAAAGTGAACTTAAATTACCTGCATAAAAGACTACAGTTGGTACTGAATTTCCCGATTAGTAAAACTTAGTCACTTGACTTTATAATAATCTTTGTAGAAAAGAAATAATTTGAATACACTATTACAGAGATTGTCTAAATAAAATACAATTTTCACTAATTTACTACATCAAAAATCATTATAGAATAAGGAAATATATACAGGGAAATTAAGAAGAATAGGAAGGGAACTTCTTTTTACTACTCAAAAAACTACTTTAGGCATATGTGTCCAGTAAAACAGTCACTTGACTCTACTATCTTTAGAAAATAAATTTGATTATAGATATTATGTAACTACTGCATGAAATTTTCCCTAATTTACTACATTAAAAATCATTCTAGATTCAGGAAATATATACAGGGAAATTAATAAAGTGGATATCTACATTGCAGAAAAATACAGATGAATACTTGAATAGAGAAAATATGGAAAGAATCCACAACGTAATAGAGAAAGTACTAACATTATCAAGAAAAAGAAGGGAAATACCTACTTTTTGCTACTTAAAACTACTTTAGGTATGTGCCCAGTACGTACCACAAATACCTGAAGTGTATCAGGTGTGTGCAATAGAGAAAGTACTAACATTATCAAGAAAAGGAAGGGAAATACCTACTTCTTGCTACTTAAAACAACTTTAGGTATGTGCCCAGTACGTACCACAAATACCTGAAATGTATCAGGTGTGGGTACGTACATAGTAAACTTTAATTTTAGAGTCCCCATGCTTCATAGTCCAAAAATCATATTTTAAAATTTGAAAAGTGTTATATAATTAGTAATAAATAAAATTTTACTATGATCTTGTGTTCACTTATGATTATGAATTTTCAATTTTAGTTTTTTATTAGTAACAAGTTTAGTTTAATGGTCTGATTTAGACGTTATGAACCTTACATATATTTTTTTATGCATTTTAGGTAGAATTGTACCATCCGTCGTACAATCCTCCAATTAACGATCTTTAACATTCCCTCCCAATCCTAGGTAGAATCTCAATTTTGAGATTATTGGACAAATCAATAAAGAAAGTGTTGTGAAGGGTAAAATAATATTATTGGCAAATTCTAACCTGTCATCTTCACATCTAAACAAACTCTCTTCATACTGATTTTTGCGCATATGTTTAAAGGAATAATCCTCACTTCCTGAAGTGACCGACACCCAGTGATCGTTCAACACTTCCGCACCAAGTTCTGTTCTCTGGCTAGCAATAGGTATTGGATACTGCATAAGCACATAGAATAGAATACTTATAAGAACACAATAAGCAAGGGAACTGACGAGATTCCGTTAGAATAAGATTAAATACAAACTGGCAAGTATAGAAAGAATACATTTTTTGGTAGGAGACGGTAACTGGGAGTGCATTGCTCACAGTTAGAAAGGTCCAGCTCATTTATTGGTTTTGAGAGATACTTATCCTTGCTGGGATATATAGACATCTTAGAACCTGAAACATCCTTGTTGGAAATTGTAGTAGATTTATCCCTTTCTCGGGATTCACGATCTCTTTCTTTCATCCCATCATCCCTGTAACGATCTTTATCATAACCCCTATCTCTATCCCTCCGTTCAGCCTTCATTGGTTTCAGTCCATTTCCTTCAATCCATAAGGACTCTGATGAAAATAAGTCCAAAGGTCATTACAAAAACATAATGCTGAAAATGATCATATGATCCCAAATCAAATTGCATAAAGATTATGAGGGTAGCCACATAACATTAGAGAGAAAAACATTTACTTACTTTTATTCATGACACCAACAAGGAATCCACCATCTGCATTACAGGACCTGATTAGAAATAACTTAAAAAAACTTTTACTTCATACAAAGCAATACATTAGTTTGAATGTTACCATTTTTCTCAGCTTGAAGCAAAAAATCATTAAACCCTTCCATAAGATCTGGATACTTTCCCAGTAAATCACCCACCTGGAAGAAAAAGCCATCAAGAATTAGCTATCATATAGCATATACCTTGTATAGAGTGTTCTTCAGGAAAGTATAAGTTGCATTAAGAAATACAATGAAAGAAGATAGAGCTGATCATAGATTGATAGGATTATTCAAAAAAAATAAATTAATAGATTGATGGGAGAAAACTTTAGTTACCTCCAAGCACAGATAAGTTACTGCATAGATTCATCTATTATTTCCTATGCAGCATCCTATTTGTACAATTTTTTACAATGGTCTTCCATAAATATATTGATAACCTTTTCTATTACTTGTATTTTTTCATTAGAGAACTCAGTTTAAATCAAGTGAAGCAAACTATTGAAGTGAAGCATTGACAATAGCCCTTCTATAATGACCAAAACATTGCTATATTTCCAGACATTGATGTAGACATAGACTAGTGAGAGAAGCAATCTCTCAGTCTTTAAGGAAGGCACTTATCCTTTCCAACTCCTGCTGGAGCAATTTGATTTTGTACCCAATGCCAGAAAGCAAACTTACACAAAGGTACCACCAAGGTTATTGGGGAAGAATGCAAAATGGAAGGAATATATTAAAAGTATTGAAATATGATTCTCATTATTTTTTGTGCTTCCTACAGTGAACAATGCGCTTTAGGCAGATGTATCAAGCCCAGTCTTGTTGGTTAAGTTTTCTGATTTCCTATGTTGTTGGTGATGAGATTTGGGAAGATGGTTTTTAAGGATGGTCGTGAAAGTTACCGACATAGTTTTCTATATTGTTATGGTATGGTCCCTATCAATTTTACTATCACATTTTTTATTTAAGGAATTGGTACCTATGTTCACTACGGAAAATCAACATAGCCACACTAATTACAGTACCCATAATTGAAGAATCTGACATGAAAATCAGTAAGTAACTAAGAAAAAATAATATATATATATATATATATATATATATATATATATATATATATATATATATATATATAAACTGTACCAGTGACTGCAATTCTTGTCGAGTAATAATTTCCCTGCTGTAAATATGTAAACACTTCAAAAATTCCTGGTAGTCATCAGGATTTCGTAATCTCTCTTTGACTTCAGCACAGAAAGCTAACTCTTGACTATACATACCTGAGATGACAAAATTCAAGATGCATAACAAACTACAATAAGAATGGTAGGAAATAAAAGCACCAACTGTTCAACAAAGAACAGACCACCAAAAATCAAATTTGGAATAAAATAATTTTCTACCAGTATGCAAAACAAGGAGAATATTTTATATAATAAATAAAAAAAGTAATATCATTTGCAATTATGGATAATCCTATCGACAAAAGAAATGCTATTTTCATAAATATTCTAGCATTATGATAAGTTGCAGAAAAGTGATAATTTTTTTGCATAACACATAAGTTAATGAGCTTTTAAGTTCTTACAGTTCCATATTTCTCCATTTATTTATTTCCCAAGTGAAAATGAAAGCATATGTTTCCAAACATTTTACATCATGGCATTAGTTAGGAAAGGTAAAAATATACAAGATAAGTTGGTAGATTCAAGATCAACCATATTGATGACATAGGGTGCATACCAAAATTTTGATCTGCATGAAGCAATGGTTCAGCTCCTGAGTCTTCAACCTTATGATCAGATTTCCGTTTCTGGGATAACCGTTCCCTATCTCGACCCCTGTCATGCTCATAATCTCTATCATTTCGTTCTCGTTCTCTCCTGTCTCTATCTTCTCTGCGGCTCTTTTCCTTCTCCACACGTCTCTTATGCTCCTTTTCAGCCCTGAACAAGCGTCCATCATGCTCTGGGTCAGGACGGTCAACACTGGGGTCACGGTCACCGTGTGAAACAATGGTCCTTTCTCTCTGGCAAGCAGATAAGAAGAATGTTAGCTTGATGACCAACTATGAAACTCAGAGGGGGGACAAAGCCAACTAAGGTAGTCAAAGACAAAAGGCGGGCATTTAGGCCTTTGAAAGTTTTAACACATTGGGGTGGAAGTTGCAAATACTGACAACTACACAAGCATAACATCATTTAGAGTAAAAAATTAAATGATAAATACATTCATTTACAAAACCCTAGCCTGCTGGATGATAAGAGTCTCGAGCAGTAAACAACAATTAATATATTTCTTAACATTATAACTAATTTACCCAATTTAACATTCTAGCATGCACATTAAAAAGCTGTCACTAGATTTGTTATAACTTATAGCTATCAATAATGTGTTAAAGCCATGCCTCACATGAACCATAAATTCCCTAGAGGCATGCACCTCACTGAAAGAGTGGCTATAGTGCCTATATAGCACCGTTGCGAAACGGAATTTGAACAAAATGGCTATAGTGCCTACTACAACACTGCTGGCACATCTCAGTTCAGCCTCTTAGGTATGCCTTTCACTACAGAAAGGGACATAAGAATTGGAGACAAACCTTTTCAACATGCACTTGCCGCACTGTTGGCATTGCAGAGCGCCTATCACGAAACACAGAATTCCGAGCAGCAGCATGAGTAGAGGCAGCTGTGGTAGCGTCAGGAAGAAACTGAATAAACCCGTCAAGAAGATCTGGGTGGTCTTCAAAGAGGGCAGCAACCTGAAGAAATGCAATTATGATTAAAATGTGTATCAAAGGAATATGTCGAATACTGGAGGAAATAGAGAAAAATTTGCTTAACTATAATACCATACACATGAAGAGAAAGCACATACCTCCTGGTAGACCGCGTCGATAGACTTATTTTCCTTTCTGTACATATTCAATATTTCTAGAAATGACTTGTAAACACGATCATCGCCACGAAACCGAGTCTGCATGAAAAGCATCCATTAGGCTCAAAAATTAAAACTGCTCATTCTAAATGCAAACAAATCTGCATGAAGAGAACCTGTCAAACTCAACAACACTTTTACCTTTATCTTGTTCACATAACTCATAGCTTCATCAAATTCAACTGGCTTTTTCGGGTGAGGTTGCTCATCCTCTATCGGAAGGGTGATTTCATATCCCTTTGGCAAAAAGGTGTTGAATCCTAATATCAAATCTGTGTGACCTCTAAAAAGATCCTTCACTCTAGCGATGACACCCACAGTATCAATTCTACAAATGCACCAAAAGGAGAGACAAATCAATTACAATTAACAAATTCAAAATCCCCTCTCCCAATATATATATATAAAAATACATAATTTGGGTCACCAAGTTAGGGGTTTTGATGGAAGAAGAATGTGGTACAACATGATCATACCTCTGTCCTTTAAACTCTTTCATGACCTCCAAAAATTCATCATATTTATCCCTCTTATCTTGAAAAATATCCTTTACTGCCTTGAGATACGCTAAGGCATCATTAGTAGTCAGTTTTTGACCAGCTCCATTCATCATCTGAGGTTGCCCAGACCTACAGTCCAATAAAAAACAAAGTATTACATTACCAACACAAATAATCAAAACCCTAACCAGTAAAAGTTGAAAATCAATCGATCAATAGAACGATCCAAACACTATTGCTGATAAAAATTCCATCAAAAAATAAAAAATTTAGGAAAAAAAAACCCTAAACACTTCAACTTTACTAAATCCTAACCCTAGAGAAGATATTAGGAAAATGAAATACTAACCATCTAAAAAACTCCATCAATTTCACATAAGAACACGAAAAACACAAAATTTCATCACAGCAATAACCAAAAAAACGAAAAAATTACCACTCAATTGAACATTCAAATGTCTGATCAAGCACAAAAATTAAGGGGAAAACCAAAACGAAGCACAAGCAGAGTCTAATAAACAGAAATTGAAGAGAGAAAAATAAGCACATAAACTTACTGTTCTCGTTTGAGTTGAGAAGAAGAACTCGTGAAACCTTCGTCCCGTAACCGTTTCATTCTATCAAAACGCAGAAACGACACTTCTCAGTTCTCACCACTCTCTCCTTCTTCAACAACGAATTCTTCGTTTCAATTTCGATAATTCAAAATTTCAAAATTCTCAACAATTTCAAGCAGCTTATACAAGAATCAGAAACGATAATACTTCAGATCTAACCGTCAAAAATCAACGAGAAGGAAGAATCACTTCGAAGAGATCAACTTAACAAAGCCAAATCCTGCACAAAAAATAATAATCGGAAGTTAAAACTTAAAATTCGCATTACTTCAATGTAAAGCAACGTAACGATGAATTCGAAAAGAAAGAAACCGAAATTTACACAGAGTGATCGTGAAGTCTTCGAAGTGATGAGTTTCGAGAAAATTCCGAGTAACAACAGAGAAAATAAAATGAATTTTTATATTTTTAATTAATTGAGAAATTGCGTTGAATAACAGAGATATTAATCAATCCTTTGTGATAATTCTTCTTCAGAATTTGTCAGCATTGAATTGATGAAGAAATCACAAAGGTTTTTGGTTTTTCTCAGTGAGAAAATTTTCTCTGATTTTCTCGGCAAAATAAACAGAGCGCATAGAAGAGACGAAGAAAATAGAGAGAGTTCACAATGTGGGTATATATAGCAGAACGGGTGTCGTGGCGGTAGTAAAAAATTTGACCTTTTTCTCCCGGTAATTTCTACCTTTTTACCGGTTATAAGTGGTTAATTGTACGGTCCAAAAATAAAAGTGGTTAATTTTTTTTTTTACGGCAAAAAAGTGGTTAATTGTTTTTACCTTTTTTGTAAAAGTGAAAATTAGGGCGGATCTAGTTTATCTAGATCTAGATTTTATAGTGTGGGTGTGTTAATTTTTATTTTAATGAGGCTAAATTGATTGTCATGTTTTGGATTTTAGGTTAGATGTTTTTTTGGTCAAAGGTTAGATATTTTTTTTAATGGTATTAAAGTTTATGTTTGATTTTTGGTCAAAAAGAGAAGCTTGATTGATTTCTAGATAAATAATATGTTAAAATTTATTACTACCAAAGTTACTATTAAAAAAAATATAGAAAAAATATTGAAAGAAAAAAAAAATTGCATAAAATTAGAAATATAGAAATAAAAAAAAATGCTATAAAAAAGAAACATAAACAATATTTTTCATATTCTTCTTATGTCATCTTCTTATGTAATCTTTGAAGTTAAGTTTGTTAGGAGATAAGCGAATTTGGTTGCTCATACTCTTGCTAGAGCGGCCAATGTTTGGGCTAGTTTCCATAAATTTGAGATTATTCCCTTATTATTGAACATTTTTTAGTTAATGATATGAATTAAGTTTGTTTGGTTCAAAAAAAAAAAAGAAACATAAACAATATTTTTTTTTTGTAAACGAAACATAAACAATATTACTGCAAAGTTTACTACTGACCATTAATCATCTATAATCTATAACAGTAATAAAGGGAAAACTTCAAATTTGGTGTAGCCTATTTTTCTTCCAAAAATACCCTTCACAACTGTTCTGGTAAAAAACAAGGGGGTTTGTATTATTGATCAAATGGTGTGATTACACTCAGTTTAATCCCAACAACCCTGGGAGTTTAATAAGTCAGAATTCGATCCCCTTACAAATGAAAGTAAGGAGCTATTTATAGAGCTTCTAGTCTTCTTCTCCAAGCAAGGGCTCCTAAAAATCCGGTCTTCAGCCCCTTTTCCGGTGATGCAGCGTGAAAGTAGGAATAAAACCTTGGTCTCCAAGCTATGGCAGTTTCAAGGAGTTGGTTTCTTCATTCCCAAGTTAATCGCTAAGGCAGAGAAGGATGAAGATATTTTGTTATCGTATGTAAATCCATCTTATGGGCGGTATCCTTTATTGTCTACCTCGCCCAGGCCTTATATCGCCAAATGGACACCTAGAGTTTAATTGTTTTGGGCCGGTTTCCTTTCTCATATTAATTGGGCTAGTTTGATTTTGCCTTTAAGCCCATTGCCCAGTCCACAGCCCCCCAAGCATGAGAGCCGTAGGAATGAAATGCTTAAGTACAATTCGAATTTCCCTCTATAATTCTTGGCGCGAAGTTACATCCTCTCCCACTCCCTGGCGCACGTTCCTCTGTTCGTGTATAATCCTCCTCAACCGTCTCCCCACTAGCTATTGCCACGATGAGATTTCTTTGTCTATAAATGAAGCGTTCAATGCCCCGATTAACTCATTCCTTGTGGTTCGCTAACCTTTTAGACTTCTCTTCCACATTATGTCTCCCAAAAATCCTCCTTTTGAATGCGGTCAGTCTCCCGCCTCTCCGGTTATCAAGCGGCTCCGTCGCATGCTGACCATCAATATTGAAGACTTGATGGAAGATTTTGGCGAATTTTCTGAATTCGTCAAGGAGCTTAACGACTACTGCTGGAGGTTGACCAAAGAAGAGAAACGCTTTCTCGATAGTGTGCTTCGTCTGGAGAAGGAACTGAAGGATAGTGCATCCTTTGTGATCGCTGTGGAGAATGTGAAGGAGTGCCACGCCGAAGTCACTGAAGCTGTTGACAGCCAGATAGAGATTACGAAGGAGACTATGGGTGTGCAAGAGGAGATCTTGGGGATATGCTTCAATGAGGAGCGCAGAGTGGATGATCGTTTGGCGATGCTGAATAAGGAGATGAAGCCGCTGGTGAAGAGGAAAAGGGCTCTTCAAGGCGAGATTAGGGATGACATTGCTAAGTTGATTTCCCGGCGCCATTCTTTGGTGGACCTTCTGGACAAACAAAGCGAGCTAAGGGAGGATCTGAAGCCTATTGACGAGAATATGGTGAAGGCGAAGAGGGTGAAACGGGCATTGGAGGAAATGCACCGTATCGCCGTTGCCGATGCTGGTGAATTGGGGGGTTCTACCATGCCCTGAAGCCTTTTGTTTGCTCATCTTTCCGTTTTGTGTTTTTTTTTTTTTTTTTCTAGTATTTGTAATTTGCTTTCGGATTTTGGGGATCTTTGTTATTTTGCTTCTGTTTCTTTGCTTCCGTTGTGTTTCCTTTGTATGAATTTGAATATTTAAGCAATTTCCTTTCTTTCTATGTTGCTCTTCTGTTCCTTTTAGTACCGTCTCTTTTTGCGGTCTTTCATAACTAAAATGGGTCAAATTTTGACCTCTGGGAAACGTAAAAATGGCATTTTTCGAGATAGTCAAAACTTGGTGGTTGCAACCGTCCAAGCATTTGCTACTATCGTTAATAACGATGCTAAGCTAAACACTGACTATAAATATCGCCTGCTGAAAACTCGAATTTTTATCCTCTTGTTTTGAATCTTGATGATGGAAAATAATAATGCGAAAAAACCTGTTGCCAGAGATACTCCGCCTCAGCGGAGGAAGAAAAGAGTTGAGGTTTCAACCTCTAACTCCACTCGCTCCCGAAGGTCTAAAGATGTCAAAAAGGTGGAGGTTATCGTTCTTTCCTCGGATACCTCCGATTCTGGTAGTGGTGACGAGGATTATGTTTCGTTTCTGGAGACCTATGTTCCTCCTGAGCTTCGCGCTTCCTCGTCCAGTGAAGAAGAGGGGTCCCGGGTCACCGTGGAATCCAAGATGACTTTCCCTGAGCCTATGCAAAAGGATTCGGAGTCTGATTGATAGGATTTTAGGATTTCTCCATGTAGCCTTGGTTTCTCCTCGTTGTACTTTCCGTTTTCTGCTAATAATAAAGATTTCCTTTCTTGCTTTGAGTAGAATGCGTTACTTTGTGTTTTGTCTTTGCTTTTATTTTATGTCCTGCCTCTCCTTGGTTTTTGGCTTTTTACACGTTGGGCGTTGTCCTGGCGTGGCCCTCCCTTTAAAGGCGTTATAGTTAGGCGTCTCGCCTATAGGTGTTGTATTTGAACATCTGACGATAAATCTTCTATGATTTACTCTTGGGATGTGCGCTTTGACACGTACTTGATCCGACGACCCGTATGACACTACTCGTTCGAACCTTGTACTTTTGGCGTGGTCATTCCAGAGGCGCATTGTGTTTCGAGGCGACTTCATGTTCGCCTTTTAGGGTGATAACTATTTGACGATAAATCTTCCAAAACTTATTCTCGGGATACACGCTTTTTGACGCGTATTTAATCCGACGGCGCACTTGGTACTTCTTACTTCGACCTCTGGACTTCAACCAAAACGAAAAGATTTCCCTCTTTATAAGTGGTATCTCCGTTTCTTCTTTCTCTTTACTTATTTCTTCTCGCGAATCAGCATTCTCTTTCGCATATCCTTCTTCGATCCAGCAAGCCTTTGTTCAACGATTAGGACGCTTCCAGTTTATTTCTCCAAGCTTTGTCAATTCCTTTGAGGTATTCTTTCTTTCACACCTTACTCCTTTTGCCGATTTGGTCTGTCTTGAGTAGGAACCCTAATTTTTTTAATTAGGTTTAGAACAAATGGTTATTTTGAGGGAGTTAGATGAGGATGATGGTGGGAGAGTTCCTATTTCTTCTCCTAGTTATCTCGAGTGGGCGCAACAAGTTCAAGCCCACTATACTAGGGCTAACGGCGTTCTTAATAGCCGGGGGTTTTATTCGGAATTATGGGGTTTTGATGTTGGGAGTAGTAGTAGTGATAGTGATAGTAGTGATAGTAGTAATGACAGTGATTGCGTCATAATCTCCCCTTCCTCTTTCACAGGAAAGCGGAAGAACCCTTGCCGAGACCTGGTGGTTGCCGACTACGCTCCAGTCACCATGGAAGTTTCTTCAAAGTATACTAGTGTGGAGATGGTGAGGAGCTTTAGGAAAGCTGTTAAACTCTCTGATTCCCTTCTTCGTGAAGATTTGATTATAACCGAGCCCGTCAGGGAGGGCGAGTTCGTGTTTCTCCAGAATGTTACCCCGCCAGATTATTTCTATCTTTATACTGGCGTGATCCAGCCCCTCAATATTTGGTTGCCTTTCACCTCTTTCGAGGCTGAGATGTTGAGGGTTCTTAATGTCGCCCCCACCCAACTTCATCCTAATAGTTGGGCCTTTATAAAAGCTTTCGAGGTAATGTGTTCAGGTTTTAACCTAGACCCTTCTGTTGGTGTTTTCTTCTCTTTTTACCAAATAAAGAACCTAAAACCTCAATCTCTAGTTTCCCTTAGTAGTCAACCCAACCGTCGTCTCCTAAGCTTATATGCCTCCAATTTCAAAAACTTCAAAGATTCTTTCCTTCGGGTTCGCCATGATGAGAAATTTCCTGACCTGATGTATGATGAGGTTGAGGATCCTTTATTTCCTTTCTATTGGACCAAAAACCCTAGGCTTATCAAGGGAGCCGTCTTTGAGGCTCTGAGCGACTTTGAGCAAGAGATCGTCAACTTCCTTGATTCCTATGCTCTTATGGATACCTCTGACGTTCTTAGATGTGAGGGTAATAGTGGCGCCTTGGAAGAATATTTGCGTAAGTGATAAATTTGTATCTTTTATTTGTTTAATGCTGATCTCGCCTCGTTACTAACTTGTATTTCTTTGCCTCTTTTTACTTTTGCAGAGAGAATGAGGACTATTTCTAATGAGGAGAGACTGGCATTCTTGGCTAAAGCTCGCCAGCAAAGAGCCAATCCTGTTGTCGAGGTGACTGATCCCCTGAAAAAGCTGCAAGTGGAGGAAGCTGCTATGAAGGAAGGGCGGAGCAAGAAGAAGCATGAAGGGCGGATCCGCGTTGAGATCCCTGGAAAGACAGCTGCTGAAGTGGAGGGAAACGGGGGTGCTGCTCCTCCTCCTCCCAAAAAACAAAAGATAGAGAAAACTATTCAAAATGCTGGGGGTGCCGACAAGGGCAAAGGTGCGGCTTCCAGTTCTTCTCAACCTTCTTCTCAAGATGCTGAAACCGCTGCGCCCCTTTCCTGGAGCTCCTTCGATCCTCTGGAGTTCATTGAGAGAGGAGTAACTATGGTGGGTGACATGACTCGCTTCACCAACACTTCGACGGAAGACCTGAGGAAGAAAGCCTTAGAGTATGAAGTCAAGGGTACTCTTCTCAATTATCTGTTGACAAACCGCCAGGAGCAAGAGGTTATGGAGGCGAGGCAGAAGGTGAAGATGGTTGATGATAACCTCGCTGATATTGAGAAGAGGTATTCTGAAACCAAGGCGAAGCTGGAGGATGACATTAAAAAGTTGAAGGAAGAAAGGGAGGGCGAGACAGAGAGACTGAAGAAAGAGTATGAAGAAAAGCTGTCTAAAGTTAAAGAAAGCTATGCCGCTTCGGAGGCTAAGCTCAAGGAGAATGCTGCTGCCCAGGCTGAGAAACTCTCTAAACTATCCAAGGAGAAGGATGAAGCGGTACAGTCTATTGGGACCTTAGCTGATGAGAAAGTTAGATTGGAGAGTGATGTCACAGAGCTTCAGCTCTATGCCGCCAACCAATATGACGAGGGCTTTTCTTTTGCTGTAGAACAGGTCAAGCTTCTTTTCCCGGATCTCGATGCTAAGCGCCTTGGCGAAGCTGATGCAATGAATCAAATTGTTGACGGCAAGCTCGTTCCCTATGTTCCTCCTCAATGAATGATCTCTTTGTAATGATCTTGTTTCTGCCCTTCTGTGGCTTTTTGTAATTATTTTGTATGCCCTTTTGTGGCTTTGAACAATTTTGCCCCTTGGCTGGGTCATTTATAAAGTTCTTTATTTGCCTGATTTCTTCTTTTCATAACTTTACGAATTATTTTTTTTTTTTTTTTGCATTACGTTGTGAGGTAACGCCTTCTGTCGTCTTTGTTTAGGGAACTTCGTCCTTGCACCTGTGACATCTTCTACTTTCTATAATAATTGTAAATCAATAAAAAATAACTTTATACCTGTTGACTTTTGGCGTTATAATGAATCGCCTTGCTTTGGTTGTGTATAAGCTTCTTCTGGCGGTATTGATAATCTCGCCTTTCTTTGCTGTATTATTTTTTTTTTCTGGCGTACCCAACTCGTAAGACTTACAGGTAACGCCAAGGCACTGTAACCCTTGTTTAATAATATTTTTTTTTTTTCTGACGTACCCGACTCGTAGGTGACGCCAAGGCACTGTAACCCTTGTTTACTAATATTTTTTTTTTTCTGACGTACCCAACTCGTAGGTGACACCAAGGCACTGTAACCCTTGTTTACTAATATTTTTTTTTCTGACGTACCCAACTCGTAGGTGACGCCAAGGCACTGTAACCCTTGTTTACTAATATTTTTTTTTTTCTGACGTACCCAACTCGTAGGTGACGCCAAGGCACTGTAACCCTTGTTTACTAATATTTTTTTTTTTTTCTGACGTACCCAACTCGTAGGTGACGCCAAGGCACTGTAACCCTTGTTTACTAATATTTTTTTTTTCTGACGTACCCAACTCGTAGGTGACGCCAAGGCACTGTAACCCTTGTTTACTAATATTTTTTTTTTTTTTCTGACGTACCCAACTCGTAGGTGACGCCAAGGCACTGTAACCCTTGTTTACTAATATTTTTTTTTTTTTCTGACGTACCCAACTCGTAGGTGACGCCAAGGCACTGTAACCCTTGTTTACTAATATTTTTTTTTTCTGACGTACCCAACTCGTAGGTGACGCCAAGGCACTGTAACCCTTGTTTTTGGTTCAGCGCTCACATCTGAGTTGATCTTTAAGTAAAGATTCAGAGCTCAAGTTTGAGATAACCATTTTTGTTGGTTCAGAGCCCGTAACTTAATCAGGTTGACCTTTATTGTCGCAAATACTTTGGGATATGCAGGAAGATATGGACTATTAGAATTTTGAAATTCAATGAGCCTCGATAAAAACCCCCGTTGAAACAGGGGAAAAGAGTGTCTCATTGTTTTTTTTTTTTTATTCATTTATGAAAACGGTTCTTACACATCATTTAAAAATACTGCTAAAAGAAGAGAATGGTTTTACTTATTCTTCCACCGATAAAGTGATGCTCCGTGATTAGCTATAGTAGAACTTTAGGTTTGCTACGTTCCATGTCCTTGGGAGGATTTTTCCTTCCATGGTCTCTAGGCGATATGCTCCTCCTTCGAAAGCTTCTTGCACCCGAAAGGGGCCTTCCCAGTTTGCTGCGAACTTTCCTCCTTTATCCTTTCCCATAGGTCTTTTCAGCACCAGATCGCCTTCTTGAAAACTCCTTTGTTTGACTCTCGTATTATAACGCCTAGCGGCTCTTTGCTTTATGGCGAACTCCCTGAAATGCGCTCTTTCTCTTCTTTCCTCGATCATGTCTAGGTTCTCTTCCAGAGCTCTGTCGTTTTCTTCCTGCGTTGTGGTTTCTCTGCGCCAACTAGGAGGATTTATTTCCACCGGGATCATCGCGTCCGAACCATAGACCATTGTAAATGGCGCTTCTCCTGTCGAGGATTGGGGAGTGGTGTGATACGACCAGAGGATGGGTGAGATGTGGGCTACCCAGGCTTCGCCTTTACTATCTAGCCTTCTTTTTAAAGCTCTTAGTATCACCTTATTTGCTGACTCTGCTTGTCCGTTAGCTTGTGGATGCTCTACTGATATAAAGGTGTTTTTGATTCCTTTGCTTCGACAGAATTCAACGACCTTTTCGCTGGCGAACTGTGTACCGTTGTCGGATACGATGTATTTGGGCAATCCAAATCTGCAGATGATTTTCTTCCAATAAAAGATTTTTACCTGTTCCGCCGAGATGCTGGATACCGGCTCTGCTTCAATCCATTTTGTAAAGTAGTCTACGGCGACGATGATCCATCGCGCTTGTTTATAGCCAACCGGAAATGGACCAACGATATCTACACCCCACATGAAAAAGGGCCAAGGGGATAATACTGATTTCAGTGGCTCCCCCGGAACGTGATGCAGGTTGGCGTGTCTTTGGCATTTGTCACAGTTTCTTACATACATGGCGGTATCATCGTGTATATCTGGCCAATAAAATCCTGCTCTCAAAATCTTTCCTGCTAATGCTCTTGAACCGATATGACTACCACATGATCCTTCGTGTACTTCATTCATGATGCGCTTGGCTTCTTCAGTACTGACGCATAAAAGGAGGGGGGACGCGAATCCTCTTTTATATAGCTTATCTCCTACCATTGAATACCATGCCGCCATTTTCCTTAATTTAAAAGCCTTTTCCCTTTCTTTCGGGAGCTCGTCCTTTTGGAGGTATCGGATAATGGGCGATCTCCAGTCTTCTTCTTCTATTACCATCATTACCTCTTCCCCGTTGATGCTGGGAGATTTTATGGTTTCTTGGATAACGGTTCTATGGCTTCCTGGTTTTTTGGTGCTCGCCAATTTTGACAATAGATCTGCTCTCATGTTTTGTTCGCGGGGAACGTAAACTAATTCGAACGAATCGAAATGCTTAGCTAGGTTCTGCACCTTCTCCACGTATTTGATTAACTGCGGCTCTTTCGTTTGAAACTTCCCAGATACTTGGTTGGTTACCAGCTGGGAATCACTCATGGCCTTTAGCTCTTTTACCTCCATATCGCTTGCCAACTTCATTCCTGCTATCAAAGCCTCGTATTCCGCTTGGTTGTTGCTAGCTTTGAAGGCGAAACGTAGTGATTGTTCTATCATCACGCCATCCGGTCCTTCCAGTACTATTCCGGCTCCACTTCCTCGCACATTGGAGGCCCCGTCAACTGAGAGTGTCCAAAACGCCGTTTTCTCTGTTGTTGGCGGAGTAGACATCTCCAATACAAAATCAGCTAGTCTTTGTGACTTAATGGCCCCTCTAGGTGAGAAGGTGATGTCAAATTCCGATAATTCCACGGACCATGCCACCATCCTTCCTGCCAAGTCTGGCTTTCGGAGGACGTTCTTGATAGGGTAATCTGTTTTAACAACTACCTGGTGGCTTTGAAAATACTGCCTTAACTTCCTTGCTGTGACAACTACCGCGAGAGATAACCTCTCTATTCTTTGATACCTTGTTTCTGCTCCCCTTAAGGTTCTACTTACAAAATATATGGGTTTTTCTTCGCCCTCTATTTCTTGAACTAGAGCTGAACTCAAAGCTCTATCCGAGACTGCGAGATATAGGTAAAGGGTGTTACCTGGTAATGGGCGTGTCAAGATGGGCGGTGATGCCAGGAACTCTTTTAGTTGTTTGAAGGCTTCTTCGCATTCTGGCGTCCAAGAAAATCTCTCATTTTTCCTAAGAGATGCGAAGAAGTGGAAACCCTTTTCGCCCGCACATGATAGGAATCTGGATAGTGCGGCTATTCTGCCTGTCAAGGTTTGTACTTCTTTCACGGATGTAGGGCTCCTCATGTCTATGATGGCTTGGCATTTTTCGGGGTTAGCCTCTATTCCTCTGCTGGTGAGCATAAACCCTAAGAATTTTCCGGCTTGTACCCCAAAGGAACACTTTGCTGGGTTTAGTCTCATGTTGTACTTTCTTACTGATCCCATGATGTCCAACAGATCATCATCATGGCGACTTCCCTCGGAAGTTTTTACTACCATGTCGTCGATATATACCTCTAAATTCTTCCCTATTTGCTCAGCGAAAACCCTGTCCATCAACCTTTGGTATGTTGCTCCCGCATTCTTCAGTCCAAAAGGCATGACGTTGTAAAAGTAGTTGCAGGTATTCGACATAAAGGCTGTATGGCGGGCGTCGGAGGGGTTCATCTTTATTTGATTGTATCCGGAGTAGGCGTCCATAAAACTCAGCATCTTACACCCCGAGGCGCCATCAATTAACCTGTCTATGTTAGGTAGGGGATATGGATCTTTGGGACACGCCTTGTTTAAGTCTGTGAAGTCCACGCACATTCTCCACTTCCCGTTGGCCTTTTTCACCATGACGACATTTGCCAACCACGAGGGGTATTTTATTTCTTCGATGAATCCTGCTTCCTTTAGTTTCTCTACTTCCTCTGTTATAGCGACTCGTCTTTCTTCTCCCACCTTCCTTTTTCTTTGGGAAACTGGTTTTGTGCTGGGTGATATTGAGAGTTTATGTGTTATTACCCCTTCGTCAATTCCTGGCATATCTGAAGGTTTCCATGCGAATAGGTCAGCGTTATCCTTCAAGATTTTGATGATTCGTCTCCTCTCCTCGCTGGGCAACGCTGTTCCCAAGCTAGTTGTCTGGTGAGGGTAATCGCCAATTTGAACCTGCTCCAGGTCTTCTATAGGGCTTACCCTTCGATCTTGGAATTCCTCCCTTGGATCCATATCTGCGCTCTCTATCATGTTTATGCCGCCTGGAGTTGCGGCTTGTCTTCTTTCGAATTTCCCGCTTGCGCTGGAAGTTCGGTGTCGTATCTTTAAGCTGGACTCGTAGCACTTCTTGGCGAGAATCTGATCGCCCCTTACTGTTCCTACTCCCCCATTCTCGAGGGGGTATTTTATTGCTAGGTATAGAGTGGACATGGCCGCCCCTAACGCGTTAAAAGCGGGTCTTCCTATAATAATATTATAGGAGGTAAAAGGAGTTTTAACTACCAGATATCGCACTTTGATAGTTTTGGCATTGCTGCCTTCTCCAAACGTGGTAAGAAGGGAGGCGTAACCCATTACGTCCACTTGTTCGCCAGAGAACCCCACCAGGGTTCCGGAGTATGGTTGCAATTGCTCTTCTGCTAATTGCATGGCCTTGAAAGCTTCCCAGTACATAATGTCTGCTGAACTCCCCGAATCTATCAGTACTCTTTTTACATCACAGTTCAAAATTTGGACTTGTATCACTAAGGGATCATCGTCATGGGGTGCTACCTCCAAACCATCCTTTGCCGTGAATGCCAAATCCGGTACGTCTAATGGCTGAGGTTGACTTACGAGGTATATCTCCGAGATGGCTCGGCGTACATACCTTTTCCTTGCTGAGCTTGATTCGCCCCCACCTGAGAATCCTCCCGCTATTGTATTCACGGAGATTCTCCCCTTGGGAGGCTCTCTGTTTGGCCCAGGAGGGTCTCGTGGCTCCTGCCGGGGAACTTTTGGCACGACAACCCGCCCTTGGGCGGCGTCGTCAATGAATTTTCGAAGGTGTCCGCTTTTTATTAGTTCTTCAATTAAATCCCTTAAGCGGAAGCATTTTTCTGTGGAGTGACCTCTACACCTGTGATACGCGCACCAGGCGTTATCGTCCAGCCCCATGGGGATGTTACTGGTTCTCCTTGGGGGGAGGTTTGCCAAACCGGTGGCCAGAATCTCATTTAAGACGTAAACCTTTGAGGCGTTTAATGGCGTGAGGTCTTCATTGGCGGGATGATTCCTGAATTCTCTTCTGAGCGGTTGGCGGTAGGGCTTCCCATGATGCCTTTGCCATGGGTCTCCTTGGTGGCCCCCTGATTTTGGTCGTGGGTGCTCGGGCGCTCTAGCGGCACGGCCCACGTATTCCTTCTCCTTAACGTCTCTTTGCCTTTTCTCGGCGTTACTTTCTTCGCCCTTAATATAACACTCCGCCCTCTTGTTCACCTCTTGCATCGACGAGGCTGGCTTTTGGGCTAAGGACTCATTGAAATGTCCCGCTCTTAGCCCATTGTGGAAGGCTGCCACGAACATCTCCTGATTTGGATTTGAGACTTTGATGGTGGCTTCGCTAAATCTGGCGAGGAAGTTACGCAATGACTCGCCATGGTTTTGGCGGATGGAGAAAAGACTGGTTGATGTGACTTTAACGTGTTTCGATCCAGCGAACTGGTGAATAAATTTTTTATGAAAGTCAGCATAACTCTCAATTGAGTTTCTTGGAAGGTTCATGTACCAACGCAGGGCGACATCCTTGAAGGTGCCGGCTAGTAATTTACACTTCAGATGTTCCGGAGCATTGATTATGGCAGTTTGTGTCCCAATTGCCATCAGGTGCTCCCTTGGATCCGTCTTTCCGTCGAAGGTAGGAAGGTGAGGAACCTTGATTGTTTCCACCACTTGGGCATCCCACAAGTGCTGTGCTAAGGGTTGTACGTCCATGACGCCCTCTCCCTCCTCCTCCTCCAAAATCAATTTTGCTCTTTCTTTCTCGTTAGTTCTTTCGGCTTCGATGGCCGCAATCTGAGTTTGTAAGCGCCGAATCTCTACGACGGCGGCTTGCAGGGTGTTAACGTTAGAGTTGTCGTGGTTTTCGTGTTCTCCAGCCATGTGAAGATGTTTGATTTTTCGTCTAGTTGCTGTGATAGGCTGGGATCAAATGATTTTACCGCAGCCCCACGGTGGGCGCCAAAATGTTCTGGTAAAAAACAAGGGGGTTTGTATTATTGATCAAATGGTGTGATTACACTCAGTTTAATCCCAACAACCCTGGGAGTTTAATAAGTCAGAATTCGATCCCCTTACAAATGAAAGTAAGGAGCTATTTATAGAGCTTCTAGTCTTCTTCTCCAAGCAAGGGCTCCTAAAAATCCGGTCTTCAGCCCCTTTTCCGGTGATGCAGCGTGAAAGTAGGAATAAAACCTTGGTCTCCAAGCTATGGCAGTTTCAAGGAGTTGGTTTCTTCATTCCCAAGTTAATCGCTAAGGCAGAGAAGGATGAAGATATTTTGTTATCGTATGTAAATCCATCTTATGGGCGGTATCCTTTATTGTCTACCTCGCCCAGGCCTTATATCGCCAAATGGACACCTAGAGTTTAATTGTTTTGGGCCGGTTTCCTTTCTCATATTAATTGGGCTAGTTTGATTTTGCCTTTAAGCCCATTGCCCAGTCCAACAACAATTACATCTATGTCATGACAAAAATAATTATAACTTCCCTTCAATTTATTTTTTATATCTTCCAACCGACACTTAACAATTTTTTTTGTAGTTTTCTTTATCTTTTCATAGTTTATGCAAGATGATTCAATGATCATCGATTCAAGTTTTTTCTTTCTTAATACCCATTTCTCACATTCATTCTTAATTTTTTTTTATGTTTCTGTTTTTTCTTAAAGGCATGGATTAAAATTGGAAGAGACATGTTCTACCAAATTTTTTTTGGAAGAGACATGTAGTGATGGGTAAAGATTTAATTAATAAGAATAATTGGCAAGGATAATTGATGAACATCGATGGATTTTCATGTTAATTCATATAGTTTTTTTTTAACGGTCTTATAGTTTCGTTAATAATGTTTGTTCTTTATTATTTTTTTCTTATTGTTTGTTAATCAATTTTATTATTAATCTTTATTCTTGATTTTAATTCATAGATACCCCAATGGAGTAAACATTGAGAGAAATAAATGGTTGTGTCTCTAAGAAAAACAGATTGAAGAAGAAGAAGAAGAAGAAGAAGAAGAAGAGATACAATAAGAGAAAATATGAAATAATAGGTGCAGATCGATGAAGATATATATTGTTGGTTCAACAAAGGTCGATTTAAATTTAGTTTTTATATATCTATCTATAGGTTTGATAGTTTAGATGTTATAGAACACTTTCTTTATTAACTTAAATAAAGAAAGTGATCGTACCTGATCAGAATATGCGACCGCTCCGGCGTTTAGCTCTTGTAAGCCCCTGTTGAAGCGGAGGGGGGTTGTGTACCTGCAGGTGCTATGACGCTCAAGTTAGTGAGAGTAAATCAGAGGTTTTCGATGCTAAAATAATACGTACCTTGTGAATGGTAACAGGTTATGTATATATAGCCCCCAGCGGAGGGCCATGTCCCTTGATGGCATTTAATGGCCATCAAGTGGCTGCCGGAAAACGGCTGGAGAGTCATGATGAACAGTTAATGCTCATCATTCCGGTAACGCCCGTTATAATACACGTTGGTATTGTGACCGTTGGTGGGTCGAATATTCGGCCGAACGTTCTTATGTTAAGACTTGCTCGGGAGTCTTTGCTCGTGAGCCCTCAATGCCCGAGCGTCTAATCCTAGTCCAGAATAGAAAGTATAGTGGTTTCTCAGGTTCTATATATTCTTTCTTTATTAATGAGTTTGTTTTCAATTATAATTCTATCGAACACTTCAATCAATTTTTCGTTTCTATATCTTTTAAAAAAAATGTGTATCTTAGGGATGCTTCATTTAATTTGTATCAGTGTTCTTACATAATATTGCATTTTTGTACATTTGGTATGGTGGTGATATCATGACCTGTGATATATGCTTGGTGCATTATTAGAGGGAGTTCTCATATATGTTTCAATTTTGATCGTGTTCGAAACTATGATTTTTTGGAGGAAAGATGTTGGCTTCTTCTAATTGCATTGTTTGGATAATTCTCAAGTTTAAAAATAGGTAATTAAGGTAATTATTACATGATCAATATGGATGATAAGGTTAAAATAATTTTTTCCTTTATTTTACTTTATATGCATTTTTTTCTTCTTTGATCATGCATTCAAATAGCAATACATTTGGTGTGAGAATAAAAAACCATCATCATTTTATCTTTTCCTTTCTTTCTGCAGGTTTTCATCATTCTTCTAAATTGTTTCAAGTTTTCATTTTGAAGACTCTCTTTTTAAAAATTAATTTTGTGCATATTTATCTATTTGTGATTAAAGGTGGACCAAAACTCCGTAATATGGACACTAATTTTGTTCAATTGTGTCAAATATACTATGGTATTTTGAACACATAAACTCTAAGAGTACGTCGTAGGAGTAACATATGTCGAGAGTGCAGCAAAAGAAAATTCAAATACGGTATTTTAATTATCCTACTAATTTGTTCAATTGTTTTTTTAATTGAAATTAATTGTGTTTGAATTTTTTCATTCATGTCCTCTTGAAGATATGTGAAAGGCAACCCTAAATGTTGAAGGCTACACATGTACTACTAAGGGGAATACAAATCAGTTGTAATGATTGCCAATGGTCAACGTATAAATACAATTTTATTTGAAACTTCATGTATCTATTAATTTTTTTAAGCAATAATGTATCTATTAATTTTAAAAGTTCAACTTTGATTATTACTATTTTTCCTAAAATCTTAAAGGGTCATGTTAACATGTGCCCTTAGGTTATTTTAAATAGTAATTTTTTTTACGGTAATAATTTTAAATAGTAATTATATCTTGAACAAAATAATTTTTTACTTCTAATGGGATAAAATACACATTTTTAATATAAAATTACTATCTATCTATCGTACATTAACAAGTGTATTAAGGGCACATATTAAATTTAACCAATATTAAATATTATATGTAGTTCCAAAGGAACATGATATCATCACATAGTGAAAATTAATGTGGTCATCATGATAAATAACGTGACAAAGAAAATACTACAATATAAACATAAAATTGTAAAAATAACACATTAAATTTTTTTTAGAAATAATGTTTTGCTTTTTGTGTACTTTGCTACGTTTATTTTTCTTCTGTATTTATATTTTTTTTTTGTTTTTTCAAGATTGGTTCATAAATTAAGAATATAATTTTTTCCCCTTCTTTTTTGGTGGCTTTGTTTAAGGTCCTCATTGAAGTCAAAAGTCAAGAACAAATACAATAAGGGGAATATAAAAAGGATGGCCAAACGGTGATAATTTTTCTTTTTAGTTTTTCAGTTTTCAGGTAATGTGCTTACAATTTTTAAGAATATAGGATAGGATAAAGTGTTTCATTGTTTGAAGAAACGTGGAATAGAAGAGAATATTTGGGAGTTCACATGACTTAATTGACAGACTTCCTGGTGCGGTACGATGTGGTACACATAATTGAAGATCACACCATAATTGTAAATGCAGACCACAATTTAAAACCATATATAGTTTATGCTATCAACAGCGTTTACTTTGTACTCCTTCTTTAAATAAAAAAAATTGCATGAAGTCATTCTTAAATATTGTAAAATTTATTATTAAATTATTTTTCTTTCATTACAACATTTTCATTCTATAGCAACGCCTAAAAGCCATTGTGTAATACACCCCATCGGTATAAAAAAAAGGGTAAATGATCATTTACCCCCCTGCAAAATAAGCAAATTTTCGTTTACCCCCCTATGCAGATTTTTTTTCTGTTTACCCCCCTGCAAAAAATAGATTCCCTCATTTTGCCCCCTAGGTGTACAGCAGGACATGTGACTGTGCAAATCTGCTGACGTGGCTTGTACACGTGGAAAAATCATTTATATTTATTTTTTAAATTCCATGTCACATAATTTTTTTTTTTTTAAAAAATCCTACAAAAAAAAAAACGAATTTTTTTTCCCAAAATTTAAAATAAAATTTCCTACAAATAATTTTTTTCCTACAAAATAAAAAAAAATAAAAGATTTCGTACAAAAATAATTTTTTTTGCATAAATAAAAAATTAAATTTTCTTATTTTGTCCCCAAAATAAAGAATTTAACGATTTATTTTCAAATATCTTTTAATTAAAAAAAATAGAATCTTTATTTTTGTCTGCGTAATTTAGTGCTGCAGATATAGTACAAGCTAAGGTTGCTTCACAATTTAATATCACATAAGAATTGAAGCATAATTTTGCTTAATTTTTTTTGCTGCATAATTTAATATCACATATAATTTTGGTAGAAGAGGAAAACACAAATAAAACTTCTTCTTCTATTTTTTTTTAATTCAAAGAGATTAACAAAAAAAATAAAGTTTTGTTTTTAAAAATTAAAGATTATGTTTTTTTTTAATTTAAAGAGATTTGAAAATAAATCTTTAAAATATTTAATTTGGAAATAAACTTTATTTCGGAGTAAATCTTTATTTTGGGAGTAAAATAAGAAAATTCGTTTTTTTATTTTGGGAGGAATTTTTTTTTTTAAATTCGTTTGTAGGAAAACAAATATAATTTTTAAAATTTTGTAGGAAAAAAAATTATTTGTAGGAATTTTTTTTTAATTTTGGGAAAAGAAAATAAGAAAATTGGTTTTTTTATTTTGTAGGAAAAAAAATTTATTTTTTATAAAAAAAAATATCTGACGTGGAATTTTTTAAAAAAATATAAATGATTTTTTCCATGTGTACAAGCCACGTCAGCAGATTTGCACAGTCACATGTCCTGCTGTACAGCCAGGGGGCAAAATGAGAGAATTTATTTTTTGCAGGGGGGGTAAACAGAAAAAAAATATGCACAGGGGGTAAACGAAAATTTGCTTATTTTGCAGGGGGGTAAATGATCATTTACCCTAAAAAAAAATGCAAAAGGAAAAAGCGTTGCCATAGACTATGAGAACGGTTTCAGGACGTGGTGTACTGACGCGTTCTCTTAGCCTTTCTCAACCGTTTTTAGACAGAGAGAGTACTTCTAAATCCATCAAGGTGTTTCTTTACCTATTATGTCGATTAATGCACATAAAATACATTTTTTTATTTAAATGAAAACTAAAAGTACGCAAAAATTGAATTGAATAAAAATCAAATTTTTAGTAAAATCATTGTTTACGGTTTATATATACGTTAGCAAAATAGAAAATATGGACCATACAAACGGGCACGGTGCCTGTTTGGCCACTAGTAAATTAGTAATACCATAAATAAAATGTAAAACAAGATATTGACGGAAAAAACTTCACGGACTAAAAAATATAAATTTTTTTTTCAGAAACTAAAACAAAAATTCTTGAAAACTACAGAGATCAAAAACATATTTAACCCTAAATAAAATATCTAGAATATTATCTGGAATATTAAATATTTGGTACTGGATACATTAAAATCACATAAAATATTTGTTCAAATCCATAACTTCATGAAATGCACTTAATTAAAGAAACAAATATAAGAGTCTAACACAACAAATCAAGGAATTATAACACATGTTCAATTCCTAATAACAAAGTCTCACGCAGAACAATAAAGGTCTATGATGCATCATGCATCTAATCTCTCAGGTGTATCCTTACCAACCTGCTGTAAAAACATAAGAGGAGTCAGATAAAGTGTCAGTGTGTCTCTACTACAACCTTTGTTGTTGTTAGTAGGTTTGGGAAATCTTGTCAATTAATCCTAGAAAAAGTCTTTTAATTTTCAGAATATTAAATCATCAATAATAATACAACATGTCAACATCATTTATGGTCTGTTAATTTTATGAAAAAAAAGTAGAAGAAAAAAAATTACGCAAATTAATGGATAAATTTAAATTAGTTTTAGTTCAAATTTATGCATTGGTTTATATAATTATTTTTTCCTCCCATTTTCTTTCTATAGAATCAAATGGAATGTAATTGTAACACTCAATTAGTTATCGAGATGATAATATATAAATGCAAATGCTAAATAGTGTTCTCGGGGCACTCTTTAAACTCTTAAATAGTAAGTTTTTTATAGAATTTTTATCGGAATTCTTAAAGTCAAAGCATTAAAAATTGTAGTATTTAACTTTTTGAATAATTTTTTTTTAAATGAAATGCTTAAAAAATGCCTCGGAACACTCGTCGGCAAGACCCATATATAATTAATCAGGATGATTTAAGGTGAGCTGTCTTACAATTAAAATGAACAAAGAATTCTTTAAATTTGGTCAACCTGAATTTGCCTCGACGCATAGAATCTTTTGTGAAGCAATACCCTCTGGAAGAAAATGAGTAAATTCATCAAGAAGATCAGGGTGGTCTTTAAGAAGTGTAGTAACCTGAAGAAGTTCAATGATCACAAATCAAACAATAAAATAAACAAGTTTGCTTCATCTTTTTATTCTTTCAAATATTGTTATTGTGAGATTTTAAATGGGTAAAATAAAAATGTAGGAAAATGAAAATGCACATGGATTTCTAAAAGTGAGTAAAATAAAAATGTAGGAAAATAAAAATGAACTTGGATTTCTAAAAGTGAGTAAAATAAATATGTAGGAAAAACAATGGGGTCACCCTTATTGCATCAGAGAAAAATCAAAATATATTGGAAATCTGAGTAGCTCAAGAAAAATACGAATAGATGAATATATATTGAATAAAACAGTCAGAATACCGAGTAGGGTACAAGAAATACTAAAAAAATAAAATTAAGATATACATAGAAAACACTAACAAGGATGCAAGAAAGCAACAAACTACCAAAACCACTCAAAACGACCACCAAAAAAATATGAGATTAAAATTGCACAATCACAATTCAAACTTAAAAATAAAACCAAAAGGAATATAACAACTATAACATGATTGATATGCATAGACCCAACACATACCTCTTGGTGAACCTCATTGAAAGACTTAACTTTCCTATAAAACATATTCAGTATGAAAATCAATGATTTGTAAATGTGATCATCAACCCCTTGAAATTGAGCCTGCTTGAAAAATGACTCGTATTAGACTCAAATCTAAATAATTTTTTTTCTTTATATGTTAAAAAAATAAAATTTTAGTTAGAGAATCTATCCAATTAAGATTCAGCAACATACCCTTATCTTTCTCAAAAAAATTTTAGCATCTTCCAAATTAGGACGTTTCTTTGGACTAGTTATATCATTAATTTTGTATCGATCTGGCACGAGTCTGTTTAATTTCAATATCAAATCTTTATCATCTTCTAATATTTTCTTCATTTTTGTTGCGAAACCCGCATAGTCGCTACAAAGGAAAAGGATAAACAAATTAATTGCAAATAAAAAATTAAAGAATCTATCACACATTATAATATAAGTGGTGATTGAACTTGGTAGGAGAAACACGGTTCGATTTCTGTAATTCCGATTGGGAGGGAACTGGAACTACATGATGCCAGAAATGACCTCCGAATTAGATAAAATAATAATTAAGATTATGATGCAACATGATCAAACCTTTGTTTTGAACAATCTTTGAAGGCGATCATAAAATCCTCCAACTTGTCCGTATTATCTTTGAATCTACTCCGTAGTTCTTTGTAAAAATTGTTGGAATCTTTCCTTAGTTGTTTGTAAAAATTGTCCGCATCATCCCTTTCAAACATCATTTGAGGTTAATTGCCCTAACCTTCAATCAAAATTAAAAATAAAATAATAAGAATATATCAAGCACATTACCAACATACAATAATAATTAAAAACTCTAAATTCTGAATATTATATTGTACTTTTGTCGTTTTTTATGTAATATTATTTTGTCATTTAAAAATAAAAAAAAAATCAAAAACACTAAACAGATTCTAAAAACCAAACAACAATCTAAACTACCTACATTACACATTCACAATAGCAAAAACAAATTCAATAAAGGTGATCCAAATGTACCTTTTTTGTTTTAGAAGCAAGATCCAAATGTTATAGTATCAATTAAGCACAAAAACGTACACTAATTAACCACAAACAAAAACTATTAAAACTCTAGAAATGACACTCTATACCATCCTCTCCCTCTTCAACAATAAATCATTCAAACAATAATAGAAAAAATACTTCAGATCTAACTTAGGCCTCGTTTCTATTAGTTTATTTTTGAGCTTATGCAATATAAATTAGGTTTTATGTTATTTTATAAGTACACACTAGTGAAAATTGTATTTTTATAAACTATTTTATCATAAACTACCTTGACAAAGTTATAATAATCCATAAAAATTGCATAAGCTGTTTGCATAAGCTCAAAAATAAGCTAATTCAAACAGAACCTTAATGAGTTAAAGCAAAGCAAGGATCACCTTCAAGAAGCCAAATCCTTAAACATAATAAAGAATCAGAACCAAAAATGTCATTAAAAAAATAAAAAATCAGAAACCAAAATTCGCATAATTTTAATGTAAAGCTTAATGACGACGGAAATGAAATTTAAATAGCGATCATCAAGTCTCAAAATTGTTATGATTAATCAGAGCTTATTCTAATCTAACAAAAAAAAAATTTGAAGAGAGAATTATTTTGTGAGGGATAGAAAGAAGAGATGAGCAAGGAATAAAAAAGAGAAGAATGATAATGGCGGAAATGAGAAACATAAGGGATTGAGTGTCGGATCTAAGATTTACCTTATTTTCCCTGAAGCTGCGCGCACTGAAATCTAGGGCAAACAATCTTGTATTGTGTGGGGGCATTGAAAATCTTATACTGTACTCATTCAACTTTATTTATAAGTAAAATTTACTTATCAGATTCATCGATCAATTAATGTATCTAGCCTGTATGTAAGTTAGATACATTGATTATTCAATAAATCTAAAAAATAATTTTTACTTATAAAAAAAGTCGGAAGAAGTATATATATATATATATATATATATATATATATATATATATATATATATTAATGTGGACGGAAGTACCTTTTGGTCATTTTGGCACCGTAACTATCTAGTGTTCAGTTTAAATATTTTTACCAGATTACAATTATCTTTCATGATAACTCTTATAAAGTTAGTGTCTTTCTCTTGGCAACTTATTTAAAATAGAGTGCCGACAAGTCAAAACATTTTCCGTCGTGGGGTGATGAAGGATCACAGTGATACTTATGTGTGATATGTGGAGAGTTAGTGGATTGATTACTTCTTCCGTTTGATTTAAACTATTTCGGTGGTTGGGTATTCAATTTGTGTCTCTTCATACTGTTAGTAGTTTTTTCCATGTTTTTTTTAGGTTAGGTTTGGTTAGGAAGAATAAGTTAGGGTTGATTATCAATTTGACATGTTACTGATCGGTGTGTCTTTGCGAGAAGAATTGTTTTTGTCAACAATTTGGTTGATAAGGTGAAACTTTAATCTTGGAAGTGGTTTCTGGCAAAGAATCCCGAGTCTCCATGCTCCTTCTATGAATGGGAGGTGTAACCTGTTTTGTGCTGGAGCCAATAGAGGAGAATGGTGTGTTGGTGTTGTGTTTTCTCGGACTCGTGGGTGGCTTGTTCCATGTTGTTCTTCTTTTCGACTTTCTTCTCTCAATTATTGTATTTTTTGTGCATATTATTTTTAGTGGTAAGGTGTGTTTTTGGTGCCCTTGTTTTGGTAGCCGGGTGTTGGTGTTTGTGGAGCATTGTATTTTTTTATATTTATTTTGAGTACTTTCGATACTCATTTCAGTGATGCTTGGCTTCTATCTTTTGTATCGACTGTTGTCCCCCTTTCTTTTTATTACAATATATATTATTTGCCATTAAAAAAAAACTATTTTGTTTCGCATTTAATTAAGTTAACCAATGAATAATAGTAGGTGTAACGATATGATTTGATTTTCACTTTTCAGTAAAATGAATAATATTCGAATTGATAAAATCTAAATTAAATATTTTTTTAGTCCCACATTATGCTCTATATTTAATAATATTTTTTTTTGAATGGCAAATATATATATATATATATATCGAAAATCAAGGTTTATTACTAAGATTTTGGAGTATAAGAAAAACACCAAAAAATAAAAAACTAACAAAGGTATGAGAGAAATTAAAAAAAAGGACATGAAAAACCAAGTTCAATTACCAACAACAGGGAACCTGCCAATCAACAACGATGTCACACAACTGACACAAGGTTGACCCCTCCACTCCGCTCTAACCGCACCAACACAAAATAGGTTCCACTTTTCACTCATAAAGAGAAGTGTGACCAGGATTCTTACCACAAATCCATTTTAAGGAGTAGAGTTTAATCTTATCCACCAATTGCTCAATGGAAGTGGACTGCCCATAGAAGATAAGATCATTGCGAGATAACCATATGGACCACACAACGGCATGCCAAACTAAAGCCAAACCATAATGAACTCTCCTACAAGCCCCCAAACCCAAAAAAACATCGTAATGTTATCGTGGCAGAGTGTGCCCTATTGTTTTAATGTGCTACCAATAATGTAGTGACATGTGCATCACTAAATTAAAAAAACATAAAAACATAAAATTACTATATAAAAAAAAACATAAAAAAAATTAATGAAAAAAAAAACAGAATACTAAGTATTCTGTTAGTGGACAGAAGTACTGTTGTTATCGGAGTTAAAAAAACCGTTAAAATAATTTTCAGCCACCGAAGAGATTACTGGACTGAGTCGTGGGTGAGTATGCTTTCTTTAAGACGTTTCGCGGCACTGCCCAAAATTGTGCAAGGCAGACGATCAACCACGAAGTCTCCAGGATAAAACAACCCAGTTCTCTACTGATACCGATAAATAATGCACTGTAGATATCGTGCAAGAATTACACCCTCAATTATGGTACTAAAACCATTGCGCAATGATTTTAAGTCCATTCTACTATGGTACCGAGACCATTCTTATATGGTAACTAAAACCATTTAAATCATAGGGAATATGGTGCTATAACCATTATTAAATTTGAAGGAACTGTGATACTATGATCACTCTCAAAACAAATGAATACTAATAATATAATTAGTATCACACAACACATAAATAACCAAATAGAGAAACCAATTAATAATCTGTCTAATTGGTTCGGTACAATTCTAATTTATAATATCTGTCTAACTGATTCATCCTAAGTTTTGATAAATATTGCATAATTCCATGTTAATATATAATTGATTATGCTAGTGCAGTTATGAACCTCTTATTGACTGGCAGCCTCTTTTTAATGTGTGCTGCCGTCTCTCACTAGGGTTTATTTCTTAAGAGACTTATCACTTTTATAGCAAACAAAAATTCCTATTATTATTTTTGCTCTTAATATCAGTTTTTTCTTCAAAACAACATGGCATAGTATTAGATATGAAGTCATATGATCATCTAATTAAGAACGCATTTAAATGTTTTAGTCGCAATCAATTTACCTTTACTTAAACAGTCATATAAAATGTTTTTAAAACTTGCAAATTATTACAAATATTTTTTACATAAAAAGTCTGAATTCTCTTGGTCGAATCCAAAATTTACATTTCATTAGATCCATCAAACTTTATTAAAATTAATTTACAGCACAATTGGCATAGGAGATTTCCTACATAGCTCGACGCACAAAATTCTGAGTAGTAGCATAATGAGAAGAAATAGCTTCTGGGAGAAATTGAGTAAACTCATCAAGAAGGTCGGGATGATCTTTGAAAATAAAAGCAACCTGAAGAAGTTCAATTATGACAAATCAAGCATCAATATATATATGTTTGGTTCATCTTTCAGTCTTCCACAAGTTATTGTGATTGTGCAATTTTGACATCGGTGTTTTTTTAGTAATTTTGTTCGTCATCTCCATGCCCTTATGCAATTCGGCGGTTCTAGATTTATCGCTCTTCAACAAATCTAGAACCGCCGAATATATTGGAGATCCAAATCGTTCGAAAATATTAGGACATAAAATTTTCACTATACCAATATTTTAAAGGTGAAATTAATAAGTTAAAGGAATATAGTAACATGATTCTCAAGCATAAACCCAGCACATACCTCTTGGCAGACCTCAGTGAAAGACTTCTGTTTCTTATAATACATAATTAATATGTGAAGAAATGAATAGTAAATGTGAACATCTTCAATGTCTTGAAACTGAGTCTGCATGAAAATGATCCATTAGACTCAAAAATAAATTCTTCTTTAAGATGTACCTTTGGAAAGGAAAACAAATTAAAAATCTTCATGAAGAGTTTCCATCAAACTTAAGAAATCTCAATACCTTTATCTTTTTCAAAAAATTTACAGCATCTTCCTTATTAACCTGTTTCTTTTGGCAAGATTGTTCACTCTTCGATGGAAGTTCGATTTCATATCCAATTGGTAAGAATTGGTTTAATCTCCGTTGCAAATCGCTATGCCCTTGAAATATTTCCGTCAATCTTTTTATTAAATCCTGAAAATCAATCCTACAAAAATACCAATAAGATTGACAAATTAATTAACAAATTTAAAACTCACTCTCATATTATAATATAAAAAATAATTTGTGGTACTATATGATCAAACCTTTGTTTCTTATAAGCATTCATGAGTCTCATAAAGTCATCATACTTATCCTTCTTATTTTCTTGAATAAATATTCTCTTCACTTCTTTCATAAATTCTAAACCTTCTTTAAGTTCCATGGAACGTATGTTTTTCATCAATGATTTTCCTCGGCTTGACATTCAATCCAAAAAAACAAAAAATTAATTCGGTAAAATTGATTAGGAAATATTGAGCACATAAAACTTGAATGCGAATTATTGCTCGATTTCGCATGCAGATCCAAAAACTCAAAATTCAACCATAGCTAAAAAAAATCCATACACCATTTGGTGGAAGATCCAACTGTTCTATCAAGTACAAAAGGGGAAAAGCAACTCCAACAAAACTAAGAAAAAAAAATTAATTTGCAAACCTCAAGTTGCTCATGGTTCCAACGTTCTCACCAATCGATCGAAATCAAGAATCTCGAATTGATCACCACGAATTAGAGCGAAATCCTGCAAACAAAATAGAGATTTAAATGTAAAGCAACATAACAATGAATTCAAGCAACTAAAACTGAAATTTACCTCAATCCCCCCCAAAAAAAAAACTGAAATTTACCTAGTGATTGTGAAGTCTCAAAACTTTGAGTAATTGAAGAAAATGAAGAAGAGATGGAAGATGAATAAAAAGGGAAGAGTTGAGTGTGTGATATATATATGTCGGTTGTAGATTTTGAGCTTTATTCCGGATTATGTGCACACGGAAACTTATGGCTAAACAATAAATTCATCTATGGTTAATTAAATATAGCTTGGGCGCGTTAATTAAATATTTAAAGAGGTTAATTTAACGAGTTTAAATTCAAACCCTGACGTAATTTATACTCGTTCCGGCCTTATTTATAAGTAAAAGTCAACAAAAGATTTTGATCTTAAATATAAGCAAAAGTTGTCAAAATCAACTTTATTTAATGTTATTCTTCCTAAAGTATCTCATTAATTGTTCTACTTTTTTAACATAATTGTAGAGTTCCAATGCAAATTATAAGGGCATTTTAGGAATTTTAATAGAAATATCACATGAAATTAAGACAAAAAAGCTACTCCTTAATAAGTATACAAAATGGAACTTTGGCTTACAAAAGAGGCCGGAGGGAATATATTTTATAAATGGATTTATATTTCACGGTTCAATCCCCACAATTGCGATTGAGAGGGATTAAAACCACTTGATGTCTGAACTGACCCTCTAACCAGATTAGACATTATAGTCGACTGAATACTGGTGCTGAAAACCAAAAAATAAATAAATGGATTTATATTTCATCTATGAATGTTGAAAAAAAAAAAAACCAAAACCTGATTTTTGCAAGCGTTTGTGATGATTAAATTGATATAGTAATACATAAATTGGTTTAGCAAAATGGTGTGAGAATGAATAAAAACCTTTTCAATTATGAGTCCTTATTGCGTAAAAAAATATTATGAGTCGTTATTTTCATAAAAAAAAGAGATATTTTTCAATTATTTTTTATTTTTTTTTGTTTTCACAACCAGTATTCGGCCTACTAGACCGTCTAATTTAGTTGGAGGGTTGGTTCTGACATCAAGTGGTTGCAGCCCCCTTCTCGATCGCAGTTGCGGGAGGTCGAACTCTGGTCTTCCCTACCAAGTCCAGCGTCAATCACCACTAGACCAATTAACGATCGATAGCTTTTCAATTTTTTTTCTTTTTTTGGATACAAGCTTTTCAATTACTCCTTCCGGTCCTTTTTATAAGGAGCACTTTGATAAAATTACACATACCAAGAAAACACATTTATTTTTATTTAATACTCTTATAATTTAAGCTTAGAGGTGGGAATAGGCCAGGCCGGCCTACATGGCCTTAAGGCCTAGCCTACATAGGCTCAGGCCAGGCCAGCCTATTTCTTTAAATAGAGCAGGCCAATGCTTTTTTATAAGCCTATTTAGCTAAAAAGGCCAGGCCGCAGGCCATTAAAAAAGCCTTTGAGGCCTACTAGGCCGGCCTATTTAAGTTAACATGAATAATATTTTTATTACGATTATTATTTATATATTAAAATTTATACTTTGATTAAATTATAAATCTATTAACTTTTTAAGTAATTTAAGTTTATTAATCTACATTAGTTTTTAACATATATAAATGTATTATTATAAACTAGAATTGAAATATGATGACATATATAGTCAAATTCTCTAAAATATCAAATGGAACATTATTTTATGGGTTATGTTAACTTGTGCCCTAAGGGCACATGTTAAGCTACCTAAAAATAGAAATATAGCTTTTAATGATAGAAAACATTTAATGTTTAGAGAATTGAATACACCACAAGTTCAATAAATTTTTTCCATATTTATCTCCTTAACATGTGCCCTTAAGGGCACAAGTTAACATTCTCCTTATTTTATTAGTTCATAAGTATATTTCAAAATAAATATAATTATTTATTTAAATATGTTCATATGAAATAAGCTTTTAAACAGGCTAACAGGCCACATCAGACTTTCAAAAGGCCAGGCTCAGGCCTAGAATTTAAGTCTATGATAGGCCACAGGCCAGGCTCAGACCTTCGATTTTTTGACAGGCCAGGCTCAGGCTTGGCAAAGCCTAGCTCGGCCTAGCCTATTCCCACCTCTATTTAAGCTTATTCCATGTATACCCTTATTTAATTACTCTCAATTCAACTAATTTACTTATGTTTAATATTCTCTCTCATAATAAATAAAAGTATAAGTGAAATTAAATATTTAAAAAATTTGAAAATTGGTCAAAGTTTTTTATAAAAAAAAACTAAATTATTTTTTTAAAGTGTTCCTTATAAAAAGGGGCCGGAGGGAGTATCCTTGTCTATATATAGTGGAATGAGGACACATTTGGGTTGTTTTATGAGAGTGAAGTTATTAACGAAAAGAAGTAGGAGTAGTTCAAATAAGTTAAGTGACGACATTAATTCAAAATAATATTAAAAGAAAAAATATTCTCTTTTCTTGAAAAATAAAATAAAATTTGGGTGATTGGACCAATATCCAAGTGATAGCTAAACAATGATAGCTGCCACATTAAAAACTTTACCTGTAAACACCTATGGAAAAATCAGATGAAGAGAAAAATAGTGCAGCGGATCAAACCATTAGTTAATAAATGTGTCAGCTTCGGCTAAGCTATGGGATTGATCTTTAACCATGCATAGTCCACTTTTAAGTGAAAATATTATAATTTCTTTATCATATATGTAAGCCTGATGAGAGTAAGAAAATACATGTTGTAAGATCAAGAGTGATCTAAAGAGAAATTGCATATTAGAGAAGGTTCTCTAAGCACTATAATGAAAATTTGTGAGGACCGAACTAGGACTTGGTTGAACGTAGGACCGTCCGATAAAAAGTGTGGCCGAGATCATTTATAAAGGGGCTAAAGCCCAAAGAAAGAAAAGAAAACTACAATTTAACTACTCGGGGGAAAGACACACCCCTAACATTGATAATATTCCTACTAATAATATTTACATTTTGCCTAAATGTGTATTGTTTTTCAAATTTCGCAAATTACAAATATTTACATTTTGTCTAAAAAGTATGAATTCTATCAAATCCAAAATTTACATTTCATTTACATCCATCAAACTTTAGCAAAATCAAGTTGCTGCACAATTGGCATTGGATATTTCCTATATAGCTCGACTCACAGAATTTTGAGTAGCAAAATAATTAGAATAAGCTTCCGGGAGAAAATGAGTAAATTCATCAAGAATGTCGGGATAACCTTTGAAAATAAAAGCAACCTGAAGAAGTTCAATTATGACAAATCAAACATCAACATTGGAGACCAAATCATTCAAAAATATTAGGTTTCGACCGTAATAATATTTGGAAATGACTATGCACAATAATTAAATTCGACATATTTACCTCTTGGCAGACGTCGGTGAAAGACTGTTGTTTCTTATAGTACATATTTAATACGTTAAGTAATGAATAGTAAATGTGAATATCGTCTACGCCATGAAACCGAGCCTGCAGGAAAATTATGAACAAAAAGTCTACTCAGCAGAAGACGTAATAAGGAAGACTAAGTAATGTTACAAAAGAGTCAAAATACAAGAAGCAAAAGAACCAAAAGACACAAAAATAAATTCTTCTTTAACTTTAAAACAAATTAAATCATAATGAAGAGAATCCATCAAACTTTAGAACACTTATAACCTTTATCTTCTTTAAAAAATTTATAGCATCTTCCATTTTTACATGCTTCTTTGGGCAAGATTGTTCACCCTCCGATGGAAGTTTGATTTCACATCCAATTGGCAAGAAGTTGTTTAATCTCAATAGCAAATCTCTATTATCTTTAAATATTTCCTTAAATCTTTCTGTATAATCCACACCATCAGTCCTATAAAATAACAAATTTAAAACTATCTCTCAGAATATAATACAAAAATATAATTTGTGGTACTGTATGATCAAACCTTTTTTCCTTATGATAAGCCATGTAGAATCTGATAAATTCATCAAACTTATCCCTCTTATTTTGTTGAATAAATCTATTCTGTATTTCTAGGAGTAATTCTAAAGCATCTTTTCTACAATGTTCCATAGAAAGTCGGTTCTCCATCTGGGACAAAAAACCGTTACCAACACACGCCAATAGAAAATTCGTTTCACTTAATTCAATGTACGTAGAGCAATATGACAATGAATTTAAGCATGTGAATCCGAAGATTATCGAGTATTCTCGTGACTTCTAAAAATTGTTGTTGAGTAAAGAGAAAGAAAAGGAAAAAGAGATGGAGGATGAAGGAAGTGATGAACAAAGAGTGTTGTCGGTCATAAATTGTGAATTTTATTCTGGATTATGTGCATACGGAAAATATTTAATGAGGCTAATTGAAAACCATGAAGTGCCTTTTATAGGGGATTAGGGTTTATCTTTCATGTATGGATGATAATAACTTTTTAGTAAGCGTTTGTGTCGATTAGATAGACAATAAATTGGTTTCACGAAAAGGTGTGCGAATGATGAGTAATACCTTTTCATACTATGTTTCCTTGTTTACAGTAAAAAGAATGAGATTTTTCAACTATCTTTGTGTTAGTTTCCTTATTTAGTGGAAAGTTTTTTTTTTTATAATGGTAAGTACAATGTGTATTCAATATAAGAAGAACAATGGATTAAAGGTGATTCGACTTCAAGATACTTTCACGAATCCATTAAGAGTAGAAGAAGAAAGAATCAATTGGTGGCCTTGAAGAATGGTGATCAATGGGTTCAAGAGGTGGGGGAGGTAAAGGGGTTTGTAAAGAATTACTTTGAGAACAATTTTAGGGGGAGTTGGGAGAATCGACCGAATCTCAATGGAATTCCGTTTCATTCTCTAACTGAAGAGAATAATCTATCTTTGTTGGAACCTTTTTCCGTTGGTGAAGTTAGAGAGGCAATTTGGAGTAGTGATGGTAATAAAAGTCCAGGACCAGACGGTTTCAATTTTAATTTTTTGAAAGCTTGTTGGGAGATTATTAAAGGGGATATTATGGAGTTTTTGTATGAGTATCATAACAGTGCATCCCTCCCAAAGGCTATCACTGCATCTTTCTTGACTCTCATTCCTAAGAAGGATCACCCGCAAGCTCTTTCGGATTATCGACCTATTTGCTTGGTGTCTAGTTTGTATTAGATGTTATCTAAGGTCTTAGCAACTAGGTTGAAGAAAGTTCTAGGAAAATTAATATCGGAAGTATAATCGGCTGTTTTACTCAACAGACAGATTTTGGATGGTGTGTTAGTTGTCAATCAATTGATTGATTTGACAAAAAGAATGAAAGATAAATGCTTGTTGTTCAAAGTAGATTTCAAGAGGGCCTATGATACGGTGAATTGGAATTTTTTAGAATATATGATGATTAGAATGGGATTTGCTGTAGGATGGCGACGATGAATTCGTGCTTTTGTGTTTCAAAGTTCCATGTCTGTTTTGGTAAATGGTAGCCCGACAGAGGATTTTAATGTTGGTAAAGGGTTGAGGCAAAGAGACCCTCTCTCTCCATTCATGTTCTTGATTGTAGATGGAGGTCTCACAAGCCTTATGCATAGAGCGGTGGATAATAGCATTTTCCAAGGTTACAAGGTTAGTAAGAATATTTCTTTTCATACTCTTCAATTTGCTGATCATACTATTATAGTGGGAGATGGTAATTGGGACAACCTTTGGACTATAAAAATTGTTTTGAGGAGTTTTGAGATTGTGTCCGGTCTTAAAGTTAATTTTTACAAAAGTAAGCTTTATGGAATTAAACTTGAGGACAACTTTTTAAGAGCTTCTTTGGCCTACTTGCATTGTGAAGTGGAATCTATCCCCTTCCGATTTCTTGGAATTCGGGTAGGTGCTAATTCAAGAAGAAGAGCTACTTGGTTACCTATAATCGAATCCATGAAAAAAAGACTTTGTGCTTGGAACGGTCGTAATCTTTCTATAGGAGGTAAAAACCTTTTTTTTAGTAGTGAGAGTCACTCTCATCAATTCCGTACTATCAAGTTTACCTCTTTATTTTTTTTCCTTCTACAAGGCACGGATTTGTGTCTTAAAGGATTTGGTGAGTATTCAAAGAGATTTTTTGTGGGGAGGTAGTAAGAAAGTGTGTTGGGTTAGTTGGGAGCGCATTTGTCAACCAAAAGATAAAGGAGGATTAGAAATAAAAAATTTGGAGCTTTTCAATTCATCACTTTTGTATAAGTGGAAGTGGAGGTGTTTGAGTGACAAAGAGGCTCTTTGGTACGATTTTTTGAGGTGGAGATATTGGTCTTTTGCAGCAAATTTTTTGTATGGGGAAGGGACGACTGGTCTTAAACAAGCATCTATTTGGTGGCGCGATATTTTGAAGTTAGGTAGTGAGGAGGAAGGTTGCTGGTTCGATAATAACACCAGTAGCATCCTAGGTGATGGTAATGATAATGGTTTTTGGAAAGAAAAATGAATCGGAACGGCACCTTTGCACGATTTATTTCCTACTACCCCCGTCCCAAAATATAAGCAAAAAGTGGTCAATCAAAGTGGATGTATTTGGCCTAAATTTTTAACCAAATACATCCACTTTAGTTGACCACTTTTTACTTATATTTTGGGACGGAGGGAGTACACTTTAAAACAAATCTATGCAGCAAGACAAATACAATCTCCTCCATGGGTGCTTGGGATTGTAATAATTGGGTGTGGAAAATAGAATGGACAGCAAAGCTATCGAAAACAGAAACAGTAGCAGCACATGATATTCTTTCAATTTTGGAAGCAGTGCGGCCACGAAGGGAGGTGAACGATAGGAGAAGATGGATTTCACATACTGCTGGTTTTTTTACTGTCAAAACAGTGTACATATGGCTTTGCAAAACTGGTCTGGTGCACATGTTTTAGAGCTCAACACGACGAAAGCTTTGAAGAATCTTTGGTTGAATAATGTTCCATCGAAGGTAAGCATTTTTGGGTGGAGATTGTTGCTCCATAAACTACCAACTAGGGAAGCCCTATACAACAAAGGCATCATCACAAACAACCATGACAGAAGCTGTGTGTTTTGCTTCAAGGAAAGAGAAGATACCCATTATATTTTCTTCAAATGTGGCGTGACCAAGCTTATTCCTTTTAATGATACTTCATGTCATTTTAATTTATTTGGAGACTCAATATATGGTAATAATAGCAAGAGGTTCCGGCACATTATTTGGTTGGCAACGACATGGAGCATTTAGCACCCGCGTAATAATATTTTATTTAGAGGAGATTTTGTCAATGTATCTTCTTTAGTGAACCAAATTATTTATATTGCTTGATTTTGGTTTATACGCCGTTTTGGAAGCAATGCTTTAGTGGCTTTCCATGACTTGTGTAATAATCCATTGGATTGTTTTCGTGGTATCTAAAGTGATTATCTTTGAATTGTAAAGGTTGAGTACCCATTGTATTCCTTATAATTCAAATGTCACTTATAAAAAAATTCGACAATAAATATCACTTTACTTAATGCTCATATAAACCATCATCATTCTTAATTTCTTACTCAATATCTTAATGACAAAATTGCTTATAGTTAAAATCTCACAAATTACAAACATTAAAATTAAAATTTAATCTAACAATAAAATACTACATTTTCTCTACAACCAAACCTTAGGTTTCCAAAGTTGCATCATTATTGGTAGTGAATAACTCTTATCACTAGCTTATTATGGGAACAAAATCACTAAATCCATCACAACATAAAAAAAGTGAAATAACCTGACAAACACTCTTCATTGAGGTGAGATTTTATATTCATCGGGCAAATAGTTATTAAACTTCATTAATAATTCTTCATGCTCTTTAAACAATTCCTTCACTCTTGATGCAACATCTTCAACATCAATTCTACAAATATTCAAAGGGAAAATACAAATCAGTTACAATTAACAAATTCAAATACCTTTTCAACAATATAATAAATAATAAATAAATCAAACCTTCTTTCCTTGAAATCTCTCATAATCTCTATAAAGTCATTAAACTTTTCCACCTCGTCTTTAAATGCATCCTTAATTTCATCCAGATACACCAATGTATCATCGGTAGATATTACATTGTTTGCACTTGAAGATCCACTCATTCTCTACTGTTGTAAATGGCATAAAATATTTAAATTATTATAGAAGGTACTAAAAATCATGAAAATACAAGAAAATCCAAAGTGAAAAATCACATTCTAACAAAATTGAAATTTAGAGCGAACCGTGGTCCTTTTTCGGTCTTTTATTATAAATAACACTTTGAAAAAATCACACAGACCAAGGAAGTTAATTTTCTCATTAATAATTCTAAAATTTGATGTTTTATTTCAAAATTAACCCTGGATTATTTGATACCCTGAAAAAATCCCATAGACCAAGGAATAGATTATATATTTTATTTAATAATTCAGGGTACAAATAAAATTGTGTATTTAATAAAGAATAAATCTAAAGAGTGTTTCTTATAAAAAAAAAACCAATGTTTTTAAAGTATTCCTTATAAAAAAGGTCGTAGAAAATATTAAATTAAACTTTTTTGATTAATCCAAAAACACAAAGAGAAAATGAGATGGAAATTCGATTAAGAAAAAAATAAACGAAAAAGAAAATGGAAGAAAAAAAAAAAAAACTTTTGCCACCTTCAGAATGTAATGGTGAGAACACACAGACTTTGTTGAGATGGTGTTTTTTCCCAGTTTTAGAACACAAGACAATGTGAGAGGGAGATAACTCAAAATGTGATGATATATATAAGAGAATGAGAAAAATAAAAATGGCATGGAGGTATTCAAATTTGACTATTTCCCTGATAATGCATATTTTAATTCTTTTTACATTTTTGAAATATTGTCAAATGAAATTTCTAACATTCAATGTTTATTTATTTTGGATGCATTGAATTTGTAATATTTAATTAAAATAAGTAAATATATTTTTCTGTTGAATATGCCTTAAAAGGAGAGTCTAATATTGTGAACCAAATTCAAAGATTGATTTTATTATTTTTAGTAAATTTTAGTAAAATACAATATTTTGTATTTACTTTTTTTTTGTTACTTAGTTTTTATTATCATAAAATTTATTTTTTATTAAATATGGCAAAGGTCTATCTTTAAACTATTTTTGAGTGGTCCAAAGTAAAAATTCTCATTTTGTCAGATAAAATACTCATTATAGTATTTTATGAGAATTTATTTTGTATGTTTATTAAAATAAAAAAAATAATTTTATTTTGAATTTACATTAATTATAGTCTTATATGGACCAAGATTTAAAGGTTGATTAATTCACTATTTGAAATAAATTTTATTAAAATAGTATATTTATCATCATCATCATCATATAATTCATTATTTAATATGGTAAGGGTCACCTGACCAAAAAAATAAATAAGGTAAGGTTCTATTTTTATACTATTTTTAAGATAGAGTTACTAATTAAAAAGATTCATTATATCAAATAAAATATCCATAATGATATCTTGACTAATAAAACTAATACTCCCTTATCCCCGTGAACTTAACTCAATTGTATGGATGTTAATACTCCCTTGTTCATGTAAGCAAATCTCAATTAACTGTTATTTATAAAAAGGACCTAAGGGAGTAATTAAGTTTTTGCAGAGAACAAAATTTAACCAACATTGTTAGAAATTAATATTGGTTAAATCATATATGATATCCTATTTATAAAATTTGGATTATGACAAGTCGGTAGCCTATCTTGAAGAAGTTCCCAATAAATACTGCCATTTTTTAGGGGGCCCAAGTTTTTCATACTTTTGGGAGCAATAGTTTTTCCTCTTAGAAAAACACCTTATCAGTAGTGGATTGAGGAAGGACCATGTAAGCCGACTTTACCGAGAAGAAACCACACGGGTCATTCTTCCAACACCAAGAATCAACTTCTATATAGAGATATTGGTGAGCCGTTCAAAATTTCGAGAAGATTGCCCAATAGATTAAGCTCTCAGACAAAGAGATATTTTCTCCACCTTAAATCCAAAACTCATTGATCTTCAACCTAACTACCAATCTCCCCCACCTTACAAGCACTTTGGGCTGACACTTGAGAGAGTCTTTGGAACTGACTCCTTAGAGGGGTTTCCCCACCCAAGATCAAACCAGAAGGAAGTCGTGAGCCTATTTCCAACCTTTTTAGTGACCCCTCTAAAAACCAATGTGAAATTGCATCCACGAGACCGCTTAGTAAGGACAAGTTCCTCCACCAACATGAGGTATTCCTGAGACTCTTAAGCCTCCCTCCAAGATGAGGGGATCGAAATAATGGACCATATATTGGAAAAAATAAATAATAATAGGGGTTTATGTAGTATGCTAGAGGTTTAGGGTTCGATCCTTAGCTCTATTGTAAAAAAATTATGTGAATGGCTTTTTGGTTTTGTTACGGTCTAAAAGACTTGTGATTTATATTTTGTTTTTTTGTATTTGTATTTCAATTCTTTTGTAACTAAAATTCGTTGATAAAAAAAAGAGATTGAACGAGATACGTACTCATAAATAAAATTTAGCAATCAATGGTTGATATTGAACATTAATTCCTACTAGTATATTATTTCGTGGGCGATTAACGTTTGAATTTTTTGTAGAAACTTTTAACGAAATTTCCATTGAAAACTTCCGGTAAAGAAATATATACGAACTTATAATGATGGTTAAAAGTGATCTTGTGATACTAATTTGTTTTTAAGTACTATACATCTTATTGCAACGACTTTGATTGTTGTGAAAAATATAAGAAATGGCAAAAACTTGCATTGCTTATTGCAAAGACTTTAGTTGTTGACAAAAATACATTTTTGCAATGACAATCGTCATTATTCATGTTATATAAGACAATAATCATTGTTGTTGCAAAAACACTAGTTATGCCAACGACATTAATTGTCCTTGCAAAACTTTTTGCAATGCCACTTATACTAACGATATGCAACGACAATTTTGTTACTGGGAAAAACACATTTTGCAGCAACTTTGCATTTTCTCAGCAACATTTGTCGGTGTCAAAAACCTTATTCCTTGTAGTCAAAAGTGGGTGGAACATAGTAATAAACTTGATGTGATGAGAAGAAAGGATTCGGAAGTGAAATCTTAAAATTTTCACTAAACATTAGAAAGCTTAAATTTTTGGAAATAGAACAACATTGAAAAAATTACCACACAATTTAATATGCTTTTAATAAATAAAAGAGAAAAAAATTAATGGATTGTCAAAGAAAACTTTCAAATCTAACTTTAAGAAATCACCACAAAGTACAAATTTAAATCCTATGCTTAGAAAGACCAGATCAACTTGTGTAGATGCATTACTTCACAAATTTGGCAGAAAATATTTGGTTGGTTGGACACTAATGTCATCGCTTTTGAGGACGTTACAAACCATTTCATTTTGTTTGGTGAATTAGCAAAAGACAATCATAGCAAGAGAATTCGTCATATAATTTGGTTGGCGACGACGTGGAGTATTTGGCGTACACGTAATAACATTATTTTTAGAGGAGACTGTGTCAACATATCATCTTTAGTGTAGCAAATTGTTTATTTTTCTTGGTTTTGGTTTATAGGCCGAACAGGGAACAATGTTAATTTAGTTTTCTCTGAATGGCGTAATAATCCTTTAGATTGTTTTCAATGCATCTAAAGTGATCTATTCTGAATTGTAAGGGTTGAGTACCCCTTGTACTCCTTATAATTCATTTTTTGCTTATCAAAAAAAAAAACTTGTTGTAGATGCTAATTAGGTATTAATTGGGTATTAATTGGGAACTAGCTAGGATATTCATTATATTAGTTGCAAATTAGCTACGAAATTTTTTGATAGATGATTTGCCGCTAAATCCATGCTACGCCCTATATGACAACTAATTCACAACAAATTTGTAGCTAACTCTATTTTACTAGAGATTAGCTACGAATTAGCAACAAATGCCGTCGTAGCTAATCCCGTATTTTCTTGAAGTGTAAAAATCATGAAACATAAAATGGAGGATCTGATGGTGAGAACATATAAACCTTTGCCATCTTCAAAAGCTAATGTTGAGAACACAAGACTTTGTGAGAGGAAGATAAATCAAAATGTGATGATATATAAGAGAATGGGAAAAATAAAAATGGCAGCGAGGTATGCAAATTTGACAATATCCCCCGATAATGTATATTTTAATTCTTTTTACATTTTTGTAATATTGTGAAATGAAATTTTTGACATTCAATGATTATTTATTTTGGATGCATCGAATTTGAAAAATTTATTTAAAATAAGTAAATATATTTTTCTGTTGAATATGCCTTAAAAGAAGAGTCTAATGTGAACCAACAATCAACACAATTAAGTAGATTTTCACGTGAGATCGATAACTAACTTGTAATCAACTTTTTCTTCAGATACATATGACTTACTCTAAGACCCCGTTTGGATTGATTTATTTTAAGTTTATGTAGATTTATCTACTGATATAAGGCCTCATTTGACCCTACTTATTTTCTGTTTTTCTACTTCTTAAAAAAAGTAGGGAAGTAGAAAATTGTATTTCACACTATTTCTCCTTAAAAGTATTAGAGAAATAAAGTAAAAAAGTAGAAAATAAGAAGAAGTTGGGTCAAACACAATTTTTTACTTATTTATTACTTTTAAGGAGAAGAAAAAAAGTAGAAAAAAAAGTAGGGTCAAACGGGGCCTAAATCTTTGTATTTGTGTTAATCAATAAAAAGTGCTTATCACAAATTCATAAGCTATTTATGCCCTGTTTTATTAAGTTCTCACAATATGTTTATCATTGGGGTTAACAAGGAGCTTATGAAAGATATCCCGACTCTCGTATGCTCCATTCTAAAAAACATAAATGTTGGTTAAAAAAAAAAATTCTCAAATCATAAAAAAATTTACTGTAGAAAAAACAAACAAAACAACTTATAAACGTTATAATGAACCATAGGTGAGGAAGGGCAGAAACATTTTGTTTAGTGTGGTGATATTATCAAGTCAATAAATTGTAGGCGTATTCGATATTTGATTTGATTAACTACTACTTGATGTATATGGAGATTGAAGAATAATATCATTTTCCGAGGGGCGGTGGCTAATGTGTCTATGTTGGTTGATAATATCACGGTGATCTCGTGGATTTAGTTTAGTGGAAGAGCCAGGCGTAAGTCCACATATTTTTTTTCGGATTGGTGTACCCATCCTTTTTTTTTTACTATATGGTATGGTGTACCCATCCTATTGAGTACTCCTTATACTCATTTATAATTCAAATTTTGCTATAAATAGTTATAATGAAGATAAATTTATAATGAATAATCCAATTAAAATATAAAAAATGATCACGCAATAAATAAAGTGCCAAGATAGTTTGCCCTAGATTTCAGTGCGCGCAGCTTCAGGGAAAATAAGGTTGAATCTTATCACTTCCGACACTCATCCCATGTTTCTCGTTTCCTCTCTTTTTCTTCATTTTCTTATCCGTAAAACTAAAGAGATAACAACTCCACTCATTTTCTTCATTTTCTCTGATCATATTCTTCATAGTAATTTTTCTATAATTCTCAATTTATTTATCCTTATAATTTTCTATCTATCTATTACTTAAGACTCAACAATTTTTAGACTTGATTAATTGAATTTCGACTATCAATTCTTGTTATATTTTTCAGGATTTGGTTCTTCAAGGTGATCTCTTTGTGGAGGATTTAGGGTTTGCAATTCTTGCTTTGAATTAACTCATACGGTTAGATCTAATATTTTTTCTATTGATGTTTGATTCATTAATTTTTGTTGAATATATTGAGATTGTTATTTTTGTATTTTGTGTTTTAATAATTTGTGTTTGTGGTTAGTGTAAGTTTTTTTTGCTAATCTGATCATGTTTTATTTTTTAGTTTCTTGTTTTATTTTTGCTAAACTAATTAATGGTTTTATTGATTTTTTTTGATGCTATGGTGAATTTTTTTGTTTGGTTTTTCATTTTTTTTTTTTTTGGTATGGGTTTTTCTATTCTTTTATTCTTTTTAAAATTTTGATCAAAGGTTAAGGGAAACCCAAAATGATGCTTGAAAGGGTTCATGAATGTGCTACTAGAGATGCCTTCAATTTTTACGACGAAGTAAAGAATAGATTCCAAGGTGACAAGCTGAAAGACTTTATAATCGCCTTCAACGATTATAAGAAACAAAGGTTTGATCGTTGCAGAACAATTTTACTTTTTGTATAACAATGTGTGTTCGATTTCTGAATTTTTCAGTTCTAATTAAATTGTTTATCCTTTTGTCACATTTGTAGAGACCTTGGGATTTTCGTAGAAAAAATGAAGGAAATTTTAGAAGGTCACATAGATCTGATATTAAAATTTAACACCTTCATGCCAAAACAATATCAAATCAAGGATGAAAAATGTTGCCCGAAGAAACGTCCTTGTTTGGAAGATGCTACACAAAATTTGAGAGAGATTAAGGTATGACTACACTATCCCATGTAAAGAACTTGAAGGATTCTCTTCATGAAAAAGTGTGTTCAACATGTAAAGAACAATTTAAGTTACATTTGAGTCTAATATTATTTTTTTCATTTTAATTTCAACCCCAGAAAATGAAGGATTCTTCAAATACTATGGATCAAATATCTATCGATGCAGCCAAGATGTATCTCACTGAAATCGAGGATGAGTTCAAAGACGATACGGGCAAGTACTACGAGTTTTTAAGGGCAATGAGAGATTTCAGGACAAGAAGGTTTGATTTATTTAATCGTGGCTTAAATATTACATTGGTTTCTGTATGTACACGTTTTTTTTTTGCCAAACTATTATTATTATTTTTTTTTTTAAGTTGTTCATTGTAAATTGACTTGTTTCTTTTCTTTGATCTATTTGTAGAATTGATATGGCAGGTTTGATGTCAAGAGTGAAGGAATTATTTAAAGGGCACAAAAAATTGTTATTAAAATTTAATACATTTTTGCCAGAGACGTCTTCAAAAAATACATTTTTGCCAGATGATGATGAGGTTTCTTATCAACCAAAGAAGCCAACAGTGGATTTAGAATATGCTAAGAAATATTTGGTCAATGTGAAGGTATGAGTGTTGTTGAGTTATATGACAAAGATTTTTTTGATCACAAAGATGATGAAACACTATTGAATGATTTTGATCACAAAGATTTTTTTTTTTTTGGTAAACCGATCATTAACAAAATTTAAATCAGTCAGAAAAATTTAAACGTGTGACTAAAATTTAAGGGCTCAATATGTTTTTCTTTTCTACTAATTTACTGAATTTTGATTTTTGTTCTATAAAAAAATTTTCTTTTTGTTAAAGATTAAACTAGAAAGAAAATTCTATTTAATTTTTGTTGTGTTTATTTTGACGAGTCTAATGGATCATCTAAATGCAGACTCAATTTCAACATGAACCTCATATTTACAAATCGTTTCTAAAGATAGTGAATATGTACAGAAATGAAGATAAGAGTGCTAAAGAGGTCATGCAGATGGTATGTTGTACGTTTTATGTATGCTTTAATTTTTTTATTTATTTTTTTTGTATAATGCTCATTTTAATTATTGATAATTATTATAATTGGATTGGATTTTTCAGGTTATTTCACTTTTTGAAGGTCACCCAGATCTTGTTGATGGGTTTATGGTTTTTCTTGGGTAACTTAGATCGTGATATGGAGTTATTGAATTGAATACCAATAATGCTGCAAATGTGCAAACCTAGGGTTTGATTGTGGAGAAAATTTAGTACTTCTGGATTTTTATTTTTATTTTTGAAATCTTTGGTACTCTTAGTTTAAATTTTACATATTTTTAATTTAATTGAATACCAATAATGCTGCAAATGTGCAAACCAAGGGTTTGATTGTGGAGAAAATTTAGTACTTTTAGATTAAATTTTAAATATTTGTAATTTGTGAGATTTTATATTTAATCGTTTCAATCAACCAGAATTCATAAATCTAGTTTGTGATAATTTTGAGTAAAAATAACGATGATTTATATAAGTATAAAGTAAGTGAATATTAATTTGTCAAAAAAAAATTAGGCGAAATTATTTGACGAAATTACGGCTTTCTTATGAAACGGACAAATTTTATTAGATGGCGTTCTTGCTTTTAAACGTTCTTGCTTTCAGGAAGCGCTACCTTAGGTTGGCAGAACGACGGAGTCTCCTTAGTTTTACATTGTTAGTAACTTGTTCGGAGATGGGAAAACAATTTGGGCTGCAACAAGAAAGAGCCTTTGGAACAGAGTTCTTAGCGAGGCTCCCCCTAGCCAAGGATCAAACCAGAAGGAAGTCATGTGACCATTACCGACCTTTTTAGCCACCCCATTTGAAAACCAATATATTTGAGGTATCGTCCTCTGGATCACCTAATAATGACACGTTCCTCCACCAACCAGAGACCCGCTTGAGATCCCCAAGCCTACCTCTCCAAGATGAGGGGAGGGATATAAAGAGCCATATCTCGCTAAAATTATATATTTCCAAAGACCCACTCCTCCAGAGATTAGTCTCCATCTTCATTTACCAAGCAACACTAGATTCACGACTCGAAGATCTCTGACCCCTAACCCACCATCACTCTTTGACTTACACACCTTGCCCCAACTAACCCAAGCAATCTTTCTAGCACTCTTAGGGGGGCCCACAAGAAGTTCCGTCGAATCTGGACTATCTTTTTCCACACTTTGACGGGCATTTTCATAAAAGAGAGAAGTTCAATTGACCATATGATCATGCTTTATGTGTAACCTCTCATACGAAAAGTCATTAGATCATATTGTAAATCATATATATTGGATTAAATTTGTATATCATCTCAATGAGACTTAGAATCCTAGAATTACTCAGATGCAAACTCAATCATTGTACACATGTCCAATAGTCGCCTGTTATGATTAAAAGGGTGTCTGTAGAGACGTGAAACACTTAGGAATCCTAGAATCCATAATGCGAGCGGTTTGGTGGAAGTCCTCTTTGAGGTAGGAAACCCTAAGTATATAGCTAGTTAGACAATATTAAACTTTGGTGGAAGTGTATAGGATATAGTGATTATATTTTTTATTTTTTATTTTAAAAGTTGATGGTTTATAAGTACCACCAACTTATTTACAAAGAAAATACTACAATTGCTGCTGCCAACACTAGTAGAAAAATGACTTTTGGTTTGGAGATACCACTACCGGTATGTGAATACCAGTAGTGAAATACATTTGACCAAAGGATTCCACTACTGATATTTTTAAAACGGTAGTGGAAAGTTCAGAGACAAGGGATTTCACTACCGGCTTTGCTAAATCCGTAGTGGAAAGTAGACACGGTGGCAATGTCGTAATTACGTACAAATTTGTTTTAATTATCTTCCACTACCGATCTAGGATTCACCGGTAGTGGAATCCTAATAGTGTTATTATTTTTTTCATATTCCCACTTTTCACTACCGATCTAGGATTCACCGGTAGTGGAATCCTAATAGTGTTATTATATTTTTCATATTGTCATTTTCATTCCCAATTTTCATACGCGTTCAATCTCCCTCCCACTGCAAACTCTCCATTCTCAATCGTCCCAAGTTCTTCCAAATCGTCCCAAGTTCTTCAAATCAAACACTCCAATTTCCCAATCATTCTCCAATCTCTCCATTCTCCATTCTCCATTCTCCAATCTCTCCAATTTCATTCGGTTTCATTCTCCAAACCCTAGAATGCTTGAATCGCCTCCAAATTTCTTCGTTTTTATTCGGTAAAGGTATGAATAAATCAAACTTCCTCCAAATTTCATTCGTTTTCGTTTTCATTCATTTTCATTCTTGTTCATTCGTTTTCATTCGCTTGGGTTTTCATTCGTTTTCATTCACGTCGTTTTCGTGGGTCTGTGATGTTCATTTCTGTGTGGGTCTGTGTTTTTTTGTGTGGGTTTTCATTCTTCTTCTGCTTGATGGCTTGATGATGAGAATGTCAATATAAAAATACAAATTTGCATGAGATTTGGAAGTCTGTGTAGGTCACTTTAGCATGAGATTTAATGAAAAGTAAAAAGATATATGGTCATTTCTGTTTATGATATTTATTTTGCTGCTATTTTGATTATTTTTTACTTCATAGATGATATGTAATGCTTGTGCTGTGCAGGGGTTGCTGTGTTAGGCGGTGATTGCTGCTCCTGCGTTAGGCGGTGATTGCTGCTCCTGCGTGTTGCTTGTGCTGTGCAGGGGCTGGTGTTGCTCTTTTTTGGTGTTGTCATCTTTGTTTGAAGTTAGAAGGTTCAATCACGGTCTCATCTACAGGTACCGATTCTATTTCAAAACATAGAAGCTATAGGCTATGAATTTTTATTAAAATAGAATGCATAATCTAGTCATTCTGTTATAGGCTATGAATTTTTATTAAAATAGGGCGAGAGAATGTTTCGCAATAGTAACAACCTAGTCATTCCTTTAACTTAGAATGCATAAATTTCGAAACGTAGGTATGGACCGTAGTTGGATGAGAGCTAATCGATTAAGTACTGAGTACAGACATGGAGTGATGGAATTTCTACAGTTTGCGGAAAGTAATGCTGAACTAGAACGTCCTCCTCCTGAATTTCCTCCACTTTTTCTATGTCCGTGTATAAATTGTGCAAATAAAGAACCAAAACGTACTAAGAAAGAAATCATGAATCATCTAATTTGTGACGGGATTTGTCAAAATTATACACAATGGATATGGCACGGTGAAGTAGTTGCAACGCCAAGTGTGTCCCATAGAGAAAGTGGTAGTGTGGATATCGATGATCGACTGGAAGACATGATGCGTGATATTGGAGAAGATTCGTTTAAGAGGGCGCATGTGTATGAAACTTTATGCAGTGACAAGGATGAACCATTGTATCCGGGATGCACAAATTTTACCCGTTTGTCTGCGGTGTTAAAATTGTTTAATTTGAAAGCAAAAAATGGGTGGACCGACAAAAGTTTCACTGAATTGCTTGAATTGTTGATACAAATGCTTCCAGAAGGTAATGTAATGCCAAATCGTTATTACGAGGCGAAAAAAGTATTGTGTCCAATGGGTTTGGAGTATGAAAAGATACATGCATGCCCTAATGATTGTATATTATACCGAAAAGAGTTTGTAAACTATAATCATTGTCCGACATGTAAGGCGTCTCGCTACAAAAAGAAAGATGGTGATTCTAGTGATGATGAGGTGACCAAAACGGGTCCTCCCGCGAAAGTCGTATGGTACCTACCAATAATTTCAAGGTTCAAGAGATTGTTTGCTAATGCAAATGACGCAAAGAATCTTAGATGGCATGCAGAAGAGAGAAAATGTGATGGCCAAATTCGCCATGTAGCTGATTCTTTGCAATGGAAGAAAATTGACTCTTTGTTTCCAAATTTTGGCAAAGAGTCGAGAAACCTTAGACTTGGACTTGCTACTGATGGAATGAATCCGTTTGGTAATCAAAGTACTAACCATAGTTCATGGCCTGTTCTCCTGATGATTTACAACCTATCTCCTTGGTTGTGCATGAAGCGTAAATATATTATGTTATCGATGATGATTTCAGGCCCAAGACAACCAGGAAATGACATAGATGTTTATCTAAGTCCACTAATTGATGATTTGAAAGTGTTGTGGGAGGAAGGAGTGGATGTTTTTGATTCGTATTCTGGTGAACAGTTCAACATGCGTGCCATGTTGTTTTGCACCATCAACGACTTTCCGGCATACGGCAATTTGTCTGGGTATTCCGTTAAAGGGCATAATGCGTGTCCCATATGTGAAAAAAAAACATGTTATAAGCAACTGAAAAATGGAAAGAAGACTGTTTATCTTGGCCACCGAAAATTTCTAAATCGTTATCATCCATATCGTAGATTGCGAAAAGCTTTTGACGGAGACCAAGAGAATGGTGTTGCTCCAACGCCCTTAACTGGAGAGGAAGTTTATGAACGACAACGAGACATTAATGTTGTCTTCGGAAAGTGCCAAAAGCCAAAAGGGAGAGTGCCAAAAGCGAAAGTGCCAAAAGCCGAAAGTGAAAGTGTCAAAAGGAAAAAGCAGCCTGTTGTGAAAAGTATATGGAAAAAGAGGTCAGTGTTCTTTGATCTTCCATATTGGTCTAGTCTTGATGTAAGACATTGTATTGATGTGATGCACGTGGAGAAAAATGTATGTGATAGTGTAATTGGAACACTTCTCGACATTAAAGGCAAGACAAAAGATGGTGCACATGCTCGTCTTGATATGGATTTGATGGGTATACGACAAGAGTTATTACCACAAAAAATCAATGACAAGACATATTTGCCTCCCGCGTGTCACACTTTGTCTAAAGACGAGAAAACAAGTTTTTGCAAGTGTTTACAAAGTATCAAAGTGCCACATGGTTACTCGTCAAATGTCAAGAGCCTTGTATCAATGAAAGATCTCAAATTAATCGGCTTAAAATCTCATGATTGTCATGTCTTGATGCAACAACTACTACCTGTGGCTATTCGTGGGATATTGCCCGATAATGTTAGGAAAGCTATATGCAGGTTGTGCTTATTCTTCAATGCAATATGTTGTAAAGCAATTGATCCATTGAAGTTAGACGAGTTGGAAAACGAAGCTGCAGTTATCTTGTGTCAATTGGAGATGTATTTTCCTCCTTCATTTTTTGACATTATGGTTCATTTGATTGTTCATCTAGTAAGGGAGATTAGATTGTGTGGCCCAATTTATTTACGGTGGATGTATCCAATAGAGCGATACATGAAGATCCTAAAAGGGTATACAAAAAACCCACACCGTCCGGAAGCTTCGATTGTTGAGAGGTACATTGCAGAAGAAGCTATTGAGTTTTGTTCAAACTATTTGTCAGAAGTGGATGCTATAGGGGTTCCCAAGTCTCGTCATGATGGAAGATGTGACGGTGTGGGCACGCAAGGTTTAAATGTCAAGAGCATGCATATTGATATAATTCTTCAAGCGCATTTGTATATATTGAATAACACTGATGAAGTTCAACCTTACTTGTCTGCTCACAAAAGCATCATAAAGAAAATGCACGATAAGATGAATGAAAAATGGGTGTTAAGAGAGCATAATAAGAAATTCTCAGAGTGGTTTAAAGAAAAGGTCTGCCAAGATGATAGTGTTTCCGATACAATAAAGTGGTTGTCCTATGAGCCTAAATGTAACATATTGACTTGGAGTGCATATGATATTAACAAAACTTCCTTTTATACAAAATCAAAGGATGACCGCAGTACCATGCAAAATAGTGGGGTTATGATTGTGGCAGAGTCCATGCACTTCTCTAGTTCCAAAGATAAAAATCCGGTTATGGCATCTACACCCTACTTTGGGGTGATTGAAGAGATCTGGGAGGTTGATTACGTTGTGTTTAAAGTGCCTTTATTTAAATGTAAATGGATTGATATCAACAATGGTGTGAGAATTGATGAATTAGGATTTACAATAGTTGATCTTTGCAAGTTAGCTTATAAAGACGAACCTTTCATCATGGCATCCCAAGCAAAACAAGTGTTTTATGTCAAAGATCCTTCTAATGAACGGTGGTCGGTGGTTCTACAAGGAAAAAATGTGCATGGTAGTTATGAAAATCAAGAGCTTGATATTTCCGAAATTCCTCCTTTCTCATCAGATGTGCCTACCTTCATTGAAGAAAACGAAGAGGATGATGTGCATGCAGCTATTCGTTTAGATCATGACGAAGGAATATGGGATTAGAGAAGAAAAAGCTGCAGATGCTAGCATATCATTGCTTTTCTCCTTTTATTTTGATTATGTTTTGATGTGCTGTTTATGTAATGCATCTGTAATGTTTTGAATATGTACTGTTAGTTTTTAGCTTTTATGTTTTGAAAAAAAACTTCTGCTACTGCTGTATTGTTTAAATACTTGAACCTTAAGAAATCTGTTTTGAGATTCTGGGCAATATAACTTATGTTTAATTATGAGCTTGTGCTTATTTTTTTTTCTGCATAATTTGATATTTAAAATGGTTAGAACCATTTTCTGCATAATTTTTTTTTCTGCATAATTTTTTCTGCATAATCTGATTCAACCGACAATATAACTTTTTTGTGTTTTGTGTAAACAGATACGATATGGCTGATTCAACCGACAACTCTGCTGAAACTAGTCAACGTAATAAAAAAAGTGTTAGAGGTCCCACTATGTTGAAAGCAATTGAAAACGTTCGTAAAACGGGTATAAAGATCCCTCTCCAGTTTGATCTAGAAACTGGAGAGTGTTATGGTAACAATGCCTCCCATTTTAAGAGTTACGTAGCACTTCTTACTCGAGAAAGATGCAGTATTGCGAAAGAGTTGTGGAAACATATACCTGAAGGAGTAAAAAATGCTATGTGGACAGATATTAAGGTATTTGAAATTCAACATTTTGTTATATTTTATTATCATATCAAATACATCTTATGCTAACACCAAATTTTTTAATGTAAATATTTTAGGCTATTTTTGTTATACCCGAGTTTGATGATGCAAAAAGGAATGATCATTTTAAGAAAATATGGTTTCACTATGCGGCGGAGCGGTGGAAAGATTTTAAATCACGGTTGACTAGAACTTATATCACAGACCCCAAACCAGATGACGTTCCTCCATACGTCAAGTATCCTTACATCAAAAAAGATATATGGGAAGAGTTTGTGAAGTATCGACAGACCTCTGATTTTAAGGTTAGTGTAATTTCAAAATCATTAAACTGTGTTGACTGCTGCTACTGCTGCTACTGTGTTAAATATTGTGTTTTGTGATTTGTGATTTTGTGATTTTTATGTCTTGACTGCTGCTACTGCGCTAAAACCGCGCTAAAACTGCGCTAAAACCGCGCGGAAACTGCTGTTTCTGTCTTTAACATTGCCTAAAACTGTGATTCTGCTGAAACTGCGTTAAAACATTGCCTAAACTGCTGAAACTGTGACTGAAACTGTCTTTAACATTGTTGGTAGTCTGCTGAAACTTGACTGAAACTGAAACTTGACTGAAACTTGACTGAAACTGTCTTTAACATTGCCTAAGTCTGCTGAAACTGCTGAAACTGCTGAATGTGATTTTTACATTACTAATTATTTGAGTTTATAATAGGAAAAAAGTCAAAAGGGTAGGGAGAATCATGCAAAGAATGTTTACCCACATGTATTATCCCGTGGAGGGTATAAGAGGCTCGAGGAGCAGATGATCAATGAAAAGAGATTGTCCTTATCAAAAGATAGTTCTGGCTTAACTGATGATGATCGTCATCTATCTCCACCGGAACGCTATGAGACATGGACGAGAGCACGACAAAAGAAAGGGGGAGAATTCACATCCGAGCCTGTAAAAAAAGTTGCTGAGAAAATTGTAAGTAACATTATAATCATGCTTTTGCTTCAAGTAACACAATTATTTACTATATTGTGACTTTGTTTGTGCATGTTGTAGGAGAAAATTGTTGAAGACTCAAAAAAGGGTGACTTTGTTCCAACGAGACGTCACGATGTCCTAACAGAAGCCATTGGAACACCTGAGCATGGTGGTAGTGTTCGTGGTGTTGGAAAAAAACATAACATTACCACTTACTGGGGAAGATCAAAGGTTTCACGTCAAAGTCAAGGTATAGATGTCAAAGAGCAACTAGCAGCATTTAAAGCAGATTTGGAAGCTAAGTTTGAGGAAAAGTTGGCGCAAGAGCGTAAGATGATGCAAGATTCTCTTATGGAGACACTAAAGTCCATGGGTTTATCCCAAACCTCTGATACAAATAATAGAGTCATGGTACCTGAAGCGCAAACTGAACAACTTGTTGTCACCGGAAGCGCAAAAGGGAGTTGTTCTCCTGCACCGGTCAAGATGCAAAATGAACTCAAGGAGGTTGTTGTCACTGAAAGCGCAAAAGGAAGTCGTTCTCCTGCACCGGTAGCAGAGGCAGCAGAGGCTCAAGATAACATGGACGATGTTCAGAAATTGTTAATGATGGTTCTGAAAAGGGGTGATGATCATTTGGATGTAGAATTAAGTCATTGTTCAATGTGTACTAATTTTCTCATGTCTTGCAAGTGTATAAGAGAGTTGTTGGTGGGTTTTATTTGGCTCGACATGAGTACTCTAAGTGTTTGGTGCTCGTAAGTGTACTTTCTTATTTACTACTATCTCAATATCTGTTAATATGTTATATATCTCTCCTAACTTTAAAATTATATTCAGGTACATTCATCGTTTATGCATTGAAAACAACACCACAAATGTATATGGAATTTTGGAACCAACTTTTCTGAACATTGTTGGTGATGCTGGGAAAAAAAGTGATCAGAGAATATCTCAAAGTAAATGCAAGAAATACATCCAGCATAAGTTACAAAATGAAAAGAAAGAGTGTCAATTATTACCATTTAACCATGGGTAAGTTTGTATGAATTTGTGTATTTTTTTAATACTTATTTATTTTTTATAACTCATAGTTATTAACAATATAATACTGCTTCCACGCACGCGTACAGAGGACATTGGCAGTTGATAGTACTTTGTCCAAAGATAAATACCGTGGTTGTTATTTGTTCACTACATTGGAAACTTAATCCAATAATGGAGAAAATTGTTTCAAGGTAATTAAGTTTATACTTTAGGGGTTTTGGTTATATACTATAAACATAAATTATTACAAATTTTATATGATTTTATGCGGCTTTTTTTTCTTATGAATTAGTGTTTTTACGGTTGATCAAATGGCGAATGGCAATAGAAAGAACAATACCGTATGGCTTTATCCACAAGTAAGTGTGGTATTCTAACTTTATATATATTTACTTTTTTGATAAGTAAGTGTGGTATTTTTTGATCAAATGTTACTATATATAATTTGTAGGCGAGGAAACAATATAATTCAAATGACTGTGGATACTATGTAATGAAAAATATGTTGGACATTGTCACTGCTAAGATAACTGATTCTTGGATGGAGGTAATAATTTTTATTTTTTATACATCAATAATTTTTTATAACCGAGTCAAGAATAGTTTTATATTATTATTTACTTATTGTAGGTATTTAATGACCCAAAAGAGTTAACAGCTGAGGAGATGTATGAATTGCGATTACGTTGGTCAACATATTTTTTGGAGTTATTGGAGGGTTAAGATTTATCTGGTGAGTTATAGAATAGTTAATTATTTGAACTTTGTTTTTGCAAATTGGTCTATTCAATACATTGCAGCAATTTTAGTTTACACTTGTTTATTTGAACTTTGTTTCTGTCAAATTTGAGATTCTGCAGGGTGATGAATTGGTTATTAGCTTTAGTTTGAGTCTTGGAAGCAGATCAGGTGATGGAATTGGTATTTTGGCTCGGATGTGCATTCTCACTGTTTTGGACTGTTTATTTTGGACTATTTTAGGATGGTTTTATGAAGGAATTGGTATTAGAATTGGTATTTTTGTGATGGAATTGGTATTTTATGAAGGATTGGTATTTTAGAATTGGTATTTTAGGAATTGGTATTTTAGGATTGGTATTTTAGGAATTGGTATTTTAGGACTGTTTATCAGGTGATGGAATTTTATGATGCTGTTGCTGAGAAGCATAGTTTAACTGCACATGAATTGTTTGATGGAAATGATCTTGCTACTTTCTTATCTAATTTGCATCAAGATGTTGGAAATTTAAAGGCAATTGTTGTGTGGTTATTGGTTGCTAGTGCAACTGATTTTTAACATATAGCTTTAGCACTAGCAGCAATGGCTCATTCTTTGGGGTCTGTGATGAAATTTGGTCATGTTACAAAACTACACACCTGCACTACTAATATGCAGGCACAAGATGCTACAAAAAAACGAAAAAAAAAAATAAAACTAACATACCACTACTGATATTTATAACAATCAGTAGTGAAAACTAACATACCACTACCGGTATTTACAAATACCGGTAGTGGAATCCCAGATTCTAAAAAAAAAAAAATGAAAACTGTTGGAACAAAATTGATTTAAAAATGTTTGCCCCTAAATCTATAAAGGTTTTGATGATAACAAAGTATTAATTAACAATTGGAAGGACTAAAAATTTATTTTGAGTGCGCAGATATAAGCATCATTTAAGTCCTGAGTGGAGTTCAGAGGATGTGAACTCAGAAGTTCACAAGCGCTCAGAAGATGTTGGACTTCAGAGGTTACAACGTTCAGAGGATGAAGACTTCAGTACTTCTGTCTGTCTACGAGCTTCATCAAACTCTGAAGATCTCTTTGAAAGCTGTGAAGATTCCTTTCACCAGTCAACTCTTCTACCAATGGAGAAAAGGACCTTTCAAGCCTGATCAGTTCAGCTACCTCTGTTTTGTCTGTCCTGTCTTGAGAACGTGGGTCTTCAGTTTTGTTAGCTGAATAAGGAAAGTCCACTCTGCAGTAGTCAAAGTACCTGAAACTCTTTCTTAGTTTTGGATACAACCAACTGCATCAAGACAAACTGCTTGAAGACAAAAGTTTATCAACTCCAACGGTTCTCTTGCAACGACTCTTTTCTAGTGGTATATATACTAGAAGATTCAGCTACAACAAATATACAATTATCAAGAATTGAACGTGCGCTGAACAAACTCTGAACTCTCTGATATACAAGCTCTGAACCTTTCTCAAGTGTTTTTGCACTTTAGCCAAATACTCTGTAATATTTGTATTTGCTCTATTTAGGTTCATCTAAGAGCATTTGTATATTTTTATATACTTTACTATTTACTTGAGGAAACTTAAGCTTGTGTGCTTAAGTGTGTAACTTAAGCTTGTGTGCTTAAGTGTGAAGTCTCTTGCTTGTGTGCTTGAGCATTGTTGAGAAGTCTCTTGCTTGTGTGCTTGAGCATTGTTGAGAAGTCTCTTGCTTGTGTGCTTGAGCAGGTGTAATCTTGTGTGATTATAGTGAACTCCCTTGGAAGTGCAAGGGGACTGGACTACTCTCGTTTTGTGAGAGGAACCAGTATAAACTGCTTGTGTGCTTTTCTCTCTCTCTCTTATTATTATTTGTGTTATTTATCCGCTGCGAATATAGTTGAGTTAAGAACTTGAAAAAGTTTTAACTTAGCTAAAACACAATTCAACCCCCCCCTTCTTGTGTTTTCACACCTTCAATTGGTATCAGAGCGCCTGGTCTGTTACTTTCACTTAACAGTGAGACAGTAAAGATCTTGTGAGAACACTATGTCTGGAGGAGATGATAGTAGTACTAGAACTACTGGTGAAGGTGAGGCCAGTGGTGCTGGTGGTGGTCCTAGAAATGCTTTTGGTTTTGACTACTTAAGTAATGAATCACATGAACATAGTGGCAATAGAAAAGCCCCTATATTCAATGGTGATGCATCATTATTTGAGTGGTGGAAGGAAAGATTGTATAGCAATATTACTGCTATTGATCATGAGTTGTGGGATTTGGTTGAGCTGGGAGTAACTTTTGAAAACTTAAATGAACATGGAAGATTGTCCATTGAGCATAGAAAGTTACTCACACCAGCTAACTTAAAAATCTACACTAAGCATCATAGAGTAAAGGACATTGTTGTTGGTGCTATTAGACATGAGGATTATGTCAGAATAGAGAACAAGTCTACCGCTAAATCTATCTTTGATTCTATGTGTGCTACCTATGATGGTAATGAAAAGGTTCAAGAGGCTAAGGCTAGTCTTTTGATAAGGCAATATGAACTATTCACTATGCAACAAGATGAAAACATTGAGACTATGTTTACAAGGTTTCAAATCCTTGTATCTGGTCTTAAAGCTCTTAAGAGAAGTTATTCAACCTATGACCATGTTCAGAAGATTCTGAGAAGTCTTCCTATTGCTTGGAGACCTAAGGTCACTGCAATAGAGGAAGCTCAAAATCTCAAGACTCTGAGTCTTGAAGCTCTGATAAGCAATCTCAGAAGCCATGAGATGGTTCTGGATGCTGACTCAGAAACTAAGAAGAAGTCTAAGTCAGTGGCTTTACAGTCAACTAAGACTACTTCTAAGGCTCTTAAGACTCAGCTTCTTGATATTGAAGAAGAATCTTCTGCTGATGGTCAAGAGGATGAGATGAATGAGGATGAGTTTGCGTTATTCACCAAGTTTCAGCAATGGAACAGATTTAACAAAAGAAATTTCAGAGGAGGAAACAGCTCCAGAAATTTTGTCAGCAAAAAGGATGATCAGAAGAACTGCTTCAACTGTAAGAAGCCAGGACACTTTATTGCTGATTGTCCAGAAATGTCTGCTAAAGACAAAAGCAAAAGATACAGCTCAAAGAAGCAACAATTCAAGAGTAAATTGAGAAAGAGTCTGATGGCTACTTTTGAAGAGCTATCATCTGAGGAAGAAGTTGAGGAAGAAGAAGAGGCAAATCTAGCCCTGATGGCTTCAGCTGACTCAGATGTAGACTCAGACGATGAATCAGAATCAGATTCAGAAGTAACTGATGAGGTATTTTCTGACTGCTCTAAATCTCAACTTATAACTGCACTTAACAAGGTCATTGAGAAACATCTCAGAGTGTTAAGTAAACAAAAAGTTTTACAAGAAAAGCTTAACACTCTGACTGAGCAAGCAGAACATTTTCAAGGTCTATATCAAGAAACTCTGAATAGAGTAGATGACTTTGAAAAGGGTTGTGCTGTTTGTCACAAACCTATTGATGAGCAGGAAATAGCTCTTCAACAGTTTGTGCATCTCAACCTTGGGAAGAGCAAAGCTGCTAATAGAATTTATAATGTCTTGAGACATAGAGGAGAAGGACTTGGCTATGAATATGGTAGAACATATTCAAAGCTGAAGACCTTTGCCAAAAAGGTTGGAAAATCTTGGGTTTATTATGTTGTTCCACCAAGTGAAGAGGGAAAGAATCCTGGCATTTGTGAAAATGACAATGATGATCTGAGTGATTTAGAAGCTGACAGCTCAGAGGAACCTAGTCCCTCAGGATCTGGAAAGAAAAGTTCAGAAGATAGAAGTTGTTCAGAACCTGAGAACATTAGTTCAGAGGTTCTGAAAGCTTCAACATCTGAGACTTCAAATTCTGGATTCAAAGGAACTTCAGTACCTGAAGCAAGTCAACCTAAAACATCAGAAGTTTTTAAAAAGAAAAATTCTAAATCTCAGATGAAGTACAAGACTCAGACTATTTATGATTCTAGAGTCAGTAGATATAATCAATCAGAAAATGGGATTGATAATAGATACAAACCCTGGAATCATAAACAATCCAAATCTTGGAACAATAACAGATTTCAAACAAAGAAAAGATTTCAAAAAGGTTATTATTCCAAACCAAGGTCTTTCTCTAACACTAGACAACATAATAAGCATGTTTGGACTAACAAGCGTGGACCCAGAAGATGGGTACCAAAAGCTGAAATCATGTATCATTCAGATTTACCAACTAGGAAAGGATATGTCCTACCTAAAGTATGGAAACAAGTCCTATGCAAAGGAAGAAGGGCTTATGTCCTTGACCAATGGCTGACAAGTTCTCAAGATAACAATCAGAACTTGATAAATGAAGAGGAAGAATATTGGGATGACCTTATCATTAACTGTGATAAAGAGTTCCACCGTAGTGATTAAAGTTGTTTCTCATACAGCCTGTCACTCATAGAAGTATCATGAATCATTCATGGTATCTGGATAGTGGGTGTTCAAGGCACATGACTGGTGATAAACAACTATTTTCTAAGCTGACTATGAAAGAAGGAGGTTCTGTTGGTTTTGGAGGAAATCAGAAAGGAAAGATAATAGACTCTGAACAACCAAGAACTGAAGCATCTGCTGAACCTGAAGTTGATGAGTCTGAAGATGATGAGCCCCCAAGAAATACTTTCAAATACAAGTCATCACATCCAGAGGAACTGATATTAGGCAACAAGGATAGTCCAAGGAAGACAAGATCTCAACTGAGAAATGAGGAATCTTTAGTTGGTCTTATCTCAATGATGGAACCATCAAAGATTGATGAAGCTCTGAAAGATGATGCTTGGATTGTAGCAATGCAAGAAGAGCTGAATCAATTTCAAAGGAATGATGTGTGGACTCTAGTGCCTAAGCCTTCACACAAGAACATTATTGGAACAAAATGGGTATTCAGAAACAAGCTGAATGAACAAGGTGAAGTGGTAAGAAACAAGGCTAGATTGGTTGCACAAGGTTATAGTCAACAAGAGGGGATTGACTATACGGAAACCTTTGCACCAGTTGCTAGACTTGAAGCAATCAGGTTACTTCTATCTTATGCTGTTAATCATGGAATAACCTTATATCAGATGGATGTTAAGAGTGCCTTCTTAAATGGTTTCATTTCTGAAGAAGTGTATGTTAAGCAACCTCCTGGTTTTGAAGATGTCTCAAACCCAGAACATGTTTTTAAATTGAAGAAATCACTGTATGGTCTGAAACAAGCTCCAAGAGCTTGGTATGATAGACTCAGTAATTTCCTTCTTGAAAAAGGTTTTGAAAAAGGAAAGGTTGACTGCACACTCTTTAGAAAAACAACCAAAGAAGATATTTTAATTATTCAAATTTATGTTGATGATATTATTTTTGGTTCTACTAATGCTGCTTTGTGCAAGAATTTTTCTAAGATAATGCAGGATGAATTTGAAATGAGCATGATGGGAGAGTTGAAGTTCTTTCTTGGAATTCAAATCAATCAGAAGAAGGAAGGAACTTATGTTCATCAATCAAAATACACTAAAGAACTTCTGAAGAAATTCAATCTAGATGACTGCAAGATAATGAACACTCCTATGCATCCAACTACCAACATGGGCAAGTCAGATGATGAAGGAAAGGTAGATCAAAAGGTCTACAGAGGTATGATTGGCTCCTTACTCTATCTGACAGCCTCTAGACCAGATATTTTATTCAGTGTTTGCTTATGTGCAAGATTCCAGTCAGATCCTAGAGAATCTCATCTTACAGCTGTAAAGAGAATCTTTAGGTATCTGAAAGGAACAACTAATCTTGGACTTCTCTATAAGAAATCCAATGATTATGTGCTAAATGGATTCTGTGATGCTGACTATGCTGGAGATAAAATTGAAAGAAAATCCACAAGTGGCAATTGTCAATTTGTTGGTGAAAACCTTATCTCCTGGGCTAGTAAAAGACAAACTACTATAGCTTTGTCTACAGCAGAAGCAGAATACATTTCAGCAGCTAAGTGTTGCACACAACTACTCTGGTTAAAATATCAGTTAGAAGATTATCAGGTAAGCAGTAACAATATTCCTTTATATTGTGATAATACTGCAGCCATTCATTTATCTAAAAATCCTATCCTACACTCTAGAGCCAAACATATTGAAATTAAACACCATTTTATCAGAGATTATGTTCAGAGAGGCATTATAGATATTAAGTTTGTTGATACTGAAAATCAATGGGCTGACATATTTACTAAAGCCTTATCTGTTGAAAGATTTGATTTTATAAAGAAACATCTGAACATGTTTTCAATCTCTGAATGAAAATTGTTTTTGGCAATTAAAGTGTAAGAGGTTATGTATATCAGAACTTATGATTCAGAACATCTGAAACACAAGCTCTGAAGTACTTGACTCTGATAGAGAATTTTAAATAACTCAGAGGCTCTGAACTATTTAAGTGGGAAACGTTCAGTATTCACTGCTGAACAGTTGTCCATTAAAATAGCAGTTACCGAGTAAATTTCTGCACGTGGTCTACGTGTGTCAGGTAGTGGGTGGTTAATGATGATTTTTGGTATTCAACTTTCTGTCAATTAGCGTAACTTCCCAAATTTGCTATTTTCGTGTTAACTGTCCTCATTTAAATAAACTTACACAATACACTTGCACACTATTCACTTTCACAACCTACACTTTCATATTCTCTCTAAACCTCCAACACAAACTTTCTTTCTCTCTCGTTAGTCTTCCAAACCTTACCCTAATCTCCAACAATGGCTGGTACTTCGTCTTCTTCGTCAAAAAGGATTCCACCGTTCATATTCAAGAACCTTCAGATCGTTGGGAACGAGATGGAGTTTCCAGAATCTGAACTTACTTTTCTCTCAGAGAAGATGGTTGATTTTGATGGTCTACAAGCTAATGGGTTTAATGTTAAAAAGTACTTTATCGCTCAGGGATGGGATAAGTACTTCGACATGCTTAATGGTCCCATTTATCCAGATTTGTTGAAGAAATTTTGGATGAAAGCAAAGGTTTTTGATAAGCATGAAGCTAAGAAGGAAGAGCTTGCTGCTATTGAGAGGAATCCTAGTCTGAAGGGTAAAACTAGGAAGGAAATGGGTTTGCTGGATTTTACAGGTGTACAGATTAGGTCAAATATCTGTGGGATGAACATGGCAATCTCGCCTATCCATCTCAATGCTCTTCTTGGTCTACCTAACTCTGGGATAGAGTTAGATGTGTTTGAAAAGGATACAAGATACAGGGATGATCTTCTGCATCTCATCTGCACAGATTTCTCTTTGAAAGGGAAGGTCAAGGGTTTGACTGATGAATGTAGAGTTCTCTTCAAGATCATCCTAGCTGCTATCAGTCCAAGGGTTGGTGGGACTGATACAATCTCCTGGACGCATCGTCATCTGCTGTACTTTCTTCTGACTGAAAAGAAGGTTAATCTTGGAGATTACTTTTTTGAACGTATCTGTGAAGCCATTTTTGCAAGTAAATCTCAGAGGAAAACTACTATAGTTTATCCTAGGCTGTTGTCTGACCTTCTGCATCAAGGTCATGTTGTTCAGAACTTGAGGAAGTTCCACCCTGAATTGGTTGAGAAGAGGTTCTATCCAGAAATTCTGAATGCTAACTTTCTGTCCAAGATGCGTTTGATTGCATCTAAGCCTGTTGCTCCCCCACAAGAGTTCACTGTTAGGCTTGAGGATCGTCTGTATGTCGCAGGCTATCCACTTATATCTGAAGCTGATGCTGAGCACATTATTCAGGACTATTTGGAGGTGCTCAGACAAGAAGGATTTGTTGTTGATAGAAGTATGATTCCTCCTGCTCCTGTAAGTCAGTATAATCCTAAGAGGAAACCTAAAAGAAAGGCTGAAGCTCAAGATGATCTACCAAAGCCAGATCTTCTGGCTCAGAAGAAAGTTAAAGTTGAGCAATCTATGGCTGAGCAAAGAACTAAGAGGAAGCATGAAGAATCTGCTGTCAAGGCTGCTGAAGGATCTTCTAAAAAGCCTATGGTTGTTGAAGTTGACAGTTCATCTGAAGGATCCACATCAGAAGATGAGACTGACTCTGATCAGGAGACTATTGCTGAAAGCCTTCGTAAAAGACCTGCTCCTACTCCTAAAGATAAAGGTAAATCTTCTACGTATGTCTTTAATGAAAATGAGATTGGATTAGGTTACACCAAACCTCTCAAAACCATCTTACCAACCTCTGATATTCCAACCTCTGATAACCCCCTATCTGAGCTTGAAAAACATCTGAGCCCTGACCCTCTTAATAATCACCCTTTTTCTCCTGAAACTCAACACAAATCTAGCTCACCTCCTAAACCTTCATCACCTCAACCTGAACCTCAACCTGACATTCCACAATCTGAACCTCAACCAGATATTTCTGTCATTAAACCAACCTCTCCCACAAAACAACCTTCTCCACACAAATCTCCTGAACCAACCCCTGAACAAACTGCTCCTGAACCATCTCCTGAACAAACTGCTCCTGAACCATCTCCTGAACATAAATCCCCTGAACCATCTCCTGAACATATTCACCCTGAATCAACTTCTGACATCTCATCATCTGAACCAACCCCTGAACCTCATTCTAACCCAACTGATGAACCTGCTTCTCCTGAGCGTATTCACACTTGTGCTCCCAAGCCTTCAGAGGTAGAAGTTGTGATTATTGACAACCCTACTCCTGAAATACCTACTCTCTCTACCATTCCCAATCCTTCACCATCATCATCCAACACTTTTAGAAATCTATCCACTCAATTTCATGAAGACTTGCTTAGATTATCTACAATAAAGGACAGGTTCTTAGTTTGTCCTTCTGATGTGGATCTTGAAGTATCAAGCATTAAGGCAAGGCTTTGCAATGCTTTGGATGTTGCTGCTGCAAAGGTTAAGGCTGTTATTGGTAAACGGGATCTGGAAGGTATAAGCTTCATGAGGAACAATCTAGCTAGGGCTGAGTTGAAAAGGTTAACGCCATTCAATCATGAAGAGCATGAGCGTGCTAAGCTTGTTGCTATAGCTGCTGCTGTGAGGCGTTTGTCTGAATTTCAAGATTGCTGGGTTGATTCTACTCTTCTGCAACGTCTTGAGGATCAAAGGATTGAGACTGAACGTCTGGAAGAAGCTGCTGCTAGAGTTGCTGAGTTGGCAAATGAGCTACCTACTGAGGATGCCACAGAAGAGGATGTACTGGATGTGCTTGCCTCTCAGAATCAAGAGGATGTGCTGATGATAGACTATCCAGAGGAAGGAGAACCCTCTGATAAAGGCAAGGCACCTATGATTGAAGAACCAGAACCTGTGATTGAAGATCAAGCTCCTGCTATGGCTGATCAGTTGCAGATTTTTCAAGAAGCACTGAGGGAACAGCAAGAAGGTCTAGAACGTCAAAGAGCTGCTCAAGAGACATTGGAAACCAAGGTGGATGGTTTAGTTTCCAATGTGGGATCCTTGAATGACAAATTTGACCAACTCTTAGCCCTTCTTAAGAAACCCTAGGATTCTATGCACATTTTCTTCATATGTTTTGCTTACTTATTTTGTCATGTTTATTTCCTTGTTTACCTTCTGAACACTTTTTCTGGTTTATCTATTTCAAGATTTTGTTTATGTTTTGATTGATTAATTATTTTATGTCCACTTGATATTTTTTTATAAATAAGAACACAAGAACACAAGATGCTTTTAAAAAAACGAAAATTTTTATTAATGATCTGATAATGTAGAGTACATTGGTAAAAAGAAAAAGAAAAAGACAACCTAATCCTAATCAGATGGATAAAACTCAGAAGAAATCTCTGATTTCTCCTCAGCATCCTCTGATGAAATTTCAATGGGATCTGGGTTTTGCTCTTGTTCTTCTTCTTCCTGTTCCTCTTCTGGAACATAGCTAGCCAAGAACTCCACATAGTCAGCATCATCTTCATTCTCTTCAGCTTCAGAGTCTGATGAGATGATTATTATCTCAGCATCTTCTGGTTTCTTGTTGTCTTTTTTATCCTTCTCTTCGTCCTCGCGTTTCTCTTCGTTCTTCTTTCTCTTAAACTCTGCGATGCGTAAACTAAATCTTTTCATTATTCCTACTTTCTCTTGCTTCACTTGTTTCTTCTTGATTTTACGTGAAGCAGGCATGCTAAATCGCTCCTTTTTATAAACCCTTGAGCGCGTTGGTTTTTGTTTTTAAAATTAATTCACCTTTGTAACAACCACTCTTTCTTCTTTGACTGTCTTGGTTTTATAACTTTGTCTTACTTTTTGATAATGACAAAAGGGGGAGTAGTTACGCATTAATTGATATGTTCCAAAACTGAAACCACGCCTTTTATCTCGCTTTTATCTGTTATGTTAAAAGTTGTTACTTTTAAGTTGTTTTACGTATTTCAAGGAGGAGACTAAGTTAGTTGAAACTAAAATAAATTTCATAAGTAAGGATAAGTTAAGAGTGCAATTTTAACTTAGCCTTATGAGACTTAGGGGGAGAGCTTGCAAACCTCTCACTCTGAAGAAAGATATGAAATTTGTTTTATTTCAAAACATCTTAATCTTATACTAAATTAAAATATCATGGATAAAACATAAAGTTCAGACTTTATGGAGTATCAATCTTAGGGGGAGCTTGCAAACCTCAGAAACCTAAGAGAAACATGATAAGTTAATTTAACAACAATTGTCAATTAATACTTATGTTTGTCATCATCAAAAAGGGGGAGATTGTTGGAACAAAATTGATTTAAAAATGTTTGCCCCTAAATCTATAAAGGTTTTGATGATAACAAAGTATTAATTAACAATTGGAAGGACTAAAAATTTATTTTGAGTGCGCAGATATAAGCATCATTTAAGTCCTGAGTGGAGTTCAGAGGATGTGAACTCAGAAGTTCACAAGCGCTCAGAAGATGTTGGACTTCAGAGGTTACAACGTTCAGAGGATGAAGACTTCAGTACTTCTGTCTGTCTACGAGCTTCATCAAACTCTGAAGATCTCTTTGAAAGCTGTGAAGATTCCTTTCACCAGTCAACTCTTCTACCAATGGAGAAAAGGACCTTTCAAGCCTGATCAGTTCAGCTACCTCTGTTTTGTCTGTCCTGTCTTGAGAACGTGGGTCTTCAGTTTTGTTAGCTGAATAAGGAAAGTCCACTCTGCAGTAGTCAAAGTACCTGAAACTCTTTCTTAGTTTTGGATACAACCAACTGCATCAAGACAAACTGCTTGAAGACAAAAGTTTATCAACTCCAACGGTTCTCTTGCAACGACTCTTTTCTAGTGGTATATATACTAGAAGATTCAGCTACAACAAATATACAATTATCAAGAATTGAACGTGCGCTGAACAAACTCTGAACTCTCTGATATACAAGCTCTGAACCTTTCTCAAGTGTTTTTGCACTTTAGCCAAATACTCTGTAATATTTGTATTTGCTCTATTTAGGTTCATCTAAGAGCATTTGTATATTTTTATATACTTTACTATTTACTTGAGGAAACTTAAGCTTGTGTGCTTAAGTGTGTAACTTAAGCTTGTGTGCTTAAGTGTGAAGTCTCTTGCTTGTGTGCTTGAGCATTGTTGAGAAGTCTCTTGCTTGTGTGCTTGAGCATTGTTGAGAAGTCTCTTGCTTGTGTGCTTGAGCAGGTGTAATCTTGTGTGATTATAGTGAACTCCCTTGGAAGTGCAAGGGGACTGGACTACTCTCGTTTTGTGAGAGGAACCAGTATAAACTGCTTGTGTGCTTTTCTCTCTCTCTCTTATTATTATTTGTGTTATTTATCCGCTGCGAATATAGTTGAGTTAAGAACTTGAAAAAGTTTTAACTTAGCTAAAACACAATTCAACCCCCCCCTTCTTGTGTTTTCACACCTTCAAAAACCATACATACCACTACCGGTATTTGTAAATACCGGTAGTGGAATCCCAGACTCTAAAAAAAAAAAAAATGAAAACCATACATACCACTACCGGTATTTACAAATACCGGTAGTGGAATCCCAGACTATAAAAAAAAAAAAATGAAAACCATACATACCACTACCGGTATTTACAAATACCGGTAGTGGAATCCCAGACTATAAAAAAAAAAAATGAAAACCATACATACCACTACCGGTATTTACAAATACCGGTAGTGGAATCCCAGACTATAAAAAAAAAAAAATGAAAACCATACATACCACTACGGATATTGAAAATACCCGTAGTGGAATCTCATACATACCACTACCGGTATTTGTAAAAACCGTCGTGGAATCCTCATAAATTTAATTAATAATACAGTAGAAACCTGACATACCACGACGGGTATAAAAAGACCCGTCGTGGAAAGTATTGACTTACAACGACGAGTGTGTTTACTACCGGCCGCGGCCAGTAGTGGAATCCCTATTTGGCCGGTAGTGGAATCCCCTTTCTGCACTAGTGCAAGGATCGAACCCCTGACCAACAGCCTACACCCGCTCAGTCAGCAAGTGCCAACTGAGCTACCCCACCCACCCTGGATATAGTGATTATATAAGCACATGTTGATTATAATGAAATAAGTCCTTCATAATACTTAGTTGTTATTGCTGCCATTAATTTCATCAATCAATTTCATTTTACTTAATACTCAAATAAATCATCACTTTAACTCAATATCTTCACAATCTATAAATTGATAAAATCTGCTGAAATATGATTGCTTATAAATCTCACATATTACAATCATTAAAATTGAATCTAAATGTACTACATATTCTCCACGACTAAACTCAAGGTGAGATGGAATATCCATCTGGCAAAAATGTATTAAATTTTACTAGCAGTTCTTCGTGTCCTTCAAGTAATTCCTTTACTTTTGAAATGACACCTTCAATATTCATTCTGCAAATACATCACAAGGAAAGAAAAAGTAAGTTACAATTAACAAATTTAAATAATTTTCTCCTGATGTTTAAATAAATAAATAAATTAATTAATTAATAAATTAAACCTTTGTTCCTTGAAATCTTGCATCACCCATAGGAAATCATCATATTTTTCAGTCTCGTCTTTTAATGCATCTTTTACTTCATTCAGATAAACCTTGGCTTCATCCATAGATATTAATTTCTTTTCACCTGATGAAGATCCACCCTTTTTCTGGGTTTGTAAATGTGAAAAAATATTTAGATATTAGAGAAATTGAAACAAATTATATATCACATTATTTACAAACACACCATTAGAGAAATTGATAATATTCAACAAAACCTTGACAATATTCTATATATCCAAAGAAAAAACAGTCATCAATTTTTTTTTTAAAAAAATCATTTATTCAAAAATTAAATCAATTCAAGACGACAATCATTCAAACAGATTATTAGTTACATGAATCACGTGTAATTTTTTTTTTAAACTGAATTAAGAGCATCTAAAAATTAGAAAACTCAAAATTTTGGAAAAAAGAACATCATTTAAAAAATTACCACACACTTTAATATTCTAGTGTCTAATGAAAAAAAAAAAGACGAAAAAGTTCAATTGATTAACAAAAAAAACTTCAGATCTAGCTTTAAGAAATCAACACAAAGCATGAATTTGAATCCTCTACTTAGAGAGAGCTAGATGAACTTGAAGGTACTAACAATCATGATAACAGAAATAAAAGAATCTGAATTAAAAAATCACATTTCCTACGAAATCATAATTCAGAGTGATATAAATATAATTTAAAAATGCTGAATCCTAAAAACTAAATAAAAAATCAGAGGGAAAAAATATATATATATACCTTTCCCATCTACAAAACCTAATAGTTAGAGGACAAGGGTTTGTTGAGATGAAGTTTTTTCTTTTCAAGTTTGAACAATGTGAGAGGCTGAACTCTAGATAGGATGATATATATAAGAATGAGAAAAATAAAGCGTGCTATAGAAGTATTTAAATTTTACCATTTTGTCCTGATAAAGTTTATTCTTTTTGGTCTTATATATAAGAAAAAGTTTACGTTTTAGATTCATTGTAGAGTTAATGTATTTAGACTACAATGTTGTCTAGATACATCAATTTTACAATGAATCTAAAAAGTAAATTTTTTCTTATATATAAAATTGGAGGAACTATTTTAATTCCATTTACCTTTTATGAAATGAATTGTTTTTGTATTAACAATGTGAAATAAATTTTGGACATTTTATGAAAATTTATTTTGTTTGAATTGACCGTGTTAAAATTTAATAAAATAATAAAATATATTTTTATTTTGAATATGCATTAAAAGTAGTCAAATTAGTATTTTTATTTTGAATATGCATTAAAAGTAGTCAAATATACATTTAAATGTTTATTTTACTATTTTAAGTAATTTAAATAAAATAGTATATTTTCAATTTATTATTATAATTCATTCATTATTAAATATGGCAAGGGTCTATATTTAAACTATTTTTGAGTGGTTTAAATTAAAAAAATTGATTTGTCAAATAAACTATGAATTTTGCTAACACTACAAGAAAACTGCTTTGGAGCGTCCGCCAAAAACAGACGCTAAATACCAAAAAACGGACGCTACAAGGGTTTAGCGTCTACCTAGAGTCTGTGTCGTGGCGGACGCTTAATTGCCTGAAGCTAGCAGTTGCGTCCAGCAGACGCTACTTTAGCGTCTGTCTTTTTAAACGCAAAGCTGAAGCTAGTGACTTGAATATATGGCGGACGCTATTGGCTAATATTAGCGTCTGCTTTTGTTAGATGCAATGAATTAGTTTTTGAATAATAGTGTCAACTAAAAGCAGACGCTAAGTCAACTAAAAGCAGACGCTAAGCTTAGCGTCTGCTTTTTTTAGATGCTATAAACTAGTTTTTGAATAATATAGTGTCAACTAAAAGCAGACGCAAACTTTTTTTTTTTTTTCAAATATAGCTTTGTAGCTGATGGAAAATCAACAAACAATTAGTATTAGTACATCTAAAATACAAATTAAGTAGTTCTTTACTAGACCTTCTATTTCTAATATATAACCATATATAATTTCAACAAAAAATGTCTACATCCACCAAAATATCCCGCAAAATATATAATCCATTAAAATAGTCCTAACTTACCATCAATCAAAATATAACTCACTAATATATAACCCACCAAAATATCCCACAAAATACATAACCCACAAAATATATAACCCATCAAAATAGACCTAACTTATACCATCAAATTTAAGAATTTTGATAGAAAAATCACACATGAACAAAGCAAGACTAAAAGTCTAAAAGGTGAGTGTCACATCGCCAAATTCAAGCAATTGAAAAAAACTAGTCAACTCGGAAGAAGAAAAAAAAAAGTCATAGAGGATAGAGCAACCTTATAAAATATTGCTACTTATCTATAAGCCAACTATGTTCTAAACACTAGCATACATTTTGATAGGAAAACTCAATAATGAAAAGCAGAGTTAAACTACTTATGCACAAGGTTTAAAAATGACTACATGCGTGCATAAGTAAAAGAGGAGCTACAATTAATGGTTCTGGTGACAGTTAATGATGAGATGTCAAACTGGTGACAGTAGTGTCAAACTGGTGGAACATATGCAAGATTTTTTTCAACACGCGCACACACACATTAAAAAGTTGTAAGAACCTTTCGCTTCAATTTTCTATTACCTTAAAAGTTAAATTTAATCAATATAAAAGCGCACAAGTATTGACTGCTACAGAATGAGCTACATCCACCTCTCAGAGAAATAAAGCGCACTGCAAGATACAAAAGATAGAAAATCAAACATTATGCTTAATTGAAGAAAACTATCAATTTATTGTAGTTGTGAAATATGAGAAAGAAGGATGTTAGGGTAGGAAGGAGAAAGTAGCATTGGGTCCAAGTTTATAGTAAATTTGAAGAACTTATCAAAGAATGACCCCTCAACTAATGAAAACAAAAGCAAAACAAATTGGTAACATTATCATTGAATCGTTACCTCAAGAATTGAAATTTTTGTCACCGGCGAAGGAAATTGAAAGTTCTTTATCTCCATGATGCCTAGAGGATAAAAATTAAACATAAACAAATCAATCAAATCTGCCAACACAGGGACTTAAAATAAATCAAAACTGAAGCAAAAAATGATGCACTCTGACCCTCCTAAAAACAGAACTAGAAACCACTAAACACTTCAAAAAAAAAAAAGATGACAGCAACATCACTGAAGCACTGCTTCGGCCTGCAAACAAGAAGACCAACACAACATATTAAAAGGGAAACAACCAAACTGATAGAAGAAGAAAAGCATAGCAGCAAGGGACAACCTATTCAGGGCATCAGAGTACCTCCAAAGTTGAACCAACAAAGGCCCAACAACACCATAAAAAAGTAATTTTTATAATCAGCATTGTATTGAAATCAATATAAATAATAAAAATATATCACAATTAATAACACTCAACATATATTAAGGACATTTGGAACAATAATAAAAACAGGTCATAAACAATTATCCTTTTATTTTACAACAAAGGGAAACAATTTGGCTAAAGAAAGACAATATGTGAAAAGTCTCTTATCATATTATCAAAAAGGGAAAACGAATAGCATGTTTCATTGGACTGCACAATTAAATACAACATGATTGAGGGATTAAGGAATGGAAATAAATCCACTTCACTCTAACTCATACATCAACATACCTAAACAAGGTAAGAGCATCAAAATTCCATAAACTAAATAAAATCTATGGAGGCAATACTATTATATTGAAGAGTAGCAGAATACATGAATGCACTAAGTCTACTTATAAATTTCGGAGTATCACCTGAAGCAATAAGATAAGCAAACCAACTAAAGCCAAATTTGCAATTCACTTAGTGTGATTCATTTTCTTAAACTCTTCCTAATGCATTGAAGTTAAACATTGTGAGAATGGCTTCCACTGTGGTAAAGGGAGAAAGATAATTTCGTTTGAAGATAATAATGATTAGAAAGTTATCAATCTTAATATTGATAGTCTAAACCAAATAAATAAGAACCAAAACCAACTATCATTAAGGCAGACCTGAAGAAACTTTATCGTTTGTTGTCAATTCGACAATGCAAAGGACTAGAGAATCCAAACTGAGTCCGAAATTGAGACGTATCATCCTGTTTTACTTGCTTCTTGTTCTGTCAAAATAAATGAAGATCACAAATGAGTATATAAACAACAATCATCATTCTTATAAGCTAAATTCTCCTACACCTCCTCATTATTATCAATGAAAACTTCTATGTTATTTTTGGCTAGTTACACACAGTTTTCTTCCAAACCACATGAAAAGAAAAACCCTAGGCTTTTGAATTCTAAATTTTATACAATGTATTCTTTGATTGCTGTCATCACCTTGAGACAAGACATACAAGATATCAATCACTATTAAATTTAGCTAGTTACCTTGTTATATCAAACATCAACAATGTGAAAGTAAGTGGCTTGCTACGATTGTAACTGCTATAAAAAATTTACCATTCTCTAACTACCCAATAATGTGCCTAAAATCAACATATCAGTCAAGTCAAACACAAGACAAAGGGAACAATGACAAAAAATGGTAAAACCCATTAAGAAGCAGAATAAATTATGAAACAATCCCTTGAAGTTTATTGGTAAAAATTTAGAGTATTATGCATTTCAATTTTTTATAAGATAAATCTATTGTAAATTGAGAATGAAATTTGAACAATAAACAATGAAAAATTGAAATTTGTAACAAGAGAGAACTAATTCATATTTAGGGTTCATATGAATATTAGGGTTTGGATGAAAAATTGAAATTGGAATCAGAATCCATTAAAGAATGAGGAGAAGACTATAATCAAAAGAGAAATTGAACCAAATTTGTAAACTTACAGAATCGATAGAATGAGAAGATGACGGCTCTGAAACGTACACTTAGCTCAACAACGTAACGATTGGGGAAGTGGTGAAAGAATGGCGCAGCGCTGAGGTGAGGGTGAGGGTTTCGCTCGCAGAAGAAGGGAGGGTGAAGGTATGATGCGTGAAAAGAGAAAGAGGAAAAGGGTTTTAGTGAAAAGAGGGATAAGGATTAGGGTTGTTTTCTTCTTTTTCTGTATTTTTTTGTCACTTCTTTTTGTGTATTTGAGAAAGAAAAGCAAAAATATATCAAATGATATATTATTGCTCATTGCTGAAATAGGGAAGGAAAAGAAAAAAGTGGGAAAATGAAAAATTGGGAAAAAAAATTGGCTCTTAACAAAAAGTTTTTTTTAATTTAATTTATTGTTTATTAGAGTCCGCTCCAGGAGACTCTAAGATGAATTTTATTTTATTTTTTATTAGTGTCTCAATCGTGTCTATCAAAGCGGACGCTATCTATAATTATTTAATTAAAATAAAGATTTACAATAAAAAGACAGTAGCGTCAGTCATACAGACTCTAAATAGACGCTAATAGCGTCCGCGTCGGGGCAGACGCTAATATTTTTGAAGCTAAAATGCAATTTTGTTGTAGTGTAACATGTGCTCTCTTAGGGCACATGTCAAAGAAACCAAAAGTGAAAAATTTATATTGAAATAAATAATATTTTAACTTTTAGAAAATTGAATTCACGTCTAAATAAATAATATTTTTCCTTGGCACATGTTAGCTTTCTTCGTAAATATTCATTATTATATCTTACGTACTAATAAAATTAACAATTATTTAGTTGCAGTTATTAGAAAAACATTTTGACCAACATTATTAGAAATTAATATTTGTTGTATCGGCCAAAAAAATTATTTGTTAAAAATGGTTAAAACATATATTATATATATTTTTTTTCAATAAATATAATTATTATTCGTTTATTTTATGAAACACGAGTCAATTCTTTTTTATCTAGTAGCCTAGTGACTAGAAATTCCACACCTTAAATGTGAATAAATGGAGTGTTCTTCGAATGCATAATATATGCGATGTCCCTACCGACTGAGCTAAGCTCACGGGGACAACACAAGTCACTTTATAGATTCATTAAATAATTGATGAATCTGATTTAATATAAACTAAATACATCAATTAATCCTTGACGCATTCAGCGCCGGGGTTTGTGTTTTGGCCCACAGGAGGACAAATTCACCGTAAATAGAACACAAATTCACCGCCCGCCGTAAATAGAACACCAAATCACTTTTTGTACCCAAAAAAAAATACATCAATTAATCAATAAATTTAAAAAAGTGATTTAGTGTTCTATTTACGGCGCCATTGTTTTGTTGTTTTTCTTTTATCGATATATGTTCATCTTGTGCAAAAACCTAATCTTTATTAATAATATATTTGCCGTTAAAAAATAGTGATGGTCCACCATAGACCTCATTAATTTTTTAATTTTAACCATTTGATTTTTGAATTAGAAAAAAACACCGTTGGATCTGTTAATAGTGCATTGTATATAAATGTGAAATTATGCCCAACAATGTTTTGTATGAGATTTTGCCAGGCCTGTATAATTATTATTTTTTTTTTACGGTAGAAGCTTGTAGCATTTCATTAATAATAAATTTCCGAATGCATGTAGGAACATCAGTAAAAACTTGGAAGCTAGCTAAACATGGGCCAAGTTTGTCAAATTCAAACTTATTTATTTGCCTCCTAATAAACTCAACATGAGAGTATTTCTTCCCATTGCAACTTCTCCATAATAGGATTTCATCACGCCAAAACCTCTTTCTGCGAAGGGTGATTACAGATATTAATAATTAATACCTTATGTGTGTTATGTGGGAACTCAGTTGAGTCGGTGGAACAACTATTCTTAACTTGCAAAGTGTCCTCTATGGTGTGGTACTCTATTTTTAGGTGGTTAGGGTTCCGATGTGCTTTGCCTAGGGGGATAATAGGTTTGCTTGAGTTTTTGCTAGAGATGGGTACTGTAGGAGGGCCCACTTAGGGTGGTTATTAATTTGGCATACTGTTAATTATTTGGTGGATCTAGAATTTTCGGAATGACTTAATTTTTAATAGGGAACTTCAACTGTTGAATACCTGATTGATAAGGTGAAGTATCTTTCTTGGAAATGGTATCTGGTCAAAAACCCTGCTAACCCCTGCTCCCTTTATGAGTGGGAGATGAACCCCATTTTGTGTTGAAGCCGTTAGAGTTTTGTGTGGTAGTGATATTGGGGCATGGTGGTCATGGTGGGATATGGGCTTGTTCTTCCATCTTTCTTCTCTTGTTTTCTTCTCTTTCTCTCTTTTAGTCGTATGGTGTTTTGGGGTTGGTGGCTCTCGGTCTAGTCGAGAGATACCTTAAGAGTTTTCTATTTTCGAGTTCATTGTAATTTTATTTTTATTTTGGTGTTTTTAGTACTTCTTGTACTCTCCTTTTTAGTGTATTTTTCTCTCCTATTTATATAATTATATTTGTCATTCAAAAAAAAAACAAACAAACATGAGAGTTTGTGAAATAAGAGTAAATTTAAACATGTTTACAATTTTTGACAATGTCGCCAAACACAGATTCATCTCTCGATTACTTTTAAAATTATCCACCTAGTGTTTAGAGTCTAATTCAAACACAAAGTTATTGACGTGTATAGGTCCCGCATCCACTTCATCGCACTAAGTGTGTGTTTTGTTCTGCGCTAAAAAGAATTGAGTTTAACTGAATTGAATTTGAGAGAATTGGGTTTGGTTAGAAGTGAGTTGAACATAATTAATTTATGTTTGGTTACATTTCATAAAAGTGATTTTCACCAATTTATATTGTTTGGATAATTTAGATCAAAATTGTTTTTGCGGTGTCTAATTACCAAAATGAGTTTTTAATTTAACTAACAATTAACAGTAAAAAAATCACATTTAAAAAATTATGAACAAATATCATTCAAGCCCAACCCAATAATAAAAAAAAACTAACAAAATAAATTAATCGGACAGTTCTCCAGAATCTTCTATTGGACGTTGTTGTCTTCCATTTCTCCACAACCTTTCACTATTTCTCCATAACCTTCAATTACTTCTACCCTTTCTGCCATTTATATTTCTTTCCCATCCTTCTACCATTTCTCTTTCTTCAATATCTCAATATTCTTCTCTCATTCTACAATTTCTGCATCACTCAATATTTATGTAATTACAAAGGAAAAAGACAGATCTATGGTTGTGGGTGATGTGAAGAAGAAGAAAGCTATGGGTAAATAGGTAAGTTCACATGTCACTGACAATTAATTGCTTGGAATTGATTTTCCTTTAACGTGAAAGCTCCAATTTTTAGCTTTAAAAGAACTCACGTTTGGGGCTAAACTCACGTTCCATAGATTTGATTTTGCAAGTTATCCAGACATCCATAAAACTGGTAAACTCACATTTGGAAATTGAAACTCACGTTTGGGGCTTCAAAACGCCAAACCAAATAGATACTAAGTAGGCCTAGAACTTTCCCGGTATCAACATCAAGGATAAGTGAGTACATTCCGTTTTCGCCAGGACAAACTGACGTTACTCATCGTGAATGCACACACCGATAGCCACTTTAATTTACCGGACATGTATAAATTAAAAGCATATATATATTATGAAAATTCTACCCACTATTCATGAAGGATTGCAATTGCATATTCCCCACCTTACTACATCATGCCTTGAAAAAACAAAACTTGGGACATGAGAGTGTGCTAATTTGTGTGGACTAATTTAATTTCTTCAATAAAAACACCAATAAAGCAACGTCCATCCTAAGCACACCAGGCCAGCACAATAAATTAACAAATAGCGGTTTCAACACAGAGCCGTGATATGATGGAATGAAAAATATTCATTTCACAAAAATCTGTTGGAACAAATTATAGTTTTTGAGGGAAATTGGTAAGAAATAAACACAAGATAAACTATTGTGTGGACAGTGAATTTGAAAAAAGAAGTTGAACTAGTGGTGATTACTTGGGTGTGAGTGTGTGACCCAAGGGATGCCTGGTAAACAAGAAACAATACACAACTTTTGACTATCACAGGCGCCATCGTCTGACTGGCCGGATTTGGATTACTATCACACAAGTGGTATTTATACCATATTGAGGATGTAATTCTGACATTTCTACAATTCAATAGTAATTCGGTATTCAATTTGAACCGGACTATTTTTTTGTGAGGACTTCATAGCATGATTTTCAAAATGGACTTTTTAAATCCAAAAACAACAAAATCTAGTGAACACGAAGACTTATTTTTATTGTTTCAATTTATTAAATCCTATTGAAACGGCAGCTTACAAAATCTTGCATATTACAAACATTAAAATTGTATCAAAAATCCCTAGATTATTGCCATGCTTATAAAAAAAAAACTAGATTATTCCCAAATTCAAACCCTAGTTTTACATAATTGCAACAGTTTTGGTCTTGAATAGCTCATACAACGTTAGCCGTGTACGGCAAAAACATTCTTAACTCATCAATGAGATCATCATGGCCTTCCAAAATTAAAGTAACCTGAAGAAATCCAATCATTGTAATTAAAATGAGCATCACATAAGAGAAAAAGAAAAACATAGGGCATATAGTTGTTTTATTTTATTTTATTAATATCGATATGCGGTTAGTGATGATTAATCTCTGTCGGGGAATATGTGAGGTACGCGTTCTCCTCTCCCAATTGAATATTTTCCGTATATATCAGTCAGGAATCGAATCACTAACCACGTATTTAAGGGCATATAGTTGTTTTAAATTCAATTCACAACGGCAATGACACCCGCATTAATATATCTTAGTTTTCAAGGTATTCGCAATGGTCTCACAATTGTAATTGTGGCCGCATGGTCCAGAATTAATTACTACAACCTAGATTGATAACGTAATTGTATAATTAAAATCATGGTATAAAAAATATAATACTTAAAACATGCGAGTTTAACTATTAAACTACTATTGTCAACAAAAAAAAAACTATTAAACTACATTATGATTATGAATAAAAAGAATAATATAACACGTACCTCTCGATAGACATCAGCAGCAGTATTTTCTCCATTTCTATACTTTATAAATATGTCTAGAAACCGTGCATAAAAATGACAATCACGAGTAAGCTGAAATCGACTCTGTGTGGAAAGAACCCATTAGACTCATAAAAAATAAAATTGTTCATATTGATAAATTCTTCAATAAATACATATGTGCATGAAAAGAATCCATCATATACGTGTTGGGAATAATGCCTAAATATCTTTTTTGAAAGATTTTATATTTAAATATAGTTTTATATTTATATTTGAAATAAAATAATATTAAGGTTTATGATTTATATTTCTGTTAGAATATTTAAGATTTGTTTAGAATTTATTATAGGATTAGTTTCTTTTTTTTTTCAATATTTGATTTGTTTTTATGTAGCTCTATATATAGAGCCATAAGCATGATGAATAAAACAAGAACTTTAGTATTCTTCATATAACCCTATATTTGAGGAGAGTTTTCTCCCTAAATTTATATCTCACCAAATTCCGCAATACAAAAACACAAAAAACCATATCAGTGGCATCAGAGCGCTAAGGTTCAGATCTGTGAAGATGGAAGAAGATGATGAAGACGAAGAAAAAGAAGAAACCATGAAATCAACAACCCATAACCTTGATTGCATCTTTATTATGAAGATGTGAAAAAGAAGAGAAAAACAATCCATAGCCAAAAACCATAACCATAACCTACACCTTTCATACGTTATATGCGAGATGGTTTCATGTATTATATAACCCATAATCATAACAAATACATGAAAAAAGCTCAAGTCTCATATGAAGTTGTAGAAAAACCATAATCATAACCTACATCTTTCATATGTTATATGCGAGATAGTTTCATGTATTATATAACCCATAACCATAACAAATACATGAAAAAAGCTCAAGTCTCATATGAAGATGTAGAAAATAACAACATCCATGGGTAACATCCTATTGTTACAAGAAACATACTCATTCGTAAAGAATGTAGATGAATAAAAGAAGACAACAACAACAAAAACAAAAATCAACATGAATCTCACGCTGGATACAAGACAAAGATATTCAGTTGAGGATGAGTGTTCAAAAAAAAAAAGGTTTTTCAGCGCAAATCTCAGATCGGATACAACAAAAAGATATTCAGTCAAGGAGGAGTGTTGGGAATAATGCCTAAATATCTTTTTTGGAAGATTTTATATTTAAATATAGTTTTATATTTATATTTGAAATAAAATAATATTAGGGTTTATGATTTATATTTCTGTTAGAATATTTAAGATTTGTTTAGAATTTATTATAGGATTAGTTTCTTTTTTTTTTCAATATTTGATTTGTTTTTATGTAGCTCTATATATAGAGCCATAAGCATGATGAATAAAACAAGAACTTTAGTATTCTTCATATAACCCTATATTTGAGGAGAGTTTTCTCCCTAAATTTATATCTCACCAAATTCCGCAATACAAAAACACAAAAAACCATATCAATACGTACCTTCACCTTGTACACAAATTGCATAGCATCATTAAGATCCATCATCGGCGGCCACTCAACACGTGTCCCGTTCATCTTCTGTGTTATCAATTCGAAAAAAATATTTAGATTATAGGTCATATTAACTAGTGCCCCTAAAACACTAGTAAGTATGTTAAAAGTTATTGAAATCAAAGCACAGTAGAAAAAATAAAGGAAATAGGTCATTAAAAAATTAACAATGACAAAACTTCAGATCTAACTTTAACGCATAAAAAACATGAACAGTAAGCTCTTAAAAGATGAACTAGAATGATCACATTGCACACAAACACTTCAATGCAAGCAAAACATGAAGATGAATTTAAAATTTTAAAGGAAATAAATTCACAGAATAGTTGTACCTTTTTTTTTCAATGGCAAATAATATGATATTATATATAAAATAAGTTAAAAGATCAAGAAAAAATTCAAAATACAAAGGAGTATCAGAAGTACACTCCTACAAAAGGGTATACCAAAAACTAAACACTTCTTAGTTAAATTTTCAAAACTAGAAAATTTAAAGAATCGTATAGAAAATTAAAATGAAAAATTACACTAATAGAGAAAAATAAATTGCTTTCTATCACAGTTTTTTCTCAACCTTTGTGATACTTCAGAAAGTAAAAGGAAAAACAGAAAACTTTGTTAAGATAGAGTTTTTCTTATGTATGTGAGAAGGAGAATTCACCATTATATATATAAGGAAAAGTATATATAAGGAAAATAAGGGGTTGAATGAATTTAGTCAAAGAAAAAGAAAAGAAAGGGGGATGAATGAATTTTTTTAATTATAAATATTGTGAAATATATATAAGGAAAATAAGGGGTTGAATGAATTTAGACAAAACTAAAAAGAAAGGGGGATAAATGAATTTTTTAATTATACATATGGTGAAATGAATTTTAGGACCATTCAAAATTCAATCAAGATTCAATTTAATTTGTATATATTTGCATTGTAAATATTTTAACATATATTTCTCGTAAATATTGCTCAGATTGTAGCAAAGAAGAAATATTATCTACTTTTACTTACTTAAATTTTTTGACAAAAAACTTTTTTTTTAATAAGCAAAAATATATCAAATAACCAAATAGTCCCTTGAGCACAAATTGTGCCAAAACAGACTACGAGAGTTTACAGGAACTGCACACAGATTCCAATGAAGGGCAAATTAATCGATGTCCAAATAAGTCAACGAGCTCCACAACCAACTATGATAATTTGTAACAAGATTAATATTTGTGGACAAAAAACATAATAGTTCATTTTTTACTAAAAGTGATATGATTTTTTACTGAAAGTGATATGAGAGACCATTGGACCATTTTCTTTTTGGTAAAAAAAAGGGCCCAAGCCCATCATTGAACCATCTTCTAAAGGGCCAATTAAATTAGGGAATTACTTTTGTCGTCCTATCAGTTACTCAAATATTGTTCGCTACTTAGCGGACGGCATTTTTTCCTAAAATTCACATTTTTATAATATCCGCTACTTAAGTAGAGAATGAGTAAAGATAGGGCGCGTGAGTAACCGGTAGGTTGGCAAAAATAACTCCCATTAAATTATCCTTATAATACATCTTGTTGGTATTTATAATTAATTTTATGAATTATATAAAAAAAAGTTCCGGTAAAAAAAAAGAATTATATAATAAAAATAACATCTTAATATGATTTGATTGGAAGAACTTCGATAAAAAATTCTATTCTCTCTATAAAAAGAATGTATTTTATCTCATAAGAAAATATGCGTTTTTTTTTTTTTGAAGTAGCCTAGCTAGAAACTCCATCCTTTCTGCATATATAATACAATATTTTTGCGAACTGAGCTACGCTCACGGGACAGAAAATATGTGTTTTATTTATTATATTACCAAGTGGCATCTTTTAGTGAAAAAAAAATGTGGCATCTTAGAATCATACTTTTAAATATTAATTTAAGAGTATTGCATTGTCTTTTTTTTTCGTCAAGTAGTCTAATAGTAAGACTCACACGTATAAATGTGGAGAAATGTGGAATCTGCGTTTCGAATCCCGGCCATTCCAATAATATTTCTGATAGCTACCATTTGAGCTACACTTATGAGACATATTGCATTGTATTCTACTAATTAAAATATAGTGTCATTATGATTTTTAATTAATCAAAATTTTAGTCCTTAATTTGTTATGATATTCCTTATATAAAAATGTTAGAGATTAATTTGAGTTAGACTAAATTGGACCATTAGAAAATTGTGAAACACTAAATAGATCTTGACTCAAAGAATAAAAAGTAAAAACTAAAAGGCTTAATTAGTTAAATGGTCTCTTAAAGACATTTTAGGTTTCATAATGGTCTCTCAAAGAAAAAAATGCCCGAATTGGTCCCTTATTGATATCATGTTTGCTACATTGGTCCATTCCGTTAATTTATTAACACCAAATATATTAGGTGGGCCAACATTGCAATGTGGTCCACCATAGATCTTAATAAATCATTTAATCTTAACCTTTGATTCTTTTGTCAAAATAGTAACCATTGGATTTTCTATGTTTGCCACATCTAGTAATACACCATCAACAACTATTTTTTCTCTCCATTTCTTCATCTTCTTCAATTGACTCACCATGAACACACCATTGAAGCTTCAGTGTAGCTTTCACAAAAAAACTCAAATCGGCCTCAAAGATCACAAAAGAACATACAAATTCGCTTGATTTTTCGCACTGGTCATGAATCTGTGCTTAAATTTCACAGTTGAGGCTTATATTTTGAAAATCAAAACAACAACTTAAGAACATAAAAATGACCAAAACATGATTCAAGCAAACCGACACAAAATTAACGGTTGGAAAAGCTTCAGAACATGATATTGAACATAAATCAACCAATACTTACTTGGTTTAAGCTTCAGAAGGAAATTGAAGAGACAAATTGAGGAAGATGATGTTAAAAAATTGAGGAAGAAGATGAATTTTTGGGTTTGTTTGAAGGTTGATTGAAGATTTGAGTATATTTTTTATGATGTTTATAAAAAAGATGAAGAAGATGAAGAAGAGAAGAGGAAGAAGATGAACAATGTTTTTTTGCACCATTTAATGTTTTTTGTCAAAAACAAACGAAAATGACCAAAATGATTAACGGAGATGTCTTTAAGGGACCAATTCAGATTTTTTTTCTTTAAGGGATCATTGTGAAACCTAAAATATCTTTAGGGACCATTTGACTAATTAAGCAAAAATAAAAAGAACAATAGTATAATATTCTAAATTTTTTTTTACCATATTATTTTATTGATGGAGTGGCGTGATGTGTGGCCTACATTTTTTTTTTTTTTTTAGGTTTGGGGCTACAACTTTTTACTATCTATGGTTTTGGGGAAATAAATCAAAATTTGACTCCAATTTCTCTAGACCACAATATCCATCCAGGTGCATATTACAATATGTGGATGACTATTTGAGAGCAAAAAATAATAACATTAGTATTATGACTAAATCTCAGATTATTATTGATGTTAAGTGGTACTTTTCAGAAGACAACTGCATATGTATCAATACTGATGGTGCATTGCAAAATGGTGTTGTTGGATGTAGTGGAGTGATACGTGATCGGTTCGGCAAATGGATTGTGGGGATTTGCAAAAAAATTGAGGCATGCTAGTGCTTATATTGCAGAATTGTGGGGTGCTTTTGAAGGCTTGAAATTAGCTAGAAGTAGAGGATTTATGAGAATAGATCTACCTATGGATTCTTTGGTGGTGGTTCAAAGTATAAAGGGTGAACAGGTAGGAAGTGTTGCTGGCAGACGCCTTGTCAATCGTATTCGAAGACTAATTAATGAAGATTTGCATGTTAAAGTTTTCCTTCTTTCTTTTACGTTTCAATATATGAATCAGCAGCAGCAACAATGGAGAATTTGAAAAAAAAACCATAGGCAAAAATTAATAATCTATCCAAAAAAGTTGCAAACTTTGTGGCCTTTTCATTTCAAGAGAGATGAAGGGTAGCTTAGAAACTTCGGCGAGCGGCGTATTCAATCGGCGTCTCTGCAACTTCGACGGGGAAAGTATCAACATCGATGAAGCAGAGATTAGTATTGGTGGGACGATTCCGGCGAAACTATGATGGAAGGAGCGTGGCACGACGGTGGAAAGTAGATCGGAAGGAGATCTGAGACTGAGATTTCTTTCTTTCCACTTTTTTCTTCTTCATACGTTTCAACTTTTAGTTGTTAAATATTAAAAAAAATTAAAAAAAAAGAGCTGATACAGCAGGGAATTGAGTGGTTCTGAATCATTTTTTGATTTTTGAAAAAAATAAAAATTAAAAACAGTTACTGGCAAAAACTTCCGCCAATAAGTTACTTTCTAAGCTTTTCACTTTCTGGCAGATTATTCTGCCACTAAGTTGGGGAATTCTGTTGTACACTTTTAGACGAATTTTGTGGCGGGAATTTCTGCCAGTAAATTTAGTGGCATACGTTTTGCTGCCAGACTGGTTCTGCCACTAAATATGTAGTTAGTGGCGGAAATTGATACTTTTTGAGGGATAAATTTCGCCAACAAATGAGATTTTTTTTGTAGTGTTTACATAGAAGCTAATCGCATTACAGATGCTTTGGCTACGAGGAGATGCTTAATGGAGGAGTATAGTGTATTAGAAGAACCATCTCTTGATCGATCTCGAGCAATTGTGCTCGGCTAATGCCTTGGGAGTTTCTACTTCTCGCATTATCTTCCTGTAATTTCTATTTTTGGGTCTCTAGGCCCCTTTTTATTGAAAAAAAATATATATAATATATTATAAGAACAAGTAAAGCCTAATTTCTAGATGGCTCTGGCGATTTATTTGGCAATATTTCAGGGTTCAATTTCACCTTCCTTCAATCTATAGCAAACCTAATTATTTCTTTGACACCGACTTCACTTTTTCTCCATCAATAGCTCAGGTCTCTATCCCTTGGCCTTGTCTTCAAACCTTTACTCCTTCACCAATTACCACTAAATTGAATCCTAACTTTCAACCAAAACAACCAAAACCTTTGTCGATGCCCTTAACAACGTTTGTGACATCCCTTTAAATCAAATATCATAACTTTGTGTTAAAGATATCAATCTCGGAAGATGAATATATTTTTGGAATAGAGACATGCAAGCACAATTTACATGCAATAGTCATTTGGCCTTAAGTCTACACTTTGTCGTCACAAGCTCTTCCTATAACCTCCTCTTACCCGATAGGCTTTAAAACTAACAACAAAATTAGAGGCCTTTATAAGTATAATTAGATTTTATAATATTAAACAATGCAAAAGTAATTTGATTTTAAGGTGAACCAAACTGTAATGCACTAAACTGTTTTTTAAGGTGAACCAAATTGTTACATTTTTTTTGTCTTAAAAATACATGTTACAAGTGTGCAATTAATTTGATTTTTTTTCAGAAATTATAATAATGTGAATAGTGATTTAAGTTACATATGATATGAGTTATAATAATGCAACTGTGTCCTACTGAAAAGATTAAAAAAAAATACTACAATATACATAAAGAACTGATACACAAACATACTACCAAAAATCCAATCTATTAAATTCAACGTTCTATGTACTAGAGCTTCTTCAAAAAAACGTTCTATGTACTAGAGCTAGACAAAAAGGAGCAAAACATATCACATTTATACATAATCTTCTCAACATAAACTTTAGGAATTCACCAACAATATCAAATTAGGGGAGTGGATGAAGCTCTTGTTTGATTTCTAGTTTTAGTCTTTGTCCTATTGTGGTTTTATTATTGTAACTGTTGTAGCATAGTGGGGTTTCTTATTGACCCCTGGCCTCTGTGTTGTACTTTATGCCTCTTGGTACATCTTGTACCTTGTAGTGTTTATTAATAAATTTTTGCAGTGTTTATTAAATTAAGGTTGAGTAAATGGTGATTTTAGTTCCTGAAAGTATCACTCGCTGTCAATTAAGTCCTTGAAAGAACGAATATTAAAAAAAACTCCCTGAATGTTGATTTCGTTAGTCAGTTTAGTCCAAACCATTAAACATCTATTAAATATGATGATGTGTCTTATAATATGCTGACATGGCACTCCAACTAGGATGTTCTAAGCAGTAGACGTTGATTTGCATAATAAGTCAAAAGCTATTAACCTGTCAAAACTTGATGACTTTCGTTTTTGAGCTATGAACATATTTGGTGAACTTATGTTGCCGCAAACTATGAAAAGAAATGAACAAGTTTTGAGATTTTTTCAGGCCCGGCCTCAAACTAAAGCAATGAGAAATTTTTTTCTATCCCAAAATTTATCCTTTTATCCCAACATTTTTTAAAATATTCTCATTCTACCTTTATTAACGGAAAAAGTGTTCTGGTTTTTAATAACAGTTTTTTTTTTGTTATGTTATTTTTAAACAGATATTGCTCAAACCGACGACGATACGTTTCAAATGTCGGTTAGATACTACATATGTTTTTACAACTAATGAATAATTTAATACCTTAGAAGTTGTTATCACATGGGATCGAGATGTTGGAATTGCTAACAAAGTCAGTATTATTATTACTAGGTCAGATAAAAAGAACGAAAAAAGAGGAAAAAATGACAAGTTGATGTTGGTCTCTGATAAAGGTGGAAAATATGACTCTTTAGAAAGTTCGACGACAACTGCATCAAAAAAGTGTAACTGTCCATTCAAAATTGGAGCCACACCTTCAACTGATGGTTCAAGATAGAAAGTTCAGGTTAAATGTGGACTTCACAACCACGGGCTACCTGACCAATATGCAGATCATCCTCGTAAGTTGCATTTAACCGCAATTGAAAACAAATGTATTGAAGATCTGACAAAACGTCATGTAGAAAAATATAATTTTTTTGCATCATATATAACCACTGCAACAATTGTTGCATCTTTGTTCTAGGACCTCTTTCCTCTTTTTGTAGGATGCTTCTTTTCCTATATATTTGGGTGGAATCAACATGTACAAGAGATCCTGGATTTTTGTTTTTTCAAAGATAAAACAATGTACCTTGGTGCTACATGACGCTTTGTCAGATCTTCAACATGTTTGTTTTCATCTTCGGTTAAACGCGCCATACGAGGATGACCTGCATATATTGGTCAGGTAGCCCATGGTTGTGAACTCCACATTTAAGCTGAACTTTCCATCCTAAACCATCTGTTGAAGGTGTGTGACTCTAATTTTGAATGGACAGTTACACTATTTTGATGCAGTTGTCATCAAATTTTCTGAAGAGTCATATTTTTCACATTTATGATCACTACCCAAAATCAACTTGTCATTTCTTCCTCTTTTTCTATTCTTTTTATCTGACCTCGTATTAATAATACTTACTTTGTTGGCAATTCCAACAGCTCGAGCCCATGTGATAATAGCCGTGTATCAAATTTTTCATTAGTTGTAAAAATATCTGTAGTATCTACCGACATTTGACATGTATCGCCAGTTTGAGCCAAATCTTTTTAAAAATAACAGAACAAAAAAAAAATAACAAAACTATTATTACAAACCGGAATATTTGCATTAGTGGTCCAGCATGAAAAAAAATTCTGCAATTTTCTATTACACCGGAACGCTTTTCAAAAAAGTCAAAAATAGTTTCACAATTTTTTTAACACCGACACACTTTTGAAAAGTGTTTCGATAAAATTAACATAAAAAAATTTATCGAAACAGTATTTGACCATATTATTTGACCAGTATTTGACCTTTCTTTATGTTTTATGTTTTGTACTCTTCCCTTGTATCTTCTTTTATATATATATATATATATATATATATATATATATATATATTTGCCATTCAAAAAAATTGAATCTACCGGTATTTCTACCTTTGTCATCTTTCCAAATAAATATATGACCGTGCCACTTCAAAAAAATATGAGTAAATTATAGTCCCTTTTTTTTATAGATGTTTAAATTATATTACTCTATTCTTTTATGTTAAAATATATACTTCTCTTATCTCTTATAATATAAATTTATTAGACAAAATTTCAATTTACTCCCTTGAAAGAAGCTTGAATTTCATTCCACTCTCCTCGAATCTAGAGGGAGAAGGATAAGGAGAACCAAGGACATGGGATACCAATATGAGAGGGCATATAAATATATTTACTTGGGGATCCCTTGGAACAAGCAGCGGCAGCAAGACTGAACGAAGCAGATGCAGACAATTAGCGGAATTCAGTCATTTTCTGAGTCTTGGTCATGTAGAGGAATTTATGATAAAATGGACTAAAGTTTATATTTTAACATAAGAGATGAGGAAACTGTAATTCAAATTTTTTCAAGGAAAACGGGTGTAATTTACTCAAAAAAAGTTATTTGCCTTTCTTTTGAAAATTTGCATGACAATATCATTTTCCCTTTTTCAGGGTAACTCCATTAATGCTCATAAAAAAAAAGTTACATATAATGTGGAGATCTTAATTTATGCTCAAAGTCCAACGATGAAGGTTTTGTTTTTTAGTTCAGGTCTTGAGGAAAGAAAATTACATCACAATATTAAAACAAAAGCATTATATGCACATTGATTCTCCTCTCTAAGTATGTGATAAATGGAAACATGGTTTGGAAGTGTAGCTATTTATATCTTGGATCAACACAACATGAATATGATACTTGACATATGAATTTTTTATGAGGTAGACACAATGTAAAGAATAAGAGTAACAGACAAGTTCATTTATACTCGTGTCTTTCGCCAACAAGAGGCGCACTTGTAGATATCATACAGTTCAGCGACCATAATGTCGAATAACCCTTGAATGAAACCTAAGAAGCCTGCAAGATAGTGACCAAAGGTGTTTTTAAAAATACCACCAAATCCAAATCAATTGGAACAATCGAGACAACTTCCATCCACATTAAGAATGACATAGGAATAGTTATTGTGGTTTCACGTGCATTTATTATTCACAATGACGGTGACTCTTGCAATTTTGTCTCGAACTAAAATCTCATTAATTGCATTATGTTGTTATTTACATCTATCCATCTATATAAGTCCTTGTATATAGCTCATAGTCCATGAACAAGTCGCAGAGAAAAACATCCCATAAGCACTATGGCTAGATTTGTTTATGCCTTTTTTCTCATGCTTGTTATAACTTTTGTTATACAAGATGTCTATGTAAGTGATTATGATATCTCTCTAACTCTTTGTGTTCTTTCAAACTTTTTGTTTTGCAATGTCTACATACTTGCTAGCTAGACATATCTAATTGAAAAATTTTGTTTCCCAGTTGACCTTACACTCACATAATTTTATTTTTTTCTGTTTTATTTTTAGGGTGGTGGAGAAGGATCGCTGCGTCCCGAACGTACTACTCTTAACTTATATTTGTTGCATCATTTTTTTTTTGTTGCAATTTTATGAGAAGATTTGAAAATTCATTTAATTTACAATGTTAACGACAATTCTCAAACTCTTTTTTTCAGAATGTGCGGGTGCGTGTGACTATCGTTGCTCAAAAACTCAGTACCACAAGGCATGTATAACCTATTGCAACATTTGTTGTGAAAAATGTTTGTGTGTTCCATCAGGAACATATGGTCACAAGGAAGAGTGTCCATGTTATGATCATTGGAAAACTAAGAGAGGAACACCCAAGTGCCCCTAATTTTTAGTCCATTGTGCTCACATTAGTAGTCATGCATAAATCTCTATTATGTATTTCTATGAAATTTAATTAAGAATAATATTTTATAACTATATTGTTCTTGTTATTTTTTCTTCAAGTTTTTATTTTCTATGACTTAATTAATGATATAGATCTGAGATCCGAACCCTGAGTTGAGCTTTTCCCAATATCTCTATTTTTCTTTCTTTCATATCTTTGTTTGGATTTACAATTCAAAAAAACTTGAAATCCGAACACACACACGGATAAACCGGCAATCTGACTAACTTGTGAAGTAATGCATCGAAATAAATCCAGTAAAAATAACCGCGATTTGGGGCGATTGAAAATTTTACACCCAAATCTGCCTTTCTACCTTGTTGTCCACCTATATTAACTGCAATCTTAAAACATAAACGCCAAAGTTATTACTAGTCTTTCAAATGGACAAAATAGTCACTAATTAAGTCAACAACGGATCAAGATTTGCTACGGTAGATTATCACACAGTTTTCACACTGTTTTTAATCTAGGCCATTAACTATTGATTGGGCAGTCCATATTAATCCTGCTATAAAATCTCGACTGTACATTATAGATCAGACGGTTCTGATGCAGTACTGCATCAAAACTTTGTTGAAATGGACAACGGAAAAATCTGTTTCGGTGCAACAAGGATAATTCCAAATAAAATAGTGGGTTGCATTAAGCAACTCAACATACTTAACTTAACACTGAAAGCATTGGAAATACAAGAAAAAGGTTTAAATTGTGCCATAAAGATTTAAAATGGTTTTTGTTTCTTACCTTTCAAAACATTTTTCTCTAAATAGAGCATATTAATTATGTTCTCTGACTCTATCAAAACATTTAATTTACATTTTAATTAAACTTGAAATGTGAAGTTAAATTATCTAAATATATACGTAAGCAAACATAAACAAATGTAAATAGGGACAAGGAGAAGAGATGAGTATAACACACACTTGTATGAGTTGGGGATGTTTGAGTTGGCAGAGACCAAATCGTGTACGGTGGCAGGGATGTTTGCTTCAGGATGGGGTGAGGGGGGTGAGGCGTGGGTGTGTGGCGACGGCAGCTGAGGGCATGGGAGGAGGAGATGTTGGGAGAGTGTCAGTCTTTACTACTTACCATTATCTTGCAGGCTCATTCTTTTGACAGGTGGCAGTGGCGCCCTGAACCTGACACATGTTACTCTGTTAGAGGAGCTTATCAGCTTCTCACTTCTCATGTTTCGGTTACTTTGGATGATGCGGATAACCTTATTTGGCACCCTCAGGTTCCTTTGAAGGTTTCCATATTCGCGTGGCGTTTATTGCGTGACAGGTTGCCTACGAGAGTAAATCTGGTTACTCGAGGTGTTTTATCTTCTACAGCTCACAAAAAACTAATTAACACACATCACACTAGTTAACCTTAGTATTATATTTGCTCTTAATATCAGTTTTTTCTTTAAAACAACATGGCATAGTATTAACACACATCACACTAATTAAGAACGCATTTAAATGTTTTAGTCGCAATCAATTTACCTTGCAAATTATTACAAATATATTTTACATAAAAAGTCTGAATTCTCTTCGTCGAATCCTAAATTTACATTTCATTAGATCCATCAAACTTTATTAAAATTAATTTACAGCACAATTGGCATAGGAGATTTCCTACATAGCTCGACGCACAAAATTTTGAGTAGTAGCATAATGAGAAGAAATAGCTTCCGGGAGAAATTGAGTAAACTCATCAAGAATGTCGGGATGATCTTTGAAAATAAAAGCAACCTGAAGAAGTTCAATTATAACAAATGAAGCATCAAATATATTTATATTGTGACTGTGCAAAAATCGTGCATTTAACTTTTCAAAAGTCAATTTATTGTATTTTTCAATGTAATTATTCTGCTTTTGGAATCCTTACTGTGTGCCCTTAGGGCACATGTTAGCATGACCCTAAAGGAATATAACATGATTCTCAAGCATAAACCCAGCACATACCTCTTTGCAGACCTCAGTGAAAGACTTCTGTTTCTTATAATACATAATTAATATGTGAAGAAATGAATAGTAAATGTGAACATCTTCAATGTCTTGAAACTGAGTCTGCATGAAAATGATCCATTAGACTCAAAAATAAATTCTTCTTTAAGTTGTACCTTTGGAAAGGAAAACAAATTAAAAATCTTCATGAAGAGTTTCCATCAAACTTAAGAACTCTCAATACCTTTATCTTTTTCAAAAAATTTACAGCATCTTCCTTATTAACATGTTTCTTTTGGCAAGAATTTTCACTCTTCGATGAAAGTTCGATTTCATATCCAATTGGTAAGAATTGGTTTAATCTCCGTTGCAAATCGCTATGCCCTTGAAATATTTCCGTCAATCTTTTTATTAAATCCTGAAAATCAATCCTACAAAAATACCAATAAGATTGACAAATTAATTAACAAATTTAAAACTCACTCTCATATTATAATATAAAAAATAATTTGTGGTACTATATGATCAAACCTTTGTTTCTTATAAGCATTCATGAGTCTCATAAAGTCATCATACTTATCCTTCTTATTTTCTTGAATAAATATTCTCTTCACTTCTTTCATAAATTCTAAACCTTCTTTAAGTTCCATGGAACGTATGTTTTTCATCAATGATTTTCCTCGGCTTGACATTCAATCCAAAAAAACAAAAAATTAATTCGGTAAAATTGATTAGGAAATATTGAGCACATAAAACTTGAATGTGAATTATTGCTCGATTTCGCATGCAGATCCAAAAACTCAAAATTTAACCATAGCTAAAAAAAATCCATACACCATTTGGTTGAAGATCCAACTGTTCTATCAAGTACAAAAGGGGAAAAGCAACTCAAACAAAACTAAGAAAAAAAAAGTTAATTTGCAAACCTCAAGTTGCTCATGGTTCCAACGTTCTCACCAATCGATCGAAATCAAGAATCTCGAATTCACGAATTAGAGCGAAATCCTGCAAACAAAATAGAGATTGAAATGAAAATTAGTATTGCTTAAATGTAAAGCAACATAACAATGAATTCAAGCAACTAAAACTGAAATTTACCTAGTGATTGTGAAGTCTCAAAACTTTGAGTAATTGAAGAAAATGAAGAAGAGATGGAAGATGAATAAAAAGGGAAGATTTTGAAGTCTCAAAACTTTGATTGTGAAGTCTCAAAACTTTGTGTGATATATATATGTCGGTTGTAGATTTTGAGCTTTATTCCGGATTATGTGCACACGGAAACTTATGGCTAAACAATAAATTCATCTATGATTAATTAAATATAGCTTGGGCGCGTTAATTAAATATTTAAAGAGGTTAATTTAACGAGTTTAAATTAAAACCCTGACGTAATTTATACTTGCTCCGGCCTTATAAGCAAAAGTCAAAAAAAAAATTTGGTCTTAAATATAAGCAAAAGTTGTCAAAATCAACTTTATTTAATGTTATTATTCCTAAAGTACCTCATTAATTGTTCTACTTTTTTAACATAATTGTAGAGTTCCAATGCAAATTATAAGGGCATTTTAGGAATTTTAATAGAAATATCACATGAAATTAAGACAAAAAAGCTACTTCTTAATAAGTATACAAAATGGAACTTTGGCTTACAAAAGAGGCCGGAGGGAATATATTTTATAAATGGATTTATATTTCACGGTTCAATCCCCACAATTGCGATTGAGAGGGATTAAAACCACTTGATGTCTGAACTGACCCTCTAACCAGATTAGACATTATAGTCGACTGAATACTGGTGCTGAAAACCAAAAAATAAATAAATGGATTTATATTTCATCTATGAATGTTGAAAAAAAAAAAAAAACCAAAACCTGATTTTTGCAAGCGTTTGTGATGATTAAATTGATATAGTAATACATAAATTGGTTTAGCAAAATGGTGTGAGAATGAATAAAAACCTTTTCAATTATGAGTCCTTATTGCGTAAAAAAATATTATGAGTCGTTATTTTCATAAAGGGTTCGGCTAACATGTGCCCTAAGGGCACATTTTAAGATGCATTTAATTAATCAATATCTCATTTAATTTACTTTAAAAATAGCAATAATCAACTTTATTAATTAAAAGATATGGTTCACTATATTTATTACTGTTCTGGTAAAAAACAAAGGGGGTTTGTATTATTCAAGATTGATAACTGATACAAGTATGATCAGAGAAAAAATTGATTCTCTTTACAAGAATGAAAAAATTGTGTAGAATGAATCAACTGTCTGTGTAGAATCAGTCAAAAGTTCCTCCTCTCTTCTCTTGAAACAGACCCTATTTATAGGTAAAAAGTCTCCTCTTGCTTCTTAAGTAACTGCCTTGCTTGGAGAGGAATTCATGGGTAGTGGCAGTTTCTTCTCCAAGCTTCTTTTCTTCTTCTCCAAGTTTCTTCCTTCTTCTCCAAGTCATGGTGGATCATGCTTATCATGTGTTTTTCATGGTTGTTTTCACGCTTCTCCTTTAGATGCTCCCATTGGGCTTTTTTTGTATTGGGCCTTAACAAATCACACCCTGGTCCATGGCCCGGTACACAGCCCCCCAAGCACGAGGCTTCAAGAAGGCGAAGTGCTTTTGAATGAAGTAACTTGGCGATTATTATGTCTCAGCGTGGTTCTATGTCGCCTATTTGTTGCTGACTCATAATATTTGTTTGCTTGTCGCCTTGTCCTTCCTTTTGTTGTTGATATTTCTTAGATAATTTGTAAGCCCTTCTATGACTTTTGAATATCTTGATGTACGCCATTTGTGGCTTTGAATATTGTTGTCATTGTTTCTTGGCGACTTTGAGCATGTTGGCAAGTCGCCCTTCCTCTTTTTTCATTGTATTTGTATTTTCAAGCTAGCGTTGTCACCAATCTCGCCTCTTCATCTTTCGCGATTCGTCCCTCCTTGTCTTCTTGAAATCAAATTGAAACTTTGAGGCTAGTAACTTTGTTGGTCGGTACTTCTGCTTATTCTACTCAACATGAGTTTCTTTAGACACTCTATATTTGAGGATTGTAAGTATTCTGGCGTAATCTGTCTCGCAACTTCTTTGTTGTAGTTGATTTTCGTACTGTCAGACTTGCACGCCTTATTTTGTCACTCATGTTCCTTGGCGATTTAGAAAGAATTGGCGCTGCTTGGAGTCACCCTTCCACTGTACTTTGTGTTTGGTGTTGAAAATAATCTCGCCTTTGAAATTTTTAACTTTGCACCTGCAATGTCTTTAGCACCTTAAATATAATTATATATCATTTATGAATAACTTTATACTTGTTGCCTTTTTGGCGATTGTAACTAGTATGGCGATATGTCGCCTTGTTTCGCTGCATGACGAGCGATCTGGTTGTGTCCTTCTTACTTTTAGAATCATACGACTTGACGTTATGGTGAATCGCCTTGTTTTGACTGTGTGTAAGCTTTCCCTGTTGGTGGTGTTGATAATCTTGCCTTTCTTCGCTGTACATTTTCTGTTTCTGACGCCCCCTACGGGTGACGTCAAGGCCTCTCAACCCTGATTTTTCTGTTTTTGACGTACCCTACTCGTAAGGTTTACAGGTAGCGCCAGTGCCTTTCAACCTTGGTTTATTTTCTGTTTCTGACGTCCCCTACGGGTGACGCCAGGGCCTTTCAACCTTGGTTTATTTTCTGTTTTTGACGTCCCCTACGGGTGACGCCAGGGCCTTTCAACCTTGGTTTATTTTCTGTTTTTGACGTCCCCTACGGGTGACGCCAGGGCCTTTCAACCTTGGTTTATTTTCTGTTTTTGACGTCCCCTACGGGTGACGCCAGTGCCTTTCAACCTTGGTTTATTTTCTGTTTTTGACGTCCCCTACGGGTGACGCCAGGGCCTTTCAACCTTATATTTTCTTCAGAGCTTTCATATGAGTTGATCTTGAATAATTTTTTGTTCAGAGCCCGCAGCTTAATCATGATTACTGCAAATAAGCTTTGATACATTAGAGGTTCAACGGTAATAATATATGAAAAATAAAACAAACGAAAATGATACCGCCATGGGCGGTTTGTCGCGGCGCTCCTCGCCTAGCAAGAAAAACAATTATGTTTTGGCGTGGCGAGACTGAGTTCCATTGCGGTAGTCATCGCGGAATATGCTTCAACCTGAAATATTAGTTGGCGGCTTCTATCTCGCCGAGTGATAATTATTGAATTTTCATGTTAATTTTCCACATTTGTTCGTTGTCCTGCACTATGATTAACATCAATGAATCAAAATAGAAATCATAGATGAATAAACTAAATTTCCTAATCAAGATTTCAAAAGAATAAATTTCAAAGAAAGTGACATTATAGCAAGTGCTTCAAGTATCTGCACTAAAAACAGGTCGGTTAATAATAAGTCTCATATACTTCATTAGTTTTGCATGTATGATTAATTTTAATTAATCGATAAACGAAACAGATAAAAATGTGATACGTAGAGAAAGCATATTCATGTTAGTTATAAGTAAAAAGCAAAATACTTTGTAAGAAGAATACTGATTTAGTTCTTAACCGAAAAAATGTAGAAACATATGAAAATTTTTATACTTTCTCTGTTGGTTATATTTGTCTTGGTCATTTTAATTTAAAGTGTTGACTTATTTATCAGAGTTGAAGTTCTTTCATGCAAAAGTTCTTTCATGTTTGAAATGTTTACATGAGGTCTTAAGAAAGTTAGTTCATACAATCACACAAAATATTTTATCGTGTGCTAGAATAATTTATAGCAGGATTAAAGATATCACATATCAAATAAGCACAAACAGTTTTGAACCAAACAGAACAGCGATTCTTGAATTTAGATCTTGTAAAGTGGCACACCAAAAGAAAAACAAGTCTCATTCTAGTGATTATTAACCTTGAAATACATAAGTACCGATGTTCTTTTCTTTTACTCATTGATGAGATTATTATTATTATTATTATTATTATAGATGGCGATAGAATGTGATTCATGAACTATAAATTAACCATGTTAATAAAACCGATAACGTATATATGCACAAATAATATATTATCACAATAGAGAGAGCGAGAACTATATGATTAAATGGTAAGTTAGAGGAAAAGAACGTTAACACCTGGATCGGGAGTCGCCTAGCAAGAAAAACAATTATGTTTTGGCGCGGCGAGACTGAGTTCCATTGCGGTGGTCATCGCGGAACATGCTTCAATTGGAATGTTAATCGGCGGTTTTTATCTCGCCGAGTGGTACCAATGTTTAGTTGCTTGAGTTTTATGATCACCTCTCTTAGCAAGAGGACCTAATAAGCATTTTGATGAGCATCCTACTTCTGCTTCACTATTCTGAGTTGTCAAGCAAGCATTTCGTAATTTTAGCTTCCTTAACCTCTTCCTCCGCTTCACTTCCCTCGTAAACCAATTCGGAATATTGCCTGCTGACTAATAGACACAAGACCTTCCAAACTGTATGTGCCGGGGCTTTAATCAAAGCTCTGTCGTTACTGAGTACACTCAAATTGACGGCGGGATTGGCTTTCACATCTTCTTGCATTGTGACCTTCTCTGTCAGTGCTTCAATGTCTGACTCGACCACTACCGCAACAAAGTTTGACGGCGGTGCCGGACAAGGCTGCAGCAGCCACGATCCCCGACGACGTTGGACAGCAGGTGATGAATATGCTTGGACTCATGATTTTGACAGAGATGGCATCCATGTTTGAAATAATGATGGGCGAAGGTGGAACACCGACGACAATTGGGCATGACAGCGAATGTAGATCCATGCCATTGATTAAGCAAAATTAGTCATGGAAAATCAAATTGAAACAGAGGCAATGTATGAACGAACTAAGTTGAACTAGAAACAAACATCACAGCAAGCCAAATATATTAACTCTCCTCTATTTATTTTTGTTTTAAAACATCCAAATCAGTATCACTATAACAGGCATAGAACTAGCCTTTATTAAGATGGAAGCTATAACATCAGCACAGCAGGTATCTCTAACACTGTCTTTTCATTGGCCTCCATAGAACTAATATAAGATTCTATATAATATATAAAGCAATTTTTTAACAATTATGACATTAATAACTAAACTTTTTAATCATATTGTTACTTTCATGAGAATGATTAATATTTAGTAACCACAATGAGAACAACTTGGCAAAAATAAGAACATCGTGGCAATAAGCTTCAGAATTCAGTAATACTATGTTACTCATGCAACAAGATTGATAATATTAATGGGAAATTGAATACATATAACCGCAATCATACACTACAACGATTAATTTAATACCATAAGCAAAGTAAAGCTATTAACAAATTGGCACTAAACGCCTCGCCGTGATGCAAGGTAGAACATTAAGCCAAATTATTCCGCAAAGAAACAATTGGGCTAGTAAATCAAATATGAATTAAAGGATCTTATGGAGCATTCAAAACAAATAAATCGGTGATATTAATTTCTTTCTGCTTATTAATTTCACGTGGAATCAACTCTTTTTATTACTTCAAATTACTCAAGGATGAAGACAGAACTTTTAATCGGTGATAGTAAATTGAAGCCAAATAAATCCAAACATTTGTCAGAATAGTATAGTTTTAAGACATTGCAAACAAAAATAAAGGATTGAAAGCACCTGGGCGGAATTGGTTCGCATCACCTCTTGTCAACTGACTGTTTCTCTCTGCGTCGCTAACACCGTTTTCTTTGGTTTTTTTTCTTCTCTGTCGTGTATTTCCATGTTCTCCAGCCATGTGGAGATGTTTGATTTTTCGTCTAGTTTTTGTGTGGTAGGCTGGGATCAAATGATTTTACCGCAGCCCCACGGTGGGCGCCAAAATGTTCTGGTAAAAAACAAAGGGGGTTTGTATTATTCAAGATTGATAACTGATACAAGTATGATCAGAGAAAAAATTGATTCTCTTTACAAGAATGAAAAAATTGTGTAGAATGAATCAACTGTCTGTGTAGAATCAGTCAAAAGTTCCTACTCTCTTCTCTTGAAACAGACCCTATTTATAGGTAAAAAGTCTCCTCTTGCTTCTTAAGTAACTGCCTTGCTTGGAGAGGAATTCATGGGTAGTGGCGGTTTCTTCTCCAAGCTTCTTTTCTTCTTCTCCAAGTTTCTTCCTTCTTCTCCAAGTCATGGTGGATCATGCTTATCATGTGTTTTTCATGGTTGTTTTCACGCTTCTCCTTTAGATGCTCCCATTGGGCTTTTTTTGTATTGGGCCTTAACAAATCACACCCTGGTCCATGGCCCGGTACAATTACCAATTTAAAAAAATTGCATAGGCAAAATATGATACTTGCCAAATACTTGATCTATGATCACGCGATTGGTCAAATTGTTTTTGCTACAAAGCTTTTTTTTCAAACTTTTTTTTAATATGAAAAAAAAATTAAATTATAGTAAGTATTATAAAATTCTAAAACATATTAGCAATTTAAAATCTAAAATAGTACTAACAATCGTTACAATTACAACATAATACTATAATACTCAGTCTTGATCACTGAAAAAAAACAAAAATCACAAGTTGACATAAATCAAGTATTACCAGGAGTACTATAAGTCTGATTGTTAACAAACCAAAAAAAATTGGATGCATATAATTATGGTTGTATTACCAATCACGTGATCATAAATCAAATTTGGCAGCATATCATATTTTGTCTTTCTAATTCTCTTAAATAGATAATAAATATAGTGGACTATATCTTTTAATTAATAAAGTTAATTATTACTATTTTTGAAGTAAATTAAATGGGATATTAGTTAATTAAATGCACCTTAAAATATGCCTTTGGGGCACATGTTAGCATTTGCCTTTCATAAAAAAAAGAGATCTTTTTCAATTATTTTTTATTTTTGTTTTTGTTTTCACAACCAGTATTTGGCCCACTAGACCGTCTAATTTAGTTGGAGGTTGGTTCTGACATCAAGTGGTTGCAGCCCCCTTCTCGATCGCAGTTGCGGGAGGTCGAACTCTGGTCTTCCCTACCAAGTCCAGCGTCAATCACCACTAGACCAATTAACGATCGATAGCTTTTCAATTTTTATAAGGAGCACTTTGATAAAATTACACATACCAAGGAAACACATTTATTTTCATTTAATACTTTTATAAATTTAAGTTTATTCCATGTATACCCTTATTTAATTACTCTCAATTCAACTAATTTACTTATACCTTTATTTATAATGAAATTAAACATTTAAAACATTTGAAAATTGGTCAAAATTTCTTATAAAAAAAATCCGGATGGAGTATCCTTTGTCTATAGTGGAATGAGGACTGTTTTATGAGAGTGAAGTTATAGCATTTCATTAATTAGGGTGTAATCAATAAAATTTATTAACGAAAAGAAGTAGGAGTAGTTCAAATAAGTTAAGTGACGACATTAATTCAAAACAATATTAAAAGAAAAAATATTCTGTTTTCTTGAAAAATAAAATAAAATTTGGGTGATTGGACCAATATCCAAGTGATAGCTTAACAATGATAGCTGCCACATTAAAAACCTTGTAAACACCTATGGAAAAATCAGATGAAGAGAAAAATAGTGCAGCGGATCAAACCATTAGCTAATAAATGTGTCAGCTTCGGCTAAGCTATGGGATTGATCTTTAACCATGCATAAGCCACTTTTAAGTGAAAATATTATAATTTCTTTATCTTCGGCTAAGCTATGGGATCAAAATAGATTTGTGTGTATCACATATTTTGAGTATGTTCATATCACCAGACTCTCGAACACGATTTGAGTATAAATTAGATCGCAAAAAATTATCATATATGTAAGCCTGATGAGAGTAAGAAAATACATATTGTAAGATCAAGAGTGATCTAAAGAGAAATTGCATATTAATGAAAAGTGTGGCCGAGATCATTTATAAAGGGGCTAAAGCCCAAAGAAAGAAAAGAAAACTACAATTTAACTACTTGGGGGGAAAGACACACCCCTAACATTGATAATATTCCTACTAATAATATTTACATTTTGCCTAAATGTGTATTGTTTTTCAAATTTCGCAAATTACAAATATTTACATTTTGTCTAAAAGTATGAATTCTATCAAATCCAAAATTTACATTTCATTTACATCCATCAAACTTTAGCAAAATCAAGTTGCTGCACAATTGGCATTGGACATTTCCTATATAGCTCGACTCACAGAATTTTGAGTAGCAAAATAATTAGAATAAGCTTCCGGGAGAAAATGAGTAAATTCATCAAGAATGTCGGAATAACCTTTGAAAATAAAAGCAACCTGAAGAAGTTCAATTATGACAAATCAAACATCAATATTGGAGACCAAATCATTCAAAAATATTAGGTTTCGACCGTAATAATATTTGGAAATGACTATGCACAATAATAAAATTCGACATATTTACCTCTTGGCAGACGTCGGTGAAAGACTGTTGTTTCTTATAGTACATATTTAATACGTTAAGTAATGAATAGTAAATGTGAACATCGTCTACGCCATGAAACCGAGCCTGCAGGAAAATTATGAACAAAAAGTCTACTCAACATAAGACGTAATAAGGAAGACTAAGTAATGTTATAAAAGAGTCAAAATACAAGAACCAAAAGAACCAAAAGACACAAAAATAAATTCTTCTTTAACTTTAAAACAAATTAAATCATCATGAAGAGAATCCATCAAACTTTAGAACACTTATAACCTTTATCTTCTTTAAAAAATTTATAGCATCTTCCATTTTTACATGCTTCTTTGGGCAAGATTGTTCACCCTCCGATGGAAGTTTGATTTCACATCCAATTGGCAAGAAGTTGTTTAATCTCAATAGCAAATCTCTATTATCTTTAAATATTTCCTTAAATCTTTCTGTATAATCCACACCATCAGTCCTATAAAATAACAAAAGGATTGACAAATTAATTACAACTAACAAATTTAAAACTACCTCTCACAATATAATACAAAAATATAATTTGTGGTGCTGTATGATCAAACCTTTTTTCCTTATGATAAGCCATGTAGAATCTGATAAATTCATCAAACTTATCCCTCTTATTTTGTTGAATAAATCTATTCTGTATTTCTAGGAGTAATTCTAAAGCATCTTTTCTACAATGTTCCATAGAACGTCGGTTCTCCATCTGGGACAAAAAACCGTTACCAACACACGCCAATAGAAAATTCGTTTCACTTAATTCAATGTACGTAGAGCAATATGACAATGAATTTAAGCATGTGAATCCGAAGATTATCGAGTATTCTCGTGACTTCTAAAAATTGTTGAGTAAAGAGAAAGAAAAGGAAAAAGAGATGGAGGATGAAGGAAGTGATGAACAAAGAGTGTTGTCGGTCATAAATTGTGAATTTTATTCTGGATTATGTGCATACGGAAAATATTTAATGAGGCTAATTGAAAACCATGAAGTGCCTTTTATAGGGGATTAGGGTTTATCTTTCATGTATGAATGATAATAACTTTTTAGTAAGCGTTTGTGTCGATTAGATAGACAATAAATTGGTTTCACGAAAGGGTGTGCGAATGATGAGTAATACCTTTTCATACTATGTTTCCTTGTTTACTGTAAAAAGAATGAGATTTTTCAACTATCTTTGTGTTAGTTTCCTTATTTAGTGGAAAGTTTTTTTTTTTTTTTTTTTATAAGTAAAAATTGAATGGCAAGTACAATGTTTACTCAATATAAGAAGAACAATGGATTAAAGTGATTCAAATTCAAGATACTTTCACGAATCCATTAAGAGTAGAAGAAGAAAGAATCAATTGGTGGCCTTGAAGAATGGTGATCAATGGGTTCAAGAGGTGGGGGAGGTAAAGGGGTTTGTAAAGAATTACTTTGAGAACAATTTTAGGGAGAGTTGGGAGAATCGACCGAATCTCAATGAAATTCCGTTTCATTCTCTAACTGAAGAGAATAATCTATCTTTGTTGGAACCTTTTTCTGTTGGTGAAGTTAGAGAGGCAATTTGGAGTAGTGATGGTAACAAAAGTCCAGGACCAGACAGTTTGAATTTTGATTTTTTGATGTTGGGAGATTATTAAAGGGGATATTATGGAGTTTTTGTATGAGTATCATAACAATGCATCCCTCCCAAAGGCTATCACTGCATCTTTCTTGACTCTCATTCCTAAGAAGGATCACCCGCAAGCTCTTTCGGATTATCGACCTATTTGCTTGGTGTCTAGTTTGTATTAGATGTTATCTAAGGTCTTAGAAACTAGGTTGAAGAAAGTTCTAGGAAAAATAATATCGGAAGTATAATCGGCTGTTTTACTCAACAGACAGATTTTAGATGGTGTGTGTTAGTTGTCAATCAATTGATTGATTTGACAAAAAGAATGAAAGATAAATGCTTGTTGTTCCAAGTAGATTTCGAGAGGGCCTATGATACGGGTGAATTGGAATTTTTTAGAATATATGATGATTAGAATGAGATTTGCTGTAGGATGGTGACGATGGATTCATGGTTTTGTGTTTCAAAGTTCCATGTCTGTTTTGGTAAATGGTAGCCCAACGGAGGATTTTAATGTTGGTAAAGGGTTGAGGCAAGGAGACCCTCTCTCTCCATTCCTGTTCTTGATTTGTAGATGGAGGTCTCACAAGCCTTATGCGTAGAGCGGTGGATAATAGCATTTTCCAAGGTTACAAGGTTAGTAACAATATTTCTTTTAATACTCTCCAATTTGCTGATAATACTATTATAGTGGGAGATGGTAATTGGGACAACCTTTGGACTATAAAAATTGTTTTGAGATTGTGTCCGTTCTTAAAGTTAATTTTTACAAAAGTAAGCTTTATGGAATTAAACTTGAGAACAACTTTTTAAGAGCTTCTTCGGCCTTCTTGCATTGTGAAGTAGAATCTATCCCCTTCCGATTTCTTGGAATTCCGGTAGGTGCTAATCCAAGAAGAAGAGCTATTTGGTTACCTATAATCGAATCCATGAAAAAAAGACTTTGTGCTTGGAACGGTCATAATCTTTCTATAGGAGGTAGAGTCACTCTCATCAATTCCGTACTATCAAGTTTACCTCTTTATTTTTTTTTCCTTCTACAAGGCACATATTTGTGTCTTAAAGGATTTGGTGAGTATTCAAAGAGATTTTTTGTGGGGAGGTAGTAAGAAAGTGTGTTGGGTTAGTTGGGAGCGCATTTGTCAACCAAAAGATAAAGGAGGATTAGGAATAAAAAATTTGGAGCTTTTCTATTCATCACTTTTGTGTAAGTGGAAGTGGTGGTGTTTGAGTGATAAAGAGGCTCCTTGGTACGATTTTTTGAGGTGGAGATATTGGTCTTTTGCAGCAAATTTTTTGTATGAGGAAGGGACGACTGGTCTTAAACAACCATCTATTTGGTGGCGCGATATTTTGAAGTTAGGTAGTGAGGAGGAAGGTAGCTGGTTCGATAATAACATCAGTAACATCCTAGGTGATGGTAATGATAATGGTTTTTGGAAAGAAAAATGAATCGGAACGGCACCTTTGCGCGATTTATTTCCTGCACTTTAAAACAAATCTATGCAGCAAGACAAATACAATCTCCTCCATGGGTGCTTGGGATTCTAATAATTGGGTGTGGAAAATAGAATGGACAGCAAAGCTATCGAAAATAGAAACAGTAGCAGCACATGATATTCTTTCAATTTTGGAAGCAGTGCGACCACGAAGGGAGGTGAGCGATAGGAGAAGATGGATTTTACATACTGCTGGTTTTTTTACTGTCAAAAGAGTGTACATGGCTTTGCAAAACAGGTCTGGTGCGCATGTTTTAGAGCTCAACACGACGAAAGCTTTGAAGAATCTTTGGTTGAATAATGTTCCATCGAAGGTAAGCATTTTTGGGTGGAGATTGTTGCTCCATAAACTACCAACTAGGGAAGCCCTATACAAGCATCATCACAAACAACCATGACAGAAGCTGTGTGTTTTGCTTCAAGGAAGTGGAAGATACCCATTATATTTTCTTCAAATGTGGCGTGACACTACTAGAAAAATCTTAAATACCGACGGGCAAAATCTGTCTCTAAAATACCAATATTCCGTCACTAAGCATGTTAGAGACAGAATTAGAGACCAATTTGATTCTGTCTTTAATTTCCTCGTCTCTAAACTATCAGAGACAGATTTTATATTCTGTCTCTGATTGGAGACAGAATTTATCTGTCACTATCAAATAAACATCCGTCTCTAAACATTGAATTCAAAACATAATAAATCCGTCTCTAAAGGAGACAGAATTTTCCGTCTCTAAATTCAAATAATTCTGTCTCAAAAATTCCGTCTCTAAGCATATAATTCTGTCTCCATATTGACAAAACACATTTTTCGTCTCTATAAAGTTTTTTTTTTATTTTCTTATTTAGCAATTAAATGCTTATACAATTTTTCAAATATTAATTTTTATCTACTATATGTAATTTATATAATTCTAGAATGTGAGAAAATCAAATTTCGATTGACACCAAATGTATGTCATTCTTACAAAGTATCAAGTGCACCACTACTGCACTAAATATAATATCAAACCTAAAATTGTCAAAGACACAAAAATTCATATAATTGATTTAACAAAAATACATAAAAGAAAGTAACTAAAGCTAAGCTTCATCATCCAACACATCATCTTCATCATCCATCACATAATTTTCATTATTATCCATCTCATAATTTTCATTATCACCTTCTCTTCCAAGTTGACCCGGAGAGTTTTGATTAATACTAGGCACAAACCTTCCCAAAATCTGATCCCAATGCTCCATCTTTTGTTTTAACGTTTCTTGTTCAAGATTCTTTTGCTCAAGTTCAACGGTTAATGCTTCGATCTTAGCCTCCATAGCAGCAACTTTATCTGACTGTACCACATCAGTAGAAATTGAAGGAGAAAATTTCAAAGATTCTTTGACAGTGGCAGCTTGAGATCCCAATCCAAATATGTGTCCCTTCTTGTTAATGCCTCCAACAACTTCCATGTATATACTATCATCAGATTGTTGGTTACTACCCTCACCTATTTGAGAATTTCTCTCAAACAATTTAGTTTGGTAACTTTCCTGAAAAATTGTAACTATTAGTATATTATTTACATTGCTAAAAGTTATAACTTAAACAAGATTAGTTTATACTTACAGCTATCAGAGCTTGTTCTTTGTTAAACCACTCATTTGATTTTTCCTTTGGTTTATGCATTCTCTGATAAACCTCAAAACAGGTTGGCTCTCTATTCAATTCCATCCTCTAAAACAATAACCAACATAAATTTAGTATAATCTATTTAAATTGAAATTCACTAAAGCATATTTACTACTAACCATTTTTTCGGCATGTTCTCTAGCAGAAATGGATCCTCCACTGTGCACATTATGTCCAGCTTGAGACTTTCTGTTTTGTGTATTAATCTTAGAAATATTTTGCCACTTTTCACCTTTCCATTGATCCGTTAATTCTTTTAACTTGTCTTCATCAATCCATTCATCTTTATCTTTACCGCTACGAACCTTGAACAAAGCATTTTTCAGGGCCAATGTTCCCCTACTATTAAAGCTTTTTTTAATGCTAGCTTCATCCTTTTCAAGCCATTTGTATTTGGCCTACAAACAAACAATACAAATAGTAGTGTAATTTCAGTTGCAAACACAACCTGTTTTTTTTTTTTTAATTGCAAATAGATTTATTAATAAAAGGCACAAAACAGAGAAGGGATGGTAGGGATAGTGGGACTAATTGTTGAGGTTCCTTTATTCAGTGCAATTGCTATAGTTAAGAGTCCATACCTATTGTTCAAGGGATGGTACAGACTTTTGCATGATTTAATCAGCAGAGAAGGTCCATTCCTTGAAACAGTTTGTGTTCCAATTGCTGGTTTAACAATCTTTGTGTGGTTTATCAGGTTTGTTTCATTAGTCTTTTTATATAATGGCAATGGTTGCTGAGTTTGATGAATATACAAATGATTGGCTCTATCTTAGAGAGGGGACATTCTTTCCAAAGTAAACTTCTTTTAATTCTTTCCAAAGGACTAAACACTCAGAACTCAGAAAATCAATTGACATTACTCAGAAAATCAATTGACTAAACACTCAGAACTCAGAACTCAGAACTCAGAAGCGCACAGGAGACTAAACACTCAGAACTCAGAATTCAGAAAATCAGCAAACCAAAAATCAGATCATTTGTATTTAGCTAAAACTACAACTTTCATGTGTGGTCGAATCAACTTAAAGTCAGCAAACCAAAAATAAGATCATTATTAAGCTAAATTTCCACACAATACCTTAAAGTCAGCAAACCAAAAATCTTGTGTGGTCGGATCAACAGCACTCCAACATGACCATGCGCCTTGAAAATTTTCTTTAAAGATTTTCGTAATAGCACCCCTCACATTAGATTCTGGTTCAAAGTTGAAAGTATGAGAAAAATTACAATAAGATGCAATTTCAAACATATATGGATATAATTATATGTAATTATATTAGAGAAGTTAAACTACTTATTTCCAGGGGCAGATCTAATAAATCATACATCCATTTGGGCAACAATGAATCTTTATGCAACCCAATCCAAGCTTTTCCACTGATTTCTTTGCACGATAGAAGTTTTTAGGCATTCGATTGTCATTTGGCAATGCCTTTTCAATAAAATCTACCCATTGATTAAAGCAGGTCTCAGAGATATTGAAGTCAGACTTGATACTTAATGCTTGTATTGCAGCTGACAGTTCAGAATAACTTTCACAACCATTATACAAGGGAGCTTGTGCAGCTTTCAACATATCAAAAAAATTTTTTGCTTCAGGATTAGGATCTTCCCTCATTTGTTCTTCACAACCAGATCCTTCATGCTCCAAATAAGTACCAAGAGACGGTCCAGCTGCATCCATTACCATTTGCTCAAAGTCATTCAAGTCTTCCCGAACCTCACTACTTCCATAATAGGAGTTGTTTGAAACCACTGGCAGAATTGGAGGTCTTTTCTCACCGTGGCTAGTCCAATAATAATAATCCTCCTTAAATCCCTTCATACAAAGGTGTCCCATGACATCTCCAACTGGGTGAGGCTTCTTACACTTGCATACTTTACATGGGCATCTCAACTTCCCTACTTTCTTGAAATTTTCTTGTGCACAAGCAAACTTAATAAATTCGTGAACCCCGACCATAAACTCATATGTAACTCTACTGTTATCGGGACTCATCCTATTATCCATCCACTTGCGATGTTCAGGAACTTCCATTTCTATAATTGACAATTATGTGCATGTCAATTACAATAGTACGATAATAAATTATCGTACAAGTTTATATTATATGGGAAACATATTGAAAATATAAGCTGCACATAAATGACAACTGCAATTGTTCTTTTCTATAATCAAGAAATAAGTCTATGTCAATTACAATAGTAGATAAATATGTATCAAGATTCCTTGTAATGATAAAGGAATCTTAAAATGCTAAAATATTTAGGTTGTACCAGTTAGTACAATAAATAAACTATTGTGCGAGTTAATATTATATGGGCAACAAATTGAAACTATACACATAAATGACAATATGACAGAGAGGAAAACCAGCCACCTCTAAAGTACAAGAAGTTGAAAGCAAACATATAGTAGTTTGTCATATTGTTTAGTAGATGAACGTTTTTTTTAATTGTCTTGCAGAAAGTTCAGGAAGAGGAGATTCTGTTACAGAGTCCAGCCATGGTGTCACAGAGAACAAAAAGATTTTTTCTAACTTAACTCTTATTTTCCCTCCCTGCCTAAGCTTTAAAGTTTAAGCTATTAGAGGTGCATTATGCTCCTCAGAAGAGATTATTCTCCCTCCCTGCCTAACCTTTAAAGTTCTAACAAAAAAGATACCTAATGATCCCCTACTTCCCCTTTAAAAAATCTCAATTATACCTTAAAAATCTCAAAAAACTTCAAAAAAAACAAATTAATATAATTTCACAAGCACAATCTTCAAATTCAAAACCATGACATGAACCTAATTAAACAAGTGAGTTTTCACTTAATCTCACAATAAGTAATTCTAAACATAATTAAACAGAACTGGTTTTATAATTAGATTAGAACACAATTAAGCTCACACGTAACAAAACTACAAATAATCCAAATCATAAAATTTTACATGTCACAAGGTAAGGATTACACAGCCATGTATCATCAAATTTTAAGAACACAATTGCAGCGGTATCATCAAATTTTAGCGGTATCATCAAATTAAGAACACAATTGCAGTGGTATCATCAAATTTTACACAGCCATGTCACAAGGTAAGGATTAAGATTTTGAATTCAAATCATAACTCACTTTAATTTCGTAGTAGAGGGATGGATGGATGGAAGGAGCAAGGTGTGACAACGGCGAGTCCTTGAAATCGATGGCCTGCAAAACAGGCCACTAAACAACAACAATTAAGAGAAAATTGCAGAAAATTGTAGAAATCTAAGAGAAGAAGGGTTAACAAGGAAAATATCACAAAAAGAAAAACCTAAGAGAAAGCATTACCGAATCCGGAGAAGGAAACAAATTGAGTTCGCGACTGAATCGTGGATGGGGGAGTGAATCGTGACCTCTGAATCGTGGATGGAGGAGTGAAGAACCCGACCTCTGAATGATGGAGGAGTGGACGACGATGAAACGGAGTGGATTCGTCGATGGAGGAGTGAAGAACCCGACCTCTGAATGGTGGAGGAGTGGACGACGATGAAACAGAGTGGATGGTGGAGGAAGAAGGTGATGAAACGGAGTGGATGGATGGTGGACGGCGAAAACGGAGTGGATGGTGGAGGAAGAAGGTGAAACCTAAGTCAAAGACACTCTTGTCTTATTATTATAAAAAAATATTTAATAAAATTATAATTCTGTAAAACTTTTTGGCGGGTAGTGAAAAAATTGGGTAAACTTTTTGGAGGGATGACACGAAAAATAAATTTTCAATATTATTTCATAAACTTTTTGGAGGGATGACACGAAAAATAAATTTTCAATAAATTTTTGGAGTGACCGGCGCCGCTCTTTCTTTCCCGTTCTTTCTTTCTCCGTTTTGGTGTTTCAATTTTTTTTTCATCAATATATTTATATATTTTTCCCAATTTATATATTTATATTTTTATGTATTCCTTCCTTCTTTTTTATTTTTGGACGTTATAATTATATGTATTCGTTCCTAAAAAAATTTGCATTTATATTTTTTTAATATGCATATTTATTTTTAATTCATTTTTTTGACAATAACCACGTGGAGAGATTTAATAAAGAAAAAAAATGAATTTGGAGGATAATTGGTCCCAAACCAAAAAATAACTAGATTTAAAATTGAATTTAAGAAATATCCGGTTTTAAACTAAATTTGATAAATAACCCATTTAAAAATCGGATTTACAAATTTAACCGGTTACGTAACCATAATCATATTTAAAACTAGTTTGATAACCGGTTTTAAATAAAATGTGGATTTGGTTATGGATACTAATCCAAAAAAATGGTTTATAAATGGTTTGGTTTTGGTTTTGGAGAAAAACCGACCATGCACACCCCTACTTTCAGCATGTTAATGAGTTTGGAGTTAGGGTTTTCGTGGAACTGACCAGAGTGATTGAAGAATTGGGTGTGAAATTAAATGGGAAAAACACCAAATTGAAGGGGGGAAACACCAAACTGAAGGGGAAAAGAGGATTAGGATCAAGAAAAAAGAGAGTTACATACCTTGATTGAAGGCAAACGCAGACGAGCAAGATCTCCAACTACATGATTGAAGACAAAGTGATGGCCGTCGACAGTGGTGACTGTGTTGAGACGAGATCTGAGAGAGACAGTGGTGCGGTGGTGACTGTGGTTAGGGTTCTTTCATCTTGTGTGTTTTCTTTCTCTGCTTTTGATAATTGTTTGTTAATGCGTTTATTCTTTCTATTGCATCTAAGGAATTTTAAGGAATTGCCTTAAAAATATTAAATTTAATCATTTTTTGAAAGAATAATAAAATTATCAGATGCTTCAAAAAAAAATTATCAAATATTTTTTGAAAGAATAATAAAATTATTCTATGCTTCAAAAACTCATGGAGGAGTGATTAAAATAAAATCTTATTATTATAAAAAAATATTTAATAAAATTATAATTCTGTTAAACTTTTTGGCGGTCAGTGAAAAAATTGGTTAAACTTTTTGGAGGGATGACACGAAAAATTGAGTAAACTTTTTAGAGGGATGACACAAAAAATAAATTTTCAATGTTATTTCATTAGAGACAGATTCTAGAGACAGATTAATTCAGAGACGGATTACTTCTGTCTCTGACAAATGTTTGAATATTTAAATTTAAGTTGATCAATTAGAGACGAATATAGAGACAGAAATTATTAGACATGACTAAAATCCGTCTCAAATTTTCGTCTCTAACTATTTATTTCAATTATAATTATAAAAATAATAAAATAGAGACGGATTTAGACACGAAATTTTATTGACACGGAAATTTCTGTCTCTAAAATCCGTGACTAATACATATATTTGAATTTCGGTCTCTAACAACTTTTTTCTGTCTCTAATTCCATCTCTATTAGAGAAGAAACAAATTTCGTCTCTAAATTCCGTCGGTATTTGAACTTTTTCTAGTAGTGTGACCAAGCTTATTCCTTTTACTGATACTTCATGTCATTTTAATTTATTTGGAGACTCAATATATGGTAATAATAGCAAGAGGTTCCGGCACATTATTTGGTTGACAACGACATGAAGCATTTAGCGCACTCGTAATAATATTTTATTTAGAGGAGATTTTGTCAATGTATCTTCTTTAGTGAACCAAATTATTTATATTGCTTGGTTTTGGTTTATAGGCCGCTTAGGGAGCAATGCTTTATTGGCTTTCCATGACTTGTGTAATAATCCATTGGATTGTTTTCGTGGTATCTGAGGTAATTATCTTTGAATTGTAAGGGTTGAGTACCCCTTATACTTCTTATAATTCAAATATTACTTATAAAAAAAATTCGTCAATAAATATCTCTTTAATTAATGCTCATACAAACCATCATCATTCTTAATTTCTTACTCAATATCTTAATGACAAAATTGCTTATAGTTAAAATCTCACAATAAAATACTACATTTTCTCTACACAACCAAACCTTAGGTTTCCAAAGTTGCATCATTATTGGTAGTGAATAACTCTTATCACTAACTTATTATGGGAACAAAATCACTAAATCCATCACTAAATTCATTGAGGTGAGATTTTATATTCATCGGGCAAATAGTTATTAAACTTCATTAATAATTCTTCATGCTCTTTAAACAATTCCTTCACTCTTGCTGCAACATCTTCAACACCAATTCTACAAATATTCAAAGGGAAAATACAAATCAGTTACAATTAACAAATTCAAATACCTTTTGAACAATATAATAAATAATAAATAAATCAAACCTTCTTTCCTTGAAATCTCTCATAATCTCTATAAAGTCATTAAACTTTTCCACCTCGTCTTTAAATGCATCCTTAATTTCATCCAGATACACCAATGTATCATCGGTAGATATTACATTGTTTGCACTTGAAGATCCACTCATTCTCTACTGTTGTAAATGGCATAAAAAATTTATATTATTATTGAAGGTACTAAAAATCATGAAAATACAAGAAAATCCAAAGTGAAAAATCACATTCTAACAAAATTGAAATTTAGAGCGATATAAGTACAACCGTGGTCCTTTTTCGGTCTTTTTTTATAAATAACACTTTGAAAAAATCACACAGATCAACGAAGTTAATTTTCTCATTAATAATTCTAAAATTTTATGTTTTATTTCAAAATTAACCCTGGATTATTTGATACCCTGAAAAAATCCCATAGACCAAGGAATAGATTATATATTTTATTTAATAATTAAGGGTACAAATAAAATTGTGTATTTAATAAGAATAAATCTAAAGAGTGTTTCTTATTAAAAAAAACCAATTTTTTTAAAGTATTCCTTATAAAATGGGCCGTAGAAAATATTAAATTAAACTTTTTTGATTAATCCAAAAACACAAAGAGAAAATGAGATGGAAATTCGATTAAGAAAAAAATAAACGAAAAAGAAAATGGAAGGAAAAAAAACTTTTGCCACCTTCAGAAAGTAATGGTGAGAACACACAGACTTTGTTGAGATGGAGTTTTTTCCCAGTTTTAGAACACAAGACAATGTGAGAGGGAGATAACTCAAAATGTGATGATATATATAAGAGAATGAGAAAAATAAAAATGGCATGGAGGTATTAAAATTTGACTATTTCCCTGATAATGCATATTTTAATTCTTTTTACATTTTTGAAATATTGTCAAATGAAATTTCTAACATTCAATGATTATTTATTTTGGATGCATTGAATTTGTAATATTTAATCAAAATAAGTAAATATATTTTTCTGTTGAATATGCCTTAAAAGAAGAGTCTAATATTGTGAACCAAATTCAAAGATTGATTTTATTATTTTTAGTAAATTTTAGTAAAATACAATATTTTGTATTTACTTTTTTTTGTTACTTAGTTTTTATTATCATAAAATTTATTTTTTATTAAATATGGCAAAGGTCTATCTTTAAACTATTTTTGAGTGGTCCAAAGTAAAAATTCTCATTTTGTCAGATAAAATACTCATTATAGTATTTTATGAGAATTTATTTTGTATGTTTATTAAAATAAAAAAAATAATTTTATTTTGAATTTACATTAATTATAGTCTTATATGGACCAAGATTTAAAGGTTGATTAATTCACTATTTGAAATAAATTTTATTAAAATAGTATCATCATCATCATCATCATCATCATCATCATCATCATATAATTCATTATTTAATATGGTAAGGGTCACCTGACCAAAAAAATAAATAAGGTAAGGTTCTATTTTTATACTATTTTTGAGATCGAGTTACTAATTAAAAAAATTCATTATATCAAATAAAATATCCATAATGATATCTTGACTAATATACTCCCTTGTCCCCGTGAACTTAACTCAATTGTATGAATGTTAATACTCCCTTGTTCATGTAAGCAAATCTCAATTAACTGTTATTTATAAAAAGGACATAAGGGAGTAATTAAGTTTTTGCAGAGAACAAAATTTAACCAACATTGTTAGAAATTAATATTGGTTAATATGATATTTAAATAAAAAAAAAATCATATATGATATCCTATTTATAAAATTTGGATTATGACAAGTCGGTAGCCTATCCTAAAGAAGTTGCCAAGAGAATACTGCCATTTTTTAGGGGGCCCAAGTTTTTCATACTTTTGGGAGCAACAGTTTTTCCTCTTAGAAAAACACCTCATCAGTAGTGGACCGAGGAAGGACCATGTAAGCCGACTTTACCGAGAAGAAACCACACGGGTCATGATTCCAACACCAAGAATCAACTTCTATATAGAGATATTGGCGAGCCATTCAAAATTTCGAGAAGATTGCCCAATAGATTAAGCTCTCAGACAAAGAGATATTTTCTCCACCTTAAATCCCAAACCCATTGATCTTCAACCTAACTACCAATCTCCCCCACCTTACAAGCACTTTGGGCTGACACTTGAGAGAGTCTTTGGAACTGACTCCTTAGAGGGGTTTCCCCACCCAAGATCAAACCAGAAGGAAGTCGTGAGCCCATTTCCAACCTTTTTAGTGACCCCTCTGAAAACCAATGTGAAATTGCATCCACGAGACCGCTTAGTAAGGACAAGTTCCTCCACCAGCATGAGGTATTCCTAATCCCTCCAAGATGAGGGGATCGAAATAATTGACCATATATTGCAAAATAATAATAATAATAATAATAGGGGTTTATGTAGTATATGCTAGAGGTTTAGGGTTCGATCCTCAGCTCTATTGTAAAACAATTATGTGAATGACTTCTTGGTTTTGTTACGATCTAAAAGACTTGTGATTTATATTTTGTTTTTTTTTTTTTTTTTGTATTTGTATTTCAATTCTTTTGTAACTAAAATTCGTTGATAAAAAAAAAGATTGAACGAGATACATAACTTATAAATAAAATTTAGCAATCAATGGTTGATATTGAACATTAATTCCTACTAGTATATTATTTCGTGGGCGATTAATATTTGAATTTTTTGTAGAAAATTTTAATGAAATTTCCATTGAAAACTTCCGGTAAAGAAATATATACGAACTTATAATGATGGTTAAAAGTGATCTTGTGATACTAATTTGTTTTTAAGTAGTGTACATCTTATTGCAGCGACTTTGATTGTTGTGAAAAATATAAGAAATGGCAAAAACTTGCATTGGGTGGAACATAGTAATAAACTTGATGTGATGAGAAGAAAGAATTCGGAAGTAAAATCTTAAAATTTTCACTAAACATTAGAAAGCTTAAATTTTTGGAAATAGAACAACATTTAAAAAATTACCACACAGTTTAATATGCTAGTGTTTAATAAATAAAAGAGAAAAAAATTAATGGATTATCAAAGAAAACTTTCAAATCTAATTTTAAGAAATCAACACAAAGTACAAATTTAAACCATATGCTTAGAGAGACCATATCAACTTGTAGATACTAATTAGGTATTAATTAGGAACTATCTAAGATATTCATTATATTAGTTGCAAATTAGTTACGAAATTTTTTGATAGATGATTTGCCGCTAAATTCATACTACGCCCTATATAATAGCTAATTCACAACAAATCTGTAGCTAACTCTTTTTTACTAGATTTTAGCTACGAATTAGCAACAAATGCCGTCGTAGTTAATCCCGTATTTTCTTGTAGTGTAAATATCATGAAAACATAAAAAGGAGGATCTGGTGTTGAGAACATATAAACCTTTGCCATCTTCAAAAGCTAATGTTGAGAACACAAGACTTTGTTTAGATGGAGTTTTTTTCCCCTCAGTTTTAGAATACAAGACAATGTGAGAGGAAGATAAATCAAAATGTGATGATATATAAGAGAATGGGAAAAATAAAAATGGCAGGGAGGTATGCAAATTTGACAATATCCCCCGATAATGTATATTTTAATTCTTTTTACATTTTTGTAATATTGTGAAATGAAATTTTTGACATTCAATGATTATTTATTTTGGATGCATCGAATTTGAAAAATTTATTTAAAATAAGCAAATATATTTTTCTGTTGAATATGCCTTAAAAGAAGAGTCAAATGTGAACCAACAATCAACACATAATTAAGTAGATTTTCACGTGAGATCGATAACTAACTCATAACCAATTTTTTCTGTAGATACATATGACTTACTCTAAGACCCCGTTTGGATTGATTTATTTTAAGTTTATGTGGATTTATCTATTGATATAAGGCCTCGTTTGAGCATACTTATTTTCTGCTTTTCTACTTCTTAAAAAAAAAATAGGGAAGTAAAAAATTGTATTTCACACTATTTCTCCTTAAAAGAATTAGAGAAATAAAGTAAAGAAGTAGAATATAAGAAGAAGTTGGGTCAAACACAATTTTTTACTTATTTATTACTTTTTAAGGAAAAGAAAAAAAGTAGAAAAAAAGTAGGGTCAAACGGGGCCTAAATCTTTGTATTTGTTGTGTAAATCAATAAAAAAGTGCTTATCACAAATTCATAAGCTATTTATGCCCTGTTTTATTAAGTTCTCACGATATGCTTATAATTGGGCTTAACAAGGAGCTTATGAAAAATATCCCGCTTTGACTCTCGTATGCTCCATTCGAAAAAACATAAATGTTGGTTAAAAAAAAATTCTCAAATCATAAAAAAAAAAAATTACTGTAGAAAAAACAAACAAAACAACTTATAAACGTTATAATCAACCATAGGTGAGGAAGGGCTGAAACATTTTTTTATGTGTGGTGATATTATCAAGTCAATAAATTATAGGCGTATTCGATATTTGATTTGGTTAACTATTACTTAGTGTATATGAAGATTGAGGAATAATATCATTTTCAGAGGGACGGTGACTGATGTGCCTATGTTGGTTGATAATATCATGGTGATCTCGTGGATTTAGTTTAATTAGTGGAAGAGTCAGACATAAGTCCACATATTTTTTTTTCGGATTGGTGTACCCATCATTTTTTTTGACTATATGGTGTACCCATCCTATTTTTTATTTTTTTGATAAGCAAAAAATGAATTATAAGGAGTACAAGGGGTACTCAACCCTTACAATTCAGAATAGATCACTTTAGATGCGTTGAAAATAATCTAAAGGATTATTACGCCATTCAGAAAAAACTAAATTAACATTGTTCCCTGTTCGGCCTATAAACCAAAACCAAGAAAAATAAACAATTTGCTCCACTAAAGATGATATGTTGACACAGTCTCCTCTAAAAATAATGTTATTACGTGTACGCCAAATACTCCATGTCGTCGCCAGCCAAATTATATGACGAATTCGCTTGCTATGATTGCCTTTTGCTAATTCACCAAACAAAGTGAAATGGCTTGTGACGTCCTCAAAAGGGATCACATTAGTGTCCAACCAAACAAATATTTTCTGCCAAATTTGTGAAGTAATGCAGCAAGTGAAAAAGATGTGTTGTATGTCCTCTACCTCTTTGAAGCAAAATACGCAACTTCTCTCATGATTATTCGTGATAATACCTTTGCAAAATAAAGCCTCCCGGGTTTGTAATTTTTCAAGTAACAACCGCCAACCGAAAACGCTAACTTTTGATGGAACATTGTTCTTCCATAATCTTTTCAATGCTGCCACTGTATTTGTATCAAGTGTAGTACCTACACGTTTGTCCTGCAAAACCATGTACGTTGATCGAACCGAAAAAGAACCATCAGAATTTGATGACCATCTTCGCCTGTCGCTAGAAGCTCTGTTAGGCCGAACTTGTTCAAACAATTGATGCAATTCATTGAGGGATTCAATATCTGCATTATCAAGTGCTTCCATCCAATTAAGTTTCCAAGACCACATGTTGTTATTCCATATCCCCATATTTGAAATGCAAGCATCTTTATGAGTTGATTTTTGGAATAAAGATGGATACAGTTCACTTAACGGTTCCATTCCTAACCATTTTTCCTTCCAAAAAGCTATATTGTTACCGTCGCCGAGAATGCTACTAATATTATTAACAAACCAACCCCCTTCCTCCGCTCCTCCTGTTTTCCACATATCCCGCCACCAAATTGAAGCATGTTTGAGACTCTCCCTCCCTTCCCCATATAAGAAATTAGCGGCAAAAGAACCATAACGAAAATGCAAAAGATTGAACCAAGAAGCAGACAAATCATTCAGACACCGCCACTTCCACTTACATAAGAGTGAATCATTAAATGACTCCAAATTTTTTATGCCTAACCCTCCTTTATCCTTTGGTTGGCAAATATTATCCCAACTAACCCAACATATTTTTGATCTATCCATTCCTCCACCCCATAAAAAATTCCTTTGAATGCTCACCATTTCCTTCAACACACAAACCGGTGCTTTAAAAAAAGAGAAGAAATAGAGAGGTAAACTAGAAAGAACTGAATTTATGAGAGTGACTCTCCCTCCAATAGATAAAAGACGACTATTCCAAACACCAAGTCTCTTTTTCATGGAATCAATAATAGGTAGCCAAGTAGCATTTATTCTCGGATTAGCACCTACCGGTATGCCAAGAAAGCGAAAAGGGATAGAATCCACACCACAATGCAAAAAAGACGAAGATACGCGCAAAAAACTATCATCCAAATTAATACCATAAAGCTTATTGAGTACTCCTTATACTCCTTTATAATTCAAATTTTGCTATAAATAGTTATAATGAAGATAAATTTATAATGAATAATCCAATTAAAATATAAAAAATGATCACGCAATAAATAAAGTGCCAAGATAGTTTGCCCTAGATTTCAGTGGAAAATAAGGTTGAATCTTATCACATCCGACACTCATCCCATGTTTCTCGTTTCCTCTCTTTTTCTTCATTTTCTTATCCGTAAAACTAAAGAGATAACAACTCAACTCATTTTCTTCATTTTCTCTGATCATATTCTTCATAGTAATTTTTCTATAATTCTCAATTTATTTATCCTTATAATTTTCTATCTATCTATTACTTAAGACTCAACAATTTTTAGACTTGATTAATTGAATTTCGACTATCAATTCTTGTTATATTTTTCAGGATTTGGTTCTTCAAGGTGATCTCTTTGTGGAGGATTTAGGGTTTGCAATTCTTGCTTTGAATTAACTCATACTACGGTTAGATCTAATATTTTTTCTGTTGATGTTTGACTAATTAATTTTTGTTGAATAAATTGAGATTGTTATTTTTGTATTTTGTGTTTTAATAATTTGTGTTTGTGGTTAGTGTAAGTTTTTGTGATATTTTTTTTGCTAATCTGATCATGTTTTATTTTTTAGTTTCTTGTGCTTAATTGATAGGAAAACCTTTGGATCTTTAACTAATTAATGGTTTTATTGAATTTTTTTGATGCTATGGTGAATTTTTTTGTTTGGTTTTTTTTTTTTTTTTTTGGGTATGGGTTTTTCTATTCTTTTATTCTTTTTAAAATTTTGATCAAAGGTTAAGGGAAACCCAAAATGATGCTAGAAAGGGTTCATGAACATGCTACTAGAGATGCCTTCAATTTTTACGACGAAGTAAAGAATAGATTCCAAGGTGACAAGCTGAAAGACTTTATAATCGCCTTCAACGATTATAAGAAACAAAGGTTTTTTTTTTTTTGATAAGCAAACAATATATTATAAAGGAGTACAAAGGGGTACTCAATCCCTCACAATATAAAGCAAATTATAGTATGCTTTGAAGACATACAATAGGATCTAAACACCATTCAGAAAAAGAGAAAGAGGACTTACGACCAAAACGACCCTTAAACCAAAACCAAGAAAAAGTTTTAATATCATCTACAAGTTTGGAAGCATCCGGTAAGTCTCCATTAAAAACAACATTATTTCTAAGCTTCCATAAGCACCATGTAGTAGCCAACCAAATCAAATGACGAATCCGATTACCTTTTCTTGATTTAACCAAAGAACCAAAGGATAAAAAGTGATTCCAACCTTCCAAACCTGTCGGTAGACTCTGTCCTAACCATCTATATATAGTTTCCCACACACCTTTAACAAAAGAGAAATTGAAGAATAGATGGGAACAGTCTTCCATTTGCATATAACAAAAAATACAAGAAATATCATGCGGATTATTCAAAATACCTCTATGATGAAGGGCTGCCCGCGTAGGAAGCTTCTCTAGAAGCAATCTCCAACCAAAAATATTAACTTTAGATGGAACATCGTTTTTCCAAAGCTTTTGGATAGCACCCAAAACATTTGACTCCAAAACAACCGTGTTAGAATATTGAAGCAACAAACTATAACACGATTTAACCGTAAAGAGGCCAACCGAATCCGGCACCCACCGCCATCTATCCGACCTCGCTTGATCAAAAGGACAATCAAGTAAAAGTTGCTTAAGAGCTCGAAGATGATGTGCGTCATTGTCAGAAAGTTCTTCACACCACTGCCAATGCCACTCGGTATCCGTTCCATTTCGACTCAACCTATCTGAGATCAAAACATCCTTAAAAGCTTCTTTTGCATACAGATTAGGATACAATTCACCAAAACTGTTATTTCCAAACCACTTGAATTTCCAAAATCCGATATCATTACCATCACCAACGCAACAACCCACATTCGATTTGAAGCAATCCTCATCAGCGGTTCTGCCTATGCTCAAAATATCCCTCCACCAAATAGAGTCCTTAGCCCCAACCTGAGGTGTTGTTCCAGTCAAAATTTTAGTAGGTAGATGCCCATATCTATACCGCAATAAATCAGCCCACACCCCCTGTCTTTCATCAATTAATCTCCATTTCCATTTGCTAAGCAAAGCCGTATTGAAAAGTTCTAAATTTTTTACTCCTAATCCACCCTGGTTCTTTGGTAAACAAATAAGATCCCACTTAATCCAGCATAGCTTCTTCTCCTCAAGACCGCATCCCCATAAAAAATTTCTTTGAATCCTCACTAATTGTTTTAAAATACAACTAGGAGCCTTAAAGAAAGAGAAGAAATAAAGTGGCATACTAGCCAAAACCGAGTTGATTAAAGTGATGCGCCCTCCAATTGATAGCTGACGGCTACTCCAAGAACTTAATTTGTTAGATATAACATCCACCACCGATTTCCATGTCTCTCTCCTTCTAGGATTAGCCCCTACTGGTATTCCTAGAAATTTAAAAGGGATAGAATCTGAACTGCAAGACAAAAAAGATGATCCAGCTTCCAAAAAGTTCACATCTATATTTATACCATAAAGCTTGCTTTTCACAAAGTTTATTCTCAAACCGGACACTAATTCAAAGCTTCTTAACAACACTTTGATAGACCACAAATTATCCCATATGCCTGTCCCCATTAAAATAGTATCATCAGCGAATTGAAGGATCTGAAATTGAATACTATCATTTACCTGGAATCCTTTAAATCTCCCAATCTCTACTGCTCTTCTCATCATTCCAGTTAAACCTTCAGCTACAATTAAGAACAAAAAAGGGGATAAAGGATCACCTTGACGTAGGCCTCTTCCAACCTTGAAATCTTCTGTTGGGCTTCCGTTAACTAGAATGGACATCGAACTCTCAAAGATACAAGCCCGCATCCACTTTAACCAACCATCAGAAAACCCCATCTTTACCATCATGCGTTCCAAAAAACCCCAATTCACAGTATCATAAGCTCTTTCAAAGTCAACCTTAAACAACAAGCATTCATCTTTTCTTCTTTTTGCTAAATCGAGAATCTCATTGAGAATAAGCACCCCATCAAGAATCTGTCTCTGCGGAAGGAAGGCAGATTGGCAGTTGGAGATAACTTTGCCCAAAACTCTTTTCAGTCTATTAGCCAAAATCCTGGACAAAATTTTATAAAGACTACCAATCAAACAAATGGGTCGGTAATCAAAGAGAATTTGAGGGTGGTCGGTTTGATCGTTGCACAACAATTTTACTTTTTGTATAACAATGTGTGTTCGATTTCTGAATTTTTCAGTTCTAATTAAATTGTTTATCCTTTTGTCACATTTGTAGAGACCTTGGGATTTTCGTAGAAAAGATGAAGGAAATTTTAGAAGGTCACATTGATCTGATATTAAAATTTAACACCTTCATGCCAAAACAATATCAAATCAAGGATGAAAAATGTTTCCCGAAGAAACGTCCTTGTTTGGAAGATGCTACACAAAATTTGAGAGAGATTAAGGTATGACTACACTATCCCATGTAAAGAACTTGAAGGATTCTCTTCATGAAAAAGTGTGTTCAACATGTAAAGAACAATTTAAGTTACATTTGAGTCTAATATTATTTTTTTTCATTTTAATTTCAACCCCAGAAAATGAAGGATTCTTCAAATACTATGGATCAAATATCTATCGATGCCGCCAAGATGTATCTTACTGAAATCGAGGATGAGTTCAAAGACGATACGGGCAAGTACTATGAGTTTTTAAGGGCAATGAGAGATTTCAGGACAAGAAGGTTTGATTTATTTAATTGTGACTTAAATATTACATTGGTCCCTGTATGTACACGTTTTTTTGCCAAACTATTATTATTATTATTTTTTTAATTTGTTCATTGTAAATTGACTTGTTTCTTTTCTTTGATTTATTTGTAGAATTGATATGGCAGGTTTGATGTCAAGAGTGAAGGAATTATTTAAAGGGCACAAAAAATTATTAGTAAAATTTAATACATTTTTGCCAGAGACGTGTTCAAAAAATACATTTTTGCCAGATGATGATGAGGTTTCTTCTCAACCAAAGAAGCCAACAGTGGATTTAGAATATGCTAAGAAATATTTGGTCAATGTGAAGGTATGAGTGTTGTTGAGATGAAACACTATTGAATGATTTTGATCACAAAGATTATTTTATTTTTTTTTGGTAAACCGATCATTAACAAAATTTAAATCAGTCAGAAAAATTTAAACGTGTGACTAAAATTTAAGGGCTCAATATGTTTTTCTTTTCTACTAATTTACTGAATTTTGATTTATGTTCTATAAAAAAAAATTCTTGTTGTTAAAGATTAAACTAGAAAGAAAATTCTATTTAATTTTTGTTGTGTTTATTTTGACGAGTCTAATGGATCATCTAAATGCAGACTCAATTTCAACATGAACCTCATATTTACAAATCGTTTCTAAAGATAGTGAATATGTACAGAAATGAAGATAAGAGTGCTAAAGAGGTCATGCAGATGGTATGTTGTACGTTTTATGTATGCTTTAATTTTTTTATTTTTTTTTTGTATAATGCTCATTTTAATTATTGATAATTATTATAATTGGATTGGATTTTTCAGGTTATTTCACTTTTTGAAGGTCACCCGGATCTTGTTGATGGGTTTATGGTTTTTCTTGGGTAACTTAGATCGTGATATGGAGTTAATGAATTGAATACCAATAATGCTGCAAATGTGCAAACCTAGGGTTTGATTGTGGAGAAAATTTAGTACTTCTGGATTATTATTTTTTTTTTGAAATCTTTGGTACTCTTAGTTTAAATTTTACATATTTTTAATTTAATTGAATACCAATAATGCTGCAAATGTGCAAACCAAGGGTTTGATTGTGGAGAAAATTTAGTACTTTTAGATTAAATTTTAAATATTTGTAATTTGTGAGATTTTATATTTAATCGTTTCAATCAACCAGAATTCATAAATCTAGTTTGTGATAATTTTGAGTAAAAATAATGATGATTTAAATAAGTATAAAGTAAGTGAATATTAATTTGTCAAAAAAAAAATTAGGCGAAATTATTTGACGAAATTACGGCTTTCTTATGAAACGGACAAGTTTTATTAGATGGCGTTCTTGCTTTTAAACGTTCTTGCTTTCAGGAAGCGCTACCTTAGGTTGGCAGAACGACGGAGTCTCCTTAGTTTTACATTGTTAGTAACTTGTTCGGAGATGGGAAAACAATTTGGGCTGCAACAAGAAAGAGCCTTTGGAACAGAGTTCTTAGCGTGGCTCCCCCTAGCCAAGGATCAAACCAGAAGGAAGTCATGTGACCATTACCGACCTTTTTAGCCACCCCATTTGAAAACCAATATATTTGAGGTATCGTCCTCTGGATCACCTAATAATGACACGTTCCTCCACCAACCAGAGACCCGCTTGAGATCCCCAAGCCTACCTCCAAGATGAGGGGAGGGATATAAAGAGCCATATCTCGCTAAAATTATATATTTCCAAAGACCCACTCCTCCAGAGATTAGTCTCCATCTTCATTTACCAAGCAACACTAGATTCACGACTCGAAGATCTCTGACCCCTAACCCACCATCACTCTTTGACTTACACACCTTGCCCCAACTAACCCAAGCAATCTTTCTAGCACTCTTAGGGGGCCCCACAAGAAGTTCCGTCGAATCTGGACCATCTTTTTCCACACTTTGACGGGCATTTTCATAAAAGAGAGAAGTTCAATTGACCATATGATCATGCTTTATGTGTAACCTCTCATACGAAAAGTCATTAGATCATATTGTAAATCATATATATTGGATTAAATTTGTATATCATCTCAATGAGACTTAGAATCCTAGAATTACTCAGATGCAAACTCAATCATTGTACACATGTCCAATAGTCGCCTGTTATGATTAAAAGGGTGTCTGTAGAGACGTGAAACACTTAGGAATCCTAGAATCCATAATGCGAGCGGTTTGGTGGAAGTCCTCTTTGAGGTAGGAAACCCTAAGTATATAGCTAGTTAGACAATATTAAACTTTGGTGGAAGTGTATAAGATATAGTGATTATATAAGCACATGTTGATTATAATGAAATAAAGTCCTTCATAATACTTAGTTGTTATTGTTGCCATTAATTTCATCAATCTTTCATTTTACTTAATACTCATATAAATCATCACTTTAACTCAATATCTTCACAATCTATAAATTGATAAAATATGCTGAAATATGATTGCTTATAAATCTCACATATTACAACCATTAAAATTGAATCTAAATGTACTACATATTATCCACGACTAAACTCAAGGAGAGATGGAATATCCATCTGGCAAAAATGTATTAAATTTTACTAGTAGTTCTTCGTGTCCTTCAAGTAATTCCTTTACTTTTGATATGACACCTTCAATATTCATTCTGCAAATACATCACAAGGAAAGAAAAAGTAAGTTACAATTAACAAATTTAAATAATTTTCTCCCGATGTTTAAATAAATAAATAAATTAATAAATTAAACCTTTGTTCCTTGAAATCTTTCATCACCCATAAGAAATCATCATATTTTTCAGTCTCGTCTTTTAATGCATCTTTTACTTCATTCAGATAAACCTTGGCTTCATCCATAGATATTAATTTCTTTTCACCTGATGAAGATCCACCCTTTTTCTGGGTTTGTAATTGTGCAAAAATATTTAGATATTAGAAATTGAAACAAATTATTTATCACATTATTTACAAACACACCATTAGAGAAATTGATAATATTCATCAAAACCTTGACTCTATTCTATATATCCAAAGAAAAAACAGTCATCAATTTTTTTTTTAAAAAATCATCTATTCAAAAATTAAATCAATTCAGGACGACAATCATTCAAACAGATTATTAGTTACATGAATCACGTGTAATATTTTTTTTAACTGAGTTAAGAGCATTTAAAAATTAGAAAACTCAAAATTTTGGAAAAAAGAACATCATTTAAAAAATTACCAGACACTTTAATATTCTAGTGTCTAATGAAAAAAAAAAAGACGAAAAAGTTCAATTGATTAACAAAAAAAACATCAGATCTAGCTTTAAGAAATCAACACAAAGCATGAATTTGAATCCTCTGCTTAGAGAGAGCTAGATGAACTTGAAGGTACTAACAATCATGATAACAGAAATAAAAGAATTTGAATTGAAAAATCACATTCCTACGAAATCATAATTTAGAGTGATATAAATAATTTAAAAATGCTGAATCCTAAAAACTAAATAAAAAATCAGAGGGAAAAAATATATATATACCTTTCCCATCTACAAAAGCTAATAGTGAGAGGACAAGGGTTTATTGAGATGAAGTTTTTTCTTTTCAAGTTTGAACAATGTGAGAGGCTGAACTCTAGATGCGATGATATATATAAGAATGAGAAAAATAAAGCGCGCTACAGAAGTATTCAAATTTTACCATTTTGTCCCGATAATGTTTATTCTTTTTGGTCTTATATATAAAAAACAGTTTACGTTTTAGATTCATTGTAGAGTTAATGTATTTAGACTACAATATTGTCTAGATACATCAATTTTACAATGAATCTAAAAAGTAAATTTTTTCTTATATATAACATTGGAGGAACTATTTTAATTCCATTTACCTTTTATGAAATGAATTGTTTTTGTATTAACAATGTGAAATAAATTTTGGACATTTTATGAAAATTTATTTTGTTTGAATTGACAGTGTTAAAATTTAATAAAATAATAAAATATATTTTTATTTTGAATATGCATTAAAAGTAGTCAAATTAGTATTTTTATTTTGAATATGCATTAAAAGTAGTCAAATATACATTTAAATGTTTATTTTACTATTTTAAGTAATTTTAATAAAATAGTATATTTTCAATTTATTATTATAATTCATTCATTATTAAATATGGCAAGGGTCTATATTTAAACTATTTTTGAGTGGTTTAAATTAAAAAAATTGATTTGTCAAATAAACTATGGATTTTGCTAACATGTGCTCTCTTAGGGCACATGTCAAAGAAACCAAAAGTGAAAAATTTATATTAAAATAAATAATATTTTAACTTTTAGAAAATTGAATTCACGTCTAAATAAATAATATTTTTCCTTGGCACGCACATGTTAGCTTTCTTCGTAAATATTCATTATTATATATTACTAATAAAATTAACAATTATTTAGTTGCAGTTATTAGAAAAACATTTTGACCAACATTATTAGAAATTAATATTTATTGTATCGGCCAAAAAATTATTTGTTAAAAATGGTTAAAACATATATTATATTTTTTTTTCAATAAATATAATTATTATTCGTTTATTTTATGAAACACGAGTCAATTGTTTTTTATCTAGTAACCTAGTGACTAGAAATTCCACACCTTAAAGGTGAATAAATAGAGTGTTCTTCGAATGCATAATATATGCGATGTCCCTACGACTGAGCTAAGCTCACGGGGACAACACAAGTCATTTTATAGATTCATTAAATAATTGATGGATCTGATTTAATATAAACTAAATACATCAATTAATCAATAAATCTAAAAAAGTGATTTGGCGCCATTGTTTTGTTATTTTTCTTTTATCGATATATGTTCATCTTGTGCAAAAACTTAATCTTTATTAATAATATATTTACCGTTAAAAAATAGTGATGGTCCACCATAGATCTCATTAAATTTTTAATTTTAACCATTTGATTTTTGTATTAGAAAAAAACACCTTTGGATCTATCAAGTGCATTGTATATAAATGTGAACTATCAAAACTTAATAATACTATTTAACCGTTCTTCATCATCTTTATCAAACAATCTCATATCTTCGAACATCAAAAAAGAAAAAAGAAAAAAAAGTCATATATGTCACACATTTGCTGCAAAAGGACAATGCACGAGGTTTTCACCTCCAAGTCACATATAAATTGCAACCTCAAGACAGTACCGTTAGGCTCAGGCTCAGGCTCACTCCCTTCTCTGAAGATCATGTCTAAGAATTTTGTAAAGTTACCAAACAAAAGCCGTAACTTTTGAAGGAGCTTTACTTTTCCAAATTAGCCAAAAAACCACCGCTGGCCTCATGGTGACGAGAAAACCATATGTTGACTTGACAATGAAAATCTCACACCCTTTTTCGGTCCCCACTCCTAAACATTGCGATGTATTGTCACCATTATATCATTCATCAACTTAAGTAACTCGTTACGAAGAGTCACTTTGACAATACATAAAAGTTTATTTATTTGTATAAGTTATTTTCCGTAAATTAAAAAATAAGCCAATCCAAATGAGCTCTTGTACTTTAATATTTTGATTTTAAAAAATAATTAAAGTGTCGTCTTTTAATCATAAACCATTGGATAAAGATCAGATGATTAGAAATTCGTGTGACTTATCTACATGCATAATCCAGATCCAAAAGTCTTAAAAGAATGAAATTTGACTTAAAATAAAAAACTTAATAAATTTGTGGCATTTAAACCGAACATTGAAGCAATTTAAAATGTTTTTTCACCCGATTTAAAAAGTACTTTTTGTACTAATGTATTAATCTTAAAGATTTGAGTAGCTCTTATATTGTCATAATTCATTTCGATTAATTAAAAAAGAAAACTTACATCAAGGTAGTGAGATTATGCCCAACAATGTCTTGTATGAGATTTTGCCAGGCGTGTATAATTTTATTTTTATGGTAGAAGCTTGTAGCTTTTCATTAATAATAAATTTCCGGATGCATGTAGGAACATCAGTAAAAGCTTGGAAGCTAGCTAAACATGCGCCAAGTTTGTCAAATTCAAACTTATTTATTTGTCTCCTAATAAACTCAACATGAGAGAATTTCTTCCCATGCAACTTCTCCATAATAGGATTTCATCTCGCGAAAACCTCTTTCTGTGAATGGTGATTACAGATATTAATAATTAATACGTTATGTGTGTTATGTAGGAACTCAGTTGAGTCGGTGGAACAACTATTCTTAACTTGCAAAGTGTCCTCTATGGTGTGGTACTCTATTTTTAGGTGGTTAGGGTTCCAGTGTGCTTTGCCTAGGGGGATAATAGTTTTGTTTGAGTTTTTGCTAGAGATGGGTACTGGTAGGAGGGCCCACTTAGGGTGGTTATTAATTTGGCATACTGTTAATTATTTGGTGGATCTAGAATTTTTGGAATGACTTAATTTTTAATGGGGAACTTCAATTGTTGAATACCCGATTGATAAGGTGAAACATCTTTCTTGGAAATGGTATCTGGTCAAAAACCCTACTAACCCCTGCTCCCTTTATGAGTGGGAGATGAACCCCATTTTGTGTTGGAGCCGTTAGAGTTTTGTGTGGTGGTGATATTGGGGCATGGTAGTCCTGGTGGGATATGGGCTTGTTCTTCCATCTTTCTTCTCTTGTTTTCTTCTTTTTCTCTCTTTTAGTCGTATGGTGTTTTGGGGGTTGGTGGCTCTCGGTCTAGTCGAAAGATACCTTAAGAGTTTTCTTTCTGCGAGTTCATTGTAATTTTATTTTTATTTTGGTGTTTTAGTACTTCTTGTACTCCCCCTTTTTGGTGTATTTTTCTCTCCTATTTATATAATTATATTTGTCATTCAAAAAAAAAAAAGAAGAGAGTTTGTGAAATAAGAGTAAATTTAAACATGTTTACAATTTTTGACAATGTCGCCAAACACAGATTCATCTCTCGATTACTTTTAAAATTATCCACCTAGTGTTTAGAGTCTAATTCAAACACAAAGTTATTGACGTGTATAGGTCCCGCATCCACTTTATCGCACTAAGTGTGTGTTTTGTTCTGCGCTGAAAAGAATTGAGTTTGACAAAATTGAATTTGAGATAATTAGGTTTGGTTAGAAGTGAGTTGAACATAATTGATTTATGTTTGGTTACATTTCGTAAAAGTGATTTTCACCAATTTATATTGTTTGGATAGTTTAGATCAAAATTTCTTTTGCAGTGTCTAATTACCAAAATGAGTTTTTAATTTAACTAACAATTAACTGTAAAACATTTAAAAAGTTATGAACAAATATCATTCAAGCTCAACCCAATAATATAAAAAACTAACAAAATAAATTAATCGGATAGTCCTCCAGAATCTTCTATTGGACGTTGTTGTCTTCCATTTCTCCACAACCTTTCACCATTTCTCCATAACCTTCAATTACTTCTACCCTTTCTGCCATTTATATTTCTTTCTCATCCTTCTACCATTTCTCTTTCTTCAATATCTCAATATTCTTCTCTCATTCTACAATTTCTGCATCACTCAATATTTATGTAATTACAAAGGAAAAAGACAGATCTATGGTTGTGGGTGATGTGAAGAAGAAGAAAATTATTGGTAAATAGGTAAGTTCACATGTCATTTGGCAATTAATTGCTTGGAATTGATTTTCCTTTAACGTGGAAGCTCCAAATTCTAGCTTTAAAAGAACTCACGTTTGGGGCTAAACTCACATTCCATAGATTTGATTTTACAAGTTATCCAGACATCCATAAAACTAGTAAACTCACGTTTGGGGCTTCAAACGCCAAACTAAATAGATACCAAGTAGGCCTAGAACTTCCCCGGTATCAACATCAAGGATAAGTGAGTACATTCCGTTTTCGCCAGGACAAACTGACGTTACTCGTCGTAAATGCACACACCGATAGCCACTTTAATTTGCCGGACATGTATAAATTAAAAGCATATATATTGTGAAAGTTCTACCCACTTTTCATGAAGGATTGCAATTGCGTATTCCCCACCTTACTATTGTGTGGACAGTGAATTTGAAAAAAGAAGTTGAACTAGTGGTGATTACTTGGGTGTGAGTGTGTGACCCAAGGGATGCCTGGTAAACAAGAAACAATACACAACTTTTGACTATCACACGCGCCATCGTCTGACTGGCTGGGTTTGGATTACTATCACACGAGTGGTATTTATATCATATTGAGGATGTAATTCTGACATTTCTACAATTCAATAGTAATTCGGTATTCAATTTGAACCAGACTATTTTTTTGTGAGGACTTCATAGCATTATTTTCAAAATGGACTTTTTAAATCCAAAAACAACAAAATCTAGTGAACACGAAGACTTATTTTTATTGTTTCAATTTATTAAATCCTATTGAAACGGCAGCTTACAAAATCTTGCAAATTACAAACATTAAAATTGTATCAAAAATCCCTAGATTATTGCCATGCTTATAAAAAAAAAAACTAGATTATTCCCAAATTCAAACCCTAGTTTTACATAATTGCAACAGTTTTGGTCTTGAATAGCTCATACAACGTTAGCCGTGTACGGCAAAAACATTCTTAACTCATCAATGAGATCATCATGGCCTTCCAAAATTAAAGTAACCTGAAGAAATCCAATCATTGTAATTAAAATGAGCATCACATAAGAGAAAAAGAAAAACATAGGGCATATAGTTGTTTTGTTTTATTTTATTAATATCGATATGCGGTTAGTGATGATTAATCTCTGTTGGGGAATATGTGAGGTACGTGTTCTCCTCTCCCAATTGAATATTTTCCGTATATATCAGTCAGGAATCGAATCACTAACCACGTATTTAAGGGCATATAGTTGTTTTAAACAAGGTTATCAAAACCGGACCGGACCGGCCAGTCGGACCGTGAACCGGTCATGAAAACGGTTCGATTTTGAGCAAAACACGGATAGGAAACCGACCGGCAAAAAAACGCGTGAACCGGGGTCGATCGGCCGGGCGGTTCAAGCGGTTTTGCAAATTTTTTTTTTTTTTAAAAAAAAACAGGGTAAGACGACGTCGTTTTAACCTTTCTTTTTTTTAAAAAAAATCTGAAACAAAACAACGACTTCGTAGGAATAGGAAATGTTTTTGTTTTTCATCTGTTTTTCATTTGGTTTGAATTATAATTATTTTTTTATTTTGACTTATGATATTTTATCTTTTTAATGTATGAAATTATGAAATATTGAGCAATTATTCATATATTTATTAATTAAAATATATATTTAATTAAAAATGGTTCGACCCCGATTGAACCCGGTCCAACCAATTAAACCTTGAACCGGTAAGCTCGCCGGTTCGATAACCGGTCCGGTTCTGACAACCTTGGTTTTAAATTCAATTCACAACGGCAATGACACCCGCATTAATATATCTTAGTTTTCAAGGTATTCGCAATGGTCTCACAATTGTAATTGTGGCCGCATGGTCCAGAATTAATTACTACAACCTAGATTGATAACGTAATTGTATAATTAAAATCATGGTATAAAAAATATAATACTTAAAACATGTGAGTTTAACTATTGTCAAAAAAAAAAAAACTATTAAACTACATTATGATTATGAATAAAAAGAATAATATAACACGTACCTCTCGATAGACATCAGCAGCAGTATTTTCTCCATTTCTATACTTTATAAATATGTCTAGAAACCGTGCATAAAAATGACGATCACGAGTAAGCTGAAATCGACTCTGTGTGGAAAGAACCTATTAGACTCATCAAAAATAAAATTGTTCATATTGATAAATTCTTCAATAAATACATATGTGCATGAAAAGAATCCATCATATACGTACCTTCACCTTGTACACAAATTGCATAGCATCATTAAGATCCATCATCGGCGGCCACTCAACACGTGTCCCGTTCATCTTCTGTGTTATCAATTCGAAAAAAATATTTAGATTATAGGTCATATTAACTAGTGCCCCTAAAACACTAGTAAGTATGTTAAAAGTTATTGAAATCAAAGCACAGTAGAAAAAATAAAGGAAATAGGTCATTAAAAAATTAACAATGACAAAACTTCAGATCTAACTTTAACGCATAAACATGAAGACAAACACTTCAATGCAAGCAAAACATGAAGATGAATTTAAAATTTTAAAGGAAATAAATTCACAGAATAGTTGTACCTTTTTTTTTCAATGGCAAATAATATGATATTATATATAAAATAAGTTAAAAGATCAAGAAAAAATTCAAAATACAAAGGAGTATCAGAAGTACACTCCTACAAAAGGGTATACCAAAAACTAAACACTTCTTAGTTAAATTTTCGAAACTAGAAAATTTAAAGAATCGTATAGAAAATTAAAAGGAAAAATTACACTAATAGAGAAAATAAATTGCTTTCTATCACAGTTTTTTCTCAACCTTTGTGATACTTCAGAAAGTAAAAGGAAAAACAGAAAACTTTGTTAAGATAGAGTTTTTCTTATGTATGTGAGAAGGAGAATTCACCATTATATATATAAGGAAAATTATATATAAGGAAAATAAGGGGTTAAATGAATTTAGTCAAAGAAAAAGAAAAGAAAGGGGGATGAATGAATTTTTTTAATTATAAATATTGTGAAATATATAAGGAAAATAAGGGGTTGAATGAATTTAGACAAAACTAAAAAGAAAGGGCATTATCAAAAAAAAAAAAAGACTAAAAAGAAAGGGGGATAAATGAATTTTTTAATTATACATATGGTGAAATGAATTTTAGGACCATTCAAAATTCAATCAAGATTCAATTTAATTTGTATATATTTGCATTGTAAATATTTTAACATATATTTCTCGTAAATATTGCTCAGATTGTAGCAAAGAAGAAATATTATCAACTTTTACTTACTTAAAATATTTGACAAAAAACTTTTTTTTTTTAACGAGCAAAAATATATCAAATAACCAAATAGACCAAATAGTCCCTTGAGCACAATTGTGCCAAAAGAGACTACAAGAGTTTACAGGAACTACACAGATTCCAATGAAGAGCAAACTAATCGATGTCCAAATAAGTCAGCGGGCTCGACAACCAACTATGATAATTTGTAACAAGATTAATATCTGTGGACAAAAAACATAATAGTTCATTTTTTACTGAAAGTGATATGAGAGACTTTGTTCTACGGAAACGTGGCCTGTCCTAGAGCTCTTGTCAACCTTTGGCTTGCTTGTAATGAGAGGTTGGCTACCCGTGACAGATTACATAAATATGGCTTAATCGACACAACCCATTGTTGCTTTTGCATTGCTGATGAAACGCAGCAACACCTTCTCTTTAATTGCAATGAAACAAGGGGTATTTGGAGAAAAATTCTTGAGTGGATGCAAGTTGATCATTATCCTTTTGGCTGGTGTCAAGAAGTGAAGTGGATTATGCAGCAGACTAAAGGAAAAGGATGTCGTGCTAAGATCCTGAAATTGGCCTTTACTGAAAGTGTTTATGAGATTTGGAGGTATAGAAATGATGTTACCTTCGATAATGCTACCCATAATAAGCATACCGTAGAGAAAATAATTGATACTATTCTTTATAGAGGTTGGACTAATAGGAACTTAAGAACACACTTAGCTAAACTCTTGATGTAATTAGGCTTTCTCTGGTTGTGTTTGTCGTTTTTTGATACTTTGGGATGGATCCTAGCGATCGCCTTGTACCTATGGTTTTTGAATTAATCAAAGTATTTTTTGGTTAAAAAAAAAAGATATGAGAGACCATTGGACCATTTTCTTTCTGATAAAAAAAGGGCCCAAGCCCATCATTGACCATCTTTTAAAGGGCCAATTAAATTAGGGAGTTAATTTTGTCGCCTTATCAGTTACTCAAATATTGTCAGCTATTTAGCGGATGATTTTTTTTCCCTAAAATTCACATTTTTATAACATCCGCTACTTAAGTAGAGGATGAGTAAAAATAGGACGCGTAAGTAACCGATAGGTTGACAAAAGTAACTCCAATTAAATTATCCTTATAATACATCTTGTCGGTATTTATAATTAATTTTATGAATTATATAAAAAAAAAGTTCCGGTAAAAAAAAGAATTATATAATAAAAATAACATCTTAATATGACTTGATTGGAAGAATTTCGATAAAAAATTGTATTCTCTCTATAAAAAAAATGTATTTTATCTCATAAGAAAATATGTGTTTTCTTTTTTTTTTTGTCAAGTAGCCTAGTGGCTAGAAAGTCCACCCTTCCTGCATGTATAATACAATATTTCTGCCAACTGATCTAAGCTTACGGGACAAAAACATATGTGTTTTATTTTATTATATTATCAAGTGGCATCTTTTAGTGAAAAAAATGTGGCATCTTAGAATCATACTTTTAAATATTAATTTAAGAGTATTGCATTGTCTTTTTTGTTTTCGTCAAGTAGTTTAATGGTACACGTATAAATGTGGAAAAATGTGGAATCCGCGTTTCGAACCCCGACCATTCTAATAATATTCCTGATAGCTACCATTTGAGCTGCACTTATGAGACATATTGCATTATATTCTACTATTTAAAATATAGTGTTATTATGATTTTTAATTAATCAAAATTTTAGTCTTAATTTGTTATGATATTCCTTATATAAAAATGTTAGAGATTAATTTGAGTTTTATTTTTCGTAGAGACTAAATTGGACCATCAGAAAATTGTGAAACACTAAATAGATCTCGACTCAAAGAATAAAAAGTAAAAACTAAAAGACTTAATTAGTTAACTGGTCTCTTAAAGACATTTTAGTTTTCATAATTGTCTCTTAAAGAAAAAAATTTCTGAATTGGTCTCTTATTGATATCACGTTTGCCACATTGGTCTCTTCCATTAATTTATTAACACCAAATATATTAGGTGTACCAACATTACAATGTGGTCTACCATAGATCTTAATAAATCATTTAATCTTAACCTTTGATTCTTTTGTCAAAATAGTAACCATTGGATTTTGTATGTTTGCCGCATCGAGTAATACACCATCAACAACTATTTTTTCTCTCCATTTCTCCATCTTCTTCAATTGACTCACCATGAACACATCATTGAAGCTCCAATGGAGCTTTCACAAAAAAACTCAAATCGGCCTCAAAAATCACAAAAGAACACACAAATTCGCTTGATTTTTCACACTGATCATGAATCTATGCTTAGATTTAACAGTTGAGGCTTATATTTTGAAAATTGAAACAACAACTTAAGAACATAAAAATGACCAAAACATGATTCAAGCAAACCCACACAAAATTAATGGTTGGAAAATCTTCAGAACGTGTGTTGAACATAAATCAACCAATACTTACTTGGTTTAAGCTTCAGAAGGAAATTGAAGAGACAAATTGAGGAAGATAATGTTAAAAAATTGAGGAAGAAGATGAATTTTTGGATTTGTTTGAAGGTTGATTGAAGATTTGAGTATATTTTTTTATGATGTTTATGAAAAAGATGAAGAAGAATGGAGGAAGAAGATGAAGAAGAGAGGAGGAAGAAGATGAACGGTGTTTTTTTGCACCATTTAACGTTTTTTTGTCAAAAACAAACGGAAATAACCAAAATGATTAACGGAGATGTCTTTATGTTCTCGTATTCAAAGACTAATTAATGAAGATTGGCATGTCAAAGTTTGTCATGTTTACATAGAAGCTAATCGCGTTGCAGATGCTTTGGCTACGAGGGGATGCTCAATTGGAGGAGTATAGTGTATTAGAAGAACCATCTCTTGATCGATCTCGAGCAATTGTGCTCGGCTGATGCCTTGGGAGTTTCTACTTCTCGCATTATCTTCCTGAAATTTCTATTTTTGGGTCTCTAGACCCCTTTTTATTGCAATATATATATATATATGGCAAATGATAAATAGTGCCCCCGGGACACTCTTTAAGCCCTTAAATAATAAGTTTTTTATAGAATTTTTATCGGAATGCGTAAAGTCAACGCATTGGAAATTGTAGTGTTTAACTTTTTTAATAAAAAGTTTCTTTAAATAGAATACTTAAAGAGTGCCCCGGGGGCACTCGTTAGCAAGACCCTATATATATATATATATATATATATATATATATATATATATATATATATATATATATATATATATATATAAGAAAGTTGATTGTTCTGGAAAGATCAAAACTACCCTCACTTTAGAAATTGCCAAGTGTCCCATTGAAGGGTATTAGATGTCCAAAAATAATGTAATTGAACTAAAGTGAGTCATGTAACTAAGACAACCAAGCCATTTTTAATGTTGTGAGAGTAAAAGTCACATTTGAACCGAGCCAAATGCAAAACGGCTCCAATCCAGTTAGAAAGGAATTATTCAGTTTGCAAGAGGATAACATGTGACATGTTTTCCTTTTCCCAATGTCTAACCAAATTTGAAATTCAATTTTTTTTCCCTATCTTCACTTATTAAAAATTCTATTTCATTTTCACTCATTTTCATTTCATTCACTTCCCTTTCTTCATGCAAAAAGGTTTTAATACAAAAATTATTGATAAATGATTTTTTTATTGGATAAATGGTTTTTTTTTTATTTTAATGAATAATTACAAATATTTTGTAATAAAATCCTTTGATGAATAAAACCAATTACTGATATAAATTTTAACTATCGTATATATATGAGTTAAACTATCACTGATAAAAATTGAAACGTGTTTATATGTAAGACAAGTTATAACTGAAAATTATCATCATATACGGAATAAGTTATATGTAAGACAAGTTATTACTGAAAATATGTAAAACAAGTTATTATTGAAAATACGCGATAAATTATAACTGAAAATAATTATATGTACGACAAGTTATTACTGATAATTTTTTTTGCACGGGATAAGTTATAACTAACATAAATTTCCAAATAAGCATCATATACGGGACAAATTATCACTAATAAAAATTTTAAAAAATTATCATATGTATGTGAGACAAATTTTAACTAATAAAATTTTCAAAAAAAACTATTTTACAAGGGATAAGTTATAACTGACATAAATTTTAACTATCATATACGGGATAAGTTATAACTGACATAAATTTTAACTATCATATACGGGATAAACTATCACTGATCAAAATTTCAAAATAATTATCATATAAATTTTAACTATCGTATACGAGACAAATTATCACTGATAAAAATTTCAAGGATTAGTATGGACAAACACCATAACTATAATTGGAAAAAAACAATTATGCCAAGATCAAGTTTAACGCATGGATATGGATATTTGTTCAACATAAAAGTCTTTCATACATATTTTCGTCAAAAAAAAAACTTTCATACATATTTTAAATGAGGTTAAAAAATAACTGCTATAATTTTCATTTACACCTAAATTGTAATTGCTATAATTTTCTATTCACAAATCTTAACTTCAAAAATCTTAACTGTCCATCGTGTTCCGTACGACCCGTGCGATAGATGGCTCTGACGATTTATTTGGCAATATTTCAGGGTTCAATTTCACCTTCCTTCAATCTATAGCAAACCTAATTATTTCTTTGTCACCGACCTCACTTTTTCTCCATCAATAGCTCAGGTCTCTATCCCTTGGCCTTGTCTTCAAACCTTTACTCCTTCACCAATTACCACTAAATTGAATCCTAACTTTCAACCAAAACAACCAAAACTGATCGTGTAGACCAGAAAGATGCGACCTCGCCGGCGTTTGCGGTGGTTGAGAGCGTTTGAGACCCCTGTTGGAGCGGAGGGGGGTTGTGTACCTGCAGGCACTCCGACGCTCAAGTCAGTATGTGTGTAAGGTTTTCTTAGCTATAAAATGCGTACCTTGCAAATGAAGTGGAGATGCATATATATAGCCCCCAGCGCTGGGCTAAGGCCCTTGATGGCATTAATGGCCATCAAGTGGCTGCCGGAAAACGGCTAAGGAGCCATGATGTGCAGTTAATGCTCATCATTCCGGTTTACGGTCGTTACAATACGCAAGGGTATCTGACCGTTAGGACGAGTTCGGATGGTATGTGTGTTCGACACCTACTGATGCTCGAGCTCTAAGCTCGGCCCAGAACAGGAGCCCCCCAAGTCGTTATGCTCGTAGGCGAGGGTAATGACTTGAAGCTTTATCGATTCATCTCGATTTACCGAACGTAACAAATCCGAGCTGGGCAGCTGAATTTTCGTAGTGTCCCTGTGGTCAAAGTCAAGCTTTGGAAAGGGAAAATCGTTTATTCCAAATGGTCAATCCTAGGTTTCTGCAGCCGCCTCTCGCATTTATGGGATGTCAGGTGTGGTGACTGGTCCTTTGGGCGGCAAGTTTTGCTATAAATACTTGCTTATGCTTTGGCTTCCCATATCCTGAGTTTGAAGGCTAGCGATGGATAATAGGGATTCCAAGAAGGTTGTTGCTGATGGCTCTGAGTCTCGAAGAGGAAAAAAGAGAGCGGAGGTTCCTAAGCCTGTGCCGGCTCGTTCTCAAAAGGGGAAGGAAGCCAAGGTGATGTTCCCTTCCTCGGATACTTCTGATACCTCAAGTTCCGACGAATCGGCGGATTTCATTGGGGCAATCGAGGAGTTCCTGAGGGCTCGTCAATCTCCCCACCTCTATCCTCCCGGCCCTGCCTCTGGTGAAGGAGGGTCCCAGGTTGGGAAAGAGGCTAAGATATGGCCAGAGGAGGTGCTGTGGACTGATTCGGATTCCGCAATTAGCTCAGGTTCCGAGCACGAGGATTAGGTGCTCGGTTCCCCTTGTAATCTTTTTCCCTTTGTAATGGACTATCATTAATAAAATAATTCTCCTTTGAATTTTCCGAGCATAGTTTATTTGCACTCGTGCTTTATGTATGCCTTTAATTTAAATGATGTCGAGGATTTTCCGATCGATCCCGAGCAGACTTTTCGATCGAAAACCGTACTCCCTTTTCGAGCATGTTTTCGATTTTACAAATTTGTCGAGGATCACGGTATTCTTATTCGGTTGCTGCGGCCTTCCCCGTATTTTTAGCAAAGAAATAAGGGGAATAGAATCCGAGGATCTTGCATTTACCTTTTTTGGTTGCGATTTTCTCGGGATGTGGTGTCTTGGATTTCGCGAGATTTGCGCGAGCAGACGGGTGTGACTTGAAAGGACGAGTCGCTTCGTTTCCTTTCGCCACGTGTAAAGGCTTATGAAATAGCACTCGAGTGGCTATTCTCTGAGATTTGAACTTCGAGGTCGTTTTGGACCGTTGGATTTTCGCGCCTTTTCGTTTCTCCTGAGATCAAATCTGGGTCACTTGATCGTGATTGATCCGGACCGTTGGATCGATCCTGTGGTTCAGATGGAAGCGGCGCGAATTTTCCTGTACGGATGTGTTGGCCTATATATAGGAGGGAGGTTTTTTCGTTTGAAACTTTACAGTTTCTTACTCGTTTTCTCCATCGATAGCCTTTCCTTTTCAAGCTTTCTCTGGTGGTTTTGCTCCTCCGGCGTTTTTCTACTACAAACTCCTTACTCCTATCTTCATTTAACCAACAAGTAAGTGTTTCATCCTTTTAATCTTTGAAGATTTTGTTTGGATTTTACTTTAGATTGTTGTAGATAGTTCACGCGGTAGGGGGTTGTAGTGTGTGTTTTTCATGTAGCTTGGGTAGTCTTTTTGGAGGTTTTAGATGGTGATTAGCACCCTTTTCCCCCCAAAAGAAGGGTTTTTCGCGGTTTCTAGGCGAAAAAATCGCTTGTTTTCACCAACTGATGGTTGGGTTTTATCTTAGAACAGTGTCGAGCACCACATGCGTTTCGTGCTCGGTTGTTTACATGAATTTCGCGTTCGGAGAGATTATTTGTCACCTTTAGTTTCCGCGTAATCTTTTGTTTGAGATCCTCGCCCTTTCGCTTGATTTGGCGGTGGAAGGGTGGATTTGAATGTCGAATTCATTTTTCCTTCCTCTGCTTTTTCAGGTTTTCTAGATGGCTGAGGGATCTCAAAGTGACTTCGCGTTCGTAGATCAACAGCCTTCCTCATCGATTCGCATCCGAGCCGACGTTTCGTGGGTGGCGGATGAACCCCGAGAGACGGAGTCAGTTTATCAGGATTGCGAGAGCGACATCCCAGAGACGATGTGCACGGATATTCAGACTCCTCCTACCGAAGACTTCGAGGTGCGGATTCCCACTGCTCGCCACAGGATCTGCGGCAATTGGGCTTGGGGGACGATCCCCATGTACGAGATTGCTTTTAAGCATCTGGGAATTCGACTGCCCTTCACCGATCTGGAAGTGTCCATCTTTCGGCATCTTCGGTTAGCCCCTTCTCAACTGCACCCGAACTCGTTGGCCTTTATCAAGGCTTTCGAAAAGACTGCTGAGTATTTGGGTCTGGGCCCCACCTTGCCTTTATTTTTCTATCATTTTGGCCTTCAACGGAGCTGTCCTCGGGGGGAACAGGCAAAAGGGAAGCTCGCGAAGGGCGCTCCAGTACCGGGCATCAAACATGGATGGGTTTCTTTGAGGCAACGGAGACGCCTCTTTGATATGTTTGACGAGTCAGTCCGGGGGTTCAAGTCCGTGTTCTATGGAGTTAGGCCAATCACGACGAAAGGTTGGAACAATTTCGTTCGTAGGGGAAATCGAATTGATGAGCTTGGACAGGAAGTGCTTGACGAGCAGGGTCTCCCTATAGAGGAGGATTTTGCTAGATTCCCGTTCTATTGGCGCAGGGATCATTATTCCATGTCGACCAAAGAATTTGTGTTTACGCTGGGAGCGTTATCAGCTGAGGAGAGAGCTGACTATAAAAAATTATTAGAGTTTGTGGAGGGCTTGCCTCCTTTCCTTCTGAGTGACTCGAATGGCGAGCCTTTGCTTGGGGAAGATGGTCGAAGGTTGACCTGCCCGAAGGTGATCGCCACGAAAGAGTTGCTCGCCTGCGATACCTCGGAAAAATTGGCCGCTTTTTGGAGTATGCTCGCAGCTTTCTTTTACTTACTTTTTAACTGTTTTGCTTCTTTTACTTGCTCGCATTTTTACTTGCTCGCCTTCTGTTTTGCTAACCGTTGCTCTGATTTGCGTAGGCACAATGACCAGTGGATCTGCCGCTCTCCGCAAAGCTCGTGCCGCCAAGAACAAGAGGGAGGCGAGCAGTGCTGCTACAACTTCTTCTGCCCCTCAGTCTCCCACAGCTTCCAACGTGGATCGCTCGAAGAGGACTCGACTGGAGGAGGAAACCTCTTCTCGACAGGATCATGTGATCGTGGATCTTTCTGGCCAGGATGATCCTCCTCTTCCCGGTCCCCACAAGTTGACTGCCGGTGCTCCCGCCGATGATTTTGTCCTCCCTCCACTTTATGCTCATAGCGAGCTACTGACCGGAGCTACCAAAGTGAAGATTAATCCCGCGGATGAAGCCATCCTATCGGATATGGGTCCTGAGGTTCTCCGTGCCGAGATAGCTGCCCAATCCATGGCTCTACTCAAATTGATCGAGGTGTCGACTTTTTTGAATGGTCGGGAGTGCAAGTATTTGGAGGAGAGGGACGAAGCTCGCAAGGAGTTGCCTTTGTTGCAGCGGAGGTTGGCAGAATCCGAGGCCTCCTGCGAGGTGTTCAGGGAGGAGCGCAAGACCCTCTTGGCCAATCTCAAGGAAGCGGAGGATAGACTCAAGACGGTGTCCGAGGAGAGGGATAGTGCCGTGCAGAAGGTTGATGAGCAGAAGGATTTGATTGGCGAGCTGGAAGGGAAATTGGAGAGGCTCCAAGTCACCGGGGTTGTTGAAGATCGGGAAAAGGAGCTCGATCCCCAAGGGGAGTATGCTTCCTCCTCTCGTGCTGATTTGATCGCCAAGATCCAGGAGCTTGAGTCCAACATGGTGGCTGCTGCAGCTTTTAGTTTCAACAACGCGGTGGCTCAGCTCAGGATTCTCAACCCCGGTTTGAACGAGGAGGGTTTAGATGAGGAGAAGGAGGTGAGAGATGGAGCTATTGTCACCCCTCCTGATGATGAAGTGTAAATTTATTTTTTCTTCTTTGTTTCGCTCGGGCACTTGCCCTTTTTGATGTAACCGACAATTATGGCCCTTCGGGGTCTTTAACTATCAGTACTTTGATTTATTCTCTTGCCTTTTTACCTTTGTCTCATATCTAGACTTAGGCTTTGTATGGCGATGTTTTCAATTTCCTCTGAATGTCGAATCGGCCGTTCGTATGCTTCACCGTTTTTAGGTTCGTGCCTTGATTATTTTTTCGTAGCGACGACCTGTATTCCTGTGCTCGACTAGCTTTGAGGTTTTTAACTTGATAAATTTCCAAACATTCTATGCGCCGAGCTATGTAATTCTTCGCGCTAGTGTGTGTCTGGATGGTGGTCATCGTTATGATAGCTGGTACCATTGATGCCGAACTTAGAGGGTGCGGGGAACCATTCTAAGTGTTTGGAGATGTTGATCCAAACTAATAACGAGGAGAGGGGCTGTTGTTAAGCTTTCCTCCTCGGGGTGTGAACATCCCATCGCGAGCTGGGGTTCTACCGAGCGTGTACTACGACGATGGTGTTCCGTGGTCTAGAACTATCCTCGCCAACATCATCGAGTTCTAAATGCCTCGACTTTGTTTTATATTTTAAGATTCATGCCCGTACCTAAGCACTCCTCCGTTGTATAGGCGTGCTTCTCATGGGCGAAGACACAGCCTTCGTCGAGGGATGGCTTGGAGCTTCCCTCAACTGTAGTATTGTTTGAGCTTTTCGGCATTCCAAGGTCGTGGGATTTCTTTTCCGTAGAGATCTTCCAAATAATAAGCGCCGTTTTCGGTTTTGGCTCGGACACGATATGGTCCCTCCCAATTTGCCGCGAGTTTACCCTCGCGAGAATCTTTTTGGTTGCGTCGGAGTACTAGTGTCCCAACGTCAAATTCTCGCTTGATGACCTTTTTGTCATGCCGTTTTGCTATTTTTTGTTTCAAAGTAGCTTCTCGGAGGGCTGCGCCGTCTCGGAGTTCTTCCAAGAGGTCGAGCTCCTCTCTGAGCATTTCGTGGTTGTCTTCCCCTTCGAGGGGTACTTCCGTTCGGAAGGAGGATGCTCCGGTTTCTACTGGAATTACGGCCTCTGTTCCGTACGTTAGTCGGAAGGGCGTTTCTCCCGTTGTAGAATGTGGAGTGGTTCGGTAAGACCAGAGTACGCTGTGTAGTTCTTCTGTCCATTTTCCCTTTGCTTCATCCAACCTTCTTTTGAGTCCTCGTAGTATAACCCTATTTGCAGCTTCGGCTTGGCCGTTCGTTTGAGGGTGTTCGACAGAGGTGAAATGTTGGGTTGTACCTATTTTTGCCATGAATTCTCGCACTTTCTTGTCCGTGAATTGAGTCCCGTTATCCGTAACGACAACTTGAGGGATCCCAAACCTCGCAAGTATATTGCGTTTGAAGAATCGCAACACGTTGAATGTTGTGATGTGGGCGAGAGGTTCGGCTTCGATCCATTTCGTGAAGTAGTCGACAGCTACTATTAAGTATTTATTTTGTCCTGCTGCCGTTGGAAATGGTCCCAAGAGGTCCATCCCCCACCAAGAAAACGGCCACGGGGACGATAGCGTTTTTAGCTCGTTTGGAGGGGCCAAGTGCATATCTCCGTGACGTTGGCATTTGTCGCATTTTTTGACATGCTCTTTTGCGTCTGCTTGCATGGTAGGCCAATAGAATCCTGCTCGCAAGGCCTTTCTGGCCAAGGAGCGTCCACCGATGTGTTGACCGTTTATTCCTTCGTGGATCTCGCCGAGGATCGAGGCTACCTCACTTTCCTCGACACACCTTAGTAGAGGGATGGCAAATCCTCGGCGGTACATTTTTCAATTTAGGATTACGTATGCGCAGGCTCTCCTTTTTACCTTAGCCGCCTCCTTCTTATCAAGTGGGAGGTTTCCAGTGTTCAGAAATTCGAACACGGGTGTCATCCAGCTGTTGGCGTCGATCTCGCATATCAGGAATACCTCGGTGGGTTTCACTATGCTTGGTTTGGATAGCGTTTCCTGAATAAGCGATTGATTTCCGCCTTTCTTTTTCTTAGTGCTTGCGAGCTTTGATAAGATATCTGCTCTTGCATTGTGTTCGCGAGGAACGTGCTTAATTTCGGTTTGTCTGAATTTGGTTAATTTTTCTTTGATCAAGTTTAAATATTCCGTGAGTCGCTCGTCTTTTGTTTGGTATTCCCCGGTTATTTGTGATGCGACGAGCTGTGAGTCCGTGAATATTTTAATTTCCTCGGCTTCCATATCCTGAGCCAACCTTAATCCTGCCAAGAAAGCTTCGTATTCGGCTTGGTTGTTTGTGGTTGGAAAGGCGAGCTCGAGTGAAACTTCTATGAGCGCTCCTTCACCGCTTTCGAGTATGATACCTGCGCCACTCCCTTGTGGATTCGAGGATCCATCTACGAAGATGGTCCATTTGTTTTTGTCCGGGGTAGATGGTGTGGTCATCTCGGCTATGAAGTCTGCTAGCACTTGGGCTTTTAAAGCCTTTCTGCTTTCGAAAAAGATTTCAAATTCGGACAACTCGAGCGACCATTTTAGCATTCGTCCTGTCATATCCGGCCTCGCAAGGAGTTGCTTAATTGGTTGATCTGTTCGAACCACGATGGAATGAGCTAAGAAATAGTGTCTTAGCTTTCTTGCGGCCATGACTACTGCTAAGGCCGTTTTTTCAATCTGTAAGTATCGGAGTTCTGGTCCTTGCAGAGCCTTACTCACGAAATAGACGGGTTTTTGCCCTTGCTCGGTTTCTCTTATGAGAACGGCGCTGATGGCCTCCGATGCTACGGCGAGATAAAGATACAAGGTTTCCCCTTCGTTGGGTCGTGTTAGGACTGGAGGTTCGGATAGTGCTCGTTTTAAGTGTTGTAGCGCATCCTCGCATTCTTTTGTCCATTCAAATGCGGATTCTTTTCTAAGTAATTTGAATAAAGGTAGCGCGTGTTGAGCAGATTTTGCGACAAAACGAGATAAGGCCGTGAGCATCCCGTTTAATGATTGGATTGATTTCTTTGAGTCCGGCGTAGGGAATTCAAAGAATGCTCTGCATTTATCGGGGTTGGCTTCGATTCCTCTTTCGGTTAAGTAAAACCCGAGGAATTTCCCAGCTTTTACGCCGAACGTGCATTTTTCAGGATTGAATCTCATGTTATACTTTCTCGCTTGGTCGAATACTCTTTTTAGATGGGCTGTATGATCGACTTCCTCTTCGGATTTGACGATCATATCATCCATGTAGACCTCGAGCATGTCACCGATTTCATTATTGAAGACTTTGTTCATCATCCTTTGGTATGTGGCGCCTGCGTTTTTAAGCCCGAAAGGCATTACGTTGTAATAATAATTACCGGATTCGGTCATAAACGCTGTTTTCTTTTTATCGATTTCAGCCATTTTTATTTGATTATAACCCGAGTACGCATCCATAAACGATAGTAATTTAAATCCTGATGAATTATCTACTAATTTGTCTATGTTAGGTAAGGGGTAAGCGTCTTTAGGGCAAGCCCTATTAAGATCGGTATAATCAACACACATGCGCCATTTTCCATTCGATTTCTTAACAAGTACAACATTGGATAGCCAGGTGGTATACCTAGCTTCCGAAATGAAATTTGCCTCGAGGAGGTCTTTTACAGCTTTTTCAGCAGCCTCCGCTTTTTCGGGAGACTGCTTCCTACGCCGCTGAACAACGGCACTAGCCCTAGGATCTATAGTCAACTGGTGACAGGCGACCTCAGGGTCGATACCAGGCATCTCTGCAGCGCTCCAGGCGAACAGTTCAGCATTATCCTTAAGGCAGGCGATCAGTTGCTTTTTGACCAAGTCGGGGAGCCCAGTTCCAATCTTGATCCCTTTGAGGGGGTCTTCGCCCAAGGGCACCAGTTCGAAATCTCCGTCCGGGATGGGGCGGTAGATTTTCTTTTCGGAATCGGTGAGGTCCTTTTGTTTTTCTTCTTGATGCTCCTTTTTTGTGAGTCGAGCATCTATGTCGATGGAACCTCCAATAGTGTTTACCCCCGTATTTTTCTTTTCAATTTTCTTGGGGGTTGCCACGGTGCTCAGATTTTTTGCCGCGGCCTCGAAACATCTCCTCGCAGCAGTTATATCGCCGTTGATGGTGGCGACCTGGCCGTCCGGTGTGTAGTATTTCAGCTTCAGGTGAACGGTGGACGACACAGCAAACAGCTCCGCTAAGGTAGTTCTGCCGATGATGCAATTGTACAGCGAGGGACAGTCGAAGACCATGAATTGCGTCCTCACGGATTTCATAGTCCTTTCCTCGCCGAAGGTGACGATGAGGTCCACGTATCCCCAAGGTTTGGTAGTCGACCCGTTGAACCCCTGAAGGTCGGGTCCTACATATGGAACCAAGTTCTTCTCCGACAGCTGTAGAGTATTGAATAGCCCCGAGTACATTACGTCGCACGAGCTCCCCTGATCTACGAGGATGCGGTGGACGTCGAAGTTCGCCATACGAGCCCTTACCAGTAGCGGAATCTGATAGTTTGGTGAGCCCCCAGGAACTTCTGATTTGTAGAAGGCCAGCGGGTCGGAGTCCCCCTCAGGTTTGGTGACGGTGATGGGAGTCACTGAGCAAACGTTTTCCAGCTCCTCGAACTTTCTTTTTACCGATCCGAGGGTGATTTTGTTTAGCCCTCCACCTGTTATCACCAGTGCTTTTGGGAAATTTTCCCATGAGCCATTCAGGTGGGCGTTGAAATGCCTCATGAGCGCTCCCTCGTCTGACCCCGGGGATGGGAGCGGAATTTCAGGTGCGGAGATGGCAAGCCCCTGAGGGGCGATGCCTCTGTTTTCCTGCTCAGGAACATCAATGGCCATTGCGACCTCTTGAGGCTCCCGCCTTGGTTGTTGTTGTTGTTGTTGTGCTTGTTCGTCGTTCTGAACATATCTTCGGGCATAACCTTTCTGTATCAGAATCTCGATGGCATCTTTTAAGTGGACACAGTCCTCAGTGACGTGTCCATGGCTTTTATGATAGCGACAAAATTTCGTCCTATCAGTATTTGCCTTCATGGGCTGCTGTCTTGGGAAGTGTATCCCAGCCTTTTTGAAGTCCGCGGCGGAGACTTCGGCGAAAATGCGATCTCTTGACGCATTCAGTGGAGTGTATGTTGTGAATTTTCCCCGAGGAGGTTTGGAATCTTTAATCCTTTCCTCCCTTTGCTTTTCGTTATCTCTTCGCGAGGTTCCAGCTTCATCTTTCTCATGGTTCCTGGTTTTTTCTTGTCCTTTAGGCCTTCTTAGATCTTTGGCCCTCTGTTTTTCCTCGTAGGCAATGTAATTCTTCGCCTTTTCGAAGAATGCATCCAGCGTTTTCAGCTCTTCGATCCCAACAGCTTTAGCAAAGTCGCTGTCCGGATGTAATCCCCTGTCGAGGAGATACAGCTTCATGCCCTCCTCGACCTTCACTTCTACGGCTGCTTTGTTGAACCGTTCGAGGTAGGCCCTTAGAGGCTCGTTCTCTCCTTGGATAATGGCCTCGAGGGTTGCTTCAGTTTTTGGGTGACGCCTCGAGGAGTTGAAGTGAGCCCGAAAGCGGGCGCACAGGTCCGACCAAGAGTCTATGGATCCTGGCGCCAAGCTCTTGTACCAAGCCATAGCGCCTTTCCTCAGAGTTGTGGGAAAGAGCTTACACTTGATAGAGCCTCGTACATTTCTGTACTCGAGGAGAGCTTCAAGATTTTCGATGTGCTCGTCCGGGTCTGTCGAGCCATCGTAGGTATCCATTGCCGGTGGTTTCTCGAGTCCGACCGGTAGGGGGAGTTCTCGGATCCTTCGGGAGAGGGGGCCTTGGTGACTGTCCCTCTCTTCCGGGGATCGGTTCCTTTGGCGGCGAGGAGGGTTGTCCCTTCTAGGGGAATGTCTCCTCGGCGGGGTGGAGTTTCGAGATATAGCCTCGTTTCTTCTTGGGCTCGACCTCCTTTCGCTTCTGTGGCGAGGTGGTGTGCGAGACCTGGAGTAGGTTCTGCTCCTCACTGGTGTGGGTGAACGGCGAGCTGGGCGAGCTTGCGCCGTGATCCTCGACTCGGCAATTGCGTCGATGCGACGGCTTTGTTGCTCGAGCCTTTGATTCTGCTGCTCGTATCGCTGGTTCTGCTGCAGCAGTAAGTCCGACTGGCGGTTGATTGCATTGACCAGTGCAGCCATCATTTCCTGCATGGGAACGCCCGGAGGGATGGCCACTGCCGGAGTCGCCTGTGGCGGGGTAGCCACAGGGATCTGCGGTTCTTCTGGGTTGTAGGGCTCGTAATGCGCGTCTTGCCCTCCCTGGCCATCTTCCGTTACGGAGGCGAATTGTCCGTCCAGCGGGTGGTACGGCGCGTAGTCCATTGGTTGAGCGTTGTTCTCCGCCACGTGCTCCGGAATTTGATGGTTGTTGACGCCAGCCATTGGTCGCGAAGAGGGTGTTTTCAAGGAAGTTTTAGTTTTTGGTTTGGTTTAAACAGGGAAACTAGCGTCCCCACAGACGGCGCCACTGATCGTGTAGACCAGAAAGATGCGACCTCGCCGGCGTTTGCGGTGGTTGAGAGCGTTTGAGACCCCTGTTGGAGCGGAGGGGGGTTGTGTACCTGCAGGCACTCCGACGCTCAAGTCAGTATGTGTGTAAGGTTTTCTTAGCTATAAAATGCGTACCTTGCAAATGAAGTGGAGATGCATATATATAGCCCCCAGCGCTGGGCTAAGGCCCTTGATGGCATTAATGGCCATCAAGTGGCTGCCGGAAAACGGCTAAGGAGCCATGATGTGCAGTTAATGCTCATCATTCCGGTTTACGGTCGTTACAATACGCAAGGGTATCTGACCGTTAGGACGAGTTCGGATGGTATGTGTGTTCGACACCTACTGATGCTCGAGCTCTAAGCTCGGCCCAGAACAAAAACATTTGTCGATGCCCTTAACAACGTTTGTGACATCCCTTTAAATCAAATATCATAACTTTGTGTTAAAGATATCAATCTCGGAAGATGAATATATTTTTGGAATAGAGACATGCAAGCACAATTTACATGCAATAGTCATTTGGCCTTAAGTCTACACTTTGTCGTCACAAGCTCTTCCTATAACCTCCTCTTACCCGATAGGCTTTAAAACTGTCAACAAAATTAGAGGCTTTTATAAGTATAATTAGATTTTATAATAATAAACAATGCAAAAGTAAATATATGTAATGCACTCAAACCGAACCAAACTTAATCGAACTAAACTGTTTTTTAAGGTGAACCAAATTATTACATTTTTTGGTCTTAAAATTACATGTTACAAGTGTGCAATTAATTTGATTTTTTTCATAAATTATAATTGTTGTGAATTCTGATCGAAAACCACATCAATAATACTTTTGATGTGTGGGACAAATGAATTGAAGCAACCAAATTAAAATGGATGAGTAATAATCAATAAATCGACAATAAACTATGAAAACGATAAAGAACACGATGAAAATTGTTTACCCAGTTCAGTCAAAACCGACCTACTCTGGGGGAGAGAGAGACCCTCCAATCCACTATCAAACTTCCTTCTTGATTACAAAGATTCATTACAAAAGAGTTACAAGAATTAGACTTCAACCCTAATTCTACCATTTTCCCAAATCTCTTCCCGTGACCAAGAGATTTCAATGATAAGTGATTACAAGGTGTTAGAAACACTTCTCCAACCCTAGAATATACCCAAAAGGAACCCCTTTTGATCCTAGATTGATGTTGGATGAAGAAACCCTAAAAACCTCACATTTTCTCCCACTTACGGCTGCCAAAACGTGACAAATATATATTGCTGCACAGTTTTCGCCCGAGGCACCAGATTTTTTGCCTGGGGCGAAATTTTTCGCCTGAGGCACCAGTTTTTTCGCCTGGGGCGACAAGAAAACAGAGAGCCCCCTTTTCCTGCTTCAAATTTCGCCCGGGGCACGGGTTTTTTCGCCCGGGGCGAAAAAACAGCAGATTAGTGTTTTTTCCACGTTTTCAAGGCAATTCCCAACAATCTCCACCTTGCCTTTAAAACGATGGTGATGCCAACTTCCCATCAACCACCGTGCTGCTCTCTCCACTTGTTTACACCATACCCTCTTCGGCCCCCGGAGTCTACCTCTCCGTACTTCCGAAAAATGCTTGCCTCCAATTGCCCTTGGATTTTTAGGACAATACACAAGCTAAACCATACCCACTTCAAACCCCGGATTGTAGCGTTCCGTACTCTTGAAGATATGCTTGCCTCCAACCAACCATGGAATTTTAGGTGGTTTCACAAGCTGCAACCTCAAACTCTCCTTGTGTCCAACTACCTCCATCAGTCTAACAAGTTACAAAGCTTGATCACCGTTGCTTCCACACAAGGTCTTCATAGCCATACCACTTTGGTGTACCTCCACGTCAAACTGAGTTTCCTCCACCAAAGCCTCAAACCGGTATATCCACTATGTCTTCAACCTTGTAACTGAGTATTATTATCACCGCCTCTCCAGGCTGACGTTGAGTATTATTACCACCGCCTCTCCAGGCTGACCTTCATCGCAATCTCCATTAGCTTTTTACCTCCGAGGCACCGGATAACAACACGCCATGTTTTATCCATCAACCCGAACCTTGAAATTTCTCTTGCTCCCATCTTCACTTTCCACAATTCCCAATTGTTTTCGGAAAGTCCCTCGACAACCCATTTTGAATCCATGGTACTTAATCCGTTTAACCCTTTGCCCCACGGTGGGCGCCAATTGTTGTGAATTCTGATCGAAAACCACACCAATAATACTTTTGATGTGTGGGACAAATGAATTGAAGCAACCAAATCAAAATGGATGAGCAATAATCAATAAATCAACAATAAACTATGAAAACGATAAAGAACACGATGAAAATTGTTTACCCAGTTCAGTCAAAACCGACCTACTCTGGGGAGAGAGAGACCCTCCTTGTAACGACCCAAATTTATTATTCACTATTTAAGTGTTTAATTATTTGGTGATGTGGTTTTTAAGTAAGATAGTAACTTTAAGTTATTTATCGAGAGTTTTAGTTAACGCACGAGTTAGTGAGAGTTAACGCGAGTTGGGCCAAGCCAATTGGGCTTGAGGCCCAATGGGCCTTATGGACTTGTGAGGGGCGCCATATGGTCAAGGGGAAGAGAGGAAACATTTCATTTTTCTTGTTCTTGTGAGAGTTTAGAGAGAAGGGAGAGCTCAAGGAGCTAGGGCAGAGCTTGGAGGAGGGATTCGAGGAGCAATCGTGGAGCTTTCGTCGATCCAAGGTAAGAGAGTAGATTTCATATTCGTGGGTGACTCGAGGAAGGGGAGAATGTCGATTTCTCCTCACCCGAACTTCCTCCACCCCATTTTCGTTTTAGCTTAGAACGGATTTTCTTGATGGAAATCGTTCCTAAGGTTCTTAATATGCTTAACATGCTTTTAACATGATTAATGAACGAAAACTATGGTAAAAACGAGTTGTATGAAAGATTAAACTCAAGAACTTAGTGTTCTTGAGAGTTTTGATGAAAAAGTGTTTAATCTCTACTTTTTCGATGTTTATGATGTAGATCGGTGAAATGAACTGTCCTTTTGTGTTTAGATATGCTTGTTATACTTGAATATGAACATATTTGGGGTTTATAACATGAAAAATGGGATTTTGGGTGATTTTGAGTGAAAAATCATTTTCTGAAAACTCAAGAACAGATGTTCTTCTGGTGTGGTTCGCTACCTGTTCGCTACAGCGAACGTGTTCGCCAGATGCTCGCCAACTGCTCGCCAGTTGAGGTTTTGTGTCTGTTTGCGTTCGCTACCTGTTCGCTACAGCGAACGTGTTCGCCACGTGTTCGCCACGTGTTCGCCACGTGTTCGCCACGTGTTCGCTACCTGTTCGCTTAGCGAACAGCACTGTGACAGCAACTTTTTGATAGTTGTTTTAAGTGAAATTAGGCACTTGTAACATGGATTTAAGGTATCCTAACATGCAATTAGGTGTTTATAACCATGATTAATTGTATTGTGATGATAGTTGTTGATTATGTGTGTGGAATATAATTGTTGTTGATTGTGTTGATGATGTTTGTTAAAATGTCAAAGAAGTATATTAAGGTGTTAATTAACTTAATAAAGAAGTATATCGAATTATGTTATTCGATAAAGAAGGATATTAAGGTATAGTGTTATCTTAATAAAGAAGTAATGTTGGATAGTGTTCCACATTAGTAAATGAAGAGCTTAATGCTAATTAAAATGATTGTGAGTGAATTCATGAAAAACATATACATGCATTCATGAATATATGTGATATTGGATATTCCAATAAAGAAGGATATCGGATTATATTTATCCGATAAAGAAGGATATTAGAGGTGAGATACTCTAATAAAGAAGATGGTACCACATGCATTAGAGGTGTCTAGAGGACATAGCATGAATGTGAAGCATTAGATTGCATTAGGGATTATGTGTGCATTTTATGATAAATAATGTTTGACACGTACTTGGTAAATGTTGATTGTTAATCCGTATGTGAGGAGCAGAGTCCGTCATGACTATAAAATGAACAATGCAGGGTCCGTCATGACCATAATCTGAACCGTGTATTTGTGGTGTTAGATTACATTAGGAACTTTATTTGTATTCCTATTTGTAATTGAGTTATGTGTATTTGTTGATGTTTTGGTATTGTCCGAGACGACGTGAAACTATATGTTTGGTGTATAATTGTGGATGATTGATTATGTGATAAATGAAGAATATGCATGAATGATGGTGGTGTATATGTATAATGTATGATTATGCATGTCTTTATGAAGAAGTGTTTAAGTACCATTTACTTACACTTATATTTTGAGTATGTTATCTAACTCTCTTTTATGTGTTATGTGCTGGATCGTTGGGGGTCCAGATTTACAGGTTTTATGGTATTCGATGTCGAGTCGTCGGTGAAGCTCCGCTCTGATTGTGACACGGGAAAAGGGGTTTTATATGTATATAGAGTCTCCTTATCTAGGTTGTTTTGTATAGCTAATAAATACATTAGTTGATTTAACATTTGTATAAACACTATTTTTACTAATTAATTACATTAGTATTATTTTGATAGAGGAGTGTAATACTCGAACCGATATTCAATAAATTAAATGTGATTTTCCGTTGCGTATTTTGAAAAAGATTTTACTAAAGGTAGAAATATATAAATAATGGGTTTGGGTGTTACAATTGGTATCAGAGCCCCGTTGTCTTCGGACTGTGTGGGTTATGTGTCGATCAGAGCAGGTCTGTGCAGTCAGACCAAGTGAGTATTGTGTGTCAGTCGTGTTTGTCTAACAATTTTGTTGTGTTTGTTTTGTGAAATCATTCATGTTGTTCGTTTAGGGACTATGAGTGATGTGAATTGGATTAGATTATCCATTCTTCTTGTGAGTAGATGTGTGAGTATTATACTTCTATGTTTATAATAGTTGTATATGTTTAGTGTTTAACCTTTGTGTAGTTTAAACTTGGTTGGTTGACGCTTATTTGCTAATTGTTGACGATCCGGCATGATATAAAACTGCATGTGACGATCCGGCATGATATAAAACTGCATGTGGTAATGATTTGAAATAATTTTAAAAACTAATATTATTTCTTGAAGATTTTGGTGAAAATATAGAGTTATTTTCTTTTGGGTGAGTGAAAATTAAATTTTCAAAATAGTGAGAAGAGTAGGATGTTAATGAATCCTAGTGTGTGTTTGTTATATGTTTGTTTATAACATGTGCTAGATGATTACTAGGCATTTGAATTGCTATGCGTTTTATGAGTAAAAACATGAAGATCTCATAATCCTATGTTGTAATTGTGATGCATGATTCTAATTGTGCTTTCAAGTATATAATGATGTTATATGCTTGATGTTTTGGATTTTGTGGATTAGTGAGTCGAGAAAACGAGAGTTTAGTGAGCGTAAGTTCAAAACCGTAGCAGAGCACCCAGATTTTTGGATGTGCTCGCTAGGCGAAGAATGAACCTCGCTGAGTCTCGCTAAGTCTTGCTAAGTCCTGTGAATGTTTTTGACTTGTCTCGCCGGGAGCTCGCTAGCTTTTGCTAAGAGAGGGAGCCAGACAAGAAATTTATTTTGTTGACGTCTTGTTCTGAGTTGATTGAATGTGAGTATGAATTATTGCTATGCAATGTTCATTTTTCTTGTGTTGTTTTGATTTCCTAACTTTGAAAAGTGAGGGAAGTATAGGTTACTTGAATGCTTGCATGAATTTGTGTTAGTGTTTAGGTATCGTGGGTTAGGTTTTGTCCCTGGTATGCGACATGCGTGTAAACGATGTCGATACTAGTTTCTTCTTTTGGGAAGAATATGTTTAGAGACGATAGAACCGTTAGGTGTGAGCACCGGAAGTTCTAGTGGAAGAGTGTAGGTGGGTTTGAGATAAGTGGGGGAGAAGGTTATATCCCTCCGAGATGTTTCTAACGTGAGAAGATGAGATGAGTAGAGATGTTCTTGAAGCGGAATATTCAGGAAGAGGTGACGTTGTTCGAAGTGGAATGGATGGGAACAACAAGTTGTGAGAAACTATTAGAAGAGGAGTTGTCGGACCAAGTGTTTCGCCGTGAGGCGTTAGTGAGATTGGTTAAGTGAGATGAAGAGTATTCGGAATGATTGGAGATCGTGTGTCTTACACTAAAAGTTTGAAGGCATCATTTTTGTGGACCAAGGTTGAAGTACCTGTTTGATCGAAATGAGTCGAATATGAAGAAGAGGGAGTGATTAAGATTCTTGAAGAGGTGATGATTTTGAAGTAAGTTGTCATCCAAGTGGATCGGATGTTGTACCGGATTCTTGAGTAAGAAGCTTTATGTGAGTCGTCCATATGGTGGTAGGTTGAATTGGTTGAACAATTTGGAGTTCTAAGTCTAGTGTGTGAAGTGATTTTCAGAAGAGATTTGAGAAGCTTAGAGAAAGAGATGTGAAGATTAGTGAACCGTTGGTGTTAATTAATCGATGAAGGGAAGTAGGTTTTAAAGTAAATGAGGATGGAATTGAGAAATATCATAATAGGATTGGTATGTTTGTTGAATCGTTGGAAGTAAGGATTGTATGAGTAGTCGAGTTCATTCGAAGATGGAAGTAGGATAACAATCCGAAAGATTTTGTGAGAGGCTTGCCGAAGAAAGGGTAATTGGATTTGGATAATGACAGGGCAATTTGTGTCGAAGTTGAATGAGATCCTAGAAGTGGAGATGAAGCTAAAAGAGAGGTATCATTTTTGAATGATGAAGAATAAGAAAGTTAGCCGTTAAAGAACGTGCAGAGAATGAGTAGTATGAGGTCATGTTGGAAGTGACTTGTGTTAGGTGAGAATTTGCGAAAAGTATTATCGCACATGCGAGTAGATGTTGTGTTTGAGCACATATAGTAAGGGGTTGAAGGCGATGCCTAAAGTAAGTATCGGAGAGCATTTGGTAGTGCCCACAAGATAAGAGTGAGTAAGTATTTGCTAAGGAATTTGGATTCATGGAATGGAAGAGTCGGTAAAGACTAGTTTTGTTAGATGCATCGTGGATGTTGAGGTGGTATGGTCACAATCGGTGACAATGAAGTAAAGGATTTTAAATTGTTTCATCATGGATGATGGAACGGTAGTGACTTAGTGTATAACTTAAAATGTATTTTGGACGAGAATTTTGGAAATTTTCTAGAGATGTCATATTGGGATTAGACAAGGAGTCATGAGTAAGAATACTAAGACAAAGGTTGATTAGAATTTAATGGATGGGATTAGATCGTATGACGAGTATTTGGAGCTTTGTAGATTTAATTCAAGAGTTTGATTTTGGGATCGAATGTACTAAGGGGGAGTTTAAAGATAGCTATCCATAGAGAGATAATGATTGGTAGAGGTCGTAAGTGAATAAGAAACCGATGGGTGAATAAACGAAGAAGAGTATACTTGTTGCAATGCAAGATGATGAGGAACATCGATAGATGGATTATGGGCGAATTGAAGATATCGTTTGGAATCAATGAGATAGAGGTTATGATTGTTTGGAGAACCAATTTTAGGCGGTAGCCTAATTTTGAAGTAGCGAATTGCTAAGGGATTAAGGAGAAGTGGTATTGGAAAATGTTTGCGTTAAGGAATGCAAATATTGGTTGAGAGATTACTTGGGAACAGAGTAGTCGTATTGGATTCGACTCAATGTGAGAAAAGGAATTTGACGGTTAGAGACGGTAGTTTTTAGCATGTGTCAATGAAGTTTGAGAATGTTGGTCATCAAGTAATTGTTGGAATTGAAATATCGAGTGATAAGTTGGAATAAGATTCGAATATGAATAAGTGGTGTAGCACAGTTAAGTGATTCATGAGGGAATCAAAGATTTATGAGAATTATGGAGTTGTGGAAGTATTCCACGGAAGTATCTTTCGGAGAGTTCGATTGTTTGTACCTGTTTTGGGGTAGAGTTGTGAGTACCGTAGAGTGTGAGTCTGTGGATGTTTCGTGCGAAGTGGACGTTTTAGCGGTTTGATAAGAATGTGTTGGATATTTGTGTGTTGGCCTCATTTTGCTAAAACAAATATACAAGCAAGATGTTGGATCAAATGTTTCAACATGTTGGGTACAAAAGATGTTGGACCAAATGTTGTAACATGTTTGGGTACGACAGTCAGATTGCCCAAATCTCGCGCATTTATTACACGTATCTGCTATATATGGAAATCCACTCTACAAACGTGTATATCAAGATTTGATCTGATCAAGACGTTATTAGTGCAGATATGTTCTTATCAAGACTTAATGGAATGATTCAACACATTGTTTATTTCCTAAAGAGGATCAACTATTTTAGGAAAGTTTTTATTAAGGTCTGATTTGCTTAGCTGGACGTGACTCAAAGACCAGCTGTGTTCTGAAGCTTATCTTGGATGATCAGGAGTGTGTTAGCTCTGTCTATATAAAGAAGACTCAAGGCCAAGATTTTATGAACCGAAACCATTGTTTATCAAAGATGTAGTCTTTAGGGTTTCGTGTCTTTAAGCCACTCTCTAGGAGAGTTGGTGTAAGTGAACCACTCGGGTTGTGAGATGGTCACTATGTCCTCACTCAGAAACCTTTAGGTAATGAGTAGAGTTTTGTAATATCTCCGAAGCTTTTAAGCAAGGAGATAGTGTTTGTGAGCCTCTCACGTATTGATTTGATACTTGAGTAGGACTGTGTTTTATTGAGTTGTAATGTTTTAAGGTTACTCCTAAGCTTTGAAGTACGGAGTTAACTGTGTGTGATTTACTCGAAGCTTTTAAGCAAGAGTAAAATATGTCATGGTGATTGTCGCCACATTTTATTCAACATTATATGAACAACACAGGTTGTGTTGGCTGTGTGGAAGTGAGATGGGATCTCATGTCTAGGAGTTCCTAGGCAGAAGTTGCATGAGTAGTGTCGAGGTCATAAGGCGTAAACCTAGGATTTGCTGGAGGTCTTAGTGTAAGACGTAAACCGAGGGTTTGCTGGAGGTCTTAGTGTAAGACGTAAATTCAAAGGGTTTGCTGGAGGTCTTAGTGACTAGATCTATTAGTGGATTTCCTTCCTGGATTGGTATCCCCCAGAGTAGGCAGGTTGGCTGAACTGGGTTAACAATTTCCTGTGCAGTTTATTTACTTGTTGATTTTATTATGTTTCGTAAGATGTTACAACATTAAGTATGACATTCTCTTTAAATTGAATGTTGGAACATCTGATAAAACATTATTTCTCAGTATCCGTTTTAATGTTATATGCCTTGCCGTGTTATTCATGTCAGACCAGATGTCTCGACATTCTATACAACATCTGGTTCTGCTATACCAGAATTTCAATTGGTATCAGAGCAGGCATCCTGTTCTGTTTTCTGGATGAGATCTTAGGGAAGATACTTTCTGGTTATGGGCAAGTAAGGAATACTGAAAATTTGTTTGAACTTGGAGAAGTTCACATTGATTGAATGGTCCCTAGAAGTGGAGGATGGACTATTCATGATAGGGTGTGTATTAGACATATCTTTTGTTGGTCAGGCGTGTAGATCTTGTGATGAGTTGCTGTATAGTTTGATTTATTTTCAAACATGTGTTATTGTAGTGTGCCTGAGGTTTGTTGAGGAGTTTTGTGGTTTGAATTCCGCTGCATATATATCTGATGGAAAACTCCTGGTGGTTTTGTTTATTGAGGATGCACCACTCTGTTCTATGATGTAAGCCCTGGTGTGGTGATGCTCGAGGAGAGTTTTGTTAGAGATGACAAAGATACTTGGGGGTGATCTTAAGTCCACTCATAAAGGCACTCATGTATGAGTTTGTTGAAAAGGGATCTGAAGAAAGTTATGAGCAATTTATTTTTGCTTCCAAAAGCTAACCTCCATTGGCTTTGATAAAGGATTTCTTGGTGTGTTCCGTTAAAAGGGAACTGATGTCTTACCAGATGTTGGAACATCTGACGGAACATCTGACGAGCAGATTCTGCAGAATCTTGTTGGATGACAGTGGGGCATGGCAGATGCTTGGGTGCTAAACAAATGTGTGTGTTGGTTACATATGTTTGGAACCTTCTCCTGACCTGGAAGAGGAGGCATCTGTGTCTGAGATGGTTTCTACGCTAGAAACATGTCTTAGATAAGTTTGTTGGGACACAATCAACATATGGTTGACCTCTTGGGTTAGTTCATGTCTGATCCAAGTAAGTGGTAGTTGAAGTTGTCCGCAGTGTTGATGTGTTATATGATGTTTTAACCATGCATGTTATATTCTTGTGATAATATCTAGTTGTATGAATGCATGATTAAACAAGGAGGATTTATTTTTTGGACCAAAGGATTATGGTTCTCTGGTATTTTTGGTGAAGTTAATTCTTTACCTTGTGCGTTAAAGATATCTTTTGAATTAAGATTGATGAAGTTTTTACTTCCCTTCAAGATGTGTGTTTGTGTTGAAGTGAAAGGAAGTATATGTTGCATCCCTCTCTCCATTGTCTGGTGCACACTAATCAAGGGAAATCCATCTGATGTATTTAATGCTTCCACTAAGGTCACAAGTGAGTTTGTTGATGAATCTCTCAAAGGATCTGTCTCTGAAAATGATGTTGTGTCGAATGTCGGCACATCTTTGGCACCTAAGACTGATGTTGTGCTAAGTACTGTCACATCTGTGATACCTGATATTGTGTTGGATCAAAATGTTCCAGATACCTGTTAGAGGGAATCACCTCTATAGGTTCAGAAGAATGACATCAAACATCTCAAAGTAAGACAAGAGGTTTGTACATTAGAAGAAGATTTTGAGATGTATAATATGCACGTCCCTGCATTTGTGGATGATTTGATATTGAAGGTTGATCAACTACTGATGGTTGATTCTCTTGTGTCCCCTTGCAAGAGTTATGAACTACTATGGTATCTTCAGACCATAGTTCAGGATGAAACCGATGGGATTGAGATTGATGTCAGAATTAATGTTGAAACATCTTCTCCAACATCTGCTTCTTCAGCCAAGGAAGCTGGTTCTACTCAGGGTGGAGTACAAGGTCAAGCAACTGACCTAATCTGGAATGATTTGTTTGTAAGAATAACTGTCATGAGTGGATGTTATCTGTTGGTGCCATATATGTGCAGAAGAATGATGTCAGATCTAATGTCCTACCTTGTGTGAGAAGGTAATCCTATCTGACAAATGATAAATACTTTAATGGGAGCTAAGTATCTGTATATCCTTTGTTGAAGTTATGCATAAAACTGATATATTTGTCTGAAGAGCTGTGCAATTATGTAGTCTGAACTTTATTGTTCGGAGAGTATATTTCTCTTCATGGTATTCAGGTGTTTTGAAAAACCTGGATGATCTGCATTGATGGTACTCTATTGGGAGCTTCTTGAAGAATGTTTATGCACAATGAGTCATTTTGAATGATGATTTATGAACCAATGTAATTGGGTTCCAAAATCAGAAGCTGATGTCCCAAATGATGTTGTAACATCATATTTACTAATGGTGTTCTGTGGAAGGTGCTTGAGACTTTGCATGGGAGTGCTCAAGTTGTGTGGTCAGAAGACGTGTTTCTGACTATGTGAATCAGAATGTGGAGGTTCTGATCTTGTTTTAATAGTATGCTCTAGCAATGCATGACTATTTATTCCACTAGTATCAACAACTACTAGTGAAAGTAAGGGCAGAAGAATATTGTCAAATACTGAGGTTTGATAATTGTCTTTGGTTTTCTTCTGTTGCAAGTCACTCTAGAAAAGGGTTGATAATCAGGATCTTAGTCAAGCTTTTAAGCAAACTAAGATGTTTTGGACTTTGTGAGTGACTTTACACATTGTATGCATGACATCCTGCCTATTTAAAAGGTCATGATACATAGTGTGGTTCTGCTAGGACATTGATCAGATGTGTCCTTGTTAACTGAAGAGGTCAGAATGCTTGAATGTATTCTCAAGAAGTGAGAATATCTACTCAGAATCAACTCTACTGAGGGAGTTGGTGTTGCCCTTCAACATGAAAACATGAAGTCTTTCATATGTTTTCATTTAGTGCTCGAGTTTTCATCTTCAGCTGGAGCCCTGACTATCTATCACAAGTAGAGTCATGTGTTTATCTGTGGATTGCATTGGTACATATAGAGTGATGTACAAGATTGAGGAGATCTTATGCCTCATATGAGAATATGATGTCAGCCAACATGTTGTGACATTGCGAAATTATTAACAAGGCATGGTAGATTCTAGTCATGTAAAACTGAATAATTTTATCAGTTATCCACATATCTCTCGAGTGGTTAAATGGTTGAGTCTGGGAGAATTTATTTTTCTCTACAGATTTTTTTTTTTGGAAGGACTTTCCAAGAGTCTTCATTATTGAGAGATGTCACAAATGTGATATTCAGATGTCTTGGTATGTGTCACTAAGTCTAAGTGAAAGGAGAATACTTCGAATCAAGTGGGAGACAGTATGTTTGAAGATGTGTTGATCAATGCAAGTAAAAGAAGACAATGTCTGACTGAATGTTAGAACATTATTCGAGACATGTTTCCTGTAAGATCAACAAGGAAGTGAAATGGACAGGTTGATCAACCACGTGTCAGAAGGGAATGCATAAAAGGTCTGTGAGTACTTTGAATCCATCTGAAACTACTTCTATTTTGCTTGGTGAACAAAATGTGCATCATCTAGGAAACCTATTTCTAAATCCATTATCCAGGTTAATCTTATCTCTCAAAAGATCCTAGAAAAGTCTATCTATGTTTGTTGATGATGTTAATAAACCTACCAAACTCGTTTTGATAACCTCATTGATTCAGTTGTCACCCATAATGTTGAGTCAAATGTTGTTACATCTGTTAAAGTTTTTTTTGTCAGTTCAAATGTTGTGGGTAGTGTTGAAACATCTGTGAGATCTGTCTCTGAAATTGTAATTCTAGATAAACCAAGATCTCTTAAGACCATAGGTCAGTCTAGTATGAATGTTGTGGTTGTTGATGACATTTTTTTTGAAATTTTTTTCATGTGTCATCTTTCAAAGTTGTTGATTCTGTCGCTTTGTTATTCCCCACTAAAGTTGTGGTTGTGTCCCCCAAAGAAACCTCACCTGAGTTTGATATCACATCAGATGTTGAAACATCTTGGACCAACCTGTTCGTGTTGTTGAAACCTGTTCTACAATTCCCAAACTGATGCTAATATGGTTCTGAGAGTCACAAACCTGATTGTGATTTGGAGTATTGAAGATTAGAATGTGGTGGAAGAAACTGATCTTGATGATCTTCCACGTGACCAAGCTATTGCTCAAAGTATGATTGAAAGAGAACTGGTCATGCTATGACTGTTTGTGTGGATGTGCATTCTGCTGAGAAGTACTATACGTGTTCAGATGTGTTGTGATCAGATGTTATAATGCTCAGATATGTGATACTTAAATGTGATTATGTGACAGTTTCAGATCTGCTTCTGAAACCTCTAGCTTTATGTTCTCATGAGATATGTTATGCTATGATGTCACTCATGTTGTCTACACATCCTGATCTGATTTTTGAGAATTTATTTTCCTCTGTATATGAGAGTTTATTTCTCCCTTTGTGCTTTAAAGGAGAAAGAAGCTATGAGAAGTATTGCTAGTTCCTGACATTATTATCTCTGCTGGGGTGGATGTTGCTGAATCCACAAACATAATTGTAGATGTTCTTGTTGCTGGTGTATCTCAGACAAAAGATGTTATTGGTTCCGTTGTTGATAAACCAAAACAAACTGTTCCTAAAAAGGATGTTGTGCCAGACGTTGACACATCTGTGGACCAACCTAAGGCTGATGTTACTATTGTCCAGAAACCTGTTCAAGAAACTATTGTGGTGAAAGATGTTGGGACATCTGTTGACCCATCTGACTCATCTGATGAAGAGAATTCTACTGAGGTTGAAAAAGGGTCTCTCAGTCTATAAAGAAAGTCATCAAATTGTGCCACTTAATGAAGAAGTGGTTGATTCTGAAAAGAATATGTATGAGGTTAATGTGTCTGCTAGTAAGAAGAAACAGAGTCTGAAAAGAAAGGAAGCATCTTCAAGTGACTCTAAGTATGATGTTGAGGAGGATGTGCCAGACATCACACCCTCTGCCTCAAAGAAGAAGTCTGGTGGGAAAAAGATCCCTCAGAATGTGCTTGTTGCTCTCTGTGACAATGTTTCCTTTCATCGTGCTTCCTTTGCACAAAGATGGGATCATGTGTACAAGAGGAGTTTTTGCTAGATGGATGCTCAATGCCCTGATTGGAAGACCACGTGCTTTGATACCATGCTGGAAGAACCTGTGCTAGAAGATGTGCTACCATATGTTGCAACATCTTTGCTAACATGTGACGTATTTTGTGATTGCTCCTATTCGCTCTGATACCACGCTAGATAGACATGTTGAAACATCTTTTCTAACATGTGCTATGTGTTGTGCTAACATGGTTGGAAACATCTTTGTTGTCAATGCTCTGATACCATGCCGGAGGAACTTGTGTTATCTGATGTGCTACTAGATGGTGAAACATCTTGGTCATCATGTTGAAAATTTTGCGCTGATGAAGTGTGATCTGTTTTAAGCTATTTGATGATGACTCCACTGCTGATCTATATCTGATGAGGTATGTATCCCATGGTGTTGTCTTCGTTTGTAGTAGCTATGTGCAATATGTTCCTGGATATCTCTACTATTGTACTCTTTGATTAATGCATGAAGACCCTATTTTGTCTACACTTCTGACTAAAAAGGGAAGTAGTTTAGTAGTTGGTAGACATGATATGTTTTGCTGCTAATGTTTGTTGTGCTACCTGATGTTGAAACATATGCATGCTCTTTTAGTGGTTGGATGTGTTCTACTATATGATGTGGTGTCTGATGCTTAGACATCTGCTAATCTGAGTGGTGTAGTATTGAATCTGTGCTGCTGTATGCTTATGTGCTGATATGGATGATAAAATTGAGGGGGAGTAAGAATTGTTTTCTGATGATCATTCTGATAAGCATGTGTCAATGTACTTGGAGGGAGTAAAATTAATTTTTGCTCTAATTCTGATTTTGAGGGGAAGTAGCATAATGCAGTAAGTAGTTACTATTCTGTTGTGCAAAACTCTATTTGTTTGCTCTGGATGATGTCCTGCCATATGTTGGAACATCCTGGATGCATGAGAACTTATTTTTCTCAGCTATGAGGGAATCTACTCTTCCCAACTGCTATTTTGTGGTTTGCTTAAGGAGTTGTGATCTGTGATGTGTTTTGTGTGCGGTAGCAGTATGTGATGTATGGTATCTGATGATTATATGATGTGGAGCATAATGTTGAGGACATTTGTATTTTTTGTTGGTACGTGATGTAATGCTTCTGCTATTTCAAGACTATGGATTTGTTATGCTCTGATATTCTGCACTATGGATTTCTGTGATGTTCATTACTATTGCTCTTAATGCATGAAGTTTTTGTTTGGCATATTTTATGGCTAAAAAGGGGGAGTAGTATGTTTGTCTGCTACTTTACAATGTTGTATCTGATGTTGTGACATGCTAGTCTAGCCTGTCTATGAAGAAGTAGTAGTGTGTGTTGTGACATGCATGAATTCAAGGGGAGTAAGAACCATTTTTTTCTGATGGCCTGATGAGATGCATGAGCTGATGTATTCAGGGGGAGCAAAAATAAAGTTTCTCTGATCTGATATTAAGGGGGAGTAATGCAATATCAAGTTCTCTGCCTATGTGTGCTTAATGTCTGGATGTTATGATGCGCTACAAAATGTTGAAACATCTTGATGCTGATGTGGGAATTTATTTTTCCCAAGTGTGCTTGTGAGAGTTTATTTCTCTCTACTGAAGGATGAAGCTAAGTTGGTTATGATTCCGCTGCTGTGTATGCCTTTGATGGTTTATGGTAAAGTTTATTTCTTTACCCTGCGCGTTATTTTCATTTGAGGAATTCTTTTGGAAGTAACATAGAAGATGTTCTACCTTCCTTCATATTTGTGTGTTCACGTTGACTTGAAGGATTGTATGGTTTTTTAAATCTCTCTATGATAATTAATGGGCTGAAGTTGTTTTAGCCAAAAATTGCCAAAGGGGGAGATTGTTGGATATTTGTGTGTTGGCCTCATTTTGCTAAAACAAATATACAAGCAAGATGTTGGATCAAATGTTTCAACATGTTGGGTACAAAAGATGTTGGACCAAATGTTGTAACATGTTTGGGTACGACAGTCAGATTGCCCAAATCTCGCGCATTTATTACACGTATCTGCTATATATGGAAATCCACTCTACAAACGTGTATATCAAGATTTGATCTGATCAAGACGTTATTAGTGCAGATATGTTCTTATCAAGACTTAATGGAATGATTCAACACATTGTTTATTTCCTAAAGAGGATCAACTATTTTAGGAAAGTTTTTATTAAGGTCTGATTTGCTTAGCTGGACGTGACTCAAAGACCAGCTGTGTTCTGAAGCTTATCTTGGATGATCAGGAGTGTGTTAGCTCTGTCTATATAAAGAAGACTCAAGGCCAAGATTTTATGAACCGAAACCATTGTTTATCAAAGATGTAGTCTTTAGGGTTTCGTGTCTTTAAGCCACTCTCTAGGAGAGTTGGTGTAAGTGAACCACTCGGGTTGTGAGATGGTCACTATGTCCTCACTCAGAAACCTTTAGGTAATGAGTAGAGTTTTGTAATATCTCCGAAGCTTTTAAGCAAGGAGATAGTGTTTGTGAGCCTCTCACGTATTGATTTGATACTTGAGTAGGACTGTGTTTTATTGAGTTGTAATGTTTTAAGGTTACTCCTAAGCTTTGAAGTACGGAGTTAACTGTGTGTGATTTACTCGAAGCTTTTAAGCAAGAGTAAAATATGTCATGGTGATTGTCGCCACATTTTATTCAACATTATATGAACAACACAGGTTGTGTTGGCTGTGTGGAAGTGAGATGGGATCTCATGTCTAGGAGTTCCTAGGCAGAAGTTGCATGAGTAGTGTCGAGGTCATAAGGCGTAAACCTAGGATTTGCTGGAGGTCTTAGTGTAAGACGTAAACCGAGGGTTTGCTGGAGGTCTTAGTGTAAGACGTAAATTCAAAGGGTTTGCTGGAGGTCTTAGTGACTAGATCTATTAGTGGATTTCCTTCCTGGATTGGTATCCCCCAGAGTAGGCAGGTTGGCTGAACTGGGTTAACAATTTCCTGTGCAGTTTATTTACTTGTTGATTTTATTATGTTTCGTAAGATGTTACAACATTAAGTATGACATTCTCTTTAAATTGAATGTTGGAACATCTGATAAAACATTATTTCTCAGTATCCGTTTTAATGTTATATGCCTTGCCGTGTTATTCATGTCAGACCAGATGTCTCGACATTCTATACAACATCTGGTTCTGCTATACCAGAATTTCAGAATGGTTTGTGCCGATATCATGATTGTTGAATATTTATCGACAAATTGAGGAACTGGCCGTCCTTGATCTCTTGTTGATAAATGGACAAAAATTGTGTTGGATGGGATAAACTAATTTTGTCAAACTTAGTATGTGTAGCGTTTTGAGCGTTTCGTTGAAGGCTCGGATACAGGAGTTATCCGGAGTTGTTTTAGTCGCGTAATTTTCGAGGGCGAAAATCTTCTAAGTGAGGGAGAGTTGTAACGACCCAAATTTATTATTCACTATTTAAGTGTTTAATTATTTGGTGATGTGGTTTTTAAGTAAGATAGTAACTTTAAGTTATTTATCGAGAGTTTTAGTTAACGCACGAGTTAGTGAGAGTTAACGTGAGTTGGGCCAAGCCAATTGGGCTTGAGGCCCAATGGGCCTTATGGACTTGTGAGGGGCGCCATATGGTCAAGGGGAAGAGAGGAAACATTTCATTTTTCTTGTTCTTGTGAGAGTTTAGAGAGAAGGGAGAGCTCAAGGAGCTAGGGCAGAGCTTGGAGGAGGGATTCGAGGAGCAATCGTGGAGCTTTCGTCGATCCAAGGTAAGAGAGTAGATTTCATATTCGTGGGTGACTCGAGGAAGGGGAGAATGTCGATTTCTCCTCACCCGAACTTCCTCCACCCCATTTTCGTTTTAGCTTAGAACGGATTTTCTTGATGGAAATCGTTCCTAAGGTTCTTAATATGCTTAACATGCTTTTAACATGATTAATGAATGAAAACTATGGTAAAAACGAGTTGTATGAAAGATTAAACTCAAGAACTTAGTGTTCTTGAGAGTTTTGATGAAAAAGTGTTTAATCTCTACTTTTTCGATGTTTATGATGTAGATCGGTGAAATGAACTGTCCTTTTGTGTTTAGATATGCTTGTTATACTTGAATATGAACATATTTGGGGTTTATAACATGAAAAATGGGATTTTGGGTGATTTTGAGTGAAAAATCATTTTCTGAAAACTCAAGAACAGATGTTCTTCTGGTGTGGTTCGCTACCTGTTCGCTACAGCGAACGTGTTCGCCAGATGCTCGCCAACTGCTCGCCAGTTGAGGTTTTGTGTCTGTTTGCGTTCGCTACCTGTTCGCTACAGCGAACGTGTTCGCCACGTGTTCGCCACGTGTTCGCCACGTGTTCGCTACCTGTTCGCTTAGCGAACAGCACTGTGACAGCAACTTTTTGATAGTTGTTTTAAGTGCAATTAGGCACTTGTAACATGGATTTAAGGTATCCTAACATGCAATTAGGTGTTTATAACCATGATTAATTGTATTGTGATGATAGTTGTTGATTATGTGTGTGGAATATAATTGTTGTTGATTGTGTTGATGATGTTTGTTAAAATGTCAAAGAAGTATATTAAGGTGTTAATTAACTTAATAAAGAAGTATATCGAATTATGTTATTCGATAAAGAAGGATATTAAGGTATAGTGTTATCTTAATAAAGAAGTAATGTTGGATAGTGTTCCACATTAGTAAATGAAGAGCTTAATGCTAATTAAAATGATTGTGAGTGAATTCATGAAAAACATATACATGCATTCATGAATATATGTGATATTGGATATTCCAATAAAGAAGGATATCGGATTATATTTATCCGATAAAGAAGGATATTAGAGGTGAGATACTCTAATAAAGAAGATGGTACCACATGCATTAGAGGTGTCTAGAGGACATAGCATGAATGTGAAGCATTAGATTGCATTAGGGATTATGTGTGCATTTTATGATAAATAATGTTTGACACGTACTTGGTAAATGTTGATTGTTAATCCGTATGTGAGGAGCAGAGTCCGTCATGACTATAAAATGAACAATGCAGGGTCCGTCATGACCATAATCTGAACCGTGTATTTGTGGTGTTAGATTACATTAGGAACTTTATGTGTATTCCTATTTGTAATTGAGTTATGTGTATTTGTTGATGTTTTGGTATTGTCCGAGACGACGTGAAACTATATGTTTGGTGTATAATTGTGGATGATTGATTATGTGATAAATGAAGAATATGCATGAATGATGGTGGTGTATATGTATAATGTATGATTATGCATGTCTTTATGAAGAAGTGTTTAAGTACCATTTACTTACACTTATATTTTGAGTATGTTATCTAACTCTCTTTTATGTGTTATGTGCTGGATCGTTGGGGGTCCAGATTTACAGGTTTTATGGTATTCGATGTTGAGTCGTCGGTGAAGCTCCGCTCTGATTGTGACACGGGAAAAGGGGTTTTATATGTATATAGAGTCTCCTTATCTAGGTTGTTTTGTATAGCTAATAAATACATTAGTTGATTTAACATTTGTATAAACACTATTTTTACTAATTAATTACATTAGTATTATTTTGATAGAGGAGTGTAATACTCGAACCGATATTCAATAAATTAAATGTGATTTTCCGTTGCGTATTTTGAAAAAGATTTTACTAAAGGTAGAAATATATAAATAATGGGTTTGGGTGTTACACTCCAATCCACTATCAAACTTCCTTCTTGATTACAAAGATTCATTACAAAAGAGTTACAAGAATTAGACTTCAACCCTATTTTCCCAAATCTCTTCCCGTGACCAAGAGATTTCAATTATAAGTGATTACAAGGTGTTAGAAACACTTCTCCAACCCTAGAATATACCCAAAAGGAACCCCTTTTGATCTAGATTGATGTTGGATGAAGAAACCCTAAAAACCTCACATTTTCTCCCACTTACGGCTGCCAAAACGTGACAAATATATATTGTTGCGCAGTTTTCGCCCGAGGCACCAGTTTTTTCCACGTTTTCAAGGCAATTCCCAACAATAATAATGTGAATAGTGATTTAATTAAAACTCCAACTGCATGTGAATAATGATTTAAGTTACATATGATATGAGTTATAATAATGCAACTGTGTCCTACTGAAAAGATTAAAAAAAAAACTACAATATACATAAAGAACTGATACACAAACATACTACCAAAAATCCAATCTATTAAATTCAACGTTCTATGTACTAGAGCTAGACAAAAAGGAGCAAAACATATCACATTTATACATAATCTTCTCAACATAAACTTTAGGAATTCACCAACAATATCAAATTAGGGGAGTGGATGAAGCTCTTGTTTGATTTCTAGTTTTAGTCTTTGTCCTATTGTGGTTTTATTATTGTAACTGTTGTAGCATAGTGGGGTTTCTTATTGACCCCTGGCCACTGTGTCGTACTTTATGCCTATTGGTACATCTTGTACCTTGTAGTGTTTATTAATAAATTTTTGCAGTTAAAAAAAAAAAACCAACAATATCAAATTAAGGTTGAGTAAATGGTATTTTAGTTCCTGAAAGTGTCACTCGCCGTTAATTAAGTCTTTGAAAGAACGAAAATTAAAAAAAAAAAATTCTCTGAATGTTGATTTCGTTAGTCAGTTTAGTCCAAACCGTTAAACATCTGTTAAATATGATGATGTGTCTTATAATATGCTGACATGGCACTCCAACTAGGATGTTCTAAGCAGTAGACGTTGATTTGCATAATAAGTCAAAAGCTATTAACCTGTCAAAACTTGATGACTTTCGTTTTTGAGCTATGAACATATTTGGTGAACTTAAGTTGCCGAAAACTATGAAAAGAAATGAACAAGTTTTGAGATTTTTTCAGGCCCGGCCTCAAACTAAAGCAATGAGAAATTTTTTTCTATCCCAAAATTTATCCTTTTATCCCAACATTTTTTAAAATATTCTCATTCTACCTTTATCTTATTCTAGTATATTTTATCATTTTTTATTTTGTCATTTTATCACTTTTTCGATAAACTGTATGGAAAGTATTACTCTCCTGTTAAACACTATTCCGGCAAGCTTTTCTTTTTCGGTATGTTAATTTTAACGGAACACTTTTCAAAAGTGTGCCGGTATGTAAAAATTTGTGGCACTGTTTTGGTAAACTATAAAGTGTTCCAGTAACAACAAGAACAGTTCTGGTTTGTATTATCTCAGAATCAATTAGATTTACAGTGTATTGAAAATTGCATAATGTTTTTTTCATACCGGAACACTTTTAAAAAGTGTTCCGGTATGTTGAACGAACCAAAAAAGTGTTATGGTTTTTAATAACAGTTTTTTTTTGTTATGTTATTTTTAAACAGATATTCCTCAAACTGACGACAATACGTTTCAAATGTCGGTAGATATTACAGATGTTTTTACAACTAATGAATAATTTAATACCTTAGAAGTTGTTATCACATGGGATCGAGATGTTGGAATTGCCAACAAAGTCAGTATTATTATAACTAAGTCAGATAAAAAGAACGGAAAAAGAGGAAAAAAATGACAAGTTGATTTTGGTCTCTGATAAAGGTGGAAAATAAGACTCTTTAGAAAGTTTGACGATAACTGCATCAAAAAAATGTAACTGTCCATTCAAAATTGGAGTCACACCTTCAACTGATGGTTCAGGATGGAAAGTTCAGGTTAAATGTGGAGTTCACAACCACGGGCTACCTGACCAATATGCAGATCATCCTCGTAAGTTGTGTTTAACCGCAAATGAAAACAAACGTATTGAAGATCTGACAAAACATCATGTAGCAAAATCAAGGTTATCAAAACCGGACCGGACCGGTCGGTCGGACCGTGAACCGGTCATGAAAACGGTTTGGTTTTGAGCAAAAAACGGATAGGAAACCGACCGGCAAAAAAACGTGTGACCCGGGGTCGAACCGGCGAACAGGTCGGGCGGTTCAACCGGTTTTGCAGATTTTTTATTTTTTTTAAAAAAAAAACAGGGCAAAATGACGTCGTTTTAATTTTTTTTTTTTTAAAAAAAACTGAAACAAAACAACAACGTCGTAGGAACAGGAAAGGTTTTTGTTTTTCATCTATTTTTCATTTGGTTTGAATTGTAAATTTTATTTTATTTTGACTTGTGATATTTTATCTTTTTAATGTGTGAAATTATGAAATATTGAGCAATTATTCATATATTTTTATTTATATATTAATTAAAATATATATTTAATTACAAACGGTTCGACCCCGATTGAACCCGGTCCGACCAATTGAACCTTGAACCGGTGAGCTCGCCGGTTCGATGACCGGTCCGGTTCTGACAACCTTAATAATACTTACTTTGTTGGCAATTCCAACAGCTCAAGCCCATGTGATAACAACCGTGTATCAAATTTTTCATTAGTTGTATAAACATCTGTAGTATCTACCGACATTTGACATGTATCGCCAGTTTGAGGCAAATCTTTTTAAAAATAACAGAACAAAATAAAAATAACAAAACTATTATTACAAACCGGAACATTTGCATTAGTACCAAAACATTTGCATTAGTGTTCCGGCATGAAAAAAAATATTCTGCAATTTTCAATTACACCGGAACACTTTTCAAAATACTCAAAATTAGTTTCACAATTTTTTTAACACCGACACACTTTTGAAAAGTGTTTCGATAAAATTAACATAAAAAAATTTATCGAAACAATATTTGACCATATTATCTGGACGTGCCAAATTGGATGCATAAACTTGACCATAAAAAAATTTATCGAAACAATATTTGACCATATTATTTGACCAGTATTTGACCTCTCTTTATGTTTTATGTTTTGTACTCTTCCCATGTATCATCTTATATATATATATATATATATATATATATATATATATATATATATATATATTTGCCATTAAAAAAAAATTGAATCTACCAGTATTTCTACCTTTGTCATCTTTCCAAATAAATATATGACCGTGCCGCTTCAAAAAAATATGAGTAAATTATAGTCCCTTTTTTTTATAGATGTTTAAATTATATTACTCTCTTCTTTTATGTTAAAATATATACTTCTCTTATCTCTTATAATATAAATTTATTAGACAAAATTTCACTTTACTCCATTGAATGATGCTTAAATTTCATTCCACTCTCCTCGAATCTGGGGAGAAGGATAAGGAGAACCAGGACATGGGATACCAATATGAGAGGGCATATAAATATATTACTTGGGGATCCCTTGGAACAAGTAGCGGCAGCAAGACTGAACGAAGCAGATGCAGATAATTAGCGGAATTTAGTCATTTTCTGAGTCTTGGTCAAGTAGAGAAATTTATGATAAAATGGACTAAAGTTTATATTTTAACATAAGAGATGAGAAAACTGTAATTCAAATTTTTTCAAGGGAAGCGGGTGTAATTTACTCAAAAAAAGTTATTTGCCTTTCTTTGAAAATTTGCATGACAATATCATTTTCCCTTTTTCAGGGTAACTCCATTAATGCTCATAAAAAAAAATTACATATAATGTGGAGATCTTAATTTATGCTCAAAGTCCAACGATGAAGGTTTTGTTTTTTAGTTCAGGTCTTGAGGAAAGAAAATTACATCACAATATTAAAACAAAAACATTTTAAAAATATTTCTTATAGCGTCGTTTTTAAGAAGATCACGAACGCCTTCTAAAGATGTAGCATGAGTCAAGATGAAGTCGGTATCTGAGGAGGCTACAAGTTTAGCAAAGAAATATACACATTGATTCTCCTTTCTAAGTGTGTGATAAATGGAAACATTGGTTTGGGAGTGTAGCTATTTATATCTTGGATCAACACAACATAAATATGATACTTGGCATATGAATTTTTTATGAGGTAGACACAATGTAAAGAATAAGAGTAACAAACAAGTTCATTTATACTCGTGTCTTTCGCCTACAAGAGGCACTTGTAGATATCATACAGTTCAGCGACCATAATGTCGAATAACCCTTGAATGAAACCTAAGAAGCCTGCAAGATAGTGGCCGAAAGGTGTTTTTAAAAATACCACCAAATCCAAATCGATTGGAACAATTGGGATAATTTCCATCCACATTAAGAATAACACAGGAATAGTTATTGTGGTTTCACGTGCATATTTATTATTCGCAATAAACAGTGACTCTTGCAATTTTGTCTCGAACTAAAATCTCATTAATTGCATTATGTTGTTATTTACATCTATCCATCTATATAAGTCCTTGTATATAGCTCTTAGTCCATGAACAAGTCGCACAGAAAAACATCCCATAAGTACTATGGCTAGATTTGTTTATGCCTTTTTTCTCATGCTTGTTATAACTTTTGTTATACAAGATGTCTACGTAAGTGATTATGATATCTCTCTAGCTCTTTGTGTTCTTAATTTCAAACTTTTTGTTTTGCAATGTCTACATACTTGCTAGCTAGACATATCTAATTGAAAAATTTTGTTTCCCAGTTGACCTTACACTCACATAATTTTATTTTTTTCTGTTTTATTTTTAGGGTGGTGGAGAAGGATCGCTGCGTCCAGAACGTACTACTCTTGACTTATATTTGTTGCATCATTTTTTTTTGTTGCAATTTTATTTGAAGATTTGAAAATTCATTTAATTTACAATGTTAACGACAATTCTCAAACTCTTTTTTTTCAGAATGTGCGGGTGCGTGTGACTATCGTTGCTCAAAAACTCAGTACCACAAGGCATGTATAACCTATTGCAACATTTGTTGTGCAAAATGTTTGTGTGTTCCATCAGGAACATATGGTCACAAGGAAGAGTGTCCATGTTATGATCATTGGAAAACTAAGAGAGGAACACCCAAGTGCCCCTAATTTTTAGTCCATTGTGCTCACATTAGTAGTCATGCATAAATCTCTATTATGTATTTCTATGAAATTTAATTAAGATTAATATTTTATAACTATATTGTTCTTGTTATTTTTTCTTCAAGTTTTTATTTTTTATGACTTAATTAATGATATAGATCTGAGATCCGAACCCTGAGTTGAGCTTTTCCCAATATCTCTAATTTTCTTTCTTTCTTATCTTTGTTTGGATTTACAATTCAAAGAAACTTGAAATCCGAACACACACACGGATAAACCGGCAATCTGACTAACTTGTGAAATAATGCATCGAAATAAATCCAATAAAACTAACCGCGATTTGGGGCGATTGAAAATTTTACACCCAAATCTGCTTTTCTACCTTGTTGTCCACCTATATTAACTACAATCTTAAATCATAAACGCCAAAGTTATTACTAGTCTTTCAAATGGATAAAATAGTCACTAATTAAGTCAACAACGGATCAAGATTTGCTACGGTAGATTATCACACAGTTTTCACACTATTTTTAATCTAGGCCATTAATTATTGATCGGGCGGTCCATATTAATCCTGCTATAAAATCTCGACTGTACATTATAGATTAGACGGTCCTGATGCAATACTGCGTCAAAACTGTGTTGAAATGGACAACGGAAAATCTGTTTCGGTGCAACAAGGATAATTCCAAAGAAAATAGTGGGTTGCATTAAGCAACTCAAGATACTTAACTTAACACTGAAAGCATTGGAAATACAAAGAAAAAGGTTTAAATTGTGCCATAAAGATTTAAAATGGTTTTTGTTTCTTACCTTTAAAAACATTTTTTCTCTAAATAGAGCATATTAATTATGTTCTCTGACTCTTTCAAAACATTTAATTTACATTTTAATTAAACTTGAAATGTGAAGTTAAATTATCTAAATATATACGTAAGCAAACATAAACAAATGTAAATAGGGGAAGGAGAAGAGATGAGTATAACACACACTTGTATTTTTATATTAATAATAATTCACAATATCTTCAGTATTTTTATATTAATTCACATTATATTGAGTATTATCATTGTGTCTTAAGGCATCAATCAAGTATTCATCAACTATTACAAAGTCTCTGTTGAATATTGCCTTGAAATAATGTAAAAATCAGAAAATCATGTTTTGGTAGTCTCTGCCTGCTCACGCCCAGGCGTGGGAGTTGGCGCCCAGGCGTGAAAAAACTGGGCTGAACTCAGGTTGCTCACGCCCAGGCGTGGGAGGCTGCGCCCAGGCGTAGTGTCTGCGGGCCTATATATATGTTATGCGTTTTCTGACTTTTTCAAGGGGATTTTAGGGTTTCAAAGGCTAACAAAAAGGCTAGGGTTGAGAGATTTCATCTTGAGAAGACTCTAGGGTTAGGGAAACATTCTATCACCTTGGGAAACACTTTCATATTGAATTTCTTGGTCACGGGAAGAAATTCGGGCTTAGGGTAGATTTAGGAAAAACTCTAAATCTTGTAACTCTTGTGGTGAATTTCATTGTAATCAAGGAACAAGTTTGATAGTGGATCGGAGAGCTGCTCTCTCCCCCAGAGTAGGTCACATTGACTGAACTGGGTAAACAATTCTCTTGTGTTCTTTTTCTTTTATCGCTTTATCTTTTGATTTGTGATTTTTATTGCCGATCTCATTATTTGATTGCTTAATCGTTATTTGCTCCACACATCAATTATTTTATTGGTGTGATTCAATCCGAATTCACAACAATTGGCGCCCACCGTGGGGCAAAGGATCAAACGATTTAAGTATCATGGGTTCTAAGTGGGACATTGAGAAGTTCACCGGGAGTAACGACTTTGGGTTGTGGAAGGTGAAGGTGAGGGCAATATTAACACAACAGAAGTGTTCAGAAGCATTGTTAGGAATTGCGAACATGCCTAATACTTTCTCAGCAGCAGAGAAGAACGAGATGAATGATAAGGCATTGAGTGCCATTATCTTGTGCCTCGCGGATAATGTGTTGAGAGAAGTAGCAAAGGAGAGGACTGCTGCAGGGATGTGGTCGAAGCTTGATGCATTATATATGACCAAGTCTTTGGCACATAAGCAGTGTCTGAAAGAACGGTTGTTCTTCTATCGTATGTCGGAGAACAAGTCCGTGGTTGAGCAGCTTTCGGAGTTCAATAAGATTATTGACGATTTGGCGAACATTGATGTGAACTTGGAGGACGAGGACAAAGCTTTCCACCTATTGTGTGCTTTACCTAAGTCATTTGAAAACCTCAAGGATGCATTGCTCTATGGAAAAGAAGGTACTATCACCTTGGATGAAGTCCAATCGGCTTTGAGAACCAAGGAGATGACTAAGATGAGAGACTTGAGGATTGATGACAGCGGAGAAGGGCTGAATGTGGCGAGAGGAAGAAGCGAGAACAAAAGTAAGGGGAAGGGAAAGAAGCATAGGTCCAAGTCTAGGTCAAAGGGTGATGGTGGTGGCAAGTTAAAGTGCTATCATTGTCATGAACCAGGTCACTTCAAGAAGGACTGCCCTGAGAGAAGGGGTGGTGGTAGTTCGTCAGCTCAAATTGTCGTTAGTGAAGAGGAAGGTTATGAGAGTGCAGGAGCATTGACAGTTACAAGTTGGGAACCTGAGAAGAGCTGGGTCATGGACTCGGGGTGCTCATATCACATTTGTCCAAGAAAGGAGTACTTTGAAACTTTGGAGCTTAAAGAAGGTGGAGTCGTCCGTCTAGGTAACAATAAAGCGTGCAAGGTTCAAGGTATGGGTACTATTCGTCTTAAAATGTATGACGATCGTGATTTCCTTTTGAAGAATGTGAGGTATATTCCTGAACTTAAAAGAAATTTAATTTCCATAAGCATGTTTGATAATCTAGGGTATTGTACTAGGATTGAACGTGGGGTAATGAGAATTTCTAATGGTGCATTAGTAATTGCTAAGGGGTCTAAAATGAATGGTCTTTACATTTTAGAAGGTTCAACTGTTATTTCTAATGCATTAGTAACTAGTGTTGAAAATGCAGACATAACTAAACTATGGCATTTGAGGTTAGGTCATGTTAGTGAAAGGGGTTTAGTTGAACTATCTAAACAAGGTTTACTAGGGAAAGAAAAATTGAACAAACTAGACTTTTGTGATAATTGTACTCTAGGAAAACAACATAAGGTTAAGTTTGGGGTGGGAGTGCATAAGTCTACTAGGCCATTCGAGTATGTTCACTCGGATCTTTGGGGTCCAGCATCTGTGTCTACTCATGGGGGAGGTTCATATTTTCTTTCAATAATTGATGATTACTCTAGGAGGGTATGGGTTTACATAATAAAGAATAAAAGTGATACTTTTGAAAAATTCAAAGAATGGCATACCTTAATAGAAAATCAAACAGGAAGTAAACTAAAACTTTTAAGGACTGACAATGGCCTGGAGTTTGTTTCAGAGCAGTTTAATGAGTTTTGCAGGAAACTAGGTATAAAGAGGCATAAGACCGTTGCATACACACCGCAGCAGAATGGACTGGCTGAAAGGATGAACAGGACCTTGCTGGAGCGCGTGAGATGTATGCTGTTGGGAGCTGGATTACCCAAGAGTTTCTGGGGAGAGGCAGTTAACACTGCTGCATATTTGATCAACAGATGTCCATCAACAGGAATTGATCTAAAGACACCTATGGAGGTTTGGAGTGGCAAGCCGGCAGACTACTCTAACTTGAAAATCTTTGGAGCTTTAGCATTTGCACATGTCAAGCAAGATAAGCTTGATGCTAGAGCTGTGAAGTGTGTTTTCATTGGTTACCCTGAAGGTGTGAAAGGTTACAAGCTGTGGAAGATGGAGCCTGGAGGATCAAAGTTTATCATAAGCAGGGATGTCACTTTTGATGAGACCCGAATGGGGATGAAGTGCAAAGACCTTGAGAAAAGACCAGAAACGGGGGTGGAGAGAATTCAGTTTGAGGTGGAGCCTTCCACAGATGAGAGGGAAAAGGAGGATGAGACTCAAGTACCTGATGAAAGTGGAAGTGATGAAACAACTGTTCCTGACTATCAGCTAGCAAGAGATAGGGAGAGGAGAGTTATTCGTCCACCTAATAGACTCGGTTATGCTGACCTTATTTGTTATGCTTTGAATGCAGCTGAAGAAGTGCAAGACTCGGAACCAAAGAACTTCAGGGAAGCATCAGAAAGCATAGATAGTCAAGACTGGTTGAAGGCAATGAATGAGGAAATGCTTTCATTGGAGAAGAACCAGACTTGGAAGCTTGTGTCATTACCTAAAAATAAAAGGGTAGTTGGTAGCAAGTGGGTGTTCAAAAGAAAAGAAGGTATACCAGGGGTCGAAGCACCAAGGTATAAGGCAAGACTTGTAGCAAAGGGTTTTACTCAGGTTGAGGGGATTGATTACAACGAAATCTTCTCACCTGTGGTGAAACATTGTTCTATAAGGGTACTTATGGCGATTGTTAACATGTATGATCTTGAGTTAGAACAAATGGATGTGAAGACCGCATTCTTACATGGAGAGTTAGAAGAAACTATCTACATGCAACAACCTGAAGGTTTTGTGAAAGACAATTCAAAAGTGTGTTTGTTAAAGAAATCTTTGTATGGGTTGAAGCAGAGTCCAAGGCAGTGGTATCGTCGGTTTGATGATTTCTTATTGAAGACTGGATTTGTGAGAAGCAACTATGATAGTTGTGTGTACATGATGAAGAGGAATGAGAAAGTCATTCTCTACCTTCTTCTTTATGTAGATGATATTCTTATGGCAAGTTCTGACAAGCAAGAGATTCAACAGCTCAAGGAGAAACTAAATGGTGAATTTGAGATGAAGGATCTTGGCAATGCGAAGAGGATACTTGGTATGGATATCTTGAGAGACCGGAGTAAAGGTGAGTTGTTCTTATCTCAGCATGATTATTTGAAGAAAGTGGTGGAGCGGTTTAGAATGACAGATTCTAAGGTAGTGAACACGCCACTTGGTCACCATTCAAAGTTGTCGATAAAACAGTGTCCTCAATCCGAGGATAAGAGAAAGAAGATGGAGAGTACTCCCTATGCAAGTGGGGTTGGAAGCATCATGTATGGCATGGTTTGTAGTAGGCCTGATTTATCATATGCAATTAGCGTGGTAAGTCGGTTTATGGCAAATCCGGGCCAAGTTCATTGGCAAGCTTTGAAGTGGGTTTTGAGGTATTTGAATGGTTCTTCGAAGGGTGGTCTGAAGTACACAAGAACTGATCCAGGAAGAGATGCTTTGGAGGGATATGTGGATGCGGACTATGCAGGTAACATAGACACTCGAAAATCCTTATCGGGTTTTGTGTTTACATTGTTCGGTACAGCGGTAACGTGGAAGGCCAATCAACAATCTGTTGTAGCCTTGTCAACAACTCAAGCAGAATACATAGCCCTTGTTGAAGGGGTCAAGGAAGCCATATGGTTGAAGGGTATGATTGGAGAAATGGGGATTAGTCAAGGATGTGTGAAGATACATTGTGACAGTCAGAGTGCCATTCATTTGGCAAATCACCAGGTGTATCATGAAAGGACAAAGCACATTGACATTCGGTTGCATTTTGTAAGAGACATGATTGAGACAAAAGAGATCATGGTGGAGAAAATTGCATCGGAGGAGAATCCAGCTGACATGTTCACCAAATCGTTACCTAGAGCTAAGTTCAAGCATTGCTTGGACTTGATTAACTTCGTTGAAGAGTAGACGGAGGTTGGAGAGAGCAGCACGATGGTTGATGAGAAGTCGGCATCACCATTGATTTAAAGGCAAGGTGGAGAATTGTTGAATATTGCCTTGAAATAATGTAAAAATCAGAAAATCATGTTTTGGTAGTCTCTGCCTGCTCACGCCCAGGCGTGGGAGTTGGCGCCCAGGCGTGAAAAAACTGGGCTGAACTCAGGTTGCTCACGCCCAGGCGTGGGAGGCTGCGCCCAGGCGTAGTGTCTGCGGGCCTATATATATGTTATGCGTTTTCTGACTTTTTCAAGGGGATTTTAGGGTTTCAAAGGCTAACAAAAAGGCTAGGGTTGAGAGATTTCATCTTGAGAAGACTCTAGGGTTAGGGAAACATTCTATCACCTTGGGAAACACTTTCATATTGAATTTCTTGGTCACGGGAAGAAATTCGGGCTTAGGGTAGATTTAGGAAAAACTCTAAATCTTGTAACTCTTGTGGTGAATTTCATTGTAATCAAGGAACAAGTTTGATAGTGGATCGGAGAGCTGCTCTCTCCCCCAGAGTAGGTCACATTGACTGAACTGGGTAAACAATTCTCTTGTGTTCTTTTTCTTTTATCGCTTTATCTTTTGATTTGTGATTTTTATTGCCGATCTCATTATTTGATTGCTTAATCGTTATTTGCTCCACACATCAATTATTTTATTGGTGTGATTCAATCCGAATTCACAACAGTCTCAATTTATACTATAAATACTAATTTGATGAAAAAGTACTTGAAATATACGGTTAAAGATTTTGAAATATAAGATTTTCCATAGTATACAAACTCAAGAGAGGTATCAAGTATAATTTAGCTTTTTCAAAACAAGGTAAACAAATTAGAAGGTAAAACAACTACAACTCCAAGCCACACAGCCCCTCCAGGAGCAAATTGAAATTTGAGATTCATAAATTTTAATTTTTAGTGAGAAAATTTCAACAAACATAGCAAATTTAATATATTAGAATATTATTTTATGAATTGTAATATAAATTTCACATAAAATCAAGATAAAAAAAATAACTCCTTAACAAGTGTGCAAAAGAGAATTTTGACTTACAAAAAAAGCCGGAGGGAGTAGATCATTGAGAAGATGATAAGCTCCTTTTGATAGAATCAAAATAAGGAACAATATAAAGGTATCCATCGACTTTCTTGCAAACGATTAGCCACGCACAAGAGTGTTGCTGGCCTGGGATTTAAAACCTTTACATATATTAATTATGCGATGTTGGGTAAACATTCTTGAAAACTTATTACGAATCTAGGCAACTTGATCACTAGTATGCAAAGCTATATATTTTTGTAGAAGTTGTTTTCTTGAGTCAAGCATTGGTCACAGCCTAAATTACGTCTGGCAAAGATTTTAGAGACCAAAAATTCGTTGTACACGAGACGAGGTGCATTGGTTGTCATGGAACAATTATACCTAAACTAATTAGAAGTTGTTTTTTTTTCTAATATCTCTGTTTTGGATCTGATATTCATATATATATATATATATAAAAGAAAGTTGATTGTTTTGGAAAATCCAAAAATAACCTTACTTAAAAATAAAAATTTGTCATGTGTTCAAAGTAAGGGTAATTGATGTCCAAAAATTTGGTAACTGAATTGAAACTATACAATTAACCAAGCCATCTAAGCCATATTCCATATTGTGAGTGCAAATGTTACTTTATTGAAAGACATAGTTGCATTTTAATCAAGCCACTTAGTTACTTTTGAAAATAAATGCATGTGACAATGTCCTTTATTTTGCAAGTTGTCATGAGTTATCTTTTGGAGGCAAACTATTATATTCAACTTTCAAATTAAACATATTTATATATTACTCAATCTCTCACTCAACATCAGCACTTACTAATAGAAATTTCAAAAAAATTATTTTACACGGGGTAAATTCTAACTGATATATAAATTTTAACTATCATATACGGGATAAATTATTACTGATAAAAAATTCAAAATAATTACCATATGTGAGACAAGTTCTAACAATATAAATTTCAAAAATACTATTTTACACGGAGTAAATTCTAACTGATATATAAATTTTAACTATCATATACAGGATAAATTATCACCGATAAAACATTCAAAATAATTATCATATGTGAGACAAGTTCTAACTAAATTTTTTTTCAAAAAAACTATTTTACACGGGGTAAATTCTAATTTTGGACTAACCCTTGGTCTGATGACACTAATTTTGGAATGCAATGCAACATTTATACTTCTACGATAAATATAAAGAAAGGGGAATATGAAAAGCATATCGCTGATGGGTGGTACGATTTTAAGATTCGACACAGACCAGAGAACTCAATGTCCATATTGAACGTAAGGATTAATATCATCTAACATGTGCTATGTAATGTTCCTGCATCATTTTGCTATCGAAAACTAATCTAACTTTAACTTAGTTGTTTTGAATGCCTAATATTTGAAATCCCTTTTGAACTTAATCAACTGCTCAGTATGTATAATATTGTATCTTATTGTCAAATAAACTTCTTATTATGAATGTAATGTATTTTGTCGTCTCAACAACAAAAAACAATGTCGTTTTCGTGAAAGAATGTCTACTTAATGAAAAACCTCTACAATTTTTGAAATGTCTGTCTTAATGCAATCTTTTATTTTGTTCATTTTTTTTAATTTTAATTAACAAAGTATAACTTCAAAAATATCAGCGTAACATTACGACCAGTGCGATAGCACGGGTCTATTACTAGTATATATAGGTTTTATTAAATAGCAGATTCTGGTGTTAATGAACTGCAGCATAGAGCTACAGCTGCAGCTGGGTTGCATCTCAATAATCTGTGTCTGTATGACTTCGGATCAGTGGCGGATCGAGAAATTTTTTCTGGTGGGGGCTAGAAAGTTTAGTGTATATATTTTAACTAAAAAAAATTACGAACTTTGGGTATTTTTTTCTTTTGTTTTTCTTACCTGTTTGTTTCATTTTTTTTTACTAGTTTTTACAAGTTAAAGATGTAAAATAGATAGAAAAACAAAAAAGAGTTCAAAATCCAAGATAAGTAAGGAAAACAAAAAAGATTTTATTATTCTTCACGTCCAGGATTACGTCCTGGGTCGTTAGATAGGAATCCGAAGATAAAAAGAGAAACAAAGAATATCACTATAGCAAGAAAAAAAAACTCAAAAGATGTTAGGAGAAAATTTGTTTGATGCTTATATGAATTAAGAAAGAAAAAGAATAAAGTTAAGATAGAAAAAGATTTGGATCTTGTCGTGTTCTTTCTCTTATGCTTCCATTCAGCTTTAATCTCAACCATTCATTCATTTGTTTTCTCTCTTCTAAACTATTATCGTTTCATTCTCTATGAATCATCACTCTTAGATCTTAGATGAGGAAATCTATGAATCATCACTCTTAGATGAGAAAAATGAGAGAGGCTAGTATCAAAAGAGCATGAGAGGATCCAAACCCAATAGAAAGTGCGTGAAAATAAATAGTTAAAGTAGTAAAAAGTTGAAAAATATATAATACTTTTTTTTTACCAAGAAAATATATAATTCTAATATTAAAGAAAAATTAAATTTGTATCATTTTCCTGCATCCGCCCCCTGCTTCGGATAGAAGATTTGATTATTAAATTTGTATCATTTTCTTTGTTGTTCCGCAGCTTATTGGTGGCACGCCTGAAATCCCGAGTTGCTAGCTGTGAAACTCATAGTCACATAATTCATCCAACTCCCAGTGAACCGTGAATTGGTTCGCATGAACTGGTTCACAATTCTTTCACGAATTGGTTCACCATAATTTGCTCTAAAATTCATCAAAAATAGAGAACCCGGCGAATATGCAATTATATAAAATAACATGTACTAATCTATCAACAGTGGCTCAAATTTATAGTTTGAAAAATAGGATGGGCAGTAGCATGGGTAGGGAAATCAATGGGTAAATAAGAATTTGCCTATACTTATTGTTGTCATTTTTTTTCCATTAAAAACTGTAGGCAAGTCTTGTTCCCCAAAATTTCATCTCTATTACCATTCAGACAGATCCGTCTCAAATTCTCGTTCCCATATAATTTCGTCACAAAATTAGGTATTTCAATTGGAGGGAGGGGGTGTTATGATCTCCATCATTCTCATTCTCAAATCACCCTCAAGAGGGCATTCTTCCCCGTCTTAGTCCCACACAACTCCCAAGCATGACAATCTCCACATAAATTCCTATTTACAGATAAAATAGTTAAATTGTCTCTGATCTCTACCAAAATTTATTGTACACATATAATTGTTTTTTTTTTTTGGAATAACATAATTGATTTATTAATATTTTTGTACATTAATTAGGTTAAGAAGCATAATCAAAGCTCAAAATAACAAAAATTACTCGAGCTCAATGCTCCATCAAATATATTGCACAAAAGATCATAGCACTATTTTAGTGTTCAACAATTGGAGGAACATTCCAAACACCCTTTTTCAAAAAGTTCTTGTTGTCCCAACTATGATACAATCCATCTTGCTTTACCACCCAATAGACAAAAGGGTGACCTTGATCATATTGTGGATCATATGCAGTGAACAAGGCACTTGAATTATTCAACCATGCATGACAAATTTCACGTTGGCCAATAGGAACACTCAAATGCACATAACCAAAGCCAAACCCTTGATTAGTGAGACCATTGTTCTTACTATTGCATCTAACAGAAGCCCCATCTGAAAAATTAACATGTATGTTAACCAAATCAAAAGCATTGCATAAGCCAGATGTAAAGGCAATAGCAAAAAACAAGGCAACATAGGTTATTGATGGCATTTTGAAGTATGACTCCATATTCATACACATAGACTAGATCTATATGGTGTTGCATATATTTATGAGTTTTGAGTTTTTTTTTTTTTTTTGGTACACATTTTTAGTGTGTTTTTATTAAATTAAATGTAGTATATTTCATAAAAATAAATAAAAAAGGTAGTATTCAATATTATTGGCAAGGCATATTATTAAATATTGACAAAATATACCATATGTGTATTAATATTTTTTTGACTAAATATATTATTATATTCATTAATATATATATTCTTGCAAAAATAAAATAAAGCAAAAAATATTGAGAAAGTCAAATGTATCTTATCAGAATTTTGACTAAATACATACGACTTACTACATTTTAGAGTTAAATATGTTTTTTGTCTTTGTATGTATCTTAAATTTTGTTTTTAGTTTTTATAGAAAAATTCAGTAAGTTTTGGTCGCTCAAATATTTTCTGTCATGATTTGTAGTCTATATTTTTCAGTCAAAGATATAATTTTTTATTGTTTAAAAGAGAAAATTAGTTTGACCAAAACAATAGAGCATTAATTGTATAATACCATCTTTTGCATCTATATAACACTCGAGCCTAAGGAGAGACTATGTACAAAAACTCAAGAGTAAAATACCAACGAAAGTGCTAATGGCTAAATTTGTTTGTGCGTTTCTTTTCATGCTTGTCACAACTTGTGTGATCCAAAATGTCTATGTAAGTGCTTCACATTCTCTGTATTTTTCATTCTTAATATTTTTCAGCATCCTCTTAATTACATGATAGATGTATAATTTGAAAATTCTTACTAACGGTGATCATTAAATTTGTTAAAATAAAAGGCAATGTGTTCAAATAAACCCAAAATTAGTTGCATATATACTAACATCTTTTTTAAATTTTTTTCTATTTTTAATAAAACTCTACAGGCCGGCGGGGAAGGATCACTTCGTCCAGAACGTAAGAATTCTATCTTTTTTTTAAAATTAAGGAAAACAATATTATTTTAATAACATTGTCTAATATTAACCTCTTAAATTTTATTTTTCTTTCTTCAGAATGCGCGGGTGCATGCGATGTTCGTTGTTCGGCAACACAGTACCACAAGGCATGTGAAACCTATTGTAATTACTGTTGTGCAAAATGTTTGTGTGTTCCATCAGGAACATATGGTCACAAGGAAGAATGTCCATGCTATGCTAACATGAAAACTAAGAGAGGAGGACCTAAATGTCCCTAATTTATCTTTTGTTGTTCTTACCATATTGTTCATGCATAGATCTTCGTCGATGCATTTCTCAGCTACTTATTAATAAATAAATTTTTTTTTAATTTATATTTCAAGTTAATTCTATTTCCTTAAATTTCATATGATCAAGATGAGAGAGTGGCATTCTAATCAGTTTGATTTAGATTGTTTGTCAAATATTCTAGCATGACTGTGACTAATAATCATAAAGTATTCTTGTCAATAAAAAAAATAAAAAAAATGATTTTGTAGAATATTTTAAAAATTTATTAAAATAATAGAAAACCAACATCATTTAATTTTGAAACTCATGAATTAAAACCAAATTAAGGAATAACCAAGCATCATACTTAGATGTTTACACAAAAATTTTACACGTATATTATGTAAGAAATATTGTTGAAATTTGTTTTTATTCACACAAATAAAATAAAAACATAATAAAATAATTCATACATGACTTAATAATAAATTTTTAAATTTATTATTAAATATGTTATTTTGAATTTTATATTCTAAAATCATAATATAATAATAAATTTTTAAAGAAAGAAAATTTAATTACTTAAATGGTGACTTCAAAGTTTTTGAAATGAAATAGTGGCTTAAAGTTAATTGTTATCACATAAGTATATTTTAACATAAGAGAGAATGAGAGTGTAAAAATTCAATCACCTAATTTCAAAGGAGGTGAATGTAATTTACTAAAAAAATATAATAATTTAGATTTAAAATTATGATAAAAAATATGCATTGTGGATAAATATATACATGATAAAATAAGGTAAAAAAAATGTTTATAGCGTTGAATAAAAATTACAACAACTTTGAAACAAAAATATAATAAAATATTGATAATACAGATAAAAAAGTATTTACCAAAAAAAATTGTTAAGAGTGATAAAAAAATTAAATAAAATATACAAGAATTTAATTTATATAAATAACGGTGTAAACAAATTTATACATACATCCAATAAAAACAAGTCATGTAGATGTTTATGAAGATATTTAGAAACTAACCTATAAAAGTGGCACTATGATGTGATTTAATTATATGCATGTGTAAAAAAATTACACTCTTTTGATGCCTACTTTAGGTTATGTAACAAAATGTATGTTTGAAATTTGAACTTGATATGTATCCATACATTAACTTATTTGTATTAAAATCTTTGTATTAACCATGATTTGTGCCTATGTTTAAATTGGTGTTCACTGTTAAATTACTATTAATGTTAATTATTTTTGAAATAATCATACTACTTAATATATTAATGAATATAGAATTTGATTACTTTTGGAATGTGGACTTAGCAAAGTGTAACTTAAAAATGTGGACTTAGCAAAGTGTAACTTAAAAAAAAAATATGTGTAACGTTACGACCCGTGCGATAGCACGGGTCTATTACTAGTTTATATAAATAACGGTGTAAACAAATTTATACATACATCCAATAAAAACAAGTCATGTAGATGTTTATGAAGATATTTAGAAACTAACCTATAAAAGTGGCACTATGATGTGATTTAATTATATGCATGTGTAAAAAAATTACACTGTTAGTGATAGCAATTGATATCAATAAAAAAATAATTTAAGAGATTTATTTGAGTAGAAATACAATGACAGTGTTAACTACTTTTACACAATCATTCAATACAAATCTATCAATTTTTCATCACAAATATGCATTATGCATATTGTCATGACTCTCATGAGTTCTACCCGATGGATCCTTCACTAAATTACAACTAGCAATTTTTTAATTCTTTTATCATAAGCTAAAAATTATTTAAGGAAAAACAACAAATCCACGAGACAAAAAGGCCTAGTTACTATTATAAGCAGCAAAAAAAAAAAAAAAAAAAAAAACGGTTTTTTATATTCGTTGGAAAACAGATGTATCTAAGTCAGATACCTCAGTTTTTCAATGAATCTAAAAAGTTATGTTTTGCTTATGATAGTTTTTTTTAAGAAGTTTTGTTTATAATAGTGATGGTGAAAGTAAGTTTTTATTCTCAATTAATAAGAAAAAGAATAAAAAAATCACAAACCCCATATCCTTGTCATCACCATCGGAGATATTCTTCCTTAGTCACTTGATCAAAAAATTTACATTTGATCACTCACAAAAAAAAAAAAAAAAATTGAAAAAAGAATTGTCTAATATGTACAATTTTGTACATGTCAAAGTAATTAAAAGTGGTAATTTACATATGCATGATCCAAAGGATGGCCATATGAATGCTCTCAAACGCATTTTACAGTACATTATTCAAGGTACTCTTGATTCACTACGTCAAGTTTGTTTACATATACATGACCCAAAAAATGACCATATGAATGCTCTCAAACGCATTTTATGATACAGGCACTCTTGATTAGCCCTAATTATAATTGCCAACGGTACTATAGCAAATAAATGCCAATGGATCATTTGACGAGCAACTTATGATTCGTGTATTTATATTTTTCAAATTTTCAATCATTTAGTTATATGTTACTAGAAACGTGCATTTATGTCTTTAAGAAACATGCATTTCGCTTGTCAAAAAAAAAAACAGAAACGTGCATTTATGTTACTAAATCTTATATTTCTTTTTTGCTGTGAATTATAAATAGAAAATCAGAAACTCGACATTTGAAAAATCATTTGAAATTGTGTCCGTATAAAAGCAAACTATATGGAATTAACCTTGATGGTAGTTTTTTGTGTGCTTCTTCATTCTTTTTGGATTGTGGAGTGGAATCTATACTTTTCGCTTTCTTGGGATACCAGTTGGTGCTAATCCGAGAAGAAAGGCCACTTGGACTCCTATTTTAGATTCCATGAAAAATAGACTCAATGCTTGGATTGGCCGACACCTATCCATAGAAGGTAGAGTCACTCTCATTAACTCCGTACTATCTAGTTTACCGCTTTATTTTTTCTCTTTTTACAAGGCTCCAGAGTGTGTGTTAAAGGAATTGGTGACTCTCCAAAGAAAGTTCTTGTGGGGAGGCGGAGTGGATAGTAACAAAATGTGTTGGGTGAGTTGGGAACATATTTGCCAACCAAAGGATAAAGGAGGTTTGAGTATAAAAAATTTGGAGCTATTTAATTCATCACTTTTATGCAAATGGAAGTGGAGATGTTTGAATGATATATAGTACGGCTCCATGGTACGAATTATTGAGCTTTAGATATGGATATCTTGTTGATAATTTTTTGTATGGTGGCGGGAGGGAAGACCTTAAACATGCCTCAATTTGGTGGCGGGATATTTGGAAGCTAGGAAGTGCGGAGGAAGGTAACTGCAAAAATATCAGTAGTAATTTCGGCGACGGCAATGATATAAGTTTTTGGAAAGAAAAATGGTTAGGCACAGCACTTTTACGTGACTTGTTTCCATCATTATATAACAAAACTATGCGACAAGACAGTGTGATCTCCTCCATGGGAGTTTGGGCTAGCAACAGTTGGGTGTGGAATGTTGATTGGACAGATGAGCTAACAGATATAGAAGCAAAAACATCTCTTGATTTACAATTAATTTTGCAGGAAGTGCAGCCAAGAAGGGGTGTAATGGACAGAAGACGATGGATTTTAAATGTTGTTGGTTCTTTTTCTGTCAAATCAGCATACAAGGATTTGCATAACAGGTCTGGTGCGTCGGATCTAGAACCGTACACGGCGAAAGCTTTGCAGTCTCTTTGGTTGAATCATGTTCCATCGAAAGTTAGTATTTTCGGTTGGAGATTGTTGCTTGAAAAATTACCAACTAGGGAGGCATTATACAACAAAGGAGTCATCATAAACACACATGATAGATGTTGTGTATTTTGTTTCAAGGAAGTGGAAGAAACTCGACATATATTTTTCAACTGTAGCGTGATTATTCAAGGGTGGAATAAGATATTCAAATGGATGGGGATTCAATCTTTGTCTTGTAATAATATCCCAGGTCACTTTAATATGTTTGGAGACTCATTACACGGAAATACTAGCAAAAAGTTTCGGCACATTATTTGGTTGGCAACAACATGGAGCATTTGACGTATACGTAATAATATTTTATTTAGAGGTGATTTTTTTTAATGTTTCCTCTCTAGTAAACCAAATTATGTATATCGCTTGGCTTTGGTTCATAGGTCGTTTAGGGAGCAATGTTAATTTGACTTTTCCTGACTGATGTAACAATCCCTTAGGTTGTTTTCTTTGTAGCTAAGGAGGTTGTTCATGAATTGTAAGGGTTTAGTACTCACTGTACTCCTTATAATTCAAATCTTGCTATAAAAAAAAAAAAAAAAAAAACATTTGAAAAATCATATATAAACATGGCATTTATGTTACTAAATCAATTATTTCTTTTTTCACTTTGAATTATAAAAGGAAACTCATAAATTTGACGTTTGAAAAATCATTACGGTTTGCTTTTAATTTTATAGGTTTCATAAATTGCATCTATATAACACTCAAGTCTTAGGAGAGACTATATATACAAAAAAAAAAAGAGAGAATAAAATACCAACAAAAGTTCTAATGGCTAAATTTGCTTGCGCATTTCTTTTCATGCTTTTAGCAGCTTGTGTGATCCAAGATGTCTACGTAAGTGATTCCTACATGCCCCTACATCATAGATCTATAATTGAAAATTTAAATTTTACTTATGATGGTCATTAAGTTTGTTAAAATGAAAGACAATGCTTTCAAATAATCCCAAGAATTAGTTCATTTAGTTGCATATGTATAACAATATATTGACGTTTTTTTTACAGGCCGGCGGAGAAGGATCTCTTAAACCCGAAGGTATTGATTTCATCTTCTTCTTCGTTTTTTTTTAGGACAAAAAAAATATATTCTTTTAATAATAAGGTGTTTCTAATATGAATCTCATAAAAAAAATTATTTTTTCAGAATGCGCGGCTGCATGTGATGTTCGATGTTCAGCAACACAGTACCACAAGGCATGTATAACCTATTGTAACTACTGTTGTACAAGATGTTTGTGTGTTCCATCAGGAACATATGGTCACAAGGAAGAATGTCCTTGCTATAATAACATGAAAACTAAAGAAGGAGGACCCAAATGTCCCTAATTTATCTTTTGTATTTGATTTATACTTTATTGAATATTAATCATGCAGTAATGATCTTTTGTGTCAGCTATATTTGATTATTAATAAAATTTCAAATGTCACGCTCAATTTAATTCTATATATACTCGAATTTCATATCAAGATGCGAGAGTACTCTTGTCATTTTAATTTAATGAAGTCTATGGTTCTATTTAATAAATTGTTTATCAAATATCCTAGCCCTAATAGTGATGACCATGACTAATTTATAATAATCATAATGTCTTGTAAAAAAAATTGGTTCTTAATAAAATAAAATCTTAAATAAATAATAAATTGGTTCTATCAATTTGTCATCACAAATATGCATTATGCATATTGTCATGACTCTCATGAGTTCTACCCGATGGATCCTTCACTAAATTACAACTAGCAATTTTTAAATTTTTTATCATAAGCTAAAATTTATTTAAGGAAAAACAACAAATCCACGAGACATAAAGGGCCTAGTTACTATTATAAGCAACAAAAAAAAATAGTTTTTTATATTCGTTGGAAAACAGATGTATCTAAATCAGATACCTCAGTTTTTCAATGAATCTAAAAAGTTATATTTTGATTATAATAGTTTTTTTTTAAGAAGTTTTGCTTATAATAGTAACTGGTGAAAGTAAGTTTTTATTCTCAATTAATAAGAAAAAAATGAAAAAATTCACAAACCCCATATCCTCGTCATCACCAACGAAGATATTCTTACTTGGTCACTTGATCAAAAAATTTATATTTGATCCAGGGACGGATCCAGAAACTTATTGCACGGGGGGCCGAAAATAAGAACAATTATTTTGAGCCTTAAACATATTTTTTGTTAGTCATTTTCATTTTCAAATTTATCTTTCATTTGTTAGTTTGGTCCTCGAATATGTTTTATGTTAGTCAGTTTGTCCAAAAATTACTAATAAATAGACATATTTGAGAATATTTTGTAATTTCAATACACTTTATTTGACAATTAATATTTCATATATTTAAGAACCGATATATTTTATGTTAGTCATTTATTTTTACCATAGTATAATTCATAATATCAAACTAAAGTGTTATAGATAGATAATTGAGACATAATAATATATATATTATATACATATATGTGGGGGAGGGGGGCCTTGGCCACTGCCTGCCCCCCTTGAATCCGTCCCTGATTTGATCACTCTCACAAAAAAATAATTGAGGACTTTGGAAGCGACATCTACTAAGACTTTGGAAGCGAATTTTAATAGCGTTTTATTTTAAGAGCGATATTATATGTCACTTATTTAATAGCTCCCGTGTGTAGAGCGATATTATAGTCCTTCCAGCAAACAACCTTTAATAGCGCCCGTGCCCAGAAGCGCTATTATAAGTCCTTTTTCAAATAAAAATAATAATCCTTTTTGTCTAAATTTTGTAATACTATACTTTGATAACAAAAAAAAAAAAACTAAACAAATTTTATTAATCAACAACACATAAGAAATAAGTGACGTGCACTACAACATAACCAAGTATGGGAGATAAAATAATCCAACAACAAAATACAACTCAAAATTTCAAACTTAATCCTTTGCTTATAGCATGTATGAAGTACACACACATTTCTAAATCGTTGATCTTTAGTACAAGAGAAAAGCCTTGGTTTAGCTCTTGTGGTGCCTGAGTACTAATGCTTAGAGGCATAAGCAATTACACATGATCAACAGAGTCACCTAAAATGTCTACAGATGAGTGCAACGTGGATCATTTCTTCCCATTTAACTAAGTCACTCTGTCATTAGATCTTTTTCGAATATTTGATTTAATCTTTCCTCTGGATGTAGAGCTTCTTAACCTGAAAGTTATTCATAGTATACAAGAAGATACAAGAAAGAATTTAAATTCAATGACTCCCTATGGGTTACAATTGAAGAAAAATCATTGGCTCATAATCTGCTAAAGCACGAAATGTAAACAAATTTGACATACCTCTAGAAAATTGTCATTGAACTACCCATACAAAATTACATCAAATGTCATTTGACCTTCACCACATCAAGCTAATTCTTTGAAAGCTATAAGACAAGCTTGTAACTCTTTAAAAAATTTACTGCCAAAGAACTAGAAAATCCAACACTTAGTGTTCAAACTTGAATGAAACATAACAAATAGCACTAACAAGAAAATAAGCTACTCACAAGTCATGTCTTTGGGTGTAATATTGAGAAGTTTCACAATTAAAAAGAAGCATGATAAACTTTAAGTTCTCAATGACCTTGCCAAGTGAATGCTCTAATAGACTGACAAGAAAATCAAGAAGCCAGCTCAAAACCAGAAATATAGGAGAAATTGTCAAACTAGATAAACTACAAGTTTTATTATGATATCATGGCAATGACTTATTGGTTCAAATGAAGCACCTTCGACGTGGCTTGACATATCAAAACTGTTGCTGAGTAGATATTGGTGTCATTTTGAATCCACAACCCTCAAATGCAGGGCTTAATCATGACAAGACTTTCAAATGTCCGTAACAAGCACCGGTCGTGCCAGGGTTCATCAATTTGTCATCACAAATATGCATTATGCATATTGTCATGAGTCATGACTCTCATGAGTTCTACCCGATGGATCCTTCACTAAATTACAACTAGCAATTTATTAATTCTTTTATCATAAGCTAAAATTTATTTAAGGAAAAACAACAAATCCACGAGACATAAAGGGCCTGGTTATTATTATAAGCAACAAAAAAAAAACAGTTTTTCATATTCGTTGAAAAATAGATGTATCTAAGTCATACCTCAGTTTTTCAATGAATCTAAAAAGTTATGTTTTGCTTATAATAATTTTTTTTTAAGAAGTTTTGCTTATAACAGTGACCGGTAAAAATAAGTTTTTATTCTCAATTAATAAGAAAAAAAATGAAAAAAATTCACAAACCCCATATCCTCGTCGTCACCAACGGTCATCACCAACGGAGATATTCTTACTTGGCACTTGATCAAAAAATTTACATTTGAACACTCTCAAAAAAAAAATTGAAAAAAAAATTGTCTAATATGTACAATTTTGTACATGTTAAAATAATTAAAAGTAGTAATTTACATATGCATGACCCAAAGGATGGCCATATCAATGTTGTCAAACGCATTTTACGGTACATTATTCAAGGTACTCTTGATTCACTACGCCAAGTTTGTTTACATATACATGACCCAAAGAATGGCCATATGAATTCTCTCAAACGCATTTTACGATACAGGCACTCTTGATCAGGGGCGGCCCAGGCCCATGTGCGACATGGGCCGTGGCACAAGGTCTCTTAAAAATTAGAGCCACAAAAAAATTATATGGTAGCAGTATTAGTAAGTTAGGGGGTGTAAAAATTAATTATTTATGTTAGAACATGTTGTAAGGCCCAACCCGTTTTTCTAAGGAAAAAAAAAATAACAGTGAAGAGAAACGTGTAATGTACAATCAAAATCAAAACAAGAAACTAACTCCTCTTTCTATTCTCAAAAACTCCATTAATTCACCTCCACCACCAGCATCCACCTGCCACCATCACCGGCGGCGTTAACCTACTCCTCCTTGACTCATTCTATTCTAAAAAACTCCATTAAAGTTAAAACAAAGGTAAAAACTAAATTTTATAAGTTAGAGTTTCTAAAATTTGAAATTAAAAATCACAATTTTACTATTTTAATCGTGTTTCCCAATTCAATTCACATAGTTTCCCAACTCCCATCATTCTTTTTCTCCCAAAGTCAATTACGTTTTTTTTTTTTTTTATTAAAATGTTACTTTCATATTTCGCACAGAGCCTCCAAAAACTCGGAGACGTCACTGCTCTTGATTAGCCGTAATTATAATTGCCAACGGTACTATAGCAAATAAATGCCAATGGATCATTTGACGAGCAACTTATGATTCGTGTATTTATATTTTTCAATTTTTCAATCATTTAGTTATATGTTACTAGAAACGTGCATTTATGTCTTTAAGAAACATGCATTTCGCTTGTCACAAAAAAAAAACAGAAACATGCATTTATGTTACTAAATCATTTATTTCTTTTTTGCTGTCAATTATAAAAAGAAAATCAGAAACTCATCATTTGAAAAATCATATATAAACATGGCATTTATGTTACTAAATCAATTATTTCTTTTTTCACTTTGAATTATAAAAGGAAAATCATAAATTTGACGTTTGCAAAATCATTACGGTTTGTTTTTAATTTTATAGGTTTCATAAATTGCATCTATATAACACTCAAGTCTTAGGAGAGACTATATATACAAAAAAAAAAGAGAGAATAAAATACCAACAAAAGTTCTAATGGCTAAATTTGCTTGCGTATTTCTTTTCATGCTTTTAGCAGCTTGTGTGATCCAAGATGTCTACGTAAGTGATTCCTACATCCCTACATCATAGATCTATAATTGAAAATTTAAATTTTACTTATGATGGTCATTAAGTTTGTTAAAATGAAAGACAATGCTTTAAAATAATCCCAAGAATTAGTTGCATGTGTATAACAATATATTGACTTTTTTTTTAACATTTTTCCCTATTCTAAATATAAAAAAATCTACAGGCTGGCGGAGAAGGATCTCTTAAACCCGAAGGTATTGATTTCATCTTCTTCTTTTTTTTTAGGACAAAAAAAATATTCTTTTAATAATAAGGCGTTTCTAATATGAATCTCTTAGAAAAAAATAAATTTTTTTTTCAGAATGCGCGGCTGCATGTGATGTTCGATGTTCAGCAACACAGTACCACAAGGCATGTATAACTTATTGTAACTACTGTTGTACAAGATGTTTGTGTGTTCCATCAGGAACATATGGTCACAAGGAAGAATGTCCTTGCTATAATAACATGAAAACTAAAGAAGGAGGACCCAAATGTCCCTAATTTATCTTTTGTATTTGATTTATACATTTTTGAATATTGATCATGCAGTAATGATCTTTTGTGTCAGCTATATTTGATTATTAATAAAATTTCAAATGTCACGCTCAAATTAATTCTATATATACTCGAATATATCAAGATGTGAGAGTACTCTTGTCATTTTAATTTAATCAAGTCTATGGTTCTATTTAATAAATTGGTTATCAAATATCCTAGCCCTAATAGTGATGACCATGGCTAATTTATAATAATCATAATGTCTTGTATAAAAAATTGGTTCTTAATAAAATAAAATCTTAAATAAATAATAATTCTAAAAATCGGGTGTTAAAATCTTAAGGTGTGTTTGATCCTTAAAATAATAAGGACCGCACAGAACAAGATAATACATGACAAACATGTACCGAAAAGATATAGGACGACAATTATTTTTGTATTCGAATATAAAATAGGTATTTTTGTATTTTTTTATAGCTGTATTGTGGACAAAAAGTTGTCCCGTGGTTTAGTGAGGACAAAAAATTTGGCCCTAATTGTTTTTGTCCTGTCTCTTGCTACCTAATTTATCCAGTCTCATAACCAATTTCAAATCAAACAGACTACAACAAAAGTTGTCATGTCCAGTCTCCTGTTTTTTGGCAAATCAAACGCACCCTAAATAATAATTCTAAAAGTCCCGGTGTTACATGTGCTCTCTCTGTAACTTTGTTTTCCTCTCCAATTTTTGTGAATATTTTCTAATCCTAATTCAGAATTATACTAACCGTACCAACAAAATCGGAAGCTTAGGGGGGTGTATTGGATTGAGATTTCAACTCATTTCAAAAGACTATTTTGACAAAAAAAATCTTGAGGATTTTAAAAGACTTTGTGAGATTGTATTGATTTTGTGAGACTTTTTTGAAAGACTTTTACAATCAAGATTCTTAACACAAGAATTTGTGAGATTTTATAACACATACTTTTGAGATTTCAAGGTACTATATAGACTTTTAAGATTTTAATGACTCAATAAATTCGATACAAATTTCTTCTAAATAATGAATCAATCAATAATTAATAATCAATGAAAATGAATTATTCCTTAAAAAACTCAATGAATCAAACAAAACAAAAAAGGAAAAAAAAAACTATGAATCATAAAAAAAAAAAAGCAACGATGATGAAATTCCAAAAAGAAGATTGTATCGAATTATCAGAAATTGCAATATACCAGAATCAACGAATCAATATACAATGAAAAAAAAATAACGAAGACTTTTCTTTTTTATGAGAAATTTGTATCAAATTATCTTAAGAATCGTTTATTCTTTTGGTTGCAAAAAGTTGCAAATTATGTTACATAAATTTTTCACGGTCATTAGTCATAGATTGAAATGAACCATATAGTTTGGTTGTCTATTCTTGCGTATGGATGTATACGATGAACAATTTTAAACTGGGATGATATATAATAGTCATTCAACAAGACGATTGAAAAGTATAGGAGGTTGTAAAAGAAAGAAGGTGAACTCCAATTTTGCCGGCAGAAAAAAGTCTATGGAAGAAAAGAAAAGTCTCGAGTGTTTGAGTGGGATTGTTGGATGACAAAAGTATTTATATTCTCAACAAAAAAGTCTCTCAAAATCCATTTCACACAAAAATCTATCAAAATCGGTAGACTTTTGAATACCTAGAGACATTTTAAAAGTCATAAGAAATCTCAATTGAATACCCACTGATTTCGTTGCCCTGAAAAAAAATCTTAATTGTCTTAATTGAATACCACAAGATTTGTTTATATTTTATAAAAGTCTTGATTGAATACCATAAGATTCTTTTTCCACAAAAATATCTTTTAAAATTCTTTGAAATCTTAATCCAATACACCCTCCTTAATTCGAAAGACGATAGTAGGCTCGAGTATTTTTATAGGGAATGATTAACTTTCTTTTTCTAAAAATAAGGGAAATCCTTATGGGATTTGTTTCCAAAATTAAAATATATCCTTTTAAAATATATTTCTAGAATATACCGTAAAAAATATATATATATTTCTAGAATATATCTTCATCAATTCCAAAAAAAATACAATTGTAAAATATATTTCTAAAATATATTTCTAAGATATATCCTATTTAATTCCTAAAATATATTTCTAAAACGTATCCTAATTAATTCCTAAGATCAATTTTTTTTTATCTTTTATTTTTCGTAAATTCCTAAGATATCTCCTAATTGATTCCTAAATTCATAAGATATCTCCTAATTGATTCTCTTTTATTTTTCGTACTAATTTTCTTAAGACAGAATTTCTCAACCAAAAAAAAGAATTTCATCTACACCCCTACTTTACTAATGCTCACGCACCCCACTTTATTTTCCTACTAGCCCAACATAATTATTACTACACTATACCCCTCTTCTGCCATGTTTATTATTTACACCCGCTTATCCCAATATCTTCTAATTTCTATTTTTCTTCACAAAATTCTATTTAAAATTCACTAAATTCTTTATAAACTTATTTTATGCGCTCTGTCTCTTTATATTTTTTAAATCTCTATATCCTTCTTATTTTCCTAATTTAATTATTAAATTAAAATAATTATATCATATAGTTTCCCTCACTAATTCAATACCTTCATCCCACTAATTACTACAATTATCATATAAACACATAAAAACTAACTAAATAATAATTAAATAACTGTTTAACACACAAAGACAACAGAGTTTACTGTGCAGCCCCCAATAAACGGTTGGTTGAAATGTAAGGTTGGGTTTCATGGTGAAGCGGGATTGACGAGTGGAGGGTGGTGTGGTGTATTTGTGACTGTGTAGGTAGATTTGTGTCTGCAAGTACGATGTGGAGGAAGGAAAATGGCTCAATTTTGGAAGGTGTGATCGAGGCTTTAATCTTATTGGAAGCCATGCAAGAAGCTATCACCAAAAATTTGAAGCTAAGTTATATTTTTTTTTTTGTTTTTCACCACCAGATCCACTAGACCGCCTCCGGTCGCAGTTGCAGGAGATCGAACCGTAGTTCTTCCTACTAAGTTCAGTGTCAATCACCACTACATCAACTAACGATTTGTTGAGGCAAATTATATTTGAGAGTGACTCTGTAATTGAATTAAGAATATGATTTATTTATATTATTAGAATTTTGGAGGCCTATACTCAACCACAAAAGCTAGCTTGAGGGTTGAGGTTTGCACTACACTTATAAAGATTATCTTTGTCATATCTCTAGCCAATGTGAGACTTCTAACACACCCCCTCACTTCTAACAATTATTAAAAATTATTTCTGATTATTTATTAATATTAATATTTTTCTGAATTATGTCTGACCGGAGGAACATCAAACTAGATAGTGAGGTTAACGACTTTCACACCCACTCTAGCTAGACTATCAGCGCAACTATTACCTTCCCTAAATGCATGCGAGACAATAGCAGCTTTGATGACCAAGTTGCTTTGAGGGTTCCATTCCACCCTCTATCACAAAGCTTCTGTAAATCAATCCATATGCAAGGTTAAGTTCAAAAAAGAAGCAAGCTAACACCAAATATTAAAAGCAAATCTACATTCAAAAAATAAATGAAAAGAAGATTCTTCACAAGATAAGCAAAGAGAACAAATTGATGGGAGGCTACAACTACGAAGCTTGAGGTTATGATCTGTTACAATTTTATTGTGCATTAGTGTCAAAGCTAGAAGAGATTTAGAGGGCGGAATATCAATGCACCAAATGGTTTTGGCCCAATCAAGAATAGGGTAATGACGTCTCTTAAACTCATAAGCAGTTTTTAATGAAAGCTCTCCATCAGCAGAAGATTTCCACACTAATTTATCACTATAAGCTTTAGCAGGAACAGTGACTTGCTGCACAAGATTCCTCAGGTTCGGAAAAAGAACATCAAAATTACTAGGCGTCTACCAATGGTTGTCTACTATATAGTTACTAATCAATTGAGGAAAATCAACAACATCTTGAGATTAAAGGTCTAAGGCTTGGATCAATGGTTTGCCACACCACTCGTCAGTCCAAAACTAAATGTGGTAGCCATTACCAACTTTTCCAGCAAGAATTATCCTTAATCACAATAAATTCTTTACCAAATCCTTCAATTAGCTTATAAGGTTATATGCTATATCAGCCATCAACTATAACTTATAAGTTATTAGTTAACTTATTAGTCATTCGCTATTTTTACCAAACATGACCATCTTTTCTTAAAATATGGGCTTCCACCGACTCATCAAACCCATCGAATTGGGTCAATACAATCCTGCTAGGACTTATAATCAAATTATGGGAACTCATTAGTTCAATAGATGCGAGAATATTCTTATAATTTAAGTATCACATTGAATAATTTTATCTATTCAATGTGGAACTTCTATCATTGTATCACGTTTTTTAAGAGTCGACATCCACTACGATTTTCACTTAATACTAATCTGATGGTCACGGCGGCTTCACTTACCTAGTACTCATCCAGTATCAAGAATGTTTGATGTTTTCTAGTTTTACAAGTATATTTTTAAAGACTACATATCTATATATATGGTCTAAAGACATATTAAAGCATCAGTACAGTATTATCTATTAACATAGATTTATTTAAAGTTAAAGTTTAATTTTATATAAACTAATTAACCCAACCCAAAAGATGTCATCACAATAGTTTAACAAGTATATATATTGTTATACCATTTCTAAACATACTTTTCTAATAATTTCAAACAACTTAAAATCATATAATTGGTAAAATTATACATTTCCTTTATCTTTTCATCAATACAATATGCATTACCCTATCCAGATCAATTATCATTGTATTCTTTCAATGATTAAAACTATAATAAAGTATCTAGTTGCTGGCTATCATAAGCAAATGATTTTTAGTTTGCCTTCCTCATCACATACAGCTTTACAAATTATATAAAAAATTACATAAACTAATAAAAAAATTCCCCTAAAAAAGACCAACTATTTTAATACTTTTCAATCTGAATTTGATATTTAAAAGACTCTTTCATGTCAAAGATGACAACAAAAACCAAACTAATGATTATTATGTGGTTTCCATGTGAAATGTGGAATCATCAAAATAATTATCTGATTATAATATAACTTAATTAATATGTAAAATATACCAATAACTAATTATTGAGCAGCATGTTTTTTTTTGGCAGAATAAGGACAGAGCCAACACAGACCAAGGACCACCATTAGTGAACTCCTAAGTAATGCGCATATTTCAGTACATATTTTGTTTTCTAATAAAAAGTTTCAGATAATTCTAAATCCTGTTAATAATAGTAATATTCTTTTTCTTTTGAAAAAAATAGTAATATTCGTTTTGAAAAAATAGTAATATTCCTAACATCATTATCTAACCTAAAAATTATAGTGTAGCTTTTGTGAACATGACTTAGTTGTATGCATGCTGAATTCGAATTCAAGATTCTTCAATTCACTTGTTCATCTTAAAAAGCGAAATTATGTTCACTATATTATTTGCTCTCCGTGTTTTATTATGAATAGTGTGTGAATCCTCAAGATTGTATAGTTAGATGACTTTATTAGTCTCGGGGTTGTTGGGGACCTTCTTTAGTTCCTTTTAGCTTGGTTGTTTTTTCCCGTTGTTTTTTGATTAGTAGAGTATTATTTGTACTTATCCGACATATGTAGCCATGTAGGTTAAGTACCACTTATACTTTGTTTCAATCTTTCTATCTATATATACATATGTTTTGCTTGACTGTTCAAAAAATAAAAAAATAAAAAAAACATTTGACAAAAAAATTCATATACATTATTAATTTTTTTTTGGTAGAGCATTATTAAATTTAAAATGAAAAGAAGAAAGAAAACAAAGAGGACAACTCTTACATTGATTATTGTCGTAGTGAGAATTTTAAAATTAATTTAATCAAAATCCAACCAAAATGACTCGTTTTCTCTTAGAAAACACAGGACATGCTTTGTTTGCGAGTGGTTTTTGGAGAAAAAGTTAGAGAAGAACTTATTTTTCTTTTTTAAATTGAAAACACTTAAAAATATATATATTTTTTAAATAATCTAAGTCCAATCAAAATATTATGTGATCATTTATTATTTTTAAAAAAAATTATTTTAAAAAGTATTTTATAGTATTCTTTCTCGCCTCACTTCTCTTTTAAAAATAAACGCACAAACAAAGCCGCGAGTTAATTTTGTAAATTTTATTTTCTGTTTTTATTATTTGAAAACGATCTGTGATACCCATATGGTGTGTCCTGGATTATTGTAATGGAAACAATTTAGGGACTAGCTAGAGTCAACCCCACAAATAAAACTGGTTTAATATATATGATAACGATAGTGCTGAACAATGATTATGTACAATTATTGAAGTTTCATTTGTATACTTATTTTTGTGTTTGGATGTAAGCAATTATAAATTTGAAAGGAGTTAAAATTTTAGGCATTTTAAATGGGTTTGTTTTCTTGTTCGTCTTTATTTTTTTAACATTCTATCGTACTTGTTCCGTTTTTTATATTAATACATATTATATTTGTCATTGTTCAATGTCAAAAAAGTTTTCAAGAACTTAAGAGAAGGTTAACATCCGCACATGTTATGATTTTATCAGATCCTCATGAATCAATTGTGGTGTATTGTGATGTTTCGAGGTAGGTTTAAGAGGTGTACTTATGCAGAAAGGTCAAGTTGTTTCTTATGTTGACAATTAAAGATTTATGAAAGGAATTATCCGACACATGATTTGGAGTTTGCAGCTGTTTGTGCTTAAGATTTGGAGGCATTATCTTTTTGGCTCGAGATTTGAAGTTTTCAGTGATCACGAGAGTTTAAAGTATTTATTTGATAAAAGAGAGAATTGAATATGAGGCAGATAAGATAGATAGAATTTCTGAAAGATTATGACTTTGAGTTATTATCCGAGTAAAGCTAATGGTAGGGGCGTCCCTGAGGGGGTGCAGGGTGCCCTAGCGCGCCAGGCCTCCAATTTTAAGGGCCCAAAAAAATATTATTATATGGTAGTAGGTCTCTTAAAAAAAATGATTCAAAAAATATTAAAAAAAAATATTAATATTTTTTTTGTTGCCCCAATTTAAAGTTGTTATGCGCATGTTTCAGGAAAAATAAAATATTAATATTAATACTTTTTTTGTTTTTAAATGAAGTTATTGATTATTAGTAATTAGTTGCGAATTAGTATTTTTCACCTTTATTAAAACTTGAATCTTGGACCTCCCAATCTTTTAATTCTTAGCTTAAACCAATTGAGCTACTTAATGCAACAAAAAAAAAATTAACATTTAGTAAATGAACTATTTATAGTGTTCTTAAAATGCCTAAAAAATCATTTAAAAAAACAAGTTTACGCATAATTAAACAAATTTAATTTTTGCATGGACTAAATTTAGAAAGGTCTCCATTAGGGACTGTTACTGAAAATATATTTAACTTTTTTAAGTGTTTCAATAGAATTATTGATGACAGTTAATTATATGATGTTTTAGTACTATTTTAAGTAGTTTTAGTAGCAATTGAAGATCAAAAGCAAGCAAAAACCTAGAGAAATGAAGTTACTTGGCTAAGAAGCAAGAAAAGTGGAAAAAACATCAAAAATGGCAAAAACGCAAGAAAACGCGTGTACCATCGTACCCACGATGAAGGCGATTGAAGAAAAACAGAAAATCTTCATCGTACCACGATATGATCCAATGTGGCCACGATGGGACGATTTTGAACGTCATCGTGGCTACGATGGATACGATGGAGCGTAGGAAAAAGCTCAAATCCAACTGAAAAACTATAAATAGAGTCCTCCTCCTTCACAATTCATTCAGAAATCACTCAACAATAGTGATAGCTCAAGTAGAGTTAGGAGAACTCCAAGGAGAAGGCAAGGAGGGCCAAGGAACTCCGAGGCAACAAGGTTCCTTTCTTTTATTGTCTTTGTAATTTTATTTTCCTAGGTTAGGTTGAGTAGATGAACTCCCTGATAAATGCTTGAGACATGTAATTTGGTTCGAACAAGTTTATATTCGATTGTTATTCAGTTATTTTCTATAATTGTCTTGCTTTAATTCTTGAAGGTGTGAAAACACAAGAAGGGGGTTGAATTGTGTTTTAAGATAAACTAAAACTTTTTCGAAGACTTAGCTTAATCAAAGATTGCAACGGATAAGTCAAAGTAAACACAATATAAAAGAGATCAGAGGGAGAGAAAATCCGTTGTGACAGAAATATGTCACATATTCCGTCCCAATTGAATACTGTTGCGATGGAAATATTTTCCGTCCCAAAATTCCGTCTTAATTGGATTTTTTTCTAGTAGTGACACAAGCAAATTTATACTGGTTCCTCTCACAAACCAAGAGTAGTCCAGTCTACCTGCACTTCCAAGGGAGTTCCTCTATAATCACACAAGATTACAAATGCTCAAGCACACAACAAGAGACTTATACACAATGCTCAAGCACACAGTAAGAGACTTCTCAAACTTAAGAATGAAATAAAGTTCTTTATAATAATGCAAAGCACTAATGAAACCTTAAAGTTAAAATACAATGAGTAGAAACAGACTTCAAAATATTTTTGGATGTGAATGAAATTCAAAGGTTCAGAGGATGAGTGCTTGTATTATCAGAGAGAGTGTGCAATGGATAGCGTGCGCATGTGATGCTCTTCTTCATGATGAAGTGTTGAATATATAGTTCAAAGAGTACGCTCAGTGAATATGAACGTTGTGCAAGGATTGGGTAGCCAGTTAACGTTTTCTTGGCAGTCTGATGATGAAAGCAACTTGACATGCCAGAGTGGTAGTGAGGTTCCTCTACTTTGTTAACACATAAGGTGTTTATACCAAACAGAGAAACTTTCACAGTTTCACTTCTGTGTTTACCCAACATTGGAATAAGGTTGATAAGCTTGATTATTCATTTGAATTGCTTATACCATTCTTGAGTAAGGTCCTTGTAACTTGGCTCCAACGTTCTCTGAATTTGACTGTCATGATAGTAACTTTTCATTCGTAGAGAACTGATCATCTTCTGAAGACTTTTTCTTTCTGAGTCACTGTAGTTTCAGAGTAAAAAACAATCTTTCAAAACATCTTTGCTTCTGAGATCGTATGAGAACATGCTTTTTCAGAGCATGTTTGTTTTCTTCAGAACTTAAGATCATCGGAGTTTGCTTATAATGGTTCTGCACACTAGATTAAGAAATTAGTACTACCAATTGTACATTTAATACTTATTGTTATCATCAAAACATTATAGATTTAAAACTTGGGCTTTAAAACCAATTTTGTTTCGGCAATTCTTTGTTCTTAATCTTGATCACATTGTAGAACAAACCCATGGGAATTAGCTGATCCCGTGACAACAGGCTAATAGGCTCGAAACTAAAGACAATTCAACCGACCAATATGAGACCATTAAATTCAGTACCTGAGGAAGGGGGTAGGATTAAGATTTACACTTAGTTAAATTCTGCATGTTTTGGGTTAATCAATCAAGGTAGAGAGAACTTGTCAAACGTTGAACTTATTAAAGGTAAGGACGCCTTTTTAAAGGCTGAACTTCTTAAAGGTGAGGATACTATAAAACCAAGGGGAAACCTATCAACCATTGATTAAACTTTATTCAAATTGCAATAGAAATCAGGAATGATAAAACTGGACTTGTTTTAATAGAAATTAATCTGTCGGATAATAACTAATAATGAAGTAAAGTATAACGCCGGTTACCAAACATGAGTTAGGGAGGGATTCGAAACACTTAACCACCCCGTGTGTCCACTCGCACACCCTTTTATTTTAATTTCTATTTATTTCTCTGTCATTTACTTTACTTGTTCTTTACTTTTAATGGCAAAACTATCTCAAAACCAACAAAGCGAATGCAAAACACTTTACTTTCTAAATTCCTAAGCAAAACTAGTAATTTTGGCACAATCTATGTATAGACGATAACTTATCACTTTATTACTTGGTAGCGATTCCGTGCTCTTGCAAAAAAGACCCATCAATTACCTTCATTCTTAAATTAAACATCTAGGGATCAATTTACAATTTTTTAAAATTTATAGGAACCAATTTTTAATTTTTTTTTACATATTTTGTTGGATATTTGAATTGGCTTAATTTTGCTAAAACAAATATACTAACAAGATGTTGGAAAACATGTTACAACATCATATTTATTCAAGGAAATCTCGCGCATTTATGAGAGCATCTGCTATTTATGGAAATCCACTTAAAGAGCACGCTCAATGGAGATTTGATCTGATCAGGAACTTTAAGGATAAGATAAGACTTAATGATACAACGATATGATCACAATTATCCTATAAAGTCCTTAAACACTTTTGGAAAGTTTCTATACATTCTTGATGAAGATCAAAAGAAAATCAGATCACCTTTTATGAGCTACAAGGAGCGTCATATCAGTAATGAAGAAAGAGGAGCGTGCTAGATCATTATATATACGAAGACCAAGCTCAAGACTAAGTATCTCATTGGAAAATATTAGTTCACATATTGAGTCTTTGTTGAGTCTTTTATTGTTTGATTGTAATTCTTGCTTGTGGATTCTATAACACGAGTTAAGAAGTGAGTTTATTATTTTAAGGTTACTCCTAAGCTTTGAAGTACGGAGTTTACCGTGTGTGATTCACTTGAAGCTTTTAAGCAAAAGTGAAGTGTTGTCTTGGCAAGTTGTCGCCACATCATTCTTAACATTGTATAATCAACACAGGTTGTGTTGTGTGAGTGGAAGTAAGATGGGATCTCATGTCTAGGAGTTCCTAGGCAGAAGTTGCATGAGTAGTGTCGAGGTTATAAGGCGTAAACCAGGGGTTTGCTGGAGGTCTTAGTTTAAGGCGTAGATCCTAGGGTTTGCTGGAGGTCTTAGTAACTAGAGCTATTAGTGGATTTCCTTCCTGGATTGGTATCCCCCAGAGTAGGCAGTTGGCTGAACTGGGTTAACAATTACTTGTGCACTTTATTTATTTTCTGTCAGTATTTTATATGTTATGTAAGATGTGCCAACAATAGAAACAACATTATTCATAAAGTAGTTGTTGGGACATCTGCGGTAACATCATTCTAGTGATACCAGAATTTCAATTGGCATCAGAGCAGGCACCCTGTTCTGTTATTTTGGGTGTGCTCCAGGGAGAGTACTTTCTGGTACAATGGATAAAGAAGGAGGGTCAGTGTCTAAACCCCCCTTACTGACAGGTCCTGAGAACTATGATTACTGGAAATCTAAAATGGAGGCTTTCATAAAATCAATTGACAGCAGGACATGGAAGGCTGTGTTACGTGGATGGGAACCACCAATGGTTCTTGACAAAGATGGCAATAAAACTGATGTCAAGAAGCCAAATGATGAATGGACTAAAGATGAGGATGATCTGGCACTTGGCAACTCCAAAGCCTTGTATGCTATTTTTAATGGTGTGGATGCAAACATGTTCAGGCTTGTTAAGAGGTGTATTACTGCTAAGCATGCCTGGGAAGTTCTGAGAAAAGCTCATGAAGGAACATCAAAAGTTAAGCTATCTAAACTTCAGATGCTCAAAACCAATTTTGAGAATCTCAGAATGAAGGAGGAAGAAACCATTCATGACTTTCAGATGAATGTGCTTGATTTTGCAAATTCGTTTGATGCACTTGGAAAACCTATCTCAGATGAGGAGCTAGTTGGAAAAATACTCAGATCTTTGCCTAAAAGATTTGATATGAAGGTGACAGCTATTGAGGAGGCTCATGATCTTTCAAGTCTAAATTTAGATGAACTCATAGGATCACTTCAGACCTATGAAATTGGCTTAAACAGGAGAAATGAAAAGAAAGATAAGAATCTAGCCTTTGCTTCAAAAAGTGCTGCTGATGACTTACAAATTGAATCTGAAGGTGAAGAAAGCTTAGCTGAATCTATGGCTATGCTTGGAAGACAGTTCAACAAGTTGATGAAGAAAGTGGATCAAAGGCACAAGCCAAATGGTCGACTCAACAACAACAAACAGTCCAGCTTTCAGAAAAAGGCAAATGAAGATGAAAGAGGAATGAAATGCCATGAATGTGAAGGTTTTGGACATATCAGACCTGAATGTCCAACCTTTCTAAAAAGGCAAAAGAAAAGTCTTGTGGTTTCATGGTCTGATACAGATTCAGAGGAGGAAGAATCTGCCAAGTTTGTTAATGCTTTAACAGGAGTTTGTGTATCTGACTCAGAATCATGTGATGAGGAGGTAACTTATGAGGAACTAGCTGCTACTTATAAAGATCTTCATACTAGAAGTATAGAAGTTTGCAAAGCATTAGAGAAACAAAAGAAGATCAATGGTAAACTACAAGCTGAGAAAAATGACTTACTCATAAACATTGATAACCTCAATGCTAAGGTTGAAGATCAGAGTAGTCAAATTCAACAGCTGGAAATGGAGAAGTCTAACCTCCTGTGTAGAGTTGCTAAACAGAATGAAGAAGTAATCAAATTAAATGCTGATTTAGATCAAGTCACTAAAGTGGCTAAAATGATGACCAAAGGTACTGATGCCTTTGAGGAAATGTTACAGAGACAAAACTATGGGAAACCTAAGCCCATTGGTTTTGAACATGAAAGAGTAAAGCAGCAGATGAAGTTCAACAATGCTACTATACATACCCCAATCAACAGCACGTTTGTGTCAGGAGGATTGTCGCAACATCTGATGGGACATTCTATGCCCAGGTTCTATAACTGGACATGTCATCATTGTGGCAGGAAAGGACACATTAGGCCTTTCTGCTATAGGCTGCACGGATATCCAAGGAGAGTTCATCAAGAATTCTATACTCCTGTCTTTCCTAATGTTACGACAAGACAGGAATGGAGAGAAAAGAAGAAGATCACCGGTCTAATAGCTCATACATCTTTGAGAGCTTCTTCAAGAGAAACCTGGTACTTTGATAGTGGCTGTTCTAGACACATGACAGGTGTTGAACATTATCTTGAAGACTTGAAGTCATATGCTACCAGTTTTGTGACCTTTGGAGATGGAGCCAAAGGAGAGATCAAGGGAGTTGGTAAACTTGCAAACCATGGCTTACCAAAGCTTGATAATGTGCTGCTTGTAAAAGGGCTTAAAGCTAATCTAATCAGCATAAGCCAACTTTGTGATCAAGGCATGAAAGTTAACTTCACAAAAGCTGAATGCCTAGTTACAAACGAGCAAGGAGAGCTGTTGATGAAAGGAGTAAGGTCTAGAGACAACTGTTATCTCTGGATTCCTAAAGAAGAAGATGTATCCACATGTCTTATTAGCAAAGAAGATGAGGTAAAATTGTGGCATCAAAAACTTGGCCACCTACACCTCAAAGGCATGAAAAAGGCAATAGCTAAAGAGGCAATCAGAGGACTTCCAAAGCTCAAAATAGAGGAAGGGAGTATATGTGGAGAATGTCAAATAGGAAAGCAGACAAAGATGTCGCATCCAAAGTTGCAACATCTTACCACAACAAGGGTACTAGAATTATTGCACATAGACCTGATGGGGCCAATGCAAGTGGAGAGCCTTGGAGGAAAAAGGTACGCGTTTGTCATGGTAGATGACTTTTCAAGGTTCACATGGATTGAATTTCTAAAAGACAAATCTGAAAGTTTTGATGCATTCAAAGAACTTTGTCTTCAACTCCAAAGAGAAAAGAACTCTGCTATTGTTAGGATACGAAGTGATCATGGTAAAGAGTTTGAGAATGCAAGCTTTCTTGGATTCTGCATCTCTGAAGGAATCAAGCATGAATTTTTAGCCCCAATCACACCTCAACAAAATGGTGTTGTTGAGAGGAAGAACAGGACAATACAAGAGTCAGCCAGAGTGATGTTGCATGCAAAACATCTTCCATATCAATTCTGGGCTGAGGCTATGCATACTGCTTGTTATATTCACAATCGTGTCACACTCAGAACTGGAACTTCTACTACACTATATGAACTGTGGAAAGGCAGAAAACCAACTGTCAAACACTTTCATGTATTTGGAAGTAAGTGCTATATCCTATCTGATAGAGAGCACAGAAGAAAAATGGATCCTAAAAGTGAAGAAGGATTGTTTCTTGGATACTCAACAAACAGCAGGGCCTACAGAGTTTACAACCAGAGAACTAAGGTAATAGTAGAATCTATCAATGTTGTGATAGATGATTTGACATCTGCTAAAACATCTGATACTGAAGATGATGTTGCAACAACTTTGCCAACATCTGAAGAAGCTGTAGCAGAGAAGGAATCAGATTCAGATGATGAATCAACCATTCCTACACCTCGCCCTGTGAGTAAAGTTCCTTCAATAAGAATACAGAAGAACCATCCCAAGGATCTCATCATAGGAAATCCTAACCAGGGAATTGCTACAAGAAGGACAAATGAAGTGGTTACTAATTCATGTTTTGTCTCAAAGGTTGAGCCTAAAAATGTAAAAGAGGCTCTCACTGATGAGTTCTGGATAGAAGCCATGCAAGATGAATTAACTCAGTTTAGAAGAAGTGATGTGTGGGATCTTGTTCCTAGACCCAATGGTGTTAATGTCATAGGCACAAAATGGGTGTTCAAGAACAAGTCAGATGAAAATGGTGTTGTAACAAGAAACAAAGCAAGGTTAGTGGCTCAAGGGTACACTCAGGTTGAAGGACTTGACTTTGATGAAACATTTGCGCCAGTTGCAAGACTGGAATCTATTAGGCTACTTCTTGGTATAGCATGCATCTTCAAATTTAAGCTGTACCAAATGGATGTCAAGAGTGCCTTCCTCAATGGGTACTTACATGAAGAAGTTTATGTGGAGCAGCCAAAAGGTTTTGTAGATCCTGCTAATCCTGATCATGTGTACAAGCTAAAGAAGGCTCTTTATGGACTGAAACAGGCTCCAAGGGCCTGGTATGAAAGGCTGACAAATTTTCTTGTTAGTCAAGGATACAGAAAAGGAGGCCATGACAAAACCTTGTTTGTTAAAGAACAAGAAGAGAAGCTGATGATTGCCCAGATTTATGTTGATGACATAGTATTTGGTGGAATGTCTGAAAAGATGGTGCAACATTTTGTACAACAAATGCAATCAGAGTTTGAAATGAGTTTGGTAGGTGAGCTGACATATTTCCTTGGTCTGCAAGTAAAACAAATGGAAGACACCATATTTGTCTCTCAAAGCAAATATGCGAAGAACATGATCAAAAAGTTTGGAATGGACACTGCAGCACACAAGAGAACACCAGCTGCTACTCATCTAAAGCTAACCAAAGATGAAAATGGCATTGATGTTGATCAAAGCCTATACAGGAGCATGATTGGCAGTCTATTGTATCTCACAGCTAGTAGACCAGACATCACCTTTGCTGTGGGTGTTTGTGCAAGATATCAAGCCAAGCCAAAGATGAGCCATCTTGTACAAGTCAAAAGGATTCTGAAATATATTAAGGGCACGAGTAATTATGGGATTCTGTATTCCCAGACCAAGAACTCAACTTTGATAGGGTATTGTGATGCAGATTGGGCTGGAAGTGCTGATGATAGAAAGAGCACTTCAGGAGGATGCTTCTTTTTGGGTGATAATTTAATCTCATGGTTCAGCAAGAAGCAGAATTGTGTGTCTCTATCTACTGCAGAGGCTGAATACATTGCTGCAGGTAGCAGTTGTTCCCAGCTAATGTGGATGAAACAGATGCTGAAAGAATATAATGTCGACCAAGATGTCATGACATTATATTGCGACAACTTGAGTGCAATCAATATATCAAAAAATCCAGTTCAACACTCAAGAACCAAACACATAGACATCAGGCACCATTTCATCAGAGACCTTGTTGAAGAAAATTGTGTGGAACTCAAGCACATTGGTACAAGTGAACAGCTAGCTGACATTTTTACAAAGGCGCTTGATGCTAATCAATTTGAATTTTTAAGGGGCAAATTGGGAATTTGCCTGCATGAAGAAGCATAGCAGTTACAGCAGTTGAGGCGTGCAAAAGGAAACTGTTTTCTCTCCCATCATTCAATGCACGCTAATTTAGGGAAATCATTACAAACTTCCCTTAAATGTGTCTGTACACGCAATCAATACACTTTCATTAAAAACCTAATTTTTGATCGTGAACCCTATTCAACTGCTTCTCACCACAACCTTCATCCATTCAACTTCTCAAACCTCAAAGACCTTCGTTCAAACATGTCTGAATCATCACAAACTACAAAGACTGGCCGTTCTACTCGATCAAAGGCGAAGATCGATTCCTCAAAGATCATCAAGGACGCCGTTCCTGTTACGACTGTTTGTGCTACCAAACCCAAAGCTCAAACAAATGTCGCTGAGAAGAAAGGAAAAGAAAAATCTGTTGAGAAAAAGGAAGAAATCATCAAAGTAAGTGATGCTATCTCTCCTTTGGGTAATAAATCTAGTAAAGGAAGTTCTAAAAGGAAAAGAAGGGATTACAAATCTAAGTTTTCTCTGTCTATGTCTGATTTGGTGTTTGATTCGAATGTTAACACATCTGAGAAAACATCTGAAACCAACGAAGGAGTATCTCAGAACCCTAAACCTGTCTCTGAAGTTGTTGAAACACTTATTTCAATTGCTGGTAACCCTAATCAAGATAATTTGGGATCTGATGCTGAGAAGAGAGATCTGAATAATATGCCTGTTGATACTGAGATGGAAGACACTCCTACAGAGGTTGAGCCTAATATTGCTGAGAAATCACCAACAATTGCTGAGATGGTGGCTGAAAAATCAACCCCTGTTGTTACTGAAGAAGTTGTTATGCAGGATGTTGAAACATCCTTGAATGAGAATGAAGAAGTTGAAACTGCTACTGCTGAGGAAGAACCTGTGAAGGAAACTGTTGCTGAAAAGGATGTTGAGACAACTGCCACAACATCTGAGTCCACAGATGAGGAAACTGGAACTGCTGATGAGGGTACTTCTGATAATGAAGGGGACACTCAATCTGAAGAAAGTAACCAGTCCATCCCTACAGATGAGCAAGAAGTTGAAGCTGACAAGCCTGCAGAACCTGAGAAAGAAAAAGAGAAAGATGTAGTAGATGTTGATGATTATGTCACCACCAAGACTGCTGTTAAACCAACTGGTGGTATAACAAAAAGGTTGAGAAGCTGTACAGGGAAGGCTGTGGCCACTGCAAGCAAGACTCCTGCACCAAGAGTGAAAACAAAAGGTGTTGGACCAGTCAAAGGTTGGAGTAAGGTTTTCTCCCCTCCCAGCAAGAAGAAGGAAACACTGAAGAGAAAGAAGGAGTCATCTAGTGACTCAGACTATGATGTTGCTGAAGATGTTGTTAACATCTCATCTGCCAACCCTAAGAAGACTACTGTGAAGAAGGCTCCTCAAGGTGTTGAAGAAGCCCCCTGTGATAACATTTCCTTCCATCGTGCTGCCTTTGCACTGAGATGGGACTACATTTACCAAAGGAGATTGGCTGTTGAAAGGGAACTGACCAAAGATGCTCTCAAATGTCAAGACATCTTTGACTACATCAAGGAAGCTGGTCTGATGAAGACAGTCTGTGACTTCAGTCCCTGTTATGAGCTGCTTGTGAAAGAATTTCTGGTAAACATTCCTGAAGAATGTGACAACCCACTGAGCAAGGACTACCACAAAGTTTTTGTCAGAGGTAAATGTATCAATTTTTCTCCTGTTGTGATTAATAATTACTTAGGAAGATCTATAGAACCTAAGGCTGAATTAGAGGTTGCTAATGATGTTGTGAGTGCTGAGATAACTGGTGGTAAGGTTAAGGTCTGGCCTACAAAGATGCTAATTCCCACGAGTAAATTGAATGTTAAGTATGCCATCCTCAATAGGATAGGGTCAACCAATTGGGTACCAACCAAGCATGCAACCAATGTTGCAACCAACCTGGGTAGATTTATATATGCTGTAGGAACCAAGTTTGACTATGACTATGGAACCTTTATTTTTGATCAAACCATTAAGCATATTAGATCAACAGCTGTGAAGATGCCAATAGCATTTCCATCTTTGCTATGTGGAATTATCTTGGCCCAATACCCAGACATTAAGGTTGTGACTGACACTCCCAAGAAAAGGGAATCTGGTTTTACTTTTCATCATAAGCTCTTTGGTAATCACAATGTTACTGATCATGTTGGGACATCTGCTGCTGGAGCTGGTGTTATGACCAAAAGGGAGATTATTGCTGGTTTAAAGATTCAATGTCAGGAAATAGATAAACAGCAGGCTGAGCTTGAGGAAAGGAAGAATGTGTTCTTAAAGATGATTGAAGGATTGGAAGCTGATGAGGTACCTGTGAAAGCTAGTGGAAATGTGGCTGCTACAGGTGATCAAAACAATGCAGATGAGAATGAAGGTTATGCTACTGCTACAGATGAGGATGAAGCCTCTGACAGTAGTGATGATGAATGATTTTGTAATCTGTTTAATATTTTACTGAACTTTGCTATTTGTTTTTGTGGGTTGTTTGTGCCCTGGATTTTAGCACCTTCTGAGTGCATGGTCTGTACTTTTAATTTCTGCACTTTGGATACTTAACTTTCCTGTTTTGGCACTTTTTGTGGCTAAAAAGGGGGAGTAGTACTTTGCTTTGTTTGTTTCTGCTACATGTTGTTGTGTCTTTTATTATGACATGTTTTTAAGTAGCAGTAAGCAAGTATTCAGGGGGAGTAAAAATTTTACCCTGAGATGATGCACAAGCTGATGAAGTCAGGGGGAGTTTGCTACTGAATGGATGTTGCCCTGATTGGACGAACATGTGCTAGAAGATGTGCTCCCATATGTCACAACACCTTTGATGACATATGACATATGATATATGTTTTGCTCTGATACCACGTTTTATTTTGCTCGAGGCTAATTGATGATAACTCCGCTGCTGCTGCCTCTGATGCATATATTTTCACCTATGTGAAATTTTGTTTAAATGATGCTCTAACATTCCTTCTTTTGTGTGATCATGGTGATTTGAAGGATTGCGCTCTTTATATCTCTCAAGGTAATGGCCTGAAATTGTTTTAGCCAAAAATTGCCAAAGGGGGAGATTGTTGGATATTTGAATTGGCTTAATTTTGCTAAAACAAATATACTAACAAGATGTTGGAAAACATGTTACAACATCATATTTATTCAAGGAAATCTCGCGCATTTATGAGAGCATCTGCTATTTATGGAAATCCACTTAAAGAGCACGCTCAATGGAGATTTGATCTGATCAGGAACTTTAAGGATAAGATAAGACTTAATGATACAACGGTATGATCACAATTATCCTATAAAGTCCTTAAACACTTTTGGAAAGTTTCTATACATTCTTGATGAAGATCAAAAGAAAATCAGATCACCTTTTATGAGCTACAAGGAGCGTCATATCAGTAATGAAGAAAGAGGAGCGTGCTAGATCATTATATATACGAAGACCAAGCTCAAGACTAAGTATCTCATTGGAAAATATTAGTTCACATATTGAGTCTTTGTTGAGTCTTTTATTGTTTGATTGTAATTCTTGCTTGTGGATTCTATAACACGAGTTAAGAAGTGAGTTTATTATTTTAAGGTTACTCCTAAGCTTTGAAGTACGGAGTTTACCGTGTGTGATTCACTTGAAGCTTTTAAGCAAAAGTGAAGTGTTGTCTTGGCAAGTTGTCGCCACATCATTCTTAACATTGTATAATCAACACAGGTTGTGTTGTGTGAGTGGAAGTAAGATGGGATCTCATGTCTAGGAGTTCCTAGGCAGAAGTTGCATGAGTAGTGTCGAGGTTATAAGGCGTAAACCAGGGGTTTGCTGGAGGTCTTAGTTTAAGGCGTAGATCCTAGGGTTTGCTGGAGGTCTTAGTAACTAGAGCTATTAGTGGATTTCCTTCCTGGATTGGTATCCCCCAGAGTAGGCAGTTGGCTGAACTGGGTTAACAATTACTTGTGCACTTTATTTATTTTCTGTCAGTATTTTATATGTTATGTAAGATGTGCCAACAATAGAAACAACATTATTCATAAAGTAGTTGTTGGGACATCTGCGGTAACATCATTCTAGTGATACCAGAATTTCATATTTAATAGGGACCAATTTGTAAAATTTGAAAAATGTGTGGATCAATTTTAAAAATTTCAAAAAATAAATATTTTCCATTTCACTCGCTCACAAAATTGGTCATTTCATTTTAAAACCCACCAATTTTAGTCCCTCACTATGATTTTTTGACTTAAAAACAGTGACGTAACTTATTTTTATTACGTATCATACGAAGTGAAATTATAAAAAAAAACTCTAAAAATGTAGTTTTAATTTTAGAAATTATTCATTTGTTAATTGGTAATTTAATTAATGACATATAAATAATTAATCCACCTGACCACCTATATTATCTTACATCATCAAGTCATAGGCCACTTCATTGAAAATAGGTCATGCCACTATTTCTAAGTCCAAAAATTTGAACGGACCAAACCAGATAGAGTTTAAAATATATGGAAATGGAAGGACCAGCTGGCTCTATGTGGAAAAATGTTTTAGCAGCAAAATATGGTGGTGTTGGGCGTGCGAATTTGTCCGTTGGTCGTGGCAACAAATTCTCATTGGGGGTTCGAAGCAGTGAGGTGAGAGATTGGATTCAACAAAAAATTTCCAAGAAACTCAGGTGTGGTGGTTCGACGTCCTTTTGGCTAGACCGTTGGGTTGGTTAGCTCCTCTTTGTGATACTTTCCCGCGTTTATACCAAATGTCACTTCAATCGGCTATGATAATCAAAGATATGGGTGAATGGGTGAATGAGAGTTGGTGTTGGAAGTTCGCGTGGCGTAGGAATTTCTTTTCTTGGGAGGAAAATTTGTTTGCGGAGTTGTCCGAATTAATTACATCGATATCAATTACAAAGGCGGTTGATTCATGGTCATTTGAATTGGGAGGTCAATTTTCGGGATCGGCCATGTATATGTTTTTGTATGGAAAATTCCTTCCGCCTTCATTCCTTGGTTTGATCCCCGCGGGTGTTAATGCTAAAGTTTGGGATAGTTGGGCGCCGACCAAAGTGGTTATTTTTTCATGGCAAGCTCTTCTCGGTCGTTTACCTACTAAGGAAAACTTGATGAGGAGAGGATTCACTTTTGAACGATTGAATGTGGGATGTGTGTTGTGTGAGGAGGGTAGAGAAACGGAGGACCACTTGTTAGCTTCTTGCTCCACGACTTGGGAGGTTTGGTCTAAGGTTCATCGGTGGTCGGTATGATTTCGGTTGTCCCGGGTACGATTGGCTTATGATTTCGGTTGTCCCGGGTACGATTGTCATTCAAAAAAAATATGGAAGGACCAATTTTGCGAGTAAATAAAAATAGGAGACTAAAATGTGATTAAGATTCTATTTTGTAAAAAATAGTGAATAGTTAATGAGCTTATGACGGATGAGTTAGCTGATTGAATTTATCTTGTTTGATATAATTAACGGTTGAACTAGCTTAAAAATATGAAATATCATAAAAAGAAAGATACGTTTAATATTTACATTTTTGCGAGAAGACAAAGTTAAAATTGGGGAAAAAAGATATAAAGTAAATGAATTAGCTTATCAAAGTACGCTATATTCTAATAAAAGTAAACTATAAGTTCATAAGTAAAAATGTTATAAACAAGTTTTTTTTTTCTTTCAATATATATATAAGCTTATTATAATTTATAAGCCATAAGTCCCTTCGAGGACATTCCATAAATTATACTCCTCTCGGTCTTTAATATAAGAAGAATATTACTTTTTAGATATATCAATATTTCAATATATCTAAAAAGTGAACTTCTTCTTATATTAAGAACCGGAGGGAGTAAATGATAAGTTTAAAATTTGGCATTAGACAGCATTAACCTATTTTTTTAATATTTTAGGGCCATAATCTTGATTGCATGCCAAGTGTCACGTGATGAAAGGTCATTGTGAAAACAAGAGAATGTTTTCAGGGAGATGCTCCCTTCCTGTACCAAATTTATCTCCCCAATCAATAATCAAATAATGGACCATCACCCCATACTATACTTAATTTTTCTTCTTCCACAACCATGTGAAGATGTCACCTTAGTAAGGAAAATGCACATAATTAAGCGCAGTGATGTGCAATGTGTTCTATGGTTTTAGTCTACAATTGCAACTTGCCCCATGTGAACTACTATAGGCCAATTCATTTGTATTTGTACTAATTCAAAGACAAGTTCAATAGATGGGGTCTTGTTTCTCATTGAAACAACATTTATATGGTCCAATACAATGGTCCATTTTAATAAACATATTCATTAAATTCATACAATTTATATCATCACAAGTTTATGTTCAATATCTAACTTCTCTTGTTGCCCTTATTCTTATCCCTTGATAGAGGCCTTTTGTATATATTGGCCATATCTTCCCTTGCCTAATATGTTGGAATTAACTTAATAATTTAATCATATACATGCTCTTAATAACAAAGATTAAATCTATAATCTTACTTTAGTGCGGAAGCCAAATAAGCATAAGCATGTATATAAAACAGGATCTACGACATGTTGATTTATCAAGGATTATAGAAATACCTGGATAGATGAATCCACTTGATGAACTGACCTGAAATAATATCGGATGACGAACACCCGTTGGCTTGTGGTTCTTCCTCAACCAGGACTCCTTATGCCTTTAGGACTCTTCAGATGGGGAGAAGAGTCAATATGCGGTGTGTCCGGTATATTGGGGACCATAGCCTATATATAGTGTGATGGCCAATTAGGGTTCCCATTATTCCGAAATGGGTCATCCTGACATCCACTCATATTGAACCCATATCCAATTAATTAATTAATTTCTAAATAGAAATCTAATAAGCCTTTTAACTTTATTTGATCACTTATCAATTAAGGCTCCTAATTAATAAATAGCTAATATAATTATATAAAGATATTTGCCCACATAATATTATTGGAATATTATAAAATATTCCAACATAATATGCTTTCAAATTTTGAATTGAGAGGATAAAGGAAAAATAAGAGATGAAGACAAGGGAGAAAAATGTGATATCTATGAATAATTAATTTGTACAATGATGCAAACGATAAATAAAATCATGTGTATGCGTTGTATATATCTTTGTTATATTCCATATATGCGTTGTATCTTTGTTATATTCCGTGGTGATTGCTTCAAAATTGAATTTATATTTTGACTTAATTAATGAAAATTCACTTTGTAAAAAAAAAATTAATGAAAAATATAACTCACTTGGGTTGGTCTAGTAGTGTTGAATTGAGTCTTTCGAGTATGTTCATTGCAAGGTCTCAGGTTCGATTATCTCTAGTGTCAATTTTAACTCTGTCTTTAAATGCAGCCCACTGCAAGTGTGCTGTGAGATTGATTCCCTCGAATTAGTCTGGCTTAAGGCTGAATACCGAGTTTAAAAAAAAATGATCATTTGGGACACTATTAGGCATTACATATGATTATCCCTTCTCTCTAATTGTTCGTAGCTTGTTATCGTTTGTTTTTGTCCTGTTTTATCTTTTCTTTTCTCCTCTTGTAATTTTTGTAGTTTTGAATTTGCCACTATGTGTTTTTATTTACCTGCACCCAAATTTTAGATTATTAAGCTTTTTTTCTTAAGAATCAGAGTTAACACAAGAAAAAAAAATCACAGACCTTATACAATAATATACCTGAACTTCTTTATTTTGAGAGGTGAACCACAATTGTTTTCCAAAATACATTCTATATATTTCACTTAACTTTGATCAATTGATAGTATTAGTGCAGAAATGTTGGTGACATTAAACTACCAAGATGTGAAATTCTTCAAGTTGGAATATACAATCGTAAATTGGTCATTAACATCATTAGTAAATAAAAGAATTTGTTTTTAATATTTTCTTAATTATTTTTTATTCAAGCAGTGTTGCCATAATGCGATAACTACACCACAAAGCCAAAAAAAGTGTCTAGTCTTTGTCACGAAAATGGAAAAACAAATGATCACATGTATTCATCAACATCTATGTCATTTTCTTATTCCATGAATTTTGGGTTATATGAATATGATATATAGCTGTTTTGTAGAAACACATTGAGTTATCTGTTTCATGCCTTAACTCTTTATTGCATCTTATCTTAACTAAAATCACGGATATGTAGATAGCATCTTTAATTTGTCTATTTTCCTCTAGATGTTGCTACCATGGTATAGTGCTTTTTTGCTCTTTCTTGTTTTTCACTATTTTTTTGTTCTTCTTGTTCCTTTGTTTCACCTTTCATAACTCTTGCTTAGTTATTGGGTAATTGATTAATGATGTGCACTTTTTTTTTCCTTCTTTTAAATAGGGATATGAATTCCTTGCGGTCAAATAATTACTTCAGTTGAATCTTAATCATTGGATCAGATCAATACATTTTATAGTGTTAAATCTATACGATTTCAATCAAAGAGTGTATAATACACTGATCGCATGATTGCACCATGTCTTAACCGCATGTAATTCATATCCTCTAATAGATTAGTAACAAAACTCACACACTCAAATTAAAATGTAAAGATTCAAACTAAATATGAAAAGGTGTCGACAAAAAATGTGTCAAAAAATAATAAAATTAAACATTTTCTGTTTAAAATGCACTCTTTTTAGGGGTTAGTGAATTACTACTAAAAAAAATGTAAATTACAGAAATTTAGCAAAAAAAGTATAAAATAAAATTATTATGTAACTCATTAAATTGTGATGAGAAAATTAGTGACAAACTTTGACTAAATAGACATTTTAGTCATTGAAATTATATGGGTTGGTCAATATAGTCTCTCAAATATGTGAAAATTTAGTCTCTTAAATAGAAAAAGAGCTATGATTACGAAGGAACTTGACAACGAAACACAAGAACAAGTATGCGACATGTTTTCATAAGGAAAATGTTATTCAAACATAATTTTTTAACAAAACTACACATTTTACTTTTTTTAATATTTGTTGCACATCTCGATATCCGTGCTGTGAGTGGAAAAAATATGAGAAATGTTATGGTGACACAATTTATGAACACAAATCGGACAAATATACTGTCCAAATACTTTTTTCAATTTTTAAATAATATAATCCACTTTATTGGTTTCCGTGCACACTCTAATGCCCATACATTGTCAAAAATTTGTCCGGAGATTTTGTGTTTAAATCATGCCTCAAAAAATATGATGTCGTATTTTTGTCCAACCTTTTTGTGTCTATATAGCACTTCTCTTTCCATAAAATCTCGAAACAATTTACCTATCTATTTGGCAGAAATCGAGGGTGGATAGGAGATCAAAGTTTACGATAGTTCTTTCTTCCACTTATCCTCTGTAATTAATATGCAGCATTTTCCATTGAAAAATATCAATAGTACTCCTCCATCAAAACATTTTGTTAGTAAACATTCATAAAATTAAAAATAAAAAGTTATACATGTTGACGTAAATAGTCTTTTGTGACATAAAGAAAAAACAACCATCTCTTTAAAATTGGAGTGCGAAATTTGTGAAAATGATTAAATGGTCTGATTGATATTTCACAAAATCTTAGAGATTATATTGATCGACTTTTATAAATTTAAAGATTAAAATGCATATACTTTCAAAAAAAAAAAAATTAAAATGCATATGACAAATTTTTATTGGCAAATTCTACAGTGCTTTCACTAAAACTTGATGTACCGGTACAATAGCCAATTCAACCAATAGAAAATTAACTTTTGTCCACATCATTATTTATAGGTTATATTTTAAAAGTCAACTAAATTTGTTGTATTGGTACATTTATGTATAAAAATTTAACCCCATAAATTATACAAATTGTATTTCAATATTTAATTTAATAATTTGAAAAATCAATTTATGTTCATCATCAACACAATTGAAGAACAAATTCATCCACTCCTAAACCTAACTATAGTTTCACGATCAATCATCAACACAATTAAAGAACAAATTCATCCTAAACCTAACTATAGTTTCACGATCAATCATCAACACAATTGAAGAACAACCACTCCTAAACCCCAACTTCAATTTCTCCCCTTTCTCAACCCCAATTCCTCAACCACAATTTCTCAATCACGCACTCCCCTTTCTCACCATCTCTAGTCAATACCTACTGAATATCAAACACACAGTAGTATTCTTTCAATATAGGAATCTCTAAGTTATTCAACCATAAGAAATAACAAACACCCAAAGTCGCCCTCTCCTGTACATTAATATTGAATGAATCTTTACAAAATCTCCATGCATGAATATTGCATATAGTCGTGTAACTAAATTTTAAGAAAATAGTCACAATTAATTTTCCCAGAGAATACAAAATTAGGTTTTAATTTGATCTGAAACAACTTAATTAAAAATGAATAAATAGAAGTTGAGTTTCAATTTGAAAAGGAATGGAAATTGTAAAAATATAGAATATGGAGAAAAGAGAGAAAATAAACTGATAATCAAATATAACTGCGATAAAATAAAAGGAATTCAAAATTGAGTTTCAATTTGAACTTACGAAGGAATTCAAAATTCAAAGAAGAAAATCGCACATCTAAATGAAGAAAAGGAATTCAAAAGTCCAGAAAGAAGTGAAAATCGTAACCATCAAAGTTACAGAGTTGAAGGTTCTCGGTGTCGCTGTCATGGTAGAGGATCTGGTCGGCAAAGAGAGGCGCATCGGAAGAGATGATGTTTCAATGATGAACATCGGAACCATCTGGTCGGGTATGAATGTAGAGAGTTTGGAATTAATGATGAACAAAATCATCAACAAGAAAATTTGGTGGTGAAAAGTGAAAAATGCAGATGTTTTGTGGTGTTAAATTTACAAATATAAGTCAAACTTAATTGTTCCAACCTGTCAATACCATTACAGCATGTCAAATTACTATTGGTTAATACATTTTAATGTATCAGTACATCAGAATCTTACTATTGTACCATAGAAGCCCCCATTTTTATTTCTTGGTCACTAAATTTATAGTTTTTAAATGTGAATATTACGCATATTGAATTTGTTTTAGGCAAAGATGACAAAGGTCTTCTCCAATTGTGGAGTAGCAGCAAAGTTGTATGCAATGCAACTAATTGAAAAGAAAATAACATCTTCGCCCCCAACCAATCGATATGTTTTGCTTTTAAAATGGGTAAAATACAATGAATGAATATCCATATTCAAGGGTCACGTGACTACATTACAAGTTAAGTCCTTATAGTTTGCATGTGATGTTGTCACAATACTATAGTATACTCCTATATGATTTCCTCCTTTCATCTTTCACATGCTACACATTATTACCAAGCAGACTAAATTTATTTAATTTTTTTAGTATAAATCGAGCGCACAACTGCAGAGACTCGAGCCTTTGAGACTCTATGGGTGCATTTGATTCGTAAAATACTAAAGATTAGACAGAACAAGATAATACAGAAATGACAAAACTGTATCGGAGAGATATAGGGCGATAATATTTTTATAGTCGAAAATAAAATTGGTGTTTTATATTTTTTATAGTTCTACGGTGGACAAAAAGTTATCTTGTGGTTCAGTGAGGGACAAAAAATCTTGTTTTTATCCTGACTTTTGCTACCTAATTTGTTCAATCTCATAACCAGTTTCAAATCAAACAGGGTGGTCCATTCCCTATTTTTTTAGCAAATCAATACACATCCTATAAGTATATGGCAAACTACAAACATACCACTCAAGGAGGGATTTAGATTTGCTGTTAGTATATCACGAGATAATGAATTCTGATCGTCGATTGAAGATTAGACCCTATAAAATCGACTGAATTAATCGGTGACGAGTAAGCTCTATTGATTAGAATTGACAAGTTCCAAATCTCACATGGGAGAAACTTGTGCCCTTTGCAATGGCTTGCAGTCTGCAGTACATGTGGTTTGATCATGTGCTGGTATTCTCCTAACACACTGATCATTGTTAGTATATACTCCTATATGAGTATAAAATAAACCATAAAGCATATGGTCAATCTATAATGTTGGGGAACTAGGTATCACATTTGAGATTAATCATATGTAGTAAATTAAATTCATTCATACGACTTCCTTCTACTTGTATACGTGGCATTTCATACATGTGAATGTCAGACAGACTGAAGCAGAAAATTCAAGTAGACACATTGTTCAGTTTCAAACTAGTTATTTATTGGATCTATACTAGATTAAAAATAATCCTACAAATTTAAAACAAATGAATAATACACCAAGATGGAGAATTAAAATACACCAAATTAAAATAAATAAAATATTAAATATTTTTAAAAATTGCGCTGATTTTTTAATTATAAAAAAATAATTTAAAAGGATGATCTTCTTCAAAAAAATTTAAAAGGATGATTCTTAGCCAAAATTGACTATAATCCACCATTAGAATAAAAATGGTGATGGCTAGGTTGAGAGAGGAGAAGAAAATCACCCTCTTCTCCGATAAAAAAAAAGGAAAATGTTAACATGTGCACCAATTACACATGTTAAGGAAGCAAAAGTAGAAATAATATATTGAAATTTGTGCATTTAACTTCTTAAACATTAAATTTTTTTCCGAACATTAAATGCAATTTTCTATATTTAGAAGCTTAACATGTGCAATTTGTGCACATGTTAACATGACCCTAATATGGTGTCACACACATAATTTAATAAATAATATCTACATTTTTTTTGGAATATAATTATATCTACATTTTAGCCAAAATAAAAATAATTGACAATATCCATTTAAAAATGTTTTCCTTTTACAATTTTTATGGTAATTTTTTATCGAATTTAAAAAAGCCCACAAGTCTAGTGATCAAATCTCTAACCATTTTGTTTTTATTTTGTCAAAAAAAAAATTCAAATTATTTATCTAATCTAACTATAAAACAAAATCTTATTGTCAAGAAAAAAAACTATAGAACACAACTATGACTATAGCTAGCATTTTTGTCAAAAAAAAACACTTTAGATTTAGCTAGCACAGCATTAATTGATAAGTAAAAGTGTAACTCTTTTATCCAAACGGACTTATTTTACACTACACACCGTTATGCATTGATAATAGCTATAAAAAGCGCAGCGGCGAAAACGAAACTCCTTTACAAAAAAACCAAACAACTCTTCCAAACTCTGCCGCCAAAAATATCACTCTCATCTCTAAACGCACCGTTTCATACACTCACTTCAATAATCATCAATTACTACTTCATTCTCCTTCACCACCGTGTTTTTCTTCTCGAATGCCGAGTCACTGACTCACTCACTCACTCATTCACTGACTCACCATAACCGACCAAAAAGACAACAATGTCCTCGCGTCGCCACTCACTCAGCGGCCCTCCTCAACTCACCGGCACACCTTCCACTCACGAGCTCCGGCAACGAGTCATCAACTGTCTCAACAAACTCTCCGACAGGGATACACTCGCCGGCGCCACCGTAGAGCTTGAATCCATCGCTAAAACGCTAAACCAAGACTCGTTTTCTTCTTTTCTCTCATGCATTCATAACACTGATTCATCTTCCAAATCACCGGTTCGTAAACAATGTGTTAATCTTTTGAGTCTTCTCTCGCGTTTCCACGGTGATGCTCTTTCTCCTTTTTTGTCTAAAATGATCGCCACCGTCCTCCGACGGTTGCGAGATCCGGATTCCGTTGTAAGATCTGCTTGTGTCGACGCTGTTGCTGAGATGTCGTCGCGCATTACTCGTCCGGCGTTCTCTGTTGCGTTTCTGAGGCCGTTTATGGACGCTTTAGCGATGGAGCAGGACGCGAATGCGCAGATCGGAGCTGCGTTGTGTCTTGCTGCGGCTGTTGAGGCGGCGCCGGAGCCGGATGTGGAGTCGCTCCGGCGTACAACGCTTCCGAGGCTAGGGAAGCTTCTGAAGACTGAGTCGTGTAAGGCGAAGGCGCCGTTGTTGGTGCTGATCGGAAGTGTGGTTGCTGTTGGTGGTGCTTCGAGTCGTGCAGCGATGAACTGGTTGGTTCCGTGTCTTGTTGAGTTCCTCGGAAGTGAGGATTGGACTGTTAGAAAAGCCGCCGCCGAGGCGTTGGGGAAGGTGGCTTCGGTGGAGAAAGATTTGGCGTCACATCATAAGGTTTTGTGTTTGGATTCGTTGCAGAATCGAAGATTTGATAAGGTAACTTAGGATCTGTTTGGATAAACAGCTTATAGTAAAAGGGCTTATGTATAAGCTTACATAAGCTATTTTTATGTTAAATGATAAATTGTTTTAATATATGCTACCACCTGTTTTTTTAAGTTATATTGAAAAACTTATGAAAATAAGCTGAAAAAAACTTATGAAAATTGCCATAAGCTATTCCTCAAAAAAGTTTCACAAAACTTATACCAACAGATAAGCTCAAATAAGTCAATTTAAAATTTTAAACAGTCAATTATTATTATTTTTTTAAGATTATACACTTTTGAAAATGGTGATATTTAAAAGTGGAAAAAGGAAATGAAAATTATAGTAGTGTTGTTGAATGTTGATGTGATATTGCAGGTTAAAGTTGTTAGAGAGACTATGAATCGTTCATTGGATATGTGGAAGGAAGTAAAAGATATTTCTGAAAATGTTCCTGCTCCGGTTAAACCTGCATGTGCTTCAGTAGGTGAGGTTTAATTGTTGTCATAGAATTTAATTTAATTTCCATGAATGATCTTTGTAGTGATGTGAATCTTCATGTGGGGTTCTATTAGTTGGTTAGCTGAACTGAAATTAAGAATGCACCTGTAATGAGAATTACTATTAAATTTGTGATGTGAGCCAATTTGGAGCCAAGTAAAACTTGACATTATAGATTCAAAGCGTGTTTGACATGTGTTGGAGACATGACCCCTACATATGTGGTTATGATACCATTTCGCTAATTATTATCGGTGCCGACATGTCAGTGTCATATTTTCATGTCTGTTTGTGTTAGTATTTCATAGGCTTGGAATCCCCTTAAAGTTAGTTGGTGGTGAAAAATCATGGGATCGGGATGAGTCTTTTGTAATATTTTCTGTATAAAATTTATCCATGTTTTTTTTTTAATAGGCACTGATGATGGTAAAGGTCAGTATGTGACCAAAAGTTCACCCTTTATTGGCTCTAAATCGTCCCAACCAAAGAAAACCGTCCCTTCAATCAGGTCCCCTCCATCTACCATTTCAGTTTTATCCTCTGGCAAAAAAGGGAGTCTTTTAAAGAGTAATGACAAGGACTCAAGAATGGGGACGTTGTACCAGCGGCGGGATCATGACAAATCATCCGATGACAAACTTGAAATGCCAGTATTGAAGTCCTCCCTTTCAAATACGAGTACGACCAACGAAGATGATATTAAAAGGTGTGATCTTGAAGCTTCAAAGTCAGCCTCATATCTGAATGCGACAAATTCAAAAGCTGATGTAAAGCAAGTTTTCTATAGCAAAATATCTGACGAGAAATTGCGGAAGTTTGGTGGTGGTTCTAAAGCTCGTGTAGTTCCATGTTCTGATGATGACCAGCTTGACACAGATGTTACTGCCAACAATGTAAATGATGTTTGTGAAAGCCCACAAGATGTTGAGGATTTGTCTTTGATCCGGGAACAACTTCTTCAAATTGAAAACCAGCAATCAAACCTGTTAGACCTCCTTCAGGTATATTGCGTTGCGTGTTGATACAGCTACCTTTTACTCTGTTGAATCTAACTTGGTTAGGCTAGTTCTATTCCTTTCTAATTTGACTTATATTGTGCTTTAGATTCGTTGTTTATATAGCTATCTTAGTGTTTTACAACTTTGATCCATCATCTATCCATGGTTTTTCATCACCCCTACTTTTTACTTTCTTTGATTATCCTATTTGTGTTTTTACTTTCTGGTTAAGGATGGTGTTTTCCTTTCCGGGTTGACAAGCTGCATATATTAACCGAAAATTTTCTGTAGTAAATCACGACATCCTTTTAGCTACTAATCTATTTCTTTATTTGGCCAACATTCTACCTGTCTCATTGGAAATATTTTATTATATATATAATACTTTTTTAAGATATGATTATGAATCAAATGGTAATGAGACGTCTACCTATATATAACTTTTCAACTCCAAGTGGCAACACAATTTATTGCTTCTAATATTTCACCGTATTGCGATTATACACAGTTCTTTTTCTTTTTTTTAATGCCATTATACACAGTTCTCTCACACCTTTTCACCCCCCACTGGTATATTTGGATGAATGCTGCACTTCTACAATGTTCAGAATTTAGAACTACCTTCCTTGTAATTAAGCAATTTTTACCTGTAGTAAATTATTGTTTTTCCGTCACCAAAATTTTTTTTATTGTTTTTCTCAAATGTTATCTCAGAAAACTCGTCTTCATGAACAAATCATGTAAGTATATATTTCTAACTTGTGTTTTCAAATTTTATTTCAATATATAGAGATTTATTGGAACCTCTCAAAATGGGATGAATTCTCTGGAGACACGTGTATATGGTCTAGAGATGGCCTTGGATGAAATATCATATGATTTGGCCGTATCAAGTGGCAGGATTCCCAATAGTGATGCCATAGAAGACATGTGTTGCAAGCTACCTGGTACTGACTTTTTGAGTTCTAAATTCTGGAAGAAGACAGAAAGTCGGTATACAACGCCAAGGTTCTCTTTTGGAAGCTCAACATCAACTAATCTTGTGCATAATGCAACTGATAGAAATGGAAGCAAAGAAATATTAACTACAAATAGCAAAAGATTTCAGCATCGTAGGGATGAGGGTGGATATATTGTGAATCCATTAGCAGAAATTCAAAGCGATTTGAAAGGTCGTTCAGGGCATCATTCGTATAAAATGTCTAAAAACTTTGTTCAAGATGCTGGGAGTGCACAAGGTAACAGTTCCACCAGATTTGACGGCATTCCATCAAGTGGAGTACTGAGAAGCCAAAATATCAGGTAACTATATAATACAAGTGAGTTTAGTGGTTATCTTGCGAATACAGACACTACACTAACACTACTACAGTACCGTCCACCATTATATTTTGTTGCTCCATATACTTCAATTGTGTAATGAATTATTTGTGGACTGTGACTATTGATTACGGACTTCAATAATGTAATATTTATATTCTACCATAATTACTACATATGAGTAACAGTTGACACTAATACGCCAGTTGCGAATGAGTAAGACCCTGGTTATTTGTGCAGAGCTCATTAATGATATTTTTATGACTTAAGATTGTTATAACTGCGGAATGAGTAAGCCTAGTTCATAACAGTATGTGGTTAACTGGGTAAAACATGTTGAATGTTTCACAATTTTTATGTGGAAAGGGTGGCCATTGAATCACGGTCCATTACAGGCATCCCGCCACTCTGCCAAAATATTTATGATTCTATTAATTGTTTTAAGAGATAACTTACGATTTTGTTCTCGCTGCCTCAGGTCATCTGCGTAGAGAAGACAGAATGTCAATGGCTATTTTATTGCAGAAAGCATCAGACTCACGGACACGCAGATCACTAATCTTCTTGCATGTTTGTCCGAGTTGCAGCGCACGAGAGTTGGTTACCTTATAAAGAGATTATTGCTAAATTATGTTTAGAGAAGGTTTTTCTTTTCTACAAAATTGTCCATAGTGAAGCAGAATCATCAGCATGTGGATTCGGATGTAAAATAGGCGTAGGAGTTTTCTAAATGTGTAGCTTAAATGTAGAAATGTGATGCAGACCTAGGAGTTTTCTTGATATGTATCTTAATAATTAAAAATTTATATTATTATATTATGTCTTTGGCCCTTTGCCATTGGCAGTGGATAGAAAAGAAAGTGATTATCCCGTGTTCAGAAGAATTCACCCTCTAAGATATGGTGTGCGCTTTTGCTAAAAATAAAAACAACCTTTTGAAACAAATGTGACAATGGTCGTTTGGAAGAATATAAAATGTTACAGAAAGATACACATCTGCTAAATATAAGTATTTAATACTATTAAGATTAAGTGTAGTCAAATTATGGACAAAAAAACATTTTTTTTTACTGATTTTAAGCACAACGTTCATAATAAATATGGCCTACGACCGTTGGCAGAGATTCAACAAAAAATTTAGGTTGCAAAGTTTTTTTTTATAATGTACTTAAGAAACCATTACTTCAATGGCATATATCTTGTCTTGTATAAGGGGTGCATACCACTTTTTGTCCTTCTATAAGAGACTTATATGTTAACAAAATTTCATGTACTTTGCTAACTCGTGTCAATTACAATAATTTGGAATCACAGTTACTAACTTTTCAATCTCTAAAATCACTTGTATGGCAAAACCGATATTGTCAGGCCGAACATTTTCATCTGAGTCCAAACTTAAAATCTTGTATTTGTTTGTGAGTTTTAAATTGTGTTTGCCATTTTTCCTAAGTACTATAAAAATCACTTCTAAACAAGGATGAAACTGCACAAATTAAAATCAACCAGGTGTTTAAATGCATATTAGGACTCTTTAAAAGGAATTTTTTGAATTTATAGCTTATAAATTTATATGATTAAAATTGATTTGTTTGAGAACAAATTTATCTCTTGAGCTTATAACTTTTTTACTAGCTAATAGTGTTTTTTTTACAAGCTTATAGTTAATCATTTTGTATTATTAGCTAGTTCACCAACAAATTTTATTAAATTAAATACTGCAAGTTTAATTTACTAGCTCAAGTGCTATGAGTTATAAGTTCATTCACCATTATCTACTTGTAATATGTCTCTTGAAACAACAACAATAATTTTCCCTTTTTCACTTTGTGTTCAACCAGATGGAATGAAAAGCAAAAGTAGTCATAAAGCTCTATGTCAGTCAATGAAACAATAGTGGTGTGTGTCGTATCGTATGCATGTACGTATGAGCGAAGCAAAAAAGAAGGTAAATATGGATTGTATAGCAGGAGCACCCAATTTGCAGCTGTAAAAAAGCTTGATTTAAAATCGAACAGTTCAGATTACACATAATAAAATTAAGTAAGAATATACTTGATCGCCGATTGAAGATCAGACAATTCCAATCTATTACAACGTTCTACTGTAACAAAGAAAAAAAAAACCAAATCCGTAGATATTGCAAGACATATATATAGATAAATAGAAATCCAAAATTAGTACACATGAACAAAATCATGTTGTGGTGCAAGACATGCACCAACCACATCTATAGGAGGAGAGGAAAACGACGTTATGGAACTTTTATGGAAGAACGAAGTTCCATCTAAAGTATGTATCTTTGGGAGGCGGTTATTATTAGCAAAACTCCCGACTCGGTTGGTTTTGAAGAGTAAAGGTATCATTTGTTAATCCAAGAGAATTATGTTGTGTTTTATGTTTTAGAGAAGACGAAGACATCAACCATTTATTTTTCTTTTGTTCTTTCTCAAGTCAAGTGTGGAGCAAATTTTACAAATGGCTGAATGTTGATTCTATACCTTTTGAGGAGAGCTGGAAACATTTTTACATGTTTGGCTCACTAGTGAAAAATAACAAGTATGCAAAGGGACATCATATAATTTGGTTAGCAGCAACTTGGTGTATGTGGTGTACGCATAACAACGTTATGTTTCAAGGCAACTTGGCTAATGTGCATTTCCTAGTGGATCAGATAATTTTTATCTCTTGATCTTGGTTCATAGGTCGTATAGCAAATAGCTCCTCTTATGTTTTTTCTGATTGGTGTAATGCTCCGTTAGAATGTATTCAAAACATATAGTATTGCTTTTACGAATTGTAAGGGTTGAGTACACCTACTCCTTATAATTCATCTTTTGCATTTGCTTATAAAAAAACATCTATAACAAAAGATAAATGCAATTTTCAATTAAATGAAAACAACCAGGCCTAAGCTCTAAACCAAGATTGCATTAAATTTGTTTGAAATGGCAATAACTTTTGGATATTCCACCCAACTACAAACAAAGAAGGATATTTCATCTTCTTGAACAACATGGGGCACGTTACCCTTACCCAAGATTTCAACACACCGTGGGATGCCTCGCCCATAAAAATACAACACAATAGATGTGTAATAAAATCAAACCTCAAGCAATTATTTACAACAATAAAGGTTTAAGAATATCACTTCTTTTTTTTTTATATAATGAAGGGACTAAGTCCCAAAAAAGAATTACATAGCAACTAGCCTGGACAAAGTAGATCCGGCTGCATCTAAATCAAAAACATGTCGAATTTGAGTCGGACAAGACTCATAAAATATCATATAGTATCTCCTAATCTGCACCCAATACTCGCGAGAGTATCCGCACATAAATTTGTCTCTCGGTAGGTATGAGGAATAGAAACTTCCCAATGCGAAATTTTCTTGCATAATATCACTTTGATCTATGGGTAACATAATTTACATAAATAAGATTGTAAGGTAAATGTCCATCGGTTTAGCTCAGTTGGTAGGGACATCACATATATTATGCAAGAGCCGGAGTTCAAACCCTGAACACTTCACTTATTCACATTTAAGGTGGAATTTCTAGTCACTAGGCTACTAAAAAAAATTGTTCACTTATTCACATTTAAGGTGGAATTTCTAGTCACTAGGCTACTAAAACAATTGTCAGGTAAACCAAAAAGACTTTTTGTATTGACTAATTTTATTTTTTTTACTAAATAGACCTTTAAAAAGTCTTTGCATGATTTGTTTAAGTGATAAAAGTCCTTGTCCAAGGTTTTAATGTAGACTAGACTATAGATATTTATGACATTGTTCAAACACCCAACTTTTTTTTTTGGTTGGAAGCTGTTGTATTTCGTTTTGGGGAAAATTTTGAAAACTACTGTTATCCCAGGCACTGGTTCAGAAGTACACTTTCAGACAGAGTAAAACACAATTTTTGTCCAAACTTATCAATCCGAAGTATATGTGGGGGTGGGAGAAGAACATGTGGTGGGAAAAAAATGGTCTAAAATTTTGAAGATGTATTTTGGGCTTGACTTCTTTGTCTATTTGCAATGCATTTTCTGAAATTTTCTCTTCACCCCCTCCCCTCCAAATTTCTCTTCTCCTCAGAAAACTTTGAAAAATATTTTTCGAAAATTTTTTTAGTGTAAAATTTTAAAAAAATTCGGAAAACATTTTGCGAATTTTTCTGTGAGAGGAGAAATTTTTGTGTGTGTGTGTGTGAAGGGGAAGAGAAATCATTGCATTTTCTTTATTTGGGATCGACTTACATCATTTGTGAAGGACCGGTTCTGGTTAGTTTTTAGGGAATTTCTTTTGGCGCAGCCATGTTTCTCGCACGCCCTGCTCGTGTTCATGTTATTTTTGCTACTTAAGTGATGGACATTAGAAAAATAATAAATTTGAAAAAGAAAAAACTCCTTCTGCTACTTAACTTATACATGAAATTTTCATGATTTTACACAGAGAATTGTGTTATCTACTTAACAAGTTAACACCTCTCAATATGGGTTGAATCAACACATATGCTAAGAGCAATCATACAAGTGACTTTGACACTACACTTTCACTCAAAATCTTAAGACATTAGATTTATGGATTCTCTCACTTATTGTTCAATATCAACTCTTCCTATCAATATAAAATTTATTAGTTATCTGACTTATCTCACGGTTGACATATCTCAACATTAATTAGTTTCTCTAAAACCAAACATTTGAGTCATTAGTTCACACATTTCTCTATTAGTATTTACTAAGAATAGTCTTTTCTTGATTCACACATTTGAGTCATTAGTTCACACCAACGTAAGAACGTTCTTTTCTTTTATGTATCTTCGAGCAATGTACACGAGGATCCCCTTGCTTGCAGTCAATTTTTAAACATGTGTTGTCACGTCATCACTTAATAAATACAAGTTCACCTGCCAAAAAAAATACAACTCGTTCGTGTGTGGTCCAAGGACAAGAGTATAGTTGCTAATTAAGCTCATGGTTAAGAAAAATTGTGATCAAGAGCTCACACACACTTATGTTTTAGGGTCCTTAGTATAAGGTGAAATTTGAAGCGAGAATTTTTAAAATTTTAGAACAATAAAATTAAAAGTTTTACGGTATCAAAAAATATAAAAAGAAATTGAAATTGATTCATGCGATTAAGTAAAATTATTATGGACTTAATCCTACCTGATCAGAAAGAAGTGGTCGACAGACAGTGATCACATTGCGTTCAATTAGTTGTTGTAGAAGTGAGGAAAAACTACAAACACTTCGACGCTCAAGTTAATAGATACGTAAAGTGAGAGATTATTATGTAGATAGTATATCTGAGTCCTTCGAGTGAAGGGTTACATATAAACCTCCGACACATAGCCACTGCCATTGACGAGAGGGAGGCGGTTATGAGCTTCTCAATAATGGTAGGAGAGGCAACGTGGTTGGATCTATCCGTTGGAGTTCGAGGAGGGAGATGGATTCTAAAGTGGTCAATTTTTTCCTAAAATATTGGATCGAGTAGGATGGCGAGTTTTGGGCATTAGACCCGGTCCAGAACAGAGCCCTTAAAAAATTATTACTAGTAATCAATGCTAAAAAGATATATCATGTCAAAAACTAAAAAAAAAAATTAAGGCCTAAAATTTTCAATAAAACTAAGAACACCCTAACACACCACTTCCAACTGTCAGTCTCTTATTTTATCCAACATGAATATGAGGGAAGGGAGGGAGGGAGGGAGGGAGAGATAGTTTTGAAAATATAGTATTAGAGTGAGGGTTTTGGCTAACATAGAAGACTTGATGAAGTCTTTCATGATGCACATAGATCATCCATAATTTTTTTTTAAGAGATTGAATAGAATTCTATATGTTATTAAGACCCATCAAGATTAACGGTATTCAATAACAATCCATAAACCGTAAATTTTGATCGGTCTCAATAACTTATCAAATGATTTTTAATTTCTTTAAAAAATTTATGGATGATCGATGTGATATAAACTTTCAATCCAACAATAGATTTTGTAATATTTGTACCCGTTATGATATTTTTTACAATTTGTATACCATGGAAGACTTGAAAAGTCTTCTATGTGAAATTTATACTTTTCTCCTTAAGTGAAATTTGATATACACTTTTCTCTTTCTCTCTTACGCTAAATTATACTTTTATATCTAAGGAATGTTTGAATTACAATTTAAAAAATGCCTTGATTATATTAAAATTTTGATAAAAAATAAAAAATAAAAATAAATACGTTTAACAAGGGAGATGGCGATGGTATAGTTTTTCTTTTTTTGGTACACAAAGAGGGCAAAGTCCATGCGATGGTATCGATTTTAACATAAAGAGAGAAGAAAAATATAATTCAATAATCTTTTAGAAAATGGAAGTGTAAATGTCTAATACGACAGGAGTGAAGTTTTAATGAGAGTAGTAGTTTAACCCAAAAGTATTTGTTGCACATAGGTACCACCATTAGGAAGAAAAAATGGAAGATGCTTATAGTTATTGACTTAATAGCTTTAATAGAGTAATGATATTCTAACAACAAGTTTTTGACAACATGATTATTTTATTACACTTTTTTTTACTACAGTTTTTTTATTATTTTATTAGAAGTTTATTCCTCCATATATAAATTGTCTACTATATTGTCAAGAAACTGATGTAAAATGAAAGAACCTGTTTAAAAAAGTTAAATGAAAGAACCAACAACATGTGATATAAGTGTTAGAAGTTTGAATCGCTTAATAATTAGTTTAGGATTTCAGCTTTATGCGAATATGCAAAATATTTGTTAAAAGATGTCAATTTAGATGAATCTTAATTACCTCAAAAAATTAGTATATAATTATGCAAAGAAAATACCCTAATTTAAAAATAAATAAAAATTCAAATGGGAGAACTTCATTGTAAATAATGATATGTGTCTTTTAGAAGAGTGTCAAAATATAATGGTATGATGAAATTAATACTATGAGGTATCTTGAGCCGCCTCAGTTAGCAAAGAGTGAGCCCACTTTGTAAGGTCATTCTATATTGATAGTGACACCCTATATGAATGCATATATGCTAGAGAATTTGGGGTCATTTTCTTTCACTGTCTTCTACTCCTAGCAAGCATCAATCTTCTACACTTAATGTGCATTGATTATGTATTAGTTAGGTTAATTTCCACTTCGAGTGATTCTCCTTTTATTGGAGTCCATGTTAAATAATTTCAATTATAATATTTGGAAATTAAGCATTTTCCTTCCAAGTCACAATCACTATCTAGATAATAAAAATAAGGGTTGTGGAAACAAACAAACAAACAAACAAAAGTAGGAAAACAAAAGCCTATCTAATCTGTCTAGCTCGATAAAACGAAAGCAAAAGTCATTTGTTCAACTATGAAAATTTGCCACGATAGAACTTCTAGCTAGTAGTCACTTTTAATTTTATTTTTTTCCCACCTTGATGATAAGATATGGTATTTATCATTTATTATAGGGTCCAATTAATAAACTTGTAAAAAACACATTAATTAAACACCCACGATATCTGGAAATAAAATTTAATAAACTTGTAAAAAACACATGAATGCATTTTTGTATCATTTTATTTTTGGGAATATTCAAATATAACTTGGCACAAACACCCACTAAGAGTTTAAAATTTAAATTGAACATAATTTAATTCTCTGGTTCTCATAGAAATGGAATCCTGGTAATTCAGAGTTTGATGGTTGTAAAATAATCGTTAAGTATCACTTTGATTAATATTTTCTCTGTTTCATGATAATTTTCGCATTTTATAAAAAAATTATGAAAAATATAACTTTAAGTACTTCTATATATTCAATTTTACCCTTTAATTAATACAATTTCTTCTGCTTCCTTCTTCTGTCACGTTGTCGCGCACAACTTCCACTCTCAAGATGTAGCCTTTAACTACAGTTGTGCGATGAGGTGTGTGACCCTCCGCATCATTTGTAAACCCCAACAAGATTTGTGATCGCCTCGGAGGGATGTAACGTCGGCGACGCTGCCACCCTTTCGATGGTGGTTCTCAATTTTCAACGATGTTGCCACCCTTTTGATGGTGGTTCTTTTCTTTAAATTTTTGGCGACAGTTGTTGCATCATCTCATATCTAGATTTCTTAAGTTTTGTTATCTGCTTCAGTTTTTTATAAATGGGTTGGAACTAATTGGCTAGAAATGGCCTTGAGTTTGTTGTTTTTCACATTAGTAAATAGTTGGTGCCTATTTTTGATAACATGTTGATGGTTAGATCCAGGTGTTGATGTTCATCGCAGGGAGTTTGGTATTTGTTTCTCTCATTCTCTAATGTTTCAGATATGTTGATAATGCAAGTTTTGCGATGCTTCAAGTTCGCCTCCAACGCGCCACTACCATCTTATTAATATCCCCGTCATGCTCTCGGCTTGACACGGGACTGTTTGGCTCAAAAGAGTCTCGAATGCTTTTGTGATTTATCGCACGGGGCTATTGACGGTCAGTTTTCAACCCTAGGTGGTGCTTGCAGACATTTACTAATTGGTGATCGGTGATAGTTTGTTAGGATTGATTAGACTGATTCAATTACCGATTTCTCTATGTTCCCCAGTTTTTATTTCAACTTAGAATAAATTAAATATGAATGTTTTAAACATCAAAAGCTCAAGATAAAAAAGAAAATTGTAGATGCATTCTGCTTGTGGATGCATGAAGAATACATGTTAGCCTTTATGTCAGTATTTTTTTATTTTTTAAGAGAAAACAATATGTGATATATAATTTGTTCCATGTTTTTCTTTGGATAAGGTTGAAAGATTTGTTTGATCTACTGAAGATTAAAAAATGTTAACTTTAGTGTTATCAACGCTACAGATCTGAAGACATGAATATTCCGGACATTTCAATATAGTCATATTTAAATTTGTAGACTTATGCAATTTGTCGTTTTATGCTATTAACATGGATATTATGAGTTTGTTCGCATATTTATCTTTTTTGTTTTTAGCGACGTTATAATTGTATTACATCAATGTACTCTATCAATTTGAATGAATGAATATCGTTTAATTTGAGTCAAAAAAAAATATTCTCGAATTGTTTTTGTTTTTAATTTTTTTGATCAATTGCTGTTATTAGAGGTTTTATAGATAATTCAAATGTTATATCGCTCAATAATGTTTTAACGAATACTAATTTTACCAAATTCATTGTTGAATTGAAATTTAATATTATATAGATCACTCATAAACATTTAAAAAAAATCAGTTGATAAGTTATAGAGACTTACTAATATTAATGGTTTATATATGCATTTTAATTGAAAACAATTATTCTTTACGATTCTCGAAAATGTAACACTCAAACTCATTATTTATATATTTCTACCTTTAGTAAAAATCTTTTTCAAAATACGCAACGGAAAAGTAAAGTTTGATATTATATAAGTCATGGTCCGAGTATTACATCAAAATAATACTAATGTAGTTAATTAGTAAAACTGCTCGTTTAAAAAAGTCCTTAGTGAAAATAAAATTATTAATGCTAATCAATAATGTAGAAAAACATGAGGACGACTTGTACCTATATTAATTCAATCCAACTCACTATTTAGACTTTGCATGTTTAATGCAAGATTGGCAAGGTAGCTTGTAAAGCGATTTGGACCAATATTCAATTAAGGAAATATACTACATTATTTATATATGCCAAACTAATAATTGCGTGTTAAGCAAACTAAGAGGTGGAAAGTAAACAATTACCGTCATATTGTAATTGCCACACCAAATATAAAGTAATGTTTGTTCATGAAAATTGAGATTGATTGTTTCTTTTTATGACATGAAATGGTTTTAGTACTTTAGTGAGAAAAAAAGATCGGCATTGCGTTAGGATAAGGTAAAGAATTTTATCAATGTCTTTATCGATTATGAGATTAATGTCATAACCAAACAATTACGTACATGATATAGAAAAAGAAAAAAGGAATAATCATGTATTCATGTGGACAGTGTACCTTATAAAATAAACTTTAATTTGTCAGCCCTTTAATTTTTGTTGTATTCCAAGAAACGAATAAAAAAACTCTTGTTTGTGGAATAAAAAGTGATAGAAAACAATTTTAGTTAGACTTAAATGACTTTAATGTTAAAAGATTTAAATGTAGTTTTGATTTTTTTATTTTGATAAAATCACAATTTTTGTCCTTCCATTATTAATTGCGCAATTTTGATCCTGTTCAAAAAATTTGATTAATTAATGATAAACATCTAATTTGATGATTCGACAATAAACTGTTCACACTCAACTCTTGAGTAAGGATCCTCTCCTTTTCTATGATTTTTATTTCTTCCATTATCAATATTATTTTTTTTTTATATTTTGGGGTGTATAAAACAGATTTGCCTCATTTAATGTCATTTTTTTGCATTTATATTTTCATAACTATAACTATATACTAGTAAAGAAGGAAATAGAAAGAATACAAATGGAGAGGATCCCAACTCCAAACTCTTATAGCATTTCAATTGATATTCTTTTGACTTTGTATATATATATATATATATATATATATATATATATATATATATATATATTTAGTGTCGACTCAATTTAACTCTCCATATTTTTTAAGAATCTCAGCAAATTGGATAGTCAAAGTCACATCAGACCTACCAAGACATTGAGCTCAAGTGGTTAATGAAGTCTTCTTAAGACGGATCATTCGGGAGAATCTGAGTTCAATTCCCAGTAGGAACAATTATTGGTCAGACTTTACTTACCTCGTGGCCGAACTTTTGATTATCGGGGTCCTCTTCCCCTAGAAACCAAAAGCTTAATACCGAAAAAAAAAGTCATATCAAGTTTAACCCCACGCTCATGTGCGAGATGTGTGACGACATCGTGCCTCAAAACTTTTGCTACCTTAAAATTTTGAGCCCTATAATACACTACAAAAAATATGTTGACTTACGACACATGGATTCCGGCAGTTTAGAAGAACCGTCGCCGCTATGTTAATATTTGAAACCTTGCGGCCGTTCAAAAGCAACCGTCGAGAAGTCGACAAACCCGCGCTATTTCACTTCTTCCCTCTTTTTTCAGAATTTCTTCAATCCCACAACCTTCGAGCGTCAATCTCTAAATCAGATTCGTTTTCAAGCTTCTTCAATCCCTAAACCCTAAAAAAATCCTAAATCTGTGATTCTCATAAGCTTCTCATCGATATTCTTACTCATAAGCTTCAATCCTAAATCTGTGATTCTCACTCACAAGCTCCAATCCCTAAATCTCTCAAGCTACGTTCAGATTCAACATTCAGGCTTCGTTCGAATCCCTAAATCACTCAACCTCTCCAGCTTCGTTGAACCTCTCAAGCTTCGCTGAACCTTCAATCTCCATTCAACTTCGTTCAGCTTCGTTTAACATTCAAAATCATATTCAATCTTCAAAATCCAGGTTCAATTTTACTTCAGATTCAATATTAAGATAGCTCATTGAAATATTCCTTGAAATTGAGGTTCACTAGAGTCTAGAATATATGATTTGCTTAATTTTGCTTCAGATTCAATATTGCTTAATTTTGCTTCAGGTTTCACTTGAAGCCCCTTTACATAGCTCATTGTATGAATAATTAAGCTTCAGATTTTTAAAGTCAATTGAGGTGTTTAACCTTCTGATATGTGGTTTATTTAGCTTGTCATTACTTTGTAATTTTGAAGGATGTGATTTAGAATAAGTTGAGATCAGTATGGTAGCTTTATTGTTGAAAGCTCATAGCAATGCCATCTTTGATAACACTCTAATAAGGCTCTGTTTGGCGAATTTTTTTGGAATGTACAGATTATTTGAATCCATTTCATGCATATGATGAAGGGAATCTTACATGGCTGGTAAGTGATCATTCTGAAGCTTGCAATACGTAGTAATCAGTACTAGAATGGCTAATTACCTGCACACAAATGTTGAATCAGTGTTAGATATGTATAATGTAAGTATCAAGGAGGCTGATATTCATTATAGTTTATTTTGAAGATTTTGATGCTGAAAGAAGGTTATCACATGCATTCAAATTAATAGTTAAAGTGTAGATTTTAATAAATTTTGTGCTACTGTTTAGAGTACCTTTGTTCATGTATGATTCAAAAGAAGAGAAGGTTTATTTGAAGAGTTTTATAATTGTTCTGTGAAGTGGTATTCAGTTATGTGACTGTTCTGTTATGTTTTGCTAGTTTGTGACTGTTATTCAGTTCTATTTCAAAATGATTATGGTGTCTTGAAGGTCTTAGAAAGCTTAGTCTTCATAATAATCAAATTAGTGGTTCAATCCCTTCATCATTAGGACTTTTAATCAATCTTAGAGGAGTTCAACTCTTCAATAATAGGTTAAAAGGTTCAATCCCTCCTTCATTAGGTTATTGATATTTTATGTAGAAATTTTTAAAATTACTTACGGATTAGATTACAAGAATGTATATACATATATACACTAATAATGGGTTTAGGGTCCAATAATTGGAACTCTAACACTCCCCTCAAGCTGGAATATATATAGAAACAGAGATGCATCCTTGAGCTTCAGAAACTGTGTTTACTCTTTTACTGTCATTATTGAGATTTATCAGTCTAGTTTTTTATGAGATAAGAAGTAACAAGAGTAAGGTACTGTTTAAACATAGTGAATTTGATAAACCTAGTTTTGATCTCAGTCTGATGATATAGAATATTTACCTTCTTTTGATCATTGTTTATTGGACTGATATGGAGATCATATCATAAAATAATATTACAGTTTGACCATTCAGGTCACCATAAGCTCCACTTCTATATGCTCAAATCTACCACGTCATGAGCTCTCCTCCTATGCGCTTAGCTCGACCACGCTGGAAGTTCCACTTCTACAGGCCTAACTAAACTACATCATGAGTCATCCCTACCTCCACGTTACCTGCACGGACAAGTGACGTGAGCTGAGTTTGTTACACCTCCACGTGATATGCACGGACAAGTGACGTGAGCTGAGTTTGTTAACCCTCCACGTGATATGCACGAACAAGTGACGTGAGCCACGTGAGTTCTATCCACGCGTCCTGTACGGACGAGCTGCTTTTGGATCTCAATGCCATATCTATTGGGCCTGGATAGTTCAACACAAAAGAAGGCCCATTAGGTCAAGGGATGTTGGACTATAAAAGGAGGCACTTAGGAGGAAAAAAGGGGATTGATTCTAGGTCAAAAAACAATATATTGTAACAGTTATTCTCTTGACTGCTCAGAAACACTCTAGGGCAGCTCATCTTTAATATTCATATACGTGAACATTTATTATTTACTAAAATGAATGATATGTTATAAAGAATCCACATAATTTTTTGAAACTATGTCATGTTGCAAGAAATTAGGATTTTGATGTTTTGAAGTTTTGATTATATGAATGTGAATGAGTTAGAAAAGAGAAGTATAACATGTTTCATACTTTCATCTGTTAATACTTAATACTAGCCTGTGTCATTTAATACAAAGATCAAACTTGTTAAGAAGGGTAATATTTTAGTTATACTAGAGTTAAGAAGGGCAATTAGCTTTTGTTCTTAATTTATTATATAATATAGATGCAATTCTCTACCAAAAAATAAAAATATAGATGCAATTAGCATCTTCTATGTTTTGGATGTTTAGGTATAGGTGGGATATTTTTATTACGTTTAAGAAACCTTGTTTAGTACAATTAATTGCAGCAAAAAAAAGCACAAAAATTTTTAGTCATTAAGTAGAAAAGAACTATTAATTGCAGGCAAAAAAAAAAGCACTGAATTTTTTTTCCAAAAAAATAGATATTGCGGCGGTTTCAAACTGCCAGTAAAGTAAAAAAAATAATGATAAAGCGACGGTTTTAAACCGTCGCAAATGCAGAAATAGAATCCTTGCTAGTTTCGATTTCCCGACGGTTTTAAACTGACGCTAACTTCATCGCGACGGTTTGTGTGGCGGTTCTTAAAACTGTCGCAATGTTTAGCGACGACGCCAGGTTTTGCGGCTCTTTACCAACTGTCGTAATATCGGTTTGCGACGGTTCAAAACCGTCGCTAATGCATTTTAGAACCGTCGCTAACTATCAAATTTCTTGTAGTGATAATAGCTATATATATATTGTCAATGTTCGTAAAATTTCAAATGTACATAAATAGATTAGTGATAGACTTTGATCGATTAATAGTAGGCTATGATAATTATTTTTGAAGTTTTATATATATTATTTACAATTTAAATAGAAGATGATTTTTTAAAAAAAAATAAAAAATTATTAGATGCCTACGCTTAAATATACAAAAAAGAGATACATATATATTGCAAATGTCTGCTCTCAATTTTATCATATGAACTTCATTTATATAAGGAAAAAGAAGAGATCATATAAGACACTACCAAGTAATAATTGGCTGGAAAGGACATATATAAACCTACTGTCCTTAGGAATTTGTCGGAACAAAGTTGCACATATTATTTTTTTATTTTTTTTATATTTATCTCTTGACACAACAAGAAGAAGAGAAGCAATTAAGCAAATATCCAAATCCAAATTATGATAAAACTTTGTTTGACTTGTGTAATTGTGTTTACAAGAAATTAGTAAGAAACAACGGGAAGAGAAATGAGGCTTGCACGTTACAGCTGCCTCAATCATCTGGTTATGCATGGAATTCAAAATATTAATCAAAATTAAATTAATTTTATATATACGCACTATATGTAAATTGAAATAAAATTAACCAATCGTTAGTTGATTCAGTGGTGATTGACGCTAAATTTGGTAGGGAGGATCGCGGTTCGAACCCCGCAACTGCGATCGGGAGGGGGGTGGAATCACTTGATATCAGAACTGACCCCCCGAACCAGATTCAACTGGTGATGGAAAAAAAAAATTGAAATAAAATTTGTTCTAAAAAATTTAGTGGTAAAATTTATATGTAAATTGAAAATCTTGTCAACTACCTACCTGAAACACTAGAGGAATTAAAGATGCTCCAATGGCGAAAGTAAAAGCTTTAAGCAATTTTGAGTCTGTTAGAGATTTTGAGTTTGATCATCAACTCGTTGTAAACCAAAAAAAAAAACTTACCATAAAAATATTTAGGGCGACAATATTGTTCCCCGCAGAAACTTAGATGATTAGATGATCAAGTATATGTAGCAACATTAAAATTTTTAGGGAGAATTTGTCATTCATTTGAGTTTCATAAAACTCGAGAAATTAATCTCTACAATTATGCGCAGAGGATATCTAATTTACGCAACAACAAAAAACTTCAATGACTAGACGATTATTCGTATGCGTAAAAAAAAAAAGTATGTAACCGCAATTGCAACAAGGTTTCTCAGTTGTTAGCAAAAAAAAAAAAAAAGTATGTAACCGCATATGCAGATCATAAAAGCATTTGAATCGAAGAAGATTCCATTGTAATTGTTCATCAAGCAAGTACTGAGTAGGGCCATATATATAAGTTTCTTGAAAATTCAAAATAAACTATGTAGGATGTTTTAGTTATTTTGTTATTAATTATTTGTTTCTTAGAATAAACGGGTTTGTTAATCTAAAGTATGGTCGCGAAATAGGTTAAATTTGATTTTTTTTTTTTTTTTACTCGAGGTAAAATTTGATTAAAAACTATTTTATTAATATTATTATTAATAAAATCAACACAAAAACCAAAATCAACACAAAAACCAAAACCATCTTAATAATCTTCTTCTTCTTATTATTAATATTATTATTCCCTTTCTTCAACCAATTTTCATAAACAATTTTCAAAAAACAGAATAAAAATGGACACAACAAAGGCGTAAGAGAAAAAGAGTTCAAAGATCAATTATGTATATTGCACATGTTCCTCCCAACTGAACTATATTCACATAGACATCAAGTTTTGAAGGTGAGTTCTATGGTGAAAGACTTCATTAAGTCTTTCATCATGCACAAATCATTAATGTTACTATAACGAATACAAATATTTACAAAATCCATCATTTGATTGAAAGTTTATATCGTATAGATCGTCCATAATATTTTTTAAAGAAATCAAAAATTATTTGATATGTTATTGAAATCCATCAAAATTAACGGTTTATGAGTTTTAATTGAAAACCGTTAATCTTGATAAGTCTCAATAACATATTAAATGATTTTCAATTTTTTTAAAAAAATTATGGATGATCTATATATTATAAACTTTAAATCTAACAGTGAATTTTGTAAAATTCGTATTCGTTATAATAGTATTTGCAACTTGTGCACGAAGTCTTCCATGTTAGCCAAAGTCAGTTTTGAATATCTATTACTAATATATTAAAATTGATTACCACCAAAGTTCCTAAATTATCCTTATTACTTTTAACCAAATTACAAATTTTATATCTTAATTGTAATTTCACTAAATATATATATATATATATATATATATATATATATATATATATATATATATATATATATATATATATATATATATATAAAATATAAATACAAAAAAAAATATGTTATGCATAAAAATAGGAACAAAACAAATTATCGATAGAAGCAAAACAGAAAAATCTATACTCATAAAAATAGGAAGAAAAAAAATAATAAAAACATTATAGAAAGTTTAGTCAATAAAAAAATTATCGAAAGAATATAGAAAAAATAAGAAAAAACCGCATAAAAATAAGAATATAGAAATAATTAATAAAAAAATACTTTATATAAAAAAAAACATAAACAATATTTTTTATCAAAAAAAGAAAAGAAACGTAAACAATATTACTATCAAGTTTACTACTAACCACTAATAATAATAAGGGTAAATAGGGTTTTACCCCCCTGCAAAATAAGCTAATTTTGCATTACCCCCTGCAAAAAAAAAAACTTGGGATTACCCCCCTGCAATATGAAGATTCTCTCTTTTTACCCCCTGCTTGACAACTTGGCATAGAATCTTTATTTTTTATGAGGTGGCATGCATATGTGGCATTTATTTCATTTTTATTTTTTTAATTTGCACATGTCATTTTTATTATTAAATAAATTGGTGACAAAAATTTTAAAAATTCCACTTAATTAGTTTTTTAAAAAATAAAAAATATTGTGTCAATAAAAAATTATTAAAAATAAAATATGTTAATTCAAAAAGATATGTTAATCCATTGTTTCTAACAAAAAAAAAAAAAAAAAACTCACAATCTTGTCCTGTAACATAACACAAATCTTTCTCCTTCTCATTCTTCTTCTCAAAACCCAAAATTATTTTTTCTCTAACACAAACTTAGAATCCCAGAATCCTTTTTCTCTAAAATAAAACCTAGAAATCCGCCGAATCACTCCGCCGAATTCGTCGAAACAAATGATTGATGAAGAACAAAGGCAGGAACTAGGAACCGGATTTCCTATAAAGGCAGAAACTGGGTTTTTGAATTTATGGGTTAGAGATTGAATTGATGGGATGAAGAATTGGGAAGAAGAATTATGTTTTTGGGTTAGGAAGAAATTGGGTTGTTGCAAAGGGATGAAGAATAGAAGAACAAAAGAAATTTATGATTATGTTTCTGGGTTTACCGAGATTGATTTTTGGAAGAAAAAAAATTGGGTTCTTTTTGGATTGTTGTTCTTGGTGGTGTTGATGATTTTGTTGATGTTGTTGTTGTTCTTGGTGGTGTTGATGTTGTTGTTCTTGTTGAATGATGAAAGTTATTGTGGTAGGGATGAAGGGGAAATTAGAAAAAAATTTATTATTATTTTTTTAATTTTTAGTTTATTTAATAATAAAAATGACATGTGCAAATTAAAAAAAATTTAAAAAAAATTAAATGCCACATATGCATGCCACCTCATAAAAAATAAAGATTTTATGCCAAGTTGTCAAGCAGGGGTTAAAAAGAGAGAATCTTAATATTGCAGGTGGGTAATCCCAAGTTTTTTTTTGTAGGGGGTAATGCAAAATTGGCTTATTTTGCAGGGGGGTAAAACCCTATTTACCCTAATAATAAAGTTAATTAGTATCGAACGTAATAAAGTACCGTAAAATTCTTAATAAAGTTTATAATTTTTTATTAAAATATACACGGAACCATTATTTATCACTGAAACATAAAATATTGAATTAATAAATTTAAATGAAAAAACACAATAATTCCACTTATATTTTAACAATATTATATAATAATTTTTTAAATATTTAATTCTAAATAAATTTTTTACCATAATATAATGACAAACTTAAAAGGTGGAATTTCAAGCCACTAGGCTACCTGACCAAAAAAAAAATAATGACAAACTTAAATATTGAATTAAAGTCAACGACCCGTGCATTTGCACGGGTCTCTAAACTAGTAAAATTTTTTAAAAAAAAAACAGCCAAATTTTTTTTTGGTACATAAAAACAGACAAATTAACTACACTTAATAAGAGTGAAATATGCTCTAACCCAAAAATTAAATATGAAATACTAGTGCTTTAAATTTAGAATTTAATTTATATATACGGTACGGAGGAAAAAAAAAAAAGAACCTTCTTCCATTTTTCTTTTCTTTCTTCCACTTTGGCGACTCACTCAATCATTTCCAACACCAATTCCCTTCCTTCAATTCAACCAAAATTCTCTTTGCTCATTCACCAAAATCAACACAAAAACCAAAACCATCTTAATAATCTTCTTCTTCTTATTAATATTATTATTATTCCCTTTCTTCAACCAATTTTCATAAACAATTTTCAAAATGGACACAGAACAAAAACGCAAGAGAAAAAGAGTTCTAACAAAACACTTTCACATATCATCAAGAACAATTTTTCTCTGTTTTTCTTTCATAATCTTCTTAATTTTCTTATCAAATTACCATGGTTTCTTCACTCATAAACCTTCAACTTTATCACTTCTCTATTCTTCAGCAAGCAATTCAGTTCTTGACCCTCTTCAACCTTCAACACCAACAGCAACGGTTTCTTTCACTCTTCAACACCAAATCCTCTTCCCAAATCACTACCTCATATTCATAACCAAAAAAAACCAATCCCATCAATCATTAGAGTGTGTTTATTATACTCTCCAAACCAACGGTTCAACTAAACCGGTACTTGATGTTCATGTTGAACCGGTTCAATCAATGGATTTTTACGATGAATCTCGATCCATAGCAAGGTGCCCATTTACTCAAACCAACTTTTCAACCTCCGGTGGGGTTAAAGTTGTCGACTTGCGGCGGTCCGGTGAAATGGGTCGTCGGAGTTTTGGTGTTTTGAAGAACCAAAAACCTCAATCTTGGGATAGGGTTGCTTATGAAGCTATTTTAGATGGTGACACTGTTGTTGTTTTTGTTAAAGGGTTGAATCTAAGACCTCATAAGATCTCGGATCCAACAAATTTTCGATGCCATTTTGGTTTAAGAAGTTTCCATAAAGATGGTGCTGGTGCTGCTTTTTTGCTTAGTACAAAAGCTGTTTCTGTGGCACAAGAAATTGTGAGGTGTGTTTTGCCACAAAGTATTAGAAATAAACCTGATAAAGCTTTTGGTGTTAGGGTTACTGTTAGTAATTTGAGTGGAAATTTGCGGCATCAAGTTCGAACGCTTTTGCCATCGGTGGCTAGAATTGGTAGTGGAAGTGTTCATAGAAAGAAGAATAGTGAAAAGTATGAGCTTTGTGTTTGTACTATGGTTTGGAATCAAGCTTCTGCTATAAGGGAATGGGTTATGTATCATTCTTGGCTTGGTGTTGAGCGTTGGTTTATCTATGATAATAATAGTGATGATGATATTGAAAAAGTGATTAATGATCTTGATTTTGAAGGGTATAATGTTAGTAGAAAAGTTTGGCCTTGGATTAAGACACAAGAAGCAGGGTTTTCTCATTGTGCTTTAACAGCTAGAGATGAGTGTAAATGGGTTGGTTTCTTCGATGTTGATGAGTTTTTCTATTTTCCGAACGAGTTTCGTCATAATCACCTTGCAAAAAGTGATAGTAATAGTATTAGTAGTAGTGTTGTTCCGGGTGAGAATTCATTAAGATCAATGGTTGCGAATTTCTCGTCATCAACGTCGATTGCTGAGATAAGAACAGCATGTCATAGTTTTGGTCCTTCTGGTTTAAATTCACACCCTAAAAAGGGTGTTACAATAGGTTACACATGTAGACTTCAAAGCGCCGAGCGGCACAAATCCATTGTGCGACCGGATTTGCTCGACGACAGTCTTCTTAATGTGGTTCATCATTTTCAGCTAAAAGATGGATTTGACTACTACAACATGCCAGAAGGTAGTGCTATAGTGAACCATTACAAGTATCAAGTTTGGGAGAGTTTTAAGCAAAAGTTTTTCAGAAGAGTTGCTACATATGTTGTTGATTGGCAAGAGGATCAAAACAAAGGGTCAAAGGATAGAGCACCAGGACTTGGAACAGAAGCAATTGAACCAGTTAATTGGAGGTTAAGGTTTTGTGAGGTTTGGGATACTGGCTTAAAGGACTATCTATTGTCTTATTTTGCTGATCCTATGACAGGTTTATTGCCTTGGGAAAAGTCTTTACTATAATGAATTGATACACATGTAAAGGAATATAATCATACTTGTTAGGCATATTCATTCTTTCCATTGTTTGTGGGGAGCTATTTGTTACAGAAATTTTGTTTTTGTTTAGTTTTTTAAATGATTTTTTACACATATGAATGAAATTCACAGAGGTTATATACTCATGTATATTTAAAGCAATTTGAATGAATTCCTCTTCCATTTTTTTTATTCACATTAGTTTTTTTAGTTAGCCATCCAATTCATAGGGGCCTTAGTAATCCAGATTTCGACTGCTAGTTAAGAAAAGTTTGGCCAAGAAATTGTGTTACTCAGGAATCGAATTCGGGTTCTCCCGAGCAATCTATCTTTTGTTAAAGTTCATTAACTACTTGAATCCAATGACTTGATTTTATTCGCACTAGTTTAGCATATAGCATTTGTCATCTTGTAAACTGAAATATTCATGCTGTGAAAAGCCAAGGATACTGCAATAATCTATAGGTTGTTTTACACCTATTTAAATTTATAAAAGGAAAGATAACTGCAACCGTTTTCTTTCCCTAATTGGAGAAAGAAAAGTACATCGTAATCAATATAGGCACCAAAACTTTTAATGGGCTACCAACAAATTGTCTAAAATTTAAACCAATAATAATAATAATCAGAATGCGTTTCTTACATACTTTTTTTGGTACTTTAATAGACATAGTAGTGATTTATTGTCAAAAAATATAGTAGTGATTTTAACATTCAATAGAGATTCTCTTTTATAGATTATAAGTAAAACTATTTTTGTGTTAACAATAAGTTGATTCAGCGGTAATTGATACTGAATTTGGTAGGAAAGACCATGGTTCGATCCTCGTACTTGCAATTGAGAGAGAATTGAAATCACTTAATACCAAAACTGACTTCCGAACCAGATTAAACCGGTAATTAATGCCAAATAAAATTAAAAAAAAAAAACTATTTTTGTGTTTGTTATTGTCGATAAAAATCATTTCTTTTAAAGAGTAAAAGTTATCCACAAAAGTTTCTGTGAGCATAGCTCAATTGGTAGAAACATTACAAATTACTGTAGGGACCGGAATTCGAATCTTAGTACTTACACTTATTCATTTTAAAAGGTGAAATTCTAACCAATAGACTATTTGGAGAAAAAAAATATCCACAAAAAATTAGTCATAACCTGTGAAAAATGAGTTAAAACTTAAAAGCTTCTAATGAGAGTAAATAAACTATGACCAAATATTATTTTAGCCATTACTTGAATTCAAATTCTTTCAAATTATTCATCTTACATTGAACCAATTAATATACAACTAATAGAGCTCAATAATTTTGTTTATTTTTTATAGTTGAACTCAAATAGTTAATTAGGTTCATATTGGCAGTTTATATATATTAAAAAAATCTTATGCATTATCCATCCGTCAAATACACACTACACAATATTGGTCAAAAGCCATCTACCGAGAATTGATGGAATTGACTTGAGCTTATTGGTCTGACTCGGTTTAGATGTTACACATATGGGAAAATATCACAATCAACTTAATCTGATTCCAATTAATTGGTTTCTGCATTAGTAGGAGTATATGTCTACCGACCTAATAAAACGTTCAAATATTTCTAGTCCAAGAAAAATTGGTGGTTTATGATAATTTGAATGCCATAATAATCACGCCTATAGTCATTATCACTAACAACCAATCAAACATATCTAAGCACAAGTTTCAACCATGGTAAAACTGAAAGTCAATACCAAAATTATTAGTAATTAGTAACTGGCAGAATTTGAAAAAGTCTTTACTTAATTATTAGATATTTCACATTAAAAATACTCCTGCTAGTATATCATTAGATGTTTCAGAAGCAAGACCCTTGGCTTTGTATGTTGTTCTTGTTCACCCATGTTCTAAGAAACATTAATAAGTGGAATTATTTTAGCGTTAGAAGGAATCTTAGAATTTTAAATGCAAAATAAAATACTAGAAGCACTGGCATGTTTCATTCGGATTATTGCTATGATTTTTTATTTTATTAAAAACAAACATTCTCTTATGAAGCTGTTAAAAAAGTAATTATTTCACTAGAAGCACCAGCATGTTTCTTTGGGATTATTTGCTATGGTCTTCTTTTCTTTTATAAAAAAAACAAAAAATATTCTCTTATGAAGCTGTCAAAAAAACAATTATTTCTCTAAAATAAACATTTTAAAAGGAACATGGTCTAGTACAACGTGCATACTTGTATGTAGTTATTTTTACAATGTGTAACTATTATTACTAACTTAAGAATTGGATTGGCCATTAATCAATTTAAAAACTGGTGTAAATAATGAACAAAATATACAGTGGATAAATTTTAGCCTCGTATTCGCAATGACGAACGAGGATACATATTACCACTGAAATCTCGAGTATATACGAACATTAGCGGCTACTTGCAAATCTTTGAAACTTAAGTAAGAGTCTGTTGTTTTACATATTTTGCAAGAGTAGAATCCAGCTTCTCTCCGATAAAAGTAATCCAAGCCTGTAACATTTCAATAATTATGCCACTAATCCAGAAATATATGCATGCCACTTAGTTTTAAATAAGCAACAATTAGCAGGACCTACATAATGAATTTGTATTACTTTTAAACTGAAATTTGACATAGTAAACATAGTTTATGTGATGCTTCAACAAACTACATATGTCTTCAAGAGAAAAACCCCAAGTCATATGTTGATATATTAATATAATAACATGTAGGCTCGAAGGTTAAAATATTTTGACGAACTCGGATATATCATTGAAAGAAGATGAAATGTACCTGATCAGAAGTAGTGAAACCTCTTATTGTGTCACCACCAATAATTGCAATTCCGTTATCTCCAAGTGGCTGTAAAATTACTGCCTACCAAATAACAATTGTACCGATAACTTCTGTTATTAAAGCACAACATATTTGATATATAAAAAATAAAATAAAAAAGTACAACCATATTTAACAACAGAAAAAGGAATAGAAGTCTACATAAACATTGATCACAAAAATTATAACAAAATTGTTAAAAAATCACAAGAAAACAGAGCAGTTTCACGTGGCCTGAGACAAGGGGGACAACTAATGACCATTGTCAATTACCATAACAGTTTTTCTCCCCCACCCCCTCTCTTTCTTCACCTGATCAGGTTAGCCCCTACCCTTCCCCCAAATATTGTTTCCCGGCTGAGTTTTCTCTAATGACATACATGATTCAGTCAGAATGAGTTGCCCAATCAATCATACATGTTAACTTTCTGCCATAGACGAAAGTTGCATCACTTCATAAAACACATAAAAATATAAGATCACAAGCCAAAGTAAAGTCGTCACATAAGTATACACTACATCATAGAACTGGTGTGGCCACAGATAAATGCACCAAAGGCTATGTTTGGATATTTGTGGTAGAACTGGATCAGAAATAAAAAGAAAACAGCACAATCTAAATTTTAATGATACTGACTCTAATCCCCAATTCTTGTGCCAATTTGACACTCGAATAGGGAAGGGAGTGAACACATGGAAAAAATGAGACTATATCCAGGTCTACCAGAGACACCTAAACTCTCCTCCAATTGGACTTCCCAATTACCTTGCAACCCCCCTTTCGAGCATCCCCTTCCCTTTATCTAACCTCTACTCTTATCACTTAATGGACTAAAAAACAGACCAACTACAGTCAGCATTCTGTTACCAAGTATTCTTGCAGTCTGGCAAACAAAACCATTAGCTCAGGTTACAACACTGTCTCACATTCATAAAACTACATAGGAGGAGGGAGTGGATGGGGACATGCTTGAAGAGCTAAAGCTTTCTTCAGCAAGGTTACCTGAAAGACAGGATTATTGTGGCCGTGTTATGGATGTTTCAATCAGTAGGCTACCTATCCTACTGTCTCAAGTCTCAACCACTTAATAATGGCCATAGAAACGCAGGCTAAGCTTTTCATTAGGCCGCTTAGGTGGACTCTTCCGTTTGTAGGGTTGCAGCCTAAGATAAATCTAATCACCCATTTGAAATTCCAACACTCTATAATGTTTGTTAAGTTTTGGCCCCTCATAATCTTATTCCTTGAGTAGATTACTCAATAGTTTGGCCAATCGGGCAGGAATATGATAAGGACCTGGATATTATGTGGTGCCTAAGTCCCACATCGAGTACTATGGGATGGCCGGTTGAGTGCATAGTGGCTTGACTCATTCGTCCCCCCTTAATAGCTTAAGTCCCATATGTTTGCTTTTACCGAAGGGTTCTCCAAGTGCTTGAGCACTTATCAGAGTAGCTGTTCCCTTCCCCCAGAATGGGCAGATCTTGTCTATAAGAGGCTTTAAAATGTGTCATCTTGGTGACATCACTTCAATTACTGTTCATAATTATGCCTAGCATAACCAATCTCACAATTGCTTTGGTTTAATCTCTGTTAAATAGTGCAGACAAACCTCTAAGCAATAACTAACAGCCTCTGTATGGTTGTCTTTTTGTGGGTGGTAGGCACTAATGAACTTCAATCGGGTACCCACCATCAAAAATAGCCTTTTTCCATGATTTCCTTAATAAAATATGGTCTCTATGACAAAATGGATTGAGAGAAAACAAGTAAATGAAACATCGCAGCTATGTCACTGGTAATGAAAGGATGGCTAAGGCCTATAAAATGGCATATGTGGCTAACCAATCAACCATCACCAAAATAGTGTAGACCCTAAACCATCGACATAGCATGTCAGATCTGTCTTGGAATAGGCAAAGGCTGAAGCTGACCAGCAGGGGATAATATCTTATATTTGTTTGATTGGCACACATCTAAGGCAGCCAAAAATTTATGGATGTCCCTTTTCATACACCACTCCTGCTAAGCTTTTGAAAGTTAGAACTACCTGAATGTTTTCCTAAATGAGAGCTATGAAATGATATATATAAGGTTGGAATTCGTGGTGAGTTCTTTTACACCACCAACTTCCCCTTGAAGTACAATGAATCCTCTTGCAACTAATAGCTAGCGAGAAAGTTGTGACTCATGGTCTACCTTCTAAATCCTAGATAACTCTCTGGTATTGTTCATCCTGAAGAATTTCCTCAATCTGGTCCTCCGTATCACTTACCTTCAGTACAATGATGGCTGTAAAGGTCATCCTTTCGGAGAGACAGCCCTGTTTCATTCCCTGATGATCTATACTGTATTTCAAAATCAAATTCAGATTAACTTCAAAGCCTTTCTAAATTGTTCTTCACTCAATAACTGATGTTCTGTCAAAACTAAGCTTACAAAATGGTGATGCATCAAATAATGTCTTCACTTTGCCAGCATAAACTATTGCCATTATTTCCCTTTCATACACTAACTTATTTTGGGCCATTTCTGATAGTGCTTGACTCTGAAATACTTTTGGTCTCACTCCTTGCAGAAGTATTGCCCCTGACCCCTTGCTAAAAGGGTCTGTCTCAACCAGAAAATATTGAGAAAAATCTGGGACTTCAGAGACAGGAAGCACTGTAACTGCTGCCTTCAATTTCTCAAAATGCTGTTTGGGCCACCTCGTTTCACATTTAACAGTCCTTATGCAGTTGAGTTGACAGTTTGGCTATCGTAAAATATCCCTCGTGAAACGTCTAAAGCAGCTTGTCAATTCAAGGAATACTCTTAGCCCCTTTACATCTCTAAGTACAGGCCACAGCCACATGGTTTCTATTTTATTAGGATCAGTCATAAACTCACAACTCCCTACCAGAAATTATGTACCCCAAGAGTCTACTTGCTTTCAGTATAGATTGAAAGAAAGAATCTACTGTTGTCTATGCCTGTGACTTGGATCTATACATGACAGTTTCTTGATTCACCTGTCCGCAAAATCTACCCACACCCGAACCCCGTGTCCTATTCTAACTAAACAATAGTTTGTACTTCATACAAGTTTTGATATAGACCAAAAGAATTAGTTAAAGCACAAGGGATTGATGACCTGCACAGAAATATGTCATCAGTTATATAAACCAGTTTAGCACAGAGAAACTCAGTACCTGAGTATTTGAAGGTAGAAATGGCAGCTCAGACTTCCCAGGATATAGAGATAGATTAGCCAAATAACTCTCTGAACATGTATAAAAGATTCAAAACATTTTAATCAATACTAGAGCACAGCTCAAAAAAAAGCTTTGGACTTAGTGTGCAAGAGTAGCAGCAGTTGTGATAATGACTCGTGGTTGACTACAGTCAGAAACTTACGAGTTCCGGATTTCATAACACCCTGAAATACAGATCCTTGCATCAATTTATCAGTGTCCACACTTACAGCCTCACCATTGCCAGCAGAAGATTCTGCAGCAAAACCAAATTGAAGCACACAACTGCTCTCATAAGCAATAACAAGTGATCGGCAGCATGTGACATCTGAAAGAGATTCCCACGCCCTGATAATAGTTTATAAAAGATACTTTACTGTCAGAAAACAGGGCAAAAGCTAACTATTTAAATCAATAGATTTTATATTACTGGCTGCCACAACACATGAATTTTCCCCATGATATAATAAGATGCCACTTTCTTTTCACACCATTCATAATCATATCACAATTATTTACAGCACATGTAGTTAAGAGTAAGACAACCATAATATGAAACCTCCAAGCCACAAGCATCCATTCTTTTTGTGCACATAATGACATAACGTAGATTTGAGGGTTTATAACAATGAGAGAAAGCTATATTAATGATCCAAATTTTCAATCATTAACTTTTTTACAGAACTAGAAAGTGCATGGCCAGGAGATGGGGAAAAACCAACTAGGCTAACAACAAGTGGACATAAAGAGCATTACCAGAGCAGCTCAGTAAGTGCAACATCAGGGAGATCAGTGCACAGCTTCTTGCATTCTACTCCCTGAGGATTTACCTGGACAAAAACAGGCCTATTATCGGCATCTTTAAGTCAGCTTATTTTGGTACCGTAAAAAAAAAAAGTCAGCTTATTTTGGAGAAACAATAGTTTCTTATTTTGAAGCTTCTAGAAAGAGCATTAAATTAGGTCTGATTTAAGAAAAGTTTGGGGCCTGTTTGTTTTGAGAAATAGTTTTTCATCTTCATCCTGCCTTGACAATTAGTTACAAAACTGTCATATTTGGTTATGCATAGGCATTATAAAAGTGTTTTACACAGACGACCAATCATATTTCATCGAGTATATATTTTGCAAGTATTTTGGAAAATTAAATTAAAACAAGACATCATGGTAAAATATGATTAGATGTATGTGTAAAATTGCCAGTGTATTCAAATTATGAAGAAAATAATAAAAATAACAAAACGGATAATATTATAAAGTGAAAACGACAAAAATAAACAATAGAGTATTTTTCTCAAACCAAACACAAAGCAAGCAAATACAACCACACACCTAACAACAAACTATGAAGCTATAATAAAAAACAGATTCATGAAAACGAAAAATGGAGATAAATAACAGCAAATGCAAAGATATGAGGCTTACCACAGTTATAGATTTCGGTTTTATGGAAAGCCAAACGAGGCCAGCCAAAATATTAGTGACAGCTAATCCTAAAGTTAAGAGGTCTGCTCTCGATTGTGAACTGCAAAAAAAAAAAAAAAAAAAAAAAAAAAAAAAAAAAAAAAAAAAAAAAACCTAATTAACAATCATTAACTCACTATGAAGCGTCAACACAGACACAGTCACCAGATACAACATTGACATGAACACATAGACACCCGCAATAATTAGAGAGAATGAAAGTAATTAATTGTAAATTTGTAATAACGATTCACATTTCTCGAAGTTGAGACAATGTCACATATGGCAAATACCCAAAAAGTCTTCAATCTCAAGTTTCGGTGCTACAAGTTAACTCAACAACAACAATGCACAATGACTCGCCACAACTTCAATTCAAGAATAAAATATTTTAAATGTGACACTTCATATGAGAAGCATATTAAGCCTTCGTTTACTTATAACTAACTCTATTTTATTTGGTTAACTATAGTTAGGTTAGTTGCAATCTGTTACCGATTTCTATGTGCAAGGAGGGCTTCATGAACGCAACTTGGAATCCCATGTCGGGAGTCATGAACCTAGTGCAAGGGTTTATATTATTTGTAATCACTTTTCACATTTTGATCTAAAATGAGAAGTCTTAGAGCAAATTGCACCTTTTCTCTTATCAATTCTTAACTATGTTTGACAAAAAATAGCTGATAGCTGATAGCTGATAAACTAACTTATAGCGGATGACCTTATAGCGAATAGCTTATATGGTAGTTTATTGAATTTAGTGTTTAGTAACGTTAGTTGTTGAACTAACTTATAAATATGAAATGACATACAACAGATACGTTTAACTCAAAATGTGTGGTACTAGATAGTAGATATGCTAACCAAAATAAGCTATAAGCCAGTAAAATAAGCTATAATATAAACTATAATCCATAAGCTCAAAATGTGTGGTACTAGATACTTAACTAACATTCAACAACAAAAACAATGCTCAATCAGTCACCACAACTTCAATTTAAAAAATTAATCTCAAAAAACCGTATAATTAATCAAGCAGAGAAGAAAGAAGTCGGAGAAATTGAAGACCTGCCGGCATCAGCGACAGGAGCGATACCGGAGATGGCGCGATTGAAGAGAACAGCAAAAAGAGAGGCCGTTCCAACGTAGATTGGAAGGGGGCGAACTACGTCGTCGTTTTGTGAAACCCAATCAGCGAGGAAATCGCGTTTGGGCTTTGGACTTCGGAAACTGTAAACAGTAGAAGGAGAAGAAGAAGATGAAAGAGTGAATGAAGAAGTTTTTGGTTTTGAAATGCGATTGAGAATGTGAGTGTTGAGAGTGAAATGGAGACGGAGCGCAGTTCCCGTTTCCATGGAAGGGAAGTTTGTTGGTTGTTATTGTTATCAGTCTCTTTGCATTTTGCATTGGCTTTCCACTTTTGAAGATAGACTCATGAACAAGAGACTTTAACCAATAAATATCTCAATTTTTGTTGTTTTTATAACACATTAAAATTAGGCTTAATTAGTAAAATGGTCCCTTAAAGACATTTTTTGTTTTATATTGGTCCCTTAAAGAAAAAAAAGGTCTGAATAGGTACCTTAAAGAAAAAAAAGGTCCGAATAGGTCCCTTAAAGACATATCCGTTAATCAGTTTAGTCCTATTTAGACCTCTTTTTAGGGACCAAACTGATTAACGGAGATGTCTTTAATTGACCTATTCGGACTTTTTTTTCTTTAAGGGACCTATTTGGACCTTTTTTTCTTGAAGGGACCAATCTGAAACCAAAAATGTCTTTAAGAGACCATTTTATTAATTAAGCCTTTAAAATTAAAATGGAAGGATTAGCATCGTCCAAATCAGATTAGTCGGTCCAATGGTAAAAACAAAAAAAAAATGTTTCTTTGTTTGTCACTATGAATTTAGCTCACTTGACGGGGGAATCGCACAATGTGGAGGAGCTAGGATTCAAATTCCGGACACTTATTTTAAGGTGATATTTCTAGTCACTAGGTCATTTGACAAAAAAAAAAGTTTCTTTTACTTATTTATCAAACAATAGACATTTCAATATCCATAACAATAATTTGAATCGATAGTAAGTTGGTCCAGTGATAATTGACGCTCGACGTGATGATTGACGCTCGACTTAGTAGGAAGAACTACAGTTCGATCCCTGCAACTGTGGTCGAGAGATGGTTGGAACCACTTGATATCAGAACAACTAAATTAGACGTTGCAGTAGGTTGGATATCGGTGGTAAAAACCAACAAAAAAAAATAGTTTTACCAATTTGCACAAGTACATTGAACATGACACGAGAGTGACTTTTGTTTTGTAAACATCCTAACTTCGATGCTAGTGGGTGAGAGTTTTCCAAATTTCATCATTTTACTAAGTTAAAGGGGTTACGTTGTAACTCGCCCCACTATCACAAAGAGCATCTTCTACCTCGACACACCCACTACACTCGGGAAAATAATGCTATTAGGATCTTCCAATTTCTTGGGAGAGAAAAAATAGTTATCAATATTTGTTAGGGTCTTGCTAACGAGTACCCCCGGATACTCTTTAAACATTCTATTAAAAGAAATTTTTTATTCAAAAAATTAAATACTTCAATTTTCAATGCGTTGACTTTATGCATTTCCACAAAAATTCTATAAAAAACTTACTATTTAAGGATTTAAAGAGTACTCATGAGCACTATTTAGCATTTGCCTATTTTTTATAGGTCTTGAAACATTATCCCATAAACCTACATTTACGTTAAGATCCAACACTAAAGCATCAGTAGGGTAACAAGAAGGTACCCCCACTATCTTGTTTTCCACCCAAGAATAACCTTCACTAATTGGAACCTTCATAAGGAATCGATCTACATCCTCCTCAATAGTCAATATAACTAATAAACCTAGACCTTAAACTCTCAACTATGGGGTTTAACTGATCATCTACAAAATTGTCACTTACACACTCTATCAACGCAAAACCAATAAAATTTTGTTGACTCTCCATTATAAACAGAGAAAGCAAAGAGAAATAAAATGAAGAAGATAATACCTTTGAAGAAGACAAGAGCTGAAAGTAACAAACAAGGATTTTGAACTTGAAGAAGAAGAAGCAGAAGAGATAACCGGAGTGTTTTCAAAAAAAGAAGGAAGACAAATAGTTAGAGAAAGTAAAGAGTCCTCAATGGCAAAATTCCCGCTTATATGAGTTTATTTGGAAAGTTAATGAATGCTCCAGATGGAATGAAAAAAGTCAAAACCCAATCCAATGGCTCACAAACACATAGGAAACAACACTATACTCAAGTAAAGCTAGGCTTATAAAAAAAAAAAAAACAAAACTCAAGTAAAGCTAGGTCATGGTTGTACACCTACTAGTGAGTGGGACGCGTGACAGTTACTTCCCCCAAAAAAAGTCTTTTGAGTTCTCCTTGTTGGTGTTTTGATTGGCTACATTTTGCAAAAGCCAACCAGCCAGATGCTGAACTGAGATGCTGTAGCATTATAGTACAGCATACTGAAGCTCTGTTTTCGTGCAGAATTTTTATTTCAAATCTGAGTCAAGATTTGCTTCAATTATATATTCAGGCACGTGCGTCTAGGCAAGACGAGACTTACTCAGCAAGTTTTATTGAAGTCGGTCAAAGGAAAGTGATTTAAAACAAAAATATAATTATATTATATTTTTGGCGTTTTTTTTGTTTGGTACAACATGAAACAAACAAATTATATTTTTGGAATTAATTTAGGGTTGGGCCGCAATTCTCACAGCTGTACAAGTCTGAAGACCTAGCTTGCCTATCAAGACAATTGAAGACTATAAATATGTGAAGCCTCAAAGCTATTGAGCTCGCGATTTCTAAACCTTGTATTACAAAAAGCGTGCGTTTTAAGGTTTAGTGTGTGTGTCTTTTGTGAGCCTTTTCTTGTATCGTTTTGATGCAAGTTTAGGACTGGGTTTGTGTTGTTTATTGTCAACTGCTCCTAAGCTTTTAAGCACGGAGTTAGTTTGTGTGATTCACTCATAAGCTTTTAAGCAAGAGTGTGGTCTAGTTTTTAGGAGAGTGTCTCCATCCTGATTATTATTATTGACAGCAACATGGTATGTGTTGTTAGAGGGAATTTGGGACGGGGTCTCATTATCTAAGAGGTTCTTAGGTAGGATTGCACGGGTAGTGTCTAGGTGATAAGTCAAGTACCGGGTGTTGGTCGAGGGCTTTGAACTAGAGCTATTATAGTGGATTCATTCCTGGATTGGTATCCCCCAGAGTAGGTGACGTTGCACTGAACTGGGTTAACAATTTCCTGTCTTATTTATTGTTCTGCAATTTATTTATTTATTTACTGTGTTCTGCGACTGTCTTGCTGCAACGTGTGCTATAGCATCTTGTGCAGCATTGTGTTCACTGCGTGCCAGATTTCAATTGGCATCAGAGCAGGCACCCTTTCTGGTTATAGGGTGAGCTCCAGGGAAAATGTCTGGCAACATTGAAAAGGAAGGAGGGCTTGTAAGCAGACCACCGCTTCTAGTTGGTGTCTCCAACTATGATTATTGGAAATCGCGCATGATTGCTTTCCTAAAATCTATGGATAGCAAAACTTGGAAGGCTGTTCTGAAAGGATGGGACCCCCCCGTGGTCATTGACAAGGATGGAAAGCCAACACTTAAACTAAAAGCTGAGGAGGACTGGTCTAAAGAAGAGGATGAGCTTGCTTTGGGAAACTCAAAAGCATTATATGCATTATACAATGGGGTAGATAAACACATCTTCAAACTAATCAAAAAATGTGTCTCAGCAAAGGAAGCTTGGAAGATTCTTGAAACTGTTCATGAAGGTACTCCTCAGGTAAAAATGTCTAAATTACAGATTCTTACTACTCAGTTTGAAAATTTACGTATGAAGGAGGAGGAAACAATTCAAGATTTTCATATGACTATTCTAGACTATGATAATCAATTTGATGCTTTGGGGGAGAAAATTCCCGAAGAAAAGTTAGTAAGAAAAATGCTTAGATCACTTCCAAAGAAATTTGATATGAAAGTCACAGCTATGGAAGAAGCCAAAAACATATCTGAGATGAAGCTGGATGAACTGGTTGGATCACTCCAAACTTATGAAAGTGTTGCAAATGGAAGAAGTGAAAAGAAAAATAAGAGCATTGCCTTCTCATCTAAAAATAATGAAGAAGAACTGGAGGATGAAGAAGAATCTAATGAGAGTATCTCTGAGGCCATGGTGTTATTGGGAAAACAATTCAACAAAGTTCTGAAACGAATGGATAAGAGACCCAGATCAAATTTCAAAAACAATGCTCCAAGCACTATGCGCAGCAATGAGAGTCAAGGAAAACCAAAGGGTGATGAAAAATCAAACTTAAACAGAAACATTCGATGTCACGAATGTGAAGGATATGGTCACATCAGACCTGAGTGCCCAACATATCAGAAGAGAGCAAAGAAAGGACTAACTGTCAGTTGGTCTGAGGACGATGACTCAGAAGATGATACAGCATCTGTAACTGCTAAACATATCTCAGTCTTAACAGGTATTGTTACATCTGATACAGAATCTGATGATGGAGAGGTAACCTATGAAGAGCTTGCTGCATCCTACAAGGAACTTTGTCTTAAAAGTGAAGAAATCTGCAGGGTTATTGAGAAACAAAAGGTAACCATCAATGAGTTAAAAGCAGAAAAATCTGAGAATATCTCAAAAATAGAGGAACTTCAAAAGAAGGTAAATTTTCTATCCTCTGATCTTGAGATCTGCAGGGTTATTGAGAAACAAAAGGTAACCATCAATGAGTTAAAAGCAGAAAAGTTTGAGAATACCTCAAAGATGGAGGAACTTCAAAAGAAGGTAAACTATCTATCCTCTGATCTTGAAGAAGCTAAAGAAGTCATTGAAAAATTAAATACTGACATTTGGCGGCTGAGAAAATTCTCTGACATGTTGTATAAAGATGATGAGCATCTTGACAAACTTCATAAGGCTGATGGACAACTGGAGGAAATCTTAGAGAAAAATGTTCGAAAGCCTAGAAATATTGGGCTTAGCTATGAAAATGTCAACAAATTCAAAAATTACAGTCCTAACCTCATGTACATGGAGCCTAAAGAAACTCAAAAGCAAAGGATGCCTTATCAGAAGCCGCAGCATCATCAGCAGCATCCCATGTCAAGAAATAGAAGAAAGCACCATGCTTGGAGATGTCATTACTGTGGTAGAAAAGGGCACATAAGGCCTTACTGCTACAAGCTATATGGGTACCCTAACAGACGTCCTCAGCACAAACCTGTTTCCACAACTGCTCCTACTCAACAAGAATGGAAACCTAAAGGAGAAAATGAGAAGAAAAGTGATACAACTCAACCTGAAGAAGAGATTACTGCTCTGATTGCTCACACATCACTTAGAGCTTCATCAAGGGAAGACTGGTATTTCGATAGTGGCTGTTCAAGACACATGACCGGAATAAGTAAATTTCTTGTTGGAATAAAGTCTTATTCAGCTAGCTTTGTTACCTTTGGTGATGGTGCAAAAGGAGAAATTGTTGGGATAGGGGAGCTCAGAAGTAATAGCTTGCCTAAACTAAACAATGTACTGTTAGTAAGAGGATTGACTGCAAATTTGATAAGTATTAGTCAACTATGCGACCAAGGAATGAAAGTAAACTTCACCAAATCTGAATGTCTGGTTACAAATAACAAAGGTGAGATTTTGATGAAAGGTGTCAGATCAAAAGACAACTGCTATCTATGGGTTCCCCAAGAAGAAGCAAATATGTCAACATGCTTAATCACTAAAGAAGATGAAGTAAAACTATGGCACCAAAAGCTTGGTCATCTTAATCTAAGAAGCATGAAGAAAGCAATATCTAAAGAAGCCATCAGAGGACTGCCAAATCTCAAAATTGAAGAAGGTAGCATATGTGGAGATTGTCAGATTGGAAAGCAAACCAAGATGCCACATCCAAAGCTGCAGCATCTTACCACTACCAGAGTTCTTGAACTTCTACACATGGACTTGATGGGTCCTATGCAAACTGAAAGCTTGGGAGGAAAAAGGTACGCATATGTTGTTGTTGATGACTTTTCTAGATACACCTGGATAAATTTTATTAGAAAGAAATCAGAAACCTTTGATGTGTTCAAAGATCTATGTATTCAACTTCAAAGGGAGAAAAACAATGTGGTGTTAAGGATCAGAAGTGATCATGGTAAGGAGTTTGAGAACTCCAGTTTCTCTGACTTCTGTGCCTCTGAAGGCATCATACATGAATTCTCATCTCCCATTACACCACAACAAAATGGTGTAGTAGAAAGGAAAAATAGAACTATACAAGAGTCTGCAAGGGTAATGTTACATGCAAAGAAGCTTTCACATGGTTTTTGGGCAGAAGCTATGAATACTGCTTGCTATATTCATAATCGTGTCACCCTGAGATCTGGAACAACAACTACTCTATACGAATTATGGAAGGAGAGGAAACCTACTGTTAAGCACTTCCATGTGTTTGGTAGTAAATGCTACATCTTGTCTGATAGAGAACCAAGAACCAAAATGGATCCTAAAAGTGATGAGGGCATATTCTTGGGATACTCAACAAATAGTAGAGCCTACAGAGTATATAATAATAGAACCAAAACCATGATGGAGTCTATAAATGTGGTAATAGATGACACCTCAAGTGAAACTGCTGAAGATGATGCAGAAGATGCTACAGCATCTATACCAGGTGATGTAGATTGTGAAACTACTAATGAATCAAAGAATGATACAGAGGTTACTGCATCTGACCAAATCTCTGCTACTCCAAAGAAAGGACCTTCTACTCGTACTCAAAAGAATCATCCTACAGACCTGATTATTGGTAATCCCAATCAAGGAATTACTACTAGAAGGACACTTGACATAGTTTCTAATGCTTGTTTTGTGTCTAAATTTGAGCCAAAAAATGTGAAGGAAGCTCTGACTGATGAGTTCTGGATAAATGCTATGCAAGAAGAGCTAAATCAGTTCAAGAGGAATGAAGTTTGGGACTTGGTTCCTAGACCTGAAAATGCAAATGTAATTGGTACCAAATGGGTCTACAAGAACAAGTCTGATGAAAGTGGAACTGTGACCAGAAACAAGGCAAGGCTGGTTGCACAAGGATATTCACAGATTGAAGGGATAGATTTTGATGAGACTTTTGCTCCGGTTGCTCGTCTTGAATCCATTAGATTACTTCTAGGAGTGGCATGCATTCTAAAATTCAAGTTATTCCAAATGGATGTGAAAAGTGCCTTCCTCAATGGGTACTTAAATGAAGAAGTATATGTGGAACAACCAAAGGGGTTTGTTGATCCAAGCTTTCCAAATCATGTTTACAAATTAAAGAAAGCTCTTTATGGATTAAAACAAGCACCTCGAGCATGGTATGAAAGATTGACTGAGTTCCTTACTAGTCAAGGCTACAGGAAAGGAGGAAATGACAAGACTCTATTTGTGAAAGAAGATCAAGGCAAATTTCTAATAGCACAAATCTATGTTGATGACATTGTCTTTGGAGGAATGTCTAGTGAGATGGTACAGCATTTCGTGCAGCAAATGCAGTCTGAGTTTGAGATGAGTCTTGTAGGTGAACTAACCTACTTTCTTGGGCTCCAAGTAAAGCAGATGGAAGATACTATTTTTATCTCCCAAAGCAAGTATGCAAGAAATATAGTGAAAAAGTTTGGTATGGAAAGTGCTGCTCATAAAAGAACACCTGCAGCAACCCATTTAAAGCTCACCAAAGATGAAAAGGGAGTTGATGTAGATCAAAGTCTTTATAGAAGCATGATAGGAAGCTTATTATACCTTACAGCCAGCAGGCCTGATATTACTTTTGTTGTAGGAGTATGTGCTAGGTACCAAGCTGAGCCAAAGATGAGTCATCTTGCTCAAGTGAAAAGAATTTTGAAGTATGTGAATGGTACATGTGATTATGGGATCTTGTATACTCATGGTGAGAACTCTATGCTAGTAGGATATTGTGATGCTGATTGGGCAGGTTGTGCAGATGATAGAAAAAGCACCTCAGGAGCTTGTTTCTTTTTGGGCAACAACCTTATATCTTGGTTCAGCAAGAAACAGAATTGTGTATCCTTATCTACAGCTGAAGCAGAGTACATAGCTGCTGGTAGCAGCTGCTCCCAGCTATTATGGATGAAACAAATGTTGCTGGAGTACAATGTGGTACAAGATGCTATGGCATTGTACTGTGACAATCTTAGTGCCATCAATATTTCAAAGAATCCTATCCAACATAGCAGGACGAAACATATTGATATTAGGCACCACTTTATTAGAGACCTAGTTGAAGAAGGTATTGTGACTCTTGAGCATATTTCAACTGAAGAACAACTGGCTGATATTTTTACTAAGGCTCTAGATGCGGTCCAATTTGAAAAATTGCGAGGCAAACTTGGTGTTTGCCTATCTGAAGAGTTATAGCAATTATTGCAAGTGTGGCGTGCAGTTTTCTCTTCAATTTATTTAGTAATGCACGCTGTTATGGGTAATGTTGAAACATCTGAAGATTTGGTAAGAATTGTGTGTTTGTTGATGATAAGGATGTTTCTTGTGGTGAGAAAGTATTTGTCAGAGAAAGTTATGTGGTGTTCTCCCCTACTGTGTTTAACATTTGTTGGTAATGATATTAGCGCTCCATTTGAGGTCAAAGATGACTCTGTGTTGGAACATGTCAAGAAGAGTGTTCCTGAGAAAGATGCTGCACATGATGCTACAACATCTGCAGCACGGGAAAATTTGGATAACATCTTGATACCCGAGTCTCCAGATGATGTTATTGTTCCTGACAAAGAAAAGGGTTCTGAAGCAACTACTACTGATAATGTTTTTGTTCATGATATCTATGTGATCCCTTATGTTGATGATAGTGGTAAAACTATGTCTGTTCCTTTGAATGTTGATGAATCTGCTGAGAAAGATTCAAATGTTATTTATGTGGACAATCTCAACCTTACTGAGAGGACTCCTGCTTCTAGTACTAGGAGGTTAAAGAAGGCTTGATGTGGAAAGGAATTTAAGTGAAGATTTTTTACAATGCTAAAAGCTTGTTGATTTGATTAAAGCAGAAAACTGCAACCGGCTTCAACTACTCATTCCAATACTCTGACTACAGGTTTGGCTCGGTTTATAAATGTTGTAGGGACCAGATCACCTCTTGACTTTGGTTCTTATATTCTTGATGAAACTGTTCTAGATATTAAGTCATGTGCTGTGAAGATGCCTATAGTCTTCCCTACACTGATGGGTGATATTGTTCTGGCACAACATCCTGGCATCTGTACTGAGGATGATAAGAGAGGTTGTGATGTGTCTTTTGATTTTAGACTGTTTGAGTAACACATGCTGCAGACTGTGCTGCATCATCTGTCAATCAGTCAACTGATGTTTTGCCTATAAAGCAAATGATTGTTGACCTCAAGGTGTTTTCCAATGTCAATCCTGGTGTTCTCGATGATAATACAGGTGGTGATACTAAGGTAGAGGAGGAGGACACTGATGCTAGTCCTTCTATATGACTTACTTATGCTTTATTTGCATATCCTTTTGGATTTTAATTTGTGGGCTACGCCCTGATGCTCTCTGGATTGTAACATGCATAATCCATGTCGTTTGGGTCCGATACTCCAGGTTATCTATGCCCTGATGGTTTGTATATGCACTTTATGAGTTCCTATGCTCTGATTCTCTCTGCACTCTATGTTCTCTATGATCTGATAACTCTGTGGAAATATGTATTCTGCTCCTACTATGTGATACTGACTTTATTTGTCAGAATTTATGGCTAAAAAGGGGGAGTAAAATGTATATGTGCATGATGTGATGAAGAATGCTATAGCATCTAGTATAGCATGTTTGGTTTACATGCATGTTTTGAGGGGGAGTGAAAGTTTATGCATATATTGAGGGGGAGTAGGTAGAATTTATTTTTCTACTACTTATGATACTTATGATATGCATGTCTGAAGTGTTTTCATAGGAATTTATTTTTCCTATTCTCTGTGGCGCTACTTAAATTTTAAGGAGTTTATTTCTCCGATCTTGAATCCACTATGTGAGAGTTTATTTCTCTCTATCTGTACTTTGAGGCTAAGATGTGTTATGTTCCGCTGTTGCATGCCTCTGATGCTTACGTCCTAGCTATCTTTTCATCTGATGAATTTCTTACTTTCTTTCTTAGTTGTGTGCTTATGTTGACTCGAAGGAAAGTCTAAATAGCTTAGCATCGTTCTACTTTCTTTCCTAGTTGTGTGCTTGTGTTGACTCGAAGGAAAGTTAGACTGTATCTCTCTATGCACTGGCCTAAGGTTGTTTTAGCCAAAATTTGCCAAAGGGGGAGATTGTTGGTGTTTTGATTGGCTACATTTTGCAAAAGCCAACCAGCCAGATGCTGAACTGAGATGCTGTAGCATTATAGTACAGCATACTGAAGCTCTGTTTTCGTGCAGAATTTTTATTTCAAATCTGAGTCAAGATTTGCTTCAATTATATATTCAGGCACGTGCGTCTAGGCAAGACGAGACTTACTCAGCAAGTTTTATTGAAGTCGGTCAAAGGAAAGTGATTTAAAACAAAAATATAATTATATTATATTTTTGGCGTTTTTTTTGTTTGGTACAACATGAAACAAACAAATTATATTTTTGGAATTAATTTAGGGTTGGGCCGCAATTCTCACAGCTGTACAAGTCTGAAGACCTAGCTTGCCTATCAAGACAATTGAAGACTATAAATATGTGAAGCCTCAAAGCTATTGAGCTCGCGATTTCTAAACCTTGTATTACAAAAAGCGTGCGTTTTAAGGTTTAGTGTGTGTGTCTTTTGTGAGCCTTTTCTTGTATCGTTTTGATGCAAGTTTAGGACTGGGTTTGTGTTGTTTATTGTCAACTGCTCCTAAGCTTTTAAGCACGGAGTTAGTTTGTGTGATTCACTCATAAGCTTTTAAGCAAGAGTGTGGTCTAGTTTTTAGGAGAGTGTCTCCATCCTGATTATTATTATTGACAGCAACATGGTATGTGTTGTTAGAGGGAATTTGGGACGGGGTCTCATTATCTAAGAGGTTCTTAGGTAGGATTGCACGGGTAGTGTCTAGGTGATAAGTCAAGTACCGGGTGTTGGTCGAGGGCTTTGAACTAGAGCTATTATAGTGGATTCATTCCTGGATTGGTATCCCCCAGAGTAGGTGACGTTGCACTGAACTGGGTTAACAATTTCCTGTCTTATTTATTGTTCTGCAATTTATTTATTTATTTACTGTGTTCTGCGACTGTCTTGCTGCAACGTGTGCTATAGCATCTTGTGCAGCATTGTGTTCACTGCGTGCCAGATTTCACTCCTCAAAGTACACGTCAGCACACACTAACTATTACAGGAAACGATAACTATCCCAAGAATTCGTTCTTCACATAATGATCTTGTATCATAACGGAAAAGATAGGAGGATGATCATTTACATACCGAAAAACACTTCCGTCATAAAGTGATTTCACAAGACAACGGTTCCTCTTCTCCATCACGAAGCCAATAGAATACTTGGCGGAGTAATCACAACATATAAGTATTTTATAAAATGACTTATGTTATGAATAATTTATTTTCTTTCACTTCGTGAATAAATCTCTTTAGAACATGTTTTGTAGAAACAAACATTTTGACCTCCACATTCTGTTCTGTCGAGAATCTGTAAACAACAATAACCACTTCGCCATGGCTAGCTGAATCAAATCCTTACTATGTTCATAGCAGGACTTGAGGGGGCAATTGTTTGGGCTGGCCAAAGGCCCAAGATGCTGGAAGCTCAATTTGGGCATCCCCATATATCATTAGCATCATCATCATTATCATCGATTAATAAAAATATTGGTGTTGATGGTGTTGCTACTGAAGGTGTTGATGCTGGAGATGGTAACAAGAGCAAAAGGAAGCCGAAAACAAAAACTTTTAATCATGGTAGAATCCGCAACCTACCACACCCGAAATATGGACCATACACTTGTTCAAAGTGCTTCGAGGTTCTGCCTACATCTCAAAAATTTGCTAATCATGTGACGAGCCATTACAAGGCTCAAATCAAATGTCCAGTGTGATCAGTCAGATCTTCTCCTATCAATGATGAAGCTCATAATCAAATTGCCCTAGCTCCTCCTCTAAGTGGATTAAAACTCAAAATAGAGTCCACAGATAATTAATATGTGCTTGGTCGATTTGTGATATGTTTGTTTTTAAATATTCAATCTTTAGACCAATTTTAAACGTATCCTTCAAATTGATATTTAATTACTCATGTTTGGGTGTCTGTCTTCAATTTCTTGTTCTACCATCAATTGCATAATTAATCAACCCTTACATTTTTCATGTTCAAAGTTGATTTTGAATTATAGTCATCTTCTTGAATATATAATTGAGTTTTCGAAATTTATATATCATGTCGAGTTTATACATGATACACAACAAGTGACTTAAGGGTAGTCTTCATTTCTGTACGAAGTGTGACAAATGAAGACTACCCTTATACATTTTCTAGAACGTGTACGTCATATGGAGACTATACGGAGTGTATCAAATGGAGACCACTTAATCCTGCAAGTTTTTATTGAGTTGGTGTGTTAGATGGAGACCATCGTTTTATATTGTTTTTCAAATGAAGACTTCAATGTTGTGTTCGTCGGATGGAGATTGCACATTGATTGGAAGGAGGATCCATGACTCTCTGTACAGAGGTTAATTCCTGAAACATTTGCATGCGATAAGCCAGATGGGTTGTATTACACACACGAAGTTTGTATTGTTAGGCTAAATGTGCACAATTATTATATATGGTGTTGTTGAACATCGTAAATGTTATACTTATTTTAATGTATGCATTGTCGTTGTGTATCTTGGTTTATATATGTTGTTTGAAGATCATGATCATGTATTATTATTGTGGACTAGGCTTATCCCCCGGGTCATTAGAGTTTGTGTTGCATTGAAATTGCACGATTTCGAAGGTGTAGAAGATTGATGAGTTGGTTTGGCATTCGGGAGCCGTAAGGCTTGATGCCACATGAAGGTCTTCAGTATCCAGTCATTGATGACTTGTTGGTAGAGTTTCAATATCAGCTTAGGGATGTCTTGTTGTTCTTATTTTTGTTTTTATTTATGAGTCATTACTTCCTCGTCGTTTGCAAGTTTTTATTCTTGTATTGTGAAATTATTCTGAATAAAGAGGAAGAGCAAAAAGAGGGGAGTGCAGAGATAATTGAAGAAGAAAAGGATAAAATGACTCTATTTGAAATCACTCTATTAAAATGAAAAACTCTATAATTCTCGCTAATCAAAAGAATTGAAAAGAGAAATGGACACACACATCATTTTCAAATTACAGATCAATAAATATAGTGGTGTGTGGTGCTAATAGGGTGTTGAGCATGGGAATTCTAATATTCATTATAGATTTAATTGCACATTTGGTCCCTTATGTTTATTTTAGGTTTCAAGTTGGTCTCTAATGTTTATTTTGTTTCAAATTGGTCCCTTATGTTTTAAAAGTTTCAAGTTTGTCCCTCAACTTTTTTAAACCTTTTAAGTTGCACCCTCAAGTTTCTAAAATTTGAATTAGTTAGTCCTATAAAGATTATTAAATAGGGACTATCTAATTCAAATTTTCGAAACTTAAGGGACCAACTTGAAACATTTAAAACATAACGGACTAACTTGAAACCTAAAATAAACACATGTGACCAACTTAAAACTTTTAAAACATAAGGGACCAACTTAAAACCTAAAATATACATAAAGAACTAAATGTGCAATTAAGCCTTCATTATATTTAAATGTTTGTAGCAATTCCCAATGGTAGTGGTTCAGGTTTGGAATACCATGGGAAGAATAGATAGCGTCACCACGAAATGAGTCATGGATTGGAGTTTCAAAAAAGTCCATTCCCAATGCAAATAATTAAGGACAGTCAAAAGTTGACCCACACGCCGTAGTGACCAATTTATGTGGGATTTTGTGGTGAAGTGGGCGGGATTAGGGTTGTAAGCATTGTTCAAAGATTTGAAATAAGAGATTACATTTTTTTTTGTCTTTATAGATAAAATTAGAACCACTTTTCTAACTTAGCAAATATGAAAATTAATAATATATATAATACTTTGTTAGAAAAGACTATCATGTATTTTGCATGCACTCAGAATAAAAATGTAACTATTTTATTTTTAATAAAGTTCTTTTCTTACTTTAAAAATAAAATCAAAACACAATTAACTTTCAAGTTTTTCTATTTTATTTTTTTGACTAAAGCGTTATCAATGTTGGTCAATAAAATTGTATTTATCAATTAAAATATACTACTAGGTCTAGTTTTTTGTTAAATAATTCTATATTCAAAAAAGTAAAAAAAAAATTCAAATGAATTTTTTATAATGTTATAAATATGTATGAAAAAAAATCTTTCAAAAAATTAAAAGTGGAAGGATAATTAAACATGTGTTATTTTGGCATGCACACAGGCTAAAACTGATTATATGATAATTGTTTAGACAAAAAAGTGTTACTTTTTATTGGGTCGAAATGCAAAACCTGATAATTTTATGAAGACTAAAAATGTATTTAACCTGAATTGATAATTTATAGAAATTAAATTGTTTCTCCATTAGTAACAAAATTTAAAGTGAATATATCAAAAGTCAAATGTATCTAGTCCATATTTTAGACTTATTTGGATCTTTGTTGCTTATATTTTTTTACAAAAGGATTAATGAAATATTTTATAAAATTATAGTATTAAATTACAACATTTAATATAAGTCATCTCTTAGTCAAAAATGAAAAAGAAAAAGCCGGTCATCTACAATAAATATTTTATTACATATAATTTTATATTTTGAGAATTTATTAATGCACAAAGGATGAAAAAAAATGGAGTGCTATAAATTGAGTATGGTTGAAACACATAGTGACATCAATCTATTGACTAACACTCTCCAAATATCAATAAGTTCGAATCCGAGTTTATTTTGACTTTCGTTCCATCCATGAGTTCCTCAAACACGTCATCATTTCATCTTCCACCTCCACCTCCTTCTCTTGAATCAAACAATCCAACCAAAAATATGTACGATTCCTATTCCAATTCCTCATCATCAACTGGTACTAAAAAATTTGGTAGTCATGCTCCTGCAATCCGGAAAGCGATGAAGATGCTGGAAGCTCAATTTGGGCATCCCCATATATCATTAGCATCATCATCATCATCAATTAATAAAAATATTGGTGTTGATGGTGTTGCTACTGAAGGTGTTGATGCTGGAAATGGTAACAAGAGCAAAAGGAAGCCGAAAACAAAAACTTTTAATCATGGTAGAATCCGCAGCCTACCACACCCGAAATATGGACCATACACTTGTTCAAAGTGCTTCGAGGTTCTGCCTACATCTCAAAAATTTGCTAATCATGTGACGAGCCATTACAAGGCTCAAATCAAATCAAATGTCCAGTGTGATCAGTCAGATCTTGCTCATATCAATGATGAAGCTCATAATCAAATTGCCCTAGCTCCTCCTCTAAGTGGATTCAAACTCAAAATAGAGTCCACAGATAATTAATATGTGTTTGGTCGATTTGTGATATGTTTGTTTTTAAATATTCAATCTTTAGAACAATTTTAAATGTATCATTCAAATTGATATTTAATTACTCATGTTTGGATGTCTGTCTTCAATTTCTTGTTCTACCATCAATTCCATAATTAATCGATCCTTTCATTTTTCATGTTCAAAGTTGATTTTGAATTATAGTCCTCTTCTTGAATATATAATTGAGTTTTCGAAGTTTATATATAATGTCAAGTTTATACATGATACACAACAAGTGACTTAAGGGTAGTCTTCATTTCTGTACGAAGTGTGACAAATGAATACTACCCTTATACATTTTATAGAACGTGTACGTCATATGGAGACTATACGGAGTGTATCAAATGGAGACCACTTAATCCCGCGAGTTTTTATTGAGTTGGTGTGTCAGATGGAGACCACACTTTTATATTGTTTTTCAAATGAAGACTTCAATGTTGTGTACGCCAGATGGAGATTGCACATTGATTGGAAGAAGGATCCACGACTCTCTGTGCAGAGGTTAATCCCTGAAACATTTGCATGCGATAAGCCAGATGGGTTGTATTACACACACGAAGTTTGTATTGTTAGGCTAAATGTGCACAATTATTATATATGGTGTTGTTGAACATCGTAAATGTTATACTTGTTTTAATGTATGCATTGTTGTTGTGTATCTTGGTTTATATATGTTGTCTGAAGATCATGATCATGTATTATTATTGTGGACTAGGCTTATCCCCCGGGTCATTAGAGTTTGTGTTGCATTGAACTTGCACGATTTCGAAGGTGTAGAAGATTGATGAGTTGGTTTGGCATTCGGGAGCCGTAAGGCTAGATGCCACATGAAGGTCTTCAGTATCTAGTCATCGATGACTTGTTGGTAGAGTTTCAATATCAGCTTTGGGATGTCTTGTTGTTCTAATTTTTTTTATGAGTCATTACTTCCTCGTCGTTTGCAAGTTTTTATTCTTGTATTGTGAAATTATTCTGAATAAAGAGGAAGAGCAAAAAGAGGGGAGTGCAGAGATAATTGAAGAAGAAAAAGATAAAATGACTCTATTTGAAATTACTCTATTAAAATGAAAAACTCTATAATTCTCGGTAATCAAAAGAATTGAAAAGAGAAATGGGCACACACATCATTTTCAAATTACAAATCAATAAATATAGTGGTGTGTGGTGCTAATAGGGTGTTGAGCATGAGAATTCTAATATTCATTATAGATTTAATTTCACATTTGGTCCCTTATGTTTACTTTAGGTTTCAATTTGGTCTCTTATGTTTATTTTGTTTCAAATTGGTCCCTTATATTTTAAAAGTTTCAAGTTGGTCCCTTAAATTTTTTAAACGTTTCAAGTTGGTCCCTTAAGTTTCTAAAATTTGAATTAGTTAGTCCTATAAAGATGATTAAATAGGGACTATCTAATTCAATTTTCGAAAATTAAGGGACCAACTTGAAACATTTAAAACATAATCGGACCAACTTGAAACCTAAAATAAACACATGTGAACAACTTGAAACTCTTAAAACATAAGAGACCAACTTAAAACCTAAAATATACATAAAGAACTAAATGTGCAATTAAGCCTTCATTATATTTAAATGTTTGTAGCAATTCCCAATGGTAGTGGTTCAGGTTTGGAATACCCTAGGAAGAATAGATAGCGTCAACACGAAATGAGTCATGGATTGGAGTTTCAAAAAAGTTCATTCCCAATGCAAATAATTAATGACAGTCAAAAGTTGACTCACACGCCGTAGTGACAATTTAGGTGGGTTTTTGTGGTGAAGTGGGCGGGGTTAGGGTTGTAAGCATTGTTCAAAGATTTGAAATAAGAGATTATATTTTTTTGTGTCTTTATAGATAAAATTAGAACCACTTTTCTAACTTAGCAAATATGAAAATTAATAATATATATAATACTTTGTTAGAAAAGACTATCATGTATTTTACATGCACTCAGAATAAAAATGTAACTATTTTATTTTTAATAAAGTTAATTTCTTACTTTAAAAATAAAATCAAAACACAATTAACTTTTAAGTTTTTCTATTTTATTTTTTTGACTAAAGCGTTATCAATGTTGGTCAATAAAATTGTATTTATCAATTAAAATATACTACTAGGTCTAGTTTTTTGTTAAATAATTCTATATTCAAAAAAGGAAAAAAAAATCAAATGAATTTTTTATAATGTTATAAATATGTATGAAAAAAAAAATCTTTCAAAAATTAAAAGTGGAAGGATAATTAAACATGTGCTATTTTGGCATGCACACAGGCTAAAACTGATTATATGATAATTGTTTAGACAAAAAAGTGTTACTTTTTATTGGGTCGAAATGCAAAACCTGATAATTTTATGAAGACTAAAAACGTATTTAACTTGAATTGATAATTTATAGAAATTAAATTGTTTCTCCATTAGTAACAAAATTTAAAGTGAATATATCAAATGTCAAATGTATCTAGTCCATATATTTGACTTATTTGAATCTATGTTGCTTATATTTTTTTACAAAAGGATTAATGAAATATTTTATAAAAATATAGTATTAAATTACAACATTTAATATAAGTCATCTCTTAGTCAAAAATGAAAAAGAAAAAGCCGGTCATCTACAATAAATATTTTATTACATATAATTTTATATTTTGAGAATTTATTAATGCACAAAGGATGAAAAAAAAATGGAGTGCTATAAATTGAGTATGGTTGAAACACATAGTGACATCAATCTATTGACTAACACTCTCCAAATATCAATAAGTTCGAATCCGAGTTTATTTTGACTTTCGTTCCATCCATGAGTTCCTCAAACACGTCATCATTTCATCTTGCACCTCCACCTCCTTCTCTTGAATCAAACAATCCAACCAAAAATATGTACGATTCCTATTCCAATTCCTCATCATCAACTGGTACTAAAAAATTTGGCAGTCATGCTCCTGCAATCCGGAAAGCGATGAAGATGCTGGAAGCTCAATTTGGGCATCCCCATATATCATTAGCATCATCATCATCATCATCAATTAATAAAAATATTGGTGTTGATGGTGTTGCTACTGAAGGTGTTGATGCTGGAAATGGTAACAAGAGCAAAAGGAAGCCGAAAACAAAAACTTTTAATCATGGTAGAATCCGCAGCCTACCACACCCGAAATATGGACCATACACTTGTTCAAAGTGCTTCGAGGTTCTGCCTACATCTCAAAAATTTGCTAATCATGTGACGAGCCATTACAAGGCTCAAATCAAATCAAATGTCCAGTGTGATCAGTCAGATCTTGCTCATATCAATGATGAAGCTCATAATCAAATTGCCCTAGCTCCTCCTCTAAGTGGATTCAAACTCAAAATAGAGTCCACAGATAATTAATATGTGTTTGGTCGATTTGTGATATGTTTGTTTTTAAATATTCAATCTTTAGAACAATTTTAAATGTATCATTCAAATTGATATTTAATTACTCATGTTTGGATGTCTGTCTTCAATTTCTTGTTCTACCATCAATTCCCTAATTAATCGATCCTTTCATTTTTCATGTTCAAAGTTGATTTTGAATTAGAGTCCTCTTCTTGAATATATAATTGAGTTTTCGAAGTTTATATATCATGTCAAGTTTATACATGATACACAACAAGTGACTTATATTAGATCGTATCAAATATTTTTGATTGGTTAGTGTGTGTTTATTAATTAAATAAGGGATTAAAATCCAAATTTAATATTTATATTGAATTGTCCATGAGATCAAGCTTTCAATAAGGTCAAATATAATTCTTGGTAACCAAAAGAATTAAAAAAAGAAGAAGAAATTATCACTCACGTCATTTTCAAAGTACTGATCAATAAATATAGTGATGTGTGGTGCTTACGGTTTGTTGAGCATGGGAATTGTAAAAGTCATTGTATTTAATGCTTTCAGTAATTCTCAATGGTAGTGTTCAAGTAATAAAATCAAAGTTCTTGAATCCACAAAGATTGCTTATTTTTCCACAGAAAAATTGTATTGTGTTTAAGATGTAAATGCAGGGGATATGCTTGGCATAAGTTTGTTTCTGAGACTAGAAAAGTAACTATTGGTGATTTTCAAATAGGTTAAAGATGATCAGGTTCTTCAAATCTCTTCCTTATCACAATTTGGCAAACCCAACCTTGGATTACCATTTAACTCTTGCTGTTAAGATGAATTAACAAAAGAGTACCAACCATGGGTAGTGACTAAGAACTCTATTATATAATAATATTACCCTAATGTCTTAGTCGAATTCAAAATCATATAAAATTTTATCAAACGTTAATATCTTTCATCACAGTACAATAATTCAATATGTCTAAAGTATTTATTTACCGAACAATCATCTCAAATTCATGTTTCAAAATAGTTAGAGTTAGTAATCAATCGATTCCTAAGAACAATTTGTAAAGTTGTAATTCATAAAAAGCATTAGAGCAAGATAACTGAATAACGACGAGATTATAATTGCAATACCGAGATCCTCATAACTTTACATGTTCCAAATTGATCCTAGGAAGATCATTTAATGAACCTAAGCAATAAAAGGCTTAGCTACTCATGATAGTAATAATCATAGCAAATAAGTTTGAGAAAGAATACATTAATCAAGATGAACAAAGGTGTTGAATCCTTCCAGGATGAATCTTCAGCCCTAGCCTTCTCAAAAGCGTGTTTTCTGGTGTTTTTCCTCTGAACATTAACCCCCGAGTCAGTTCTGGAAGCCCCTATTTCTTGAAAACATGAAAATCCTTATCTAGTGCAACGACCTGCGCGAGGCACAAGATGCAGATTTAGAAATCTTCGTTCTTCACTTCAAGTTGTGCGAGGCATAGACGTATGGCTAAACCTTGCATGGATATATATGCATGGAGAGAGGCAATTCCACTAAGATAGTGGAATTCAGAATAGTACTATTAAAGGACTATTCTTGTACTATGTTGAATTGTTGTTGGTTGGAGTCATGTGTCATATAAGATGTGGACATTTTGTACTATGGAGAGTTGTCTTGGACCTCAAGGTGTATTGAGCCTTTAGTATAATTGGGTTTTAGTCCAGCTCGGAACATCATTGTTCCCAGAGGATTTTGCCTTTATCTGTTCTTCATTGTTAACGACTGTTATAGGAATGAATGAACCATTTTCAATAACATCACACATTTCTTCACCTTGTGCTTCCAAATACGCTATCATGCGAATTTTCCAAAATTCATAGTATATTTACCAACGAAACATGTAGGTTTTTGGTTACTACCACGATCTCTAAAAGAAAGGATCAGGATTAACGGAAACCATCTTTCTGAATTAAGGAGAAACTTACCTTAACTTGCTTTGATGCCAATTGTAAGTTTAGGAAGCAATCTGAGAGGGGGGGGGGGGGGTAAAATATTATGTATGACTTAAATATATCACATTATGCCTCTTTGATTTGATGCAATGTTTTGGAAACATTTCATGTCATTGGCAACGATTTGGAATCACGATGGTTTATATTTTTCAAACTTTTCGTGTTTGTAACTTATTACAGGTTTTGTGTAACTTATTACACATAATTGTCAAAAACTTTTTTTTATGATTCTGAACCGAGGTTAAAACATTTTCTTGTAGTCATGTATAGAAGATACCTATAGTTCTATAAAAATAGCTAAGTTGATAATTTTAAAAAGATATTATTAAAAGGGTTAAATTTTCTATTTTTTCATATTTACAGGGTATGAGTCTAATTTACTAAACAAAGAAAAAACACACTCATAAAAATAAATATGATTGATTATATGATTTTACTTTCACAGGACGGAACATTATATATATGACGGTAAATGACAGAACTTCACATGAGTGGCGGAACCAGGAGGTGGTTGGGGTGGGCCACGGCCACCCCCGAAAAAATGTGAAATTATTCTTATACCCATGATATTTTTATACAACTAAAACTATATATATTGTGTTGCACACAATAAATAATAAAATGCGCACGTAGCTTATTGGTTCTGATCAGAGTTCATTTCGCCCATAGACACTAGGGTCGTGAGTTCAAATCCAGCTGACTCGCAATGTGTGTATTTTTTATTTTTTTTATTTTTTTTTATTTTTTGTTCTTTTTTGTTTAAAATAAATCATGCTTAATACCAATGATAAATGATTCAAACCCACGCACTTTAAGACCAAAATATTTTCTCAAGCCACTAAACCAATAACAACATTACTTCTTAAAAGGTTGATTTTATATATATATATATATATATACAAACGATGGATAATTTCTATTTTTTTATGATCAATTTTTTGTTTTTTATTACTTAAATTTTTATAATTTTTTTCACCACCACCCCCCCCCCCCCCGAAATTTATTTCCTGGTTCCGCCACTGCATGACAAACGTTTAAGGTAGTGAACAAATTTTGTGTTGTACGATATTTTGTGGGCAAAATGTTATTTTTGTATTTTAGACAACTTGTGCAGAGGATAAAAAGTTGTCCCATAATTCAATGTGGAACAAGAATTTTAGTATTTGTCATGTCTCTTGTCCCAATATGTCTCGCACTAGAAACAATTTTCAAACACAATATAACCAAAATTGTACTGTCCAAACCCTTCTTTTTTAACATATCAAACGCACCGCACCCTAAGTTATACCGTACTTCCTCCGGTCTCATATTTAAGCAAAAATAACTTTTTTAGGTTCATTGAAAAGTGATATATTTAGTCTATATTTTAGACTAAATACATCAATTTTTCAATAAATTTAAAAAATATACTTTTGCTTACATATGATTTCAATCACCCATTTAACGTGCTCGTTTTAAATTAGGTGATTTAATTAGACCTTTTGTCGCTTAATCACACCATCACACTCACACCACTCAACTTTCAACGCCATTGATAACCTTATCAAAGTTGAAAACTAATTAAAGATTTTCTTTTGTCAACAAAACTAGTTAAAGCTAAGTAGCTTAAAAAAAAGTTCCAAGTGCCAACCACATACCCACCATAATGAACGAGTCACTACCACAACCACATAAAAAGCCTAAGGTGAATAAAAAGCTATGTAGGTGATTTGTGGGGTCCAAATATTCAAGCATTAAGACTATACCCATAACTTTGGATGATATTTTTCTTCCACCAAACTTTGGATGATTTTTATAAAACTCAAAATGCTAATATTTTATAACGTACGTAGACAACCAAATCTTTATCAAAGGAGAATCGAATATTCTCAATTCACGGTTTATAAACATCTTCATTCTCCACCATCCCACTCTTTTTAGTTTTTAATATAAAAAGTATTGTTTGCTTGCATTAGTATTTTTACTTTTATTTTGTTTTTGAACTTAATTCTTCTATTCACAAAAAAAATTAATACATATATAATTTAGAGTTCGACTATAAAATAAATAATATTAATCTAAAATTAATTCAACCTAGATCGGAATATAATTTTTAATTTTTAAGTTCGACCATAGGATAAATAATATTCATCCAAAATTGTTTCAAGTTGTGTTGGAATTTAATTTTTAAATCCATTAAATAATTTTTTCTGAAGTACATAACCATTTTTTTTTACTCAATTTGCAGTTGGCTGTATTTTAATTAAATATTCAAATTATTAGGTTTAGAAAAAGCTACGTATTTTCATTCGCACGCTGACATTTCCCACGAACTATATGACCAGCATAGTGGCAACTTTCAACATCAAGGATCAATGAATCTGAGATAATTTAAGTTTATTAATCCTTCGTGACATATATATATATATATATATATATATATATATATATATATATATATATATATATATATTTGCTAGGCTTTCTTTTACATTGGACTCCAAAAGGCTCTCTTTTTCTCTCATCTCCTAAGTTCTAACCCTAGCCGTCATCTTTTTTTTTTCTTCTTAGTTTATCAAAGAGGGGTGATTTCAGGTCAAATCTTGACCTAAAATCACCCCTCCAAATTGTTTTTTCTTTCTCGTTATTAAATAAGTGTGATTTTTCACATATTTGTTTGGTTTTGTGTTATTTGTTATCCCGTCCTTGTGCGGTGTATTCTGTTGTGCCGTCTTTGTGCGGTGTATTTTTTTTTCCCGTCTTTGTGCGGTGTTCATTTGTTTCAGGTTGAAGGATTAGATCCGATCAAGTACAAATCTATCCAATGTCGACTTTTGTGTTATCAACGCTGATCTGGGGGCATGGACATTCCAGACACTTCAATATAGTCATATATGTAGGCTTATGTAATTTGCCATTTTATGCTATTAATATGGATGCTGTGAGTTTGTTTGCAGATTCATCCTTTTTGTTTTTAGCAAATTTGAATTTGTATTACATCGATGTACTCTATCAGTTTGAATGAATGAATATCCTTTATTTTTAGTCAAAAAATATATTTGCTAGGCTTTTGTTGCACTACTCAGTTTTGATTAGGTACGTCAATTTCATATCATGGCTATTGGCTACACTACTCATATCCTAACCACACTTCACACCTACCAACGATGCCTTAATTAGAACAGTCTTTCTACTAAATTGTTAGGATTTAAGTGAGACCCGAATCCAAAAGACTAGTCTAATGGATAATGGAGTCTCGTGATTTAAATACTACATTGAGCATTTTTAAAATACTCGATGTGAGACTTCTAGCATAAACATACATTCTTCTAACAATGAAGTTTAATGAAATAATCAGATATCATTGAATACTGATCATATACTCCCTCCGTCCCAAATTGTAAGAAAAAAATAAAAATCGCACTTATTAAGAAAAATTAAACCATAATAATTTGGAGTATGTATTTTTGTATTTTTCTTGAAATATGTTTCATGGGAAGATGTACAAAAATAATTTTCATCGGTTATTGTTTATTGGTAAAAGTGGATAGAGAAAATTAAATGCAATTTGCATTTAATTTTATGAGAATAAATATAAAAATTTCTTGGAAAAAAGAAATTTTTGTTTTTTTTTTCTTTTATAATTTGTTTCTTTTATAATTTGTGACAAAGAAATTGAGTTTTTTTCTCTTATAATTTAGGATGGAGGGAGAATTTAATAGAAATATTAATTTTAATTGTTCTTATTTCAATATTTTATATTGTACAAGAAATATAAGCTATTGGTTTCTTATAGAAAATCATAATAAAGGTACAAAATGGTATAGATCTTTTCCTCTCTTCTTGGGATATTCTTTTTCTCGTGGTGATGCTTTTGAGGGGTTCTAGTTTGTTGGAGGTGTGCATCCTTGTTACCTTGTAGTTTTATTTTCCTATTTGTTTTCGTGTCTTACCTTAGTGATTGTTGGGTTCTGGTGGAGTGTACTTCTGGTACCTCTTTGTTTTTTTTTGAACCTTCTCTTGTACTTTTTTGTTTTCTATTTTAAATTTTTTAATATATTATATATTTTCCGTTAAAAAAAAAGTATAAAACACGGCTAATCCATCACTTTTCAGACTTTACTTACTTCGCGTTAAACTCTGAATATTATTATTGTCCCTTTCTTCAAGAAACTATAGGATTAATATAAATAAAAAATTGAGAATTAATAACATTAAATTTGAGACTATGCATTTATCTTATAAATTTTGAGAATTAATAACATTAAATTTGTTTTCTATGATTTTTGTTTATATTTGAAGTTAAAATTTTTTGATAATTTTTGCTTATAAATAAAGATAGAGAGTAACTGAAAGTGCTTAGAGGAGATGCAATGAGTTTCTTCTAATTTAATCAAAGTTTTAAGTTTGATCAATGAATTCAGTATGTAGCAACGTTAACATTTTTAGAGAAAATTTGTCACCATTGGATTCTAAAAACCGACGAAAAATTAATTTTTACAGTTGTCTGCGAAGGATATTCCGTTCAAATTAAATGGGAAAAAAATGGCACTGAGTATATTTCGGAATATTATTTTTTTTCCTGGATATTTTGTTTTGACATATATAAAAAAAAAATCCAGTCAATAAAAAGAGATTCCCAAAAAAGAAAGTCAATTACCAGATTAGACTAATACGCGTTTCCAATGAACGGATATTATATTTCCCAATATTGAAATTTCATTCCATAAATACATTTATTTTTTGACTCATTCATTCCATAAATATTGTTGGACATTATTAATAGCTAAACAAACATTGGACACATATATATGGCACAAAATAGGACGGTCCTAATTAAAGGACGTTATCCTCCAACCAAACACTACCAATACCATCATCAAACACAACACTATCTAGACAATTATTATTTGATTTTTGTCTCTCTATGATTTCATTTCAAGTGCTATACACATTATTACTATCTTCTTTCCTCACGGCATATAGTATGAGTCTCATATCTCATGGCATATCACTATCCTCTATCACGACAAAGCCAAGTTAACCTACAAAATATGTATAGCTTTTGTCATTCATGTTGGTCACGTTAATTATATTGGCCAACAAAAATAATAAATCAAATATTTTTTATTTGTGAAAAAAGAGTGGTCCAACATTTATTTGGGCCCAAAACAAACTTTTAGTGGATGTCATTAGAGGGTAAGTAATTTTTGAATGAGACCCTTTTAAATTTTGCTTTTGCATATTAGTACTTTACATTGATATCTTACTTTTTTTTTAAAATAAATTAGAGACCTAAAATAAAGATTTCAATATTCACAAATATTAGCTAAGAGAAATAACAAAATTATTAGATCAAATATCGTGAGTGGAATTTGAACCATGACTCATCCACTTATGTGTGTGTAAATTTTCAATATAGTCATTTCGTATATCTACCAAAAAACAGACTTTAATTGTTTAGCTCGTAGATGGGAATGTGGTGATATTGAGAATTGAGATGCGATTTAATTAGTACTAACCCTAGATTTGTCGATTAATAGATTTGGATTGGAAGGTGAAAATCCATCATTCTTAATGAAAAGCAAATCAATGTGTGAAACTGTGGATGTTTTAGTCAATTTTGGGTGTAGTATGAAAGATGTGTCTTCTTTAATGTTTGTCCTAGTAATATTAATCATGTTTTCCTAGCGGATCTGATGGGGATGGCGGCCCTTCATTTAGTTCCTTTGTAATATATTTTTTCTGGCCTAGGCCCTGATGATCACAAAAAATAAAATTAACCCTCAATTTTTTGTAAACTGTGGTCATGAGATCAAGGTTTTTGTATCTAATCTCACAAAATTATGAGAATAGAGCTATCTTTTCATCTAATTTACCCTGAATCATGTAACAATGCGTGTGAATATAAAATTGTTAATTAAGCCCGATGTTTTGTAAAACAACCTTCAAATAGTGGTCAAAAGATAAAGACTTATGCATCTTGGTGAAATTAGGTCAATAATGTTTAATCACAATATTCCAATGTAAATTATACACAGCTATAACAATAGTCATATCACCTTGTTTAACCATAATAATATAGTCACATGATTAACCACACATAAGCACAATGCAATCATAATTATAGTCAAGCCAACACTGTTTAGCATGATCTCAACACATTTGTAACCACAATCACATGTTTAACCAGTATCTCAACACGAGTTCAACACAATCGTAACTAAAATCTTGTCAACACTATTTAACCATAACACTCGATCGTCAAATTTAAAGGATTCAAATCTTGTACATATTGTTTCATGTTGTAATTAATCTCATACATTGATTTGATATCAGACGCACAAGAACAATAAGCATTATTATTTCTACACCAAATCCAAGTTCCAATTTTAAATCCTATAATGCCACATTATTTTTTCCTAAATTAAAATAAAATAAAATCTCCCAATCAATTAACCCAAATAATCTTTCTCTTTCTATGATGAAAGATTAGAGAGAGAGAAGCTCTCTCTTTCTTTTGCCTCACATATAAATATATAGTCTCTCTCTAGATTATGTTCCTTATACATGGATTGATTGAGAGCATTATTATTATTATTATTTTTTATAAACAAACAACACAAGTGTGTGAAAGCGAGAAGAACAAACATGTCTCTATCTCGCACGTGCTCACACTGCGGCAACAACGGCCACAACTCTCGAACATGCAACGACGGAGGAGGAGGTGATGGTGGTGGCGGTGGAGGAGAAAACAGCATCATGATTTTCGGTGTTAGACTCACTGCAGGAACCACCACCACAGCCGCCGCCAACACCACCACCACCACCACCACCCACAATAATCCTTTCAGAAAAAGTGCCAGCATGACAAATCTCTCTCAATATCAACAACAGCCTCCTCAAGATTCAACATCCGCCGATGCCGGTTATGTCTCCGATGATGTTGTTCATGCTTCCGGCCGATCCCGTGAACGCAAACGAGGTTAGTAGTTTAAATTAATAAAACAATTAATTTCAATTTTAACTCTCAGTTTAGTTCTTAATAGAGATGATATGAGATTTTAGAGAAAAATATTAATTGGAAGTTTAGAGATGAGATTTTTGGTGTGTATGAATCCATATGGTTGCTAGAAGAACCTAGAAAGAAAGTGTAGAGATGAGTTTATCAATTTTTATTTTTCTTGGTGAAATTGTGATTATCAAATTATTAACAAAAATAAAATAAAATTTGTTGGTGTTATAATTACATGAAATTCTGAACTTATTTATTATTTATCTTTTTTGAGAAAATTTATTATTTTATCTAATTCTTCAAAATTCGATTATAATTAGACTATATACTTTTACTTTTATTTTTAATAATAATTAACTATAGGGTCTTACTAATGTTTGTCTTAAGGACACCCGTTAAGCCTTAACAGTTAAGGAACTTTAGAGATGAGATTTTTTGATGTGTGCATTGAAAAATACAACTGTTTAACTTTTAAATAATAATTGAATACATAACTTTTGAAACAAATATTTCTATATCAAGTTATTTATCACGTGCCTTAAATATTTGCCTTAAATAAATATAAACTTTGTTTAAAAATACTAATATGATTAGTTCATTTCTTTTCAATCAGGAAAATATATTAGGTTTGTTAAATAATATATTAAGTTTAGTAAAAAAAAAATATATTAAGTAAATTATTTAGTACTGTTAGAGTTTTGTTGGATACATATATTAAGTAAATTATTAAGTAAATATAAACTTTGTTTAAAAATACTAATATAATTAGTTCATTTCTTTTCAATCAGGAAAATATATTATCTATATTAAATAATATATTAAGTTTAGTAAAAAAAATTATACTATATTAAGTAAATTATTTAGTACTCTTCGGGTTTTGTTGGATACATATACTTGCGGATAAAATTCATTCAAATTTTGAATTTATTTTTAAAATAAAATATAACATCACATGACATTGAATTTTACATATAGTGCATCGATATCCAACTAAATAGTACTACTAGCTTATTATTAAAATTTTAATTATTATATTTACTTTAAATATTTTATAATATTGAAAAAAATGTTTGATTTAAGTTATTACTCATTATTATAACATAGTATGCACAATTTTAATAAGATTTGTGCAACATTATTATCAATTCACACCGTGATGATCATAATCTCTAAAGCAACATTTATATTAGTTGAAATTACAAAAATCATAACACAACTGCGATTGTTATTTAAAATTCTCTGAAATATTAATAGATAAAGTTTGATCAATAATTATTAATATTTTTTGAATTCTTGGATATTTAATAATTAATTTTAGTAAATAAAAGACGGTTAATTAATTTTTTTGTTTTTGCTTTTGTTAATGAAGGTGTTCCTTGGACGGAGGAAGAACACAAGTTGTTCTTGTTGGGGTTGCAACAGGTTGGTAAAGGTGATTGGAGAGGAATTTCTAGAAACTTTGTCAAAACTCGCACACCAACTCAGGTTGCAAGTCATGCTCAGAAATATTTCCTCCGCCGTCATAACCAAAACCGCCGCCGCCGGAGATCTAGTCTCTTTGATATCACCACTGATACGGTAATTTTTTTATTTGTAAGAAAAATTATCTTCCTTTTGTTTTTTATTTTTGATATTTTTTGTTTTCAACTTAATAATAATAATAAAAATCAGCGTTAAATAAGTAAATATTCTCTATACTTTTCTAGAATTTCATTTTTAATCACAACTTTTGGTCCCTACTTTTAATCAAACTCTTGTATACTTTCGCATTTTTGAATGATTTTTTGTATTCATGTTTATAATATTATTAGAATATCTCTAATAAAAATTTATTGTTTTTTAATAAAAGATGAATTATTTATTAATTTTTATGTGCAAAAAACTGAAAAATTCATATTTAATTCATCTCTTGTTAATAAAATTTAAACTTTTGCAAGAGAGATTCATATAATGTACTAAACATGACCACATAAAAAAATTTAAAATTTTGAATGATACACACGAGTTGAATGACAAGTAGGGATAAAAAATCATGACAAAAAATACTTTAGGGACCAAAAGTTGTTGAAAAATTGTGGGATAAAAAACGAAATTTGAGATATTTATAACCCTAAAAATAATAAATAACGTTTTGACCATAGTAATGTAATTATTACACATTTATTAAATTATTTTTATATTATTTTTATCATATAAATATTAGATTTGATTTCTAGATATTTTTTTTAGTTACATTTCTAGATTTTTTTATGTAAAATATTTTACATTGTCAATTATAATTATCATATCATTAAAAATAATTAATTTTATTCATAGTTATTTTTAAAATCACATATGATTGTTTTCGATTTTATTTTTATAAAAGTATAAAATGTTTTATATGGGTAATGCTAACGCTCTGGTCAAAGAAACTAATAAAGGTCTTAACTCACTTAGGTTGGCTTAGTGCTCCTCTTAAGGTTTTAAATTCAATTTTTCTTAAGGTTTTAAATTCAATTTTTTCTGTGTCAATTTTTGGTCGGCTAGTCCATTAAGAATAAAGAAAACTCCTATTTTAAATAGTGTCTCCGCAAGTATGTGGTAAAATTGGTTCTCTCAAATTAATCAGTTTTTAAAAATAAAAAAGAAACCAATAAAGGTCAATTGTATATAAAACAAAAATCTTTTATACTTGAAAAGATAAATATATACTACTCTGACCTCTTTTGTAAGCAAAAATTCCTTTTTGCACACTTATTAAGTAGTACCCTTTTTATCATAATTTTATGTGATATTTCTATTGAAATTTCTAAAATGACCTTACAATATATTAAATATCATCGGGACTCTACAATCATGTTAAAAAGTAGAACAATTAATAAGAGTACTTTTGGAAGAATAACATTAAATGAAGTTGATTTTGATAACTTTTGCTTATATTTAAGGCCAAAATATTTTGTTGACTTTTGCTTATAAATAAGGTCAGAGGGTGTAAGTACTATTTTAGTATATTAGGATAAAAAATAATCTCATTGATGGGAGTTGGATTTAGTGTAAAGCGTTAAATTTCACAATATGACATTGAAATATTCCATTGACTAAAATAGTATTGCATCTAATAAATTAAGATGTACTATATATAGAAACAAAAACGACTTTTTTTTACTAAAAAAAGTGCTGTAATAATGTGATTTGATCAATACATGAGGAGGAAGAGTAACAATTATTCTATATATGTTTGTTTTCGTTAAAATTATATTCTATTTTTGTTTATATATTTTGTTCTCTCTATATGTTTTTTTTTATATAATTAATAAAAAAATTGTTGTTAATGTAATTTTAAGAATAAATTTAATTTTGCTAAAAAAAAAAAAGAATAGCTCTAATTTCAACTCGAAAAGGAAAAAATTGATCTAATTTTTATTTTGATTATTTATTTTAGGTGATGGAATCTTCAACTATGATGAAAGATGAACAATTTCAACAAGAAACTGTGGTGCCTCTACCACCACCTACCCCCACTGCATATCCATCCTCCCACTATGGCGGCATCCCCGGGACCCCTTTCCCGATTGGTCTTGGTCCGGTAGCATTGCCGGTGATGAGTGGTGAAATTGCAGCCAAGCCAATTAGACCAACACCAATGTTGCCTCCTTCTTCTAAGATGGCTAATTTGAACTTGAAAGACAAGGCATCTTCTGCTTCTTCTTCCATTGAGCCTTTCCCATTGTCATTGAATTTGCATTCTTCGCCTCCGTCGAACGATCATTCACCAGAAACTAGCGGCCATTCGTCGCCATCGGCTTCGTCATCGGCTTTTAATTCTATGTCTGCAGGCAATTATAGTGGTGGGGGTGGGGATAGCATTATCAGTGTTGCCTGAAAATATAGTTTGGTTAAGTTTTGATCACTTGGGTTTGTAAATTGAGGCAAAGTTGGAAATATACCCAAGGGGGAAAAAAAAGAAATAAAGAAATATTATTTAATTAAGTAGAGAGGATAATATAATATAAGTAGGAGGGACTAGGAATAATATAATAATAATATGATATGATTATGATGATTAAGAATTTGGGAAAAAAAAAAGGAGAAGATAATGTTAGATTATGTAGGTGATTAGCCAAATTAATTGGTGGTTTTTGGTGTACATGTTTGGATTAATGGATAGATTATTAGAATGAGAAAGAGAAAATGGGTTTGGCATATTCTATTCTATTGTATGGCTGTTGAGGGATTCTTCTTGTTTCTATTTGTCTGAGGGAGTGTGACCTTGTTGAAGTGATTGGGCAGTGGGTACTCTTTGGTCTCTTATTGGTCTGTTTCTTGCAACTTGCTATATTAATTTTTAGATATTAGTTTGGACAAAAAGAATATATTTTTATTGGTATTTTTTAATGCTTGCCAGTTGTGATTTTTTTATTTGAATAACCTTTTATTAATAATTATTAAAAAGATACTTTGGTTTCTACCAAAAAAAAAAGATACCTTGGTAAAAAAAACCTACAAATACCACCTCCCAAGTCCCAACTACTACTAGTATGTACCAATTTACTTCCTCCTCAGTCCTCTCCGCTTAAATACCTTTAATATGTTTCAACTATTTTTTTAGGTTTTTCTTTTTTATCTATCTATATATATAAATCCTAAATAGTTCTTTTACTTACCACTAATCTAACTCTAATTGTATCAACCAATCATAGCTTTTAAATTATTTTTTTCTTTTTTAATTTAAAAAAATCACAATTCATCGATATGTGTCTCCAATACTAATGCATGAACCCACTATTATGATGGATAATTAAAATGCTTAAATGCTTTCATATTTTTAAAGCCAATATAATTGCTCTAAGTGTAACACTCTCTCATTAAATTCTTATGGTCGTAATTCTTCACCCTTTTATATTAGGAAAATTCTATGGTACAGCCCCTTATTTGGATTGTTTTGGTGCAGTATTAATCTGACCAACGAGGATAAAGTATTAACTAACTTTAAACTTATATGGTACCTATCATGTATTTTTATATCAAATAATATTTTAACTAAGTCCCTATCATATTAAAAGTTATAAAACTACCCCGATATTTAAATTGTTTTTTATTTTAATTATGATTGTGAAAAAGAAAAAAAACAAAGTCAGTTTCTTCTTTTGAAGTTTCATGGCTTTCAACGTTACTATCTCCAGTACTTTGGTTTGTCTCTGAATCCAAATTTTTCTTGATTTCTTCCTCCTTAGTCTCACTGAAAGTCTCGTCTTGTTGTGTGACTTCACCGACACTATTTTCTGTCCCTAATTTGCTATCATCTAAGCTCTTGTAAGATTTACTTTCATCTAAAGTTTTTGTCGATCCTCTAAGTTGATTATCATCAATTTGACCATTCGGTGTTTCGGCTTCTACAGATTCTGAATGGCTCTCGCTAATTGAAACTTTTCTACGAAATAAAAAAAGAAAAGAAGAAGAAGATGGAATTAAGCTTAAATTTGTCATGGGTTAAACTGATATAGATATTAAGATGGTTTTTCAATTTGGGTTTAGGGTTTTCAATTTGGTCAAATATTGATGCTAGAAAGAAAATGGATGTCGAGGCTTATCACATATATTATTTAGGGATTTACGCATTTTTTTTTAATTGAAATATTGATGGTTTTTTTTAGGATGATTTTTTTTAATTGAAATAAAATTTGTTTTTTGTTTATAATTTGTAAATGAATATTTACTTGATGGGGGACTCATATGCAATAAATAAAAGTTTGTTAAAAAAAAAAGACTCACCATAAACTTACGCTGATGTGAGAATTAAAATGAATTATATTGATGCTCTTACTCTCTCTATTCCATTTAAATACCTCATCACAGTGAACCCTTTTCTCCATAAATCTCTTTCTCACCCTTATTTATTCATTTCTTTTCCCTTTTTGTAATATATTCACGTTTTATTGTTTTTTCTTTGATTTTTTTTTTGGTACATGTTTTTCTTTTCATTTTTATTCTCTTATTTGTGATTTTTTGCATTGGGTTGTATGATATTTATGACTCTCTACAAATAAATTGTTTGAAATTCAAATGTATTTCATATTTTTAGACAACTTCGAGGTATGCCTTTTTCTCTAATATTCATTTTTGTGCAATTTTATTTCATATTTTTAGACAACTTCGAGGTATGCCTTTTTCTCTAATATTCATTTTTGTGCAATTTTCTCTAATATATAAGTTTTACTTCTTTTTTTTTTTTTGCATTTTTATTCTCTTAATTGTGTTATTTTTTTTGCACTCGGTTGCATGATATTTATGAAACTCTACCGATAATATTGATTGAGATGCAAATGTAATTCATATTGTTGGAAATATTAACTCTAATCCACTTACTACGTTTTAGGATATAATTGGAGAAGTCGAACTAACTCAAGGTGTGAGTCAGATTAAAGGTTTCGTTGTTCCGTTAGTCGATGATTTAATGCAAACACAAAAAATGACTGTGTGGAGTTGATTGAATCCCCTATAATTTGTGTTCAATTTTTGGAAATTATATAGAATATATATGTAATGACGGAAAATAAATATTGTCCACAAATTCAACTCAACTTTTAAAAATACTATGATTGGAGTTTGAATATCTCGGATCCTCTATTTAATTTTTATTATTACTAGCGGGCCAGGCAGGCGCGTTCCGCGCCTGCCTGTGTCTAACTTATGTACCAAAAAAAAAGATACGCATTATGTTATGGTGAGTTTGTTAATAAAAGATTTTTGTTGCTACTAAAAAAAACAAGGGTAATGTTGGTATTATGAAAATTCTACCCCAAAACTCATGTATTCTTTTTATATATTATAGTATAGAATAGATATAGATGAAAAAACCATAAAAAAAAAGAGAGGAAGTTAAGGGCAATTATGGAATAATTAAAAAACCATAAAGGAAGTTAAGGGCAAAATGGACCAAAAAAAATCCAGCTCAAACTCCCTTATCCCCTTTATATATTGTTATAGATTATTATTATTATTATTATTATTATTATTATTATTATTATTTGTTATTTTGATAATATTTTGTTTTAATTTTTCCATGTTATATTATAAAACAAGGCATCACACCCGTGCATCGCATGGGTAAGGATCTAGTTGTTTTACGGATATAAAATTTTTACCGTCACTTTTTTATTTTAATCAACAAATTTTATTAATGGACAAATACCTTAAAGGGTTGTCAAGATAAAAACAAAGAAAGACAAGATGATGAAAACCCATTAACCAAGCACAAGACGGAAATGGGTATGGGATAAAATCAAGTGAAATATATGCCTTTGTGTTAAGGAAAATGGATCAATGAAATTCCACTTGGACATAAAATGTCACATGATAGAACCCCACCCGCACAAGACACAACAAACAAATACACCAACTCACCCCTTACAATAGCTTGAGTACATATCTCCAATACTAAAAAAACAACCAAAAAATACCAAAAAAAAAAAACTAGTCTAAATGCTAACCACTTGTTAAATCAGAGTAAGACAAATGATCAACTAAAATCACTCCTTTTAAAATCCTCCAGAGACAACCGGGATCTCTTCTTTGGTTGAAGCATATTCTTATTGATTTTAAGGTTACAGAACAATGAGCTATCCTTCTTTCGAATCATAACTATGCAGTTCAATTGACTTCCAACCCAACCATAACAATGGTATGAAAAAACCGAACCAAACCAAACCATTATGGTGTATAGCCAAACCAAACCGAACTGGAATTATAGTTCAGTTTATTGGTTAACCGAACGGAACTGTTAAGCAGAACTGTACTTATGGTTTCTTGAAATTATGGTTTCCTGAACTGTTAAACACAACTGAATTAGTGAACTTATGGTTTACTGATTTTCTATTTGTTTTTGTACACAGAATTACAGAACTGTTAAACACTTTTTTAAAACTTGAATAACTAAAACTGCTTCTGTAATGTTAAGCTATTTTTATGTGTTTATATGTGATTGTTCTTAGATTGCATATTGGGCCTAACTCATCCTTACAAAACCGGCTTGTAAGGTGATGATTGCCTCTAGTTTATAAACACTTATTCAGGTCATCTCGCGAGGATTGCCTCTACTTTATAAAATTAATTAGTAACTTAGCATATTCAATCAGTCATCATTACATTCGCAGAGCCAAGAATTACAATAACAGAGCAAATAGAGTCATCAACATGGAAACAAAATTATTAAGTTGTTGAACTACATTCAATGCACCCTTAATAATCCAACTATTATGTCAATTATAAATGAAGAATCATACTGCAAACATGATTCAATACACCCTTTATCTATCACAAATTTGATCTCAGTTTTCAGTTTCATCACATTATTACTATGTTGTTCTTCATAGTTGCAACAAACACTACATCATCACAAATCATCAAAGACTCCGAACTGAAATGCAGAGGTTCGAACTGAGTGAGTGTAGAATCAGAGCTTTAGGTTTGAACTAGAAAAAAAGTCAAACCTAGAAGGTTCGATTTTGGGATTTAGGGTTCACGAAGGGAGAACTGAAACGATTAGGTTTGATTTTGAATTTAGAATTTAGGGTTTATGTTGTTTCCATGTGAACTGATAAGAGAGAACTCAGAACCTTTGCAAAAACAACTAAGTTTTGAGTTTTTAATTTTGAGTATTGTGGTTCGGTTCGAAACAGTTCGGTGGAGTTATTAGCGGTTCGGTTCACAGTTAGAGAACTATATTTGAATTATTGGTTCGGTTCGAGAACTTATGTCACAGTTCGGTTATTTTTGGTTCGGTTCGGTTTGCAATTCATTTTGAACAGTCCTATGCATAAGGTTTGCACTAACCAATAATAAGAAACTTTTGACTCTTAAATACTCTACCACTAAACATGTATAAACCAATGAGCAACACACAAAATACTTAAAAAAAAAAAAAAACACGCACACAAAATACTGTTTCTCCAAAGTAGAACATAAAATATTTCATAAAAAAGGCTCAAAATGTTTATTTCAGTACTTCATAAATATTTTCATTTTGCATTTGTTGATTACCCTAAATATCTCCAAAGCACTATAGTATTTCATTTCGAACAATTAACCCCATATCACAATTTGCAAGAAACAAACAATTAACACAGCTGCTTGATTTTATAATTTAAGGTTGTAAGCAGTTCTTTGGAAATACAAGATAGAACTGTAATTTAATATAGTCAAACTGTGTCACTCATTGTGGGACAGAGGGAGTATTTCCTTACACGTAACTTTTAATGACCGACAAGCCCATGATAGTTTGCAGAAGCAATATCGAGTGACTTTGAAAACATGAAAGGGAGCATCAGAAACTAAAATCTCATGAAATCGCAGGGAAGAACTTTTAATTGACACTTTCATACGTTTTCAAAATGAAAAGCGATAATTCTAACTGTAAAATGCCTTGCATGATACGGCTGTGTTTGTATCCCACCCTACCAGACATACACAGTAAGTAAGCCAAGCAAGGTTTGCCATACCATTACCTCTCCTATAGCATTTACATCCAAAAAATCAATCATGTTTAAGCCTTACTGTGTATCAAGCATGTTATTGGAGTGGGAAAAAAAAACTTGTAAAGAGTGTGAACTACATAATTGTGAAAAGGCCTAACTAAACAAATTTATCCGTTACCTCCGGTTGACTTGTTAAACCGAAATTTCTTGATTCACATTGGTTTAACGTTTTGACACAGACAAATGAAGTGACACTCAGAGGGGCAAGGAATCTCTCAATACAACCAAAAGGGCAAATATCCCTAAAGAATATAAAGCACAATTTTTTAATTAAAAATACTTTAAAATATATTAAATTATTAATTAAGAATACTTAAAATCCGCGATGTGAGCCTTCCTTTTTTTCAGTTCCACTGTTTCATAATTAGAAATTTTGAACAAAATCTACAAACAAAAAAAAACCATTCAAATAATCAACCAAAAATAACATTCAAATAAGGTAATACTAGTTGTTAAGAAACCTAAAGTGAAAGAAAGACACTAACCACAACCCCATGTATTCTGTGAAACCCCAATTTTATCGTTTCCTATGGAATAACATCTCTCTATACAAAAATGAACATCCAATGGAGTTGGATTTGATATTCAACCCATGCCCATGTAGAATTGGAATACAAACCCATAGAATTTAATTTAATATTCAACCCACGATAGAGAGAAAGCATTGGGTACGAATACAAATAAGAAACACACGATAGACAGAAAACTTTATTAGAAACCAAACTACCTCACGGTTGGAGAACGGTTGCCGGTCTTGCCTGCGACATATATAAGTTGCTCTGTAGGGACATGATTCTTCGGAAACGACGCCATGAGTTTTCATATACTGAAAACAGTTCGGAATGGATATTCCTTCTTTATCTTCATGTCTTGTATGTTCTGATACACGTCCTGAGGACTAAGCTCAACCTTTACACCTGTCGCCTTTTCGTAGTAATACTCAACCGAACGGCAACAGGTCAAAGCAAAACAACTAGTTCAAATGATTTAAAAACACGGATCGAAGATGTAAATATTGTTTGTTTACAATCGAAAAATATAAATATTTTAGGTATTTGGTCATTTTATTGAAATTTATTTTTGGATATTAAAATTTCAAAAAATTAATTAATTTTTTGGAAGTTATTTCAAATAAATTTTCATAAAAATTATTTTTGGAAGCTATTTCAAATAAATTGTGGAAGTTGAGAGTCTCATGCAGAATTTATGCAGGAAATCCGAAAAAAAAATTTGGAACACAATATTTTGCTTTATATAAACCGAAATTTTTTAGCATGACAAAAAAATTTGGTTCTTATAAACCGCAGTACCCTCAAAGGCAAAAACGGAAATTTAGGGGTAGAAAAGAAATGCGGGGGGTCAGGAGAGAAATCATCAAAAAGTAATGTATATGGTCAATAATATAAACTTGATACATTATTTTTTCAATGAATTATAATTCTGTCGAGAGGAAAGTATGTATTATTCTTAGAGCTGTCAAATGGGTTGACCCGGCCCAGCCCGGCCCGACGGGCCAGTAAAAATAAATGGGCTAGACTGGCCCGACCCGATTATTATTGGGCTAGCAATTATCAAGCCCAGCCCGACCCTTGTGGGCCAACTGGGCTAATGGGCCAGCCCGGTTCATTTCATTTAACTTTTTTTTTTCTTCTTTTTATTCAATATTTTTTATATTATTTTGATGTATTAGCTCTTCATAATTATCAATTTTATTGAAATATTATTTGATGTAAGTGTAAATAATAACACTAAATATCAATTAAAATATAATTTTTGGTAAATATACACCCTTTATTACACATTTAAATATATTTTTTATAATAATTTATCAATTAAATGATAATTTTTCATTGATATTATTTTTACAAAAATCACAAAAATGTATTTTTATCAATTAAATGATGGACTAATGGTTTAGCCGAAAGTCTAGTGGGCTAGCCCAGCCCAACTCGATGTCCATATGGGCTAAATGGGCTTGGCCCAAAAAAGCCTAATTATGTTTTGGGCTATGTTTTTGAGCCCAGTCCGCCCAAGACCGTGGGCTAATGGACCGACCTATCAGTCCGGCTCATTTTTTACCGTTTTAATTATTCTCAAAAAAACAAGTTGAGATCCTCTCCATTTTTAATTATTTCAATTTCTTCCGTTACCAAAGTTTGAGTTGCATAAAATTAATTTCACCTAAGTTATAACAAGACAAGATCATTAGTGCTTTCAAAAAAAAAAAAAAAACAAGATCATTATTACTACATTACATTTAATTTGACAACCTTAAACGATAATTATTTTGAGACGGGGAGACTATAAAATAAGAAACAGAGAACGCCTTGTCGGATTTTGGAGAAGAGAGGTAAAGGATCTGAAGAAAGTTACATACTAATGAAAAAGCAATGAATTCTTCAAATTCACCATTTTTATTCTTCTTCTTCTTCTTTGCCATCTCTCTATTTCTTCAACCTCAATTTCATGCTTTAGGTCAACAAACGTAAGCTCCAATTGTTGATTACACTAATTCATGATCTATTCAATTGTTTTGATCTATTTTACCTCAAATTTTTAATCTTTTGCTTCTTATTTGAATTGGGTTCAGTGAAGAAGAATCTCAACATGGTCATGGGTTTGGGCGCAGAGTTCTTATGAGTTTCAAAGAAAAACACCTTGGAAGTAACATTAGCTTTGATTGTGCTCCTTCTGGTCCTTGTGTTCCATGCCTCTACTCTGAAAAGGTTCCATTTTTCACTTTTTTATTTTTTTATTTTTTGTTTAAAGAATTATAGTTAGAATTATTGATAAATAGGGATTTGAGTTTGACACTGAAAATTAAGGTTATAGATAGTGATTGCAGTTTACGGTTTAGGGTCTGTTTGGATTGGCTTCTATGAGTTTATCTATTGGCATAAGTTTTGTGAGATTGTTTGGGAGAACGCTTATGACAGTTTTCATAAGTTTTTTTCAACTTTTTTTTATAAGTTCTCCAATAAAGCTTATGAAAATACAGTAGTCTGTACTGTAGCATATACAAAAACAACTTGTCTTTATTTTATCTTTCACTATAAAAATAATTTATGTAATCTTATACATAAGTGCTTATCATGATAAGTGCTTGTGCTATAAGCTGCAAATTAGTTGTTTATCCAAACAATGTCTTATTAGAGTTATGACCGCGTCACAATTCTTGTTGCTCTTGCAAACACCGTTTTTAAGTAATACTTGATTAGAAATGCTCTGAGGTCAAGTTTTAGAAGTATAGTAAATATGGTACTAGGGTCTTATATATAGGGCCCCATCTAACAGATATAGCTATAATCTCGCCTAATGTGCGAGGAATGGTTAGCTATGCTCTGCCCCCTTGACGTGTCCCCATTTGTCCCATTATTGTGGACCTATCCGTTTATGCATGACTTAGTCCATCCTTAGCTCGCTAATTGCCAGTAGGAACAGTGTGGGCTCGTCTCTTGGGCGTATTGGACCTTCTCCTATAGGGACTGATCTGGCCCAGCCAAATTTTTGGGTCTCGCCCAGTCCACTTGTAATGCAGAGAAATGTGGTCAATTGCAGTGAAGAGCAGTTTATATTGTTGTCACGTTGTGGTTTTGGTAATATCAACAAATGTTATGTTGTGGTCTAGATTGCAGTTGCAGAACTTTATTTTAAAACCCTACTTAGAGATATATTGAAGGCTGGTGAGATATATTGTCATATATGAATGCAAAGATCTAACTCCAATTTATATACTGATGTGTTATTTGTTGTTTTAAGACTACTTAGAGATTAGTTGTTTTAATCACTACTTAGAGATTAGTGATTTGAGTAGATTGTGGATTTTTATACATAATTGTTTAATCTTGCTTTTGATCGTAAATGTTGATGTGATGTCAAAGTGTTTGATGGAGAATTGGGGTCATAGATGAAATAGGATTCCAGTTAAATCTTTGGTCCCCCTCATCTAAAAGAAGTTTTGTAAAACTTTTTGAAAGAACTGAATATCTTTTATGCAATGTTTCAAACAACCGGACTGGACATTGAATTAGCGAGACCTCCGAATCATGGTTCAACTGCTTTAAATCGCTAGAACTAGGAAGTAGGAACTAAGAATATTTTTTTTTGCCAGAACTATCAGACCACTCAAATAATTGAACTGTAGAAGTGCCGGTTCTTGGCTCTTAAAACATTGCTTTTTATGTCTACGTTTAGGATTTCACTTATGATCTCTTGGTCGCATGTATGCTTGGGTCCTTCATGTTTATTTTTAACTATACTTGTTGTCTTTTGCCTAGTTGTTATTCATTATCCTCTTTACTTTATTGTTAACTACAAGCTTTTTTGGGGGGAGTTTACAGGGTGATGAGAAATATCGCTGCAGTGAGACGGGGTATCGAATTCCATTCAAATGTGAGGAGATTAAAGACTCAACGAAGGATGCTAAGAAAACAGATTCTAAGAAAACTCGGTCTGCTTTGGATATCTCTAGTAGTATTGAAAAATCTCATGAAGTTTCACATGTTTCTGGAGAGTTCATAACTTCACAATCACAGAGAACGTTACTGGATGATTCATCGGCTTCAGATAATAAGTCACAGGCTTATGTCACTTATAGAAGCTGTATACCTGCAGATACTGAAGAGAAGATTTCAGTGCTTGGTTTTGAGGTAATTTTCAGTTTCTAGCTCAGATTTATTGTTATACTACCTCCACCCCTAAATATAAGACCCTCTTCAGAAATTCTCTTGTCCCTTTTTATAAGATCCTTTTTGAATTTTCAACATACCCCTAATTATTTGACCTCTTTTTCTACAACTTACAATAAGTACTATAACAGGAACATTTATATATATTCTCTCTCCTAAAAGATAAACTTGTAAAAACAACATCCACTAGGTAGTATTCAATTAATAGTTTCTGAACTTAGTCGAATAGAAAAATCAAATCATATATTGAGTTTTTAGTTGTGTATTATTCTTTCGAGGACTAATTTGTGTTGCTAGCCGCAATTTCAAGGAAGAATGTGTAATTGTGAACCATGTTTCTGACATTGATATGCATATATAAACAAATAATGACCACAATCTTGAATTGAGCTGATGGAAAAGCTGTCCTTTATCAGCATCTGTCAATGCGAGGATGTTTGTTGGTAAAGTTAGATGAAGAGCAAAGAAAAAATTCTATTATTTAGTTCTTAAGCTGCATTTATCTGCGTGAACTTAGTTTTTCCATGTGGTCATAGGCAGGGACAGACACACTTAGGGGCTGTATGTGGGCTAAAGCCACACCAGTTTTTTCAAATTTTTTTTTTAAATATATATAGTGAAAGAGAAAAATTGCAAAAAAAAAAACAAAAGACATAATAGAAGAACAAAAGAAAGCATGCGTATTTCTCTTCCTCTTCACCGCCACTCATCTTCACATCTTCGTCCTCCATAATCGCCGGCACCGTCCACATCTACCTTCCCCGACCCCATAGCCACCATCGTCGTCCTCCATAACAACAGTCAACAAAAGGTACGTTTTGCTAATTTGCTTCCAATTTCCAAACCCTAAAATTAAAAACCTTCATTTCACCCTTATTTTTTCTGGATTCATATTTTATATGTTATGAACTTATGATTCAACTTTGTATGATCCTTGGTCTGTGTTGTGCGCTTCAGTTTCTGTCTCTGATGCTGTTGTTTTTGTTTTATGTTTCTGGTGTATGGCCTGATTCTTGTGTTTTTTTGCTAGTTTCTGTCTCTGTTTCTGTTGTTTTTGTTTATATGTTATGAACTTATCAAGAACCTTATGCCTTAATTAATACATTATCTTTTTTATGCTCATTGTTTCTTTATTTTTATTTTTATTTTATTACATTTTCTTTAAGATTTTAGCCACACCAGATTTTCATGTCTGGATCTGTCCCTGATCATAGGCCTTAAGCACCAAGGTAATCCTCACAAAATGTCAGTCGTGTTCATAAATTAGGGCGCAGCATTAACATTTAATAAATATTCAGCGTTTGGACAATTGAAGAAGCGCGGTGCCACCACATGGTGCACAAACTCTATGATTTCCAGCTTATATAGACCACGTCTTAAGAGTATAGAGACACATGAAAATAAAAAATCTTAAAATTTAGCTTGGATCTAACTCAACCTTACAAAACCGGATTGTAAGGCGAGGACTGCACACCACTTATAAACATATTTTTAGGCCATATCTCATCAAATATGGGATTTCTCAGCTAAACATATCCAAACATGATATTAGATATTGGAATATCTAAGCATGTTCCATGTACCGTGCCTTAATATTTTAATCTTCATCCCATTTTAGTGGCTACCCTTCCTCTTTCAGCGTCATAAGGAGATGGTTGCAAATGCAATATATATTTTGCTGGTTCCGTGATCTAGTTTCTGCTCTATTGTACTGTTATGTTAGTTTCTTGGTATTAGGACTAGTTCTCATAGGGGCTTTAATCTCCACCGTGAATTTAAGAAAAACAATGCAAATTAAGATACTTCAACTGCATATGGTCATATCAATGTACCATGTAGTACTTGAGATTTTACTACTGTCTTTATTTATTTCATTAGTTCTCCGCTAATCAGTTAAGTCATAATAGCAATAATTTTGTAAAAGCTTCTATTGTTTTTCCTTCTTTTTGCTTTGTTTTCCTTTTAGCACACTTCTATTGCTACTTTGTCAACTTGTTACGATAAGCTTAAACACGACTTTGTTTATTCATGAATGTCAGAGAAGATACATCTCACAAGCAATGTCCTACAAATTTGAAAGTGTGTGATTGTTTCTGTTTATGTTGATATTACAGAATATTTGTTACACTGCATTTTACTCGTTCAACCTTTAATGAGGTTTTATGTTAACTATGTATGGTATGTGCAAAATTTTGTACAGGGTGTTGTGATTTTCTTGTTGCTCGTCAGCGGATCATTCGTATACCTGAGGAAAAAGAAGGCCGCTGCCATGTCCGGTTATGTTGCAGCAGGAAGGGGTCAGGCAAGCTCTCGGTATTGAAATACAAAGCCTGCTATATGATGAGATTTATTCCACATTGAATCCTTTAATTTTTTAAATTTTTTATCACAATGTATGATATTTGATTGTAATAGGAAATGTTGAGATTCAGTAGCCTCCAAATATTCATTTTTTTAGTTATTTAAATGTTGTATATTAGTGATATGAAATATAGTGTTATACCATAATTCAGCCAATGGCAGCTAATATGACCAAGTCTTAGGTAAATTAGGTTGTTCAAAAGCAAAACACCTCAAATAAGATTTCACACAAAGGTTCACCATTTAAGAAGACATCATTAGCAGAAAGACAAAACTTAGGTACAGTGATTCTGTCCTTAACATAATGTAAAAAAAGCTGCCTCTTTGTGAGACAGAATATTAGGAACGGTTCCTACAACACTGTATATAAGTTTTGTCCTTAACATAATATCCTATATTACATTCACTCAAAACATTACTAAATTTTCATAGTTCTTTCAGAGTCTGAAAGGTTCTTCTATGTACATTCTTCCGCTTAACTCGAATCCAATTTTAAATAAAGAAGCATACTGGAGAATCCTTTTTCTTAAACAATACTTATCTTGTCTTATTTTTTAAATCACCAATTCTCTATACATGCATTACTAATGTAAGGAATTTTTATTGCACATATTTAAATGAGATTTTACTTTCATTTTACTGTACTGGGAATTCAATATTGCATCTCTAAAGCAACAGCATTATTATGTTACTGATACAAAGTTAATTAAATAGACACTTACCTAAGTATAAAACATTAAACTGTCTCAAAGAAGCTTGTTAGAGAATGATGTTCATATAAGTGGAACTTTAGTACTGTAAGCACATTTAGGTTAGGGGGCTTTTTTACCCAAAATTAATCTATATGGTCTGTTTCTTTTATGGAATCATGCAATGGAGTTCTAATGACTAATGTGACTATGACACATGTCACACACTTGTTAATTATTCGGGTCTCAGAACTATATTATTAATCACATGTAACTGTAGGGGAGCACTTGACAAAGTTGTAGTGTACGAATCCATAAAAGGAAGTGAACATATAAGGTGAAAAATCTTTAACCTTTATCTGATTTATTACTTATGAACTACAAACACTTCTCAAATTACAGATATCGTGATATCGGACACGCAACAACACTAAATATATGATTATATTGAATTATGTCATTTTTTAAAACTATTATTAACATCAATGTGTGAATATTTGTATCTTATCCAATGTTCGTGTCTATATCTATGCTTGATTTGGTTTGTTACTTACTTTTATTTTTATGTATTAGGCCCCACAGTCAACATTCTATCTTATATTTTAATGTATTCTAGATATCGGATCACGATTCCCTACAGCTGATTTTGTATAGGCGATGAAAAGACTAAACACCTTATATGGTAGTGCAAATGTAGGGTGCCACAAGAAATTTGAATGCAGAGTATCTTATTATTCCCCAATGTGGTGCATGAAGGGCATGTTGAGATCCCATGTTGATTTTGGATATTTAATCAAATTGTGCCTCCTCCTACATACATTATTCAGATAAATTAAGTTCCACAATTTCAAACAGATAGAAATTTATCTGTGAAGTAGATGATTTTGTAAGTATTATAGTTTTGGAATTAAAGGCCCATAAATGAAGATTTTCACATGACAGATTTCTGTTTATAATTTTCATATGCTAATTAACTTCAAATGCAGAGGATACACAACTCTACATAAGCTCTTTTAGACTCAGCATGCAGAAAAAGCCAAAATCAAAATATGTAAACATATAATAAAGATTCCTCCACAAAATTAAAGTGTGAAGTTGGATACATTGTTTTATTCCATATATCGAATCCATGCTTCCAAATAAAAGCAATGGTATATCACTCTCTCTATTGTCAGTTATCTAGCTTTAGATGTAAAAAGATTAGCTCTTTTTTTTATAGATACGAAAATTCAGAAACTTGGAGATAATTTTTAGTCCCCACTTCTTATATGTGTTTGCCAACTTTGATTTGCATATAATATCTCCTTTATAGATTCTCTTCCAAAAATATATTTTTGCATGTTTGATTTGATGGAAATATGGTATATTGAATTTTTAGGAAAATTTATATCAATGCTTTTACTTTTAGTTTTAATTGTTATTTCATGTATTGTCGGACCTGGATTTTGTGCAGTTGAATAACAGTACAATCATGCGGTTGGTCCGATTTTTTTTTTTAGTTTGGCTTTTACCATCAATTTAATCTGGTTCGGGGTCAGTTCTGGTATCACGTGGTTTCAACCCTCCTCCCGATTGCAGTTGCAGAGAATTGAACTGTGGTCCTCTCTATCATATTCAACGTCAATCACCACTGAACAAACTAACGATTGGTCAGTCAGTCCGATTTTAATCCAATGGTCTAGATGTGATTTCATTATTTTATATTAATTAAAGATAAAAAATTGTCTTAATTAAGATCTGAATCGTTTGATCTTAATCTAACAGTTCAGAATCGCTGGCCGCATAAAGTCTGACTGTATGCAACTCAATCCATGGATTGCCTCATGGTGGTGCTATATTCTTTGTTTCTTTAATAATATCCTACATTCGTGCGGTTTTCAAATTATGCTACATGCAATTTACTAAATTTTTATGAAACCTAATGTTTGGATGTGTCTTTAACTTTAGAGAAAATATCAATTCTAGCTAGGAATAAAGATCTATATTCTATGTTTTCAACTGTTTTGAAATCTTGAAATCTTCTGATTTGCAGGACAATGAGTTCTGTCAAATGTTTTAGCTTAATTGAATTATTCACTCTAGTGGATAGACCAAAGTAGACATGTGAATGATCTGAAATGAAGAGGGCAATGACAGAGAAACGTGATGGTAGTTGTAAACACTCTTATGCTCAAGTATTAGTAAATATATATGCACACACTTATGTCTGCATGAGGTGAACTATGCTTTATATAGTCTTTGTAGTGTTGGTAACTATTTCTATTAGATATTTAGATTTAGGGAAGTCAACGGCGTGGGAAAAGGTACTCCCTCATTTTTTGTCATCTAAAATATTCTCTGTTTCTTTTACGTAAGAAAAATCCCTGGCCTACGGGATCCCGAATAGGGCAATTTTTACGAAAATCTCCGCTAACAGATGTAAATTGATGTCCTTAATTAGATTGTTGTTGGCTGACTCGTAACAACTTACGAGTCAATTTCTATGAAAATAATGTTTGGACCTACATGGGCCTTGGGCTAGTACATAAAAATAATATCCATTGAAGTTAAGGGAATAACTTTTCTCGCCTTCGACATGATTTTAGATATATACATCTAGAATAAAACACAATTTGTTTGCTATCAGATGTACACTTTCAAATAAAATATGTTGTTACCTAATAACGCTTAGATGAAATAATATCAGTCTTCTTTAGTGAAATCTGGCACGCAGTGAACACAATGCTGCACAAGATGCTATAGCATATGTTGCAGCAAGACAGGCGCTGAATAAAATAAAGCAATAAACGACAGAATAATAAATAACACAGATCGTTTGTTAACCCAGTTCAGTGCAACGTCACCTACTCTGGGGGATACCAATCCAGGAATGAATCCACTATAATAGCTCTAGTTCAAAGCCCTCGACCAACACCCGGTACTTGACTTATCGCCTAGACACTACCCGTGCAATCCTATCTAAGAACCTCTTAGATAATGAGACCCCGTCCCAAATTCCCTCTAACAACACGTACCATGTTGCTGTCAATAATAATAATCAAGATGGAGACATTCTCCTAGAAACTAGACCACACTCTTGCTTAAAAGCTTATGAGTGAATCACACACACTAACTCCGTGCTTCAAAGCTTAGGAGTAGCTTACAATAAACAACCAAAACACAGTCCTAAACTTGCATCAAATTGACACAAGAAAGGCTGACAAAAGACACAAACTCTAAACCTTAAAAACTCACACTTTGTAAACAACACGGTTTAGAATACGTGAGTTGAATAGTCTTGAGGCTTCACATATTTATAGTCTTCAATTGTCTTGATGTCCAAGTTAGGTCTTCAGACTTGTACAGCTGTGAGAATTGTGGCCAACCCTAAATTATTTCCAGAAATATAATTCATGTTGTACCAAACAAAAAAAACGCCAAAAATATAATATAATTATATTTTTGTTTTAAATAACATTCCTTCAACCGACTTCAATAAAACTTGCTGAGCAAGGCTCGTTTTGCCCAGACGCACGTGCCTGAATATATAATTGAAGCAAATCTTGACTCAGATTTGAAATAAAAATTCTGCACGAAAAACAGAGTATCAGGATGCTGTACGATGATGCTACAGCATCGCGATCCAGCATCTGGCTGGTTGGCTTTTGCAAAATTTTAGCCAATCTCAAAAACCCAACAATCTCCCCCTTTGGCAAATTTTGGCTAAAACAACCTTAGGCCAGTGCATAGAGAGATACAGTCTAAACTTTCCTTCGAGTCAACATAAGCACACAACTAGGAAAGAAAGTAAAAAGTTCATCAGATGAAAAGATAGCTAGCACGTAAGCATCAGAGGCATGCAACAGCGGAACATAACACATCTTAGCCTCAAAGTACAGATAGAGAGAAATAAACTCTCACATAGTGGATTCAAGATCGGAGAAATAAACTCCTTAAAATTTAAGCAACACCACAGAGAATAGGAAAAATAAATTCCTATATAAGCATGCATATTAAAAGTAGTAGAAAAATAAATTCTACCTACTCCCCCTCAATATATGCATAAACTTCACTCCCCCTCAAAACTTGCATATCACATAGAACAATCATGCTATACTAGATGCTATAGCTTTCTTCATCACATCATGCACAACAGATATTACTCCCCCTTTTTAGCCATAAATTCTGACAAATAAAGTCAGTATCACACAGTAGGAGCAGAACTTCCACAGAGTTATCAGATCATAGAGAAACATACAGTGCAGAGAGAATCAGAGCATAGGAACTCATAAAGTGCATATACAAACCATCAGGGCATAGAAAACCTGGAGTATCGGACTCAAGGACATGTATTATGCATGTTACAATCCAGAGAGCATCAGGGCGTAGCCCAACAAATTAAAATCCAAAAGGACATGCAAATAAAGCATAAGCAGGTCACATAGAAGGACTTGCGTCAGAGTCCTCCTCCTCTACCTCAGTATCACCACCTGCATTACCATCAAGAACACCAGGACTGACATTGGAGAACACCTTGAGGTCAACAATCATTTGCTTTATAGGCAAAACATCAGATGACAGATTGACAGATGATGCATCACAGTCTGCAGCATGTGTTACTCAAGCAGTCTAAAATCAAAAAGACAAATCACAACCTCTCTTATCAGCCTCAGTACAGATGCCAGGATGTTGTGCCAGAACAATATCACACATCAGTGTAGGGAAGGCTATAGGCATCTTCACAGCACATGACTTACCATGCAGAACAGTTTCATCAAAAATATAAGAACCAAAGTCAAAAGGTGATCTGGTCCCTACAACATATATAAACCGAGCCAAACCTGTAGCAACAATATTGGAATGAGTAGTTGGAACCCAGTTGGCTGCTGCAATCTTGTTCAGGAGAACGTATTTTCCAGTGAGTGTCTTGCATACTTCCATGAACAAACATTTTCCCAAATTCTGGACTTTTAGGATCATCACAGTCATCTCCTATGTTTACAAAAATTCTTTGGTAAGCATCTCAAAGCACTTACCCAGCCCAGTCACAGTTCTCATCAAGTTCACTTCATTAATAAAATCAACAAGCTCTTGGCATTATGAGAATTCTTCACTAAATTCCTCTCAACAGCAAGCCTTCTCTTTACCACACACTTCCAAGTGTCAACATTTTCAACACAATGAAAGGAAATGTTGTCAATGGGTACAGGGAATACATCTTGAGGGATCCTCTTTTTCTTCACAGACTTCTTTGAGGATGCTGCAGGCGATGCAGTAGCATGTTGGTCTTCCTCAAACTCTGAATCACTAGAGGAAATAGTCTTCCTCCACAAAAGCTTCTTCTTTGGCTCAGAGGGCCCAGTAATCTTACTCCACTGTCTTTTAAGACTATAGATTTTGTTTTCCTTGGCAGTCTTGACAGGAACATTAGAAACATCTACACCTTTACCAGCATTGCTCCTTAACCTCCTAGTACTAGAAGCAGGAGTCCTCTCAGTAAGGTTGAGATTGTCTACATAAATAACATTTGAATCTTTCTCAGCAGATTCATCAACATTCAAAGGAACAGACATAGTTTTACCACTATCATCAACATAAGGGATCACATAGATATGATGAACAAAAACATTATCAGTAGTAGTTGCTTCAGAACCCTTTTCTTTGTTAGAAACAATAACATTATCTGGAGACTCGGGTATAACAATGTTATCCAAATTTTCCCGTGCTGCAGATGTTGTAGCATCATGTGCAACATCTTTCTCAGGAACACTCTTCTTGACATGTTCCAACACAGAGTCATCTTTGACCTCAGTTGGAGCGCTAATATCATTACCAACAAATGTTAAACACAGCAGAGGAGAACACCACATAACTTTCTCTGACAGATACTTTCTCACCACAAGAAACATCCTTATCATCAACAAACACACAATTCTTACCAAATCTTCAGATGTTTCAACATTACCCATAACAGCGTGCATTACTAAATAAGTTGAAGAGAAAACTGCACGCCACACTTGCAATAATTGCTATAACTCTTCAGATAGGCAAATCCCAAGTTTGCCTCGCAATTTTTCAAATTGGACCGCATCTAGAGCCTTAGTAATAATGTCAGCCAGTTGTTCTTCAGTGGCAATATGCTCAAGAGTCACAATACCTTCTTCAACTAGATCTCTGATAAAATGGTGCCTAATATCAATATGCTTCGTCCTACTATGTTGGATAGAATTCTTTGAAATATTGATTGCACTAAGGTTATCACAGTACAATGCCATAGCATCTTGTACCACATTGTACTCCAACAACATTTGTTTCATCCATAATAGCTGGGAGCAGCTACTAACAGCAGCTATGTACTCTGATTCAGCTGTAGATAAAGATACACAATTTTGTTTCTTGCTGAACCAAGATATAAGATTGTTGCCTAAAAAGAAACAGGCTCCTGAGGTGCCTTTTCTATCATTTGCACAACCTGCCCAATCAGCATCACAATACCCCTCTAGCATAGACTTGTTCTTGTAGACCCTCTTGGTACCAATCACATTAGTATTTTCTGGTCTAGGAACTAAGTCCCAAACTTCATTCTTCTTGAACTGATTTAGCTCTTCTTGCATAGCATTTATCCAAAACTCATCAGTAAGGGCTTCCATCACATTTTTGGGTTCAAACTTAGAAACAAAACAAGCATTAGGAGCTAAGTCAAGTGTCCTTCTAGTAGTAATTCCATGATTAGGATTACCAATAATCAGATCTGTAGGATGATTCTTTTGAGTACGAATGAGTGACCCTTTCTTTGAAGTAGCAAAGATTGGTTCAGGTGTAGTAATCTCTGTATCATTCTTGAATTCCTCAATAGATTCAGAATCTATGCTACCTAGGATAGATGCTGTAGCATCTTCTGTATCATCTTTCACAACATTGTTTTTCTCTCTTTGAAGTAGAATACATAGATCTTTGAATACGTCAAAGGTCTCTGATTTCTTTCTAATAAAATTTATCCAGGTATATCTAGAGAAATCATTTACAACAACATAGGCATACCTTTTTCCTCCTAAGCTTTCAGTTTGCATAGGTTCCATCAAATCCATGTGTAGAAGCTCAAGAATTCTGGTAGTGGTAAGATGCTGCAGCTTTGGATGTGGCTTCTTGGTTTGTTTTCCAATTTGACATTCACCACAAATGCTTCCTTCTTCGATCTTGAGATTTGGCAAGCCCTTGATGGCTTCTTCAGGTATAGCTTTCTTCATGCTTCTTAAGTTGAGATGACCAAGTTTTTGGTGCCACAATTTTATTTCATCTTCTTTCGTGATTAAGCATGTCGACACATTTGCTTCTTCTTGGGGAACCCATAAGTAGCAGTTGTCTTTTGATCTGACGCCCCTCATCAAAATTTCACCCTCATCATTTGTAACCAAACATTCAGACTTGGTGAAGTTTACCTTCATCCCTTGGTCGCATAATTGACTGATGCTTATTAAATTTGCAGTCAATCCTTTTACTAACAACACATTGCTTAGTTTAGGCAAGCTATTACTGTTGAGCTCCCCTATACCAACAATTTCTCCTTTAGTACCATTACCACAAGTTACAAAACTAGTTGAGTAAGACTTTAAATCAACAAGAAATTTTTCAATTCCGGTCATGTGTCTTGAACAACCACTATCAAAATACCAGTCTTCCCTTGATGAAGCTCTAAGTGATGTGTGAGCAATCAGAGCAGTAATCTTCTTCTCAAGTTGAGTATCATCACTGGTCTTCACATTCTTACCTTTAGGTTTCCATACTTGTTGAGTGGAGGCAGTTGTGGAAACTGGTTTAGGCTGATGATGCCTGTTAGGGTATCCAAACAATTTGTAACAAAAAGGTCTTATATGCCCTTTTCTGCCACAGTAGTGACATATCCAAGAGTGATGTTTTCTTTTGTTCTTTGACAAGGGATGCTGCTTATGATGTTGTAGCATCTGTTGAGGCATCTTTCGCTTATGAGTTTCTTTTGGATGCATGTACGTGAGATCTGGGCTGTAACCTTTGTGTTTGTTGACATTCTCATAACTAAGCCCAATATGTTTAGGCTTTAGAACATTTTTCTCTAAGATTTCTTCTAGTTGACCATCAGCTTTATGAAGTTTATCAAGATGATCATCATCTTTATACAACATGTCAGAGAATTTTCTCAAACGCCAAATGTCAGCATTTAATTTTTCAATGACTTCCTTAGCTTCATCAAGATCAGAGGATAGATAATTTACCTTCTTCTGGAGCTCATCCATCTTTGATATATTTTCAAATTTTTCTGCCTTCAATTGATTGATGGTTACCTTTTGTTTCTCAATGACTTTGCATATTTCTCCACTCTTGAGGCAGAGTTCTCTGTAAGAATCAGCAAGTTCTTCGTAGGTTACCTCTCCATCACAAGATTCTGTATCAGATGTAATAGTACCTGTTAAGACTGAGATATGTTTGGCAGTCACAGATGCTGTATCATCTTCTGAGTCATCATCATCAGACCAACTGACAGTTAGTCCTTTCTTCGTTCTTTTCTGATATGTTGGACATTCAGGTCTGATGTGACCATATCCCTCGCATTCATGACATTGAATATTCTTGTTTAAGCTTGACCTTTCATCACTCTTAGGTTTTCCTTGATTCACAATGCTGCGCATAGTGCCTGGAGCATCATTCTTAGAATTTGGTCTGGGTCTTTTGTCCATTTGTTTTAGAACTTTGTTGAACTGTTTTCCCAGCAACTCCATAGCTTCAGAGATACTTTCATTAGATTCTTCATCCTCTTCTAGATCTTCTTCATCATTTTTGGATGAAAAAGCAATGCTCTTATTTTTCTTTTCACTTCTTCCATTTACAACACTTTCATAAGTTTGGAGTGATCCAACCAGTTCATCCAGCTTCATCTGAGATATGTTTTTGGCTTCTTCCATAGCTGTGACTTTCATATCAAATTTCTTTGGAAGAGATCTGAGCAATTTTCTTACTAACTTTTCTTCGGGAATTTTCTCCCCCAAAGCATCAAATTGATTATCATAATCTAGAATAGTCATATGAAAATCTTGAATTGTTTCCTCATCCTTCATACGTAAATTTTCAAACTGAGTAGTAAGGATCTGTAATTTGGACATTTTTACCTGAGGAGTACCTTCATGAACAGTTTCAAGAATCTTCCATGCTTCCTTGGCTGAGACACATTTTTTGATCAGTTTGAAAATGTGTTTGTCTACCCCATTGTATAATGCATATAATGCTTTTGAGTTTCCCAAAGCAAGCTCATCTTCTTCTTTAGACCAGTCCTCCTCAGCTTTTAGTTCAAGTGTTGGCTTTCCATCCTTGTCCATGACCACAGGGGGGTCCCATCCTTTCAGAACAGCTTTCCAAGTTTTGCTATCCATAGATTTTAGGAAAGCAATCATGCGTGATTTCCAATAATCATAGTTGGAGACACCAACTAGAAGCGGTGGTCTGCTTACAAGCCCTCCTTCTTTGTCCATGTTGCCAGACATTCTCCCTGGAGCTCACCCTATAACCAGAAAGGGTGCCTGCTCTGATGCCAATTGAAATCTGGCACGCAGTGAACACAATGCTGCACAAGATGCTATAGCATATGTTGCAGCAAGACAGGCGCTGAATAAAATAAAGCAATAAACGACAGAATAATAAATAACACAGATCGTTTGTTAACCCAGTTCAGTGCAACGTCACCTACTCTGGGGGATACCAATCCAGGAATGAATCCACTATAATAGCTCTAGTTCAAAGCCCTCGACCAACACCCGGTACTTGACTTATCGCCTAGACACTACCCGTGCAATCCTATCTAAGAACCTCTTAGATAATGAGACCCCGTCCCAAATTCCCTCTAACAACACGTACCATGTTGCTGTCAATAATAATAATCAAGATGGAGACATTCTCCTAGAAACTAGACCACACTCTTGCTTAAAAGCTTATGAGTGAATCACACACACTAACTCCGTGCTTCAAAGCTTAGGAGTAGCTTACAATAAACAACCAAAACACAGTCCTAAACTTGCATCAAATTGACACAAGAAAGGCTGACAAAAGACACAAACTCTAAACCTTAAAAACTCACACTTTGTAAACAACACGGTTTAGAATACGTGAGTTGAATAGTCTTGAGGCTTCACATATTTATAGTCTTCAATTGTCTTGATGTCCAAGTTAGGTCTTCAGACTTGTACAGCTGTGAGAATTGTGGCCAACCCTAAATTATTTCCAGAAATATAATTCATGTTGTACCAAACAAAAAAAACGCCAAAAATATAATATAATTATATTTTTGTTTTAAATAACATTCCTTCAACCGACTTCAATAAAACTTGCTGAGCAAGGCTCGTTTTGCCCAGACGCACGTGCCTGAATATATAATTGAAGCAAATCTTGACTCAGATTTGAAATAAAAATTCTGCACGAAAAACAGAGTATCAGGATGCTGTACGATGATGCTACAGCATCGCGATCCAGCATCTGGCTGGTTGGCTTTTGCAAAATTTTAGCCAATCTCAAAAACCCAACATTTAGTTTAATCAAAGTCCCGGGTTCAACCTAATTTTGGGCATGCAGTCATATTAGAGAGAATTTGCAGTCTATTTGAGTCCCACAAAGCTCTAAAAATAAGTCTTCGCAGTTGTACACCGAAGATATATATCCGATTTTTATGAAAATAAATATGTTGTTCAAAAGTATAGTTTTGATAATATGTATGGTGTAACGCCCGGGTCTGACGAGGGCGGGGAGTGGTTGTCGGTGCATGAGGCATGACAATTAGCGGCTCCTGACAGCTTCTAGGCAAAAACGAATCACATCGGAATGAGAGGGATCCTGAGGCTGTGCAGGTTTCAGATTGCATGGTGGAAGGAAGGCTTATGGGTATTACCTATACCAACAAGATGCATCTTCTTTTCGGTAGCCTATTCCATAAGAACTACAAAGTTAAGCGTGCATGACTTGGAGTAGTCTTTGGATGAGTGACCTTCAGGAAAGTTTTCCCGGAAAGCGTGTGAGTGAGGACAAAGCACGCTGAAAAGACTCGTGTTGGTTTGTGGGGTCAGTCGGTTATCCTAAAAGTAGTTTGGGATGTTACAAATGGTATCAGAGTAGACCTCTTCCAGTACGATGTGGTTCGGGGACGAACCAAGCGGAAGCTGGTGGGCATGTAACGCCCGGGTCTGACGAGGGCGGGGAGTGGTTGTCGGTGCATGAGGCATGACAATTAGTGGCTCATGGCAGCTTTTAGGCAAAAACGAATCACATCGGAATGAGAGGGATCCTGAGGCTGTGCAAGTTTCAGATTGCATGGTGGAAGGAAGGCTTATAAGGATTGATGGGTACTACCTATACCAACAAGATGCATCTTCTTTTCAATAGCCTATTTCATAAGAACTACAAAGTTAAGCATGCTTGACTTGGAGTAGTCTTTGGATGGGTGACCTTCTGTGAAGTTTTCCCAGAAAGCGTGTGAGTGAGGACAAAGCACGCTGAAAAGACTCGTGTTGGTTTGTGAGATCAGTTGGTTTTAGTTTGGGATGTTACATATGGTTTCTTAGAAAATAGAAAGGTGGAGAAAGTTCCTACATAATCCTAATTGAGTACTACATACCAATATAAGAGCCATTTAGACTCAAATTTCACAGCTGCATATATACGTAGACTGAAGAGGAGACGAGTGTAGCTCTACTATATATATACGTTTGTCACTTGAAATCCGTACACACCGAATCATATTATCATTTAGACAGACAGCTCTACTAATACTAAATACTATTACTGACAAAGATTCTTATAGAAAGCATTAGGAAAATGTATTATTTGGTCAATTATAAGCATTAGAAAGCATTAAGAATACTTCTCATATGTCATATCCATCTTCCATTCTAGATGAATTAGTTTTTATTGTTTTAAGTTAATGTTAATAAACTATGCATCCAATGAAGACAAGACAAATCATATAAATTTTATACTATAGTTTTGATAGTGTCTAGTAAATGAATTAAAAAATTGAACAAAAAAAAAAAAGTAAATGGATTTTAAAATGGAACACAGCATATATATGCTTTGTTCTATGTTTGAGACATTTTTAAAATAGAGCAAACCTTATCAATATCTTGTCTTGTATTAAAGAGAGCATAGTAGAAAATCCACATTGAGAGGATAAGAATAAAGAAAAATAAAAACTCTCCTCAATCGGGGATTATCACCCAAAACTCTAATGACTGTGAGGTAATTAGGGTTTTGGGTGAGGTCCAAAACAAAAAAATATAGTAGAATAATATGTTTTGTCCCATTTTCTTTTAGGTGGACGCACAAGCCTTAATTTCTTAGGTGAACCCTTCTTCTAACAATCATATTTGAAGAGTTGTCGACAGCTAAGTAAATGCGGTTGTCATTCATATGAGATTCAATCGTGTTTCACGTTAGAAGAGTCATCCATTTGATACTATTATGCTAGTTTAATATAAATCAGTATATTTTCATGTGTATGTGTGTTTCCGATGTGCCTATTGCTCTGATGAATGTGTGCAATTGATGACTGCATAGAATATGAATTATTTTCCAGCTATCATCAATTGCATGCATATATGCGGTCAACACATCAGTGATCGTTAAATTGAGATCAAGGAGTCTACATTTTCACATTTGTATTTTAGATTTTAAAAAATAATCCTCTGATCTCGATTCAATAGTCACTGATGTGCAGATCCCGTGAATGCGTGCAATATGGGACCCCTAAAATATAAGTATTGAATGGGCAATGTCAAGTGCTATACATTAGCAAACTAGCATAAGTCCAAAAAGTTCTAAGCAATGAGCAAATCAGCATAAGGCAGCATGCCTCATTCCCCTCAACCTTACAACTCTCAAATTGATTAACTTTGTTTGGATGTCTTTGTTGTAGGTATAAATCACTATCAAGTATAAATACATATTGTAATATTCCACACCTCAAACATGTGCCATAGGCTAAGCATCAGTTCCTAAAGCAATTCCTAGAGAGTAATTTATAATTATTATCACTTGAAGTTGATGCTATATGAACAACTTAGTTATCCATGTATCTTCAAGGGGAAGCTATTACAGTAAAAAGCATTAGATTCTCCAACAAAAATGACTTTTGGTATTTTTGATTATAGTAAGATTCATATGCATAATGGATAAGACAACAAAAAATGTTCATTATGCTTTGGCCTTATTGAAAAGGAGTATTAATATGTGTTTGATGTGCTATCTTACATATAAATGTATATATTCCCCTAATCAAAACTCTCATTCAAAGGAACCAGCTTCTATATGTAATGTATGCTATAGTTCTTATGCATATGTTCTTTTCTTTTTTCTATCTAATTTATTGTAGAGATTCTTTGTGGTAATACACTTTAAGTTCAATTATTGGATTATTAGAGTACAAAGGTAGTATAGAATTTGCAGTTGCAACTAAGAGTGGTTCACAAGATATATTAAAGCATATATGTCTTGTGGGCCATTTTTATGGCAGCCATTGTTTGGTACATACTATCGAGCATAAATTGGAATTAAATATTGCAACATACTTTGATGAAGAAGTGTTCAAAAGTACAGATTTGGAGAAAAAGTGAGAGAGAATGTGAGGACAGAAATTTTATTTTTTGTGTAGGCTAGGGGAATTAATAAAATACTTCAATACTATGCTTCAATGACAATGGAGATCAATTTTCAATTATAATTTATATTGGAATGAGTAGCTATATAGGCAATAAAGCCATAAAATTAACAAACATAGTGCGACACAAATAGATATGGACCTTCGGATCTCAAATCAGTGGTCGAGATTGTTTTATTGTGTAAAATCACATTTGTAATTTGAACCGTCCGATCTAAAATAAATGGTTGAGATTTGCTAAAGTATGAAACTGTCAAATTTCTTATGTAGAGAATCCGGACCCCCATGGTGTTGGTGGCAAGAAGGTATACTCGAGGTTTTAAGTTGGATTTAGTGTCACAATGTAACATTGTGGTTGCAGAAACATAATATTTTTTTTATGTTAACGGTCTGTATCGCGATCTCAGATTTTTTTAAACCACATGTTTGTTCCATTCTTTTTATTTTTATTAAGTAGTCTAGTGACTAGAATTTCACATTTATAAGATGAATAAGTGGGAGTTCCAGAATTCGAACCCCGATCCATACAATAATGAGTTCAATATTTTTGAACTCACGGGGACCATGTTTATCCCATTCTATCATTGAAATCTAATATTTTTGACTTATAGATAACTTGCATAATGAGTTCAATCATGTGGCTTTTAATTGTAAGACTTGACTAACCCTTTTAAGTTTTAAATTTTCATGAACAAGAATGGTGAATGCCCCCACAATCTAACATGTTTACAGTGTGATCTAATTTATTTCCTTTATGTTTTTGTCCTGTTTTATTCTTAATTTACTTTTTGTAGCTTTACTTTAGTAGTCAAATTAGAATGGTTATAGACAAAATGCTTTTGTTCAAAATCCTGTTTCTTAATGTTTTTAGTTTTGTTAGAAATAATATAAAACCATTGATATGACTCTATCCTAACACCTTAAGGTTTTTGAATAATCGGTTATTTGACATGGTATCAGAGCCTCTATGACCAAGTGGTCTAGAGTTCGATCCCCGCTCCACTCACTTTCTAATTAAAAAGTGGAATTTAAGCATATGGTAGGTGGGCCTATGCATTATCCACGCTTCAAGCCCAAATGGGCTCTTGCGTGAGGGGGCGTGTTAGAAATAATATAAAACCATTGATATGACTCTATCCTAACACCTTAAGGTTTTGGGATAATCGGTTATTTGACAAGTTTTGTTGTTTTGGTTGGTGCATGTGGCCTAACAAACTTGGTCCAAAAACAGAGAACCAAATATTCCAATTGCAGCTATATATTAACTAGTATTTTCCTTCATTTAGAGTGTTTTCTTTTATTATAATTGAATAATTATGTTTGTAGACAACAAATTTTTAAATCAGTATCGCAGCCAAACGTGACACTGATAATACAAAGAACTACAATCAAATGTGGACGATGCAACTTCAATTGTATATAGTTGCGGGGCATCAAGAATTTTGAAGTTGTAGCCACACTAATGTAGTAGAATACAAATCCTACTTTTGGTCATCTTTAGTTGATAGGAAGAATTTAAATAGTGGCCGCAACACAATTCTCAATATTGTAGAGAATCGCAATCAAATAGAATTAATGGTCAAAATCACAATAATTGCGTTTTTTTGATATTGCAAAGAATTATCGTCAAATGCAGCTGAAACGACTGCAATTGTGTCATATTGATGCCGCGACCACAATGGCAAAAGCGGACCATTTTAACCTAATTTTAATTACAATGTTAAAAAACATATCAATCCATAATCCATTCACAAATAATGTATAGTAAATTAATTTGATTCTATCCTTTTCCCCTTCCCCTTGATTGATTCCACAAGCATTAAGAAAGAGTATGACACAACATACAAGGAAACATATAATTTTCCTTTAACACAATTGTACGTAAAGAATGAAAGTATAACTAGTCTTTTGGCACACCGTAGTTGCATTGCATGAAAATACACACAAAAATTAAAAACATCAAAGCAAAAGAATAGTGTCATGTTTTGCTCCGTATAAAGCAAAGTGTTGCCTCCATGTCACGCTCAAAAATCTCTCTCTCTCTCTCCAACAAAGTGTTACTATAAAGAAAACCTACCACACCCCTTAATCCTTTGTAGTAAAAAAAAATCCAATTCTTAGCTATCTAGCTTATACTACTCTTCCTTCTCTCCCACTAATTCTCTCTTATTTTCTTGCATTTCAACCATCATGCAATTATTATAGCCTTTTTATATCTTCTTCTATATGTCTTATTAGTAGGGTGACATAAAAATACATCTTATAATATAAGAGGAAATTAAAAAGTGTTACATATGGGGGGTGCTAGTAGTAATAGTAGTTATTTTTTTTCAAGGTTTTTCTTTAGAGTACTTGTAGTGGTGGGGTTTGTTTGTTTTATGGTTTTTGGTAGTTTAGTTAGTGTTGAAGGAACAAGACAAACAACTACAAGACAATGGTCAGGGGAAAGAATACTTAAGCATGATGATGAACATGTTGTTGTTGGTAAAGACAAGGGGGGTGTTGTTGTCAACCATGATGCACAATTGGATTTTAATTATATGAGTAAAAGAAGAGTTCCAAATGGACCAGATCCTATTCACAACAGGTTAGTCATTGATTATCTCTATAAAAAAAAAATTATGTTCATTTCTGCCTTTTTAATTTCAATTTATGTCATTGATAAGTGTGAAGTACACACAGATTTTGTTGGTGACTAATCTTTGTCGAGAACCTTGCTTACCGTGAGATCACTCTTTCCAACCACATGTTTTTTAATCACAAAACTCAAATTGGAGAATTTGTTTAAGTGATTCAAATCTAACGTTGGTGTATATACATTGCTTTTAATAATAAATGAGAATATCAATTTATCCCTTAATACTTATAACAAAAGTTTTGTCACGTATTATTTATCACCTACTTTATTTAATTAACATGTGACTATCTCTATATGTGTTGCAACTTGCAATAGTGTTACTTGCTAGTTATAACTTTCAAATCATCCAGTCAAAAAAAAAAAAAATCAAGTCATATATAGTAACTATAGTATAATATACAATGATTAAATAAATACCTAGAAAGCTATTAACAAATTTAAATAAGAAATGCAAAAAAAAATATATCTGGTTCAACTTCGATTCAATCTGGTTCGATCAGACTACAATTCAAATAAACGATAAACTGATTGATTCTTGATTCAACCAATTGAATCGACCAATTTGGCATGATTTTTAAAACTAGTGCTTTATTTTGTTTAGTTAGAATTTGATATGATACCAACTATGTTCCATTACAATTGTTATGGATGTTGGTTTTTGGAGTTTTTTTTTTGGATTACTATGAGGTTGATACGAAGTTTTCATCATCGTTAGTGATGATTAATTTCCACCTTAGATCTTCTTTCTCAAAGCAAAATACAATATCACATGTCTATTTAATCTTTATCTTTCTTTAACCCTTACTATAAAATCTTTACCATGCTATTTTGAAATTTGACCAAAAAGGATTAAAGCCAACTATGAAGATTATGCTTTTAACTGTTACATTGAATTGTTGATTTAACTTCTTTTTAACATTGATTGTCCTTTATAATAGGTTAACAGATAAAGCTACAAAAAATAAGAAAGATAAAGTGTACTGTATATGGTTAAGAACTTTATTCCACTTCTTAATTAATCATAAGCAATTAAAGTTATCTATGTCATTCTGTTTTCTCTGTATTAAGAACTTTTCTTTACCTTTTTCTTGTCTTTCTTTTGATTTAGCTTTATTTCTTTTTTATTTACATTAAAGATCTTGCTTTATTTCTTTTAGCACAAGACACAAGCATGCATGAAATTAGACTTACTATGGAATGAAACAATTTCATTAATATTAATAGAATTATATATGTAACTCCTATTTGAATTTTTTTAAATAAACCCCCTAAATTAAAAAATTTGTAATTGAGTATGTTTAACAAGTGCCCCGGAGACACTATTTAGCATGACCCTTTAAATATTTCTAAATAGTTTAAGAACCTATAGAGTAATTAATATACATCGTATATATTTTCCACGTATAATAATTTTGAATTGCGCACCCTTAAAAATATTGTTTGCTAAATTTTTTTTCAGGAGAGCTGGAAATTCTGGTAGGCCACCTGGTCAAACTTAGTCAACTGAAAATTAGACAAGCTTCAACAAACATGCAAAAGATGTAAAAAGGGCTAATGAAAGTGCTAATCTCACTTATGGAAATTGATTTATTAAGGGAAGAGTTTTGTGGCCTTAAAAGGGAAAAGAGAAAAGAAGCTTGTGTCCCAAAGAAAATAAGTTCAAAAGTATCATAAATTTGTTTCATGATCAATTTCTACACAAAAACTACAATTTAGTGATGAGTGTTACAATTATTTTTTTTGAACTTATCTTATGAAGATGGGGTGGAGCTAGCTAGAGAGAAAAGGAGAGTCACAAAGATCAATGGAATTGAAATCAGTGCTTGCATGTAAAGCAATTTAACATAACTTTAAAGTTTAAAAGCCAAAGAGATTCATGTACAAAATGCTGTATGATATAGCATCAGTCGATCATGGTTTTAAATTGTGGTATGCATTGTATGCTACGACAACAATGGTTTCAAATTGCGGTCTGCAACTGCAATTGCAACCACAATATAAAATATTTGGAGGTAACGATATCGCAACTGCAATTTTGACCGTGTCTACCGCATATATCGTCGCAATATAAAGGTTTGCAATAAAATTGCAACTACAATTTAAAACTATGGAAGATGCATATTTTTAGGACTATGTTAGGGGGAAAATATTTTTTGGCTTTGGTTTGCTGAGTATTAAATTTGGAAATTCTGTTTTTTTTTTTTTTTGAGTTATTTATTGGAAAGATATATTGGATGTGAGTTCCTAAAGTAAAAGTAAAAATTCCACCATTTAAAGGTGTTGGGGAACATGTAAAAGAAGGGTGTTTGCATCTTGTGTTAGTCTTTTTCACTAGATTCTTTTATGAGGATAGTGAAACTGGCATGTTGGTTTTTGGTCCATTCAAACATTTTAAAATTTATTAGATTCTAAATATTAGAAGTGGTAAAAAATGAATGAGATTATATAATGAAAATGAATAAAGGAGCAAACAAACATATGGTCCTCAATGTTTTTCAAAGTGAAAATTAAAAGATGTTCTCTTAACTCTCCAAAGCATTTTTATGATATGCTTTTTTTTTTCTCTTCTTGTTTTGCTTTGATTGGATTGAGAGAAGCAAAGAATGAGTTTCAAATCGGGACGTTTACCAAAAAGGTATAAAAAAGAAAGAAAAAATTAGCTTGTTATGCCTTTTTCATAATTTTAAGATATGTAAACCATATTTTTATTTCAAGTAATATAGTGGTTAGACTTATATATCTTAAGTGTGTAGAAATGAAAAATTTAGAATTTGAACTTCTTCCCTTTTAATGATTTTTCTGATAGCTACCAACTAAACTACATTTAGGGAGCGTGCCCCCGCCATTTATATTGTGATTTAAATAGGAAATATGTCTTGTATAATGCTAAAGTCTCAACAAATGTGCTTATACTTTCTTTTTTGGCTTTCACCACCATTTTAATCTGGTTCGAGAGTCAGTTCTGCATCAAGTGGTTTCAACTCTCTTCCAATCGCAGTTGCGGGAGATCAAACCGTAATTCTTTCTACTAAACCAAACTAACTATTGATAATTGGTTATACTTCATGAATTTGCCAATTTGGGCACCCCACTTATTAAGTTTTGAATTGTTTATAAACACTTAAATAGGCTTTACACAAGACTCAAAATAGATAATACCTCATAAAAGTGTTGCTCAAACATGAGAAACAATGGACATTTTCTAGTGCACAACAATTAGTTGTTCGGTTTTGAGGGGGTCCGAGAATCATCACATCGGGCCTTGAATAACTACATAAGTGAGTTGAACACCATATTTTAACCCAAAACTTTAAGGTATTGGATTTATGGGTCATCTCACTTATAAATCATTCAATATTCACTGTTTCATCCGATGTGCGGGACTCAGCTCACACTTGAAATATCAACATCTCCCCCTCAAGTGTGAGTCCATCCAAAATAGATAATACCTCATAAAAGTGTTGCTCAAACATGAGAAACAATGGACATTTTCTAGTGCACAACAATTAGTTGTTCGGTTTTGAGGGGGTCCGAGAATCATCACATCGGGCCTTGAATAACTACATAAGTGAGTTGAACACCATATTTTAACCCAAAACTTTAAGGTATTGGATTTATGGGTCATCTCACTTATAAATCATTCAATATTCACTGTTTCATCCGATGTGCGGGACTCAGCTCACACTTGAAATATCAACATCTCCCCCTCAAGTGTGAGTCCATCCATTATTTTATGGGTATGCTCCCCATCGAACGAAAACTTTTTCATCTACTTGTACCGCCGTTGGTGTGCCATCAACGGGACACGCCGGCTGAACACCCTGTCAGGAAGACTTTCGACACAAGGAGCCGGATCAATAACCATCGGCCCTAATACCACTGTTGGGTCTTGAGGGAGTCCGGGGGATCATCATATCCGGCCTTGAATAACTACATAAGTGGGTTGACACCACACTTTAACCCAAAACCTTAAGGTGTTAGGTTTATGGGTCCTCTCACTTATAAACCATTCAACATTCACTATTTTATCCGATGTGGGACTCAGCTCACACTTGAAATACCAACATTAGTTTTGTTTTCTTTGGACAAATTCAATTACTAGAAAATACAAGGCAAACTTCCCAATATCATTCATTTCAAGCTCAACGATGTTACACCTTTTGAGATTAAAAAGTTTCCTCATTATGTACTAATATCAACAAATCATCTATGGATATATTTGCTGGTAATGTTAGCTTATAGCTTATAAATTTATATGATTAAAAAAGCACTATTTGGTAAACATTAAGAGGTTATAACTTATTTTAATAACTTATAACTTATTTTTCAAACACTATTTTAAGTAGCTTATGAGCTTATAGCTTATTATTTTTCTTCTAATTTTATCCATGTCATCTCACTTTAAAAATATTAAATATTAATTAAACATATCTTTTTTTTAAGTCATTCCAAACTTTTAAGCTAGTTCAACCGTTAATTTTACCAAACACTACAAATTCAATCAGGTAGCTTATTTACTATAAGCTAAAAACTAGCTTATAAACTATTCGCTATAAGTTCATACCCTATAAGCTAACTTATCGGCTAACCGCTATTTTTTGTCAACCAGAGCCTATGTATAGACAAACAATCAACAAGATTTTTTAAAGGAGAAACAATCAACAAGTTATTTGTGTGAAAGTTATATAGAGTTGTCAAATAAAAAAATATCTCATGACTAAATCAAAATTCGCTAACATTAAGGGTAAACCAAAATAAGTTTTTAATGTGAAGCAATGTTTTAAGAACCGGACCGGACCGGCCGGTTCAACCGGTTCAACTGGGAACCGGACACAGCAGCGGTCCGGGCTAGTGCTGAGAACCGGTAGTCTGCAGAACCGGAAAAAAACCGCTTGAAACCGGTACGAACCGTCCGGAACCGTTCGAACCGGTGAACCGGGGGCGGTTTGAAAAAACCGGGCGGTTCGGAATCTTTTGAAATTTTTTTTAAAAAAAAAAAAAAAAAATTTCAATTTTTTTTTCGTTTTCTTTATTTAATATTTTTCTGAAGGAAACAAAGGAGTAGTAAGGAATTAATCCATAACCTATATTGGAAAACCTATATTAAAATACAATTTAATGTCAACCCACTTGGGTTGGTGCATTGGTATTGGCTTGGGACCTGGGAGTGTGCTCCTCTTGAGGTCTGAGGTTCGATTCTCTCTGGCGCCAATTTGGGTAGGCTAATTTAGCTTCTTCAAAAAAAATACAATTTAATGTCTAGCCTATAATTTGAGTTTATTGGAAAACCTATTAAATACAATTGATACAATTTAATATAATTGATATACTTTTCTGATATGCATTGACCAGCATTGTTTACATGTCTACCTTATTGATATGCATTAATATGCATTCATTGATATCTTGATATTTGCCTTAATTGTATAATATATTCTTAATTCTTAACAAACAATTTTAAGTTTATATGATTATGTAAAGTTTATATGATTTTGTCCAATTTAAAGTTTAACAATTTATATGAATTATGAATTTTGAATTTATGTATAATTATTTGGTATAAATTATGCATTTTGGATTTATGATTTCTTTATTTTAAGTTTCTAAATTTTCTATTTTGTTAATGTTACTTTATTAATTTGTTTATTAGTTGTGAAATAAGAAAGTTATATGAACGGTTCAATATAAACGGTTTAATAACGATTGAACCGGTCCGACCGGTTGACCCTTGAACCAGTAGCCACACCGGTTCGACCTCCGGTCCGGTTCTTAAAACATTGATGTGAAGATTCTCTCGTTTGGAATATGTTGACATATGATTCCATATAAATGATGACGTGACATCGTCAGTGAGAAGGTAAATCAAAATTTGCTAACATTACGGCGGACAAAAGGACGAAATCTTAAGCTCACGTATTCAATGAGGGGGTAAAGAACAAAATCTACACATTACAGAGGAGTAATCGAAAAAAATATCACAGAGAATAAACCAAAACTCGTCCATATTACAAGAGATTACCTATTAATCTTTTTTTATAAGAAATTTTTTTTCACGTCAAAAAATTGGAGCCTATGACCAACTTTAATTTTGAGAGCCTTTTTGTGGGCTCTTTAGCATTGAGAACTTTATTATTTTAAGTATGTGGGATGGCGTTAAGTTTTAAGACATCATATCTCTTATTTTCCTCTCTTATTTTCCTCTTAACTCTATCTCTCTTATTTGATACATTGATTATATAGCAATTCTTGCATTGGAAAATAGAGGAGTCGGTCAAACCTCATGTTCTACTTGGCGGTATTTTGAATAAGTACATATTGATAGTCTCTTTCTCTCAATTTACTTCAAATCTTGGTGGCGGATTACAAACACTTTCAACTATATAGTCAATTAGAAAATGCTTAATTGACATCCAATATAGATGTTTTCTCTTTCCACCTCCCATGAATCTTTTATACCCCCAATATTTCAATTTTGTCCTTGCAAAAAAATTCGGTTCGCAGAAACCGAATTTTTTCTAGTGCAAATTCAGAGTAAATTTCGGTTTTTAGAAACCGAAATTTGTTTTCAAGGCAAAAAAAAAACTTCGGCTTCTACGAATCGAAGTTTTTTCAAGTGCAAAATTGGAAATTCAGGGGGGATAAAAGATTCACGGGGGGTGGGAAGAGAAAACATCTCCAATATAATTCATAACTTGCAAAAATTTTGTATCATTGAACTGTTTCCATTCTGGCTAACCATAGGAAGAATGACTTCGTCCCGTTTGGTCCTATTTATTTTTTAGTTTTTTTTATTCTCCTTAAAAATAGTAAAAAAGTAAAAAATTGTGTTTGACCTAACTTCTTCTTATTTTCTACTTCTTTACTTTATTTTTCTAATTCTTTTAAGGAGAAATATAGTCAAATACAATTTTCTACTTCTCTATTTCTTTTAAGGAGAAGTAGAAAAGTAATAAATAAGTAGGGCCAAACGGGGTATGGAATCCGGTTTGGTAGATATGCCATGTATGAACATTTCAAAATTAGAATCAAACTTGCATGCACACACTTCTTCAATGTGCATTGTGATGATTGTTAATGGACGAAATTACGTTCTTAACTTTATTTTAGGTAACAATTTAATCCTTTATTTTTTTTATTATAATATTTTAGTCTATTTTTATTATGGATATGAATTTCAAGTTTCAAATTTATAGTTTTTTTTCTTTCTTTGTTCACTTTCAATCATAAATATATATTATGCCTAAAATAATATAATAGATTTGAAGCGTGAAAAATCATACACAAACATAAATAAAGGACCAAAAAGGAAAAAAAATGACGTAAAAAAAAGATAAAAACTAAATTGTTACCTAAAATAAAATTAATTGCGTTTGATTTGTAAAACAACAAGGACTGGACAGAACAAGATAATACAGGACAGAACAAAAATGTACCGAAGAGATATAGAGCGATAATATTTTTATATTCGAAAATAAAATGAGTATTTTTGTATTTTTTTATAGTTGTACTATGGACAAAAAGTTGTACTGTGGTTCAGTGAGGGACAAGAATTCTTTTTTTTGTCCTGTCCCTTGCTACCTAATTTGTCCTGTCACATAATCAGTTTCAAATCAAACAGGATACAACAAAAGTTGTCCAGTCTAGTCCCCTATTTTTTACCAGAACAAACGCACGTGTTGCTTTTAACATTTTGTGAGGATATATTTTTATTTATGTTTTGGACTGACTCGTGGTCCAATCCGGGTTCAACCTTAGGCCCATTTCCATAGAGGTCCCGTCCAACAAGAGTCTCTGCATAGCTTTGGATCAGCTGCAACTCACAACAACTCACTGAAGATACTCAATTCTTAACGTCCCCTAACCTCGACATTCATGAGGTCTTTTTTAATGGCTCCTTCGTTAATATTCAACGACTTCTTTCTGCAAATATTCCTAAGAATTTTCCTGCAGATTTTGTACTAAGGAATCGGTTTCTTACGGATTTGATATTTTCAGAAAAATCCACGGATATTCCCAATTAAAATGTTTGCAACGCATACCGCGACACCAATGAAGCCGACACTAGTTGGAACATGTTTATAAAATCAGAAAACTATTTAAAGTCACTACTAGCTAATTTGGTCATTTGGTGGTTTCACAAATAGATATTTACGTCAAAGTTATAGTAGTAGGTACAGCAAGGTACTAATCATATGAATTGATTATGATATTGATATTGATAGCCATCTGCATGCCTAATTAATCAACCATTATTTGGATTAGCATGGCATTACCAAAACATAAAGTTGAATTAGCTTGACTATAGATTTTCATTGACAATTGACTATTGATTTATAAGAAAATTTGTCATTTTCTTATTATTATTGATAAAAATATATAATTTAAATTGTAATTCAATTAATGTCTTCGTCACAAAGTATGAGTAACTATATGGATTTCCTTTCTAGAAAAAACTACAAAAGAATTATAGACAAAAACTGCAAAAATAATATTCTTGCAATTTAAATATTCTTTTAGTCATAATTAAGTTTTCTTTATATAATCTTAAATTAGAGTATCATCTTTGCACTCTAAATTTATTCATTATTATAAAAAGTTTCATGATGGTGCGTTTGATCTGCTAAAAAATAGGGATTAGACTGAACAACTTTTGTTGTACCCTAATTGATTTGAAACTGGACAAATTAGGTAGCATGAGACAAGACAAAAACAAGATTTTGTATCCCTCACTGAACCACAGTACAACTATAAAAAATACAAAAATACTCATTTTATTTTCGAATATAAAAATATTATCGCTCTATATCTCTTCGGTACAGTTTTGTCTTGTCCTGTATTATCTTGTTCTGTCCTGTACTGTTCTGTTCAGTCTTTGATGTTTTACGAATCAAACGCACAGTAAAAGAACTATCCGAATGATTTCAATTATTCACGACAAATCTTAAAATATGCTCAATTGCCTATTGGATGCCTATTGGACAAAACAAATAAGCATGAGATTTTCATTCATAGCTCTAAATTGGTGGAGAATAAATGTAATATTTGATTTTGAAACAGGATGTAATATCATTTAAGACTGCACAAAAAACAAGACATTTCAAGACACAAATATCAACTCAAATAACATGAGATTAGTCCTCAAAACACAAATATTTCTCCGACTCTTCTCACCCAAAATTAGAGTATCATCAGCAAATTGTATATGGGAGAGGTGAACAACAAAAGTAGCTTCAAAATCCATTTGATACCCCTCAAACAAACTAGTGACAACTGATGATTTGAGCATGACATTTAAACCCTCGAGCCATCTCAAACTCATTTGTCGAACATCTCTATTTATTTGATCTAACACATATCATAATCCAACGTCTCCATTTATTTGAGAATCTCATATTTCCCATCACTGAATCTAAATACCCCCATTCAACCGAATCATATGTCTTCTCAAAATAACCTTAAAAAGAAGCAACTCATGTTTACTTTTTCTTAGTATCATCAACCACTTCATTAGCAGCCATCCAAAATTTGTCTCTCTTCTACAAAAACAGATCGAGTGTCTGAAATAACCTTATTAATAAGAGACTTCAATCTGTTAGCCAATATTTTTGCTAACACCTTGTACATGCACCCTACCAAATATATAGGGTGAAAATCTGATATTTCTTTTTATTTTAGCATTCGCCACTATCGAAGTATGAACAATAAAAGTGCGATTTGACCCTTCCACCAACCTGCTATATTAGAATAAAATTCTAATAGAAATCTCATGAAAATCTCTCTTAATATCCATCCAGAATTCTTTGATGAAATCGAAATTAACCCCATCAAATTACTAGGGCTCTTAAGACTATCACACTACTTGTTTAACTTCATCTTCAGTAAACAGACGTTCCAAATAATAGCATTTATTTCATCGATGAAATTAAACTATTTTTTTTAATGATATGGGTTTAGTTTAATTAATGATATGAGCTGAGTTTAGTTTTAATTTTATATAAAATAAAATAAAAAAATTAATGTATAAATAACTCCTAATAGTAGTTTAGACTTCATATATTCAAAAAGGGAGGCAATCCAAATATTTAATTTGAGTTTGAATTTCATTTGGCTTTGATTTTGTTACTTCTTTCTGGCTGGTTCCCCCACCTTCGCGGCAACTTCCCTCTTCTTTTCTCTCATTCACAAATTAAATAAAATAAATCAATTAAAAATAACAAAAAAACCAACATAACATAACAACAAAAAATCAAATATTAAAAAATATTTTCTCTTTTGAAATTTTCTTATCTCTCTTATATTATTATTTTTTCCTTTCTGTTTTTTCTTTTTACCAGAAAAAACTGCGAGATTCAATTCAAAGAGAAAAAAAAGAAAACAAAAAACTCAGAGACCAAAAAATATGAAATGATTAACAACAGAAGAACCAATAATATAAACAAACCCTTTCTAAAACGCATCATTTCGTTCTCCGCGTTTCGCATCGGAACCTGAACGATTCTCCGATAACCGTCGCCGACTCTTCTCCGGTCGGCTTGAAAACTTGACCGATTGTTTCTTCCTCTTTCGATCTACTCGTAGCATCGATTTGGAATCGATTTCTGGATCTGAAGATTCTTTTTCACGATGCCGTCTCACGCGGATCTGGATCGGCAGATCGAGCATCTGATGGATTGTAAGCCTTTAGCGGAGGCGGATGTCAAGGCGCTTTGTGAACAGGCGAGAGCGATTTTGGTGGAAGAATGGAACGTTCAACCGGTGAAGTGTCCGGTTACGGTTTGTGGTGATATTCATGGTCAGTTTTATGATCTGATTGAGCTTTTTCGGATAGGTGGAAATGCTCCTGATACTAATTATCTCTTTATGGGAGATTATGTAGGTTAGTTTTTCTTGTTCAAATCTTTAAATTATCTTTTTCTTTATGTAATTATTTATTTGATTTTTGGTTTTATGAGCTGAATTTGATGTATATATGGTTTCATTTTTTGGAATTTTTTGTTTTATGAGATGAATTTGATGTATATAGGGTTTCATTTTTGGTTTTGGTAATTTTTTGTTGTTGAGATGAATTATTGGTGGTGCGTTGAAATTGAGAGTATTTTATTGGTTTTTGATGAATTTTGGTAGTTTTTTGTTTTGCAATAATTGCCGTTTATATATGTTGGAGCCTTTTATGGAAATAGTTTTGTTTATGATATTTTCTGAAAAATGGAAACTGCTCTGTTTAGATTGTTACATTTGTTTGACTTATTGGTGAGTGATTGTTTAAAATCGTCGGGTTTGCTGTGTAACTATTGATGCAATACCATTCAGCATGTTTCTTTCAGAATCTGTTGATATGTTAGCTAGTTTGGATCCATATCAACTTACTAAGGCTATTTTGTGATCATGTTTAGATAAAAATTATTCGGGTTGTGCATTAGTTTGTTTTATGGTTGTGTTATTGTTGCATGAAAAAATCTTGATCATTTCTTTGGTTGGCCTCTGTATGGTGTTATAAGTTATAGCTAGATGTCACTGTTGAAATCTATAATAGCCTCACTTTTTTCAGCTCCTGGATTTAGTTATGTGCCATTTGTTTCAGAATTGGTTGCCGAAACTTGCCTTTTTTACTGTCCTTGTTGGTCTCCCATGTATGATAGATTTTTGGTTTAAAATTGGAAATGAAGATCGTGTTATGGGGGTGTGGTTACTAATACTATCACATCGTCGGGGGTTAGGGCGGTGCAGGTGTGCAACACAATTAAGAAATGTGGAGATATAAGTTTGAGCTCAAAAAATTGGATAAATGTAAAATGATCTTGCTAGTTGTGATTTTCATAGTATTTTATGTTTGTGTAATATAAGAGTGTTGGGTGATGACAGAAGGGAAACGCTGTTCATTGAACTCTTGATGGACAATGAACTTGAAACTTGTATGAATAGATTTTATAGGATAATATTCAGTGTGGAGTGAAGTTCTCTATGTCATTTGTCAAAGTGTCTATACTTTGACGGGATTTGCTGATAGCATAAGAAGGACATAAGTGATTTTTCTGTTTGTATTGAAGCATCAAAATTGAATGTTACTATAATGTGTTTTAGGGAAGTTTATGAGGCTTAACAACTTAATTATTTGACTATTACTAGATTCAGATGTAACAAGCTGCCAACTTTGGCCATAACCATCCTTTGATTGACATATTTCTTCTAATTATATTCATATTAGATTCTTTGCATCTGTGGGAACTACTACAATCCCTTAATAATGCTGGCTAAATTTATATGCAGATCGTGGGTACTATTCAGTGGAGACTGTTTCACTTTTGGTGGCACTGAAAGTTCGTTATAGAGATAGAATTACAATTCTCAGGGGAAATCATGAGAGCCGTCAAATTACTCAAGTGTAAGAACCCTCCCTTCTTGAATTATTAATTGTTATTTGCGTATGTAAATATTATCACGTTTACGCCGAAGTTTCATTATAATTCCTGCTTAAAGTTTAAGAATAGGCTAATGATGAGCATCTCCATTTTCTCTATTCATTGGGTTTGTGTTATAGAACTTTGCCGGTTGGCTCCATCTATCTCACTGCAAAGTTCAATGGGGTTCCACAACTTGATTCTTCTAGTCATATTTTGACATTCTTGTTTTTCTTTATCTTTCTCATTATTCTCGGTGATGCTGTAGATAGTGTTTTAGTCATTTTCTACAACTTTAGAGAAAGAGTTGTGAAGTGTGTGGTAAATGGATAGTATACTACAATACAATGGCACCATGTGGCACATAAGTGAAACATTATATCTGCTTGAGATGCGTATCTGAGTGAATGTGCTACTTTGTAAACGCAAATTATGTGGTTTATGCTTGTCTTTGAATGCCAATTAATTATTTGTTTGGGAGGATATATATTTGGAAAAGATAAACTTAATCTTCGAACATAAGAAGCATAAAAGGGGTTTTATATTGAAAGTTGTTTATTTGTTTTCTTACTGTTTCAACCATATCCTTCACCAGGTATGGCTTCTATGATGAATGCTTGAGAAAATATGGAAATGCCAATGTCTGGAAATTCTTTACAGACTTGTTTGATTATTTACCTTTGACTGCACTCATTGAGAGTCAGGTATGAGCTTAAATATGTTAAAAATGTTCCTTTGACTTCTTTATACCAGTGTCTAACATCCTTTTTGTTGCAGATTTTCTGTTTGCATGGAGGTCTCTCGCCATCTTTGGATACACTGGATAATATCCGCGCCTTGGATCGCATACAGGAGGTTTGTGTGTTATTAAATGGCTATTGTAATTGGCAAGATCTTACAATTGCAATTTCTTTAATACTAAGAACATTTTTATGCTAAGCATGCTCGAGTTAAAGATCTTTTTACCCCCTAATGTATGGTATGAATGAACAGTAATGTATTTCATTTGACATTGCAACTTGTGAATCTTTATTGTAGTTCGTAAATGCTTTTGAGGTGTTTCATTTCATCTATAGTTTAGAAAGGTGTATGCATTGTTCCAGCTGCTCTAGGTGGTTTTAGAGGTTAACTTGATATCTTGCCTGACAAGTGACATCTTGTGCCTGTGCAATATAGGTTCCACATGAAGGACCGATGTGTGATCTCTTGTGGTCTGATCCCGATGATCGTTGTGGTTGGGGAATATCTCCACGTGGTGCTGGTTATACATTTGGACAGGATATAGCTGCTCAGTTCAATCATACAAATGGTCTCTCACTGATATCTAGAGCTCACCAGCTTGTGATGGAAGGATACAATTGGTGCCAGGTGACTGACCTAACATTTTGTTTCATTTCAAGGATACCTATTACTATCTATATACATTAACTGTTATTTTGATTTCTCTTTTAGGAGAAGAATGTGGTGACTGTTTTTAGCGCTCCAAATTACTGCTACCGATGTGGGAATATGGCTGCCATTCTGGAAATTGGGGAAAATATGGATCAGAATTTTCTGCAGTTTGATCCAGCTCCGAGGCAAATTGAGCCTGACACTACACGAAAGACACCGGATTATTTTTTGTAACTTCATATATCTCTTTGTATGTAGTTACACTTCTTTCTGCTGTTACTGTAGATTTGTCTTTAAGAAAAGAGGAGTTTCAACTGTTTAAGTGGTGGAGGGTTATCATCATCAACAACAACATAATTCTTTCTTTTTGGAGTTTGTCTTCTGCTGCCGCTGCTGCTGCTGTCTTATTTGGAAAAGAAACCAATAGAATTGACACAATTGGTATTGTATATTTTTGATAGGAGGAAGCAGCAATAACATGGTATATCTTGTGCTGTAATTTTTTTTCTTTTAATTAAATCTCAAGTTAGAGAGCAGATTTTTGAGTTGTGACCATCATGTTCATTTAAGATTGTGAGTGGTGACAAATGCAGGTGTTGATTTTTTACATAATTCAGTGATATTATATCTTATCATAGGTTGGGTTGGTGGATGGATACTGTAGGTGGTTGTTTATTTTATATTTTTTTTAAAGAGAAGGTAAATAGTTGTATTCATTAGTACCTATGAAATATCACTTACATTTCTTAAGAATTTATGGAGAAATTTATAAATTTATTTTTCATTAAATTTTGGAAGGAAAAAAAGTATTTTTGTGCTTATCAAAAATTGTTTTTTTAAATATAAATTTGAACCTTCGTACTGTCCACTGCCTTGTAACTTTGTAAGCTAGATTCAGAACTCTTGACTTGGATTTTTTTCTAAAAATGGATTATTTTTTGTTACACTTGTGTATAATTTTAACTGTGTATTTAGAATACTCATATTAACTACTTTAGCTGCAGTTAGTTTCTTCACGTTAACTTATATGCTGTACATTATCCTATCGTAACTTTATTTGCTTGACATGTTAGTCTCGTGTGCTTTACGCATATGTGCTTCTTTCATGTGCTCCTCTTGTAAACAAGACTAACAAGGTCACTAAAGAATGTGAAACATTACTTGTAAGGAAATTGCTACGGTCACACATTCCAACACAATCTTCTTTTGACACACTCTAATGGTAATTAGTAACATCATCAACTTATTTTAATTCCTTCACCGGTTACCGGTAGCAACTCATCGTTCTCCATAAATTCCATGGCACCTTCTCAGCTCTCCATGGCACATGTTCTGTCAATGGCTCCTTTTAATTTGTATCCCACAACCTCTGTCGTCTTTTTCGCTCAATATGACCCATCTCATCCCTGTTTCCTTCATTTAGGCATAGTTTCTGCCCATGGCTCCATGGCTCTAATCTATAACTGAAAGAGTGCAACACAATTTTTCAAATCAAGAACATCTGTCTCTATTTATGCATAAATTATTTGAAGATGTGATTGATGTTGTCAAAGATGGACACTATGGATTCTGGGCTATTTGTGGGCTACTTGGTCGGTCTGTTGAATCTCATCGCATCATCTGTCTCAGAGCATTATCTCAGCTTGTTTGAAACACAAGACGATTCAATTACATCAAGCATGCTCTGACTACTATGGGAGTCGGTCCGACACAACAAGGTAATTAGAGCTGAGAATCGGCCGGGTTCGGTCCAACAAATTATCAAATCGATATAAACTGCAACCTCTTAATTTGGACCCAATACCAACTATTTACATCTTCGGTTTGTTCAGCTGGTAGATCATACGGGTGACGGTAGGACAAACAGATTATATTGAAACTTTGTTACTACGTTTAAAATTCCATTGATACATAAATTTCTATTATTTCAAATAATTCAACACCTCGTACACAAGACAACAAAAGATAGAAGAACAAAATGAACAACAGAGAGGATGAAATGCAATTACTTTACTTAAAATTTGTATATCCTAAGATAATAGTAGATCTACTAGATGAGAAGTTGAAATTAAAAGGGTAAATAGTGTCATACCCCCCTGCAAAATAGGCGAGTTTTGCGTTACCCCCCCTGCAAAATATTTTTTTGAGATTACCCCCCTGCAATGTCAAGATTCCTTGCGTTACCCCCCTGGCTCAACAAGTGGGCATGTGACATGGACGAATCTTGACGTGGCATGACACGTGGAAATTAATTTATTTTTTATTTATTTTTAATTGCCAACTCAGTAATTATTTATTTTTTAATTAAAAAAAATGAAAAAAACTTTTTTTTTTTAAAGAAACTTTTTTTTTAAAGAAATCTTTTTTTTTTTAAAGAAACTTTTTTTTTTAAAAAAACTTTTTTTTAAAGAAACTTTTTTTTAAAGAAATTTTTTTTTTAAAGAAATTTTTTTATTTAAAGAAACTTTTTTTTTCGTTCCGTTCATATGCAGCGATTGTTCTTCGTTTTCAATTTCAATTTGGGGGTTATGGCAAAGCGATTGTTCTTGCGTTACTATGTGATTGCAGTTTTTTTTTTTTGGTTACTCTATTATTATTAGTTATTATTATTATTATTATTATTATTATTATTAGTTTTTTTTTCATCTTCGTTTTTTTTGGTTACTCTATTATTAGTTATTATATATATATAAGAATTTTTTTATATATATATAATAACAACTTTTAGTTAAAAAAAAAAAAAAAAACTTTCTTTTAAGTAAGTTCATAAAAATATAACAACTTTTAAGTTTTTTTTCATTTTTTTAATTAAAAACCCACATTAATTAATGAGTTGGCAATTAAAAATAAATAAAAAATAAATTAATTTCCATGTGTCATGCCACGTCAAGATTCTTCCATGTCATATGCCCACTTGTTGAGCCAGGGGGGTAACGCAAAGAATCTTGACATTGCAGGGGGGTAATCTCAAAAAAATATTTTGCAGGGGGGGTAACGCAAAACTCGCCTATTTTGCAGGGGGGTATAACACTATTTACCCAAATTAAAATAGACCTAGAATATTAGAGTATATTTTACACTTTCTTCAACATATTACAAGGTTATACATTCTCTCATCTATCAAAGATGGATAAAAACAACAAAACGAATACTATGTGAGAGAGAGAAAGAGAGAGAACAAGAAGAAGATGCACTCGAAATCGAAGAAAAAAATTTAATTTACATCTTAATTGTTGTTCGGTCAAATTTGGTTATCAAGATGTAAATTTTTAGAGACTTGCACCCGCCCGTAACAACTTTTTATTGAATACCGTTAATTTTGATGAGTCTTAATAACATATCAAATTATTTTCAATTTCTCTAAAAAATGAATAGGTTAAATAACACTTTTGATCCTTTAAGTTAATTTTAAGCTTCATTTTAGTTCTTGAGTTTTTACTTTTTTTTCCATTTTAGTCGCTTAAGTTGCACATATTATATAATTTGATCTTTAATTTATTTTTTTTCGTTTCATTTTGGTACTTTAAATTAAGAATATTTGACACTTCAATACTTCAAATTAAAAACTTGACAATTTAGGCCTCCTACTAGGAACTAAAACATCTTAATTTGTCATTTAAGGATCCAAAATATTTAATATCCATAACTTAAGGGCCCAGTTCGAGTTCTAGACCTCCTTCATTTTGGTATTCCTCCAGATCGAGTTCTAAAACTCGAGCGAGGTAATTTTTGGTCTTCAAGAGCGAAGTTTTCTCTCCCGACCCCCCCAATTCTTTTATACCCCCCGAAAATCCCATTTTGCCCCTTGCGGTATAAAATTTTTTTGCCAAAAGACTTCAGTTTTTACGAACCGCAGGCCTAGGACTTCGGTTAATATAACCCGTTCGCTGAATGACTTCGGTGAACGTTAACCGGAGTGTTTCTATATATAAATACTCTGCTGTCAGTTCTTATTATTCACAAAACGAGAATTTAAAAAGGTTACGGAAAGAAGATCAATTTTTGACGCATTTGAGGCTTGAAATCAAGATTGAAGCATCATCTAATGGATTCAACACGCACCAAAGCACAAAACTCAGGTAACCACCGATTTAAATTCGTTTTTTCTTGCTATCATAGGCTCTGTTTTCGTAGGGGTTCTGACAGTAACCCTTCGGGGAATATAAACCGAAGTCAAGTTATGTGACCTTCGGTTTATACGAACCGAAATGTTGATCCTCTGCCTTAGGCTTAGGCTTGGCTTGACTTGACTTCATATTGACTTATAAACTGTACTTCATATTGACTTGGCTTTATTTTGGCTTCATATTGACTTCATAGTGTCCTATGTGTTTAATTAGTGTTGTAATAAGATTGTAAATATTATGTATGGTTGATTGATTGTTTTTTCATTTGCGTATGCTGTAGTTACGGAAGGCGAAATTAACGAAGTTGTCGAAGTTAGGCGACCTGTTGTGCTTGGCCTTTTTGCAACGGGCATTGTTCCAGCTGATCAACCAAGAAGTCCTCCTAATGTGCCGCAGCCGATAGAAATTGACACATCGACAACGTTGTCACCGTCAAAACAGTTGGTGCAGGCAGTAGAGAAACTCCGTTGGTGATTGACTGATCATTTGGCCTATTTTGATGTATTTTATGTTGTTATATATTTTGATGTAACGAACATCCATTTTGTAATGAAATGATTCGAGATGTAATGACATCCATTTTGTTATGAAACATATTGGAGTGATTTGGTGTTGTTTAATTGTTTGTGTCGATATAATGATATTGGTGTTTGAAATAATTTTAATGTTGTATACTTGTATGAATTTCTATTCCAATATGAATGTGTCTGAATGAACAGCATTAACAATGGATTTCGCGTGGATGTCATTCCATGGAAGGTCGTGAGTTACAATATCATTGGTTGTCATGAAAATATATTTCGGTAATTAGGTACCGGAATTTACCCAGATTTCGGTAAATATCTGCCGAACCGGCCTATTTCCAGTGAACAGCCGAAATGTTCGGTAGATTGGTACCGAAGTATGGTGATATTCCGGCAAATAGTTACCGAACTATATAGTTCGGTAAACATATGCCGAATCCTACAAATTCCAGTGAACCACTGAAATGTTCGGTAGATTGGTACCGAAATAAGGGGGTATGACAGTTAACTTCGGTGAATATTAACCGAACTCATAAACTTCGGGGAATGCGAACCGAAATATGGTTAAATTTTCAACTGTTGACTGGGGGTATAAAAGAAAACTGGGGGGTAGAAAAGATGTAAGCATATGCCTAAAAACTTGTTAAAAATCATATAAATAACTTAATCGATACGAACCCGTCAAATAATTTATGGTTGAGATTACACCGACACTTTTTGTGGTCGAGATTGGACCGACAATTTTTTTTTTTTTGTTTTTTTTGTGGTCAAGATTACACCGACATTTAGTTGTGGTTAAAATTACACCGACGAAATTATGTGGCCGTAATTAGATTGAATGTAGTATAAAACCGCCGTATGTGTATAGTTGTGAAAAACACGTTTTCACAATTACGCAAAATGAGTGCTTCAAATCGGTTTGTTAATAACAATAGGGCGACATCTCATGCATTTTCAGTTAAGTTTCGCGGTAACGACGAGTTGTTCTGCGTTGACCTGTCGAACAATTTGACGACTATTCAAGCTCTTAAACGCCAGATCGAAGTCATGTATCGCTTCAAATACGGCAGACAAATCAAAATAGATAAAATTGCGTATTACGAATCGACAATCGATCTGGCCAGTGACAATGTCGGTGGATATGATGAGCAACCGCGAAAATACGAGTGGAAGGAGTTGAAAAATGATGACGATGTGAACGACATGTTCAATGGGGTAGAAGTGGATCCGAAGTATCCACGTTTGTATGCTACCTTAGTAGTTACAAACTGAAATTTTGTTATTCATGTTGTTGAATTCTCAGTTATGTTATCGGTGCATTTTCGTTTACGTTATCGCTGATTTTTCAGTTATGTTGATGTTGACTTTTTAATTAATGAATGCTTTTATGTTGCACGTTTTTTATGCTCCATCTAAATTTTCTAAACGCTCGCCAAACGAATCAACACCCACCTACCGCATTTAAGCCCACCTAACTCCGTTAACTACCAATCCACCTCATTAACGCTCACCTACCGCCATAATGTGCACCAAACCCATCTTTAAATTCATGTGTTTTGTTGAATTCAACACTCGACAGAAAAAAAATAAAGGGAAAATGGATGTCTCACTCACACAACGAATGAGATCTACTCTTGCGGCAGTTTACTTTGGCGATGGAAAACCGCATTTGTTTCGAATCAATGACGGTGAAACGTTCGAAGGTCTGAAACAGCAGCTGTACCAACTGAATCGCACCGTAAACAACCCGAACGACAATAGAACGGTATCAAATCTCCTGTATCGAAAGCCATCAATTGGTTCTGACGGACGCGTTGCTTTCACTCGTATGACTGTTGAAAACAACGATGATGTTGAAACTATGTTTTCAATCTTCGAGCAGTACTCCTCCACGGGGCCTATCGAGCTAGATGCGACACTGACAAGATCAGTTGAAGCCATCCTTGCTTGTCTTGTTGGACCGGAAGACCCAAATTATGTTACTAAGTGATGCGACCGTGTTGTTATCGTTTTGTTTTTTAATTTGCCTAAGTGTGTTTCCTTTTCATCTTTGTTGTGATTTTTAGTTTGCCTAAGTGTGTTTCATTTTCTTGAAGTTATAATTAATACTAGTCGGTGTAATTTCAAAGATTTCGATGAGATTGAATACCAAATTTTATTTCGGTAAAAGCATACCAAATTATTCCCAGATTTCGGTATTTAGGTACCGGAATTTTCACTCGCTCACTGGAAATACGTAGTTTCGGCAAAAATTTACCGAACTCGTTATTTCAGTAACTGAACGCCGAATATTACCCAGATTTCGGTAATATCCTCCCGAATTTTTCTCTGGCTCACTGTTTTTGTATGTTTCGGCAGAGTTTTACCGAAATAAGTCTTTTCCCAACAAATGACTTTAAACTATGTATCACCCGTGTGATCATATCCACGCGAAATCACCTGTTCGGATATAATCGTATTTCAAATGAAATTCATACATTCCAATCCAAATCCAATAAAAAAACAAATTAAATAGAAACCGCATTCAATATAAATCCATGTTCATACATCCCAAGCAAAATGAAATTATACGGACAAATTGTTCCATTGTACACGGCAGGATTAAAAAAAAAAAAAAAACATAGCGAAAACAAAAAATAAAAAACTACAAGCTGCTTGCTCCGGCATCTTCCGTTGTTGTCTTCTTCTTCTTCTTCCTCTTCTTTGTTCCTTCACCCGAGTCTCTTTTCCTCTTCCGTCGCACCAAATATGCATCCACAGGCTCCAAATCAGTGTAGGCTTTTTCAATAACCACCAAAGCATCGGCCAAATTGAGTTGACCATCGAGCGCTTTCCTCAAATCCGCTCGAACCTTCTTAGTCACTTCGGACACGTCGCATTCATCACTCACGTTGTCCTTCTCAAGGTTAGCATGTGTTGGTGGATCCGCTTCAACCGGTGGCAATATCTTCGGATGAGAAACACGGTATAACCATGGAATGTATCCGGGTACGGTATCAAATGCACGCACAACTTTTGGTCCTCGTATCTCCTCTGTCACATAGTTGGCAGTCAGGTAGGAAGCAAATGCATCAGCAATCGTAAACCGATTCATACCAGCCTTTGCAGATACATCAGGGTGCCTAGGGATAGACTGGACATGTCCAAATTGTCGGAGGACACGCTCTGGCAAGTGTGGATTGATAATAGCACTTCCACACATAATCCAACCAGTGTACCAACTGATATCTTGAAAGGGCCTGGTTTGCCGGTGCTCCTCATATGGGCAAAACACCACTTCATCCATGCGCATTGTATCCAATGCAGACCTATGCTGCCCTGGAAATTTTGGTCCTTTTAAAGGCAAAAATCTTGCCGCATAGGGATTGTCGTGGGTGTATCTCTCATCAACAAAACGTCCACCAAAAGTTTTGAAATGCGCCATAATCCAGGCCTATTGAAAACACATGATATGGGTAAGCAAAATATTTAATTATAACAACCGACATTCAGTTAAAAGGCAAAACACATTTTGAGTTTGTATGTATACCTGAAATAGACAGTTATAACCACCATGATTTCCACATCTCGGGCGGCTTGCAGCATCCAAGTAGTTGTACAGATATGCCAGCCCAGAAGCACCCCAATTCCACGTGTTAACTAAACTGAGGTCTCGCAAGTAGGTAAGAAAAATGACGTCCACGTACTGTATACTTTTGTTGGTGAAAATGGTTGCATCGATCAAGTAGAGCAAATAGCATCTAATGGTGCATTCCCTGAGGAATTCCACATCTTCAGCAGGCTTCTTTAACCTTTCAGCTTTCAAGGCATCCTTCAAATTATCAAGATACAAATCCTTCAACGCCTTAAACCCTATATGTGCTCCTTTCATTTTTTTAAACTCTTTCTTGCACTTACTAATAGGGAAGTTCAGATACTCTACGCACATCTCTTCACCATCTTCCTTTGTACATGACGTTCCGTTGTGGTCGAGCATTTTTCCGGTAATCGGAATATGAAGCAATGAGGACACGTCGTCCAAGGTTATAGTCATCTCACCAATAGGAAGATGGAAAGTTCCGGTCTCAGGATGCCATCGCTCTGCAAATGCCGTCAACAGACCCCAATCGGTGTGATTGTAATTTGTCCGCCGCAGGGTTTCGAGTCCGGATGCATTAACGACATTCCAAAACCACGAGTACTCTTTCGGACATATCTTGAAATTGTTGATTTTTTTCCCGTTGTTCATTACCCTCAAATACCGGGATTGGAGCTGCAAAACATTACACTTCATTACACTTCATAACAATTGACATCGAAAATAAATAGTGTTATCTGAATCGTAACTTACCTCTCCTTTCCACAACGGGACAGCAACATGTTTTCCAAATCCCGGCAACAAAGACAAGTCAGACGGACCACCATCATAACATGTAACTGGTGGTGGTTTTACTCGTGGTGGGTTCCTTCCTTGTGTTACTCGCGTAACCTTTTTCCGTGGTTTTTTAGGTTCTGGTGGTGGTTGTTCAGACTCCTCTTCCTCCTCCATTTCTTCTTCCGTTTCGTCATCCACTTCTTCTCCCCCTTCCTCCTCCCCCTCTTGATCCGCTTCCTCGTCAACTTCTTCTTCCCCATCATCATCCCCCTCTTCATCCGCTTCCTCGTCCGCTTCCTCCGCTTCCTCATCCACTCATTCCTCCCCTTCCTCTTCCCCTTCTTCAGAAAAATTTTCTTCCACGTCTTCATTCTCCTCTTGCGATTCTGCATCCTCCGGTCGAGGCTCATCCGTCGTGGTTGAAACTGCTTTCCCTTTAGCTCGACTTGGAATTTTATCTACATTGACTGCAGCCTGTCTACGTGCAGAGCTATGTGCTTTGCTTGCACCGCCACGTCTTGTTCGGCCAACTTTGTCGTCCGTCATGATTCCTACAAGAAAACAGTCACCATAAGTATCTACGAAATCAATACTCATCGGTTACTCATTCAAACAATTTTTATACATAAATCAATACTCATACAAGCATTTTGTCAAACACTTGGTGCACATAAACAAGAATACAAATCCAATTCATATGCCCTAAAATAAATTACCCTATACAAGTCCAATCATATACCCTAAATTAAAATACAACCCCAAATTTAGTGGAATCAAAACAATAATCACGAGCATTAACAAATCAAAATAAAAAAATAAAAAATAAAAAAGCAAGAAAATGAGAGAGTTGAGTTTGAAAACTTGCTTGTAGAGATGAGTTTGGTGATTATCAGAGAGAAATTGAATGTTTAGAAGAGAGAAATTGTCGTTCTACTGGTGAAACCTTAAATTTGTGATTGAAACCTCCAAAATCGCCCTAGCCTCTGTTACAAACCGTTTTCGCGCAAAATAGTGAAGGTTTTAAGTTTTTCCTAATATATTAGTTAATTTCGGTAAATGCGAACCGAACTATAGCGTTTTCGGCAGTTGTGTACCGAAACTCACCCAGATTTCGGTAAATAGTCCCCGGAATGTTCATTGGTTCGCTGGATAGGACATATTCGGCAGAACTATACCGAACGTTATTTTCGGTTACTAGGTACCGAAATGTACCCAGATATCGGTACGTGGATACCGAAATTTTGTTTGGTTCACTGGAATATGATCTATTCGGCAGAAATCTACCGAAATGTATATTCGGTTATCAGGTACCGAAAGTTACCCATATATCGGTACCTGGATACCGAAATTTTCTTTGGTTCACTGGAATTAGGTCGTTTCGGCAGAAATCTACCGAAATGTATATTCGGTTACCAGGTACCGAAATCTACCCAGATATCGGTAACTGGATACCGAAATGAATTGCATAATTTTTTTTTTTTTTGGGTCTTGCACGTTTATGTAACATCATAAAATATCATAACATAGCTGAGTATTAGACACATCACGTTAACGGAAATTAAAAAAAGGTAACGGGTAATTAAACGTAGTCAAATACACCAAATTGTTTGAATCAAACTACATCCAAATTCGACAAATTCAAATAATAAAATTACATTAAACAACAACTGAGTTACAATATTAGCTAAGCCTACTCTCGAGTGTTGTACCGTCTCCCTCTACCCCGCTTAAGTCGTCGACACGTCAAAACAGGAGTTCCTTCCACCGCCTCACCTTCGCGAAGTGACCTCTCCACCTCATCCCTAACACCACGGCATACCTGAAGCATATTAGGGTCATTCCTTGCTTTCGCGGCCTCTATCAACACCTCTAAGTTAGGTGGCCTTGGTGGTGACGCCGGAGCTTGTACGGGTCGCATAACTGGATGCGACACTTTGTAAAACCATGTCATGTATCCAGGTTCATGGTCCCATGCGCTAACCACAGCCTGACCCCTCATCTCTTCAGCAATCATCCTCAAATCCAACTCCTCCATAAAAACGCGATCAATCTCACATAGGGTCATCCCCGGAGTCGCAGACAAATCCGGTTTTCTTGGAATGCCTTGGACATGTTTAAATTATCTAAGCACGCGTTCAGGCAACTGCTTTGCTTTCAAATTACCACATCTCAACCATCCAGAAAACCAGCATGAATTTATCAAAGGGCGGACGTGTCGGTGATCATCATATGGACTGAATACGCAGCCGTACGTCTGAATATTATCCAAACTGTTTCTATAGCTACTTGGTTCCCTATGTCCAGCTCCGGGAACAAACTTTGCATTTCGAGGCATGCCCTCAGAATAGATAGGATCCTGCGCCCACACACTAAGTCTCGGAAAATGAGAAATTATCCAGCCCTGAAAGCATGACAAACAAGTTTCATTATATTGACGGACATTACATATCATACATGTTGAATAATTTTCGTAAGCGCACGTTTATGTTACCTGAAGCAAAGACATGTACCCAGCCATCTGATTCACTGTCACCAAACACGCATCATCCAGATAATGTTGCAAATGAACCAGAGCAGCAGCACCCCAATTCCATTCACGGACAGCCGACAAATCCTGAAAATACTGCAGGTATACTACGTCCACGTAGTAACTGCTTTTGTTGCTAAATATGGTACAACAGACCAAAAATAGCAAGAAAGCCCGTATGGACCTGTCCCTATACAGCTTAATCTCATGCGCCGACTTACCTTCAGCAACAACTTTATCAGCTAATCCGTGGTTAACACTATAGATATCCTCCACGTCAGAATGCTTCAGATGGAGCCCGTTCATTTTGGCAAAATGACCCATAACAACATTCCGATCAACTCCTAGAAATGAATTAACCATGTCAGCCGCTTCATCCCTTGACATTTTGCCATGGTTCAGAAACTTTCCCTCGATCGGAATATGCAACAGACACTGGACATCGTCCAATGTGATGGCCAGCTCACCCAATGGAATGTGGAATGAACTCATCTCCGTATGCCATCTTTCAACAAATGCCCAGAGGAGCCCGTAGTCAAGCACGCTAAAATTAGTCCGGGTAAGCGGCTCCAAACCCGATGCTTCAACCACATCCCAAAACCATCTGTCCGTGCGGCGGGACGGTTTTTGTATATTAATAACTTTTTTTCCGCTGGCGATGCAACGTAAATTTACCGCTAAAATCTGAAAAATTCCAATAACACAAAAAATTATCGAGCTAACGTAATCACAACATTTTTAATAAAATAATCGTCGTATTTTAAATTGGTTTACCTCTTTGTCATTTGGGTCTGCATACCATATCGGAAGAGCCATATGCTTATCGTACTCAGTTAACAAGGACAAATTCGTCGGTCCTCCTCCAAAACCTACTTCATCATCATTACGTGAACACTTTGGTGGTCTTCGGCGTACTGGTTTGCGCCGTTGTTGTCGAGGTGGTTGTTGCGGTGGGTCTTGCGGTTCATCTTGCGGTGAGTGTTGCGGTGAGACTTGTGGTGAGACAAGATCATCATAATCAAAACACGCATTTAAAAATTGGTCGGCATCAAATTCATCTTGCACCACCAATGATTGTCCTAGACGTGTCCGTCCACGTGTATGCGACCCACCCGCCTCGGCATCATGTGTACCTTGCCCCGGAGTTGGTCCTTTGCGACGACCTCGTTTGGACGGATGATTTGCAACAAGCTCTCTACGAGCGGAAGCATGTGCATTGATTGCCTTTCCATGCCTACCCCTAGGTAGATTTTCTTCCATATCTATACATAGATAAATAAATTCACAATCAATACAAACAATTAATCTATGATAAATTCATACTTATAATTCAATCGAACACATGATTCTTGCAACAATGGAAACATAATTCAAATGGAAACATGCATTCATATTCACTCGTACATTTTGACAAACACTTAGAGTACACTATAACTCAATTAGCTTCATATTCACATTTAACTCAATTAGCAACATTCATTCATGCTAGTATGTAACCAATCTAACAACTAACCAATAATCAACGATTCAAACAACATAATCAACAATTTAACTCAATAATCAGATATTGAAATTTTGGAATTTTTATAGGGAAGAACAAAAAATGAATTTGAAATGTCATGGTGATGAGGAATGCATAGAATGACAAAAAAAGGAAAGAAACTTACTTGATGAAATGTGATTTGAAGTTGGATGTTGAAGTTGGCCGCAAATGTGTGGAAGAAAGGAAGAGAGGAGTTTTGTGGTTTGTTTTTCAAAATAAAACGAACCTACTGAAATTGTTCATATGTAAGACAACTTCAGTTAATATCAACCGAAGCAACCCTACATTCGGTTCGCAGTTACCGAACGATGTCAACACCACGTTCGGTTCGCAGTTACCGAAATGTTTCAACATGTCAAAAGACTTCGGTTTTTATAAACCGCTGTACCCCCAAGGGTAAAAACGGAAATTCAGGGGGTAGAAAAGAAATGAGGGGGGTCGGGAGAGAAAACTTCTTCAAGAACGCATGACAAACTTATGTGCTCATGTTATATTCATTTATTACCTCTGTATATCTATATTATGTTCAAAACTTCTTATTTTTATTGAGACTAAAATCAGCAATATTTATAGAAACAAAACCTTATTTAACCCTGAAATAAATACCAACAGTAACACTATAAAGATGAAACCAGTTACCAGTTAAAATTAAAATGAATTAAAAAACTAATGTGTTAGTATCTGTTGCCTTATGGCTTGAATTCTGTACGGTGGCTGTACTGAGTCAAGATCCATTACTATAGTTTTGATGTTTTAGATATATAATAAATAGAAAAATGCTTAACATTACGAAAAATGAAGGCAAGAATGGCAAGAATGAATCATGGCAAGCTTTGATTGGTTATTCCACCCATGATTTCCGCTCCACACATACTGAATAGTTTCAACGCATTATGGAAGAAAACTGACATGTTGCTATTCTTGCATTTCTTAGGCAAAATTCATCGTACCATTTAGCATAGCTCTAATAAATAATAGGAACAACAAAGTGTCACATTATTGCAAATTTCCAAAACTTTAGTAATTGCAAAAATGGAGATATCCTAACTCGGCTGTACTAGTGCAATACTGCAGACCATTTCCTAAGTCGGCTGTACTAGCAGTATAGCAACTCCAATGAAACACACATTTGCATCTTAGTCATTTAACTAAATCTCGCTTACCATCTCGCTGCACCAGACACGAATATTGCTGCAGTTGACTTCGATAGTCTGGTTGTGTATCCAAACTTAAAAAATTACAAAAGGAAGTGCATTGAAATTGACTGAAACAAATCCACAACCTCTATACATACAAATTGACCAACTTTCTACAACTAGTGGAGTATACATTTGTGATAATTCTTGAAACCTCGCTGTAAACTGTTGCGGAAACACATAATATGCCTAAATGAACAATATTTACCTAAATGAAAATGACCAACATTTGATATGACTCATTTACAAATCTCCTATGGCCGGATGTCAAACTTACGACTAAAACGAAAGTAAATGTACAACCATCAAACCCAAATTACTCTTTTTGTTCAATATCCTGGGATCTCACGCTAGCACGTTTTGCGACATCCCAAGCATTTTGAGACGTATGTACACCAAGCTGTGTAGCAAAAAATGACTCGTAACCAGGTGAATCAAAAGCAAACCCGGTGTTCTTTGATATCGCACGTGGGAGTTCAGATATTTCAAGGGTTGTTTCCTCAGGTTGAGACTGGTTCCATATCTCTAGCCGTTGAGCCCTGCCGGAATCATCATTCTCATGTCTATGCAGTTCTTGAATAATTTGATAATCATAAGGAAAAAACCATCTCTGAACCCTGCAACCAGATGAACTAAACTGAATAAACAGAAATATTACAACATATAAAAAGAAATGTTTGACCCTCTCAAGCTATGTGTTGCTACCATATATGCAACTGGCATAAGTTTATTATTTAATTGGCACATGTGTCACATCCATAAAATAAATTGGCTGTCACCTCAAAAAGGCGCAACATAACACGATTACCACAAAAGATCATAATACAACAATGTTATCATCAATTAATCATCCATACAAAAATTGACTAGTTCTTGAGAGTCAAAACTAGGACGCTTTAGCTTTTGAAACAGGTTGGCTTCCAAAAAGTGACTCAACTAGGATATTTTAATAGAAGGCTTCATTTAAATGGGAATTTGAAATGTCTATGCAAAAGTGATTCATCCTTGTGCACCATGATCAATTGTTCCAGAACTAGATTAATGTAACCCAACAGCATAATAATATTTCCATATAAACAAGCAGAAGAAAAATGAGAAAAATGAGTCAAGAGTTCTTCAATTTTGAACCTTACCCTAGGTAAACAAAGTCACAAAAAAGTGCCGCAATAGGGACAAGAATTAGCATAATGTAGAAATACGGTGTACTCATCAAGACATATATGACAAAATACACATTCTCCTGCAGGTAAATGTAATAGAACTCGAGTTAATTGTGCCCAAAGGATAATAAGGAAAATAGCAAAGTATATTCTCCGATAAAGAGAAAATTTACCTGTCGATCATAGCGAGTTCTGATCCATGAATATATGAATACAAAAATAAACCATCCTAATATACTTCCACCAACACTAATATAGTGCCACCTTGTGATTGAATTAGAATTCATCAGAAGTCGGAAGTTAACAGTTATTACAACACATGTGAAGGCCATAGTACTAACATCCCAGAGTCCAAATATCTTGCCTTCTGAATTTTTAGCACTTAAATTTGAAGAACTCACAAAATAGAAGAATACTAGAGACTGGTAAACAGAAAGAAAGGCCCTTATAGCCACAACTCTCCATTTGAAAAAGGAATTTCTTATTCCCTCCATGTATAGTTCAGGATACTTCATGGATAGTGATGCACTAACATCCTTGCAAAAGGTACAAGTAAAATAATCAGAAACACATAATCATCTGAAATAAAACATTATACAATGATCGGAGAGAATGTGATACCTTGTCATATAGGCCAACCATGATCACAGGAAGCGCAGTGAATATAACATTATACAATGACTGAAACCAATCATCATAGAATCTCTGGCCTGAAAACCCAGTTTGGAAGTTAAACCAAAACTGAGTAAGAGTGAAAGTGAGATTCTTGTAAAAGAAGTATGTCACCACCTGCAATAAAAAAGTTTCAATTCAAGGATGCTACAACCAAAAAAAGAAGCTATGCAAACAATTTTATAGCTCACAAAGACATGATACCTGGCATATTCGAAGATATGACCACCGACCATGAACAAGAAGTAAATCTACAAGGTAACGAAATTGTGCAATTGCAAAATCACTAGCCATTACAGCTTGCATCCCCTCCATCCCACTTATTCCAACACCAACATGAGCAGCTTGAATCATGCTAACATCATTGGCTCCATCACCAATACCAAGTGTTATTTTCCGTGCACCATTCTTGACCAAAGCTGTGACCTGTAAGCACATGGAGTTATAAGCCAAGCAGCCCCAAATTCAACAAGGAAAGTAACTCAAGCACGTGGTCTAAATAGGATAAAATTGATTTAAGAATTACCTTTGTAGACTAACCTAAACTCTACTGAACGACAAGAAAATTAATAAGGTTTGCAGAAATAACATAGTCATTGGCATTGATGCATGAATGTTACCTGTGCTTTCTGTAAAGGAGAAACTCGGCAGCAAACAACAGAATGGCAATTCAAACTCAAATTCAGTAGAATGACTCTCAAACTTGGATCCAGTGCATACATTAGACATTTTCCATCAATTACAAGTGCTAAATTTGGTGCAGGTGGAGAACTAAAATAGCTTCGTACTTCCTCAAGGCACTTCGTCAGCTCTTTCTTAACTTCTTCTCTAATAAATCGCGCAATTTCTACTTGGTCCCCCTAAAGAAATTATAAAATAGTACTAACAATCAGAAGTATAAGAACTATGATTGCATCAGCAAAACATGTTGGTTAAAATATAAAGCTTACCCTTTCTTCAACTTCTCTAATGGCATCGGTTTCTGAACTGATAATGAATTGCTTCATTTCATTGTTTATTAAATTGCAAGCTGCAGGCAAAGAGTGGAAACACAAATATGAAATAAGTAACTACATAATAACCATGCACAAAAATCAATCATCAATATACAGAAAAACTGCCTCCACACACCATAGGCAATATTGATTGCTGTTTCAATCTTGTCCCCTGTAAGCACCCAAATTTTTATGCCAGCTCTTTGAAGAGTATCTATGCAGGCTGGTACTCCATCTTGAAGCTTGTCTTCTATGGCAGTGCTACCAATCAAAATGAGATCATTTTCGATAAGTTCTGCCACCTATATTATCTCCATAGGCATCAGTATGAACATACTATCTCATTTAGTGAAATATGTGAAAATAATTATACGTTTCTGCACCAACCAATTATAATTGGGTGCATATGACTAGTAAGTTTTTTAATACGACGCTAAAGAAAGATCATTAGAATAAAAAGTATAGTGGCAACGAGAATAGCACATTTATTTATTTGTGATCTACTGAAAACCCTAGCCATATCCACTGCAGACACCCAGGAATTCCGTCATTGAAGCCTCTAACACCTTCATTGTGTTGTGCGTCAGGTGTCTTGAGATAGTACTATAGAAGTCCTTATAAAGGTTTGGATAATCCTCACCCCTTGAAATAGTACCGTAGTCACCTTCATTGCCACCTTGACCGACCTCTATTACAGGTTCCAACACCTTCATTTCTAGGCATAAGAGTGTTGAGATCCCTCAGTGACAATAGGTAGGGCAATTATCCGCTTCATGGGCAATTAACAAAAAACTTAATGGGTTTGGCAGAAGGTACTCTAGTACTGACCCTACCATGCCCGCACATTCAATTATAATATATCCATATTTATAATAATATATCGAAAAAATTCAAAGCAAGTATAAAAATTTGTTGCTCTAGAAATTTATTGTTGTAAAAATTCAAAAGCAAGAAATTCATTTTATTTTTTGGGTTAATGTTCTTATGTTTTATTATTACTTAGTAGCTTTATATGTAATGCTTTACAATTAGGTTGGAAAAATCTTTAAATAGTTTTTCTGATGGATTTTTAAGCAATGTTACTTTTTATTGATTGATTTAATTAAACTGCAGGCAATGGGTACATGTATAAAATTCGATGCCCACGGGAGTATGTGTATGAGTACTATAGTACCCTATCAAGACCCTTCCCATTGTCATCCTAATCCATTTATGTTCACAGAATTTTGCTGAGAAACAAAAAAAAACTGAGGATGTTCACAAAATTTGCTGAGGAAAATAAAAAGGTAAATATGCACATGAAAACTACCAGAGCAGAGGTAAGAATGCACCTCATCTAACTTCTTTTCCCGGTCACTTAGAGAGGATTTAGCATGAAGGAACTTCTTGTTCCAGTTTTCGTAAACATCAGGATGTAATTCTTTGTATGCCAGGCACAATGTGCGTAATCCAGCAGATCCAAACTGTTCCAAATGCTCCCTGGTAACTGTTTTAATATCATTAGAACCATCAACTAGTCTCTCATAGATTACATTATCAGCACCCTGTGAAAAGCAACATCTGGAAGATATTACCTTCGTATCCAAAGTCATGCAATTTTAACCTTGTAAGTCTCAAGAAATTATTACCTTACAGTACAATACAAGCCTCCCATTTGGATAACGGCAAACAACAGATTGGCGCTTCCTTGTACTATTAAGGGAACAAAAATTACAAGTGCTACCTAAAATCTTGAAACCATTTACCAAAAAAAGAGATAGATAATTACCTGTTAAACTCAAGCACATTCAAAATCTCATATGAGACATCTTGAATTATGTCCATCTTTTCAGCATGAGATTCACGAACATATATCATTGTAGGTGTACGTCTGGCAGGGAACAATACTGATTAGAATCAATTCAAACTGCAATTACCTCAAAACCCCCAGTTGCTCTATAAAAAAAAAATGGCAGCAGAACCAAGAATCAATGTGCATATTTAGGGTGAGTTATAAGAAACGAAGTTGCTACTTGAGCTTCTAAAATGAAGTCTCCACTCAGACTCATCTTTCAGAAGATAAGACATAGTAAACTCCATACCCTTTATAATGATAGAATTGTTATAAAGAAAATGGATTATCTTAGAATTTTGGTCGAAGTCATCCTCATAAAACCCACTTATAAGGTGAAGACTGCCCAAACCTCATAAAGCACAAGCAGAGTAATGATATATCATTTCATTCAAGTGTCTTACATGAAGCACAAGAATTTGATTGCATGATTTTTTAATTGTTTTCCGCATAGCTAAGGTGGACTCTAATCTGGATTCAATAACTTTAGGTAAAGTCATGTGAAGGGATCACTGAGGAGATGACAAGTTGACAACCAATTATTCATCGGACAGTAGTCAAGACAGAAATTTTGGTTAGAGAATCACTATTACATAGCAGGACATATAGGAGAATCCAAGGATATCATGATCTCATGGATTATATTTTACAGATCTTCCTTTACTATGTGTATTTCTTATTTTTATTTACTAATTCCCTCCTACCATTCCTTGATAACTACGAAGAGACTTTATTGCATTCCATCTATTTAAACAGTCATAGACTGCTTAATAAACCACAACAGCTTTTACCCGTTCTTCTCTACAGTACAAACCCATAAAAGTTGAGGTAAAATGACAACAGTTTACATAGAAAGAAGTCTGAACCTGTAAAAGAAGAAACCGAAGTTCTTTGCAGCAATAACCAAAGCAGCCTCATCGGGTGATGCAGCCTGGTATCTGATCTTCTCAGGGAACTCGTCTCCCTCAGGAAGCACAGTATGGCAAATAGCAAGGCATCTGAAGAATTCCTACATAGCCAATTTTTTAAAAAATTGTTTCTTCATGCCATGTCATGTAAATATTTAACAATAGTACAACACTCGACCTACCGAATTCATGAATAAGTATATTGAAAAAATAGCAGCCAAGTGCTTAAAAAAGATAAGCTTAGTAGAAGAGAAATGAAATTTATACAACATGAATAAACTTCGCTTCAAGTAACTGATAGAATTCTAGACCCTCATTCAGGCTGTGTCGCCACCAACAATACTCGATTTAATTGCAATTGAACAGAAGATCTAATTCTTACAAAACAAACAGGCCCTTGATATTCCTTCTTTTACCAATTGAACAAAATTTGAAAACCAAAAGATTATCAACACAAATAATATCAGCATAACTAACATCCAACAATAAACTACAATGCAAATTTTGCAACTGAGTGCTAGTGTATAAATAGTTTTGTCAAATAACAACCACTTTATGAAAAAATTTCATGTACAGAAGTCACAAGGGAAACAAACAGACATTGCTTAGTGAAGATGTTGGCACTAAAACTACACGGAAAAAAGGATATAGAGCTTCATAAGTGTTGGTATCATGAATACATTATGCAGTTTTTAAAATCCCGGATGCTCAAATCATAGCACAAAACTCTAGGAAACTAAGTTTCTAAATATGCAGACCAGTCATAAAAACCTTGCATTGTAGTTACAACACATTGTAGAAGTAGATAAATCTTGTTAGTTTCTTCCATATAAATCAACCAAGAACTTATAATATAAAGGATAAGCAAGGAGGTGGCCAACTGATTTACCATAATAAACAAAACACACTAAGAAAGTTGTAGATATAGATATATATACAATTAAAGATCCTCCTAAATCAAATTTACAAACCATATAAAACAATTAAAATTGAAAGCTTAAATTGTGTTGTTAGAAATTCAAGTCAAGAGATATGATTTACCTTGCAGCTATCGGGATTTGGCTCATTCCTCCAAGCTCCTCCCATGAGCCTAGCATCATCAAAATTGAAACCCCTCTCTCGCACTGCGTTGGGTGAGATATTTTCCTGCAAAGAAAGAGAGATTCTTTTATAATCATCACTCTTTGATTACTTCCATTCAATCAACACATGTATTACCTCTAGTTTTATGCCCCTGCGCTCTGCTATTCCTTTCTCAATTTCAGTCACACCATTTCCATACACCTCTCCTCTAATTGAGCACTTGAAGAACTCCATTAAGTTTCTTGTAAGAGTCCCAGTTTTGTCTGAGAAGATGTATTCAACCTATTCAAATCAGCAAGTAAAACTGCATAATGCAACTCAGAAATGTGCCAAAAATATTACACACAGGACTACGTAACAACTTTTATAAGACACTAATTAATAATTAGATTTGTTTATATTTAAAAAATTTAAAAATAAATAAAATTGGGGAGGGGATGGAGGTAGAGGATAAAGGAATCAAGCACAATGATTCCAAACAATAAACGCTATATATATTGCAGAAACCGTACAGAGAAGAGAAAATACTGGAGAGGGCAGGATTAATCTATCAAATGCTACTTAAACCAATTGGTTTTATGAAAAGGATCACCCCATGTATAGACACTGAAAGGAAGACACTTTAGAATAAGTAAGAAGATCCCATTGGAAGAAGTTTTATCTATTCTGCTTGTTGAGGAAAAAAAGAGTAAAGATGTACTAGAGACTGAAAATCTTGTCTAAATGATGTGAGGGGAATGAACATATATATACAAGTCTTCTAATCAACCCCACGAATTAGGGAAAGAATCAAGCATAAATGATAAATCTTGTCAAAAGGAGAGCTAAAAAAATATAATCAATACATTATCACGCAATATCCTAATGGATACTAACCCTATTTACAATAGCTTAACACTCCCCATCAAGGTGATGCATATACATCGTATGCATTCATCTTGTCACAAGGAGAGAATTTTTTCTGTAATCCTATTTACAATATCAGACTTACTACACTGACTGGAAAAGATTTGAATCCCCGTGCAATCCTCACATACACGACAGCTCAAACAAGTGAGCTGCCACGGCTTCTTTTCTGTTGAGAAAACAAAATGTAGAACAACTTACCTGTCCAAGTTCTTCATTCAGATTTGAAGTTCTGGCCAATGCTGGGGTATTGGTTTCATGATGGTACATGTGCAAGTCGTTGTTGATAAATTTAGTAGACTGAATAAATTTGATCATCTGATACAACAACAAAAACAAATTTACTTCATCATCAAGACAACAGCATTTATAGGGCATATATATGGATGGGACACAAACCTCAATTGATACATAGAGTGAAATAGGGATGATTGTTGAGTATAACGTGATGAGGGTAAACATGGTCAAAAGAAAAACCTGAAAACATGGTAAGTAGAACCAACAAAAAGTAAGTCAAGAGGAAAAGAGCTAAAGGAGATGGCTTTTCATCTCAATGTGAAATATATAGTACCCCAATTCTATTTCCTGGATTGAACTGTGCTAAGCCATCCTCTTCTGTTGAGTCAAGATGTAAATAGAAATACTTCGTGTTTACAAAGATAGAACTGCAGTTTACACAAATCCAAGAACAACATTCATAGATAATTAAAATAATAGTTATAGTAATAATAACATAAATAAACAAGCAGTGCAGGATAGGCGTACTAATTGATTTTACAAACACACCTGCCTACAGCTCCTATAAAACACATCGTAAAGAGAGTTGCAAATAGAGTGAGTATGAGCTTGTCAAGTTTCCTCTCCAGTGTACTTCTTTTGGAGGGAACATTCATAGCATTCATCATCACCTGAAATGTATTCCAAATGTCATTGCAACAGTTTATGAACATTTACAGAAGGAAAACACACTGCTAATGCAACAAAGAATAAAAATAACTATAAAATATTATGAGGCAAATAATTCCAAGTAGTTTCATATAACTCAGTCAAGAGCCCAAATTAATCCGCACTTCCATCGAGAACTCATACAAATAGTACAGAAATCAATATCACCAAATGATAAGAACTATAGTGAAGTAAAACCTGCAAGTGGTGCTCACAATATTGAGATACCATTTCATAAACTTTAAAATAAATGCATAAATATCAAAACAACCATGAAGAAAGTGAATTTTACGTTGTTCTCTTCTTTCTACACACCATCTTCACCCAAAAGAATAATCACGGACATTTGATATTGAGAGTTCTGTTAAGAAGTCCCACATCGGATGTGAGTTGGCATGGACATGGGTTTATAAGTAAGAGGCAATCCTTACCTTACAAGCCGGTTTTGTAGGGTTGAGTTAGGCCCAACTCCTAATTCTAAGAAGTTCCAACTTTGGATAGTGATATGGCATTAAGAGTTTTATAAATGGAAGGAACCTCTCGTACAGGCTGGTTTTGCAGGGTTAAGTTTGACTCAATCCAAATTATAAGATGGTATCAGAGTCTATCCTAAATCCGTTTGAGCTACTCATTGGCCACTTGGGTCACATGTTCAATTCTATGTGTGAGGGGGAGTATTAAATTTGAAAGTCACACATTGGATAGTGATATTTCCTAAAGAATTTTTATAAGTGAGAGGTATCCCTCACCTTACAATCCTGTTTTGTGGGTTGAGTTAGGCTCAACCCGAATTTGAAGATGTATCATGTGAGAATTAAGAGATGAATCAAATGCTAATGACAATTGATTCATGACAACATTAAACAAGTGAACAACAGTAATATGTTAGCACTACATCTCAGCAATCAATGTATTACACAATCACATTTTTATGACCATATTTTGACCAAAAGCAAGATCAGAGACTAGAAAATTAAAAGAGGCGTCGATAAATCATCATTTAGCATCATCTCATAGTAGAAACCTTTGTTTCATGTCCTGTGAAAATAACAACCCCGACAATATGTCCTGTATTCCTGAGGCTGCATCCCTGAAAAAGGAGGAGATTTCAACATGTCAATACCAGTTTGGTTACACGAGTAGTACAAAACATCAGTATTTGTCAATGTTATTAAGCAATGTATAAAGTTTTAAAAAAATCTAATGAAGAAGTGAAGAGAATAAAAAAAATATGTCATACTCGCAACAGAAGTTGATTTGGACTGAGAGGAATTGTTTGGTCTTGAATTATAAGATTTCCAGTGAAGGTATACAATGAATTGTTTGGCTGTTCACACTGAATTTCACCTGCAAGTTGTTTAAGAAACAACACGTAACAAATTAGAACTAAATGTGAAGTTTTGCAAAAAGCATGGTGACTGTTGGTGTTTTGAGTAGCAGTAGGAAGAAAGGAGAATATTGCCTCTTAAGTTTTAATTATCAAATGAGAAAATGGTTACACAAGAGAGCTATTCTCTCCTCACAATTGATATCTAGTCAATACATGTATTTTCCAAAAGATCCCTAAAACAGAAAGGAAAGTCTTGTTTATAAACTTTCTAAACAGACTCAAGTACAGGGATCTATAACAGAAAAAAAAAAAAAAAAACTAACTAATTATAACTACCATAAAAAAAAAACTAAACAACCTATGCGAAAGTGTAAACTAATTCCTATTTCTTAACCTCCTGTGAAAGACCTGCAGAGTCCTTTTTGTTGGGTCATTACTGTCTTGCCTAACAATAACTGTGACCCTTATCAATCTGATTTCTGATATTAATTGTGACGAACACCTAGGAAAGACACTCTTGAAAAGCAGCACAAAGTTCTGTGGAGTATGGACAATCACAATTTAGGAGTTCCTAAAAACTTGGGGAAAATTTACCAGCATAGTACAAGTCAATAATCAGCCAGAGAGAAAAACTAGGATTTTTGTGGCCAGAGTTGGTGCTCGGCCAATGAACAGGAGAGACACAATGAGAAAGAATTTCTAGATTTCTGGAACATTGGAATAGTGACAGAATTAGGCCCCTGATGATGGTAACACTATAAATTAGAATAACATGTTGACATGAAGTATTTGAGAGAAACTGTGTCTGTTGGCTGTAACCGTTCTTTTTTCTGTAGTGTGATGGTGATCAATCACAGAGCTACTCAACAGGTAACTCACATCCTAATTGTGAGCTAACAATCAGAAATTGTCATAATTACAGTTAAATGTGTAATAAAATAAGTATTTTGACATAAATGCCAATATTCAAACTGATTATGTGTGAAGTTCTTACTTTTAGCTTATAGAAAGAAGAAAAATGTGTGAAGATCAAAAAAAATTAGGTAACTACTATATTCATTAATAATTACCATTAAAATGTCTCATACAATACTTTACCATGAACAAATTAATGATATTAAAAATAAAAAGTTTCCCGCTGCCCATAGTCTATAGGTTTCCCACTTATGTCATTCTCGTGGAAAAGAAAGCTATGGATACTACTAACTTGTACTAATGTGGTTAAAGCATTTGATCCAAGAGTTGACCTTTTGTGAGATAGGTTTTATGGAACTTGTTTATGATAACTGATGATATTAAAATATTACTTATTCTTCAATATAGGAATAATTTGTAAATATACCCTAGCGTATCCTAGAATGTTCTTAGCATAGCATATTCCGTAGCACATATTCCTTTTGTAATTAATGCTCTTAATTGTAGAATTGCTATATAATAGAATGTCCGTGATGCTCTTTAGACACATGGTTTCATCATATGCCTCTCATATTCTCTTACTTTTCTCCCTTTCAATAATAACAATCAACTTTGTATCTCTCTTCAAATGCAATCTTACATAAAATAACTAAACATATAGAAGTTGATTTTATTTCATTTCATACAACGAAAGATCTTCCTAAGCATCATGGTGACATGTGTATATTCCAAAGATCAATTATGAGATCCTAGGTTAGCATACATATATGATCCAGGTAGTGGGGAGTCTTAGTCGTAATCATAATTAGTTTTCTTTCCCATTATTATACTTTCCTCCAATTTTCCGATACACTTTAGTAGTTACTATAAAATCCTGGGCTGATCGATTTGATCCCAAAATTCAGGGATCTCAGACATCGTTTCTCTTGAGCATATATATTTGTTCAATTTTTTAAAAACAATACAACAAATTTTCAAATTCAACTATAAGGAGTTCGGATTTGGATCCTCTAAAGTGAGTAAACTGTAAAGTGAGGAAATCAAGGGTTGTGATTGTAACAACCACATAATTTGTTATGATTTAGCTAAAATATCTACTTTTGATTTATTAATTAACGATTGATATTATTTACTTTACACTCTAAAGTGAATCACTCACTTTAGAGGAGCCAGATTCAAGGAGTTCATAATAAATTAATAATGATTCATACACGGTGGAAGTTTAAGGATAATCTCTACACTCGAGTACTCAAATAGAGTCAAACAGGATTAATGCAAGAACAATTAGTTTTACCACCAATGCTAGAAAGGAAAATTGGAGATAAAAAAAGTAGTTGGTGGTAGGTTCATCAAGTATTCTTGAATAACAAATCAAATGCACAACATAGAATCACAAGTATAAGGCTTGTACCAAAAAAAAAAAAAAAGAATCACAAGTATAAGGTTAATCAATGATGATGCTCAGAAAACATGGGTCAGTCAATAAATTTGAACCTTTAAATTCAGAGGCCTTCTCTGGAGTCACGTAATCCCAAGTCTTTTCCAATGCTTTTCTGATCTTCAAATTGGTTTCTCCATCCAAATTAGCAGTCTATAACCCAAAACCCGGGATTAATAAACGGCATGGCTGCGCAAAGAATGTCAAAACAACAAATTTTCAGATTGAAATCAATGAATACACCTCAATGTAGCAGACACCATCAACATTTGTACTAGCTAGGAAAAGCAAATCCGCAGGAATGAATCCATCCTGCTTAACCTGCAACAAAGAACAAAGTTATCATAATCACAATGAAGTCAATAAAAGCAGTTTGAGAAAATGAATCGCAGTGGACTCAGATTACACAACTGCAACCAAAACTGACAAGAACAATTTTTTGGTACAAAACATAAACATTTTAAAATATTGACAAAGGAATTTGATAACATAAAGATATTTGGTTTATTTCCCCAGTCAGTTTTCAAAAGACCAATGTTAAAGGAAAACCCAAAAAAATATTTCAGCTCAGAAGGGAACACACTTCAATATGCAAATAAAATCCCACATGAGCACATACTTAACAAGAATTACAACCACATTGAAAAGAGATCATTCTTACTAATGTCTAATATTGAATCACACAAAGCTGGAAAAACAATTGTCATCTAGATATAGGTCGGGGATGATAATAACGGATTTCTCGTACAAGATAATGAGAAATTTATCAGATGTAGGAGGATAAAGCATTACTTTGAACATGTAAAACGGAGATTGTAGCCAAAAATATTACTCCCTCTATGCCTAATTTTTATACCTTTAAGCTTTTGACACACATATTAAAAAACAATAAATTTAGACAAATATAGATTGTCTCCTTAATTTGTTTTATAGAGGTAAAATTCATTTAATGCATGTTTTTGGTTATGTATGGATACAAAGGGATAAACATGTTTAATTGTGTCTTGGTTTCCTAAAACAATCAAAGATTTGGGGCAAAAATAAAAAAGATAAAAAGACTAAAGATTAGGGATGGAGGGAGTATAATCAACAAGCAATTTGAAAGCATACAACCTATTACCATTTTACTAATACAGATACCCTTGTAAGCAGAAGTTCAAATGCAAATATGTCAATAAAATCTTAACATAGACTGCCCTCACCTTAACAATGTCGCCAACTTGCAGTTTTTTCCACGGTATAGACACCCATTCTTTATCTTGCAAAACATGTACCCTGTTATTGTTTATGGCCATGTCATTTTGAAACCGTTTCTGTTGACCACAATTTAAGAAAACTAAATAAATCATCTGAATAATTTATAATGTGTAACTTGTATTACTCAACAACATTGTACAAATTTATACAAGAGAGAATCTATCTAAAAAAGGAAAATAAGAAAAAGAAACTACCAAGACTAGGGAACTAAATCAAAGGTAATAGACAGAAATATTGAAATAATAATATTGATTATGATTATAATCAACGAAATCAATAAGAGGAATAGAGACACATTGCTACTTCCATGATCATAATGAAGGTCGACAATATTTAATTAAGGATGCCATTTCAAAAATTCAAGATATTAGGTCGTCACCATGTAAGAAGGGAAACCTTGACACAACAGATGGAGTTGATACTGTGACTAGAAGATCATGAGTTCGAGTCATGAAATCTACCTCGTACAAATGTAAGGTAAAGCTTCCCACAGCAGACTTCCAATGGGTTCAACCCTTGAGTGAACCCTACCAATGGAAGGAGCTTTGTATCACTAGGTTACCCTTTTTTATGAGTTCATAACCATGTTTCTTCTTGGCATTTAAAATAATAAATACTTCAAGACAAAAGAAAATACAAGGATTATGGAGGTAAAGGGATACTGCATAATGAAAGAGGGAAAATAAACAAGGAAAAATAGAAAAGACAAGAAAAACTGTCCAGTCAATTGGCACCTGTTACTGAAAACTGTTAATTTTTTATTAAGTTACAAGTAAACTGTCCAATCAAAGGGCACATGTTACAGAAACCTGTTAATTTTTTATGAAGTTACAAGTAAACTGCATAATAAAATGTTTATTTCTACCTAACTTTCTCCTATATGACCGTTGTTTGGAATTTTCAACAAAATGCTACCGGAAAGATGAAACCAGAGTCCCCTTAACCTCAAAAACTTAGGGAAAACGTATATAAACAATAAAAATGCACATGGAAAGAAAATAGCATTCTCACCCAATCCTCAAATGCTTCCTTAATAAGAGAGAGGAGAAGCACCATAGATAGAGGAAGCACATTAGTGATCGGAGACACAGGGCTACAGCATCAGAAAATATATAATTACATCAGAAAACATCAGAAGATATATAATTACTAATAACTACACTTGTTCATTTTTAATAAAGCAATTGTACAGATTTTTATTTGCGGAAAATTACAAATGCGCAGAGAAAATAATACGGATCACAACAAGCAGAAGCAGATCAAGTACATATTACTGATAGTCACCTTCACAATAATTAAAGCAAGACAGAGAAACATAACGCAAAGACAAAGTAAAACGAGACAAAGTAATAAGTCGTATAAGGGACAGAGTATCATAGATTCAACGGAAAAATTACAATCAAAATCAATTGAATACTAAGGATCTGTTTTATGTATAAAAGAATATTGGACTAGACAGAGCAAGAGTAATTATTCCATGTTTGATTTAAGTAGTGGAAAGACACAACAAAAAAGTGGATGAGGAACAACACAAAAACCCAATATCTTGTTAGTCAGTAAACCACAGAACAACTAATTCTGTCATAAACGAACAAATCAAAAGACAAAAGTATGTGTTCCTTCCTACTTAATAATTGTGTCCTCTCTTTTATCTCTCTCTTATCTCTATATAAAGAATAAAATGTCACCAAAACAAAATACACACACACACCATCCAATATTATTGTTATTATTTATATGAAACAATGTAATAACGTAAAAGTAAACTATAATGTTTGCTGCTGTTCCATTATTAGTATGTATGTATATGTATGTGTATGTGTATACTACATATTAATTATATGATTACATTATATATTGTAAAAAATATTGTAGTAAACTTCACATCATTTCGTTTGAATTGTCCATTGTCCACCAAATAACAAAAAGAACAAGGAGTTACTCTTTGTCCTGTTACTCAAGGATTTACCCCGTGTTGTTCTTCTTGTCTTGTGTTTTAATGAGTATCAAAAACATCCTAGAAGTTGCTAAAAATTCGACATGACATCTAACAAAGCTTCATATAGAGCAGTTCAACGAGTGTGAATGGGTGGATTTAGACTTACTCCAACATTTACTTAGAGATGTGACCTGTGGTTTTTATATAGCTTGGGAAACACCCACCTTACAAGCCGGTTTTCTAAGGATGAATTAGGCATAACATAAAATCTAACAAGAAAATAAATCACTCCTTTTATCCTTCAGTCAGTATACCCTTTTCTCACAATTAAACTTGCGAGTAGCAAAACAACCATATAACAGTGAGTTTAACTAACATGTACGTACCTGATTGGTGTGGTAGACAAAATTGAGATAGTAAGAAAATAGAGATTAGCAACCCGCCTGAACTGCAGGATAAACAGAAATTTCCATCTTTAGTTAAATAAAAGAATTGTTTAGTTAGCAACAAATTGAACTCATTGACTCATACAAAACAGGATAAATTGATGTCAGCACAAAAAACAGTAGTAAATTATTGACTCCAAATTCACATATTTTAAAACAAGACCTAAAAGCCAAATATTTGTGCCAAATAAATTAAAAAAACCATTGGACTCCACCACCATGGTTTTGCTTTAATGGTGACTGAAAGAAAGCTAATTTAAGATTAACGAATTATAAAAAAGATGGTAAGATGAACAAAATGCCTTAAACAATCATAAAAAAGTGATACTCCTGGGTTGGCATTCTTAATACAACATCTACTTCGAACCAACCAGACAGATCTAATAAAATGTTTAAAAACAGATTCATAAAAATTGCAAAATCTGAAAAGTGTTCAAATATATGATACCATAAAGACAATAGGCATGCCATCTGCAATAACCATCTATGTACTTCGAAAATCAGCTGATGAATATAGCTTTAGCACAGTGCAACAATTCTTATAATGGCTAACCAAGCTTGTAACTTTCCGATAACTAATTGAATGCATCACACTGCCAAGAATTAAAATAAAAAATCTTAAAAGTAACTTACCTGTTCAAACAATCCTTTTGGCAAAAAAGTGAAAAAGTTGTACTTTGTAGTGGATATTGAATTGCCCTGGCATAATGTATAACAGTTAATAAAAATTCTCAAGTATAAGTATGAACATACAATATAATTTAACCCATGAAGCAGAAATCCCAAAAACAGAAAATTAGTGAACTTATTTCAATGAAATGGCACTCAATTTCATTTTAGTATGTTCATAATTGTGCTTGATTGAAGCTACATTCTTAAACGATTTTCCTGTGCAATTTGCCAGGCAACTTTCTTTCAAGTTTCAACCAATCAACCAATAAGTTCAGTAAAAGAACCAAAGAAAAAGATACTAAAAGTTGATTAAGCAGTGCAAAATATATCACAAAGAAGAATGTTATTATTATTAGTACCATGTTTAGTTCATAGAGAAAATGGCTTTTCACTCCCAAATACAAATTATATGTTACTATCATTAACAGGGTAGCTCAATTGATAAAATCTAAAACCCAATCCCCGCTTTCCACACTCAACAAAAAAAAAAAGTGGCATATGAATGAATGAACCAGAAAAAGTGGCACATCTCAAATCAAACCAGAAAAAGAAGGGAAAAAATAAGTTCTTGTACTAAGCAGTTCTTGTATAGCTCAATTATTCCCGCCAAAGTACTTACTCCATCCCATATTAATTTTCACATTAGCAAAAGAAGAAAAATGTCTCAAAATAAATATCAATTAAATTTATGTTTTCCATGTAATATTATTAATTTTATTTCCAATTCTACCTCAAATTGATACTACCATATACATTATTCTCAAGTTCATTATGCTCAATTATGCATTTATAATTCAGTCCATAAATCCTAGCTCAACCGGTAAAAATGCCGAAATTGCAGTGCGGACGCCATGACCGGGGTTCAACCCCGGTCCCTCACCTTTGTGAGTTTTAAATGACTTTTCCATTTTGTCTATCAACAAAAAAAAAAAAAAAAAAAAAAATTCATATAAAAGTGTGCCAGTGTAAAGAGTTTTTACACTATCAATCATATCATTAGAAATGTTACTTTTATAACATAATAACCACTTCAAAAATCACACATAATTTGTTTACACCATCACCATTAGTGTATGAAAATTAAACCCTAATGTTTAATACTTAATAATAATCATCATAAAATAACAATGTAACACTGAATAATAACATCGATGAAGGAGTAATAAAGAAAATAGAAAGAACGAACGAAAAGTGCATGGTAATGAAGAAAACGAACCTTGAATCGAGCGACGTGATTGGCTTGACGATCGTTACAGAAGATTGTGCGGTTACCGGGAGCTTGTGGCTTGACTCGGCCGAGTCGAAAATTTCGAGATGAAGGAATGTGTTGGTTCATTGTGGAAACTCGATCGATCGATCGAAGAAAGAATGAAGAAGATGAAGATTACGGTTACGTTTGATACTAATTTTATGCGTTTGGTTCAAATTGAACCGTACATTGTTCGTTTCGGTTTATTATTATGTGGCAAATATGAAGAGGCGCTGAAACTGAAAGCGAAACCACAGAGAAAGAGAAAGAGAGAGAGATTCGTAATTTGTTATTCTTCTTCTCGCGTTCTTGCATTTTTTTGCCATATTACAATACTATCCACGTTCTTGCACGGTTTCGATCGTTGATTTGATATTGGACGCTCTAAATTTAAATTGAGTATTATACATTAAATTGATTTCAACCATCGATTGAAAAGTGAGCGGTTTAGATCTATTACAACACCTATTATAACAATGTGCGATTGAATTGTGATTAATTGGATACAATTAATAATGATTAACTACAAATAATTAAGTGTATATTTGAACATAAATTGTGATTAATGAATATTACGTATATTCAATGACTTCGAAAAAAATGTATATTCAAGGACCAAGTTAGGAATTAAATGAAGTGAAAATATCAATAACAGGAAATTAAAGTTTGACTTGTCACACTTTAAAAACTATTTCTTCCGACCTCTTTTGTAAGCAAATATGCTCATTTGTATATTTATTAATGAGTTACTTTTTTTTTCTTCTTGATTTTATGTAAAGTTTCTATTACCATTCCTAAAATGACCTTAAATTGATATTGAAACTCTACAATCATTTTAAAAAGTAGAACAATTAATGAGGGTAATTTTGGAAGAATAAACTTGATTTTGGTAACTTTTACTTATATTTAAGTCCGAAAGTTTTTATTGACTTTTGCTTATAAATAAAGTCGGATGGAGTATAATTTAGCAAAAATTGTGTTCTCAACTATCAAAATAAAGAAATGAAAGACACAAAAGATTGACACGAAAATTTATTACGATTCATCTAATGTGGGATAGTTCAATCCTTACAATTAGGGGCAAATCTATTCACAGCTGACGGGGTGCAGCTACACACCCTGAACCTTGAAAAATTGTATATATTAATCCTATGTTTTTTCATTTTGAACCCCCTGAAAAATCAATGATCCATTCCTAAGTCTTCACACACTCTCACTAGAAGAAAAGGATGAAGCAAAAACTGTGTTATGGAATGGGCCAAGAGTTATCCCAAATATAGTCCTGTCGGATTATGGGGCATGGCCCAATAAGATAAGGCCTCCCTATACACGTCAGCATATAACGTGGCCTCCCCGACTCGTCACTACCGCACGGATATCACGTGCCCATTGCTCATCGCCACCTGAATCCCTTGAGCTTATCTATTAATTATCCCTACATAGCGGAACGGCTCCAACCAGGATATGGGCAACAACTGCTTTTCCTATGATATAGGACATATCCTGGCAGTCGAGTCTATTGGGCCTGCTCATTCCAGCCCATTAGACCGACCTTTGGTCCAGCGCCGGGGGCAACTATATAAGGCAACTATATAAGCTCTCCTATACAGGAGAGCCAAGTATTGAATTCTCTACACTCTCTCTTCTCTTATACCTCTCGTTCTCTTGACTTACGCATCGGAGTGCCTGCAGGTACAATCCCCCCCCTCCAGTAGATGAATTACTGCTCAGTGAACGATTGCTGGACATCACACCTATTCTGATCAACAGGTTAGATCAAACTGAGTATCATCAACAACATTAAACATAGCCGACAAACTGCAAAGTAGGAAATGAAAGAATGGAGGAGATAGAAGAAGTCTAAAACTGACCGTCGCTTTTCTCCTATTCATTCATTCATCATCATCATAATAAAACAATTTAGGGTTGTATCTTTATTATGGGTTGTGCCTTATGTTTCTTTTGAAGTCCAAACCGTTTTTGTCCATGAAGAAAAAATAAGATGGAAAAGTTATGCTAAGAGACATGTAGTGCCATTCATATTTTTTATTTCATTCCAAACATTTTTTTTTGTTAGTTCCAAATGTTTTTTTTAATATAAGAGCATATACACAGCTACAACACTATATTTTAGTTTAGTAAAAGAAAAACTATATTTTAGTAGTATTATAATTTTTTATTTTATTGAAATGTTATAATATTATTATCTATATATATATATATATACACGTAAAGAGTCAGGATCCGTTGACACCAACTAGTTTAACACTAAATGTCACACCTCTCAATAACGTTTTAACCGATATAAATTTTATAAAATTCATCGTTGGATTGAAAAATTACATCATATATATCATTTCTGTAAAATTTTAGAAAAATTCAAAATCATTTTATGTGCTATTAAAACACATAAAGATTAACGGTATTATCCAAAAAAAAAAAAAAAAGATTAACGTTATTTAGAAAACACAAAAACCGTTAATTTTGATGTATCTCAATAACATATCAAATGATTTTGGATTTATTTGAAATTTTACATAAATGATTGATGACAGTCAATTATATGATGTTTTTAGTAGCAATTTAGAGTAGTTTTAATAGCAATTGAATCCCGAAAGCAAACAAATACCTGGAAAAGTGAAGTTACTTGGCCCAGAAGCAAGAAAAGTGGAAAAAGCAGCAAAAAAGGGCAAAAACATAATAAACAGCGCAAGCCATCGTACCTATAATGAGATCCAGTGTGGCGCGATGAGAAGGCGATTTAAATTGAAGAAAAAACTGCAACAAATCTTTTCCATCGTACCACGATGACTTGTCATCGTGGCACGATGATAACGGCAAAAGAACGCAGAAAATCTTGAGGAAATCTTCCATCGTACCACGATATGATCCATCGTGGCCACGATGAGGCGAAAATACATGCCATTGTGGCCACGATATGTGCGATGGACGCGTAGAAAAAGCTCAAACCCAGCTGAAAAACTATAAATAGAGTTTTCCTCCTTCACTATTAGATATTCCAAAATATTCAGAAATATTCAGAGACATTGAATATTCACTCTAGAGTTAGGAGAACTCTAAGGATGAGGCAAGGAGACCAAGGAACTCCAAGACCAACAAGGTTCTTTTCTTTCCGTCTTTGTAATTTATTTTTCCTAGGTTAGGTGGAGTCGAGGATCTCCCTTACGAATGCTTGGTTTTGTATAATTTGGGTATAAATTCAATTGTTTTTGATTGCAAACTCTTTTATTGTCCGGTTTTATATTTATTTTAATACTGATCACATTAGAATAAAATCTAAGGAGCTAGTGGATATCAGATAGGAAACGAAGCTAGTTATCCTGAACGAAGGACGATATGCTAAGGTCAAGATGAGACCATTAAATTCAGTATCTGAGATTTTAGTATAGGATTAAAAGCTTAGCCTAAAACAATAATTTCTACCTGAGGCAGAGTTAGGACTAGTTTAGGCACACGTAACAACTTGTGACACATTGAGCCACTAAGGTGATGATACCAACGTTTGTAACAAAAAAGTGGAACTTGGGGCAAGGATACTTAAATAGAGTAAGGGTAACCTAAACTAGACTCTGAACAGTTTGTAATAGAAATAGGGAACGAGTGCTTCCGAACCTACTTTAGAAGACTAATCCTAATAGAGGGAAACAAGGGAAGTAACCACCAAGCAGGAGTAAGGGAGAGATTCGACCACACTTAACCACTCCGTGTGGTCACACACACAACATTAATTTTTCTGCCATTTACTTTTTGTTCTTTAATTTCCTGTCATTTACTATTACCCGCAAAGATACCTTTCAATAAAACAAAGCGAAGACCATTATCTATATTCCTAGGCGAGATTAGTAATTTTGGCACAATCTCTGTGGAGAACGATAAACTTATCACTTTATTACTTGGTAGCGATTCTGTGCACTTGCAGAACTACCGCCAATGATCTATATGATATAAACTTTCAATCCAACGGTGGATTTTGTAAAATTTATATCGGTTAAAACGTTATTGAGAGGTGTAACATTTGGTGTCAAACTGATTGGTCTCAACGGATCCTGACTCATATATAAATCCTAGATTGTGTATTTTATTCAAAATAGTTATTATTTTTGCTAATAATCTTTGTGTATATAAACAGTTGATTAAAAAAAATAAAAATAAAGAGTTGATCGATTGCCAGAACTACTGCTATGCATGATTTTTATCACATTCGATTTTGAGTACGGGTTAAATTGGTTTATATTTGCTCCAATAAATTTCTAATTAATATAAATGAAAAATTCGATAATGAACTAGTTTATCCAACTCAAAATTCTCCAATGAGATTTATAATATAAAAAAAAAAAAAACTTATGTTTCAACATCAATTTTTTTCATGGTCAATTATATGTTGTCATTTCCAGAGTTATTTTAAAAAATGTGTTAAAGATATTGCTAACCAATATTAAGAAAGAATATACAAAGGTAACTTCAAATGTGATGTACAAATAAGTTTTTTTAAATGTATAAACACATATTTAATATCTATATCACATTTAGATAACTTCTATTGTTACTATTATTTTAATAATACCTATTGTTTTAATTTTAAATTTACTACTTATACAAATAATTTTTTAACGTTATAATGTAAAATAGCGCATAAGACCCGTGCGCTACTTTTATGGGTAAAATGCTCGATTGGTTTGCCTCAACAAATATACAAAGTGGACCGTTGTTTGACTAACCGTACTAAATAATATAAATAATATAAGTGTTATTTCTAAGGAAAGTAATTTTTAGTTTTTTTTTTGACACAGGAAAGTAATTTTTAGTTAGAACTATGGATTACCATCTAGGAAGCACCGACACTTTTCAGATTAGGCGTGTCCGTGTCGGACACGTGTCGGTGTCTGTGTCCGACACTGACACCGACACTTATGATTATACTAAATTATGTCATTTTTCCAAATTTTTATCAGTGTCGACGTGTCAGTGTCCGTATCGTGTCCGGTGTCAGTGTGTGCTTCATAGATTAGATTACCATACATTTAACAGCCTCTCACGCTCCCATTCCTTGTCGCGATTTTTTTTTTGTTCAGAGATTTATGTGAATGGAGTAAATGAAGAGCCAAGATTTAATTCACATGCTTATCATTGAATCCAGTGGCTAGGATTGATTAAACATTTATATTTTTGAAAAGAATGTTAGTATTCAATAAAGATACATAAAATGTCAGGAAAAAGTATTATCCAAACACTTACTTATCCCCTGAATTTTATCTATCTAACAAATTTACCAAATCATTAGAAAAAAAAAAAAACAAAATTAAAGAAATGACACAAATAAAGTCACGAATAATTTCATTGATGACCATATAAAGCGATCAATAACATTGTAAAAACAAACATAGCTTAAAAAAACAAAGACACAGACACAAACAAAGACTAGCAAAGACACAAACAATGACTTAAAAACACACAACATAAATTTTTCAAAGGAGATATGGACTTATTAGACCAAAGACCAGTTATGTCCATATTAAAATCATGAAATGGTAACATTGTGATATACCAAAGCATATGTTGATTATCACTTTGCATACCATAATTCATGTTTTCCTCCAAACCTTACGCATCAGCAACATGACCCAGATTAGCTATTCCATTGACAGCTTCAATTCCATTCTCAGTCTCCTCTTCAGCTTGAATTTTTATCGAAATCAACTTTTGTTCGACTTCATTCAGTCTCTTCTCAATAAACCCCTTCCAATTATTGGCTTCATTAATGTTGAGATCTCTAGTATCACATTCTAGATTCTTATAGGTATCACTAATAAAAATGCCAGATTTCTTCTGGTTTTTCTCAATTTGTTTCATCAATATCTTTTGAGTTTTCTCTAGGGTTTGATTCGCGAAACCCTCCGAGTCTAGCATCTTTTTGTTTCTTTCAAGTTCGGGCAAACTCATGAACTTTCCTAACACATTTCTTGTTCTCAGACCAGGTGGCCAAATATCTGGCTGAGCACTGTTTTCAGGATAGATTATAATGCATGCTTCTACCCCACAAAGAGTGCTGAGTTCATTCACCTTCTTCAGTAAACCTATTGAAAAACATACATATTTAGATGTTAAAGATATATTTGACACAAATTATTGTAAAAATTGTAAAAAGTGACATTAATCGTCATTTTATAATTGATTATGAGAATATTTGAATTTTGTCCTATAAGATTATAAGGTCATACTTTTACCACTGAGACGCAAAATTGGTTTGAAATCCAACATAAGCAACCAGACAAAAATCCGATAAATTAACCAAATGTGAAACAAACAAATACACACCACAAACACAATGCAAAACGAACCCAATGCGGGGCATGAAACCACATAGCAAAAAAGGTGGCATATAAAAGTCCGCATGAATTAAATCAAAGATGAGCTTGAATAAATTCAAACTCATCTCTTCAGGAACAACAAATGAATTCGACTGCCGTCATGGAAATGAATTTACTAATTGATCATAACCAATGTTTTAAAAATTGGACCGAACAGGACGGTTCGACCAGAAACTGGAGCAAGTACCGGTCCGAACAACTTTGCTGAACCGCTAGTAGTGAAACCGGTAAAAACTGGAAAAACCGGTGTAAACCTCATAAACTGGTGAATCGGTCCTAGTTTTACAACGGCCAGTCCGATCAGTTTTTTTCCAAGTGACAATTGAATTTTTTTTTTTTTCCAGTTTCCTCTCACCAGAGTTAAAATAAATTATCTTTTTATTTTTGTATTAAAAAAAGTTTCAATTTTAATCCCTGAATCCTCTTTGTCTACATGGAATCAACATTTAACTAGCAGAATCAACTCTTGTTAAGCCGTCAGATAACTTTTAAGGATTGGTTTTGATGTTCATATTTATGCGTAAATTGTGTGCTTGAGCTTAATAGTGAAGCAGTTTATATTGGACGAGAATTGAACGAGGATAAGATTGAGAAGAAAAAAATATTACACAAAAGAACAAAGAAGTTTATATTAAAATAAACTAAAAAAACAAAAAAGAAGAAGAACAACAAAATATGTTTCGGCGGTTGTTGTTGTTGTTGTTGTGATTTTTTATATTTTTTGAAACAATGTTGTGATGTTTGTTGAATTAAGGTTGAGGGATATATATTGAAAATTTTAAGCTCCAAGCATTGAAAATATTGGGCTCTTAAAGTATTGAGCCTGAAAATTAGTGCTTAAAACAATAATCTTATTATTATTTTAATATATATCAATGAGGCTTAAAACAATATATTAATCTTCATTTTATTTTGACTAAATATATTTATTTATTAATTATCTGGTTTAATAACAGTTTAACCAGTTGAACCATGAACCAGAAGGACTCATTGGTTCAACTTCCTGTTTGTTTTTTAAAACATTGGTCTTAAGCATATCTTTCCAAACAGTTGAAGGAAACAACACAACAACCATTGAAACAACGACGATGAAACCAAACAATAACTTATGACAGCAAAACACCCCTAAAGTCGAAACAAAGACGAACAAAAAAAAACAAAAACGATGAGAGAGAAATCAACCAGTCAATCAAAAAGGAAAAAAAAAACAATAGTTTTTTTTTACAAAAAAATAATTAGTTTTTTTTTTACAAAAAAATTAATTTAAAAAAAAAACAATAGTTTTTTTTTTTACAGAAAAAAAATAGTTAAAAACATCAAAATATACAATTATAAAAAATGTATTAATAATTTTAATTTTTTCAAGATGAAATAAAATTAAACAAAATAACTAACATCGAATTACCGATATTCCTAAACCATTTTCATATTTTGCATAATTTTTAATGGCATAACATATGTTGTAGGTAAGACTAACAGAAACTTTTTTAAAAAATAAAACGGCAAAGCTCGTACCCTCTTTTCTTCTTTTGTAGCATGCATTCCTCTTTGATCGATTGGTTATATAAGCAAGTTTCAATTTTGTCTTTGCCATTACAATGATGTTGGAAAGACAAAATGAAACGAGCAGGAAGAAAATTATTAGCAATATGTTTTGCGATGCTTTTCTTATTATTCTAGGTGTGCTATTTATAACAGAAATTTGATGTAAAATTATTTTTCATTTAAAGCAAGAATGATAATTAATTATTATAATATTAATTACATGAATTTTTTATAAATACAAAAGTTAATTTTTTAACTATTATTCATATTCAATGTATCGTTTATTACTATTTCTAATTTATTTCTAAAATAAGATATATTTAACTAATATTTATTTCTTATTTGTTATAATAAGTAATAACCAATTATAAGATAAATTTCTCTATAAAAAAAAATTATCAGATAAATTTTAAAGTAATTTTTCACACGATGAATATTATATTATTAAAATTAAATTATAATTATTTTTTATTCAATTATTAAAATGAAACGGTATTATTATTGGAAATATATTTTAAATACTTTCCAAAAAATTTAAATTACTTTTATATTCATTAAAATTAATTTATTATTTTTGGATGAGGTAGAATTAAATTTTTATTCATAAATAGGTATAATTAATATTTTAGTTTTTTTGATAAAGCGAATTAACATTTTAATTGTATTGTTAACTTTTTGGTTGTAATATTTAATAATAAAATGTTATGACCAGTCAAAATAAATAAAATTAATAAAAAAAAATTAATATAGATTTCATGGTTTTTTTTACCAAAAGTTTATATTTCCATATTTTATTTTATTTTTACAAAAAAATATAGATTTCATAGTTAATATTAATTAAATTATTTATAAGGCATAGATAGTCTTAATATTTTAATTATATGTTTATTAGTAATAACGGTATATATCATTTTTAAGAAGATGGCGTTAACTTTTTTTTGACACAAGATAACTATAACGGCCCAACTGTCTAGAATATTTAGTCGAGACATAAATAATTGAATCGATATACATTAAAATTACAGAATAAAATTTTGTTCGAATGATACTTTAAATATTTTTCATTCAAACAACAGGTTACAATAAGGTATGTACATTAGCTGAGTACAATACAACGGAAGGGAAAAGAATAAAAAGATAGATATCTAAACAAGTAAAATGCAATACTGGAAGAAATACCGGAGTCCTATAGACTAGCTAAGGGCTCATTTTGATTTGACTTATTTTCAAGCTTATGAAAATAGATTATGTAGAGAAATAAACTTTAATATTGATTCATAAGTTTTCACCAACAAAAATTGTATCTTTATAAGGTGTTTTCTCATAAACTACCTTGAAAAACTTATAATAATACATAAAAATTTATTTATTTGCATAAGTTGTTTTACCTAAGCATAATAATAAGTCAATCCAAACGGATCCTAAGTCTGGCTCCAGTTTCAGCCTAAGAAGAAATGTTACAATAAATATCATATCTTTGACGTCAGTTTAATGAAAATCAATGGTTGAAATTAGAGTAGCACTCAATATTTTGATTTTGAAATCAAATAAAATGCATATCGATGACACAATATTATGTTCTAGAGATTTATTTTTGCCACCATACCGGTTACTCGTACGTCCTATGCATTTTCCGTATTACCATTCTATTAAAGTAGTGGACGTTATATGAATGAGTAATTTTTGAATAATTTCACCACTGTCGTCGGCTTAAGTAGCATATCAGTCGGTGGTCAATTCTCCTGCATTGGTCAAAGGCCTGCCAAGTGCTAATTTTAATGGCCAAAATTGCTATAAATAGATCCCTTCAGAATTTTTTGGTCTCACACCTCTCTTTCTCTTTCTATTCTTCTGTTTCTTTTATTAGTAATTTTAGTAATGTTAGTTTGTTATTTTTTTTATTTCGTGTGTTAATATTTGGGTACAGTATGATTAGTCGAAAGATTCAATGGTGATTCATTGAAATATGGTAGTTGATCCAATGCTTCTAGTACAACTGAAGCCAAAATATATGGAAGTTGTCAAAAAATCATGTATGGTTGTTCTATGTTAAGTGGATAATCGTTGACAAGTCGAACCTTCTTTTCCGTTTGTTTGTTAGCGTTAATTTTTTACGTTAATTCGGGGACTAAAAAATCACAAGAGGAGGTTGTTTAGTTTATTTAATTAGCGTGTTAAGATATTTAAATTGATGTAATTTTTGTGTCTAATGTTTTAATAAAAGAAAAATATGTGTTAACATTCATTTATCCCTTGCTTGCCTGATTATGTGATATTTGAGTTTCTGCAACATACATAATTGCTACTTAAGTAACGGACACCCTAACCAGGACGTCCGTTGCTTAAGTGACGGATGGCCAAACACCCTCAATTATACACCCATTACTTAAGTAGTGGATGGTTGTGGAGGCAGAACCATAAGCAGGAAAACCTACAAGCAGAACCAGTCATTTTAGGACTTGTTTTGTGTTTTGGTCGACCATTTTCATCGACATAAATTACGCGTAATAAATCCAAAAAGTGGACAAAAGATATTCGTTACAAAATTCAAAATTATCCAAACTAAAATATAAAATTATCCAAACATAACAATAACAAAAACTACTGAGTAACATGTTGTTATCTCATATTTTAGTCGAGCTAAAATATGCATTAAATCTCTTGTTTAAACTAGTGTTGACTACATTCAAAGATACCTTGAATTTGACATTCATAAAGTAAGACATGAATGTCTTCAAAAACAAGAGAGATTGTATTTAAATCCTCTTAATTATGAAGGTTAGGGTAATATGTTTAAGAATAAGAGAGTTATAATGGAAAGTATTCGAAAGTATGAATTTTGTATCGTACTTTAAGTCCAAAAAGGTAAAAGATGAAGAAATAACTTAGTTTCTTTACTATGTGATATAGTTATGCCTTTCGAGCATTCTTCTTTTCGATCATGTCTATTAGATCGAAATATTAATGATTATGGACTTAGAATATTTTCTTACTTCAAAGTGTAGTTCGATTTCGACAGTTGCAGTGTTTCAAGTAACGTTTCATTTCAAACGAAAGAAGACATGTGGCAGAAGATTAGTATTAGAACGTTAGGCAACAATTATCTATTTGTAACTATAAATACTAGTTTCTTAGTCGAAATCTGAGTCACAATTCGCATACAAAAATTCTCACAAACTCAAAGTACCCATGCTAAAGCGAGAAACGAGTGCAAAGAGAAACATGTATGAATCTGTGAACCATTCCTTTTACTTGTAATCATTTACAATTCAATGCAAAGTTAATTTCTGCAAAGTCTTTAATTGAATTTTTTGCAAAGGTGCAAGCTTAGTAAAACTGAAGTCATGCTCTGCCCTCGTTGTAGTGAAGTGTTCGACAAAAAGGCTACTGATGGCCTTAAGAAGTACATACCTTTTGCAAAAAATAAAGGAAATTGGCCAAATTCGAGGGTAATGGCAAGGCAGAATATGGCACATACCATACCTATCCATCAAAGGTTAGGATATCCAACCACTTTTGTTCCACCTAACAAAACACCGGTGAACAAGTGGTTTCATGGCCATTCAACAACCCCTATCAGGAATTCTGTTGAAAGAGGTAGTTCAAGTAACAGCAAATCAAACCAGTCAGTGGATTTGAAGAAGTACGCTTATAAGAATAACTAAATGGGAAAAAAACCCCATGATGTGTACTCAGTGGCACAGACACCAGCGTCAAAAGAAGTTTGCACTTCAGAATGTGCAAAGTGCTACAGAAAATAAAGGAAGGCAGATTATCGAAACGGACAAAGAGCCAGTTAAAGAAAGGTTATCTCAACCAGTGTCAATCAAAGAAATCGAAGACAAGGTTGAAGATGAAAATATGGAAGATGATGATCTTTTAGAATCAGACCCTGACTTCGATGTGTTAGTCAATGTCGTCTCTATCTTACCTACTGAATATGATGTTCGGTCAGAGGTTACAGATGGGGAAGACGAATTTGGTAGTGATGAATTGGCTCTTCACAAGCCAATGTGCTACTACGTGATGAATAATGGATGTATGGAGGAGCAAATGGCTACCTTCGAGAGGCCCACTGAAGGGATGAAAAATCATCTCAAGCCACTCTTCATTCAAGCCAAGGTTAACAATGTTGGAGTTAACAAGGTTTTAATAGATGGAGGGGCTGCAGTGAATTTGATACCAGAGTTTATGATAACTAAAATTGGCAAGTTTTCAACTGATTTGCATCCTCACAATATTGTGCTGTCGAATTATGAGGGTGAAAATGAATTTTCACTAGGGGCAATTCAGGTGGATGTGGTTGTTGGTAGTACTATGAGGCCAACTTTATTCTTGGTGGTGGCATCGAAAGCTAACTATAATCTGCTCCTAGGTAGAGAATGGATCCATGGCGTGGGGGCAGTGCCTTCAACACTTCACCAAAGGGTAAGCATATGGAGAGATGGAGTTGTGGAGAACATTGAGGCTGATCAAAGTTACTTCAGAGCCGAGACTCACCACATCACCAAACATTCTTTCGATAAGAAATTGGCAAACATTTCGCCATGTACAGAGCAGGGATTTGCCTATGCCCCTGCAAACAATGTCTATCCCTCTGTGAAACTAGACCCAACCCATGGATTTATATGGGAAGGGAAGAGGTAGATGTTGTTCCTTATGAAGAGGAAGGCAAAATCCGCCCAACTAGGTGGAACATTGATGAGAACTACTATGACTGAGCCCCAAGCATGGGCAAAGATTTCGGCATACATGGCCGAAAACAAGATCAATATGGCTTTAGAAGCCAATATGTTGCAAGAAAAGGCGGATGTTGAAGCCAATAGTCTCGAAGATGGCAAAACTTTGCCACCAACGCAAAAATTGGAATGCATTTATGACGAAGAGCCTCTAGGATTTGAAAAAGATCCCTTAAGTTCCAATCAGAAAATGCAAGCCCAAGATCCTTTGGAAGAAGTTGACATTGGAGATGGCTAAATAAAAAGGTCAACGTATATAATTGCCAACATTCCAAAGGATTTGAGAATAAAACTGATCAAACTCCTCAAAGAGTTTAAAGATTGCTTTTCTTGGGATTATAATGAAATGTCATGTTTAAGTAGAAAATTGGTGGAACATAGACTACCAAATCGACCAGATAAAAAACCAGTAAAGAAATTGCCAAGAAGGTTTGCACCTGACATCATGTCCAAAATCAAAGGAGAAATCGAAAGGCTGCTGAGGAGCAAATTCATCAGAACTGCCAGGTATGTCGAATGGTTAGCAAATATAGTTCCTGTTATTAAGAAAAATGGATCTCTTAGAATATGCATAGATTTTAGGGATTTAAATAATGTTACAACTAAAGATGAATATTCAATGCCTGTGGCAAAAATGTTAATAGATTCAGCAATAGGTTTTGAATATTTAAGCATGTTAGATGGTTATTCTGGTTATAATAAGATCTTCATTGCTGAAGAAGATGTGGCTAAAACTTTTTTTCGATGCTCAGGAGCCTTAGGCACCTATGAATGGGTAGTGATGCCTTTTAGTTTAAAAAATGCTGGGGCCACACATCAAAGAGCAATGAATTCGATTTTTCATGATTTTATAGACACATTTATGCAAGTCTATATTAATGATATTATTGTTAAATCCTCATCACAAGATGATCATTTGGTTTGTGTGCATGATCTTCCATCGTTCGAATGATTTTCTCAGACAAACCAAATGATCATCTTGTGATCAGGATTTAACAATAATATCATCATTATAGGCTTGCATAAATGTGTCTATAAAATCATTAAAAATCGAATTCATTGCTCTTTGATATGTGGCCCCAGCATTTTTTAAACCAAAAGGCATCACTACCCATTTATAGGTGTCTAAGGCTCCTGGGCATCGAAAAGCAGTTTTAGCCACATCTTCTTCAACAATGAAGATATTATTATAACCAGAATAACCATCTAACATGCTTAAATATTCAAAACCTGCTGCTGAATCTATTAACATTTTTGCCACAGGCATTGAATATTCATCTTTAGGTGTAATATTATTTAAATCCCTAAAATCTATGCATATTCTAAGAGATCTATTTTTCTTAATAACAGGAATTATATTTGCTAACCATTCGACATACCTGGCAGTTCTGATGAATTTGCTCCTCAGCAGCCTTTCGATTTCTCCTTTGATTTTGGACATGATGTCAGGTGCAAACCTTCTTGGCAATTGCTTTACTGGTTTTTTATCAGGTTGAATTGGTAGTCTATGTTCCACCAATTTTCTACTTAAACCTGACATTTCATTATAATCCCAAGCAAAGCAATCTTTAAACTCTTTGAGGAGTTTGACCAGTTTTATTCTCAAATCCTTTGGAATGTTGGCACTTATATACGTTGGCCTTTTTATTTAGCCATCTCCAATGTCAACTTCTTCCAAAGGATCTTTGGCTTGCATTTTCTGATTGGAACTTAAGGGATCCTTTTCAAATCCTAGAGGCTCTTCGTCATAAATGCAATCCAATTTTTGCGTTGGTGGCAAAGTTTTGCCATCTTCGAGACTATTGGCTTCAACAACCACCTTTTCTTGCAACATATTGGCTTCTAAAGCCATATTGATCTTGTTTTCGGCCATGTATGCCAAAATCTTTGCCCATGCATGAGGCTCGGTCATAGTAGTTCTCATCAATGTTCCACCTAGTTTGGCGGATTTTGCCTACCTCTTCATAAGGAACAACATCTACCTCTTCCTTTTCCCATATAAATCTATGGGTTGGGTCTAGTTTCACAGAGTGATAGACATTGTTTGCAGGGGCATAGGAAAATCCAAGCTATGTACATGGAGAAATGTTTGTCAATTTCTTATCGAAAGAATGTTTGGTGATGTGGTGAGCCTCTGCTCTGAAGTAACTTTGATCAGCCTCAATGTTCTCCACAACTCCATCATGTCTCCATATGCTTACCCTTTGGTGAAGTGTAGAAGGCACTGCCTCCACGCCATGGATCCATTCTCTACCTAGAAGTAGATTATAGTTAGCTTTCGATGCCACCACCAAGAATAAAGTTGGCCTCACAGTACTACCAACAGCCACATCCACCTGAATTGCCCCTAGTGAAAATTCAGTTTCACCCTCATAATTCGACAGCACAATATTGTGAGGATGCAAATAAGTTGAAAACTTGCCAATTTTAGTTATCATAAACTTTGGCATCAAATTCACTACAGCCCCTCCATCTATTAAAACCTTGTTAACTCCAACATTGTTAACCTTGGCTTGAATGAAGAGTTGCTTGAGATGATTTTTCATCCCTTCAATGGGCCTCTCGAAGGTAGCCATTTGCTCCTTTAGACATCCATTATTCATCACATAGTAGCACATTGGCTTGTGAAGAGCCAATTCATCACTATCAAATTCATCTTCCCCATCTGTATCCTCTGACCAGACATTATATTCAACAGGTAAGATAGAGACGACATTAACTAACACATCGAAGTTATGGTCTGATTCTAAAAGATCATCATCTTCCATATTTTCATCTTCAACCTTGTCTTCGATTTCTTTGATTGGCACTGGTTGAGATAACCTTTCTTTAACTGGCCCTTTGACCGTTTCGATTATCTGCCTTCCTTTATTTTCTGTAGCACTTTGCACATTCTGAAGTGCAAACTTCTTTTGACGCTGGTGTCTGTGCCACTGAGTACGCATCATGGGGTTTTTTCCCATTTAGTTATTCTTATAAGCGTACTTCTTCAAATCCACTGACTGGTTTGATTTGCTGTTACTCGAACTACCTCTTTCAACAGAATTCCTGATAGGGGTTGTTGAATGGCCATGAAACCACTTGTTCACCGGTGTTTTGTTAGGTGGAACAAAAGTGGTTGGATATCCTAACCTTTGATGGATAGGTTTGGCATGTGCCATATTCTGCCTTGCCATTAGCCTCGAATTTGGCTAATTTCCTTTATTTTTTGCAAAAGGTATATACTTCTTAAGGCCATCAGTAGCCTTTTTGTCGAACACTTCAATACAACGAGGGCAGAGCATGACTTTAGTTTTACTAAGCTTGCATCTTTGCAAAAAGTCAATTAATTCCTCTTCAGCTTGAGGGTATACCACTTTAGTATTCATCCTTTGGAATCGAAATCAATTGTGCACCTCTAGACAAGTCCATAGCATCAATCATTAGACATTCAACTAGCTCCACGTACGAAGCATCAGATACTTGCAATGGATCTTCGTATAGTTTCTTTGGTTGTTTGGACTTATCTCCAAATTTAAGTCTTCCATCATTCAGAGCTTTCTGGACCAAGTCCCTGAAAAGAACACATTGTGAGGTTTTATGACCAAGAAAATTATGAAATTTGCAAAAGCCTCTTTTCTTTCGTTGTTCCAAAGGAGGAGTTTTTAACCCTTTTGGGACAACAATTTGGCCATCAGTAACTATCAAATCACAAATTTCATCACATTTTGTTATATCAAATGTATAAGTCTTAGCAACAAATTTATCATTTTTTGGTTCGACAGGATTTTTCCCATTTGATGGTTTTAACAATTTACAAGTGTAGGGAGGTCCTGGTTTCAATTCAGCCACATTAACCTCATTATCATCAACGTCTTCATAATTTACACAATATTCATCATCATCATCTATTGTTTCGACATAAGCTATTTTCTCTTTCTTATGAAACTTAGATGATCTGGCTTTTTTAGCCTTAAGACGTTCGACCTGTCTAACCCTATCTGCTAATTGTGTCATATCTCTTAGATGTTGTGTATCTAATTTCTTTTGAATCGAATAGTCAAGGCCACCAGCAGCCATTTCGACTAACTCATGTTTAGGCACTTGAGTAAAGCATCTAGCCTTAAGCAATCTAAATCGATTCAAATAATCATCCACGGACTCTGGCGTTTTCCTTCTAACACTGGTCAATTCCTTCAAGCTAATTTTAGATTGGCCCATGTAAAATTGTTCATGGAAAACCCTCTCTAATTGAGTCCAATTGTGAATCAAATGTGGGGGAAGTGTTGTGAACCAAGTAAAAGCATTTTTGGTTAGAGAATTTGGAAAATATTTCATCCTTAAATTCTCATTGTCTGCCAAATTTCTTACTTCTATTAAATACCTAGCAACATGTTCTACAGTTGATTCACTTGTATCCCCAACAAACTTTGTAAATTTGAGGATTTTCCAACCCCTTGGTAGTTCAGTTTGAAGTACGTATTCAGATAATGGTGATACAAAATTAGGCCTTTGCAAACCCACATTGAAACCATTTTGGGCCAATATTGTTTCGACTAAATTGGCCAAGTTATTTTGTTGTGCAAAATTGTTTTGTTGCACATTCCTAACAATTTCATTATCATTTGGTTCCTATTAACCAATACTATTCCCTGATTCGGGACTTGATTTACCACTTGAGCTTGTGGTGTCTCTCGGTCCACTTGTGGTACTTGGTTCGCAGGAGCCCCAACATTTTCGGGCACACCTTGGTTCTAAATAGGTACTTGGTTTTGGATTGCTTGAATATTTTGGTTAGGCATTGTAGGAGTGCCAAAGAAATCTGCAATTCAACTCATTTGATGTGCTAACAATTGGTAATTGTTATTTGTGTTGTTAATCAAAGGTTTTAACACAGTTGCCAATTGTGACGTTAGCGTGTTAACCATTTCATGGTTATTTTCATCCATTTGTTGTCTTAATGACATGATGGTTACATTCGTTAAATTTTGTTGAGAAATTTCTCTACCCCTATTTCCCACTACAGATCCTGAAGGTGAAAACATGGTAACCCCTTCTGCATTGGTTGTGAAATTGTGTAGGCCTGCCATCAAAGTCGTTGGCATACCATATACAGAATCTTTGGGTAAAACAAAAGGGCGAAGTGGGCTCCTTGGTTCGCTAGGATTACCCAGAGTGTTCCCTACGGTATAAGACACTGAGGATGTAATTGAACAAGACAAAGTTGAACTCGTCGAAGGGGCAGTCACCCCTATGTGACTAACATTGGAGGAAGGTCCAGTCGAACCGATTGTCCCAGAAATATTGGCATTAGTACTTGCGTTGTTATTCGATGCTTGTGTTGGTTGTCCCCCAGGATGTCCAGGGACATTATTATTGTTGTTTTGATTATTAGCGGGTGGTCGAACCATTTTGGAACGAGATTTAACACTAGTCAAATTTGGTAAAGATTTACCACTTCTTAAATACATACAAAATCAAAACACGCAAAGTTTGACCACCAACCAACGAGTATTCAACACAAATTTTAGATACAAACTACTTTTTAAATGAATATAAACTGCACAAACAACCCGTACCACTGGGCGTGCCAATTTCTTTACACTGATTTTTGTTAAACAAGCGCTAGTTTAAATTAATTGCTTGAGAGATCAACTAGTAAATCTCGGGACAAGTGTTTGTGCATTGAATTCAAAGAGTTTTGAATATTCATCATTGAATGAAACATTTATTGTATTGTAGAAACTGTTTTAATGTGAAAAAGGTTTTAAATTGCAAGAGAAATGTAAATTGCAAGTTTGAATGTAAAAGAAACGAAAGTTCACTCGAACGAGATAACCATTTAAATGCAAGAAAATAAGTTTGAAAGTAAAGACTTTGCAGAAATTAACTTTGCATTGAATTGTAAATGATTACAAGTAAAAGGAATGGTTCACATATTCATACATGTTTCTCTTTGCACTCGTTTCTCGCTTTAGCATGGGTACTTTGAGTATGTGAGAATTTTTGTATGCGAATTGTGACCCAGATTTCGACTAAGAAACTAGTATTTATAGTTACAAATAGATAATTGTTGCCTAACGTTCTAATACTAATCTTCTGCCACATGTCTTCTTTCGTTTGAAATGAAACGTTACTTGAAACACTGCAACTGTCGAAATCGAACTACACTTTGAAGTAAGAAAATATTCTAAGTCCATAATCATTAATATTTCGATCTAATAGACATGATCGAAAAGAAGAATGCTCGAAAGGCATAACTATATCACATAATAAAGAAACTAAGTTATTTCTTCATCTTTTGCCTTTTTGGACTTAAAGTACGATACAAAATTCATACTTTCGAATACTTTCCATTAGAACTCTCTTATTCTTAAATACATTACCCTTAACTAGAGGTGGGAACAGGCCAGACCGGCCTACATGGCCTTAAGGCCTAGCCTACATAGGCTCAGGCCAGGCCAGCCTATTTCTTTAAATAGAGCAGGCCAATGCTTTTTTATAAGCCTATTTAGCTAAAAAGGTCAGGCCGCAGGCCATTAAAAAAGCCTTTGAGGCCTACTAGGCCGGCCTATTTAAGTTAACATGAATAATATTTTTATTACGATTATTATTTATATATTAAAATTTATACTTTGATTAAATTATAAATCTATTAACTTTTTAAGTAATTTAAGTTTATTAATCTACATTAGTTTTTAACATATATAAATGTATTATTATAAACTAGAATTGAAATATGATGACATATATAGTCAAATTCTCTAAAATATCAAATGGAACATTATTTTATTAGTTCATAAGTATATTTCAAAATAAATATAATTATTTATTTAAATATGTTCATATGAAATAGGCTTTTAAACAGGCTAACAGGCCACATCAGACTTTCAAAAGGCCAGGCTCAGGCCTAGAATTTAAGCCTATGATAGGCCACAGGCCAGGCTCAGACCTTCGATTTTTTGACAGGCCAGGCTCAGGCTTGGCAAAGCCTAGCTCGGCCTAGCCTATTCCCACCTCTACTTAACCTTCATAATTAAGAGGATTTAATTACAATTTCTCTTGTTCTTGAAGACATTTATGTCTTACTTTATGAAAGTTAAAGTCAATGTATCTCTGAATGTAGTCAACACTACTTTAAACAAGAGATTTAATGCATATTTAGCTCGACTAAAATATGAGATAACAACAAGTTAATAAGAATTACTTAACGATTAATTAAGAATTACGAAAAAAAAAGTACTTAACAATTACTAAAAATAGTTCTTAACCATTACTTAACAATTACTAAAAAAAAGTACTTAACAATTTATTAATAATTACTAAAAATAGTTCTTAACAATTACTAAAAATAGTTTTTAACAATTAATTAACAATTACTAAAAAAAATTTAACAATTACTAAAAATAGTTCTTAACAATTAATTAACAATTACTAAAACAAGTAATTAACAAATAATCACTTGGAGCAGTGTCATGTAACATGTGATCACTTTTATCTTCGACGCACTAGTTGTAGAGAGACCCTTGTACAGTAAAGTCAGAGATTCAGAACCCCACGCATAATCAGACACCAACTCCAAATCAATGAAGTACATCAGGTAGTGGTGGTGGACACTATTTTTGCTCGTGTCGGCAAAAATAGTGTATCTGACCAGCAGCAACAGATAAACTCTGGGGCGTAGTGCGAGTGCTTCTCATAAGACTCATCATCCTCTAACGCAGTGAAATGTCCTTCAAATAGGTCGTCCTGACATGGGCACATTTGGCCTTTGTGACCTCGATGTGAGCATTAAAAGCATCTGATCCAAGAAGATCCACAATCAAGGTAATACCCTCATCTTTTGTAAGCGAAGTGTGGTCCAGCAGACGGCCCCCGAGGGGGAGATGCAGCAGACATGACACGTCATCCAATGTCATTGTGATCTCCCCAACACTAATAAGACACGGGTCTAGATGTTGATACCCTGTCTTGGCGAGGTCCGCCAATCCAGTGATTGTTAGTCTTTCTCTAAACTATTCTTCGTTCGGTACTGTTCCTGTTAAAGAACTAGGGGGGTTGATTCAGTGATGGATAAATGAATAGGTATATTACTATGGTTAGTATCCATTTGGAACCTCCCTTCCTTGTTGTGAGGAGAGGCTTATATATAGGCCTTGGAGGAGATAATGAAGGGGGGGGGGGGGGGTTGATTAATTATGGAGTAGTGGCCTGATGGTGGAGTAAAGATAGGAAGTAGTGGATTAATTCTATGACCTAGTCTTTTTGGGCCTCCTCTAACTTGGGCGAGTGGCCCAATTAGGCGTGCTGAGCTTAGATAAATGGTACCCCGGTATTTTGCCCGGTACACAGCCCCCCAAGCATGAGACCTGAAGGGCGAAGTGATAATAAATAATCTACCATGAATAGTTAAGAAACAAACATAATCCTGACATGTAAAATTTTGCCCAAGAGATTTGGAACGATGTCACCTGGTTATGAGCAATCAAGGCGGCAGTGACGTCCATATTTGAAACAGGCGATGGGCAAAGTTGCAGCATCAACGACGATTGATAGCGAGACGACAGTGTTGGACAACAGGTTGGCGACGATAGCTCGGCGAGACGTCACATTTTGGCGACACAGTCCTCACTCATTTTTAATATGGTGACCATTATTGACGATATAGTCACAACTTCATGATGACATATATTGTTGTCGAGACAAACTTTAACTTTACAATGACCTCCACACAATGAAGATGATGGAAAGACTTTCTTTGAGTCACCTTGAAGATGAAGATCCTGGAAAAACTATCTTTGAGTCGCCCATGAAGATGAAGATCGTGGAAAGACTTTCACTTAGTCGCCTATGAAGATGAAGATCCTGGAAAGGCTATCTTTGAGTCGCCCATGAAGATGAAGATCGTGGGAAAGACCCTTGGGGCTCCCTTTTTTAGGAAAGACGCATAGCGCTCCTTTTGAAGATCATGGGAAAGACCCTTGGGGCTCCTTTTTAAATTATGGCAAAGATCCTTGGGGCTGCCTTTTAAATGTTGCTTTATTTCAAGTGCCTTTATCAAATGGAGCTTTATATCAAATGACGCTTTATCTCAAGTGACGCCTTATCAAATGGAGCTTCTCATGGAGCCTTACATGTATTTATACATGTTCCATATATTTCCTTTGTCCTCCTGGGATGGTTCACATGAAGCTGTTGAAATATTCAAGACACGTCACAATTAATTAACAAGATAAGTGCCACTACTACTACTGCTGCGAAATGGTGAAAACTAGAGAACTCAAAAGTGTGATGAACTGCGCCATGCTATTTTCTTTTCGATTGAATTTCAGAGTCTACACTATCAACTACTTGAATTGCAATAACAATTAACAAACCAGTAAAAACTGAAAAGCAGAAAACTCAGTCATTGCCCAACTAATCAGCAATTAATTACCAAAACATACTAAATAGTGACAATTTAAATAAATCTTATACTATACTTTAATAACAACTCTGATTAAATTAATGTGACGATGACGGTAATGACGGATTACATGAAGACTTTGATTAGATAAAAGGACGTTTTCCCTCATTCTTTCGATTTCTTCTCTACTATTTTAACTGATTGAAATGTATAAGTAGATATTGTGTACTGGGTAACATTTTCCTTATTAATACCAATCCTATATCTCTCACAATGTATCATGTTCCACGGGCCACGGTCCCCCAAGCATGAGGCCTGTATGGGCGAGTTGCTTAAATATACAGTGTGGATTGATCAAAACTCCTCAAATATTTCAATTTTAAGAAGTATAGATGATATATAAAGGAAAGTAGCAATTATCTTATCTTCATTTCTCACCATGGTTTTAGGAAACTTGCCCGCGCCTTTCACTCTCAACAAATATGTAGTAAAGCTACTGACAAGTTGACAGAATGTTTTGTCGCAGCTGATCCCTTCTGGCAATAGTGGCTGTAGGTATATGCTCTGGTGTGGCGTGGCGAGACCAAACAATCGGAATGTTAGTTGGCGGCTTTTATCTCGCCGCCTCCGAGTGGTATTAATAAGTGACCGCCTCTTGGAAGAGTGTTGTTTTCATGAAATTAAGTAAGCAGGTCCTTAGCAATGTGAAGACTTGTGAATAGTAAATATGATCGTGACAGACAGTGATAATGAAATTATTGGAGGCGTAGTAGTAAGTAGTAACATAATTTATTACTACATTCTTCTTTAACGACACACCATCTTCAACTGTCATCGTTGTTTCAACACCAATAACATAGAAAAGAAAACTTATAGTCATGATGATAGCCACGATTTAATAAACTAATAATTAAGGATACCAATTAATTACGGTTATTAGAGAGGCAGAGTGACAACTATAATAATAATAATATATGAAAAGAAGAAGTGGGAGTCACACATGACCTGTTTGGAAAATTCATAGAACACAGATGCATTGGTCCGTCTTAGCAGCACCGAATCATCGAATTTTGACCTGTTTATTGTCGCCTATTCCGCTGGGCGAAATGGTTCATATCGCCTCTTGTTAACTGACACCGCCATGGCTACTTCATAACCGCGCGCTTTAAGACGTGATCGGAATCGTCACGTCACCCGCTCCTCCCTCCCCGGAATCAGCGAAGGCATCGCACATCATCTATCTGGCACATCATCTATGGTTAGTATCCATTTGGAACCTCCCTTCCTTGTTGTGAGGAGAGGCTTATATATAGATAGGCCTTGGAGATAATGGAGGGGGGGTTGGTTGATTAATTATGGAGTAGTGGGCTGATGGTGGAGTAAAGATAGGAAGTAGTGCACTAATTCTATCACCTAGTCTTTTTGGACGATTAACAACATGCAAACCAGTAATTCGCCATTTAAGTGACGGATTTGAACAATTCCAAAGAAGAAAAAAATGTGAAAATAAAAAATTTAACCGAACAAATCAACTAACTTGCCATTGGACGATGTTGAAAGATGTTTGCGTGTTGATTCCGAGTAGAATGGCGAAGAAATGGTTGAATTTGGAGTTTTTTTTCGAGTTTTTGGATTTATAGTGTTTTTGAAACTGATCGAATGAGGGGAAAGGTGACGCGTGTTCCTTATATACGTAACACGTTACATTGTCCGCTACTTAAGTAACGAACATTTTAAAATTGTATGTCTGTTACTTAAGTAGCGGGTGCACAAAAATTGCTGGTAAAGTACCTTACACACAGTTCTTACTATGCTAGATACATGAAGATGATTATTATTATTTAAAAACTATAAAAAAAACTATTTTTACATGAAAAACTGCACCTAAAACAATGCACATAAATTTTGTAAATTTTTTTACACCTACGAAGCAGAAGATGAGTTTAATTGTTGTGCACCGTCGGTGTAAAAGTTTTTTACACATACATCCAATGACGCGTTGCCACATCACTTAATGAATGTGACACATCATGTGTTTTTAATTACCATACATGATGTGTCGTTATATTATTGGACGAATGTGCAAAATAACTTTACACTGACGGTGCATATAAATTAAATTCGCAGAAGATATCTCCCGAAATCTCCCGAACACATTAAATCATAATTCCTGATTAATAATATAAAGGGTATTTTGGGAATTCTGGAGTTGGTGAGCGATATAGGAGGTTAATAAATCCTAAACTCCGTTAATTTACGAGACAATAAGTCCATATTTTTGTTCTCGTTCGTTCCTGTTCTTTTTGTAACGATGATGATAGCAATAATTAAACAAAATCTTTAAAACCTTAGTGTTTGGTCTCAAATGGCAGCAGCAACATCTACTGCAACAACAAAAATAACACAATTGATCAATCCCACGCGCTCTTCACGCTCCAACCTTCACCACTTCTCAACAAACAATGTTCTTATTCTTCATCACCAACCCTTTCCTTCCAAACTCTACTTCAACCATCGCTCAAATCTCTCAATCATCAATTGCAATAGCAAGGTATATATATATATATATATATGATACTATATCGTTTTTCCTTCATGTTGCATCAAAGGGTCACTCAAAATTTTGTTTTTAGAAAAAGGGTATCTCAAAATATTGTTTTTAGAAAAAGGGTAACTTAAAATTTTGTTTTTTGAAAAAGGGTAGCTCAATTTTATTTTATTTTTGTTGAAATCTGGTTTATTTTTGTTTTTACTGTTATTTGTGATTTGAAGCTGAATAACTCAAGTGGGGGAGAAGCATATGAGATGGATGAAGGTGTTTTTGGGAGCTATGATGGAATTGAAGATGAGAGTGATGAAGATGATGCAGAGAGTAGTGTTGATTTGTTGATAAGATTCTTGCAAAGTATGTTTAAGAAAATGTCTAAAAGGGCTAAAAAGGCTTCTCGTTCTATTTTGCCAACAGTAATATCTCCTCAGCTTGTAAGTTTTTCCTTTTCTTCATTATCACATTGCAAAGTATGTTTAAGTATGAGTTTTTATAGTTGCCAAGTTACTCCTTTAGTGTTGTTCTATATTGAGTGTCACTCTAGTTTACATTTCACAAACATAAATAAAAGTTGTAAATAAGTAATAGAGCGAAACGTCCTGTAAGTACAACTGAGTTGGTAGCTACTGGGAGTCAGGGATGCTGATATGCATTGGTCCGGGTTTGAACCCGGGATTCCACACTCCACATTTAAAATGTGTGAGCCTAGCCACTAGGCTACTAGACCAAAAAAAGTAATAGAGCGAAACATTTTTACAAAATTATCCTTGTTAACCGTTAGGCTACTAGACCAAAAAAAAGTAATAGAGCGAAACATTTTTACAAAATTATCCTTGTTAACCGTTGATGCATATAGTATTAATTAGCGAGCAGGATTGAAAGAAAATAGTTAGTCCTACCTCCGGCTCTTTTTATAAGAAACAATTGACTTTTTAGGTTCATTGAATAATCAATGTATCTAAGTCTATAATATACACTACATACATTAGATATGCAATGAATCTAAGAAGTGAGTTGTTTCTTATAAAAGGGACCAGAGGGAGTATTATATTGGAAACATAAAGCACACTTATTTTAAAATATTTTGTTTTGTTAATGTGACATTCATTAGGAGATAGATGGAGAAGGATTACTATAGTACAAGTTAGACCATTAGTGATCACGATTAATAATGTGCCGATGGAAACACTAAACAAGTTTAGTCCATTCTATGTTAAATTATCACATTTTGTTAAGGTGTTTTGTTTTGCATTACATTTTGGTATAACTTAGGTATGCAAATCCTCGAGTCTCAAGAGTTTAATGTTGCTGCAATCTCAAAGTTCACACTTGGGACTTCTCGTTAAGCTAGAAGAGTCCTGTCTCAACTCGCATTTAAGTGCTATTAGGTTGCATTACATTTAAATTTACTTCTTAGAGAAACTACCAATAATGAAAAGTGTTAATAGCGTAAGCAACATTTCCAATATATCACACTTTATACTAACCAAAATATGTACTACATCACCAATAATTAGTTGATTTTTTATTATATTGCTCAAAGTTTTAGCTTGAAGTTTCCTTATCCTCGTTTCCCTTCTTTTCTTTTAGCAACTTTGCAATGAGCTTTGTGACGGTTCTATAATTTAGAGTTTTAGACATGCCTTTCACCTTTTCAATTTTTAAAATTTAAGATTGACGTTGTTTTCGGATTAGCTAATCTTGTTGTCAAAAAAGCTTATGATGAAAATCATAATAAGGGAGCTGTTAAAAGAAAAACAATTATTTCCCAAAATCAAAGATGAACCAAAACCATGCAGTTATTTTTGTGCCGTGGTTTCCCCTTTGATTTCTAAACAGTATGCAAGGTAGAATATAAATGTGCTGCGTGCTGCATTTTTTTAAGTTTAGGTGCTGAAATTTATCTTACAATGTGTCCGTCACTGCTTTCTCATTTTGCTTTTCATGTTGATGGGGAAATTCAGGTTTCTTTTGCTGTTGACGGGACTCTGCTACTTGCTTCACTTTCTGTTGTCAAAGCACTTCTTGAGGTATCGCTTCCTCATTACTCTGTAGCTTAATAAAGCGTTCATGTCTCGTCGAAACCTCATTTTGTTTTACTTTGCATTTACAATTATCTTTCATGAGCCTTTTGCTTGTTATAAACCTATAAACCCTACTGGAAGGGAGCGTTTGCAATAAAATGTGTGCAAATGATATTTCCCCTACTGTTTCTGGGGATAAAATGTGTTTCTCTTATTTGCTACATGACTTATAATTTGTTTTTTCTCTTCATAAGTTAGGTATTGAAATGTTATTTGCACACTGTTTATGCTCAATGCGCATTGCACACCGTCCTTGAGTCTCTTACTATTAATATACCTGTATGATATGCGGGTGAGTTATGTGGGAGGATGATAATATCCGTGTCATATGCGACATTGTTTATGATTTAGACAAAAAGAAAATGAAGGATGTGAGTGAACTTGAACAATAACTTGGTTTGGCTTTAGATTATTTGTATGTTTTTGGTCGCGGAATTTACATCAATGAAATACTTGAGTAGTGTTACAATGCTCAATAAATTTTTACCAAATACATATTTTATAAAGCTAACAGTTGAATTAAAAGTTTATATGATATAGATCGTCTCTATATGATATTGAGGTGCATCACGATTAATGTCTTAAACGCTTTTATGAAACAACAATAATTTTGATGCACCTTAATAACATATCAAATGATTTCAGATTTATTTAAAAATTTACAAAGATGATTAATACATCAAATGCTTACTCACATGAATTTCTGATCATAGACGTATACGCTTGCAAAGCTGATAGAAGGTTCTGGATTATGTAGTACTTCGCAAAATTCCTTTGATGTATCTTACAATAATCAGTGAATATTGATTATGAATTGCAGGTTATCTGCAACATTGGAGGCACTGTATTTGCTGCAATTCTGATCCTGCGTGTGATTTGGGCCGCAGTTTCTCACTTCCAATCCAGTGCAAATAGTTTCAATCAAGGGAGCAATTCCTTTGGTGCTGTAGCTTAGACAGATATGCTCTACAAATTTAGTTTTCATATGAAATTTTGTTGAGGTACATATTTTATTTGCTTCAGCTGAATAAAAGCACCTTTGGTGTTGAGAAAGAAGAAAAATAAAAGATCATGTGAATGAACATGTGTGTCACACTAAAGGATGTAACAATGAGTCATAAATGTAATTACATCATATATTGTAATTGTTATTTTCTCTAATGAAAGGACAATCTATGAAAATGTACTTCACCTTCTCATGAATTACTGTACTCAAATGTAGGGAGGACATTCTGATTATCACAAATGCAATATATGTTTAAATATAATACTCTTTTGAAAAATTTATTTGTCCTTTTTTTTTTTATAGAATCTCTTCAATTGGTAATTTTTTCTTGGCTAAATCTATTATTTATATATTTAGGAGTTTCTCTCTCATGGTCTTATTCCTATGTGGCACCATTTCCTTGATCCATGTCTTATGTGGCATTCTAATATTTCTCCAATTCCTATGTGGCTAACTATGAAGGCCTTTGCAATTTCTCTAATACATGATGATATCATTTTACTTAGAATCTTTGGCTAATTTGGAAATTCAATCATTTTTCAATTATTGTTTATAAATCGAATTTAATGCACCTATTAAAAATAATTTTAAAAGGAAATAATTGACTATTTTTGTACCAATTTCGTCAAAAAAAAATATTTTTGTACCAAAGCAATTGTTTTTAAAAAATTTTTTATGAAAGGAAGATTGTCAACTGCATATAATAATTAGGTATAATTGTCAGCTGCATATAATAATTTTTATGGTCTTCAAATTCAATTAAAAAAATATAAAATCTTTATGGTCTCCAAATTATTCTCTCACAAATTTTTTTCTAAATGGTCGTGTATCAAAATACTAAGGTCACACACACACACACACATATATATATATATATATGTATATTTATTGTATTACGGTAAAAAAAAATTATATATTTTCATAATTTTATAATTATATAGAGTCACATAATATAATTAATATTTTATTATTATTTAAAAAAATTGGAATATGTGTGTTATATTCATGTGCATTAATTTATTTAATTTATTTATAATATAATGGAATATGTCTTATTTACTAATTTACTACTTACCAAAAAAAAATTTACTAATTTACTAATATATTTTTAAAATTAAAAATGGAATCAATATATTTGACTTTTAATGAATTTAATTTCATATTAAAGACAAAATTACTCATTTGTCCATTTTTTTTTACTATATATATAACATTTGTCTGAACTCTAAAACTCACAATTTTTCAATCTTCATTATCTCTTATTCATCTCTCTCGATAATCACTATTTTTTCTGTATATCGTCACCTTTTTAAATTTCTTTATTTTTTCTTCTTTGTTCGATATTTCTTATATTTTTAATATATTGTTGTTTTACCTTTTAGATTATTTTCTTTTGGTCATCTTTTTATTTATTAATCCTATTTATTTTTTGTGACAGGGAAATAATTGAGAGGCAAGACGAAATGCATCACATTCTCACAAAATGAATTGAATTGAGAGCTTGGAGTCTGTTTTAACAACTGTAGTTTTGTTTTTTTAGAAAATCTTGCTTATAGCACTTTATCAATATCAATGATGTCTTGGATACAAGTTGGAATATCAATGATGTATTTACTTGATGAATCTATCAACAAATTAATCAAATGATGTATTTTTCCAATAGTATTAAGTTCATCATTATTGTATATTTTTCTATTGCAATTTTTATTTTATACTTCTTTTTTTAAAAAAAAGGAGATCTTTATTTTTGTGAATCTATTATCTATTATTTATATGTTTAAGAGTTTTTTCTCAAGGAAACAAATCTACGTGTCACTTTCTTATGAACTTTAATTTTTATTAATCCAATGTGGCATCCTCTCATTCATCATTCTCTTAGGTGGCGTCCTCTCATTTCTTTTACCGGTCAAAATCTCACGTGACAATCTCTCAATTCATTTTGCTGATATGTCATTCTTCTATGTTTTTTCCTTTAGTCATTAGTGCTCAATTATAAATATAGAAATTGTTCAATCAGGTTTTATGAACAAATGTCTACATATTAATATTTTGATACAATTGAAATTTTACATATGGAAACTTTTGATTATTGACCAACTCATTTTTGGAATATATATTGATTAAATTAAATCAATGCTGAAATGTATGAAAATTTCAAAAATTAAGGACCAAAAATCTACTATAGTTTCTATATATACGGGTCAACATGTAAGAGTGAGGGTCATTTAGTGTCTCAACGCCCCTTCTCTATTTTCTCTTCTCACTTTCACTGAACAAAAATATTTACCTTAAAAGGAATATAAAAAAAAATAAAAATAGTAATTTAATTGTTCACAAAAAAAGTTATTCTTAAACTTCATACTTATCGAACAGAGAAAATGGTGTGATTGTCTGAAATATAAAAGGAATGAAGTAATTGACTTCATAGATTATTTTTCTATTTTATTTTATTATTTTATTAATTTTATTAATAAAAAAAAGTTACATAGTGATTTATACCAAACATAATATTACAATAGGGGGTATTGATAAAAAAATAATCTACTTGGAGGTATTAAGCAAAAAATAACTTACACGGGGTGAGACATACATTTGTAGATTTTATTATATAAAAAATACGATAAATATCAATTGAAAGTAAGGAAAGTAACAATGATTTTATATATAAAAAAAGAAAGAATTAAAAGTAATAATATCATGTATTACTTTGTTTTTATTTTCCAAACATCACTGTAAGATAAACAAATAGATAAATTTTTTAAAATTTGCACCATTAACAGATGAGATATGCATAAAAAAAATGATATAAATTTTTTTTGTGTCAAACAAATGACAAATAATTCTACTATTCATTACACAAATGTGAAATTTTTTCACACGGGGGCACGAGCTAAAATACTTCAAAAGAAAACAAATGTCTAAAGGAGAGAGATGACGATTAAGAACTAATATATATTAATCGTTAGATTAGTTTTTGCTTAATGACCTTTTTTTATGAAAATAAAAGAACAAATATACGAACATGTGGGTTGGGAACGATGAGTGGAGTATCACTCTCCGTTCTACTATTTCTCCTTGAAATCTCCAAAATTTGGATCATTTATCATATTTAAATAAATTATTACATTAAATATAAAATTAATTTTACAAATAATTAAAAAAATCACAATATTAAAATTTTAATAATGCATATTTTTCATGTGTGAAAAAAAATGATCTATATTTTTCATAGAACATTAACCCGGGCGATAGCACGGGTAAGTTATACTAGTTATATATTTAGTCACTTAATTTATTTATCAATTTCGCTAGCTTGTTGTAACACCTACATCTAAAACACCAACGAATTCCAACACTTGTTCACTGCAACTTTTATAGGGTTCATTTTGAAATTTTGGGGATTTTAATTTGAGTTTTAGAAAGAAATTGATGATAACATAAAATAAAGATCTATGTTATTTGTAGGTGTATTTGAGTAAATTGATTTTGATTTAAAGACGAAGATACGAAGATTGTGATGAAAATATTCATATCTTCATGTATTTTTCAGATTTTTATTTAATTTAAATGAAAAAATTTTAAAAATAAGATTGTCCTATATCTCAACATTTTTTAATAAAAAAAATGAGAAAAATGATAATATGTGCATATTGTAAAAGATAAAGGACTTAACCGTGATAAAAAAAATATAAAGGACTAAAGTGTTGCCAATAAATAAGATAAATAACCTATAACATAATTTTGCCTATTTTTAATTTTAATTATATGATCTTTTTGTTAGAAAAGATACCATTGGATCTTGTAGTTATTGAATCTAATAGTGAACTATCAACAATTTATTTTAGGCTTAAATGCAGTTTTACCCTCGATGTTTTGAAAAATGCGGAATTTTACTACCCCTATTTTAAAATGCGGAATTTTACCCCCCCTATTTTATAATTTATTGGATTTTGCCCCCCACCAAAATTCTGCACAAAATCTGCTTCTGAGCCTCAAGTTCAAAGCTTCGCACAGAACTCTATTTGGATCAATAATTCACAAAACTCATACCGAAACGACCGTAATCGAGTTAGCTTTCCACAGAATCAAACCCCACTAAATTTGGAGTTACAGAGAGAGATTAATTACCGTTTTAGTGAAGGTCTGTCCAATTACTAATTCTGCAGAAATCTACTTGTGATCTTCAAATTCAACACCGTCTACCGAATGCATCGTAACTCTAAATTCGACGAAATTGAAATTCCAACAAGGGTAATTTCGTTAGCTTTCCATACATATAAATAGTATTAAAAAATGAGCTACAGGGTGAGAGGCATGACGAAAATACCAGTAGTAGTTTCATACAATAATTAATTTGAACAGACTTTCACTAAAACGGTAATTAATCTCTTTCAGTAACTCCAAATTTAGTGGGGTTTGATTCTATCGAAAGCTAACTCGATTACGGTCGTTTCGGTATCAGTTTTGTTAATTATTGATCCAAATTGAGTTCTGTGCGAAGCTTTGAACTTGAGGATCAGAAGCAGATTAATTACCGTTTTAGTGAAGGTCTGTCCAATTACTAATTCTGCAGAAATCTACTTGTGATCTTCAAATTCAACACCGTCTACCGAATGCATCGTAACTCTAAATTCGACGAAATTGAAATTCCAACAAGGGTAATTTCGTTAGCTTTCCATACATATAAATAGTATTAAAAAATGAGCTACAGGGTGAGAGGCATGACGAAAATACCAGTAGTAGTTTCATACAATAATTAATTTGAACAGACTTTCACTAAAACGGTAATTAATCTCTTTCAGTAACTCCAAATTTAGTGGGGTTTGATTCTATCGAAAGCTAACTCGATTACGGTCGTTTCGGTATCAGTTTTGTTAATTATTGATCCAAATTGAGTTCTGTGCGAAGCTTTGAACTTGAGGATCAGAAGCAGATTTTGTGCAAAATTTTGGTGGGGGGCAAAATCCAACAAATTATAAAATAGGGGGGGTAAAATTCCGCATTTTAAAATAGGGGGGGTAAAATTCCGCATTTTTCAAAATAAGGGGGGTAAAACTGCATTTAAGCCTTTATTTTATTTTTCTTCATCTTTATAGTGAAAATGTTTCCAGCACTATATATATATATATATATAGGGTCAGCCCCGACAAAAACTCACTCATAAAATGTGTTAATAACTAGCAGAATGTTTCAATTCAATATGGATGAATTCAAGCAAATTTGTATGATACATTTATAAAATAAAATAACCAAATTTCTTCTAAATTTGTAGCAATATTTTAAAATTCAAATTGGAGTGGCCGGTTCATCCATGAACTATGCATATATCCGGTCCGATCAAACATATTTTGCTTATTTTTATGTTTGGTGCAAATGAGTATAAATACAAGTGGCGGCCATAAAAGAATATTTCAATTCAAAGGAAAAAAATATAATTCATTTTAATCTAATACTACCTTAAAATGATTATTTTGCTTATTGTTTATATGCTTATAATAATAATTCTTGTTTTTTTTTTTACAGATAGTCAGATACTGTTGTTTATGGGGCAAATTCTAATATGGATCACTTCATTAAGTGGTCCATGGTGGATCAATCATGAATAACATTATAACGAATACGAATTTTACAAAATCCACCGTTGAATTGAAAGTTTATATCATATAGATCATCCATAGAAAAATTTAGAAAAATTGAAAATCATTTGATATGTTATTGAGACACATCAAGATTAACGGTTTATTAAATAACGTAAATCTTGATGGGTCTCAATAACATATCAAATGATTTTCAAAAAAAATTAAAAAATTTATGGATGATCTATACGATATAAACTTTCGTAAAATTCATATTCGGTAGATCATTTATCCACGGTGAACCACTTGTAAAGGTGGTCCACCATAGCATTAGCCTCGTTTATGCTTTATATTTTGGGATTTTGCTATGATATTTAGAATGATTATGGTTCACGCTTTAACATTTTAATAGATAATCATTTTGTTGGTATTTAAACATCCACTTCTTAAAATTAGACGAAAATGAAATGGTTATAATTTTGCTATGATATTTAGAATGATTATGGTTCAGGCTTTAACATTTTAATAGATAATCGTTTTGTTGGTATTTATACATCCACTTCTTAAAATTAGACGAAAATGAAATGGTTATAATTATATATTATTTGTGCTTTTTGTTAATTCCATAGATACAGATGCTTGATAGATGGTTAACGAAATTGCTTTATACCATGGCCACTGACAGGTTGTTTTTTTTTTCTTTCTTTGTTTTTTTTTTTGGCATTTGGGGCACCATTATCTTGCTTTTGGGGACACCATTAATGAAAATATGGTGATTTTTGTATAAGGGTGTATTGAAGACTTCCGGTTCCAACTGCGTAGGCTCCTAGACTTCCAAGTTTAAAGTGGATAATACTCTCTCCGTCTCAAAATATAAAAGCTATTTTGACTAATACACGTATGCCAACATACAATTTTGATCACTAATATCTTTAATTCTCTATTGGTAAAAATTATAAAAATTTGATATTTTGAAAATACTCATCAAAACAAATAGAAAAAGAAATAGTAAAAAGACTTGTGAAGAAGAAAGAGAAAAATGGTAAATGATGGTATACTTGATATTGGACGGATTTGGATTTCTCCAATTTTCTTTCATGTTTTCTCTCCTTTTTTTTAATCAAAGGTTGGTAAATTACAAATAATAAAAAGGAGAAAAAACCAACCATTAAATTAAGAAAAAAGAGAGAAAACATGAGAAAAACTTGGAGAGGATCCAAATCCGTATTGGACGACCCTATGTTGCTTTTTTACAAAACAAGTAGATGGTGGTAAAATTATCCAAGAACAAGAACAAAATTTCATATTATAAGAAAAAATGTCTCGTAATAGTAGTTCAGCTAGTAGTTACTAAAGGACATTATTAGATATGAGTAATTTCTCCAAAAGTATTTCATAATTAAGGATGGGGAGAGTATATTAAAGAATACTAAGAGAGAATGGCTCTTTTCTTTTTTCTTTTTTTTTTTAATAAAATGAATTCTTTAGAGAGAATTGAATTCAATTATTTGTTAGATAATAAATACATACCCCAGTGCTATATTATAAACAAAAAATAATAATTTAACACTTGTTAAGAAAAGTAAGATAGAATAAGTTAGAGTATGACCTTTTGTGTTTTCATTGAAATAAGTTTCATGAAAATATGTAAAATGAATTTTTATTGGTTATTGATTATGGGGAAAAAAAAGAGTAAATTAAATGCAATTTGAATCAAATTTCATAAGAATAAATAAAAGTAAATTTTGAAAATGATAAAAATTAGTTACTTTTGCTTATAATTTGAGACAAGAAAAAATGATTTTTTTCCTTATAATATAGGACGGAGGGAGTATATTATTACATAATACATGACTCCAAGAGTCATTTAATATATGAAGAATTAGAGAGAATTAATTCTTTTAAAAATATATTGGTAGTTTTATACATGTAGTTGGTTGGTGCAGTGATTTTAGTGATTGATAAGGATGACTCCAAAGAGTCATCATATTTAATATGGGAATGAAGAAACCTTGTGTGTGATTTATTAATATTCAAAATTTATTTCTTTTTTATTTTAAATTGCATAATATATCGGTGATTGTGTTCTTACTTCTTAGTGATTGATATGTGCGAAAGAGACAAAACCATAAATTAAACTTAGGGAACCAAGTTTAAAAATATAATTTAAATATAAAAAGTTTCTGTTGCAAATTTGCCTTGAAAACGTGAAAAAACAACTCTAGTCTGCTGTTTTCCGCCCCGGGCGGAAAACCTGTGTTTCGGGCGGAAATTTGAAGCAGAATAAGGGGGGCTCTCTGTTTTTCCGCCCCAGGCGGAAATCTTGGTGTTTCAGGCGGAAGTTTCCGCCTCAGGCGGAAAAAGCTGTGTTTCGGGCGGAAATCGCTGCAGAGTATTTAAAGGGTCACGTTTTCTGTTTTTCATAAGGTGTTTTTAGGGTTTCTAAAGCCAACAAAAGACTAGGGTTTATTAGAGAACTTCTCTTGGGCATACTCTAGGGTTGGGAATTGATTCATCACCTTGGGAAACACTTTCATTGAAATCTCTTGGTCACGGGGAGAGATTTGGGAAAAAGGGTAGAATTTAGGAAAACTCTAAATTCTTGAAACTCTTGTATTGAATCTTTGTAATCAAGCTTTTTCATTGATAGTGGAACGGAGAGTGGCTCTCTCCCCCAGAGTAGGTCGGTTTTGACTGAACTGGGTAAACAATTGCTTCGTGTTCTTTACAGTTTTTCGTTATCTTTTGTTCGTGATTATTATTGCTATTTCACTTAATTGATTGCTTATTCGATTTGCTCCACACATCAAGATTATTGGTGTGATTCAATCCAAATTCACAACAGTTTCAAATGCACAGACAAGCTAACATTTATATGGTGTTCGTTATTTTTAAAATAATCAATTACTCCATCTGTTTTTAAATATAAGATCTAATTTGACCAATACACGTATATCAATGCATAATTTTGATCACAAATATATTTAATTTTCTATTAGTAAAAATTATAAAAACTTAATATTTTGAAAATACTCATCAAAACAAATTAAACAAATCTTATATGATAATATTTACATCTATATATTATTAAAAAAATACGGTCAAAACAAAATAAATGTATAGTACATTTTAGTCAAAGTAGCTCTTACGAGGGAGTATAATATTTGACGTAGATTTTTAGCATTTCCAGTTTCAATATAAATATAAAAATTTGTAATATTTGAGAAAATCCATCCATATTGTCAGATATAGCCTTGATTTTACAATTTTCCTTGTTGAAAATACATATGTGGTTGCTATCGACAATGGATAAGAGTTTGATTTATCGATCTTAACTATATTTTGACATAAATCACCGTTAGCGGACAACATTTGAAAATTGAGATATTTAATCACATCAAACTCATAATGTTGTAAGTAATATATCAATTGAGTCTTTTCTATAATAATACGAAAACTTGACGTGTAAAATTTCTAAACAAAATTCTAAATGTCGTCAACATTATATGATTTGAATGCATCGTTAGAAACATGGAATTTAAATTTTCACTCAATATAAGAAGTTCAGTTGTTTGCTCATTGAAACCTAAAAACCATAGATTTGCGTCGCCTACCTTAGATTTCTCCCATAACCTACGTCTATGTTATTATATGTGCACAGACACAACTGTGGCCAGCAGAAAGTTCGACGACCAACTTACACTTAACAATCAATAAATCGTTGATATTATTCGTAAACTAAACGGCCAAAAATCACATGGGTTTCAATTTATTCAACATTGCTTCACAAACAAGAAACACTGTTGAGTCTGGAAAAATAAACAATGTTTGAGACCGTTATACAATCTATAACCAATATGTATTCAAAACAAGCACCATTCTTTTACAACAACAATAGTTTTAAAACTTATGAAGAGTATATAGTCTACTAAGCTACATCATATGTAAATGAATTCATTTCCAACACACGAACAAATGGAGTTGCTTAAATACTGACCGAAGCAACCCTGTGATGTAGAAAACGGGAATCAATTGTGCATTTGGACTTCAACACCTTGAGTATATGATTTATGGGAGCTCCGAAGTAGAGACTAATGTTCCTATTTGCATTTACTATCAGGTGATGAAATTTCATCGACTACGTTGCTCTTTCAAAACCACCTCCCAACTGCATATGTAACCACTCTGGTGATGAACCCCGGCTGTACTCTCTTGTAGCTTGTGAAGCAAATGGTATGGCGGTTGTATCATATCTTTGCTGATCAAACTGGAAAATAAGTTGATGTCGCATAAGAATGAAGTTGATTTAGCTAAAAATGTGAAGACTTGATTATATTTTTGGTTTAGACTATGTTCGATTTTGGTCACTAAAGGTTTTTTACCTGATTTTAGTGTATACCAGTGGAGCCTAAAGCTTTAGGGATTTAATTGTCTTACCATTGGATCGTCCATACTTTTTTTATCAGTACAAATTGAATTCGATGCTCTGGGGTTAACAACACTGACACACCCTACGCAACAACCACTTGCACTGGATCCTAGTGGTTGTGCTTCTAAATCTTATTCATACAAAATCCTTAAGTTTTTTTTTTTTTTAACAATTTTGCATACAAAACCCTCAAGTTTTCTTAATATATATATTAAGAAATTCACAAATTGAATTGATTAAACTTTTTAAACATTATTTTACTTGAAGCATGCGATAGGAATAAATATATAAAGTAAAGGGGGCTATAACCATCTTTCAAGTTTCAGGTTATTTGGATTTTAGAATATATAGAATTCAATATACATGTAAGGATGCAATTCAATACTTACATCTTTAGGAGGATACATTTCAATACCAGGTGTCAATCTTGAATTTACTGCTTCCAGCTTCATTGACAAAAACTGTAATGTAAAGCAAAGTTACAAGACTCAGAAATAAACTAGAAAGCATGTATACTTCACAAAGAATGAGAAAATCAGATAAAGAAATCACACCTCTACTTGGTGATGAAGTGATTGGATATAATTGATTATCTCATCAAGGACCAATGCTTTACCAATAACCTGAATAGAAAAAAACCAGCCATAAGGGATATTTTCAGCTCATCTTATCAGAGATTTACAAACACAAATATTCACCGATGATTTTGTTCTTTTCTTTTTCATATGAAAAGTAACACATTTTATTCTTTTTCCTTATGCTTATTTATTCCTTCATAGTTATACATTATTACACATAAAAATGTGGTGAGAGCAGAGACAAAACTCAAATGGGCGCTAAGTTAACCATACCTTGTTGCAACCAGGGACTAAATCCTGAAGAGTTTTCATCCTTTCACTAATCTTTTCCCTTCTAGCCTGTCCAACAATGTCCATAAATATTCCATTAGAAAACTAAGTCAATAACTCTAATTGCAAAATATCCTATAATTCAATGTTTTCTCCAATTTCCACAACAGTTCCATTTTCTCAACCCAACTTTTTAGGGAAATTTCAGATAGCGTGACTTGTGCTATAGGCTGGGTGTGGCAGTCTCTGAATTACAATCATCCCAGTTAGAAAACGATCCTTACGATTAAATACACAAAAAGTTACCTACAACTAAAGCAAGTATTAAGAAAATACTCCCCTTGATCTCAATTATAAGCAAAAGTACTTAACTTCATATCGGCCTAAAACTTTTAATTAAATCCAATTAATCTTCTTGATCTCATAAAAAAATGTGTTCTCAAAGTGTCACCCTAAAATAAAATCTATATTAATTTTGGACTTTTATGGAGATGTCATCATTAAATATAGCAAAAGAAGTAAAATTTATTTATATTCGAGACTACCAAATATGAGTATTTTTTTACTTAATAGTTGAGAGTATATAACTCCCTGAAGTTCTCAACATATTGATAAGTTCAGCTACAAATTAAAAAGAAGTAACACAAGCAAGCAATATCTTTCAGGATCAAATACTATAATCTATTCTATATTTACATAAGATCAGTGTTCTTTGAACATTAAAAATTCAACACCATACATAAAAATACACTCAGCAGTACAACTATCGATATAACTGGAAGAGAGGGGTTATCAAAATTAAATAGAATAGTTAGTGAGAAAGAGGAAGTAGAAATATACTCTTTCAGCAAGACTGTGGCTATCAGTAGCTTGACCTCTTCTAGCTCGGACATGGATGTAGTCTTGCTTCGGATTTGGCTGATCACTAGTTTCTTCCGCATGCTTTCCTGAACTGTTTTCTTCTCCTTCACCTTTATTGCTCTCATTCCTTGTCTTACTCCTTTTTCCATCACCACCACCACCATCATTCTGCACAAACCGAAATTCACAACTTCAACTCAAATAACAAAACTTCAATTCCAACAAACAAACAAAAAAGTTAGCAATTTGCAATAAGTAGATCCATTCTCCATATTATAATACCAAATTGCAAAGTCTTAACCATCTAATTTTGAACGAATATCAACCTGATAATTCAGAGTTCAACTAGGAAGTAAATAAAGCTCGGTCAATATGTCCCGGTGAGTTCAACTCAGTTGGTATGGACACGCAATATGCACAGGCCGGGAATCGAACCTGGGATTCCCACTCATTCCCCTTAAGAGGTGAAATTCTAGCCAGTATGCTATTTGACAAAAAAAAAAAATAACTAGGCGAATATTGCTACAAAACAACCATGAATCTTACTCAGTAAACTAATCGATTAAACCTTAACTGAAGTTCATTATGCAATTGAACATAACCACTTGTTATTTTACAATACCAATTTGCACAACTGAATATACTATACAAATTTTCTCATAGAACTAAATTCGTAGAATCATAAGCAATATCATATATATATTTATTAAATAATCGAATGAGCAATTACCACGGTGTTGCTATTGCCACCACCATTGCTGGTGGAAACGCCTTTAACCAAATCCTCTACCGTGTCGCGCCTTTTCCGGCCATAGTTCAACGGTTTCTGCTCTGTACCGGGATCTTCCATTGCAAAATCACCGAAGTCGTGGCTGAAGTGCGGTTTTTTGGACGGCGGGAAGTTCCAGATCTCCGGTAGGTGATACGACGGCGTATTGGGAGCAGCGTTGATTATTGGCGCTGGATCCATGAAAAGAAATGAAATTCCGAATATAACCTTATGGAGTTAACAGCGAGGGAAGAATATAATAAGAGATTCAAATTCAACTGAGACTGAGAGAGAGTGAATAATACTGAATAGTGATATATGGTTGGGTGGCACTGGCACTGGCAGTGTTCATATTTATCTGTCTACTCCATTTACTATTGCTACTATTTTAGACACAACTACCTTGGGAATCCCATTCCCTACATACAAGTCACGTTTCCATTTTTCCCTTCTATATATATACTAGTATATATATATATATGACTTCGTAAAAAAAAATCAATAAAAAAATTTAAAAAACTTTCGAAAAAGTTTAAAATTTAAATGAGTGGGATCTCAGTCAAATATTAAAGTTCAAAGAGAATTATCAATCGTGAGTTGTTTCAGTAATGATTGACGCTGAACTTGGTAGGGAGGACCTCGGTTCGATCCCTGTAACTGTGATCGGGAAGGGGCTGGAATCACTTGATGTCAAAACTGATCCCCGAGCCAGATTCAACTGGTGGTGAAAAAAAAAAAAAGTTCAAAGAGAATTGATAAAGATGATTACATATTATCGACTAATGATATTTGAACATTGATAAAAAAAAAAAAAAGTTTAAATCACATCTTATCTTATGGTATGGTATGTGTGCGAAAATGTTGGCTCAAAATAAGATTAAATTTTAACAACTGACATTATTTTGTACTAATTGTAAATTATAGAGAAATATTATTTTGTTTATTATTATTTTTTATTAACATGTCCATTATTCTATTTTTTTATTAACATGTAAAGATTCGAGCTCTTTTAACTAACATCAAATTGTGTTGGCAAACAAGATTTAAAAAGTTTTTTTTTTTAAGGGATATGTTCTTTTTTATGAAAGTACGAAGCGAAGAAACATAAGAATAAATCATGGCCGTACAACTACACAATAAACTTTCCCATGATTTCTGCTAAAGACCTACATACTATATAACAAGTTTGGTTGTTAAAAAATTATACACCTTGTTCTTGCCTTTCGTGTATTACTCCTTTGTTAACAAGTCAATCAACACTGGCGAATACAGAAATTTTCTTTGGTGAGGGTTAAAAAATATTTTTTATTTTTTATTATAGAAACATCTATAAAAAATTATGGCTTTTAAGATAAGTTATTGGAGTAGTAAATATCTCCTCAAAATATGTGCGACTATTACAAAATTTTCATTCGTGTTAAATATTTTCAATGTTGAATTTTCACATCTCAATGCAAATTAGTTGTACTAATAAGAGATAAGAGATATATTTGAAAAGGAGTAATATAAACATCCAAAAATATATAGAAGGTCTTATATTTAAGGAAAAAACATTTTTCTTTAGATGATAATAGTACTTAATTTGTACTTTTAAAAAATTTATTACATTATTTTTGAGAAAAAAATTGTTCTATATAGTTCCTTAACATGTGTCTTTAAGTCACATATTAACATTTTTCTAAATTTTATGGGGGCTTAAAAACATTTATAATACTCAGATTACTAGAAATAATCACAGCCACACAATTCTGATCGGAAAATCCTTAACAGTTACAGCGTCCTATTGTAACAACAGGAAATCCGTTTCCAATCCACCAAAGGCGCAAGGATGAGTAGAAAGCGTACCTTCTTGAATACGCTTGAGACGATAGGAGATGAATTATAATTTTATTTTCTCGTTTATAAAATACCATTTCATTTTTTTTAGATAAGCTCATTTCATTTTTATTATCTGTCTATTGGAATAGTGTCATGAATTCATGATAAAACAATTATATAAGGAAAAAAATATACCCCTTTGTATTATCTTGGGGGTACGTGCTTCAAAATAATTGGTTGCTTATTATCATTATATATTATTTAACCTATAATTTACGAAATGCTTCTGTAATGTAATATAACAACTAATTATTATTCTTATTCTTATTATTATTATTATTATTTTAGTTTTGTGTTGATTGTTTGTAGGGGTGTACATGGGTCGGGTAAATCCGGTTGACCCGGTCAAACCCACCCAATCCAACCCAAAAAAGTGGGTTGGGTCGGGCAAGTGGGTGGGTATGAATTTCAAAAATGAAAAACCCATAAAAAAATTGGGTTACGGGTAAAACCGGACCCAACCCAAAAAACCCACTTACCCACTAGTGCTATGTTTTTTGAAATATTTTTTATGAAAATACTAAAGATTTTTTCATTTGATCATTAAATATTTTTTATATTGAAAATAAGTTATACTATTTTTTAAGAAAATAGAAAGATTGAATAATTTTTATAAACAAATATGATAATTTATCGCACTATTTAAAAAATAAAAAGAAAAACTTGAATAATTTTCATGAATATATATTATAATTCATCATTTAGTCATTTTATATTAAAAAAAAACAAAAAAAATTATTTGGGTAGCAAACTATCTAACCCGTAAATTAGTGGGTTTACACGAAAAATATGTGATTATTTTTTATAGTGAAAAAAGTTACACTATTTTTCAAGAAAATAATATGGTTCAGTTATTTTTATGAAAAAATATGATGATTCGACATTTAAATATTTAATATAAAAAAATAGAAAAATAATTTGGGTAACCCACTACTCAACCCAATCCAACCCGGAAATTAGTGGATTTACCCAACCCGACCAAATGTTATAACGGGTGGTTCTTTTCCTCGACCCAATCCGGAGTATCCTATGTGGTTCGGGTTTTGGTTTTGGTCAAACCCAACCCAATCCGGCCCACATACACCCCTAATTGTTTGAGTGAGTGGTCTATTTGTAGGTGTGTATATATTTTGATCATTTCAAAGAGCTTAGTTACAAAATTAACACAGTAGAGCTGATGTATAAGCTATTGATTGGTGATGTTTACGCTTGTAGTATTATTAGTTATGAATTATAATTCAAGAGAAAAAATAACATACGGTGGTTATTCGCCTCTTAAATTGATCAGAATCTTCTCATCTTTCTCATCTATCGACATACCGAAAGATATCTTCTGATAGTATAAATCTTATCAAAAAATATCTTCGATTAGTGCAAATCTTATTAAAAAATATCATTCAGTAGTGTGTTTTATAGCGATTCCGGAAAAAACCCACTAAAATAAAATGAATGTGAGGCCCCCCCCGTTAATCATCAGTCTAGTATTTGATTAAAAAAAAAAAGGACTATCAGTACAGTATGGACCTTGTTTGATATTGACACACTTATATTGATCAGTTTTGTTTTATTGGGTCATCTTGTTAATATTTTAAGAGTGTGTCGTACTTGTACCCTATGTGTCCCCCCTTTATCTGCATAATAGTAATTATGATTATGATTATTGAAGACCTCATTTCATATAATTGACAATGTCCAGCAAGGTATGAGAGCGAAAGAGAAGTAAATAAGTAGCTAGAAAAATCGACAGCAATCCACTCCATTTTTCTTCCCCCAACAATTGACAGCAAGGTACGAGAGCGAAAGAGAGAGTAGAAAAAAATTGAGTCCGTGGAATATGTTAAACTACTACAATATGATGAATTAATGTTCGAATTTCGACAGGGAGATATCCCAATTTAATTAGTATCTGACATATATCTTGAATAGAATTAACTCAAGTGAAATCTATGGAGAGAAGTAACATTTCATATATAACAAAAACAACGGGTACTAGCTATGAAAAATATGTCGCGCGCTCTTATCAAAATATGAGCTACACTATTCACTTGTCGCCAACACACAACTTACATTAAAGTCGGCAAAGTTTGACAAAAATTGTAATGCAAGAATGAAAATAATGCTGCTGAAGTAATGTTTGAAGATGGATGGTGTGTATAATTTGCTACTATCACACAATCAATTTCATAGATGTCTTGTTGATGTTCCATGTCCCTCACCCACTAGAGAGCATAATGAAAGAAGACCCAAGACTTCACCTTTTGTTTTCGAAAGACAGTAAGGCATCCACTCAATTCGGGTAGCAAATATATACTTTACATTTTAATACGTCCAAGGTCCATAAAGACATCAACGTGAAACATTGCATTTATTAAAACCTTGAGGTGTAGGCTTCCAAATAGTGGTGAAAACCGGTCAAGTGGCCTACGACTTAACCTACATCATATTTAATTTTATTTTTTTTCTTAAATAGGTTAGATAGGGGTGATTGCATCGCAAAAGTTTGTTCTAAATTGATGAACAAATTAGATGGGATTTTTTCCCGTATTTATATTAGTCTTAAATGCGGTTTTGACCCTCAAATTTTACAATTGTGTGATTTTGGCCCTTCAAGTTTCAATTGTGTAAATTTTAACCCCCTAAGTTTTACAACTGTTTGATTTTAGCCCCCCAAATTTCATTGCTCAGTTTTTTAACCCCTCAAGTTTATCCTTTTTATATTTGCTAGCCGCCGTTTACTTTTTTGACTAAAAATTGCTTATGTTGCATTTTAAAATTAAAAAATTAAAATAAATGATTTTTTTTATAAAAAAAAAGTGACTTATATAATAACTTTTCTTGTTATATGTAGTTTATAAAATAATTTTGCTATACAAAAATAGTTTACACATTTTTTTTATGAACTACTCCCTCCAGCCTAATTTTTTAAAAAACAATCATTACTAAACCTTTTATTAAAAAAATACATTTTATTAAAACAAATATTTTTATTTTATAAATGTTTTTTTAATTTTAAAACATATTTTTAATTTTAAAACCATATTTTATTTATCTTAAAATTTTAAAAACTTTAAAATGACACATAATCAATTTTAGTAAAAAAAAAAAAAAAACCAATGGGATATACTTGTGCACAATTGAGAGCGTATCAAAGCCACATTTTAACATTATAGGGGTGTAATCGAAAAAAATATTACAGGAGGAATAAACAGAAATTCGCTAACATTACATGGGATAAATACTATTTAACCCAACATTTCTTAGATCTTTTTATAGTGTAAGAAGTCATTCTTCTCTGTAGAATATATCTGCACTGACTTTGGTCTTGTACATCTATCTAATAACGGGAATACCTGGCTTACAACATTTGCATATGTGATCCATACACCGTGGAAGTTTAGGAAGCTTGCAATACATTTTCTTATGACATTCAGAGTTATCGACACAAGGAATAATTTCTATAATGAGAAAAAATAAAACATAAGAATATATTACTAATTAAAGGAGCTATAAGATTATGTAAATAAGAAAAAATTTAAAAATAAATTGGTTTACCTTCAACATTCATTGCAACAATAAATAGGGAAAAGAGGTGGAATATAACAAAAAAATACTTCATAAGTTTAGCCATATATTGCAACCTTTTGCATGTAATAAATTGAAAAGAAATTGATCACTTTATGTATATGACAAAAGCTTTTTTATTGTAGATTAAATAGTGTTTAGCACACTTAGTAATATGTTTCTCAACTACATTAAAATATTGATTTTGGCCCTTTAATACACTTAAGATGTTGCGTACAAAAATTCCCAACTATTAATTTTATTTTTTTAACCTTTTGTTATAGAAAGAGGAATTTATGTTGCGTACAAAGAAAGTAATAATATTGTTATGCTTTAAGGAGCTAAATTATTGTTTTAAGATTTTAAAATAAAACTGATATTCATGTATTGGTAATTAGACTTGATGCTCGAAGCTTTGAAAGTGAAAATTTCCTTAGGATGACAATTTAGTCCATACCTAGTGAGAACCCGCAAAAAATACTCATAACGGGTATGGTAAAAACCCGCATTTTGGGTACGGCACGAGTATGGGTAATTACCCGCAAAAATGAACGAGTATGGGTGTGGGTACAGGTACACAAAATGGAATTGCTGTGTGTTGATTCTCTCTTTCCTTATCTTTTATTTTGAGCCAACACTAAGCACACTAGGAGCGATTTTGCCGCCTGGCGAGCCGGGGCACGCGCCCGGGCTCGGCATAATTTTTTTTTTTTTTAGGGTTTTTATTTTAATATGAAAATTCGAAAGTTAGTTTTAATATATATATCAGTTAAGCTATTTCAATGAAGCAAAGCGTGTGTTGGCCCAATGGTCAAACTTTTAGTTGAGCATGTAGAGGGTTTGGGTTCAACTCCCAGTTTTAGCCTTTTTTTTTTTACCTTTTTGTTTTTTCACTTCATTTTCTTTTATTTGTTTATATACATTATTAAAAATTCCATATATATATATATATATATATATATATATATATATATATATATATATATATAACATTTATATCGGTTAAAACGTTATTGAGAGGTGTAACATTTGGTGTCAAACTAGTTGGTGTCATTTATATTAGTTAAAAACGGTCTGATCCGGTTGAACTCCGATCCGAAAACCTTAAACTAATAAACATTTTAAAATTGTGCCCAGACTTAATATTATTCCTGGAGTCGCCACTGAAGCACACAATTCAATTTGAATTCGTTTTATTGCTAACCAGATCATTCTGAGATCATTGTAACGTTTTCTGTTGAGTTGCAATTTTTAAAAGGTAAATTTTAATAGGTTCACAATTCAATCCACCCCTTTCTTGTGAAAAACTTTGCTACTTCAGTGTGTTGTCACGGTATCAGCTAATTCATATGGGTTCATTCTATAACGTGATCAAGATTAAGAACGGAGAAATAAAGCAAGACAATTATAGAAAATAACTGAATAACAATCGGATATAAACTTTTTCGAACCAAAATTACATGTCTCGAACATTTATAAGGGAGTTCATCTACTCAACCTAACCTAGAAAAATAAAATTACAAAGACAACAAAAGAAATGAACCTTGTTGCCTCAGAGTTCCTTGGCCCTCCTTGCCTCCTCCTTAGAGTTCTCCTAACTCTCTCTTGAGTATCACTATTGTTGAGTGATTTCTAAATGAATAATTGTGAAGGAGAAAGACTCTATTTATAATTTTTTTCGTGGATTTGGGCTTTTCCATTGTGTGCGTCGTTCCCCATCGTGCCCACGATGCTTCACAGATTTTTCATCGTGACCACGATGCGATCCATCGTGCTACGATGGATTGATTTGTTTTATTTTTTAACCACCTTCTCATCGTGCTGCGACGGCCATCCATCGTGATGCGATGAGTTCTTCAATTTCTTTCTTTTTTGCTCTTTTTTGATGTTTTTTTTCACTTTTCTTGTTTCTTGATCAAGTAACTTCATTTTTCTAGGTTTTTGCTTGCTTTTGATCTTCAATTACTATTAAAACTACTCTATAATAGTACTAAAAACATCATATAATTGACTATCATCAGAAATCAACCGGTATTATCTTAGCCATCTAATTATGAGTAGTTTTGAATTTCAAAATTAAGAAACAGTTATAAAAATAATGATGTTCAATGTTTAAAAAAGATATTATTAAGAGCATTCTGGGAATATTTTTACATGAAGGAATTTTGACACAACAATTTAGTTGAGATTTTTTATTATTTTCAAATTCTCTTTGATAAAGTTGAAACAATCTTCAACTAAAGGTTTATTAAAAATATTACCTAACTGATTTTTGGTATCAACAAATACTAATTCAACATCATTTTTATTAACATAATCATGTATAAAAAGATGTTTTATTTGAATGTGTTTTGATCTTGAATGTTGGATGAGATTCTTTGATAAGTTAATATCACTAGTATTATAACAAAGAACTTTAACATTTGTGTACCTTAATGAGAAGTCTTCAGGTTGGTTTTTGATCCATATCACTTGAGAGCAACAATTTGCAATAGATACATATTATGCTTCAGTTGTTGAGAGTGTTATGATGTTTTGTTTTCTAGAACTCCAACTTTTTTTTTTTGGGTAAAGTAGCCTAGTGGCTTCTACAACTCCAACTTATAAGAGTTTAACCAAGAAATTGACAGACACCACTTGTGATTTTTCTTTCAAGTTTATCACCAGCATAATCAACATTACAATAAGCTTTTAGATCAAAATGTGATCCCTTTTTATACCATAAACCAATGTCTGATGTTCCAACCAAGCATCTAAAAATTCTTTTGACTGTTGTGAAATGTTTTTTTTTTTGGACAGGGTTCAAATCTTGCACAACGACCAATTTGTTGGGGCTATTGCTGTTAGTCATATTTCGATTAGGACCAATTTTTTGGAGAGGATTGAAATATTGCATAAAGATCCTTAGTTATGCTCCAGTTTCCAGCTTGTTAGGACCTACCGTTCTCAATTTGACACAAAAAGTCTCTCGTCGATTATCATATCGCTCTCAACATTATGAAAAACAACACTGGTGGGAGCGATATGAGTAACCGATAACGAACTATGCAGTCATTTACACAAAACTAATTAAAATAACGATAACAATAAAAGTTTTTTTTTTTTAAAAGAATGACAAAATGAGGGAGAATGAGAGATTTGGTGTGATTTTTTTTTCACACAATGGTCCCTCCCTTTTATCGAGTTATCCAAGCAATGTGATTGGATGGAGCTATGTCACTGCCTCCCACTTGACCAATCACATTTGGCCACGTGGCAACATAGTTTGACTACATGAGAGACTTTTTTTACTACCGACAGATTCACTTTCTAGAATGGGAACGAACAGTGTTTACAAGTTTTTTTCATTTTACACACTCGCATCCTAGGTAACATGGGGTAAAATTGGAAGGCCAGGGTGCGTGAAAAGAAGGACTCAAAGTAAAAAATTGAGTAGGGTACAAAAAGAAACACTCCCTACCCAACCCCCCACAAAAAATGGGCTGCTACTGTGCTGGGCCAAATCCGGAGTTATCCAACCCGGTCACTTGTCATAAACGGCGTCGTTTCAAAACATTTCCAGATTATAAAACGCTGAATCATTTGAAATACAAAGAAAACCGAAAATGGAGTTACTGAAATTTTCGAAGTTCAAGCTTCAACTACAATCTCTCCTAACCGAAGTTCGAGATCTTAGGGTAACGATTTTCCTCTCCGACGCTATTTTCCATTTTCGCCGTTTTTTGTTCCACTAACTTCATCTCTTTCAGGACAGAGAACGCTCCGCCACCGAACAACACCATCATCTAATCAAGGTTTTCGAAAATTGTTCAATTAGGTTTTCATTTTTCGTATTGAATTGATTTTTCGTTTGTGTTGATTTGGTTTGTGGTTTTTGAAAATTAGAAACAGAAACGGAATGAGGAAGAGTGTAGTAGAAAGATACAGGAATTGCAAGGTGAATTGGCTTCTGTTAAAGAAGAGCGCCAGAAATTGGAGAGAAAGGTTTGTGGAATTTATTGTTTATGTGATGTGAATATGATGGTGAAGTTTTTTTTTTGAAAAAGGGTTAATTGTTTTTGGTTTATAATGTAGGTGAATTATGTGCAGAATGATAATGAGATGCTTGAAAATAAGCATAAAGAGTTGAAGGGAACATTGAATAGCTTGCTTCAGTCCAGGGAAAATTTTGTGGTTGCTTATGAGGTTATTGTGTGTGATTAGTGTTTTTATTGTTTGCTACTAATTGTTATTGCTTGTTATGTTCTTGCATTATGCGACTTCAAGCGTGTCCGGTTTGTTATTAGGTTCCGCGATAGAAAGTGGTTTTAGATTGGATTGTCTATGTATTAAATGGAAAATTACATTACTGGTTACACAAGTTGCCAATTTCTTATCATTACTATTCACAGTATTTTATATTAATAGAATAGAAGGGTTACACATGTGGGAAAAACTGGGGGTCTGTTTTTTAAGAAAGATCGTCGTTATTGTTTAAAGGCTTAAAGCATAGTAAGCGGAGGGAAACGGCTAATGTTAAACTAATTAAGTATGACAGGAAGAGTGAGTTTTTATACCCCTCTCCTTTCAAGATTTTTAATTACCTACTGGGGTTCAATTTGGTTAATAAACTGAAGTGCATGAATTTGAGCATAACTGAAATAGATGAGGGGAATTTTGGGAGTTTTTAGAACACCATGTAATGAAATCAGAGTATGCTGTTTTTTTACTCAAAGTTCTGATCTATTAGCTAATACCTTTATCTAGTCCATATGTTTGACCATAACTGAAACTTTTCTGTGTTGGTGGATTGAGGGAGCAAAAGCGGAGTTAGTAGGTTTAGACAGCAAGATTTGGGATTAGAATTTTTTATGGTGCAATGGGAATTAGTAAAGCAACGAAGGCTCATACATACTTTATAGTGGAACTATAATCTTTTTTTTTTTTTTTTTTGAACTCCTGTTTATGGACTGCCATTGGTTGTTGTGTATTAAAGTTTTAAAAAATGGGTTATGCAGGAATCTACTTCTCACATGAAACGTTCAATTGAAAGCAAAGATAGGATGCTTAGCGTCCTCTCAGAGAAGATAAATTCTCACCTACTATTATTTGATTCTATAGAGAAGGAGGTGTTTTATATCAAGCAAATTTTGGATAAAGTGCAGAACATTGTCAAAGATAAAGAAGATGTTGGTAAGTAGTTTTTTAACTGGCACTGATTCGAAGCATGCATGTTTGTGGATATTCTTACCAACCACACAAGTTTCATTGCATTTTTAGTTATTTTTATCTTTCCTTTATTCAGTGACCAGCTTGAAAAACAAAATGGACCAGGTCTCTGCATTTGAAAAAGAATTTGTTGGTAATTAAGAAATCCCTTTATTCTGTTCTACCCTTTAAATATGTCAATGATGCATTCATCTAAGCTTTATTAACTAAATTTTTTTCCCTTTTGTTCTAGAACATATCACAGACCTAAGAAATAAACTGCAAAACAAAGAGGCCGAGTCAAGAAAAAAGGATAGAGTCATCTCAGAACTTGAAGCAAAGCTTGATGCGGAAAAACTTAGCAACAATAACCAAGATCAAATAGAAGATATATCCATACCACTGCGGATTAGTTATCTATTTGAAATTACAAAAGAATAATTTACATTTTCATTAAATGTTTTTAATTCGTTTCTTAACTAGTGCCACCTTCAGAAAACTATATTGGCAAAGGATGCAGAGATACATAATTTAATTTCAGACAAAGAGGTATCATATTCAACTTTTTCAATATGCTTTTTCAATTCTGATTAGAAATATTACTATTTTCTGACTTTTTTTAAAAATAATCCAAAGGCTTTGCATAAAGAAGTTGGAAGCTTAAGATTCATCTTACAGAGGTTTCAGGGCACAATTACTAATATGAATGAAGAGGTAGGTGAAATTTTGTTCATATTTTCTAGTTCGAAGGGTTTTATTTTCAATATTTAGTTTTTAAATTTTGTTTGTTGGCCATTTTGTCATTCTCTTTTTTGAACTTGATCTATGTATTTTTAATTTCAAAGGTACGAGGACAATAAGGGATACTCCGTGAGGTCCTTTTCATAATAAATAATTGTGTATTTCTTTGTCCTAATTATAAGAAACATATACCCTCTTTCTTTGTCTTTCTTCTGTTGTCCTGAATGAATTTAATTAATGTACTATAGAAATATTTGGAATAAGTTAAAACTTCCTTTGATCTTAGTGATTTAAATTCTTTTCATTGGTTTTAGTGAGTTAGTCATTTTTTCTGGTAAATGTAAATAGCACCGGAGATAACTACTTTCCTGGCCTTGAATTACATTGTTCTCAATTCTTTTCACTCAGCACATTGTTTTATAGATACACAAGTGCGTACGTTTGAATGATTTTTACATTTGTATTCTAAATTGGGCTGCCTGCATGGTTATTTTAGTTTGGCAATACAATTCAGTAAAAGAGTGCTCCTTTTATAGGAGAAGGCACGCAAAGTCTACTCCTAAAATCAAGGAGAGAGATTCTCAAATAAAATAAAACTGATATCAATAATAAATGCTATTGTTAGTTCTCAATGTTGAGGAGCATTTTTTTTTGGTATGTGTATTTCAGTACAATGCTTATTTTATTCCAGGACAAAAAGTTATTCTCATCAATTTTGCAACATAAAGAAGCAAGTACAATAGATATGAAGATAGAAGATATCAGGTAAAACTTATTTATTTAATACTCAGATATTTCTGTTTAAATTTATAGGCTTATTCAGTATAGAAAGAAAATAATATACTCCCTTGGAGACATGTCTTCCTTGGTTGGTAGTTAAGGTCATTCCTGTTAATTTTGGTTTTTATTTTATGCTATATTGACATGTTTTTAACCAAATTCCAAAACAAAACCAAACGATACGAGACTTTTAAACTGAAATTGAATAGGACAAGAAACATATTCAATAAAGAACATAATCTTTATAACCCAATATTTGGTTCCTATTACTCATTCATACCCATTCACGACGAGAGATTTGAAAGAAAGCATACCTGATGAGAAAGCCATAGTATTTCGATGAGGGAATTACAGGCGGCAGCATCTTCATAATGTCATAGCTTTGTGACCTAATTTCAAATAGACCACTTCAGTTTAGGCTAAGTTGATAACGACTGCAACACCATTAAACGTTGGACGTGTGGCCCACTTTTATATATATACTTGGTAATGAGGGAACGGAAGATATTGGACTGTCCTTCATTTGTAGGCTTACAGATGAATAATTCACTCATTTCATTTCATTAATATTATAATAATAATGTCTCTTTCCTAGGACCGAAGATTTTGTTCAAAACAATGAAGAGAAGTCTCAAGAACCTACTTGATTGTTGTATTACATGGCACAGGTTTGTAGAGTCTTTCAATCCTGTTTTGAAACACTTAAGTAATAGTGATTTGACCACATTATACAAACAACAACTGACATTGTTTATGACTGTTATCTATGTGAGAAACAATAACTTTGAACCATGGCGGTTAATATAGGACAACACATTTTCATGGAGATTTTTTCTTATTCTGTTGTCCTTCACTTCATTGTTAGCAAATAGCATTTGGTTAGAGTACCGCCTTGTCCGCAAATAACCAAAGAAGCACTGAAATTACAAATTTCAGAAATTGATATTTGTGAATGAAAATTCTGAGTTTAGTACTTTAGTTGTTTGTTGTATAATTTGTCATGTATTCCTCAAAAGTTTTCAATAAAAAGGGAAAAGAAATTCATATGCTTATTTTTGTAAACCGAGTTTGTTTCATAGAGTGGTGCTAAGAAAAAAGATAAACAGCATTCATGTGCTGAAAATATGTAGTCAATGCAGATTTATAAAGAAATTTAGGAGAAGCTATCATATACCAATAGAGGTTGTGGTTGGCATACTAATGCAAAAGGTCCACAGAAGTTTGGGTTTGCTCCATTTACCCAAACTCCTGAGTGAGGAATTTTGGATTGGGTAGCCATTATTGTAACTACTATCTGTATCCTGTGATGGAGGAATGGAAAAGGTAAATTTAAAATGTTGTAATGATTCCACAGCCAGTGGGGTAAGAGCCTTTGCTTGAAATAAATTAAAAAATGAAAGGTTTGAAAAGTAATTAATGCCTTTTAAGCAAAAATCTTACCTCTGGTCTAATTTATAAGCAAAAATCCTTAAAAAAAATTGGCCTCAACTATGGAGGTGATCTCAACTCCTCAAATATAAGCAAATGTCAACTATTTTGTCTACATTTAATGTTATTTTTCTAAAATTATCCTTGCATTAATTACTTAATGTTGTGAGTAGATGACCATTAATTAGGGGATAGATTAGTAAATGTATTTATTTTTATACATGAAATTAAGAAAATTAAATGCACTTAACTATCATTCTTAATTAGTATGAAACTATGGTTTTTTTGCTTATAATTGCAACAAAACATAGGTTCACACTTATTAAAAATTAAGAATAAGAATGATAGTTAAGTGCATTTAATTTTCTTGATTTTATGGAAAACAAATAAACACGTTTACTAATCTACCCTTAATTGATAGTCATCTACTCATAACATTATGTAATTAATGTAAGGATAATTTTGGAAAATTACCATTAAATGTAGATATAATAGTTGACATTTGCTTATATTTGAGGCCAAAACGTTATGGAGACTTTTGCTTATAAACAAGGCCACAAGGAGTATTTCATTATGTAAGGGAAACATCTGTCATTACCTTCTAAAATATATGTACAGGACAGTTAAACTATGATGAGTCGCAGGCATGAAGTATTATGCTTAACCCCACTGCAGTCACCACTCTCTGAATTTGGATGGGGTCATTTATTTTTTAAAAGAATTTTTAGCTTAATTCCAGGTTATTTTTTGTCAGCGATCTAATTTAGGCAAAATGTCGGTCTCTATTATTTGTTGTATGCATTTGTTTACTTGTATACTAAAAATGTTTTGTTACAGTGGAGTTCTTTTGAGACCAAATATGTTAATAGAATTATTCACTGGCATATAGTCTGCTTATTCTGCTGGCTTGCTTCAATTCTTCTTTGGCAGCTTACACCCAATTTTATCTCTAAAGACTGCCAGAAAGGTATGCATTTTTTTTATTTATGCTCCCACGGGCTGTGTAAATTGACGTAAATTGTTAGATGTGCTGATTTTTTTTTCTACTTTGTTATGTACTTCAATTCAAACTATCATCGATCGTTTTCCAATTTCCACAAATGTCTGACCATACACTTAGTGTATTATATAATTATTCAACAAATTTTGATGTTCGATTTTATAAGTAGACCTGATCCATATTGTTACTTGAACATCCTCCTTTGCTTATGTTGATATTTAGCTGTAGGAAGCAAAATGTACATACATGTGTGCTTGGGAACTTGCTTGGGAACTGGGGAACTGTAAAAAGTTTCCAACAGACAATGTTGAGGCGATGGATTTAAATTGTAGATGTAGCAATAAAACATAGTAACAGGCTAACAGCCCACATGTGTGCTTGGGAACTTGCTGTAATGGTAGGGTTTAAAAAATTCTTATTTACAGAATGAGGTTTCTGAAATCATTAGTGACTTCTATAGTTTGCTCCACCATGACTATCACACCTCTCTTACACTAAATTTGTGCCAAACTCAAACTCCACTACATAATCATGAGTAATGACCACCCTTTTCTCATTTCATAGCCATGAAAAACAACCATCCAATAACCCATAACTCATACAACCACCATGAACCCATCTTCAATGACCAGAAGCGTCCCCAAACAACCTAGAACGATAGCCAACAACTCTTCCCTATAAATCCAATTGCTAATGCACTCTTGCATCCACAAACTCAATGCGCCAGGCACCAAAACTCAATGCATCAAATCGTCGTTCTTGGTCACCTCACCATGAATATGAAACATGACACAGACACACTCCTTCAACACGGCTATCTTTTTATACACCACAATCTTCAAGGGAATTAGGATTGCAGCCACCTCCCAACCCTGTGCATATGCTCCCTACTGTTGTATCAACATTCGACTGTCAAGTTGCCACTGTCCAAGTCATTGACCAACAACCACCAAACCAGTCACCCTACTTCAACCAACTTTCAATCGCAAAACAACTATCACCCTCATGCAAAAATGGACCGGACTTGCCACTTCAACTAAAAACCAGGTGCAAGGATTTGTGTCTAGTCCAAATGAACCTGGAAGCAGTCTAGCATGAAAATCAGGCCAAAAAAGGGAAACCAACGTAAAACTGGACAAAATTGACAGTCTGTCATCATGGCTCAGGAATTTTTTTATTTTTTTTTTCTAAAATAAAAACTAACCAATCACTTATACCCTTTACTTGTAGGTGCCTTTTCTGCTTGTTTTCCTTCCTTTTCCCTCACAAACTAACAACCATCTCTAATTGATAGTTCCTGATTTCCCTTTTTTGTTTCATTTGCAAACAAGCAACAGTAGGTATGGTTATTGTTCTATTTTAACACCACTTTTATAGATGAAGGATGAAAGAAGGAAATTGTGTTTTTTGATTTTGCTATTGTTCATGATGCTTGAACCAATTGATACAAAGTGATTGTTTGTCTATCGTTTTTGTGACTCATTTTCTGCGATCTTGTGTGGATTAGTGGGGATATAAGTTGACCGCACTGTCATTTGAAAGTTCTATTATGCATAATGATGCCTTGGAGTTGAGCAATTTTCGAAACACAGGAAAACTCCAAGTGAATGAGCTATGTTTGAATATGATAATGTTAAAATGAAAGGGGCTATAGGTTATTGTTAATTTGTTATTGGCGATTACATTTTTTTTTAGAACTGCGTTTTTATTGTGTAGCACTTGCTTGAATTTCAGTTTGAGCTTGGAATGGTAGAGTTATTTAAAATGTAAACCAACATCGTTTAAAACACTTTAAATATTACCTATTCAATAAGATCCTTGAACTGGTGCCTACGCCTGTTCATTAATTCAATTCAACTTGATTGTTTCAAACCAAAGTTGAATAATACATATATGAATCTAAGTTTTGAGAGGAGTGAATTTTGACATGTAACATTAGCATTAAACGGTCACATAATCACCTTTGAATGTAGTAGGATGAAAAAATAAAATGATGTAGATATTTTATGATTTAATGGATTAATTTGTTACAAAGAAAATTAAAGAGTTAACTTGTTATAAATATCTAACTTAAAAGATGGTAAGATGTATTTGGCATTCTCTTTATATACAACTCGATAAAAAAAATAAATTAATCATAAGTATGATTTCTTCCCTCCCTTGCAAACATACTCTTCCAAATTAAGGTGTGAAATTTTCCTTCCAATCCATTCCTGCCATCCTCTCTAAAGTGTTCCCCTCTCCATTCCAAACAAAATCAACCTTAGAGTTCTTATTGTATTTTAGCTAAGATACAATGTTAGCTTATATGTAAAGGAATTGAAACACATGAAGACTTAACTAGACAGGACTTAACTATCTTTGGCAAAACCCGCCCAATTATGTAAGCTGGAAAATATCTAACATTCGTAATTTGGAATGATGACACGAGTTTGGTGAGAATTCCAACAACTAGTATATATAAGAAGCCAAATTGGACTCTTTCTCACACACAATGTGCAGTCTGTCTGGTATTTGTTTCATATGGTCGTTAGTATTGGCGGCTAAGTGTATGCCGACATGAAAAAATGTCATCCTTCCCGTAGATTTAGGCTTAGAAGAAATCATTATATGGTTGAGATTCTAAGAGAACTACATTTGTGTTTGTTCTTCGGTGCAAAAATTGATTTTGATTAAAAATAAATTCAGGGTTTGTTTAATCTGTAAAATAAATTGGGGGCTAGTTTAATCTACAAACGCACGATGAGTGAAAATTGATTCATGTTTGTATAAGTTAATAATGTAAAAGGGATTATGCTTCTAAAAAAAAAAAATGTAAAACAGATTATTGTATATTCATGTTTTTGGATTGTTTGGGTCAAAATTGATTTTAAATGTAAAATTCAAGGTTGTCAGAATCGGACCGGTCATCGAACCGGTGAGATCACCGGTTCAAGGTTTAATTGGTCGGACCGGGTTCAACCGGGATCAAACCGTTTTTAATTATATATATTTTAATTAATATATAAATAAAAATATATGAATAATTGTTCAATATTTCATAATTTCACACATTAAAAAGATAAAATATCACAAGTCAAAATAAAATAAAATTTATAATTCAAACTAAATGAAAAACAGATGAAAAACAAAAATTCTTCCTATTCCTACGACGTCGTTGTTTTGTTTCAGATTTTTTTTAAAAAAAAGAAGTTAAAACGACGTCGTCTTGCCCTATTTTTTTTTTAAAAAAAAAAAAATCTGTAAAACCGCTTGAACCTCCCCGACAGGTTCGCCGGTTCGATCCCGGTTCACGCGTTTTTTTGCCGGTCGGTTTCCTATCTGTTTTTTTGCTCAAAATCGAACCGTTTTCATAACCAGTTCACGGTCCGACCGGTTAGAACAGCCGGTCCGGTTTTGATAACCTTGGTAAAATTAATAAAATGAGTTTTAATATTTGTATTAAAAATTACCTAGAATAGACTCCCACCACCTAAGATGCTTCTGAGAGCACCACCATGCGCCAAATTAACCGAGTAAATCTCTTTTGGGTCATGCTTCGAAGACCAGTGGTCTTACATGCGAAACTATTGCTTTGTGGTATTTCAAGTCTAAAGTTACACCAACATAACCAAGACATTGATCTCAAGTGGTTAATGAGTTCTTCCTAGGACGAATTGTTCGAGAGAATCCGAGTTCTATTCCTGGTGGAAACATTCATAGTCAGACTTTATTTACCTCGCAACCACTAGCGGACATGGGGGTGGGCTGAGGTGGGCCGCGGCCCACCCCATCCCAAAATATATATTTTTTTATATTAAAGTATTAATTTAAATGTATTATTAATGATTTTAAATCACTCGGCAGACATATTTGTACAAATTTTAGTTTAAATATTAATTTAGAGTTTATTATTGATGATTATAAACTTGGTGCACATATTAGTTCAAATATTAGTGTAAATATTAGTTCATGATTAATTGAATTTATAGTATTAGATAAAATTAGCAATTAAACTAGCATATATAAATATGAAATGACATTAAAAAAATATATTCAATTAATATTTAATTTTTTAAGTTCTCATTTGTTGCAATTTTAGTCCTATCTCAATTTTTTTTTGTCATAAAAATAGCGAATTTCAATGCCAGAAAAATGTGAATTTTGGTCTCAAATTTGATATTTCATCTTTGGAGACAATAAATTACTTTTATGGCCAAAAATCACAATTTTTAGAGTAAAAATATAGATTGTTGATACCAAAATTGTAACCTATGAAAATAGAGGGACCAAAAAATTCAATTCAAAAATAGATCGACTATTTGTCGACCCACCCACAATATTTTTTCCGATTCCGCCACTGCTTGCAACCGAATTTTGGATTACCGAAACCTTATTCCCTCAAGAACCAAAAGGTGTAAAAACAATATAATATAATATAATATCTCTATCAATTGAGTTAAGCTAACTTACGCTAAGTAACATTTTACTAGTCCTTAAAGTGCCTAAAACAAAAGCAAATGAACCCTATAGTAAGCTTGTAAATTTAAGATAGTTATTTTAGATATTGCAGTCCACTATCTTGCTTGTTGAGCTGTCTAGTTAGTACTAGTAATTTTTTACGCATCAAACAAAGAGTGCATCATAAGACTATTTGCTCATTATGGTTCATGATGATACACTATCTTTAGCTATCTCACCACATTTAAGAGGCACTTTGGTAATGGTGAGCATGGATATGAAGCAATAAAATGGGACGTTGGATCCCGCGCGAATTGAATTGGGTCAGATCGAGTCAAATAAAACACAGTGGCCAGCCATAGTCATCGACCATAAATGGTTGTAATAAAAACTCTTGGAAAATGAATAAGTCTCCCATTAAACACGGTGAAAAGTTTGACCTTAACTAGTACTAGATCTAAATCAATAGTTGAAATAATAAAAACTTGTTGTTAAAGTTCGCGTAAATTGGGGCCGGTTGGGGAATTATTTCAACTCTCGGTAAAGATGTTACTTCATGCATTACAGCAACCTTCACATAATTCAATTGGTAGAGATACGTGCTACTAATATACATAGTAAAAAAAATACATATTATAAGTATAAAGAAGTGGAAAATCTAGAGTTCGAATTTATCCTTTTAAATTTAATAATGTTTCTAGTAGTTACTAAGTGAACCATTTTTGAAGGGCTTCTTCCTTTTTTAATCTTAATTACTACATTTTCATTTTTTTAATTGTTGTTTTAAGGTTATTTGCGCATGAAAATGGATTTCCTTACAACTTTTGATCAGGGCCGCTTTGAGTAAGGGCAACATGGTCATTCACTCAGGGCCTAAATAATAAGGGGGTCTCGAAATCAGTTTGTTAGATAATTTAGAAAATATTTAAGTATTAGTTAATTTTAAAAAATGGTGCAATTTAGATTATGGTCTAGTGGTTTTGTGATTTGTGTGAAATAATGTGCGTTTATGAGTTCGAGTCAGGGATTGGTTATTATACATAAGCTATCCTTATGCACCATGCATAAGTTACTTAGTGCACCCCCCAAATTACTTGTGCACCCCCCAAATTACTAGCACACCCCCAAATTTCTCATGCACCCCCCAAATTTCTCATGCACCCCCCAAATTACTTGTGCACCCCCAAATTTCTCATGCACCCCAAAAATTTCTCGCACACCCCCAATATGACTTTTGCCCCCCAATTTTATTTTTTTGGTCCCCTCCACATTTCTAGCCTAAACCATTTTGTTGTGGGAATGGTTTCAGAGATATGCACTCCAAAACCATTAAGTGTATAAGATGGTTTTAGAGTACAACCCTATAATTAGAATACAAACAATAATTGTGATTTGAAACCATTTAACCAACATAATGGTTTCCAGAATTTTTAAAACCATATAAACACACATAAAACCATTTTACAATACAAATGGTTTCAGTGTATAACTATCTGAAACCATTTAACCAACATAATGGTTTCCAGAATTTTTAAAACCATAAAAACACACATAAAACCATTTTACAATACAAATGGTTTCAGTGTATAACTATCTGAAACCATTTAACCAGCATAATGGTTTCCAGAATTTTTGAAACCATAAAAACACACATAAAACCATTTTACAATACAAATGGTTTTAGTGTATAACTATCTGAAACCATTTAACTGGTTTTAAATAATGATTATAATTGTACAAAAAAAAACAATTATGATTCTAATTATAGGTTGTACTTCAAAACCATCTTATGCACTTAATGGTTTTGGAGTGTATATTTTTGAAACCATTCCCACAGCAAAATGGTTTAGGCTTGAAATATGGGGGGTTAAAAAAAAATTGGGCGCACAAGTCATCTGGGGGGTGCGTGAAAAATTTTGGGGGGTGCGCTAGAAATTTGGGGGGTGCGCGAGAAATTGGGGGGTGCATGAGAAATTTGGGGGGTGCACGAGAAATTTGGGGGTGCGCGAGTAATTTGGGGGGTATGTGAGAAATTTGGGGGGTGTGAGATTAGGTGTGAGTGTGTGAGTTGAGATTGGCTAGGATTATTACATGTGGATGCTCAATCTAATGGATGTTATTGACTTATGTACCATGCATAAGGATTACACTTATGTATAATAACTTCTCCCTTCGAGTCATATCTAATACAATTTTTGTATTTTTTTTATGAAGGATTCAATTTTTAATAAACAACTATCTTTTGAAAAATAAAAAGGGCCTCAATTTTTAGTTTGCATTGAGTCTCAAAATGTGTCGAGGGGCCCTATTTTTTATCATCCAATTTTAAATTAATGGCTGGGATCTGCAATTTAATAGTATAATTAAATAGTTCAATCTAAAATTAATGGTTGAGATCAATACCTAGTATTTAAGGATGCATGTTAAGAAGACAAATACTCCATTCATTATCAATTATAAGCAAAAGCAAAAGTTAACTTTTCAGATTCATTAAATAATAAATATATCTGACTTATATTATAAATCAAATACATCAATTTTTAAATGAATCTATAAAGTACATTCAATCATTTAAAGTTTAATTTTTTAAAATATTATTTAATGCATATTGACTATTTTTAAGTAGCTTAACACGTGTCATTAAGACACGTGTTAACATGATCCTTTAAGATAAATTAGTAGTATTATCCGTTCGAAACAATACATGCATGAGAGGATCTAAGTCCTAGTTCGGAGGCTACTTTCCGCTCCGTATGTCATACTCCGTAATTGACAAGAAATCCAAGCAAATGATTAACTACATTCACAATGGTCCAATTGAAAGATCCAATTCATAACTCGGGTCGGATATATTATCAACACAAGTATTATTGTCTACTTGGTAGATATGGACCACATAGGTATTCCAAGACATAGAGGTGAAGGATATTAATTAGACAACACAAGGACATGGTTCTGGTGGATAAGGTTCATAATAACTTGAAACTAAAAATCGAAAATTTGTTTATAATTAGGAGAAGAAAAATGCTAAACAGTGTCCCCGGGGCATTGTTTAAGGAAGCAAATATAGTAATATGACATTAAATTTTGTGCAGTCAACGCCTCGAAACTCTAAAAAGTATTATTTTCAATTTAAAAATTTCCTTTTTTGGTTTCCTTAACCAGTGCCCCTGGGACACCGGTTAGCATAACCCTTAGGAGAATGTTAACTTGTGCCCTTAAGGCACATGTTAAGAAGATAAATGTGGAAAGTATTTATTGAACTTGTGTTGTATTCAATTCTCTAAACATTAATTCTTTGTATCATTAAATGTTATATTTCTATTTTTAGGTAGCTTAACATGTGCCTAGGGTTGGGAACAGGCCAGGCCAGACCTTGATAGGCCTGAGCCTGGCCAAACGATTTTTCTTCAGGACTGAGCCTGGCCTGCGGCCTATCAAATGTTATTTTTTTTGGCCTGACCTGAGGCTTTTAAAAGCCTGGCCTGACCTTGTAGCCTATTTAAAAGCATGTGTTATATTAAAGTTTCTCTATATATAGTCTTTTTAAATAGGCTAAACAGGCCTTAAAAAGTTCACATTTAAATTTTTATAATTTCTACAACATTAAGAAAAAGCTAATAATATGATTAGCACAATAATTAAAAACTAATAAAATAACAAATACGATTACGACAAAGTCGCCATAATACAAATTGTTTGCTAAGTGTAGTCAGCAACAAGCCAACAACCAAAATATATGATGAGTTGCTACTTGCTCGAGAGAATGAGAGATGGAATGGAGGTAGGGTTTCTATTTTTAATTTATATGCGTGAAATATAAAAACAAATATATTTTCTCTGTTTTGTTAAAAAAAAAAACTCTGATATTTTGTATTTATATTATAAGATATAAATAATTATTATTATAAACAGACCGGCCTATCAGGCTTCATAGGCCTTTTTAGAAGCATAAGTCTGGTCTATTTATGTAAACAGGCCGTTTTCAAAGCCTAAGCCTGACATTTTTAATAACCAGGTCAGGCTTATACAGGCCAGGCCGAATGCCCCTGTAGGCCGCCTGGCCTATTCCCAACCCTACATGTGCCCTTAGTGCACAAGTTAACATGACCCTTATAATTAATGTCAGATGGAGTATTGATCTTACCTAATCAGAAAGGACGATCGTGTTTGGCGTTGCTCCGCTGCGAACCTCGGTGGAATGAGAGGGGGTTGTGTACATGCAGTTGCTCCGACGCTCAAGTCAGTGATTTGGGTGAAGCAATGGTTTTCAGAGTAAAAGATAATGTACCTTGTATTGTTGAGAGAATGTTGTTTATATAGCCTTCAGCGCTGGGCCAAGACCCTTGATGACATTAATGATCATCAAGTGGATGCCGGAAAACAACTAGAAAAGTCATGATGTGCAGTTATTGTCGTTCCGATGACCGGCCGTTACAACTCGTCGAGCGTTGTGACCGTTTGACTCGTAGGGATTGTTTCATGGGCTGCTCCCCATTGGGCCTTGCTCGACGGCCCAGTTTGCAATTCCTCAGCAGTTGGGTTTCTAGGCCGAGTCAGAACAAATATAATATTGGGTAAATAGTGTTATACCCCCTGCAAAATAGACGAGTTTTGCGTTACCCCCCCTGCAAAATATTTTTTTGAGATTACCCCCCTGCAATGTCAAGATTCTTTGCGTTACCCCCCTAGCTTAACAAGTGGGCATATGACATGGAAGAATCTTGACGTGGCATGACACGTGGAAATTAATTTATTTTTTATTTATTTTTAATTGCCAACTCATTAATTAATGTGGGGTTTTAATTAAAAAAATGAAAAAAAAAAAAACTTAAAAGTTGTTATATTTTTATGAACTTACTTAAAAGAAAGTTTTGTTTTTTTTTTTTGACTAAAAGTTGTTATTATATATAAGAATTTTTTTTATATATATAATAACAACTTTTAGTCAAAAAAAAAAAACAAAACTTTCTTTTAAGTAAGTTCATAAAAATATAACAACTTTTAAGTTTTTTTTTTTTCATTTTTTTAATTAAAACCCCACATTAATTAATGAGTTGGCAATTAAAAATAAATAAAAAATAAATTAATTTCCACGTGTCATGCCACGTCAAGATTCTTCCATGTCATATGCCCACTTGTTAAGCCAGGGGGGTAACGCAAAGAATCTTGACATTGCAGGGGGTAATCTCAAAAAAATATTTTGCAGGGGGTAACGCAAAACTCGCCTATTTTGTAGGGGGTATAACACTATTTACCCTATAATATTTAACAAAAACTATTAAAATGCTGAGTCAGAGAAAGTAACACTATTATTAAAAAAAACTTGACTTAACTACTATTAAAATTTATACACGAGCAATTTGTATAGGTAAAATCCACATCCTCAGATGTGACTTTATTGTGAATTTTGTGATGCTCGAAAAACAATGTCCTTGTGACAATGAACTATCTCATTCTCATACAGCAATTACTAACTACATCGTACAATTCCCTTCTCATAGGAAAACCGGCATTATCAACTTGATTGATACTTGCCATTCAAAAAAAAAAAAGAGTTGATTAAGTTATATGTTACTTACCTGGTCCCCATTGATTAGGTGAAAGTACACAAGGACATTTTAAGGAGATTCAATAGTGCTCAATATTAGTAAAATCTAGAGCAATTTTTCTATGCGTACAAACCCAAATTAATTATATTATATTAGGATGCATACATGATGACTTTACGTCATTACTATTTTTTTTTAAGCAAATGCAAGCAAACAAGTAGGTTTTTACCATGTTTTTAGCACTTAAATAAGAAGAAATTGCATGAAATATGAGATAACATGATCACAAGAAAAGATGAAAAAAAAAAGCCTGATTTCTGCCTCCTGCGCCCAGCTTAGGGGCAGCTTAGCCCAACTTGAAAAACTGAAGAGTTGCTCGCTGCCATCTGCGCCCAGCTTGGGCAGAATCAAACCTGGCTCAGCACGAAAACTGCACTATATCCACAACATTTTCTAATTTTAGGGTTACGAAATTTTGGATCAAGAACTGCTTTTTTACGGTGATTTCAGAAGATCAAAGAGGCACTCAAGCAAAGATTCAAGTGTGGAAACACATCTAAACCCTTCTTGTAATGATGATTTCTTTCACTCATGTTGATGTAATTTCTTATTTGAACATGTTTGGCTAAATCCTTAAAATTGGTCCTTAAGTGATTCTAATTTCAATTTATCTTGAACCATGTGATTCTCATTTGATATGTTAATGAATTACGAAGTTAGTTTCTCTCAATTATTCTTTGTGTGCAATGCTTTACATGATCTGATCAATTATGTGATGATTTCAATTATTTGTTTTACTATGAAAATAGGAATGAATCATCAATCTAGGAATAATTGATCAATTGACTTTCACTTAAGATATTTTGGATTGTTAATTGAGATTTCAAGATTAAAGTTTATACTCCTCACTTGATCACCGATCATCCTAAGAAATTAGGGATTAATGATCAAGGGAGAGGATTATGTTACCAAGACATTGAGCATAATCAATTGTGTTTTAATCTGATCATGAAACTAAATTGAGTTATTCGTTAACATACATAAAATTACCGAGATAAATTGTTATTAGATGAACCGAAAAGGATCGATCGCTTTTCGTTTATTACTTTGAATCCTAAAGTATTTCCAAATTTTATGATTATAAACTTCAAACAAAGTAAACCCCCCCCCCCCCCCCCCCCCCCCCCCCCCCCCCTTTTTATCATTATGTCAATTTTCTTGAGTATATTTTCAATTTGCTTTTAAATTACAACAATCCCCGAAGAGAAAACGATTTTATTATACTATTTGACGACTATTTAGTACACTTGCTAAATTTTTATTAATACACCAATGAGAAAAATCTAAAAATGGGAAATATTAAACAGTGTTCTAGAGCAATGGTTAAAGAAATAAAAATAGTAATATAATTTTGAATGGAATGTATTTAATATGGATTAGCAGCGCAACTTATTGTTTGTTTGTTTTTCACTCATGTGTAATTATTTGGAATATATATTCTTTTAAAAAAAATTGTACTTAAAACTTTTGCTTTTGTTTCTTTAACTATTACTCTGAAGCATAGTTTAGCACGACGATCTTTAAAGATAAATAATTTATTCACATCATTTAATATTAATCAATCATTTTTTTTAAGAAGCCAAAAGAAAATATATTAGAAATATATTAAGCATAAGGTATGCCTATATATATATATATATATATATATATATATATATATATATATATATATATATATCAAGGTTCACAAAACATAACACGGAGCAAAAGAAATGATCACAACACACCCCCACATTATCCCAGATGGACACCTAAACAAATCAAGGGATTAATCCACCACAAATTCAAATAAAAAATAATTTTTTTTACGAGATTTCAAGTTTCAACCACCACCAAGATATCGTTTATAAGAAACACCTCCATGCGACTTTTGTTTGCGCAAAAAGCCTACTATTTCTCTCTTTCTAAATACTCCAGCTGCTAGCCAAACAAATAACTTGAATACCAGTTCACATATCTTTGCCAAATGTAAACGATTCCAAAATTGCACAATATGTTCACCTGCAACATTCGAACAAGGACCAAAAACGCCAACCCACTGCGGAGTTTTGCTCCAGAGAGATTAAGAGAAATTACAATAAAAAAAAAGTGATTACAGGATTCAAAAACACTATAATCACATGTACACATGATCGGATCCGCAACAACCAAGCCACGTCTCACTAAATTGCCCTTTGACGGTAACCTATTAATCAATAATTTTTAAAAAAAAAATTATTAATCAATCATTTTAGTTTTAAACTTTTAAAATTATGTTTATGTACCCAACCCTATTTAATTTAGGGTTATCTCTATGTAACTATTGCTCTAAAATCTAAATATCCTACACTGGCCAAATTTCTGCCAACAAAAATATAAGTTAAAAAAAGTTGCTAATTTCTCTCTTGATGTACACAACCGTGTTTTTGTTGAGGTTTGAGTTTCCTCCATTTGTTATGTCTCATTTAATTTATTCTTCATTTAGAGAGATAGACACAAGTGAAAATTAGTGGAGTCCACAAATTTGTGGAACCCACTTTTAATGGGTCTCTTGCGGTTGTTTCAGCTGCTCGCTACCCTTTTGATTTATTAATGTAAATGTACTACTCCAGTTTGAAATTCGATTTATTTTATCTAAAATTTGACTCAAATTATTTATCTTTTTCTAATAATTTTTTCTTGCATTTCAATTTACTAACTACTATTAATAAAAGTATTTTAATAAATTTGTACAAAAAAAAAGTATTTTAATAAATAAACTCATTTCATTATTTAAATTAGTATAATTAATCTTTCTTTAAGAGCATCTACAATGAAAGGGGAGTAAATATTTACTTATTTAAATTGAAAGTTGAAAGTTGATGGAGACAGTTTGAAAGAAGATGGCCCCATAGTATTATTAAAAACAATGATGATAAATGAAATTTTGAAATTTGTCTCACTAATTAATTAACTTTCATAAAAAAGGAACTCTGAAAAAAAGGAAGAAAAATAAACTCACCTTGAAACATATCTAAAAAATTTATTCATATATCCAACACCTATCATTAAACCCACAACTTTATAGGACCCATATTTTTAATCATTTCTCCCAAAAATTAGTACTCCTACAAACATCATATGAATGTAGCAAATGTCAATGTCACATATAATAGTGCATGCACAGAGTTTTTGTTCATTCAAACTCACTCATTCACTCACATTTGGATTGACTCCACTCCCTTACACACGTTATACGAACATAATTAATATTCTCTTATAAGAATTGTAAAATATCTGTCTAGAAAGATTATTATATTTGATTTATAACTTTAATTTTTTAATTATGCTCTATATATCCTTAATATAGTTTATATTAACAGTCATAATAATTTGAAAAAATATTTGGAAGTGAAAACAATTATCATCTATGAGCTAGTTTTGTAGGGTTATGTTAAACTTAATTCAAATTTTAAAATGATATTATTATGTTATATGTAAATTTATCTAGAAAAGGCAATATCATTTTCGAAAAATATTTTGAAGTTTCAAAATAATACTAGGATAAGCGTCAAATTTTGAATATAAGACACTTTCAAAGATTTCTTAGAAGGGTGATAAATGTTTATTTTATATTCCAAATTTTAAGTTCAAAGTTAGGATGGTTTTTGAAGACATGACCTGACCGACAAATCGTGTGACATACATGCATGCATGATTTGAATATTTATAGAGTCCTTCTCCACTCTATAAATAGAAATGTTATAGACATCAGATTTAGGGAGTTCATTTCTAAAAGAGAAAACATTACCTAAATAGAAAAATATTTGCATGCTACCACATAAAATATACAAGGATACAATTTTGATGTGGGTACATATAATTATCAATTGATGTATAAAAACTCAACATTTACAGTAATGCAATTTACGATTTTCGCAAAATTTACATTTCATAGTACCTAGATTAAAAGATATATCAAAAAGACATCAAACTTACAATTTTGGATAATCGCGTAAACTTATTAACTAATTAAGTTATATATAGAATCGGAAGAAATAAGCTCCGATCATAAAATTTTATGTGTAGATTTTCAATATCTTATAATTTTGTCAAATGAAATGATTGTGTTGTGTAGATGAAGATACTTTTATATGAGTGCGTGAAACGACGTCAGATAAACTCCAAAACAACACAGTGAATACCAACAACAACGTAGAAATAAATAATATGAAATGGTCCACAATCTCCACCACCATGTTTATGTTTATGTTTATTTCACACACGTTTACCCAATACTGTTTTTCCACGTGTCATTTCTTAGTGGGACCTCTTTTGGTGCTTATATTGCTGCCAACTATGACAAACAAAAACAACAACTGCCGTCACTGTTTTTCAATGTTTTTTGTGTTCCTTGTTTTTCTTATTTTCCTTAAAAATCCAAATTTGACTTGTTATTTTTTTTGGGTGTCATTTTTTGGGGATTTTTCAATTTTCGGGAACTTGATTTTTTGTCAATATTTTAAAAATAGAAAAGGTGATGAAAGTTATTAAACATTTCGATTGGGATTCAATTAATTTCAAAGTTGATCTATTTTAAGACTTAAGATATACTACTACTTCCATCTCCAAATAGTGTATGTGTTTATATTTTAAAATATTTTTTTGTCTCTTTGTTCTTAGACTCTTCTATAGATTATTTATTCATAACATATCTTGTGCCACGAGTAGTTTTATATTTATATAATATTTCACTTTTTAAAAAAAAATGAATTTAATCAATTCAATCACAACCGAGTCAAATGATAAATTAATGAATATGGATAAAAAAATAAATAAGAATGTAACATAGATTATTAGAAAGAACGCAGAAATACCTCTCAAGTATGTACAATAAAAAATTGTATAAATGTTTGATATGTTAACCATAGATTTGTGTAAAAAAGAAAAATATCATAGATTTAAATTTGCAATTCTCTGTCCGGTGAGCATAGTTTAATGGACGGAGGGATATTGGAAATTCAACCCTGATACTTTCACTTATTTATCTTTAAAAAATAGAATTCTAGTCATTAAACTAGTTGATAAAAAAAAATCTACAATTCTATCACAGCTAATCTTTATAAAGCAATAAAATCAAAAAATTAAACCCATTAAATCAACAAAAATTTAATCTCAATTCATATAAGTTAATGGTTCAGTGCTAAGTGAAATCTTTGTCCTTGTAATCATAATCCTAATCCTAATCCAATTGATAAAAGATATTGTATTATATCGTTCAACCCTCATACTTAAAAAAAATGGAGATCAAAATACATGTCTTATTTAACATGTATGCTAATATTGTTAAGTTGAATATTTTTATTTGAATTTGAATTCAAAATTTCACAATTTTATTTAAATTTTAATTAATAGCGTTTGTCAATTCGATTGTAGATAAAAAAAATAAAAATCAAACTATAATATGAGAAATGGAGAATTAGGCAATTTTTTTTTCTTTTTTTTTTGGTCAAATAAACTAGTGGCTATAAATTCTACTTTAAAGATGAATAAGTGGAGTGTGCATGAATTCGAACACCAATCCTGCATAATATATGTATTTTCCTACCAACTGAATTAATCTCTCAGGGAAGTCAATTTTCCTTTTTTTTTTTTTGTGGTCAATTTTCATTTTTAACTTAACCGGTTTGGTAAGATATTTATTATATCTTGTAGCTTATACTTATTTAATTAATTTGATTATGATGAGGGCGAGAGAAAGTTGGAGTCTTTTTTATAACTTCAACAAATACAAATAAAAGGTGGCTTCAACTTTCACAAGCTCTCTTTTATATATATTTTATAAATCATTTTTATCTTTTGTTTTTGTCTATTCTATTTTATTCACTTTCAGCTTCTGTTCTGTTCTTTCTTTCTTTCATATCATTGATTCTATGTGACAGAACTTTCTAGTATATATTGCTATTGTTGGTGAAGAAGGATCTGAATCAAAGGTTAATATGGGAGCATGTGTGTCAACTCAACAAGGTGGTTGTGTTGGTGGAAGGTTCAATTCTTCTAAGAAGAAAAATAGAAAAAGAAGAAGAATTGTTGGATTAAAGAGAAGAGTTTCTTCTAAGCTTTCATCATCTTTGGATAATAATCAACTTGATTTGCCAAGTTTGCCTCAACATTCATTTTCCAACCCAACTTTTCAAGGTTGCTTTTTAATTTTTTTTTTTGTTCTTTTGGTTTTGTGTTTTGGCTTGATTTTTTTATAGAAATGATTTTTTTTAGTATAAGTTTTTATGAAGTTGGTTTTGTTTTAGTTTTGTAATGAAATTTGTTGATTGTGTGTTGTTGGAATTGGAATTTAAATTGGTGTTCATTTAAGTGCATGTTTGAATTGGCTCGACGTGACATCGTCAGAATCACAGTGAGTCACCGTGATTTTGGCAAAAAGTTAAACGGCGAACCCAAACATACATTAAGAGGTCCTTTTACTTTTTTGAGTTTTTCAATTATTTTGATGTTTTTTTGAGGTGGTTGAAAGTTGTTGAAATTTGAAGTAAAGAAAAAGTTTGATGCTAAGCAATTACTTTAGGAGGATGATAGAAAAAATGTTAATGATTGGTGTAAATTACATTTTTCTTTTTTTTTCACTTAGCATTGTCAATATTAGTGCTTAGTTTATTTTTCTTGAAATTCTAGTTGAATTTTATATGAACTTTTTTGCATTTGTGGCTGCAGGAAATATTGAAGAGGCATGGTTCGATTCGGTTACAATGTTTGATTCCGACTGCGATGATGATTACCAGAGTGTTCCTGATGGTATGGTTTTAAACATTTTCAGAATTTCGATAATCAAACATTTTTATTGATCTGACGGTTATGATTGATTGACAGTGTAAAGAATCATTACATAGTAAATAGTGTATGAGTTAAATCTATAAACTAAATCGTTAAGTACAATCGATATACGCAGATGTTCTATCTCCGAATAGAATTGAAGGCGGATCTGTATCAAGTTTTCCGTCTTCAAGAGAGGCTACCAACCATAGAGTTTCAACTGATCAAGTGCAGAAACCGATTATTTCCGAGGCTGCAAGAAGTTCAGATGTTCAACATTTTGGTGTAGATGGAAATATAATTGAAGTAAATGAACCTGTGTTCCTCGACGACATTTCCTCAGTTGATGCAAATTCTAATAAGGACGAAGGAATTTTGGACAACTGCGGCATTCTTCCAAACAATTGTCTACCATGTCTCGCATCTACCATTCCTTCTCTCGAAAAAAGAAGATCATGTTCAAGTCCTCCTAATTCAAAGAAAAAGGCTCTTCCAAAACTATCTACTCGATGTGAGTTCGAATTCTTGACACAACATTCTTTTATCTTAATTCTTTTCATATATAATGTAGAATTAATTAATTCTTCTTTTTGCTCCTTTTTATGGTTTTCAGTTTCATCGAAAACACTTCTGCAAAGACCAATTGCAGGTTCTCAAGTACCATTTTGTCCAATTGACAAGAAAATGCTCGATTGTTGGTCACACATTGAACCGGGAAGTTTCAAAGTCCGAGGCGTAAATTATTTCAAGTAAGATTTAGATTCTGTCCGTAATTTTTTTTACGATTAAGAATTGAACTCGGTATTTCAGGGTTTACAACACTCACGCACACTGAACACCAACACTGACCTGTCATTAACACTAGACCTTGACGGTCGTTTTTTGTAATTTGTTTCGGAATGCATACAAGTTAAAATAAATGCATAATAAGTTTAAACAACACGATCCGTCGAAATCATGTTTTTGCATACATATTCATAGACAAAATAATGTTGATTTAGCTTTTGTTCTTTATGACAGGGACAGAAAGAAGGAGTTTGCTCCTAACTATTCTGCATATTATCCATTTGGTGTTGATGTTTTCTTATCTCCACGAAAAGTGGACCATATAGCTCGGTTTGTCGAACTACCTTCTGTTAGTTCCTCTGCCAAATTTCCACCAATTCTTGTTGTAAATGTTCAGGTACTCCTACTTTGCTTAAACTTAGTCTTTTTTCCACAAACATATTGTTTTTGCATATTCTCATACTCTTTGATTTGCGGTTTTCAGATTCCGCTTTACCCTACGACACTTTTTCAAGCTGAAACTGATGGTGAAGGAGCGAGCTTCGTTTTGTACTTTAAACTTTCGGAAAGTTACGCCAAGGAACTTCCTCTACATTTTCAAGAAAACATCAGAGTAAGTGATTCCTCGTGTCTCAATTCAGTGTTTGATAAAGTATCACCACTACATCTCGTTTAAAATGCTATAGTTCTGTTTTCTCTCAGTCGTCGCCCTGTTAAGTTCTTTAAGATGATTTCTTACATTGTAAGTCTTTTTACAGAAATTGATGGACGATGAAGTTGAAAAGGTAAAGGGTTTTCCGGTAGACACAATTGCGCCCTTTCGAGAACGGTTAAAAATACTAGGCCGTGTTGGCAATATCGAAGACCTTCATTTAAGCGCAGCTGAAAGGAAACTCATGCAGGCTTACAATGAGAAACCTGTTCTTTCACGTCCGCAACACGAGTTTTACTCGGTATGTCTCATCCACTCAAATTAAACTTTCATTAATGTTTTTCAATAAATTTTCCAGCCTAACCTTATGATGAACAATCAATATCTAATGTGACAGTACATTTTACATTAATAATCCTGTTCCTGTCCACATTTTTGTAATTCTGTAATTAGTTTAGTACTGCCATGATAGTTTTTGAATGTTTAGAGTTAATCTAGAAGTTAAACTCTCAAATGGACATCAATTTAAGAAAGACATAAATGTATGTCATTAAACTAAGCCTATCTTTAGTATTACGGTCCGTATGTCAGAATCATGGTATCCGCCGTGATTTTACGGAAACTACAGAGTGTAGTTTTTAAAAAATCACGGTGATCACCGTGATTTTGGCATATCCACCGTATTGCCAACATACACTAAATGTTAAGCTTTTTTGATGATTTTGTATAACTCTTTGATTACATTTTTATGGATTAATATGGTGGTACCTTTATATATTTGGCCCACTATTTAAAGTGGTGTCATTTCACAATAAAACATGTATAGTACTTTACTTTGTGACCTTTCTTTCAAATATGTTACTATATCTTATATTTTATATTTTTAAATTGTAGGGAGAAAATTACTTTGAGATTGATATAGATATGCATAGATTTGGTTATATCTCAAGGAAAGGGTTTGAAGCATTCATGGATAGATTAAAAATCTGCACTTTAGATATTGGCCTTACAATTCAGGCAAGTAGTTTTCTCTTATGACAGAAATTAAATTTATTTTATCTTATGCTTATACTAATTATTTATCATATAATATATTCAGGGGAACAAAGTTGAGGAGCTGCCAGAACAAGTTTTATGTTGTATTAGGTTAAATGGCATTGACCACTTGAATTACCAACAACTAGGGTTAACTCAAGATCCACCACTCTAATATTATAATTGCAAAAGCATTTGCATGTCTTGGAATTAATGATTAATAATGGTAATTTCAAGATGAGTTTTCAATGCAATCCTCTCTCTCCAGCTCTTTTCTTTTTTTAAATTGGATTTGGATTTCTCCAATAAGAGATTTCATGCATTTACGCAATCAGTAACTCAAAATTGATTCAACAACTCTGAGCTGCTGATTGCGTGAATGTGATATGAATTTGTGTTAGTATAGGTTTTCAACTATGCAATTTTCTCTAGTTATTTTGTTAATGTGAATTTGGGTTCCGTATGCTAAGATATTCAATACATTCATACAATCAGTAACTCAAAATTGATTAAACGACGACTCCGAACGAGTGGTTATTTGAATTGAGAGAATATCTTATTAGAATAGGTTACAAACTTACAATCTATGTAGCACCGCGACTTCAAATAAAATGTATCTACCGCCTAATATTCAACATGTGTCGGTGTCAGAGTTATATCCAAGTGTTTGTGTCGATATTTTATAGGTTAGGACAACTTGTCACAAACAATTATTGAAGCAACGTGCGTGTGATGATGGGATGGGAACTGTGTTTGTGTCTAATGAGAGTGGCAGTGCAAGCCACAAGTCAAAGGAGGGGTCAAGTGGCATAAGAAAGGAAACATGGACCTACTCATTCATGCTTATATAAATTGCAAAATGAGAGAGGGTCCATATACAACACTAAGGAAATTGCTTCATTATTTAAATGAAAAATTTATTATTATTATTGGTAAAGAAACAAAGATAAAGAGACAAATTCAAAAAAGTATAAGCTCTGAAAACAATGTCCTTTTTTGTGTAATAAAATGTCCTTTTTCTGTTTATTTTTTTATGGAGGTGAATTTTTATTGTACAACCTATACTCCTAACAAGTTGAACGTGTGCATAGTGATTGAATTGAAAGCAACCAATAATAGAATCTTAGTGTTGTGTCACAGGTTTTGCCTGCCGTGCAAAATTATGAGATTGATTTGATTCATCCTTTCCTTCTTTGAGTAATGCAAAATTGTAGTAGTACAGTATTCAATTAAAAAGTTACATAAATAGATGATAATAATTTAATTTATAAGATATATACATGATTTTTATTGGGGAAAACTCAAGTATCATATAAAACAAAGGTAAAGTTTAACAAGAATTTATAAAATGTGGCATTTCTCATCTTACAAATCGATAAATGCATGCATTATTATGTAATGATAGAGATACTCTTAAGATTCAATATCCGTGCTTTTTTAGTTAGGTCGACAAATGTATGGATTATTATGTAAAGATATACACTTAGTATGTGAAATTCATTGAAGCTCGATTGTAGAATATTTGGATTTCCCGATAAATATATAGTTCCTTCCCGTATTTAAGTGCGAGTGTTATGAGTTTTACATTGAGTGGATAAGAAAGCTTGTGGTTTTTCATTTATGAGGCTCTTTCGTTTAATGATTAGTCTTTTAGATCATATTAGACTCTCTTCATCAAATAATAATAGATGAATGAAGTCGTCAAAGACAAAATAAGAAATACCATCAAGATAGTGTTATTTGAGTGAAAGTTGTTGCGAACATCGACTCTTAAAGGAACCAACAATGATATGAGTTCTATATTGAAAGGGCTTAAATCTTAGCTATGAGTTTTGTGCAAAATAACTAAGCTTGATTTGGTGGCTAATGTGAAAGAGTTAAAAAGTATAACGATAAAAAGTTCAAGAGTTTTATCCTTACTCTCATCACAATACTAACATATATTGTGCATTTTTCATCAAAATATTCACTACACTGGAACAAAGTAACTGAAAGGGTAACGGTGCAACAAGTTTTTGTAACGGATGATATAATTGAAAGGGTAACAGTGTAACAAGTTTAGAAACTTAAAAAACTTATTTGTTACCTAAAAAACTTATAAAGAAGCCTAAATATATTTTGCTTATTAATTTACAAACAACTTGTTACACAATAAACAATCTTTATCAAGTCAGTACCAATATAACATTCTTATATGTTGCTTTACCAAACTGAAGGTGGCTTTTAGTTATTGAATGCTTTCTAGCTTGCAATTGAAAATTAGGCTCTTAAGAATGTTGACTAGCTTAGACTTCATTTTCACAAATATAGTCCACACACTTCGTTCAAAGATAACAACAAATGGTGTTGCTTGTAAGATCTAAATTTTCCCTTTTAATTACGATTAATCCTATAGTGGTGAGGATTAGTTTTTGTGCACACTTGGAATTTTCTTTTTTGCAAAAGTTTGCCAACTTAAGGAATTAATCCTATGTAAACATTTTTACAAGATTCCAAGGAATTTCATCATTATATATATATATGTAGTATTTTACTTTGCTTTTTTTTTTCTTGAGCTTTTACTTTGCATGTCTAGCTCATTTAATTTAGATAAATGTTAAATAGTGCTCCAGGGGTATTCTAAGAAAATAATTCTTTCTATACGTAACTCTGCTAAGTAGAAATGTTCATTGCATGTATAGGGTTTTTTTGGTGTCTAACAAGAAAAATTACAAAGTAAATATGTTCAAGATTATAGAAAATCAAAGCAACTCATGAACCGTAAGGAATTTCTAAACAAATTAAGGGATGAACCCACCATATATTCTCAAAGCATAATTAAAATTATTCTGTCGAGTCTTCAACCACCACCAAGCAAGAGTTTTTATCTTATCAAGCAATACATTGGCTGAGACTCCTTGATTAGAAAAAACCCTGTTATTTCTTTCCTTCCAAATAGACCAACAACAAGTCAACCAAAATGCTTGAATAACTTGACGAAATTCTTTTTTAAACATATAAGTATTACAAAATTGCATAGCATGTTCATTTGCTGAATTTTGTAATAGGGCAAGATATACACAACCAATGCATAATTTTACACCAAAGAGAAGTAGCCAATTTACGATCGAAAAACAAGTGATCGGAGGTTTCAGCAACTCCACAATCACCTACACACAAAACAGAATCCAACTGATTCATTCCACGGCGCAACAAGTTATCCTGATTTGTTCTTTAGCGATCTCCAACATACAACAACACCTTCAAGGGATTATTTTTATAAAAAAGTGATTTTTTTTTTTATTAAAAAAAAAGCAGTAACAATGTTTTGTGTTCTACATTTTGCTCATTTTTTAACAATAATACATATATTTCAAAAAATTCTTAAAAATACTACAGTATAGTATACTCATGTTACCAAATTTAATCCCTCTGTTCATTTTTTAGACAAAAAGTTGATGTCGTACATGGTGGACCTGGTTAAATATGTGTTTTTTTTTCTTCCGAAAAATAGCTAATTACAACAATTCAGTTTTCCATCTAGTAAACAAACATATGGGCTAAATAAATTTGGTAATAAGAGTAAACTATAAGGTTTTTAAAAATATATTTTAAAATATAAGGACTATTGTTAAAAAACAGAAAAATGTAAGGACTAAAATGATATTTAACCCAAAAAAATTCTATGAAGGTGTAGAGAGGTGCATATATTTATCGTGGAGCCGACTACCTGTTAAAGTGAAATTTTCTCATCTCACCCACTCACTTTCTCGCCTACTTCCCTAGCGCGCAAAAAAATTGGAAAATACGTTCCGAACTGTTTTTCTAGTGTAAAATTTACACTATAAAAAATTCGGAAAATATTTTCCGAATTGCCAGAAGGGATAGGGGAGAAAGTGAGTGGGTGGGATGATAAAATTTCTTTGGAGAGGGCCCAAAGGTTTTGGGCTTGTTTCAATATATTCCAAAAAGGCTATAGGATCATTGTTTCCATGATTCTTCTCATCAATAAATTCCCCAAATTCTCATCAATAAAATGCACAAACACATCAGATAATTACAAAAACAATTCATCAAATATATGAAGAAATTAAAGACGATGATTGCTTTTGAACTATTCGGTTGTTTTACATGATCGTTGTTGATTAAGAGATTAAATAGTTGAGTAAAAAAAAAAAAGAGATTAAATAGTTGGAAAAAAAAATAGTTTAGAAACATTTTAGTTAATTTTAATAGTTTAGGATTAAATGTATACCTTCAAACATAAACTACTACTTTAATTATGTTTAACTCATTTTTAGTAAAATCAATTTTATAAAAATAAAATGAAACTCATTTAAAATTGATTTTTGTTATGTAGAATGAAAAATGCACTTTATTGGATGTTAGTAGTGTTGTGGCAAGTGTGAGTGGTTAAGTCCCACATTGCTTAGAAAAGTGGTACAAATAAGTGTTGAACCCTTGACCTTTAGATGAAAGTAAAGGTTTGATGCCACTATGCTATAAAATATCCAACAAGTAGTTTAGAAGGCTTGATGAATAGGACCACTAAATTGAATAGTCTATTAACCAAGTAAGTCATTAGGAAGGAGACCACAACGACCCACGCCTCCCCCATCAAAATCAAGTAAGTCATCATCATCATTCTTCAAATTCAAAAACAAACAAAACCATACATTTTTTTCCATCTTTGATCAAGTCTTCTTTTCAATCATACATTTCCACTTCTTCTATGTCAAATAATTAATATTCTCTGATATTATTAGTTCGAGGTAATCTTTTTTTATTATTACAATACAACAAAACTCAATTGGAATAAACATTATATATAATATAATATATAAAAATCATGATATAAATTTAAGGAGAAAGCTAACATATTTATTTTTAGAACACATGTTAAGATGTTTAATATATAGTAGAAAATTAGTTTTAAAAGTTTTACAATTTAATTTTTTTAAAATCAAAATTTTGTTTTTCTCAATACAAAGTTTTTGGCACGCGGAGGCCAAAAAATCAAAGTGGAGTTTCACTTATATTTAATTATTTTATTCTAAAAAAAAAAAATACAAAGTTTTTATTTTTAAGTTTATTAACATGTACTTAGGATATATGTTAGCATCCTAAATTTAAATACATTTATTTGTTTAACTTAAAAGTAATTTTTTAGCCACTAGAAATTACTTGACCATGAAATAAAGTAATTAGATATATTTTTATTAGTTATGTATGTCTTTATCTCTTATCTTTTTAATACATTTTAGAAAATACACAAAAAAAAAAAAAAACACTAAACAACATGCTATATTGCTATTGTCGCTGTTATAAATAAAAGTTCTTTTTTATATTTATTGAATAAAAAATATATTACTTTGACAACAAAATTTTGATGTATAAACATCATTTATCTTGCGTAAAAAAAATCATTTATCTGGTTTTATTAGGTGTCATATTGTATGCTGCAACAAGAAACTATACTCCTTTAAAAAGAAAGAATAAAAAAATTGGCCACCGACCCATTTGGCAATTGGAGAATGAGGTTTGCCATGCACCACACCACCACATGTCTTCTTAGCGGCTATCCCACAAAAAGAAATTTTGAAACCACAACAAAATCAACTATATCTCCCCAAGTCTTTTCATGGAAAAAGGTAGTCCAAGAAAAAAAAAATCCTTTCTAAGAGAAGGTAGAATGACTATTTTTCTAAAAAAAATTAAAGATAATTTATTTATTAATTTTTTTAAAAAAAACTTAGATTATAATAAAAAAAAAAAAAAAAGAGTGTATGGACTAAGCAGTGCAATAAGAGAGTACAAAACCAAAAAATTAACATAATCTATAACAAAAGTTTTACCACCGATATAGCACCTAAAAATTGTAGTAGATTGGAGGATTCAAACTCCCACAAGAAATTCAGTCCCATAAGTTAACTAGACCACTAACCTACACTTAAAAAAGAGTAGTGGACACCTACCTCCAATTTTTAGTCTATTTTTTCAAAAATATTTCTCATTTACCTAAGTCACGTTATAATTCTTGAAGACCTCAAAAATGCTGTTTTGTTTTAATTTTGATTGGTTGCTTTGAATTCTGTTAGAAGTCTCACATTGGCTAGAGATATGGTAAAGATAGCCTTTATAAGTGTAGTGCAAACCTCAACTCTCAAGCTAGCTTTTGTGGTTGAGTATAGGCCTCTCAAATTCTAATATGGTATCAGAGCCTATCCTAGATCCATTTGTTGTTTGTTGTGGAGACCTCCCATATTTGGGCCACCCGTTGTTGTTGATCCCACGTTCCAGCTTGTTCAGTTCTGGACGTGAGGGGGTGTGTTAGAAGTCCCACATTGGCTAGAGATATGGTAAAGATAGCCTTTATAAGTGTAGTGCAAACCTCAACTCTCAAGCTAGCTTTTGTGGTTGAGTATAGGCCTCTCAAATTCTAATAAATTCTTTCAAGCCTATGATAAAATGACATGTTACATGTTGATTGAGTGAACACCCTATTTAAAATTGAGCGAAATTGTGCGAGAGAGAAAAAGTTGAATTGTGGTATCTCGTGGAACACATGTTGGCTTGCTATTATTGATGTCTATTGGGCCAAGTGTTGATTGAGCATGATCGTTGAATTGAAGAACAGTGGTATCATTACCGACAAAAGACAAAGGTTGTGAAATTCCTATCATTTAAGTTTATTTGTTAACTCACTAACGATTTTGTTTGACAGACATGTTACTTAAGACCAACAACAATTAAGTTTGGGGTTGTGATGTGACAAGAATTTATATGATGTTTTTAGATAGTTTTTAGTTTTTTTTTGTTTAGTAATTTTAGTAGTCTTTTGATAGACAAAGCATGGAAAATATCTAAGAAATGAAGTTACTTGACCAATAAGCAAGAGTATAAGAAATTACACAAAAATGAGGAAAAATTAAAAAAAAAAAAATCAGCAAATACATCGTGCCACGATGGAGCGTTATTTATTTGAAGAAAATTTGCAATATTTATGGGAAAAAAGTCAGAACCCATCGTGCCATGATAGAAGCCATCGTGTGACGATGATGCTATGTGAGACATCGTGTCACGATGCATATGCATCGTGGCACGATGGAAAAAGCTCAAGTCCAAGAATTTGCTATAAATAGATCCCTTCATCACCACTATTTGATAGCTCTCAACACACAAAGCTACAAGCAAGTGGAGGAGCTAGAAGGAAGGAGAGCAAGGCTCTCCGGGGAAGCAATCTCTCACCATTGGGAGTAGTTTTCATTGCGCTTTAACGAGGTTATTTTGTATGTGTAATTCTCTAACTCTTGTTATAATTATGTTTACGAGTAACTAAATTTTTTAGGTTAGGTTGAGTAGATGAACTTCTCTAGAACTACTTGATCCATGTAATTGGCTATTATATTATTGCAATTCCGTCTTTATTAATTATTTAATAATCATCTATGTTTAATGTTTTTCATTAGTATACGTATTCATGAAATTGATCTAGATATCGAATGAGTACTGACCCTACCTTTTGATATCCGAACTGATGATAATTATTCAACCAAAAGGGTTATTGCAGGGGTATGTAACTTGCGGATTGTGATTTTTGAATTAACGTGCATCTTTAATGCTTTCATAATTTCTCAACTCACCTAAGGGATTAGGGAGGGTGTTATTAGTGAATAGGGTAATAAGACACGAGAGTGATTATTACTATTTAGGGGTTAATTCTTCGTGATGAACCAGATTTAATTTGAATTGTGAAATATAATAACAGGTTACCAAGTAGTGAAAAGGAAGGGATTCGAAACAACCCATCTGTTCTTTTCATCTTGATTTCAAACAAACTTTATCTTTAATTGTTTCTTTTATGCTTTTAATTCCAACAAACTTGAAACCCTCAAATCTATTGATTTAATCCTAATTCAGTGATAATTGAATTGTTGCACACACTATTTCTATGGAGACAATCTTATTTACTTTACTACTTTAATGATTTTGTACACTTGCAAAATAGTCATCAGGCGCTTGTGGTAAGGAGGAAACTCCCTCACATTTGTTTTTTGATTGTGACATCTTTGGGGCTGTTTGGTATCAGATGACTCGTTGGCTAGACTTCTCTCTTATCCCTCGTCGTGAGGTCATTGCTCACGCTATTCAATTTGGAGGATATAGAGATGTTCTTTATTTGATTTGGGCGATGTATTGTTTGTTTGTTTGGAAGGAACGCAATAATCGTAGTTTTACGGTTAAGGCTTTGTTTAAGGATCAACCGGTGGGAAGTATTAAAATGGTCTCTTGGATGTGGCTTAAATCTAGAAAAAAAAAAAAGTTTTGATTGTCATCAGTGGTGCTGTTGTTTGTCTAAACATCTCATAGTTGGTTTTAAGTGTGAGGAGAAGGGGTTGTAGTTGGTTTTTGGCTTAATAAAATATTTTTTTAATGATAAGCACAAAGGAGGAAATATTTTTTTAAATCTATATAAAATTAATTTTGTATATTTGATTATTATCGATATATTTTATTTGGATAGAAAATATTTTTTCATTTCTTTTGGCTGACTTTCTTTTTACAATAATTGACTAATCTTAAATTTCAGTTACACTTTTCTGTCTTTTTCTTTTTTATTTTATGGAAATTTGTTGCAATTTTCTTGACTATAAAAATATTTTAAATAATTAAATAAATATTTTAAAATACCCTGATCTTATACATAATTTTTTTTTCTTTCTAAATTTATTATAAAATTGATGTATTTAAACAATAATATAGTCTAAATACATTTCGTAAAAAAAAAATAGTCTAAATGCATTATTTTTATAATAAACATAAAAATATAAGTTTTCTTCTATATAAAAAAATTAGAGGAATTAATTAATAAATATCAAAGTTATTGTTTTTACAATAAGAAACCCACATCAAAATCTTTCATTTTCATTCTCTTTCTTGTCTCTCTAAATTTATATTTATTCATGTGACTGCAACAAGAAACTTTTTCACAACCTTCCCCAAATTCCAATTTTCAACAATTCTTCAACCAAGACAAACCCATCATTCCATTCTTCAAAATCTCCATCTTTTTCCTTCCATTTTTGCTACCATTTTTTGCTACAAAAACACCAAAAAGATGAAGAAGGTAAAGCTTGAACTGTTCACACTCCCCAATAGACTCACACTGATTCAAATTTTCATGGTGATGATGATTCTCTATATGCTTTTCATGAGCTTTGAAATACCCTTAGCTTTCAAAGCAGGTTTTGGTTCAGAAACTGTTGCTATTGGTTTTCTCACCGACGCAATGCCACTTTTGGCAGAACAAAACCAACAAAAAATTCGACCCTTTAGGCTACCATTGAAGAAAGTTTCAACCTTGAGCTTCAACAAGAGCTTTGAAGGTGTATCAGAGCTTCACAAGGTAGCAAAACATGCTTACATTTCAGGGAAGAAATTATGGGAAGAAGTTGAAAGTGGTAAAGTTAAAAGCTTTTTAACTTCTAAGGTTGAAAACGGTTCAGATTCTTGTCTAAATTCAGTTTCAGTTTCTGGGTTTGAGTTTAGGGAAAAGTTGAAAGGGGTTATGGTTTTGCCTTGTGGGTTGACACTTTGGTCTCATGTTACTGTTGTTGGGACACCACGTTGGGCTCATGGTGAGAGTGATTCAAAGATTGGGGTTGTTCAAGATCGCGATGAAGCGGTTTTGGTTTCGCAGTTTATGATGGAGTTACAAGGTTTGAAAGCTGTTGATAATGAAGAACCACCTAGGATATTGCATTTTAATCCTAGGCTTAAAGGGGATTGGAGTGGGAAGCCTGTTATTGAACAGAATACTTGTTATAGGATGCAATGGGGGACTGCCCTTAGGTGTGAGGGATGGAAGTCTAGAGCTGATGAGGAAACTGGTAAAGTAAAAATGTAATTTTTATTATGCATGTATGATTATTACTTGTTTGTGTTTGGATTTTTTATTGAATTTAGGATAAAGGGTTTCTTTGGATATTGTTTGCATTGATTTTGTGTTGTTTGATTAATGGGGGTAGGGAGTTTATTTTGGACTTTGCAGTTTTTTATTGTAATCTACGAAGCACTGACACGACATTGACACCGATAATAATTTGAGAAAGTGGAATAATTGAATGTAACTGCATTTGCTGGTGTTGGTTGGTGCCGGATATTGAGATGTGTCGGACATCAGACACGCCTTTAATATGAAGTATCATTGCTACATAGATTGTACTGACATTGGGGAGTGGGAATTCTTTTTGCAATCTGCAGTGTTTTCTACAATTAACTTTGGTGTTTTTGTGCGTTGTGTTGGGAAAAAGAAAAAGGGTATATAGTTTTGATCAAACTATGAGTATCATGTATCTCAATGAAGACAAAATTACTATACAATCATTATAGATAAAATTGGTGTGGCCCTCATTGTAAAAAAAATATAAGAGGACTGTCTTAGGCGGTTAGGGGATGTGTGGAAAATGCTTAACCGCTATGAAGAACTACTGATCAAATGAAGAATAGTCCAATAGCTAGAGATAGACATGGACATTGACATTGACATTGACATTGACGGTGAGGTGACTAACGAGAGTTGCATGTCAAACAATTATGTGGCATTTTGCGGTAATAAGTAGTAGGGATTTATGACATAGATTGATCCATGTATGTAGCCAAATCTGTGACAGGGATTTATGGCACCGATTGATACATTTAGCTGACTCCATCTAGTGAGAAAATATCTGGTGTGGTTGTAATTGTTGACTTTCATAAATTAAATCTTGAAAGGCCAACTTTCCAAAAGACTCGAATCATTGGAGGATAGTGTAAACTAGTATTTGCTGATTCTTTTCACTCTCTTTTTTTGCGAGTACAGGGGAAACTAATTTATTTTCTGATTATTGTGATGTTATGAAGTTGATGGACAGGTGAAATGTGAGAAATGGATTCACGATGATGATAATCGATCGGAAGAGTGGAAGGCGACATGGTGGTTGAACAGACTGATGGGGCGAAAAAAGGTTGTGCCCATAGACTGGCCATATCCTTTTGCTGAGGGGAAATTATTTGTTCTCACCATAAGTGCTGGCTTGGAAGGTTACCATGTTACTGTGGATGGGAGGCACGTGACGTCCTTTCCGTATCGCACAGTGAGTTCACTGATTATATATGATAGAGAAATGATTTTTTTGCATCGAAACTTTGATGTCAAATACGGCATCCTTTTGGTTTTTGTGTGCATCTTGATATTCAATGTCTGTATTTTGATATTCAAATAACAGTTATATCTCCTGTTGTATGGATACATGAATGTCTTTAAGTGTTAAAGTTATATTCACATTTTGCAGGGCTTTGCTCTTGAGGATGCTACTGGACTATCCATAAACGGGGACGTCGACGTGCACAATATATATGCTGCTTCATTACCTACATCACATCCTAGCTTTGCTCCGCAGATGCATCTTGAATTGCTTCCTCAGTGGAAGGCTCCACCTATGCTCGGTGTGAATGTAGAGCTTTTCATTGGTATCCTTTCCGCTGGCAACCATTTTGCCGAACGTATGGCAGTGAGAAAGTCGTGGATGCAACATAAGCTAATCAAATCCTCACATGTTGTCGCTCGGTTTTTCGTAGCATTGGTAAGAGTAGCTGCATCTTATCTTCCACAAATAGTTTACACACTGTTTTGATCTTACTATTTTTCCGTTTCTCATATGATAGCATGGAAGGAAAGATATAAATGTGGAAATAAAGAAAGAAGCCGAGTATTTTGGTGATATTATTATAGTTCCGTACATGGATCATTATGACCTTGTTGTTTTGAAGACCATAGCTATATGTGAATACGGGGTAAGTGACCGGAGAGGGAAAAATGTTGCTTATTTGCATTTTGTATACGTTGTTAAGTTGCTATATTATTGTGTTTTTTATGAACACGGTTCTTTGCAGATTCGCACGGTGGCTGCTAAGTATATCATGAAGTGTGATGATGACACATTTGTTAGAGTGGATTCTGTCATAAGCGAAGCAAGACAAGTTCAAAGTGGTAAAAGCCTTTATATGGGAAATATGAATTACCACCACAAGCCTCTTCGCAACGGAAAATGGGCTGTAACTTACGAGGTATAACTTTTCTTTTGGTTTTTCTGCGCCGCATAGTGGTTATTCTATCTTTTGTTAGATAAATAACATATACATAAACACTTGATGATTATCACTTATGTTATAAGCCTATTTGTAGTTGGCTTTTGGTACACATTGTGCGGAACCTGAGTTTGAAATAGGAGTCAGGATCCATTGACACCAGGTGTCAATCTAAATTTTAACACCAAATATCAACCGCTGATTTTATTTAATCTAATGGTGTATCATAAAGTTTGATATAAATATGCCGTTAGATCCTAACTCTTGAAATAGTTGCTTTTATCAGTTCTTACATGGTGCATGTCTGGTTTTTCGGCCTCAATTGAATAGGGCGAAGTTCCACCAGATTTTGGAAATTCTATGCAATGATATTTATGACATTTACCATGTGTAACTTTCAGGAATGGGTAGAGGATGAGTATCCTACCTACGCTAATGGTCCGGGTTACATCGTCTCATCTGACATTGCTCGGTTCATTGTATCTGAATTTGAACGGCAAAAATTAAAAGTACGTATGCAAATTATTTTTTTTTTCCAGTCTCTCATTTGGATTCTGTTACAGTTTTTTTGTTTTAAAAAAAAATCACTTTTCGAGTTTTTTATTGGCCAAATGCATTCAAGGGCCCTTTAAGTTTAACGTTTGTAACTGATTGTCCTTTAAATTTGTAACAAATTACATTGTTAACCGACTTTGATTTGATGCAGTTATTTAAAATGGAAGATGTGAGCATGGGAATGTGGGTAGAGCAATTCAACAGCTCAAGAGAAGTGGAGTATGTACACAGCTTTAAGTTCTGCCAATTCGGATGCATTGAAGATTACTACACTGCGCATTACCAATCTCCGAGACAAATGACATGCATGTGGGATAAATTGCAACATCAAGGTAAACCACTTTGTTGCAACATGAGATGACAAATATAGAAGAACCACAGCTAGGAAAAGTTAAACTGTCCCAATAATGTTTATTTATGTAAATACGCCTTCTTCGGAAGGGGTTTTGGCTCAACATATCGGTTCGTTGTTTTCGCCCTTATTTGAACCATACTCTCACCTAAAAGAATAGAATAGATAGCATAGGCATGTTATATATATTGAGGAAGGGAGAGGGGGAGAGTGAAAGTTGGCTACTACAGCGGTCGTTGAAGGAACAAACCGATGGTTTGTAAATTTGTAGTGTAGACTGTAGAGTAAACCGGGGTAAAAGTGGAATAAAATTAATTTTCTTTTTCGACTTCATTTTTATATGATCTTTGATATATTTTAAGTTGCTTTTGAATGAAGAGTCAAGTCTTGTTATACCAAAATTTTTGAACCTAGAAGTTCATGATATTGGTACATGATAAAGTTAAGTTACAAATTGCAAAGTTCATATGAATGTATTCATTGTGAGACAGAATCATCTCCCGTCGAAATTGCCTCCACTTAGATCTCAGCCGTCCATTTGTTTTTGTTGCAATTGGTTATGTAATAAAAAGAAACACCGAATGATCAGGATCTCAACTAGACTCCCTCCGGTGAAAACCACAATGGAGAGTATCCTCATCCTATCGGTTGTATAAGTTACAACTTACGTTCTATGTCACAATCGCTAAAATTACTATCAATTTATCGGTTGTAGATTTAAAATAAAAATGTCTCAACCAAGAATAATTTGGTCCAAATGGTTCGAGGTTTTGAACCCATAGACAGGTGGTCAGGAGTTTTTACTATTTAGATATCTAAATAGTAAAAAACAAACTATCAGTTGTTTTTTACTATTTAGATATATATTTCTTGGTATTATAAAAAAATTTTACCGTAAAAAAAATTAGGATATATTATATTTAAATAATAGATCTAATTCCTACCAAAAAAATAAAATGAATAATAGATCTAATTGGACATATATAAGAAATAAATTCTTCTTGAAAAGTTCAAAACGAGGGAAAAGGAAAGGTGCGAAAAAAGAAAGTCATACTCGGTGGAAGTCTTGGAATAAAAAATTCCAAAATTTTTTATTTTATTTTTAGAGAAAATTGATGTTGACTATATTGTTTTTATTTGAAAATAAATACTCGTAGCACTCACGCATTGTATGTTATAAACAAAAGTTAGGTTTGAAGAAAGTTGACTAACCAATCTTTGATTCCCTTTTACTTGTAATTTACGTAAGTTAGAGGAGTTATTTTTTGGACTTTTGGTATTAACTCTCGGAATTAGATAAATAGAATTCTAGTAATTTAGAGTTCGACAGTGAGGTAAATAAAGTTTAGTAAACAATTGTTTCCACTAGAAATTGAACTCGGATTCTTCCGAACGATAAACTATATGGGATATACTTTGTTGGCGTAAAAAACTATTTTATTCTTTTTATTTATTTTCTTTCAAATTAAATAAAAAAAAAGACCATTTATTTTAAAGAATCTCGCGTTTATTATGTGTTGAATTAAGTTTTTGGATTTTGTTCGCAAAATGTTTTGGTGCATGCATAATTTTATATTGAGAATTTTTTTGCCACCTTACACATTTTTTCGCACGTCTTACGAATTTACAAAAATATCCTTGTCCACTAATTAGGTAGCTGATATACCCCAAAACACCCTATCAAATTTTTTTATTTATTTAAGCAGCAGATGATATTTTTTAAAAATTTCTCATTTTTATAAGCGGAAGGATAAAAACGAAAATGTGTAGGGCACGCAAGAAATAGATAGAAGACAAAAGGTTTTTATGTCCATAAATCCTAGCTCAATTGGTAGAAATGTCGAAATTGCTAGCGTTGGACGTCAGAACCGGGGTTCGAACCCCTGTCACTCCACTTTATGTGTGTGAGATTTTAATGACTTTGTCATTTCGTCTATAAAAAAAAAAAAAAAACCTTTATAAGTTTGTATAATGCTTGGTTGTTTTGTTCATTGGATAGACACCGGACTAATTGTATCTTCCTATGTTTCTACTTTGCACAACTTGTGCTTTGGGTTTGCTTTGTTTTATTGAATGAAATGTTCTATCTGTTTTTGAAAGGAAAAGGAAAAAAAAATTGTTAGAGATAATTATTCATTTTAAGGGATACATTTTTATCCATAATTTTTTTTATAATAAATTTTTATCCATAAAATTATTTGACAACTTATTTTAAATAATAATTTTAAAAAATAAATTTATGTGACTTTATAAATATCAAATGATAAAAAAAAATTCCGAAGAAAACTAGTTGATAAATATAAAGTCACATAAATATAGGGAAAAAAATACCGTTTTGCATTTTTGATGTATTGAATTAAAGATACATGAATTTTTGATGCATTGAAAGATGCATGAAGTTTGACAACATGCAAGCATGTAACAAAACTTTATATATCATGCCGTGCTTAATGCTTATTATTTTCCAATTGAATTTGTATTTCGTTCCTTAATACTAATACGAATAGTACTATCCACCTTTAATAGTTTTAATTGGAGTTGAGTTTCATTTTGACCTTCAAAATTGTCTTTAATGAAGTCATATATTCTCCTAAAGAAGAGTGTTATGAACACTCTTTTTTTAATTGGTTTGATTCGTTGCATAGAATAGGTTTGTAGAAAAAATTTAAAGTGGACTATTATTTTGGGTTTTAAATTCGTTAAAATATTATTGAACGATATAATATTATTCAAATATTACATCAGTGTAATTTGATGTCTCTCCATATTAAATTGTTTATAACCGTATCATTCTCCAAATCATTTAATGTTAGTTAAAATGCATAAGTAACTATGTTAGAGGTGTTAATGTGTTAAGTGACATCGTCATTTGTTAATGTTGTCACATTAACACAAGTTTTATACTAGTTAGTTAAAAACTAAATTTTTATGCATATTGGATTTCCTTCATCATAATCTTAGAATTGATTATCTTTCTCGCATGATAAATTGCTTCGACCAAATTAACATTCTCTCGAATTATGATTCCAAGACCAAATATCTTTCATATTTTCTCGCAAAAAACGTTAGACAACAACTCCATAGTTACATGCATAATGCATTCTCCTGATAATTTCTCTTTTCATTGAAACAAGTTTCTTCTCCACGTTTATAAAAAAAAAAAGAAGTTTCTTCTCCACATTCTTCCCTCTCCATCTTCCCCACATCCGAATTCAACATTCATTCCACTAATTCATGTTAATTTGTTGCCAAATTAAAAATATTTTTTTTATCAATAATATCAATTTTTCCTTCTTTTGGGAAAAGCATTATATCATTCAGAATAGTTGCTAGCCAGTGTGAGATAAGCAAATGGTGCTTTCCAGATGAAACTTCAAGCCATTGTGAGAATAAATTTGTAGGCTTAGGTATAAAGTAGAAAGAAAAAAGGTGATAGACAAAGGTAGAGATGCTTCTTAGTGGATATGAAAAGAGTTAAAGACCATAGACTTGGAACCTAATTCTGCATCCCTTACTATTTTATGGATGCTTCTAGCTGAACTTTGCTAAATTTTCATTTAAGATTAGATAGAGATAAAGTTATCACAATTTTTTTTAATGGTAAATTTTTTTTTCCTTAAAAATTATAAATATGTTTGGTTTTGCGTTTAATAACTATTTCGCATAATTCAAAGCACTTCCACCATAAAAATATACTAGTACTTTAGAAGTTATAAAATGTCACTTTAAAAATAAATGTGCGTTTAATGTCATTCCATCTCATTTCGTCGAAAGAACGAACATAGGTTATGTGTCTATTTATGCTAGTGGTGGATGGACAAAAAATGCATGTTTGGAATGAAGGTCCAAATATTAGCTTCGTAATATTACGGCAGAATATACACATTGAAATGCGAGAAAGATCCATTCAACGCCAATCCAAATATAACATAAATTTTGAAGGAAAATTTTGTCATTTATGTAGTAATATATGATTTGAGAGAATAGTCTCTATAATTATAAGTAAAATAAATCAGAAGTACACGACTCAAAATAAAAAACGTAGGAGATTCAAATATGTCAATAATAACAAATTGCATGTGCACACATTTTCCACCATAGGACACAAGAAATGAATGGCCTAATTTTCTTAATCTATAAGTCATACATAATCTCCCCCTTCCAATCCATGAAAATTCCATATACTCAAAACTATGAAACCCTTCACATTCTTGGTTCATGATCCTGGTTGATGAAGTAATTACCATCCAAACCTTACAAGATAAGCCTAACCAAAGACCATGCCACAACATTAATCAACCATGCAACCCCTGAAAATAGAGATTAAAAAAGTCATTAAATATGAATGAAAAGATGGATTGCAATTTATACACAAATAATTAGATATGACACTAATACTGACACATAGACATCCATAATAATTTAAGAGGAAAAAAAAAAAGAAATTAATTAGATATGACGAGATATACTGGTGTTATATTAATGTTTGATACCAATACTTGTCAGACATCGGACACATTTTTAATATGAAGTATATGTGTTAAAATATGTTCCAATTGACAACTAAAAAAGGGGATAATTTTGCTTACCATTTCTAAAACCATGATTATAAGATGATGTGAAGAAACAATCCGTTGTGGTGTTAATTCCATTAGGACAATTGCATAGAAATGAATTATAAACTTCACTATAACCACAAAATCCATAACTCTTTTCACATGCGTCACATGAGCTAGGATAATCATTTGTGACACTAAACTTATACTTAAGAGCTATTCCATAGTTCCACTTTTGAGGATCAACTTGTTGATCATTGTAATTGTAAAAACCTGTATAAGAACTGCATTGAAGCTTATCAAGATCCATATCAAATGATGGACCAAGATTAACCGGTGTATAAACACAACATGTCGAAATCGGAAGATTAATGTTAATACTACTTGGCCTACAAGAATGCATAACATCACAAATTTGGGTATTTTGATCACATTGAAGCTTAGAATTACTTCCATCATCATAACTTCTTGTTTTGCATATCGATGATGAGTTCATCGAACAATCTACTAAAGCGAATATGGTGCTATCGTCGAAAGTAAAAGGCGCGTTCCAATCTAAGCCGAAACCTTTGCTAGGCAAAGTACAAGAACATGTTGACATGGTAGGATCTGAAATGTACATGACTTGATTGGAATAGTCAATTGAGGTTATAGGGTAGGAACCTGTGTGTGTTGTGAATGTGAGTTTTTGTTGATTACAAGTTATATGTGGCAGGAAGCGAGGGTCGCCGCAACCGGGGCCGCTACCGAAAGGGTACTTGAGAGTTTCTTTGCCACAGTTTCTTAGGCACATTTGAGATTGTATTGAAGAAGGAAGTAGGAAAAGGAAAATGGTTAGAAGAGGAAGTGAAGGGAAGCTAAACTTCATTTTGTGACTTAGAATGAGGGCAAGATGTTGTATGTGGAAAAGGTAACAAGTTTTGGTGTTGGTGTTAACTTATATATTGAAATGTTAGAATAAAATGGAAACAATAAGGAACTTTCATTTTTTTAAATGTTGGGATTTGTTTAATGCTTTTGATTATATGCTTTAGGCTTTTTGATTTACTTTTTATTTTTGATGTAATGTTAGGCTTTTTCATTTATGCTTTCTATCATTGGTGTTAAATTGCTTAGATGGTTAGATTCCATAAGGCCTCATCTTTGCTCTTTTATAAGTTCCATAGTAGAATTCTAATTTGACATGTGTTCTTGTTTGAAAACATAAATCAATCTCGGAGGAGGTAGATGATACTTAGAATTTTCGGTGATAGTATGGATGCCCTCACGGTGGGCGTCAATGTTCACGTATGTAAACACAAGATTCATTCAAGGTCAAAAACAGTATAGTGTAATGATCATTCTTTTGAGTGCTCTAGAACTCTCTAGGGCAGCTCACCCTTTGTATTAACCGCGTGTTTACATACGTGAATATTATCAAAATTGTTAGAACAATATAGTCCTTCTAATATTCTTTATTCTTACAATGCAATATTTTAGGAATTGAAATTAATAATTGTTAAATGTTAATATAGTTAATATTTTCTTGAGTCCCCAAAACAAGGGTTGCCATTCGTTTGTGCTTTTTGAAGGCTAATAGTGAGTCCAGTCCAGGCACACTAGCTGCATATAACAAGTAAAAGGGAATAATTAAAACTTAAAGATCATATCATATGAGTAGAATAATATTGTAATGATTATATTTCTACTTTTTCTCCAATCCCTATAATTTTCTTTGTTATTATTATCTCATTATCATCCACTTCAGCCATTTGGACAAAAGTTGGTGGAAGGAAGAATATTTAAAACGCAAATAACTTTAAAAAGAGAATATATTCATCTACATTTATAATTATACATTTTCACATTATTTACTACAATGTAAAAAATTTCATATTTGCTGTTTTCTACCAGAAACTGGTATAGTATCTGCAATATATATAACAAATGTTCTTACAACATTAACAGAAAGCACCAGTGGTCTAGTGGTAGAATAGTACCCTGCCACGGTACAGACCCGGGTTCGATTCCCGGCTGGTGCAATTTTTGCAATTATTTTGTTCCATTTACGTTCTTATTGAAATCGATGCAGGTGGGGGGGGGGGGGTACATTTAGCCAAATTCTATTGGGCTCATAAGTAGCTAAACTTACCAGAGTGTAGTCCCATTACTGTTGCTATTATTAGAAATAACATGAAAGTATTATTTAAACATGAAGATATTTAAGAAAAAACATTTTTTTTAAAGTAGCTTATTGGCTAGGAAGTTTATTGGCACCACTTATCAATAACCCTATAACGAATTTTACAAAATTCACCATCGGATAGAAAGTTTATATCATATAGATCATTCTTATAATATAAGCTACCAATAATATTCAAGAGTTATTATGTGTTTTTTTGTACGATGTGTCGGTCTTTTTTTGGCCTTTGTGTGGTCTTTTGTACTTGTGCATTTGCCACCACTTAATAAAATTTTGCTGATTTTTTTAAAAAAATAATACTATTTTTTTTTTGACATTTTGGCAAATTTTCAACTTAAAAAAAGTTGCTGCTTCAAAAAAAAAAAAAAAACTTAAAAAAAGTTGTAAAAGTCAAATGCAAACACTAAAAGGAGTAAAAATAATACTTCTTCCGTTCTCACATAAACAAAAGTTCTTGTTTCAAATTCGTTGAATATCTAGGCTAATGTTAAGTGGTCCATCGTGGACAAGTGATCTACCGAATATGAATTTTACGAAATTCACTGTTGGATTGAAAATTTATATCGTATAGATCATACATAATTTTTTTAATTTTTTTTGAAAATCATTTGATATGTTATTGAGACCCATCAAGATTTACGTTATTTAATAAACTGTTAATCTTGATGTGTCTCAATAACATATCTAATTATTTTCAATTTTTATAAATTTTTCTATGGATGATCTATATGATATAAACTTTCAATCCAACGGTGAATTTTGTAAAATTCGTATTCGTTATAATGTTATTCATGACTGGTCCACCATAGAGATCAAGTGGTCCATATTAGAATTTATCTGAATATCTAATGTATATACATTAATTATTCAATGTACTTAATAAAAATCTTTACTTAGATATAAGAATCATAGAGTAGTTAAGTTCATACCACAAATTTATTATCTCTCCGTGTATATATAAGGACATAATAGCCATCATAGAACTGTACTATAGCATTCTCCTTTCTTTAGAGATGGCTACAAATGACTTGAAGCTTTTGGGTGGTTGGTTCAGTCCATTTGCTTGTAGGGTACAAATTGCTCTTAGCATCAAAGGTTTGGATTATGAGAACATTGTAGAAAATTTGAACCCCAAAAGTGATTTGCTTCTTCAATCCAACCCCACATACAAAAAAATCCCAGTTCTCATTCATGGAGAAAAAACCATTTGTGAGTCTGCAATCATAGTTCAATATATTGATGAAGTTTGGAAAAATAATGGTACTTCTTCAATCCTTCCTTCAAATGCTTATGACAAAGCCATTGCTAGATTTTGGGTTTCTTACATTGATGACAAGGTATTAATTTTAGACTCCTATTTCTTCTATGAAATTTTTATATATTTTTTTATCTTTGGTCTTTAATATTTAGCGGAGCTCGAACCCATAACCAAACCTGTCTTTTTATCGCTAAACCAAACCCATTAGTTGAAAAATGTTCAATTTTAAGTCTACAAAATTGAATTATTTTTTAGTAAAAACAAAAGATTGAAAGGAAATAAAATGTTTATCAAAAAGTAATCTTTAGATTCATGATTCTATAAAGAAAAACAGCATAATTAATTAACTTTCATTTTATGAATAAATTTTGTATGAGGTGTGATGAAATTTTATCATAAGATATATATTCATTGTTTAATTGTCTATGTTTTTGGTGTATTTTTTGCAATTGGGATTGTAGTTCTTTAATTCCTTGAGATTTGGCTTATTTGCTCAAGATGATGAGTCAAAGAAGAAATATTTTGAGGAACTAGAAGAAGTGCTTTTGAAGTTGGAAGAAGTGTTCAACGAGTTGAGTGAAGGAAAGGAGTTTTTTGGAGGAGAAAATATTGGATTTATTGATGTTGCTTTTGGATGCTATTTGAGTTGGTTAAGGGTCAAAGAGAAATTCACAGGAACTAAAAAGTTTGATGAAGCTAAGAATCCTGGTTTGGTGAAATGGGCTGAGGCTTTTTCAGCTCATCCAGCTGTGAAAGGAATTTTACCAGAAACTGATAAGCTTGTTGAGTATGCCATAGCTCTGGCACAAAGATTGGCTGCTGCTGCTGCTGCCGACGCCGCTCCTCCTAAGTAAATGAATATGTGAGATTAGTACTTTTGTTTTGACATTGTTATGTTTAATTCCGTTGTCTTTCGTACCTTGTTCGTAAAACTTGTCCCTCAGCTTACCAATCGAGCTATTTACCGGAGACATTTGTGGCTTTGTGCATCGTGATGAACTTGTATTCTTATGAACTATGTCTTCATAGTGATGCATTATAATACGCCTAGGTTGCGCTTGAATTGGTTTACGAACAATTTACTTAAACTTATCTATTAACATGACTATAAAATGTTACTATGCTAATTTAACTTTTTTTTAAAAAATAAATATTGGTGATTGTTTTTAAAATCATCTATCCAATGAATGTTATATACAACAGATTTTATCCTGATCTGAATAAAATGTATTGACATTTGACAGCCGCTCATATCACCACACATTTGTATCCTCTACGTCTCTTTTCTCTACATCTCTCTCCATTTAGAATATTTTATAATATTCTAATAATATTATGTGAGCAAATATCTTTATATAATTATATTAGCTATTTATCGATTATGAGCCTTAATTGATTAAGTGGTCAAACAAAGTTAAAAGACTAATTAGATTTATATTTATAATTAATTAAGTAATTAATTAATAGGATATGGGCTCAATATGAGTGGATGTCAGGATGGCCCATTTCGGGATAATGGGAACCCTAATGGGTCATCACACTATATATAGGCTATGGTCCCCAATATACCATACATAAGCAAATAACCTCTTCTCCCCATCTGAAGAGAATTCAAGGCATAAGGAGTACCGGTTGAGGAAGAACCACACTAGCCAACGGATACTTGTCGTCTGTCTCTCTCTTTACGTTTCAGGATCGGTTTGTTCTACTTCCATCTGACGGTTAGTATCTAATGGATTCTTCTATCCAGGTATTCCTAATACTAATTCTTCATAAATCAACATGTCGTAGATCCTGTTTTATATGCATGCTCCTTCTGTTCTTTCTAGCTTCCGCACTATTTGTATAAGAGCATGACTTGTATGTAATTAATTGGTAAATTAATTATTAAAACCTTTCAATTGGTATCAGAGCGGGTCTTCATAGTTGATTTATCGGGAATGGTCAAAATAAAGATTTAAGTTTTTGGTTCTGTAAATTATGCGTGAACCGTTTGAAATTTGGGGAATTTTTTTGTTTATCGACAATTCCTTATTTTTGTTGTGTCTTGTTATAAAACTGGAAATTGGTTTGGATAACAGGGAATTAAACATCTTTTGATTAAGTGTAGTGTTTTATTTTACACTACTTTTATGAGTAGTCTGTTTTCGGTTTCCATACTGTTGTTTTTTTTTTTTTGGTTTGGAAATAAAGCCCTAATCTTTTGGATTAATTAATTCAAATTATCATTCTCATATAACAAAAGAATTTGGTTCAATATAAAGATTTAAGAATTTGGTTCAGTATAAAGAACTAGAACATCGACCCGTGCGGTGCACGGGTCTGATTAGTTGTAAGTTATATAATGATTAAATAAGATATGATAATTCCGATAATGTAAGGTATATGAAAAACGTTGAGTAACATTAAACGATAGTTCACCAATAACTTTGGATAAATATTCATACAAAGAAAATTATGTTATATTACGGAAGATTTTCTTATAGACCACATTCGAATTCTTAGTCGTATCTTCACCGTTATCATCGATGATCAATATTTTTAATCCTTTTCAAGAAGTAACTCTTGAAATTGCAACATACAACTAACCATGTGAAAACACTGGCGACGGAAGATATATCCCAACATGCTTTAAAGATTGTCTCTGACTCTTATTAATAATCATCGCAAAAGAAATCATTATAGGAAACTGTCTCCGTTAAAATTTAAAAGGAATTCTCACGTCAGATGATGTTAGAGAAAATCTAGGTATGAAAACCTGATCACCAATATTACTTCCTGAAATAATTTTTCCTTCAAGAGCACATTTTCCCAATCTCGTAATAATAAGTCTTGTTCCATTGCATAATCCTAATTTTTTATTCAAATTCCTTAATAGCATAACTGGAACTCCAACTTTAAGTCTCAACTTGAGATTTGAAAGTTCCGACGTAGAAATCGTGTTCAAAAATTCGGGAGTATGAACATCATCCACTGTTTGACCGTCTACATTTTGTGTGAGTGGAGTATCATAACTCAAATATGTTTTTTCTTCACCAGAAATTAAATCCAACATACAATCATTTATTGTGTCGACTATTGAATTTTTAGGAGCTAGTATAGCTCTACTTTGGAAATGTGTTATATCTCATGTTTTGTAAAAGTTGGGGATATGTGTTTTCAACGATAGAAGCAAGAGGATCACCTGAATTTGGAACAATAAATCTGATGGAATGTCAAGTTCTAAATCATCGTCGTTGTCATCTCCAATTTCTCCATCGCCAACACCCAAAACCCTTTCAGAAAACAATCTTCTTTGTTCAACGTCTGCACTCGAAGCACCACCGAGAAGCCTCATGTTTTTACTAAATGTTAAAACTTCACAAAAATTCCAAAGAACCGAAGAATTAATAGTAGCATGAACAACTTCTGACCTTGTACCTTTGGGTATTATTGGTAGAATTTGTCTAAAATCTCCACCAAAAACAACAACTTTTCCACCGAAGAGAATGTGTTTATTTTTTTCATCAACAGACTTGAGAATATCTTTTAAAGTTCGATCAACAGCTTCGAAACAGTGTTTGTTCATCATTGGTGCTTCATCCCACCCATATAATGAGCTTTGCTTTTTGTATTAATAGCATCAAAGGGCTTTTAGGAACTATGGTACATGTTGAAAACTCGTCAACATTTAGAGGAATACAAAACCTTGAATGTGATGTTCTACCGCTAGGTATAAGCAATGCAGTGATCCCACTTGAGGCAACTGTTAAAACTATCTCACATTTTGAGCGTAATGCGGCTGACACGGCCCTCCAGATAAATGTCTTCCCTGTACCGCCATAACCATAAATAAAAAACACACCAGGTTTGTTTTCGTTAACTATTGTCATAATTGTGTCATATACTTTACGTTGCTATGAAGTCATAGTTGACATCAATCTAACATGTTCCTCAGCTAATGATTGTCTGTTATAATTCAATTCGTCGTGTATTAAACTATTTTGTATATCAGGAACTAATGATGTGTCTGCTCAAGGCATTGGAGAATAATCTTTTAAACTCTTCCCACAATCATCTCAATATCTGCTAGTGCATATTGTATCAATTGATCATCGGTTAATACTAAATTTACAATGTTAAAATCAAAATAATGAATGTGATTAGTGACATGACTATGGTTGTGTTTGGTTGTATTGCAAAAAAATTTGATTTAGCATAATTGAATTTGATAATAACTTTCCAAATCACACGTGATAATAATTTTTCAAATCTCACATGATAATTATTCTCTAAATTTATGATCCGGTAGAAAAAAAATCATTGATCAGGAAAGACATAAAAATATTTCGTGATGAATAATATAGTCAACAATAATTTTGATATGATATACTTTTAAAATTGATGGTGCTTATCAATTATTGCACATAATTTTAATCACAATTGGTATACTTGCCATAGTGGTTGGAAATATTGCCTTGCACTGAAGGGTTGCGGGTTCGAATCCTAGTCAAGACAAAATTGTATTATTTTTTAATAAAAATTACAAGATAAAATGGAGGGAAAACAGAGAAAACAAATTAGGGTTTAGAGTTTGCTTGTGTATACAAGCATATAATATAAAAGATTTGGTCGTTTGAAACTTAAGTTTAGATTAAAATTTAAGAGATGGTTACATGATTGTCCATCGTATATAAAGATTTACTTTTGGTTTAAGTGAACATATGTGTTTTTATTTTTGTTTCATCTCTTCGGATTCTAGACTTATTTTTTATACGGATTTATCGATGCATAAGGTTTATTTGGAATGATTAGGTTAATTTCGGTGTTCAAACCAAATTTTTTAATTTGACTTATTCATAAAGTTTGTTGTCTAAAAGTAAGGATTTAAATTTGATTTGATTTGATTTTTTTTTTTTTTTTTTTTGTGACTTTAGTTTTTTAAATCAAATCTTTCAATCTATATTTATAACATTTCTTATATTGTTATACTATTTTGAATGAGTTTATTTTGGTGATTTGAAAATTAAACTTATCTGAATCTTTATATTCAATATTTATTTTGAGAAAGAAGGTAAATAAAGAATTGTCATACATATTTGGTTATTATATACTTTACGAAAGATCATTTACCTTTATATAGCACTTATCAGTGATTCTCAAAATATTATGATCCAATCTGGTATGTACAAAATTAAAGGTTTCGATTCTTTAAATTTTTTGAAAATATAGATTCTATAATTATTTGTTTAAATATAGAGTTATGAAGTTTTTTGTTTCCTTTTGTTTAAGAAAAAAAAAAAATAATAATAATTATAGAATTTTATTTATTGATTTAAAGAATCATTGAGTATATATGTGAACTAGTTCTAGCATGACAGTATTTTGCTACATAAAGATGTAATTTTTATTTGATTTAAAATTGAATATTTGGACTATAGCATGATTATGATGTTTGAGGTTATTGTTATTAAGTTTCTACAATAATTTTTTCCATGCTTTTCAAATTTATTTCATGCTAATGTTTGTTTAATAGTGAGATTTTATTCTCACATAAGGGATGTCATTTAATCTTATGATTATCAAGCGACGTCATAAAGAAAAATGGCCTACATTTTGTGGGTAGTGCCTTGTAAATTAAATAACTTTCCCATTTTAATTTATTAAATTGTCTAGTAATGACGATTGAGTTGGTTGAAACAACATGTTGCCGAAGTAACCTCTGTTGCGTAGATTTGATTCAATTGAACTTACAAAAGATGTAGTGTGAAATTATTCATGTGAGTTGTCGTCGGGCCGAAGCAAGGCACAACTTGACCGGATAACTGCATACTTGTGATGGTAAATGTGTGGTGATTATAAAGTTATTTACCATGTGGATAATAGGATGCCCGAAGGTGACTATTGTTTGACAGGACTTATCACCAATGTTTGATCATTGCATTGAGAGTACCACTTGCAATTAATTCTTACAATCCGAAGATTGGGGATTGATGGTGCGCTTGGTATCTTGTTTGAGTATTTTAATTTACAAATAAAGTTTTGCATGTCTCTATAATAATTTATTGACATGTCGAATAAAGTGGTGTTGGTGTAAATCCATACAAGTATTTAATTAGTGGATTGCATTGACACTTATAATGGTAAACATGTGACGATTATAAGGAATTTTTTTTTTTTTTTTGTCAATGTTTGATCATTGTCACGAAATACCACCAGCAATTGATGTGATTTTTTAAGGGCTTGACATCAATGGTGCACTAGGTATCTTGGTGATTAATTTTTGTTCTCTATAAACTAATATAGTTTATGTATCTGCAAATTCATGTTAGAACTTTAATTCTTAAAATTCTAGCGATTAGCAATAAAGGAAGAACATTGTGTTCTCGGATCTAGACCTTATATAAAAGTGGAGAAACTCAAATTCTCTCACAATTTAGTATATTTTAAGTGAGACTCAGGTTAACAAAGTGAGTATACTCCAAATCACATAAGTCATATGGTAATAAAGTTTTGAATTCCAGAGACATTTGAGGTATTATTTAAGATCACATAATATTTTGTCATGTTTTCCTTGCTTAAATTAAAGTGCTTCTAAAGCAATGAAGCGAAAAATAAGCTCTCGTCGGAGAGATAATATTTCATTCGGATTATTAAGCAAAGAAAATCTCAAGAGCACATTAGGTAACTATTTAATCTTGCTAAAGCGTTGTGGTATCGACAATCAGGTAACTTGGTCGAAAATTTAGCATTTAGTATTTTATTTGCACAATTAGTCTTGTTAGAAATGATTTATGCAAGTAGTTTATCGTATCATATTTTTTGTGCACCATTCGGTGATCGATTGAAAATATGTTGTTAAAGTTTTGGAATTTTAATTTAGTTCATAAAGTGTTCGTTAATTGATCACGGATAAAATATTTTCCTTTTCATGTTAGCCTGTGTGTTTCGTTGCCTGTTATATTTACATATATGGGTTCTTGAGGTGCACATACAAAATTTGTATGTAGCTATTTGGTTAAACTTCCTGAAATTTGTTTTATAAGCTATTAGTACCCATAGGAGACTTATTTTAATTGTGGATTCGGATTCTGAAAATTTTCTACAATTTTTCGAACATAAAACTTCTATTTTGTATTAATGACATGTTTTCTTTTTAAAGAACATTTCATAAAGTGTCAAATGAAGAAAATATTGAAGCAAGAGAAAATAATATAGTGCTCATTATGTAAATACCTCATAGGATAAAGGCAAATAAAGAATAATAAGAAAATTTGATCTAAACTGACAAATTTCCATTGATGTTGAAAAACACATCAATCTGGCGGGGAAATAAGTCGGTGAAGATTGATGGTTTTTCAACTATTTGTTAAATTGTTGTTACTAACATATATTTGTATTTAAAAGACAATTTGGTGAATCATCATGTGAATTAAGTTTTTGCTTTAATGTTATAAATTCTTTATTATTATTATTATTTTAAACGAGAGATTCAATTTGTCTTTTAAATTCAAATATTATTATAATCAATTCAGTTATGACTTGTGACAATCTATAATTGTTGAAAATCTTGAGAAATATAAACTTTGGTCCCAAGTTAAGGAACATTTTGAGACAAAAACTACAAGTCTCTTGAAGATATTGAGTTTGGGGGAGAGATATGGTAAAAGAACAAAATTGAGTGAGGAAGAATTGGTTCTAAATCAATTCATATAGTTACTATTTATATAGTAAATTTGGATCCTCATAAGGACATTAGCGTTCTTCCTCTCAATTAAAGTTAAGAGATTAATTCATTAAGATCAAACTCAATACCTTCAAGAATTAAAGTATCAAGTGTCATAAAGTATTGACGGAAAAGAGAAATCATATTCGTTTTGTTTTGAAAACTCTATTAGGACAGTCACGACACTTGTTATTTATTATAGTTTTTGGAGCTAAATAATATGGATATCAAGATAGTGATTTTTTAATGGCAACATTAAGAAACACAATAAAGTGCAATCAGGTTAAACTTTATGTCAATAGACACAAAGTAGATAATGTGCAAACAAAAGAAATCCATTCATTTGTTAAGAAATATTGTCACACAAAAGTCTCATAAGGTGATTGTCTCATTTGGTTTTGAGATACATATTATGGAGAGTTGTGGGTTATACAGATTCAATGGGAGTATGCTTATATTTCTAATAAGTTTATTGAGTCGATTTTATTTTATTTAGTCAACATTGATATATGATTGTTGTGTGAAACCAAGAAATCACTAACAAAAGTTTAGTGACAAAAGATCTTGGGCACATCTCTTTTGTATTAGGCACTTTGATACTTAGATTTCTCAATGTATTATTCGGTTATCACAAAAGAGTTGTATCAATAAAGTTGAAAGTAAATTCGACATGAAAGTCAATAAACTAAGGGATTGCCTTAATCACAAAGGGAGATTGTTTAGTCTCAATCATTGTCCAAAAGAAAATCTGGAAATTTAGAAAATAAAGCATTTTCCTATATGCTTTAGCATTGAGGAACTTATGTATAATCTTACTTATACGCATCCGGAAATAGTGTATATAATAAGATCATTTGGCAGATACTTGAGCAATTCAAAAACTTGAATTGTTGAAATGAGGCAACCATAAAGATTGTTATAGAGGACAATAATTTGTGCTCACATATCGGAGATTTAACAATTTGGAGATCATATGGATGTTCAACTCCGATCCTTTTAAATGTCTATATATAATGGACAATCTAACTCAAGAAATGATTGTAAGTATTTATGTCACTTGGTTGCATAAAGTAAAAGATTTTGAAAGATAACTCAAGTTATATTGTGACATACATCGGTCGGATAATGTTTCAACATCTATTTTATAAAGTTTCTTGACTTATTAGTTGTTGTTGAATGATAGAACATATAGAGATAAAGTTTATGCTAGCTGACTCATTAATCAAAGACGTGACACCTAAGGTCTTTCATATTATTTTTGTCACTAAGGATGTATTGGATTAGTGGGAGTCTCTCCTTCGTTATGTTCTAACTTTGGTTTTAACACTTTATTAAAGTTTTCTGCAGAAATAAAGCTTAAGGTTATTATTGTTATAACCGGTTCTGTACCTTTTGTGCAAATATTGAATTTGCAAACTTCAGTTTGATCTCACTAAAGTTTTTAGTTGGACCAGTTGGAAATAAGCATGATATAGAGATCACATTGCATGAAATTTCCATGTCACTCATCCATATCAGATCTATGTCGTCAAGTACATTGATGTGGTGGTCGTCGGGGTTCCGTCACGTTATACGTCAGTGACGACAGCCGCGGTGGTCCCATTATTGGTGTATGAAATGAACCAGATTGTAAAGTTGAAATCTAAAGATAAATAGCATTCGGATGCGCACCTAAGGAATAATGATATAATTATTTCGATATGTAGCCCAAGTGAGAGATTGTTGGAATATTTTATAATATTCCAATAATATTATGTGGGCAAATATCTTTATATAATTATATTAGCTATTTATCGATTAGGAGCCTTAATTGATTAAGTGGTCAAACAAAGTTAAAAGGCTAATTAGATTTATATTTAGAATTAATTAAGTAATTAATTAATAGGATATGGGCTCAATATGAGTGGATGTCAGGATGGCCCATTTCGGGATAATGAGAACCCTAATAGGTCATCACACTATATATAGGCTATGGTCCCCAATATACCATACATAAGCAAATAACTTCTTCTCCCCATCTGAAGAGAATTCAAGACATAAGGAGTACCGGTTGAGGAAGAACCACACTAGCCAACGGATACTTGTCGTCCGTCTCTCTCTCTTTATGTTTCAGGATCGGTTTGTTCTACTTCCATCTGACGGTTAGTATCTAATGGATTCTTCTATCCAGATATTCCTAATACTAATTCTTCATAAATCAACATGTCTTAGATCCTGTTTTATATGCATGCTCCTTCTGTTCTTTCTAGCTTCCGCACTATTTGTATAAGAGCATGACTTGTATGTAATTAATTGGTAAATTAATTATTAAAACCTTTCATCTCCATCCTTTCTATCTCTCTTAATTTCACTCTCTCCCTTACTTTGTTTATCATTTTTTTAATGAGGAGAGAGATTGAAATAAGAGAGAAATAGAGAGGAAGAAGAGATGTAGAGAAAAGAGATAGAGAGGATCCATTTTGCCTAACACACACAATACTGTCACATACAGCCAAAACAAGTCAATTGGTCTACCGGGGGGACCAATATTTTGACGACAACCTTTGACAGAGCATAACAATCCCACGATTTACCATTAGCAGCCCTCTTTGATGACCCAATTAGAGCGAAGAGGAGAATTTAGAGCTTAAAAAAAACAATATATTTGAGCTAAAATAATTTGAGACAATTCAAATTCTTTTATCATTTTTATTTATTTATTTGGATAATTAATTTTGAGAATTTTTAAAATGATAAACATTTTTTGTTAGAATAGAAAATATTTGTTAAGATATGCGATTGCTCAGATGTGGGAGCGGCCCTCCGCTTTTCTGGATTTTAGGGCCGGCATGTTTCATTGTCGTGACGTAGTCCGATTCGCCTGCCTTGAAGACAGGAATTAGGCCCTTACTGATGATAGGATTTATTCGAAGCAAAGTAAATGGTCCCCTCTCCACAACGGGCATAAGGTTTATATTATAATTTGTAGAGAAAATATATTTGGTTATTCTAAGTTTTATAATTAAGGGATTTAGTTTATATTTAAATATATTCACTTGGTTATGTCAAAAAAGAAAATATATTTACTTGGTTATAAATAGTTTAAATACCAAGGTTATCATACTATTTTATTAAGTAAATAAAGAATTTTAGGTCATTGACATTATTATCAACAATATTTATGTTTCTTATTGTTTTCTCGTATTCTTTCACCTAAATACTACAAATTCAACATTTCTAAAGTATTTTGCCCAAACAAAATTTAAGGCATTTCAAATGACACAAAAGTTAGGAACTTTTTTTGTTTTTTTGAACAGAAAAATATTATTAATAATAACCGGTCTCTGCACAAGACGAACAGAGGCTAGAAAAAACGGAACAACAAAACAAAGACGCCATATATAAGCGGAAGACCAATGAAAAAGCTAAAAACAGACACCACCTAATACACACTCCACAGTCACCAAACCACCAAAGAGGACCATAAACCGTTAATTTTGATGTGTCTCAATAACACATCAAATGATTTTCATTTTTTCTAAAAAAATTTATGGATGATCTATGTGTATAAACTTTCAATCCAACGGTGAATTTTATAAAATTTATATTCGTCGTAGAGTTATTGAGAAGTAGTGGTGTACCATGCACCACTTGATGAACTTGTTCATGATAGAAGTGACCAACTAAAACTTATAAAATAACATTAAAGTTTATTTATTTGGATAGACTATTTTTATAAGCTCAAAAATAAGTCAAATCTAAAGGGCCCTAAATCATTATTCGGGAGTCAGTTCTGGTATTAAGTGATTTCGGCCCCTCCTGATTGCAGTTAATCTCCATATTAATCAACCTTTAAGCTTGATACCGAATTTTAAAAAAAAATCTGACCTTAATTTAAATTTGAATTGGACATCATGGGCATACAAGTGTGTACACTAATTAACATCCATGTATGTCCATGACATATTTCATACGTATGAAATAAACTATTTTTAAAAAGGTAAATGCTTGCTGTTTAAAAGAAAAATTCAAACACTTCTAAGAAATGTATTCAAACACATTCTGAAAGTATTTATACCCGATACATTTTAGAGTAACTGGTTTGATAGGTAATTGTTAGTTAGCCATTAATATTCATTATGAATTTGGTAGATGCCCCTTCTTGCTTGCTTTGAATATTGAATTACCGGTACACCGGTTGGTCCCTCCTAGATTTTTTCATTTTTGTTGTTAACATGTACAGTAAGTATGAAATTTCTACGACCATTAAAGGTGGTTAATTTTCGACGGAGTGCCTAGGGAACTCATAACGTTGATTTTCTCCCTCTCAACTAAATTTGTTCGAACACTTGACCACCTCCCTCCTCGAATTCAATATGTACCATAATAGTTTTTTATTTTATTTTAAAAATGGTATCTAGAAGGACACCAATTTTCTCGTTTCCTTGCAGTGTTGTCTATTTATAACCATGACCGACCCAACACAGAAAATGACACTAGAAAAATTTGTACACGAAACATCCTCGCTCTCAACGAAAACTACCGTAATATTGAAGCAACCTTTCGTATAGCCCGAGCGAACTCCAATGACTCAAGCCATGTGGCTTTGTGCCATAATGGTAGTTTTTTTTTACTTTTTAGCAACAAAATAAAATTGGTAGGTAATACTATTGGTAGGTAACAACATGTGCCAAATTTGTTACTCTCTCAGCATTTTTTCTTTCATATAGATATCGGCACAAGAATTTCACATTCTTAATTAACAATGGCTACAAATGACTTGAAGCTTTTGAGTACACCTTCTAGTCCATTTGCATTGAGAGTAAAAATTGCCCTTAACATCAAAGGATTGGATTATGACAACATTGTAGAAACCATGAATCCTAAAAGTGACTTGCTTCTTCAATCCAACCCCGTTTACAAAAAAATTCCAGTTCTAATTCATGGTGATAAACCCATTTCTGAATCTGCAATCATAGTTGAATACATTGATGAAGTTTGGAAAAATAATGGTACTCCTATCCTTCCTTCAAATGCTTATGATTGCGCCATTGCGCGATTTTGGGTTGCCTACATCGATGACAAGGTATTTCTATTCCTTGTTCATTTTTACTAACCTTTATGAAATTTTTATTTTTATTCCTCCGTCTTTGAGTACATTTTATGAGAAAGATAAATCCAACCTTTTCATTTGAAATTATATCAAATAAAAACTGAAATACCATGTTGGATAAAGATACGAAGAATCAGATCGTCTCCCATTGTTCAGAAGTGCAACAAATATTTTTATCTAAGATAGCATACCACAACATGCGGTAACATTTTTTTACACATAAATTGTTTTGTTGCACCGCTCATGGAGACGATCTGAGTAAATATATGACCGGTAAAACTTCTTAGAAGTTCTAACTAGTTAGTTTTATGATGCGAGTTAGAGTCAATATTTTATCCTAACACAGCTAAAATATTTAGTAATTGGAAAATATTCAGTTTTAAGGGTCCGATTGGATGACTTATTTTTGAACTTATGCAAAACAACTAATACAAATAAATAAGTTTTTATGTATTATTTATAAGCTTATTAAGGTATTTTATGAAGTAACAACTTATAAAGATACAATTTTTCCTAGCGAGAACTTATGAATTAACATAAAAGCTTATTTATTTACATAAGTTACTTTTCATAAGCTCTTCAAATAAGCAAATCCAAACGGGTCCTAAGTCTATGTAAAAATAATTAATTATTTTTAATCACAAGTTAAATAAAAATTATGTATGACCATTATAACTCATCTTATTGTTTGTCAATGTTTTTTGTTTCAATGGGAGAGTAGTGGTATAATTCCTCAAGAAATCATTTGGTTGCTCAAAATGAGGAGTCAAAAAAGGCAAATTTTGATCAAATGGAAGAAGTGCTTTTGAGGTTAGAAGATGTGCTCAACAAGTACAGTGAAGGAAAGGAGTTTTTTGGAGGAGACAAGATTGGATTTCTTGATATTGGTTTTGGAAGCTATTTAAGTTGGTTAAGGGTCACAGAAAAAATGATAGGAAAAAAAGTGCTTGATGAAACAAAGACTCCTGCATTGGTGAAATGGGCTGAAGCTTTTGTTGCTCATCCTGCTGTTAAGGGAAATCTACCAGAAATTGATAAACTTTTGGAGTTTGCTAAGGGTTTGGTGCAAAGAATGGCTGCTGCTGCTTGTCCTAAGTAGTTGGAAATGTTTTAACTTGCATGAATTGAATAAAATGCATATTATAGCATATTCTGTAGTTTTTCTTATCTGTTTTTCATGTAAGCCCATATTGTTTGTTGTCACGAGTTATCTTATGAACTTTTCTTGCATTGGTGTAGTACAGATACACAATAGTTTTAAATTGTGATTTGCAACGCAATTGCGATAACAATTGATGTGTATTGCGTGCAATTGCCTGCATTTGGTTGCGATATCAAAAGTTTAGATTGTTACTTCAATTGCAATTTAGAACCATCTGTGATTGTTGATGTGAGTTTGGCGCATGCCAAGGTGTGTCCGGCACATCCCTTTCATTTCATTATTCAAAATAGAATCAATTTGAAAACTAAATTGACTGTCTTCTCAAAATCGCAAACACTCTTTTATTTTATTTTATTTTATTTTTCTTCCTAAATCTCTCATCTTCACCATATAAATGTTATTTTTTTTCACCCGAACATAATTCAGATGATAAAAATATCATATCATATATGCAGAAACCGTTCCTTAATTTATTCTAAAGGTTAATGTTGGGATAGGATTTCACATTTTTTATAGCACCCTGTTGTATAAAATCTAGACTGTCCAATTTTAAATCGGCAGTCCAAATTGTTTTATTGTGTAAAATCATATATATAATATTAACCGTCTGATCTTAAATAAACGGCTCAGATTAAAAACTGCGGAAATTGCATTAATGTTAGACCGACTACTCAACTACAACAAAAATGTGTATAAAAAAAAAAAAAAAACAAAAACAAAAACTTGTGAAATTGACACGAAGAAAGAGTCAAAGAGATGACTAGGATGAACCCAAAAAGCACCTACACGATCTTGTTTGTTATTATTAACATTGGGAACTTAACACATAGCAGAGCAGAAGAAGAACAATGGAAGAAGAAGAAGGAAGGATCAAATTAGACGGTTGTGGGTACGATGTTACAACTTCCTCTCAGCTCTGCATTTCAGCCATCAACTCCTACTACCATCAGGTAATAAGTACTAATTTACATAATCCTTTCTCTCTTTCTTGTGTTTGTGTTTGTTGAAAATCTATTTCGATCTTTTCAATGAAGGTTCTCACCTATGGTAGAAAGAGACGTGTGATTCTGGAAGCACTGGTCCATGATAACAATTGTGTCTTAGCAAACACCTTAGCAGCTCATTTTGTTTCCTCTCATTCTTCTCGAGCTACCTCTTTACTTCATGCCGCTAAGTCTCATCTTGTAAGTTCATGTTTGCTTCTGCGGTCAAAATAAATATTTACTTTTTTTTTTTAATTAAAATTTGAGTTGAATGTAAAATGGTTTATGTTTGTATTAGGTAAATGTGAGTTGAACAATAAATTTTAGTGTAAAAATCATGTGTATGTTCTATTCTGCGGTGAGAAAAATTGATTTTTGAATGAATTGATTCTGGCTAAAACTGAGTTGAATATAAAGTGATTTATGTTTGGATAATAATGAGTTGAACAATATATTTTGAGTGTAAAAATCAGTTCTAGAATTAGAAGCTACAATTTCTGGCTTCAAATAGAATCACTTTTGGAGGCAAAATTAATTCTACTTTAGAGAAATCAAACATGTTAAAACCAATTCTAGACCTCTAGAAGTAGAACCAAACATATACAATTCTTTCAATGTTTACTTGTATTTTTGATCTCCTATTTTTTTCAATGTAACAATGTAGAGTTTTTTTGTTCTTTTGGTCCCTTAGTTTACTAAAATCATCAACTTTGTGGATCAAAATTGCAAATATGAAAGTGTAGGTACCAAATTCCCAAAAAAATAATAAGTGTGGGAACTAAATTTGAGGACTATAATAGTGAATTTGAAAAACTAGAATTAAAGAAAATTCATTCATGATTAGGATTTTGATGTAACAGGAACATGCAACCTTGTACGAGAAACTAGTTTTCGATGCCATCAGTTATTTGATGTCACAAGGTAGAGATGACGATGTAGCTGTTGAGTTGCATTCTAAGGTGAGTAGACTGAGCTTAGTAGAAAGTGAATTTGACCGGACATTTTGATTATCTGTTATTCGTATTTGTAGTAACTGATTTCGATCAAGTTTACATGATCTTTTATACATTATTTCTCCAAAAAGTTCTCTCTAGTGTGGCGAGCTTACTGTGTGGTGTGTACTGTGTGATGCTTACCGCACTTTTTTCTTTCTTTCTAACTCTAGTTGTCTGCTCTGTGCTTTGAGATGCATCTGTGTTTCTACTCAAACTCGCTTAATTAACGAGACTTGTTTTTGTTTGAAGCTTCTAAAGGAGTTCCCGAGAGATTTGGTTTCTCTAAAGCGAGCACAAATCTTGTGCTTCTACATGGGCCGACCTGATCTGTCTTTATCCCTCGTTAACCAGGTTCCTTTTGAATTCAACATTTCTGTTATGTTTCTTTTATTGTTTGTGCAAACAAATTTTCAGTTTTCCTATTAAAAGGTGCACTTTTATTACTAGAAAAAAACTATGTATCTTGTGGATTGTTTAAAGAAGTTGCCGAAATCTTATGATATATAATATAATAGAAAGTTTTTACTCATAATGTATGTTTGCTTCCTTTGGTTGCATTTCCTCCAGAAGTTGAACTGAGGTTGAGATTTTGGGAGTCTTTTGCTGCCTAATTTGTCGAACAGAAGTTGAAATATGTCATGGACATATGGATGTTAATTTGTTTTCGCCTCAGCAATGGGAATATAATCTAATTACTTAACCGAAAAATTCTCTAATGATTTAACATGTTAGTGTTTATTTTTGTTGACCATACTTTTTTATCATTGAAACTTCAAAGTTGCGACAAACACCAAAATCAGGAACATTGTATTATGCTTAGTCATAATTGCTCTTAACCTGTCTTAATCTCTCATTCTTGTCATCAAAACAAAATATAAGTATTTCATATAATTTGCAGATAAACTTATTTTTCTTCTTAGTTTATATTAATTATTATTGAAAAAATGTATAAGTCCTTTTCCTTCTAAGTTTCACAGGTTCTACCTCAAAACGAAGGAGAAAATTACATATATGGAATGCTTGCTTTTCCTTTGTTGGAGCTTGGACGAATGAAAGACGCCGAGGAGGCTGCCAAAAGAGGATTCGAAATCAACGAGCACGACGGGTGGTCACAGCATGCTGTAGGTCAATGTATTTGTTAAAAATTGGAATGTTCACTCTACCTTCATGAAACTGTCTCGAATGTGTTGCAGCAAAAACTTTTTATAAATTATGACCTCAATAATTAATATAATAATAATTGAATTTTGCTATACAGTTGTGCCATGTACTTCAGTACGAGTGCCGTTTTAGAGAAGCTGTTAAGTTTATGGAAGAATGTTCGTCATCATGGAGTTCTTCTTCATCTTTTATGTAAGCATGTATTTATTTAACCATGGCTTTGTCGCATTTTGTCTTAATCAGCTAAAGAGTTTCCTTTCAGGTTAACACACAATTGGTGGCATGTAGCACTTTGTTACTTAGAAGGCAGTGCTCCAATGCAGAGCGTGCTCGAGGTATATGACAATTATATATGGAAGGAATTAGACAAAACTGATGCTGCGGCTCCCGAGGTAAACAATTTTATTAACTTTGTTACTACTAATAGTTTCTTTTTCTTCCTTTCATGAATTCTGACGTCATCTGAACATAGGTTTACTTAAATGCTGTGGCTCTGCTTCTGCGGTTGTGCGTACGTGATGAATTGGAATTTTTTGGTGATCGACTCCATAAGCTTGCAGATTGCCTTGCTGATCAGGTTAGTTATGATACATGTCACATGATATATAAACAAGGAATGGTGATTTAGTAGGATGCTTCAATGCTTCACTTGAAATGTTAAGTTAAATTCTCAACCCTTGTGTGTTTTGGTTTGAGTCGATACTTAAATGTGCTCTCTTCCAATGTATTGAAATCAGACTGAACATTAAACTAGTGATAGTTGCAGTACAGAATATGGACAAAAATATAACAACAATCGTATGAACTTGGAACTGGTGTTGTCATATAGCGCCACTATAGCGTAGCGGAATTTGACCGGACTGCTATTGTTTCATGATACGCAATTTAGTACAAATTGTTGTCAAATAGTGGCACTGTAGCGGAATTTGAACAAGCCACTATTTTCTGCAATCTGCAATAGACAACATTGTTTGGGACTCAAAAGTACAAAGAAGAGAAGTTAACAAATATATTTAACAAGATCTAATAATTTCTTAGTTCATAAATTTATAATTTTCAAGAGGAAATGTACATTACATATGAAGCCTTTGTTTTTCAATAAAATAAAATATTCTTTTCATGTTTCTTTATGATGATTTTGATGTAGCTTTTGTATAATACTTCAAGTATTATGTGGAAAAAACTTAAAACTCTTTACAATTTTAGGATATTCATGCTAAATGTTTCTTTTAAAATGCTTGGAATTATTCTATGTTTAGGCAAACTGGTATTTAGAGTGGCACCTTGATGTATTGACAGTTTGGGCTTTGGCAAAGACTGGACAAATTTCGAAAGCAGACGATCTTCTAAAGGGATTAAAAGAAAGGTGTGGAAGTGTTATATACAGAAAGTGTTGTTTTAGATGCAGCGTGGTATGAATTGTGATAACATGTTATCTTACTGTAGGATTTCGAGGATGACTAAAAAGAAGCAACAAATAATGCAGAAAGGAATGATGGTATGTTTCCGTTCCCACTTCCGTGATTATATAAAAATTGATCGATAAGTGACAAATCACCTTCGGGCGAAGCCACTTTTGGTCTTAATGCTCTTAATATACCTAAAAAAGTGACAAATCACCTTTTGTAAAGTACAACATTGACTAGTAATGTTACCGAAAATAGCATTATACAAGAGTCTTAGACTAGGGGCATATTTGGTTTGACTTATTTTAACTTATTTACTGACAGAAGTTCATATTAGACTGTTTGTGAGAGCTTATGATTTCAGATTATTTCCATAAGTTCTCTAGGACAGCTATGAAAGTAGCTTATAGCTTATATGAATTCAGTTTGACTTTATTTCTTTTTATTTGTTATAGAAATAGCTTATACGTAAGCACTTACCCCACTAGTGTTTATGCTATAAGCGCTTAATTAACATGTTTAGCCAGACAGGGCCTAGGTGTGAGAAGCAATCAGCACATTGATACATTAACTAATAATGTTACAAAAATTTAAAAATGATTAATGCTCATCCAAGTGGACTATATTTTGATTTTCCTTTGTTAATTTTTTTGCCTCCATTTCTTCATTTCAATATAGCTTGCAGAAGTACTTTATGCATATGGAAGAGGTAACTACAAATATGGACTAGAACTACTTGGTCCAGATTTTGACGGCAATGATTGCAAGGTTATATTAATTAGACTTCCTTTGAATTTGTTGTAGTCACAAATTCACACATTCACATAGTCAGCACTCAGCACACCGGTCTTGTTGTATAGAGATTGAGCAGTGCAGAAAGCAAGTAGATTTTACTTTTTTAAGACTCTATCTTGATCTAACAATTATTGATGTGCACTGCGTGGAATTTGTGACGAATTTGTGACTGCACGAAATCCAAATCCGGTATTGTGGCCTTACCATTTTTTTCTTCTGGAATTAATAATGACAATTTTGGTTATGTGAAGATAATTGGTGCATCTGATGAACAAGTTGATGTATTCAACGAAGTTTGGTACATCATGTTGTTGAACAGCGGAGACGCAACAAAGGGTAAAATCTCAAACTTTTCATTTAATTTTTCAAACTCATCATAAATCATCTTCAATTATGATGAACTTTTATCCCAGCAATTGAAGTAATTGATAAGCGAATCAAGAAGAGAGACGGAACTGCTTTCTTATGGCGTTTGCTGGTACGTTTAGTTGCATTGTGTCATCAAATCCTTTGCTTATGGTTTTGGAGAATTGTATTATTGTTATTGCTGCATTTTTTTCCTTATAGGAGAGAGGATACAAACTAGCAAAGAGACCGGAAGCTGAAATTGCAAATGAGAAAGCCAAGTTTTTCGAGAGTGCTTATTTTAACTAAGTGAATAATTATAGAATCAAAACATATCCGGTTCTATGTGAATGCATGTGATGTGAATGCATAAGCTGCCAATGCAAAAGAGAGTCCTACTCCTTTAGCATGGTTCACTATATTATTATGAAATAAATGTAACTCATAGTATATTATATATGTATAAAAAATAAATGCAACTCAAAAGTCATAACAATGACAATGATGCCTTGTTTGTGGTTGGCTAGGAGGAGCCTCCTTCCCCTCCTTTGTCCATGAATGAAAATCTGCGTTCATATAGTTGAACGCTTTTAGAACCCTTTTTTTTTTAGGGCTCGCTTTTAGAACTTGTAGTTACATAAGGTGAACAATAGTCTTAGAATTGGGAGTTGAGCTTAACTCAACTCTACTAAACCAACTTGTAAGGTGATAATTAACTCACTATATAAAGTCATGTCTAGGTCATCTCACCTCTGATGTGGGGCTTCTTATCAAATAGACCAGTGCTTAAAATCGGACAAACTTTTATGGATGAATGATGATGTCCTTTGAAAGTAGAAAAAATGTCTTTTCATCCATAGTACTGAGACGGTGACCTAATTGATGACACAACAAAACTAGAGAAAAAATGAGATAAAGTTGAGTTGAGTTGTATATATTTTTTTTCATTTGTTTTTATCAAGAATAGACATCAATTGAGTTATCGCTTTATCTAAAAGGATAGTTGGAAGTTTACTACTTTAGAAAAGCGACGTCTATCGTCTTTTGATTATTGTACAACAATTGTTGATGGACCAATTTGATGGTTCACATTAAAAATTTCCTTGATACTCCCCATGTGACTATGTGAGCTTCTTTTTTGGCATTATGCAATTTCGAATGCTCATATTTTAATGTCAAATGTTGGGGAAGAAACAAAGTGGGTCATGGAAAAGAAAGTGTTGGGTCCTCATGGGGGGTGCAGCAATAAGATTTGGAAACGCAATTCACGGGAAATATTGGTGGAGAAGTCGTCATTATTTGGCTTTTGTTAGTTGATGTCGTTCTCAAAAAAGCTTATTAGAAGACTTACCAGCCAACTTACTTGGCCACACAGCCACTTAATTAGTATATCTAGCCTTTTTCTATGCCCTTCAACAAAGGATAAAAAAATCCAAATTTGAAAAAGCAAGGCCACGTGGTAGTGGACCACAATCCCTTATTAGGCTTTTTTTCTTAGGGGAAATGGATATCGATAATTCAAAGTTCGGCGCGAGATGCGAGATAAGTAAAGTCTGTCTAAAAATTGTTTTCACTGTAAATTAAATTTGGGTGCTCCCAGAAAACTCATCCTAAACAAAGCTTGTTAATCACTTGGTTCAATGTCTTAGTTATGTTTTTATACCAATAAAACTAATAGTAATTTTCTTAAAATTAAGGATTAGCAATTAGCATAAATAATTGATCCATATATAATGGACTGCTAGCTAACTTCTCATAACCATCTTCTCATAACCATGTTTTCCCTTGCACATCAACTAAATTAGAGATAGACAATTTACCGTATATTTCAAATTTCAAACTCATGTTTAAACGGTAAAAATATGTCAACTGTTAATTTAATATCGAACAGTTTAAATCATAAAGATGGACAATTTACAGTATATTTCAAATATTAAACTCATGTTTATACAGTAAAAATATCTCAACCGCTAATTTAAGATCGAATGGTCCAAATCAATTACTATGTAAAAAACATCCAATTCCCATGAGCAGAAATGAAACTATGGAGCAAATGGTTAATTGACACTCAAACAACATACTATTACTACTAGTAGTATACTATAATATTATAGGGGGCCTAGGGAGAAAGGTGCAGTACAATTCAAAAATGGAAAATGTATTTTTCACAGAACAGTTAAACAGTACTATACACATTTACCCTCATAGATAGATATTTTGAGTAACAAAGCAATATCTAAAATAGTCCTCATCCACATACCCATTCTCAGCTGAGTCAATTCAAAGTACCCTCCCATACTAAATTTAAATTTCAAATACCGGTACTGTGTCACTCACATATTTACCCTACACGTTACGTAACAATAAACATTAATTAGAAGACACCCACGTGCGCACAACACCAACGTGTGAGTTTAATTTTTGTTCCAAGGCGGGTCCACGTTACCCTACGACAAAACTTCAACTCACGGAGTCAAACTCCACATGTGCACAACTCATTCATCCTTCGCCACGTCACCATTCATTGACGTTCGTAACCGAACCCGTTTCAACTCCTCCACAACCTCCTTTGAATCGGGTCGATCATCTGTATCCGATGCAACACATCGAAAAGCCAGCTCCGCCACAGCAGCCACCGCATTAAGCATTTCACCGTCGTTACTCAAATCAAGTACCGGGTCCAGTACCTCTTTCAATTGACCCGTGTGAATCCTCGAAACGACCATGTCAGCAAGTGCCATCTCGCGTTTATCTCTACAATAATCAACTGCTTTAAGCCCTGTAATTAACTCGAGCAAAACCACACCAAAACTATACACGTCACTCTTTTCAGTTAATCGAAAAGAGCGATGATATTCCGGGTCTAAATAACCTGGTGTACCTTGTGGACCAGTCCAAACAAAACCACTAGACGACGTCGTTTGATTATTAGTAGTTTCTTGCAAAACTAACAACCTCGATAACCCAAAATCACCGACTTTAATTCTCATATCTTTCTCAATAAAAATATTTGACGACGTTATATCTCTGTGAACTATCGGTGGTTTAACTGAGAAATGAAGATACTCCATCGCTAACGCCGTTTGTATTGCAATATCAAGCCGCGTTTGCCACGTCAGCTTATAACCGTTCCGTTTACTCTTTGAACCGTGAAGATGTTCCGCTAGGGTTCCGTTAGGGATGTAATCATAAACAAGAATCAAACCTCGTGGATCGCTACAGTAACCGTGAAGTTTAACGAGATTTGGATGATCGATCGATGAGAGAATCAGAATCTCGTTGCAGAATGATTTTGATGAGAATGCCGCTGTGTGATTATGCCGGTGAAGATGTTTCACGGCGGCGATTTTTCCGTCACGGAGGTTTCCGAGATAAACAGAGCCGAATCCTCCGTCGCCGATTTTTCGCTTCGGATCGAAGTTGTTGGTAGAAATGTTTAATTCATCGTAGGTGAAAACCGGTGGAAATAGATTCGCGTTGCGGTGGTTGTGGAGGAATACGGTGGTTGGATCTTCTTCCACCGTCGTGTTTAACTTTCTTGACCGGAGAATTGAAATGATAACTGAGAGAAACAGAATCAACGAAGTGGAAGCTATAATAATAGCGAAAATCGCGATTTTGTTAAGTTTCATTTTCCGAATCCACGGTGGTGAAAAAGTTGATTTTGATTGGTAACAAATGAAGTCTTGATTCGGGTCTGAAGAATTGAAACCGCAAAAACCGTTCTTGTTGATGCAATTGCTGCAATTTGTGAAGTAAGTGTCTTGTGTTAAAGCTTGGTCCCATTGAACTTCGATACCTAAAGTGAGAATTTCATTGAGGTAACTAAGAACATCACTTTGACAACTAGGTTCAGAATCTGAAACAGAGTGATGCATGGATCTACAATCATTGAATATTTCAGTTGGGTTTTTGATGATTTTGCATTGCCAAGGACAAAGACTGCAATTTGGGTGAGTTGGTGGGGAACAAGGTTGAAGAAAAGAGAGACGTGAACATGTTTCATCGGAGAGTGTGAATGGTGTGTTGGAGAGGTTGATTGGTTTGTTTGGGATTGAAGATGTTGAAGAACAAGTGGTGGTGGTGGTGGTGTGAGGGGATAGGAGGATTGAGGAAGTGTTGGGTTTGAAAGAGAGGATTGAGAAAGTGAGGTTGTTGATGGTGAGGAAAGAGTAGGGGGTTGAGCAGGTTAGTTGGAAAGATGGGTGGCCACAGCCTGGGGAGGTTGAGAATGGGAATGGTGGGGTGGATGAGAATGGAGGGCAAGAGTGTAATTTTGTTGTGTTATTGATTGATGAGCATGTTTGAGTGGATGTAGGGAAGAGTAGGAGGAGGATGAGGAAGGAGAGGGTAATGGTTAAGGGAAAGAGAGACATGGTTATGGATATGGGTGAAGAAGAGTGAAAGAAGTGTGGTTTGTGGAGTCATTAATGAATGGGAAATGATTTGAGTAAGATGGGATCTGAAGGAAGGTGAGTGGTAGTGATGCTATGGGTAGTAGAGAGAGGTTCTCTTGGAGTTGGAGAAAGGAAAGAAAAGGGTGAAAAGTGAAAAAGAACACAAAAAGAGGGTCACGTGCAGCGAACACACAAAAGACAAACACTTACCTCAAAATTGGGCAGAGGTTTCCAAATGCAAATTTATTACAAAAGTGAACAGCCAATATTAACCCTTACAACTAGCGGTACCTTTTTCAAAATTAAATTTAAATGTACGTCGGTAATTTTGATTAGTCTTTACAGTTACGTTCAGAAGATATATTAGGTTTGCACTATAATTAATGTGGAACTTCTAACACAGTCACTCACGTCAAGGACTGAACAAGCTAGAACCGGAATCAACAACAACGAGTGACACAAATATAAAAAGTCTCCACAACAAACTGGATTTAGGATAGATTCTGATATCATCTTAGAACTTAACTACAAAATCTAGATTGAGAGTTGAGGTTATCCAATTCCAAATAGAATAAATTGATTAAAACCCAGAATCATTTAAAGGGTAAGAAAAAATAAAGAGAATTGAAAAAAAAAATACACTCTTTTTTCTCAAATCTGTGAGCGTAAAGAAGAAATGAAAGGGGTAAGAGGAAGGTGACTGAGTTAATGGAGCAGAAGGTTACTGAGTTAATGGAGTACAAATTGGTTGGATCTATAGAGTTTTTAGAGATTGGAGAACACTATCATGGTGTTTTTCTTTTCATAGTTATGTTAAAAAAAAAATCATGTTATCAACTTGGAAAACCAGGTTTCCGGTAAAGAAACATAAAGATGAAATCACGTGGCTTTAGAAGATTGGGGTGTGTTTAAAGAGTGTGTTAGAGGGTGTGTCCCTAGCATTACTCATTTTCTAAAGCCACGTGATTTCCTCTTTTTACAATAAACCTCATGTATACTATCAAAATCTTTTATCATTAGATTAAATCCACTAACTTGTAAACACAAATTTAAATATAGTGATATAAGCGTTGAAAAATATATCTATCGGTTAATAATTTTCCTACCTTCATGCTTCAACTTTATGTCAAAAGAAAAAGAATGGAGATAATTATCAATTTTTCAAGACTTTTTGTTTGATTTTTGTTTTAAAAAGGTTTTGTTTGTAAAAAAAAATGCTTTTTATTTGAATAAGTATCAGCCTACATACATAAACTAGTCTGTATACCCGTGCGATGCACGGGACATTTATGAATAAGTGAAATTTAATTTAAAATTTATGTATGAAAATAAAATTTAAAAGTTAAAGATCATAAATAATTAAGCCTTTGAATTAATATTGACTTAATTGCATATTTGGCCCGTTATCTTTATTTTAAGTTTCAAAAGTTGGTCCTCTATGTTTAAAAGTTTCAATTTGGTCTTATTGATGTCAACTTAAGTTTGTCCTTTTTATTTTTAGTTAATTACGTCTAAAAATTTTATGTGACACCTTTCTAAGTTGTCCACACATGCAAATTTGTTAGCTATATGAACGATTTAAACCAAAATTTGACTAAAATGATTAAATTGAAACTTTTTAAACTTAAGGGATCATATTGAAACTTAAAATAAATATAAGGGACCAAATATATAATTAACCCTAGATCTGTCCTAACTTAGCTACACATTTGGTCATTTACGTTTATTTTAGGTTTTAATTTGATCTCTTACGTTTAAAAAGTATCAATTTGGTCTCGTACGTTTTCACCGTTTGTATTAGTTAGTCTTTTTTGTTAGTTTTGTTACATGTGGCAGACAGTTTGCATATGTGGACAAACACGTGGACACGTGTATAGTTGAAACGGTGTTAGTGAAAAAACTAATGGAAATGACTAACTAATGCAAATGGTGGAAACATAAGGGACCAAATTTATAATTTTAAAACGTAAGAAATCAAATTAAAACCTAAAATAAACATAAAGGATCAAATACATAATAAAGCCTAATAAAAATCACATTTTTTAAAAATATCTCTGAAAAATAAGTTACGAAAATGATTTTTAGTGTTTTTTGAAATTTTGTCATTCAAAAAAGTTTGTAACAAAATGATGAAATATTTAAAATGACATTTTAAGATAAACTATTTAAATCAAATTTTCATTTAAATCAAATTTTCATTTGAAGTTTTTATAAAAAAAAATATTTATTAAAAATAGTATAAAAATTCTGAAAGCAAAGCAAGAAGAAAAAAAAATCAGTCACATTGTGTGTTAGTTAAATAAAACTCACAAATAGTAGAAGTAGGTAGTGAAAATATTGGGAAGGAGAAGTCAAATAAAATAATTAATTGGTGTAAATGTAAGAGAGATAGGAAAAAAGTGATGGAAGCCGAAGAGTTAAAATGTTTAGGCGGGATAATGCAAGTTTAGGCGGCTAAACTTGTTTGCTTATGTTTTGTGTTTTAATATATAAAGGATAGAATCCTTTCTAAATTGTGTGACCATTTTTACAGTGAGTTTTGGTTTTATAGACAAGTATTATTTTTCTTTTCCTTATTTTTATAGACATAATATAGACCATTTCAAACATAAAAATGTTATAATATTGACATTAAAATGTCAAAATGTTGTTTATTAAGGACTAAAAACAAAAGAAAATAATTTGTAGAGATGAAAACAATCGATTTTATTTTATTGGGACGAAAACCAAAACTCGCTATAAAAATAGGACTTTAAAATATATTTTATCCTTTAAATAATGATACTCCATTCATGTCCTAATTTAATTGATAAATGTCAATATTATTAGTTTAAACACCTTCATATAAATTCAATCATAAAATTTCGCTATGAAAATATACTCCTCCTACTTCAATGAGTTTTGGGCTAAGTGTATCAATTGAAGTTTCTCGGGCTGGCTGGGCCACTATTGGAGTTTATTTTTTTACTTCTGTAATATACATGGGAAGTGACTTTCTGCACCCTCATTTTTCTTCCATATATCATGTAAAGATGGAAAGATTATACTAGGCCAACCCAATTTAAATTTCGATTAAAAATTAATACCGTGAAAAAAGAAATGACTCCTCTAAAGTGTAAATTAAAAAAGATTAAGAGTTGTTGCAACAAATTCATAATCATGATACCATATACTCCTAGTTGCAACATTCAAATTTAATTTGTTAATTAATGATTCATATTACTCACTTTTTTTAAAGGAGCCAGATTCGTGAAATGTATTTTTCTGAACTACGTACGTGTACAAAATGTTATCATTGTTCTTGTCCTCAAATTTAACATAATACATTGTTTTTGTTGATGTCATGTTCTTTAAAACTTGCCCATTCTTCTCCACTACTATGCCATTTGATGATAACTACTATATGTTAAGGATACAACACCTATCGTCCTAACACCCATTCTAGCTCCATTACACCACCCTTGAATGTCTACCGGCGACCAATACATCCTTTAGCGAAATGAAGAGATGGCATTGATCAACCAACACCATTCTTTGCTCCAATTGCTCCTCTAGTTGCGTCGCTTGCACCTGAACTTCCAATAACATTAAGAAAATGTATTTGTTCTTGCCAGTCTAATCTTAAATATACTTTTTGTTTTAAACTAATATAATTTGTCTACCTCCTACGTTGTTTGTTTCCTCTTTAGATTTTGTCTATCCCTAAGTCTACGCAGGTGATGCCACATAGGACTAACCCCTATTGCCATCAGACAATAGTGGAAGAGATATGGTTGCATTATATTCAAATAACACTTGTGACATTGCTCATCAAATTGAGTTAATTTTGATGTATCTTTTTGACATATCAAATGATTTTCGATTAATGTTATATTCTATATATATGATTTATGTTATAGTATTTTGTAATTCAACGGTCGATTTTGTAATACAATTATCTGGTAAAGAGTTATCGAAAGTGTCATATTTTTAAAGTTTGATACCTTGGTGTCATTTGATGATAACTGATATATTTATTTGATAACCCTGATTTTGTAATATATATATATATATATATATATATATATATATATATATATATATATATATATATATATATATATATATATATATTGGTTTATAATAAGTCGGAGATTGAACCCAAAACTTATAACATCCTACTTAAATCACTCGCCACTAAACTAAACTTAGTGACTTGCTTGAACGTATATTTGAATTCGTTCTACGTAATTGTCAACATTTTTTTTACGGAAATTCTCAACATTTGTTTTAGAATAAAAATATAAAATTCATAATAGATGTATATCTTTCATTTTATACTCATTTATTTGTATTACCTGGAACTTTCCCGTCAACTATATTATTTATTCAATTCAGACTTAGTACTCTTCTAAATCAACCCCACCAGAAGAGTTTCATTCCAATCTTTTTCATTTGTCATATTACAAACATTAAGCCTATAATTAATTACCAACTAAAAACAAGTCATGACCAAACATAATTAACCTTTTCGTTAACCTTTTCATTGCGACGTACTTCGATCAACTTTGTTTCTTTAACCTAGAATCTTAAAAGAAGTAATATAAGGTGTCTTTTGATTTGTAAAATAATTAGTATTAAATACATGACATAATAAAATAAGATAATACTTGACAGATAAAATTATACCGAAGAAAGATATAAATAATATTTTTTATATTCGAAAATAAAATATGTATCTTTTTATTTTTATAGTTGTATTATGGAGAAAAATCTTATGGTTCAGGGAGAACACAAATTTGTGTTTTTGCAGTGTCATTTACTATTTATTTTGTTCAGTTTCATAACTAATTTCTAAATTAAATAGGGTGCAATAAAAATTATTCGGTCATTTCATGTGCTTTTACTTTTCATCACTCAAGAAAAAATAAAAATGGATAAAAAAGGCAAAAACAAATGTTGACATTAAAATAACGTATAAACGTAATATTATAGATTTTCAACGCCGAGAAATCAACCACAGACACAGTTTCCATGTAATTTCAAGTTCAACCCAGGCCCTTGTATTCTCAGTCTCTCATCTTAGACTATACCGTGTGGAAGACTTTAATATTACTATTTCTCTTCTTTTTTCCCCAATTTTGATAATTCTCTAATTTATTTTTATTAAAGAATATATATTTTTAAAAACAATAAATCAATCCAAATGATAAGAGTTTGATTCCCGTAAACATGTGGTAAGAGATTCGATTTATATCTCATGCGTATGAAAAAATTTGATAGGGAGGGAGGATAATTCACCTTATGTACCATGATTCTAAATTATAATCTTCCACAAGTGATAATATTTTACTTTTACAATTCTATATCATCAATTTAAACTTATCTTATAATTAAATCAAAATTTCTCATAAATTTCCTATCCTTTTAATAAAATATTGAAAATGTCAACTTAAAAAAAAAGAACATTCATCTATGCACCTCAAAGTTCAAACTCAAAAGAGACATATAAAACCAAACAATTCAAGTGTCATCTCTTCACTATAATCACCTCTTACCCAAATTGTGTTAACAACAATACACACACAAAAACAGAACACTCTCACAAACCTACCTTATTAATAATCATAGTTACAAACCTTTGATTAATTAACCTTCATTATATCAACTAATAATGGAGTTTTTCAATAAATCAAAGATTATTAAGCTACGAAGCCACCTAGACAAATACTTAATCATCGACGACGACCACATCGGAAAACAAAAACTCCGTCAAAGCCGAAACGGAAGTGTTAGAAGAGCTCAATGGACAATAGAACAATTGGAAAACAATCCTCATCTAATACGGTTAAAAAGCTACAACGGAAAATACTTAACAGCAACAGAAACACCTTTTCCGTTAATTTTAACGGCAAAAACGGTTATTCTAACGGAATTAGAAAACGGTTTAGACGGTAAAAATGAGTGGGAACCAATAAGAGACGGTTTTCAAGTGAAGTTAAGGAGTTACTGTGGGAAGTATTTGAAAGGTAACGGCGGAGCGCCGCCGTGGAGAAACAGTGTAACGATTGATGATTCTTTTGGTTCTGTGAAAATGGATTCTGTTTTATGGGATGTTGAAGATGTGGTTGTTGAGGAAATGAATGAAGTGGTTTTTGAGAGGATGTTATCGTCTTTTACTTCTTCTGATGATGTTTCGTTTAATTCTGATGCGCCGTCGTCTCCGATGTCGGTTTTTTCGTTGGGGTCGCCGCCGGAGAAAGTGAATTCTCAGGTGAGTTTTTCAACTCTGTTTATTGTTTTAATATTTTTTTTTTTGTTGTTTGTTGAATTTTCAATTGTTTTCGAAGCTTTCAATGTTAGTAATTGAAAATCGCGGTTTATTTTTTTCTAGTTTGCGGTATATTGCACGCGCCAACTTCATATACGTAAATAAGTGTGAAAGTGTGAATGGAAGAAAATTGAATTGAAAATAATTTCTGAAAAAGAATAGTTGAGAAATTTATATTTTTTATTGAGAAATTTATGTTAATAAATCAATAGTTGAATAATTGAAATCTAAAAGAATAAGGTATAATTGTTTTAAAATTGTATTTGTCTTCTATCCAAAAATAAAATTCTAAATGTAAACAAAAATGTCTTCAAATTGTGTTTTTTCAAAGATTAAGAACTAGTCTAATAAAAACTATTTTTAGGTACGTGTTAAGAAATTATTATACACAATCAATCTATTTTTTTATTTATTTATAAATTACACTAACTTCTTCATGTTATTAATTATCATGACTCAACTTCGCTAATATAATTTTCTCACACTTTTTTAACAAAAGACAATGATGAGAATGTTATGATTGGTCAATGACAGATATTATGCACCTGTTTATCCTTGAACGTTTAAAATGGGCAAGAAGATAGTTTGGGAGAAGAAAAGAGATAGTTGAGAGAAGAGAGGAGTATGAATGTTGTAAAGTGCGAATGAAGCGCCATGTTTATAGAATAAAACGAGACAAATGATTCATTGTATATATAAGACCATTTGACCAAGACTATGATTGTCGGCTAATCCAGGGTTGTAATGGGTAAAACTAGAAAAAACAGCCAAACTGGTTCGAGTCGACCCAATTTGATGGTTTGAGTTGAATAAATGAGCACCGATAATTTGTAAAACCGATTATCAAATTTAGATAACAGTTTTATCTTGTACAAAAAAAAAAAAAACCGTTTTATCTATCCAAACCAAATCCATATAAACTATTCGACCCAAAAAAAAGCAAGTATAGACAAAAAAAACACTAAAATTTTGTCCATTCACAAAGTCCATCCCACTTGTTTTTTTACTTCTTCAACAAAACAGAATGATGAAAATATTATCAACTATAGATTATCCACCTGTTTATCCATGAACATTTAAAATGGACAAGAAGATAGTTTGGGAGAAGAGGGGATAGTTGAGAGAAGAGAGGAGTATGAATGATGTAAAGTAAGAATGAAGCGCCATATTTATAGACAGGGACGGACTGAAGGGGGGGCAAGCAGGGGCTTCAACCCCCCCCTCCCACATACATATAGTTGCTAATGACACCTCTTAAATAAATTATTGTGATTTTATTTAATAATTTTGAGTTAAATATATTTTTAGTCTTTATAAAATTATGAGTTTTTAAGTTTTGTCCTTCAAAAAATTTACTTTTAATCCATATTTATATTTTATAGGACTATTTTGAGGACTAAAAGTATCAATTTTTTGTAAGAATATTTCAAAATGGGGACTATTCTTAACAAACTGCAATATTTTAAAGGATATTTTAAGTTAAAATTTAATATGACTAAACATAAAAACTCGTTATTTTATAAGGATAAAAAATATATTTAGCTCTATTATTTATTGTTAAAAAAGAAATTCGGCCCCCCGTGTGATTGATTTCTAGATCCGTCCCTGTTTATAGAATAAAACAAGTTGCGCCTCCGTAATTCTCTAATATTTGTCCTCTATTCTAATTTTATGTTCCTGTTTGTTTTGCATTCACGAAGAATATATGGTCCATTATTTTTATAAAATTACAATTAGATTTTCTTAAAAAAATTAAAATAACAAAGTGGGTAAATCAATACCTAACCCAAATTGGATATTGGTGGTTTGACCCGAATCGACCCAATACTATAACAAGCAATTTTTAAGACAGACCCAAACCATAATTTTTTTCTATGGTTCAATTTGGTGTTTTGGCCAAAATCAGTCCAAGTTATGCACTTACAAGTTACAGCCCTAAGCCATGCATTATTCTACTAATTCAAATTATAAAAATCGAGCAATAAAAGATACTAGTACACTTCAAATTCTAGAATTCAAATAAAGTATTTATGAGTTTTTTGTGGGACGTGCGAATGTCTTAAAAGAAAACAAGAAAAAGAAATTCACTTTGATATTTTTAAAACTTTATGTTCAATGAAAATTTGGGTGCTCACACTTTTCATCCCACCCACATATAAGGAGTCCACTTGCAATTGATTGCGGTTTGGTTCTCAGACCCATAAATGTGTTGCTCCATGCCTTCACCAACTATTTTCCACTAATTAGGAAAATGTGATAACACACGTCACACAAACAAATGTTATTTTCACAACAATAAACTCCTTAATTAGGTTGGAGGCATTTGATGTTTCCTTGTTTTTTATGAATAATAACTTGTTGAGTCATATATTAGAAGCAACTTATTATGTGAATATACATTACTATACCTAAATTTATTTTTCTTAACAACCTAAAGAAATTGTTTACATATTCTTGTTGGGATTTATACGCCTCCCCAGCTAGTTAGTAAGCATTCACGAAGTAAATGGACTAACATTGCTTAGAGCATCTTTAATAAGAGTTTTATAAAAATTATTATAGTAAGATAAGATGAACTATGTCTTATTTTTCTTTTCATTAGAGTTACGTGATGAAATAATGTGAGTTTCATCAAGTTTAGTAAGGAAGGCTTTAATTAAGATATGATAAGAAAAACATTTAATTAACATCATAATAGTTTGAGTTGTTTAAGAGTCATATAATTTTTTACTATTAAATTAAATATGCATGAGTTGCATAACTATGACATAATTGTGTGGAGACTATTCGATAATTAATGTCCTAATTTTAATTTTAATAAATCGATTTTAAAGTACAAAATCAAAATAGTGGTTCAATCATTGCGATTCTTTGCATGAATACATGTAATCCGAATCCATGTATCTAGGCAAGCAATTGCTTCATGGGGAGTTTTTCTTATTAATTGGCAATTTGGGAGTGGATTATATATATGAGCTAACAATATTTTATATCTTTTCTAAAAAAAAAAAAACAATATTTTATATCTATGTAGAAATCAGTGAGTTCCTTACAAGATTGTTATTTTGCCAAAATATCTAACATTACATTTTATTTTGAACTTTAGTGTATATACGTTAGTTTCATGCATTTGGGTGTCGTTTGTCACTTTGCAATCTCCACTCTTCATAGCTTCTACATCACGTATTGTTTCTTTTCATTCTCGTATAGGTGCTAATAATTTTTATAGTTGAAAATGACACAAAAATGAAAACAATAAGTATAGACAAACAAAACATCACCTTAATTTCTTTGACATCTACAAACACGCCAAGGCAACGGTAACGCGACAAAGAGCATTATATCAACATCCATAATTAGATCCAGCATAGTATATACCATACATACGTACATACGTGGTTGCTTGATTGGGAATCATTATTGAATTTGGGACGAGTCACCAATTCTATCCAACTTCATAAGTATGAATATTTGTTTGATTTTGTTGAAAGCTTATTAGTTAAGTTTATATAAATTTCAATTTCACACTCAATTCAACTCACTTCTCAACTTTGTCAAAAAAAAAAAAAAAAACCTCACTTCTCAACATTCAGTCGGGGGAGGGGAACTACACATTTGGTTTGTAATTCTCTATCTAAGTCTTAGGTTCTAAGCCTTATCCTACTCCCTTTTTTTAACAAGCCAAAATCCTTATCCTACTCAATATCAGCATCGATCGATATGCTCTGTTTTAGTAAAAAAATAGCGGATAAACTGATAATATAATTTATAGTGAATAGTTTATATCATAGTAGTTAAGCTCGGATTGCGGAGCCGAGCGGCCAGCCCCAAAATTGGGATAGCGGTTAGCGGCATCTCGGGAAGCGGGATGGCCGGGATGCCGCTATTTTTATTTATTTATAAATTACATAAATAATACTATAAACATATAATTAATGTAAAATTAAACAAACATCTCAAAATCCATAAAACATTCATAAATTAAAAATTCAAAACACAAATCTCAAGTCTACGACACCTTCTTCATCATAAAGTAACTAAATATTACCAACAAAAGTCAAACAAAATAAATAAGCAAAAGTCAAGTCTCCAACACTTAAATTAATAAAGTAACTAAAAATTAAAACTCAAGTTCATCATCAAAGTTTGGATCGTGAGAGTGAGAGAAGAGAGTACGATACGCGTGAGAGAAAGAATGAATTGCGGCTAGGGTTTAGTTAAGTGTAAGGTAAAAAACCAATTTTACCCTTACTAAAATGAGTGAGATTTCAAAAATGCCCTTTAAAACCTATGAAAACAAAATCTCAGTCCTAACCCGGGATTGCAACTCGGGACCCGCTCCGCTCTGGTCCACTAGGAACCTGCAACTCGGGATTTATATATTATATTAATTTATAGTTTGTAGTGGATAAGTTAGACAATTAAATTTGTAGTGTTTGATAAAATTAGTTTTTGATTAGGGTAATATGTGTCCGCGTGTGTGTAGATATTAAATTAAATTAAATTTGATTAATTAGCTTATTAAATATGTTTGATTAATATTTAATTTTTGTTAGTAAGATGACAAGGATCTTTTTTGACAACAAGTAAAATGGCAAAGATAAAATTAAGTGAAAAATGATAAGTTATAAGCTTGAAGGTATAAGTTAAGCGATTTAGCTAATCAAAATAACCTATAATTTAGTAAAATTAAACTATGAATTTGTGAGAGATAAAATAGTTACCAAACAAAGCCTTTATATATATATATATATATATATATATATATATATATATATATATATATATATATATATATATATATATATATATATATATATATATATATATATATATATATATTAACTCTTTAGTTTCTAAAAAAAAATGATCATCAAGTTTGATCATAAAATAAATAAAATTTAATCAAGAATTGTTTGCATCCAAAAATTAAATTTGAATTCTCTTGAATGATTTCAAACAAATCTATTTTTTCGTGTGAATTTATAAGACATCAATTCAAAATTCGGCATAATGAAACTTATTTTACAATAATATTTTATCAAACTTTATTTAATATACAGTCAAACTATAAATTAACAGAATCTCTTTTCTCCAAGAATCAGAGGATTAATACAATTAAAATAGAAATTAGTATTACTCCCTCCGTCCTAAAATGAGTGAGTCATTTTGACTATATACACTATTCACATATTTTGTTTTGACCCTATTTTTCTACTAATAAATAAAAACAAATATTAGCTTATAAAATGTTGTTGGATTAATCTCGATGAGTATTTTCAAAATATCATATTTTTATAATTTTTACTATTATACGATTAAAAATATTAATCGTCAAATTATGCATTGACATGCGTGACGTGATCAACTGAGTCACTCGTTATAGGAAGAGCGAGTAACCTTTACCATTTACCGACATAAAATTAGATTACTGTGGAATGAAACCGTGAACCTTCAACAGGTACAACCTCTTAAAAACACACACGTAACTTAAATTCAATCCAAAGAAAGAGATTAGTATTAACCTGTACCGGTTCACCCACGCACGCAATCACCGCGTTCCCCCCCAAACGTGTTGTCCTAGTTGCCACTGCTGACTGTTGCCTTTTCTCAATCAAGACACCTTTTCACTCTGCACACAACACAAACACAAACACAACACATTTCAATAAGTCCAAATTAACTTTCCACCACATTTTATTCCCATATAAAAACCCATCACCATTCACACTTTCATAACAACACAATTTCATTTCATCTCTCCAAAAATAACCATTTCAATTTCAATTAAACTAAATAATCACTTATTATTATTATGCAGACAACAAAACCCAACAAGCTAAGAAGTGGAATGGACTTCTTCCACAGAGCAAAAGCAGTACGTCTACGTAGTCACCATGATAAATATCTTCTAGCAGAAGAAGATGAAGAATCAGTAACACAAGACAAAAACGGTTCATCAAAAAATGCTAAATGGTTTGTTGAATATGTTCCAAATTATGACAACGTTATCCGTCTCAAAAGCTGTTATGGTAAATACCTTACTGCTACAGATAACGCTTTTCTTCTAGGAATGACCGGTAGAAAAGTTCTTCAAACACTTCCTAAAACACTTGATTCTTCTGTTGAATGGGAACCTATTAGAGATGGTGTTCGTGTTAAGCTCAAAACTAGATATGGGAATTTTCTTAGAGGAAATGGTGGGTTACCACCTTGGAGAAATACTGTAACTCATGATATTCCTCATAGGACTGTTACTCAAGATTGGATTTTGTGGGATGTTGATGTTGTTGAGATTCATGTTGGTAGTAGACATCAACAGCAACAACCTTCTGCTCCATCTCTTCCAACAAAGATTCATAACCCTTCTCCTGCTGTAGTGGTTCCTAATGTTTCTGCAGGAAGTTTTTCTAGGCAACAGGTATGGTTTGTTCTTTGAAAAGTTTCAATTTTTTTTATCTGGGTTATTTTGGTTATGATTTGGGATTAAGTATGTATCATTTAGGCCGTGTTTGGATTGATTTATTTAAGCTTACTTAATGATATAAGTTTTGTGAGATTGTTTTGGAGAACTTATGAAACAAAGTTTTTTTTAACTTATTTTCATAAGTTCTCCGATATAGTTTATGAAAATAGCTTAGGTAAACTTATGCATAAGCTTTTGTGCTATAAGTTGCAATTAAGTTGTTTATTCAAACAAAACCTTATTCTTTGAAAATTATCATAATTTTTTTCATCTGGGTTGTTTTGGTTATGCTTGAAATTAGGTATGTATGATTTATTCTTTGGAAAGTATCATATTTTAATGTGCAAATTTTCAATTAGATCAAATTAGTTTAGTTGTGGATAATTTTTAAGGACAAAATGGTAAAATATGTTTCTACTATTAATAAATATAGGAATAAATTGACATATGAAAACAGATCTATGGTAGTAGATTTTCAATTTTCAGCCGCTATATCGAAATATTAGGTTGTTTACTTCTCTTTGTTCATATTTTCATCGAGTATAATAAGCATTATAGGTTGCATTCTGCAGATTTTTTATGATTCATTTTTAATAACAAATTCTATATTTTAAGAAATTTGAAAAATGCCAAGAAATTACTTCAAGTGTTTTATATAAGGCATTTTCTCTGGTGTTCGTCTTCTCTCTATCACGATTGTTGTTGTATCTATCTGTGGCGTATAATGTATTTAGAAAAAAACCATTCCTTAATGATTATAGAGACTAAACTTAAATTGATGATTTCCTGATAGAATTTTGCTTTAGTTGTAGCTTCTTTGGTTAATTGAGTTTGGTTTTATTTGCAGTCGAATGACGATATATCACCTAAGAAGACGGAGGGGCGAATTATATACTACCATGTAGCTGAAGATGATGGAGAAGTGACTGATGAAGGTATGCAAGGATATTCTTTGGTTTTCAAAGGGAATGGAGTTGAGGAATTGAGAAAGAAGTTTGAGGAAGAGACAGGTTTAGAAGGAATCATTGTTTGTAGTCGGAGTCCTTTGAATGGAAAACTTTATCCTCTTCGGTTGCAGCTTCCTCCAAATAATGTCACCATGCAAGTTGTTTTGGTTCTTCCCTTCTCAAAAGGTTAGAGGTCTTTGACCCCTTTTGATGTATCAGTCTAGTCTTAATTGCATTCACATTTTATTGAAATTTATGTGTTCTATAAAATTTTGTGATAGAATCACATTTGAATTTCAACTAATAGGAGAAAATGTTTTAAGAAGAGTGTGTGAAAAAGTGTGTTCGTAACACTAATCCTTTAAGTGTGTTTGGTTTTACAGTGGTGAAAATTGGTTTTAGTTGAGTTGCTTATGTCTGTTAATGTTACTTAAAATCAGTGAATTTAAGGTAAAGAATTTAACGTTTGAAACTTTGAATAGATTCATTTGAAAGTGAGTTAACCAATAAATTTTAGTCTAAAAAATAAAGATCATGTTTAGATGCTAAAGCTTCAAATCATAACTTCGAGTTAGAATCGATTCTCACAATGAACTCCAAACATATTAAATTTTTTTTTTTTTATTCTTTCGAATTACTTTTGGCTCTTCCAAAAGTGAATCCAAACATGCATAAACTAAATTGGTAAGACATTGAGCTCAAGTGGTTAATGAACTTCTTCTAGGACGAATCGTTCGGAAGAACCCGAGTTTGATTTCTGGTGGGAACAATTCTTGTCCGGACTTTACTTATCTCACGGCCGAATTCTGGATTATTAGGACCCCTTCTCCAGAGAACGAGAGGGTTAACACAAACATTTTTTTGCTGAGAAATAGTATTGGATATTTGATTTTTCTGATTTAAGTGCTTGCATTGTATTTTAGACATCATTCATTTTTGTTTTAATTCTTTCATCATTTATCAATTCTAACATTTTCTTTCTTTTCTTGTGTTTCAGTGGCAAGAGATTTGGAGGCACAAGGTTTTCTTTGAGAATCCAGATTTTGCAACACATGGCCTTTGTACATACTGATTCAAGCTTGTGAGAGTTATAAGTGAAAACAAAATTTAGGATTTGAGAATGTGTTGTAAGTTGTAACTTATAAGTTCCTCCTTGTACTAGTCCATTGCATTATTCAACAGATTACTATGGAAGCAGGTTAAAATTGTCATTGAAAAATGGATTTTAAGTATAACAGCAATGTTCAATGGTTTTGTAATGTTCTAGGCTTAAGATTGTTTCTCTAGGTGATGCTATGACATGTTCATATAAGTTTTGTCAGAATCAGATAAAGATTTTTTAATTATAAATTTATGATAGTACTACTGTCTACTTAGTTCTTTAAGCATTTTATTATGAGTAACTTTTTTTTTGGTCAACTTCAAAGAGATTTCAACCACTGCTGGGGCAATGAAACAGGTGAAGTGGTTGCATTTTAGGAGCTATTCCAACCACAGCTGGATGTGATTTCAAGAGCTAAATGAGAATCAGAATCCGAGATAAGTAAAATTTAATTAAAAAATATTCCCACAAAAAATTATACTCTAGTTCTTTGAAACGATTAGTCCTAAAGGGATCTCAGTGTAACCTTCACTTTTACGTTTTTCCCATTTTGGATCCGGTAGTTGCCACATTCTCTAATGTAAGAAAAATACAATTTTATGGACGGAAATTGTCTGTTGTACTGTTTTTATGCAGTAGACAATCTCGACTGCTGAAACATAATCAAACGACTCTAATTAATATAATTTTATTTAACTATTTTTTCACAATTTTAATCTCAACTATTCACTCAGACTGTTGTTAACAATTACTAGATGTCTTAAATTAAATTTTCAAATTTTACAAACACACAAAGTAAGTACATAAAAAAAGGCTTAATTACAGTTTTAGTCCCCCTATTTTCACCATTTTGAAGAATTGGTCCCCCTATATTAAAATTCGACAGTTTTGATTCCGTAACACATATTTTGTTTAAAATATAGTGATACAATGTGTTTTAAATTAACTTTATGAAAAAAGTTTCTTAAAATTTTATCGATGTTGGTATTTTCTCATGATCATATCATATGCCACGTCGTTTAAAACATATCACATCGTCAATTTATAGTTAAAAATTATGATAGAGAGTCAAAACTATCGCATTTTAAAATAGAGGAACAAAATCTGCAAAATAATGAAAATAGTGTAACCAAAATTGCAATTAAGGGTAAAGAAAACAACCCTTCCCACATTTTTCTGCTTCCCCACTCTCAAAGGGTCACACTCTCTTTACTTTCGTTAGAACTTAGAAAATAAACCAAAATCCAGAACAACCTTTGTGAACTCCGTTTGTCTTTGTTGTTTCCTGACACACCCTCCACAATTACTATCTGAACCCACTACCCTCACTCAATCTTCATGAATCTCAACACCAACCTCTTTAACTTTTAACAATTCAATCTTACACCAAACAAAAATCCCATTTTCACCTCATTTTTTGGTCTCTAATGGCTTCTTCACCTTTATCATTAACATCCCCATTCTATTTCACAAAACCCCACCAAAAAATTTCACTTTTCAAACCCCATTCTCTAATCCTAAACACAAAACCAAAAACCCTTCATCATGGTTGTTCTCCTATTTTCACACATTCTCTTGCAAAAATAGCTCATACCCAAATCAAAGTTTCATCTAAGGAATGTTTAGATGCTATTGATGAACCAGAAAGATTGATTTTTGATAATGAAAAACCGGTTAAATTTGCTTTCTGGGTAATTTTCTGGGCTTCTATGTCTTTGGCTTGGTTTGCTTATTCAAAGGATGCTAATGCTGCTGTTGATTCTATTAAAGCTTCTGGATTTGGATTGAAGATTGCAAATTCTTTGAGGCAATTGGGTTTGCCTGATTGGGTTGTTGTGTTTACTCTTGCTACTCTTCCTGTTCTTGAGCTTCGTGGAGCTATTCCTGTTGGTTATTGGTTGCAACTCAACCCTGCAACTTTAACTGTGGTTTCCATTCTTGGGTTAGTTTTTTTTTTCTTAAACCTTTTTTTTTTTGTGAAGGAGAAAAATGAAATGATATATTTTTCTTTGTTTTTGTTAAGTACCTTTTTGGCTAATAATATCGGATAGCTGATAACTTATAGTGAATAACTTATAAGTTAATTTATAGTTTATAGCAGATAAGCTAACCGATTGAATTTGTAGTGTTTCATAAAAATAATGTTTGAACTAGCTTACAAATATGAAATAATATAAAAAAGATATGTTTGATTAATATTTATTTTTTTAAGTAAGATTATAGGGGTATAATTAGGAGAAACAATGATAAGCTATTAACTTTAGGTTCCATTAGCTTATCAAAATAAACTATAAGATAGTGAGAAAAGAGTGTAACCAAACAGGTATTTTTTTTTTATAATATGAGCTTATAAGCTCTAAGCCATAAGCTCAAAGTTTGGCCTCGCCAATAAGAGCCTTGTTAACTTATGTGAACAATAAAATGACTTTTTTTTTGCCTTTTCACTGTTGCAAAGGTAGGGATGAGTGATAGGAGAAGATGACATAGAAGGTAGGGTAGGCTCTTCATTTCTATGGTTGTGTGTGTAAAGGAAATGTGAATCTTTATATATGTCACAGTCACACCTTTATAGAGGTTGTAAGATAGACCTAAATATTTATGTGGGAAAAAATCAGGACTTTATATGATGTTTTTTGTTTAACATCAAATGTGAGTTGGTTAATTGTTAGTCCTTGTTAGCGGGGTGCAGGGTTTTAAATAGTGGTTACGGTCGCGTCACAATTTTTATGTTGCAAAGAATTGTGGTAAAATGCAGCCAATGCGGTCTCAATTGCTGTTGCATTGTGGTTTTGGGAACATCTAAAAACATCAAAAACTGTTATTTCACGGCTTTGATCATGGTCGCAGACTGTTATTTAAAACCCTGAACGAGTAAGTTGGATAAAACCCCTAATTTCGAATAGTTAAACTACACATCTCAGACTCACCACTTTAGCTGCCACCTCGGGTTTATGTAGGATGTATTCTTGAAATTCACTGTAATCATGCATTACATTTGCCATTAGTTGGTCTGTAGAATTCCTCATGGTTATTGTTTAGGAGAATGTGCTTTTGTTGTTGTGATACTGTTACCAATTTCATACAATATACACCTTCACTTTGAACAGTAATATTAGAGGATATTTTCCAATGTAATTTCATCTTTATTGTTATGGATAGGGTTTGGTGTTCTCATTTTAAACACGGTTTTAATTTGTTATACTATGTTTCTTTTGATATGAAACACAGAAACAAACACGGACACTGAAAATAACATAAACATGGACACATTTGTTATTTGTGTGTGTAGCTTGTTTTAGTTGAAAACTAATTAATCTTGACCATCCTAATATGCATGTTTTAATACAAGGATGAACAAAGGTAGGTAACGACATTCCCAAACGAAGTGTACTGAACACTGTTAACAATTTTAGCTTTTAACTTCTTTTTATATTTTAAGTTGATTTTTCTGTTAGTTTTAACTTTTAACCTCTGGTATTAAACCTTAGAAACAAGTCATAGTTTCTGATACCTCAAGAAGGAGAAGAGTCCATTCTATATAGAATCTTTAATGCATGTAGTAGTGTTTCAAATAGCGGCCATAGTAGAGATATAGTGTAGTGGAATTTGAGTAAATAGCTATGGTTTTGTGATATGCTATTTAGTACAAGCAGAATTTGAACAATTAACTATTTTCCGCGATCTGCGATTGACAACTCTGGCTTCTTGACATATTCAGTTTGATTTTTTGGTAATGGGAGTTCATGGCTTAATGAACGAGTTTTGAACTAATGATGTAGGAACATGGTACCTGTGCCATTCATCATACTGTACCTGAAAAGATTTGCATCTTTCCTCGCTTCTAAGAGCCCTTCAGCATCACGATTCCTCGACATTCTGTTTAAGAATGCCAAAGATAAGGCCGGACCAGTGGAGGAGTTTCAGTGGCTTGGTCTGATGCTGTTTGTCGCGGTCCCATTTCCGGGCACAGGAGCATGGTCTGGAGCCATTATAGCATCTATTCTTGAAATGCCGTTTTGGGCAGCGGTGTCTGCGAATTTCTTTGGTGTTGTATTTGCAGGGCTGCTCGTAAATTTGATTGTGAACCTTGGTATGAAGTATGCAATCATTACCGGTATCATCCTTTTCTTTGTTTCGACATTCATGTGGACCATCCTTAGAAATCTTAAAAAAGGATTGAGTTCATCAAATTGACGTTTTAAAATGCCGTTTGTAGTTTTCCGTATCAATACAAAGACCTTTGTTAGAAGATTTCTTATTCATTCTATTCATTGGTTTTTATGAGCTTATATTTATGTAAATAATAACATGTAAGATTGAAATGGCTAACATTTTGTGTACATCCATATAGTTTTAAATTGCGACCGTAATATTTAGGTTTTAGTGGTCTCCACAACAGCATCGCATCGCAATTGCGGCCGCATCCTGTTCAAAAAATAAAATAACTTATGTTCAATAGCTGTTTGCAAGCAAATGGAAACAACTTATGACATGTTCATAAGCTATATTGGTATAAGCATATGAAAACAACTTATGACATGTTCAATACTATTGGTATAAGCACTTGTGAGACTTTTTGAAAGAGCATATGGAAACAACTTATGACATGTTCGTAAGCTGTTTGCAGCTTATTTCTACAAGTTATCTAGGTTAGGCTATGAAAATATCTTATAGTTGATATAAAAATAGTTCATTTATTTTATTTTTTGTCATAGGAACAACTTATTGACAAGCACTTATATAATAAGTGCTTCTTCTATAAGTGCTTAATTAAACTGTTTATCTAAATATATATTGCCTTAGTTTAAATGTTTTAGAGTAATCTCCAAAGATATGTGAACACAAAATACTGCCTAGAGGATATGTGAAGAAGTTTTGTATTTACAATGGATTAAAATTAAATCATATTGGCTTACTTTACCTTTGAACTGAATATTTATTTGTCGTTGTTGTCCCTTAAATTTCTGTATTTAATTTGCCAACTTAATTTTTCTATATGATATGCATTCTTATGAATGGAATAGTTCGTTTTGGATAAAATTTTTCTGTATTTATCATAATTTTTTGGGTTCAAGTATAAGAAATGGTGATTTTGTAGAAGATGAAACTTGTTTTGGTTAGCTGATTGGGGGTCTTAATCTTGATCCATGAATGATGTTTTAAGCTTCTGTATTATTTGCAAAAGATAAGTGCCAGACATAACATAATAACACAGATTTTTTTGTTTAAAGTATTGAGCAAGTTATTATCGTTTGGTAGACAAAAAGTTATTTTGATATTTTAGATAACTTGTATCTGAGACAAAAAAATTGTCTTCTGGTTTAATTGGGGACAAAAAATTCAGTTCAGTTTTCGTACAATTTCTTGCCCCCAACTTGTCTAGTCTCAGGAATAATATTATAATCAGTATAACCATAGTTATCCTATTCAGTCTTTTTTATGTTTTAGAAAATCAAACACGGTTTTATTGTTGAAACATCATGCTACAAGTTTCACATTAGAATCTCACCTAAAAGTGAGGTTTAAGTTAAATGTCAATCTCACTCAATATAATAGTCTTTTAGGTTGAATTATCCCTTTAGGTTTGTGCTCCTAAGATTGGTGAAAGGGGATACCCACAAAGGGTTTTGACAGGTGAAGAACTATGACTAGATAAAACTGAGTGAAGTACTGAAGTGTCGTGGAATGAAAGGCGTCGAGGACGTCAGCTCTCGAAAAAAAAATCATGTTGATTATTGTAAAAAATTAAATAAATCATGTCTATTTAAATATCACCTGATTTTTTGCACTTTGCAAAAACTGATTTTATTAAGAATTCTTATCATCATGCTCATCAAAACAAAACATCATATAACTAATAAACAACAATTGATTTGTCATAGATCTAGTACATAAATTTTAAAATCCAAATATGTTTCTTCTTGAAGAGGAAAATCCAAATATGTTGTTATCTTTTGATTCTAAATGTGAAAGCAAATCAGGTGACAAGCGAAGCAAGCGAAGACTTCTCTCCATATTAAGTTCTGCGATACGTTGATCAGTTGCTTTATACTTGTAGTATTCGTCAATGTTTGGTACTCTTTCATAGAACTCATATTGGAGCTTTGCAAGTTGCTGTAACTTAGCAATCTGCTGATCTATGTCGCTAACATATACTCGATTCAGCTTGTTAAGTACATCCATAGCAATTTCCTCAACTATTTCCAATTCTGTCCTGTATACAACAAAAACAGCACATGTTAGGGTTGAATTGACTGTGAGTATTGAGTTTAATTCGTAGTTGTGTATCGTGTGCGAGTGTTACAAATTTTGGAATATCTAGATAATAATCGAATTAAAAACGGCGAATTAAAACCAAGATAATAATCGAAAGAAGATGATGATAAAAAGTTACTTGTTGACATTGCAATCCCAACCAGTATAGTTAGAAGCTTCAAGCAAACCACTCCTCCATTCTTGCACCTTCATCTCATCCTCAAAGTTCCTCTCATGCTTAGCAAAAGCCTCAGCATAGCTTTCCCTCTGGTGCCTAACATTAGAAGGATCAATGTCAAAGAAAACGGGCACTACCATTTTCCCTTTCATCTTTTTACATTCAAGAATTTTCACAAGCTCTTCCAAGCACCATTTAGACGCGGCATAATTTTTTGAAAAAACAATAATAGAGAGCTCGGCTTCTTCGATGGCCATGGCCCTAACAAGGGTGGTCGGTATTTCATCCCCTCTATTAACATTGTTGTCTATGTAGGTTTTTATGTCTAATCTTTTCAAAGCACCATTAAGATGGCTTGTGAATGTGTTGCGTGTGTCCTCACTTCTAAAACTAATGAACACTTCATGTTTTTCTTGAGGAGTAGTATTGGATGAAGAGGTGGAGGATGGATATGACCATGCCATGATGATTTTAATGTGTAAGCATGTGACTATACTTTACTAGTATATATATGAGATTTTGTATAATACATCCACTAGTATTAATGAATGTGTGTTTTAGTAAGGTATAACTAAAAAATATTAAATACACCTTAAGGTGAATGTTGTTAGAACACTCATTCTAAAAATAAGTGGGTATAATAGGAGGCGGATGGTATGATATTCGTCTCCACCCCGTTGGATAAAACCATATTCATATCCGTTCCATATTCGTGTGAGTATTCACTAAGTGGTTAATTCATGAATTTTGAGGTATCCGCATATATTTACATATATTTATGGATAATGATTATTTTGTTTAAAAAAACTTGTGATTTTTCAAAAGAAATTTACTTGAAATTTGTTTATCTTCTTTTAAAGAAGAAATATATATTTTTCATTAAGACATAATAATATTCATACATTTCAATCTTAATTTAACAACAAAAGTCAACACATTCATTTTCCTTCTTTTCACCAAAATATTATATAATACTCATCCATTTATCTTAAGAAACAAAATTTATACATTTTTAATCAAAATAAAGTTCGTCACAAAGTTCTAAAGAATAAAAAGTTTTTTTTATATTTGATAATTAAAAATATTTATGTAATTTTCTTATTTACTAATATGTATGGATATATGTGGATACGCATACTATTAAATTCGCATCTGTATCAATTAACTAATCTAATGGGTAGTTGAAATATTCATTTATCTTACCCGCGGATATCCAACAGACTATCCGTTTTGTGTCAGTGACAATTTTTTTTTTGTTAAGTAGCCTAGTGGCTAGACTCTCACACATTTTAATGTGGAGAAATATGGAATCCGGGGTTCGAACCCCGATCACTCCACTAATATCTCTGATAGATACTATTTGAACTACACTTATAGGACTGTCCGTGACAGATTTTATCTACGAATATCTATGGATACGAATATGTTTGCAGTCCCTATGTAAATTAGCAACTTCTATAAATTTTTTTTTTAAATATACTCACCAATATTTATGAAAATGTGTTTTAACAAATTAAAACTAAAAAGTGGTTAAATACATACTCCTTCATAAACACTAAAGGTTGTACTCTCTCTATATATATATACTGTATTTGTAAATACTTGTTTTAATTTTAAAGGTTTATTATGCTGCTACGTATGCTTCGATGGGTGAAAGATAACGGTTGTTAGTTTGAATTTCATGGTTACTACTTCGTTATACGACCTTCCCCGAAAGTTATATTATGAATGAACCGAAGGGATTTTTTATTTTTTTTTTTAAATTTTTTTTTCAATGGCAATGAACCGAAGGGGTATATATCTTTTAGAGAACCAAAGGGCTAGTATTTTCCACAAATTATGACATGGTAAAGATTTCACTCTCGGTCTTGTTAGCGAGTGTCTACGAAACACTCTTTAAACATTCTATTTAAAGAAAAAATGTGAAGTCTACTCTACCCTTTCATATAATTTGAGGGTAGATGAGTGCTAGCAACACACTCTTTAACAAACATACTCTAACACACTCTCTTTTATTGGTTAAAATTTATATGGGTCCCATAAAAGTTATATGAGTCCACATTTTTTTATGGGACTCATGTGAATTTCAACCAATAAAAGAGAGTGTGTTGGAGTGTATTTGTTAAAGAGTGTGTTGCTAGCATTATTCTTTGAGGGTATATGTCCATCAACCAATAAGAACAAGTCACATGAGTAGATTTATGTGGTACCCACAAAACACTTGTAACAAACTTTTGAATTTGCACGTGCGGAGTTGCATATAGCTTGTTTTTATTGGTTGATGGGTATATATCCTCAATTTATGAAAGAGTAGATTAGAAAAAACAAAGAAAAAATTTATTTAAAAAGTAAAATATTTCGATTTCAATTCATAACATGTTGACTTCACATATTTTTATAATTTTTTTTATAAAAATTTATTACGTATTTAAGATGTTTAAAAAATGTTCCGAGAATATGTCATGTTTTATAGTTTTAGTACATGTAAGTTTTTTGTTTTGTTTGGATTTAGTCCTTGCAAATTCAAAAATTGGTGTTTTTAGTCCATGATGTTATATGCGGTCTAGTATAATTATGACATGTGTTGCCACGCTTATAAAAAATAAAAAAAAATGACATGTGTTGCCACATGGTCCAATAGGATGACTTGAGGGATTAAAAGCAATTTTCGGGATGCCTACTCTACCCGTTGATAATTTGAGGGTATTTACGACAACTAATAAGAATAAACCACATAAGTAAATTTGCATATTGTACTCGCAACTAACTTTGTAAACAACTTTTATTTTAATTCAATTGCATATGGTTTGTTCTCATTGATTGTTGAGTAAATAACCCTAAATTATTAAAAGGTATGTTAAAAAAACCCCATTTTTTAATTTGTAGACCCTGAATTAATCCAAACAAAACAACTTAAAGGCACTTAAAACAAAAAATACTATAGTTGTTAGGACTAGTATCATATTTAAACTTTTATTCTATTTAGGATGTTGGAGATCCCTATGCAACTCATTTGCTTGAAAGAAATTTACCTATTAAAATTTAATTTTATTGATCCATAAATCATAATTCAACTGATAGAAATATCGAAATTATTAGATCGAGCGTCTATCCGGTATTCGAACCCTATCCTAAGTTAAAGAAAGTCATCACAATCCCTTGTATCATGCGTGTCCATTACTCCTATGATCATCTCTGATACTACAGCTTTGTTTGTCTTTATAGAATTAACTTATTTCCTTATTTGTATTCATGTAATCATTGACAGCATAATTGTAGGATCAAATTGATCCACCTCTATGTATATTTAAACACATCATGTGAATGAATAATATAACACATTCTTGATCATTTCTAACTTGGCATCAGAGCTTTAAGCTTGAAAGCTCTCGATCCCCTTAGCCATGTCATCCGCTGCACAAACAAACCAAAAGAATGATTTGCCCTCAACCATCTCTGTTAAGCTGGACAGAGAAAATTTCCCCTTGTGGAAATCGCTGGTCTTACCTTTGATAAAAGGAAGCAAGCTTGATGGGTATTTGCTGGGGACAAAAAAATGTCCTGAACAGTATATTACATCAAACGATACAAGTAGCAAGAAGAGCAATCCAGAATTTGAGGATTGGCTTGCTCATGACCAACAAATCCTAGGTTGGTTGCGTAACTCGATGACAGAAGGAATTGCAACACAACTCTTGCACTGTGAGACATCCAAGGAACTTTGGGATGAGGCCCAAGGTCTTGCTGGGGCACATACAAGATCTCGAGTTATTTATCTCAAGTCAGAATTTCACAGTTCCAGAAAAGGAGAGATGAAGATGGAGGAATACTTGATTAAGATGAAAGGGCTTGCTGATAAGCTCAAGCTAGCAGGATCTGCAATTTCAAATTCTGATCTTGTAATCCAAACTCTGAATGGGTTAGACATGGATTACAATCCTGTTGTGGTAAAGTTATCAGATCAAATTGATCTAAGTTGGGTCGAATTGCAGGCTCAATTATTGGCTTTTGAAAGTAGACTAGAACAACTCAACAATATCAATAATCTCAACTTGAATGCCACTGCAAATGTTGCTAACAAGACCAAATTTAGTGGCAACAGGTTCAACTCTCGAGGAAATTGGAGAGGATCAAATTCAGAGGTATGAGAGGTGGCAGAGGCAAAGGTAGATTCCATAATTCAAAGCCAGTTTGTCAGGTATGCACCGGTAGTCACACAGCTATAAATTGCTTTTATCGCTTTGATAAATCCTACACAGGCCCAAATTACTCAAATTCAGAAAATGAGAAGCAAGGTACACACAATGCATTTGTAGCATCACCCTACAATGGTCAAGATTATGAGTGGTATTTTGACAGTGGAGCTAGCAATCATGTTACACACCAGGCTGATAGATTTGAAGATCTCACTGAACACACTGGTAAGAATTCATTGATGGTTGGAAATGGGGAAAAACTCAAAATAGTTGCCTCAGGTTCCTCCAAAATTAACACTGTCAACCTACACAATGTTTTATATGTACCACAAATTACCAAAAACTTGCTTAGTGTGTCAAAGCTAACATCTGATAATAATGCTATTGTTGAATTTGATCATGATTATTGCTATGTTAAGGACAAGGTGACAGGGAAGGTTCTTCTAAAAGGCAGACTTAAAGATGGATTATATCAACTTTCCGATGCTACTCAAACCAATAAATCGTGTGTGTACTTGTCAGTAAAAGAAAGTTGGCACAGGAAGCTTGGCCACCCCAATAATAAAGCTTTAGATAGAGTGTTAAAGATTTGTAATGTAAAGACTTCACCAAGTGATCAACTTGAGTTTTGTGAAGCTTGTCAGTTAGGAAAGTCTCATTTGTTGCCTTTTAAATCGTCTTCCTCTCATGCTCAGGAATTCCTAGAATTAGTTCACACTGATGTATGGGGTCCTGCACCAATAAATTCAATTTCTGGTTTTAAATATTATGTGCACTTTGTTGATGATCTCAGTAGGTTTACTTGGATTTATCCTCTCAAACAAAAATCCGAAACCATTCAGGCCTTTATGCAATTCAAAAATCTAGTTGAGAATCAATTTAACAAAAGAATAAAAATTATACTGTGTGATGGTGGAGGTGAATTCAAACCTGTCCAAAAGGTTGCGTTAGACACATGGATTCAATTTAGGATGTCATGTCCTTACACTTCACAACAAAATGGTACAGCAGAAAGAAAACATAGGCATATTGTTGAACTTGGCCTAACCTTATTAGCCCAAGCAAAAATGCCATTGATCTATTGGTGGGAGGCATTCTCCACTGCAGTATATTTGATAAACAGGATACCGTCACCGGTCATTAACAATGTGAGTCCCTTCTCATTGGTCCATAAGAAAGAACCAGACTATAGTATCTTAAAACCATTTGGATGTGCCTGCTACCCTTGTCTCAAACCTTACAACCAACACAAGCTCCAATTCCGCACAACCAGATGTGTTTTTCTAGGATACATCAATGCACATAAAGGGTACAAATGTGTCAATTCACATGGCAGAATTTTCATCTCAAGACACATAGTGTTCAATGAGAACCACTTTCCTTTTCATCATGGGTTCCTTGACACAAGAAATCCCTTGAAAACAATGCCTCTAACTGAAAATATTGTTACCACTTTTCCTCTTTGTCCCGCAGGAAACACAGATAACAATACAAATGGAGTGGAAGAACCAAGTTCAGATGAAGAGAATTCAAATGCACAAGAAAATTCCAACAATGATCAGATAACAACGAGTGAAAGACTCATTGATGTCAATGAAGACTCTACAAAAGAAGTAGATGACTCAGTTGAGGAATCAAACACAAATGAGTATGAGGAAGGCTCAGTAGAAACAGAAATACAAACAGAACCAGAAATTAGAGAGGCAGGCCAAGAGAATAGCACACGAATATGTACCAGAAGCAAAAATGGAATTTACAAGCCAAAGCAACCATATATTGGGCTGATACAAGGAAACTCCAATGAAAAGGAACCACTCAATGTGAGGGAAGCTCTTGCTAGATCTGAGTGGAAGAAGGCCATGGATTCAGAATTCAAAGCACTGATTTCAAATCAAACATGGATTCTAGTACCAAACCAAGGTCAAGACAACATAATTGACTCAAAATGGGTGTTTAAAACTAAGTACAAGGCAGATGGAACAATTGAAAGAAGAAAAGCAAGGTTAGTGGCAAGAGGTTTTCAACAAACAGCTGGCTTAGATTTTGAAGAAACATTCAGTCCAGTTATTAAGACAAGCACAGTGAGAATCATATTGTCAATTGCAGTTCATCTCAATTGGGACATTAGACAATTGGACATAAATAATGCCTTTCTTAATGGACACCTCAAAGAGACTGTATTCATGTTTCAACCAGAAGGGTATGTAGATCCAGCAAAACCAAATCACATATGCAAATTATCTAAGGCAATTTATGGTCTGAAACAGGCCCCGAGGGCTTGGTTTGATAGCTTGAAAGATGCTCTTCTAAACTGGGGTTTTCAGAATACCAAAAGTGATTCCTCCCTCTTCATTCTCAAAGGTGGTGACCATACCACTTTTCTACTCATTTATGTCGATGATATAATTGTAACCGGTAGCAACACTAAGTTTTTAGAGGCTTTCATTAAGCAACTCAATGTAGTATTCTCTCTTAAAGATCTAGGACAATTACATTATTTCCTAGGCATTGAGGTACAAAGAGATGCAGGAGGATTATACTTGAAACAATCAAGATACATAAGTAATTTGCTCAAGAAGTTTAACATGGAGAAATCATCACCTTGTCCAACACCTATGGTTACTGGGAGACAATTCACTACTGAGGGAGAACCAATGGCAGAACCAACTATGTATAGACAAGCCATAGGTGCCTTGCAATATCTAACCAACACTCGACCGGATATTGCATTCTCTGTGAACAAACTAAGTCAATATATGAGTGCACCTACTACTGAACATTGGCAAGGAATAAAGAGAATTCTGAGATATCTACAAGGGACTGCAAACTATTGTCTACATATCAAGCCTTCCACTGACTTAGACATAAATGGATTTTCTGATGCTGACTGGGCTACAAGTGTAGATGACAGAAAATCCATGGGTAGACAGTGTGTTTTTCTGGGTGAAACATTAATCTCTTGGTCCTCAAGGAAACAAAAAGTTGTGTCAAGATCAAGCACTGAATCCGAATATAGAGCTCTAGCTGATTTGGCAACTGGAGTAACTTGGATTAGAACTCTCCTAAATGAACTAAAACTGCCACTACCAAGGAAGCCAATATTGTGGTGTGACAACTTGAGTGCTAAGGCACTTGCATCAAATCCTGTTATGCATGCCAGGACCAAACACATTGAAATAGATGTCCACTTCATAAGAGATCAAGTACTGAAAGGCCAAATTACAGTGGCTTATGTACCAACTGCAGATCAGATTGCAGACTGTCTAACTAAGCCACTCACTCACACAAGGTTCAACATGTTAAGAGGCAAACTTGGGGTGACTCATGCACCATTAGTTTGAGGGGGAGAGTTAAAGAAAGTCATCACAATCCCTTGTATCATGCGTGTCCATTACTCCTATGATCATCTCTGATACTACAGCTTTGTTTGTCTTTATAGAATTAACTTATTTCCTTATTTGTATTCATGTAATCATTGACAACATAATTGTAGGATCAAATTGATCCACCTCTATGTATATTTAAACACATCATGTGAATGAATAATATAACACATTCTTGATGATTTCTAACTTCCTATACTTTGTGTGACATTATAAATGATAATTATACCATTGTTTCATATGCAATCTCAACTAGTTCATGCAAAATCAAACTCTTTTTTACCAAATAGACAGTCATAGAAAAATAGAAAAATAATATATTAAATTTTACAAGTTGAATGCAGTGAATATTTCTATTTTGAATTTCTTAATGTAAATATATCTTAAAATAAATTACAAAGTTGGATCATGACTTTTAACTAGTCCTTAAAGGAATTTAAATATAGAAAAATTACATTAATAAAATAATATATTGATTTTTACAAAGTTAAATGTAGTGAATATTTTTATTTGGAATTTTTTAACACATGCTTAATGACACATGTTAGCTTTTTCCTTTTAAAGCATGTCCGGACTCCGGAGACAAGCGAAACAAACGCATACTTCTCTCCATTTTTAGTTCAGTGATACGTCGAACCGTTGCATTATATTTGTTCACGTTTTCAAGGCCAGCTACTTTGTTATAGAATTGATATTGGAGCGTTGCAAGTTGCTCCAACTTTGCAATCTTATGATCCAAGTCACCGACATATACTCGATTTAGTTTTTCTATTACATCGTTCGCAATTTTCTCAAGAAGTTCAGATTCCATCCTGTAGGTAATATAATGATCATGGTAAGAGTTAATGTACTGAGAAATTATAAAAAAAAAACTAACAATATATATATATACTCCCTCCATAACTTTGGCCCTTCATTATGTTATACATATATATCATTTAAAAAAAAAAAAAAGAATATGAAGAGATAGTTACCTGTTGACAGAGCAAACCCAACCAGACAGATTAGCTGCTTCTCTCAAAGCCTCCCTCCACTTTTGCACCTTCGCCAAATTTCCCTGAAATCGTTCCTCATGTTTAACGAATGCCTCCTCATAACTTCCCGTTTGGTTGCGCACATGGGAGGCTTCAATATCATAAAAAATAGGCAAAACAATTTGCCCCTTCATCTTCTTACATTCAAGTATTTTCACAAGCTCGTCTAAACACCACTTAGAGTTTCCGTAGTTTTTGGAAAAAACAACGACGGAAAGTTGTGCCTCCTCAATGGCCCTAAGAAGCGAGGACGATATCTCATCCCCTCTTTGAAGATTGTAGTCTATATATGTTCCGACTTCAAGTCTAGTCAAAGTGGCGTGGAGATGGCTAGTGAAGTTGTAGCGGGTATCCTCGCCTCTAAAGCTAAGAAATACTTCATGCGTTTGTTGAGGAGTAGAGGAAGAGGTTGACCATGCCATGTTTATTGGCTAGCTAGCTAGGCAGCTTAATTAATTTTAAGGGAAATGTAACTCTTGCTTAGTGTGAATTTGAGTACAATACGTGATGTTCATTTTATAACAATAGTTATAGTTATATATAGTTACTAGAACATCGACCCGTGCGGTGCACATATCTGATTAGCTGTAAGATATATAATGATTAAATAAGATATGATAATTTCAATAATGTAAGAAAAAAGTTGAGTAACATTAAACGATAGTTCAACAATAATTTTGAACAAATATTCATACAAAGAAAATTATGTTATATTACGGAAGACTTCCTTATAGACCACATTCGAAGTCTTAGTCGTATCTTCACCGTCGTCATCGATGATCAATATTTTTAATCATTTTCTAGAAGTAACTCTTGAAATTGCAACATACAACTGACCATGTGAAAACACTGGCGACGAAAGATATATCCCAACATGCTTTAAAGATTGTCTCTGACTCTTATTAATAGTCATCGCAAAAGAAATCATTATAGGAAATTGTCTCCGTTGAAATTTAAAAGAAATTATCACGTTAGATGGTGTCAAAGAAAATCTAGGTATGAAAACCTGATCACCAATATTTTAAGAGCACGTTTTCGCAATCTCGTAATAATAAGTCTTGTTCCATTGCATAATCATAATTTTTTACTCAAATTCCTCAATAGCATAACTGGAACTCCAACTTTAAGTCTCAACTTGTGATTTGGAAGTTCCAACGTAGAAATCGTGTTCAAAAATTCGGGAGTATGAACATCATCCACTGTTTAGCCGACTACATTTTATGTGAGTGGAGTATCATAACTCAAATATGTTTTTTCTTCGCCAGGAATTAAATCCAACAAATAATCATTTATTGTGTCGACTATTGAATTTTTAGGAGCTAGTATAGCTATATTTTGGAAATACGTTATATCGTTCATGTTTTGTAAAAGTTGGGGATAGATGCTTTCAACGATAGAAGCAAGAGGATCACCAGAATTTGGAATCAATAAATCTGATGGAATGTCAAGTTTTAAATCATCGTCGTTGTCATCTCCAATTTCTCCATCGCCAACACCCAAAACTCATTCAGAAAACAATCTTCTTTGTTCAACGTATGCACTCGAAGCACCACCGAGAAGCCTCGTGTTTTTACTCAATGTTAAAACTTCACAAAAATTCCAAAGAACCGAAGAATTAATAGTAGCATGAACAACTTCTGGCCTTGTATCTTTGGGTATTACTGGTAGAATTTGTCTAAAATCTCTGCCAAAAACAACAACTTTTCCACCGAAGGGAATGTGTTTATTTTTTTCATCAACAGACTTGAGAATATCTTTTAAAGTTCGATCAACAGCTTCGAAACAGTGTTTGTGCATCATTGATGCTTCATCCCATATAATGAGCTTTGCTTTTTGTATTAATAGCGCCAAATGGCTTTTAGGAACTATGCTACATGTTGAAAACTCGTCAAAATTTAGAGGAATACAAAACCTTGAATGTGTTGTTCTACCACCAGGTATAAGCAATGCAGCGATCCCACTTGAGGCAACTGTTAAAACTATATCACCTTTTGAGCGTAATGCGACTGACATGACCCTCCAGATAAATTTGTTCTATGTACCGCCATAACCACAAAGAAAAAACACACCAGATTTGTTTTCGTTAACTCTTGTCATGATTGTGTCATATACTTTACGTTGCTCTGAAGTCATAGTTGACATCAATCTAACATGTTCCTCAGCTAATGATTGTCTGTTATAATTCAATTCGTCGTGTATTAAACTATTTTGTATACCAGGAACTAATGATGTGTCGTCTCCAGGCATTGGAGGATAATCTTTTAAACTCTTCCCACAACTACGTAACATCATCTCAATATCTGCTAGTGCATATTGTATCAATTGATCATTGGTTAATATTAAATCTGCAATGTTAAAATCAAAATAATGAATGTGATTAGTGACATGACTATGGTTGTGTTTGGTTGTATTGCAAAAAAAAATTGATTTAGCAGAATTGAGTTTGATAGATTTGGTTTTGGTTAAAAGTGAGTTAAACAAAATTGATTTATGTTTCGATACATTAACGTAAAAATAAAGCGTATTTATAAAAAATATCAATTCTTTTTCCATTATTTTTTTTTTGACAAAATTCTTTTTCCAATTTTAAAAAACTACAATTTAATAAACTGCATAATAAATAATTTAAAAAGTGATATAAGCAAGATTACATGAGTAATTGAAATGTGAAAGATGTTTTTTTTTAATAGATTTCAATATTGTTGAAGGTGTTATAGTATGATAATATATATATATATATAACTTTCCAAATTACACGTGATAATAACTTTCCAAATCTCACATGATAATTATTCTCTAAATTTATGATCCGGTAGAAAAAAATCATTGATCAGGAAAGACATAAAAATATTTCGTGATGAATAATATAGTCAACAATAATTTTGATATGATATACTTTTAAAATTGATGGTGCTTATCAATTATTGCACATAATTTTAATCACAATTGGTATACTTGCCATAGTGGTTGGAAATATTGCCTTGCATCGAAGGGTTGTGGGTTCGAATCATAGTCAAGACAAAATTGTATTATTTTTTAATAAAAATTGCATGATAAAATGGAGGGAAAACGGAAAAAACAAATTAGGGTTTAGAGTTTGCTTGTGTATACAAGCTTATAATATATAAAAGATGTGAGAACTAATACAATACTACGAATTATGAACCTTCCCAGCAAGTACTATACTTTACAAGCTATAAATTTAATGTGTATAGGTACGTTGTACCGGAAGCAAATGTTTTATCTTTTATTATTTATTACTGTATTTGTTGTGAATTCGGTTAAAAATCAAACCGATGAAATACTTGATGTATAGAGGAGAAGAATGACAACCAATATCAAGATGAATAACAATAATAATCATAAACGATAAAAACGATAAAAGAGAAAATAAAAAAACACACATATTTATTTGTCCAGTTTGATCTAACAATGACCTAATCCGAGTGAGAGAACAATTTTCCGTTCCACTAATCAAAAGAGTAACCTTACACAAGGTTTCCAAAAGTGTTACAAGAATTAATCTTTAATCATAATTCTACCATTTTCTCGAATCTCTTCCCGTGACTAAGAGACTCAATTTGATAGTGTTTCCCAATGTGTAATCAATTACTCTTTGCTCAACCCTAGAGTTAAATCAAGAGCTAGTCTTTCTTGTTTCTCTCTCATCCCAAGAGACAGTTCCCGTGTTTCTCTCTAAAACTCTAACCTTGTGTTTGCGGTAAATCCTAATTGAATTCCCTACATCTTACTTTCTTGTGTTCCTCTCTTGAATAAATCAATCTCTATATTCGTTATAAGTTTATCTGCTATAAGTTAAACCGCTATTTTTTATCGAACATAACTTTATTTGTACAAATTTTTTACATAAGCTGAAAAATAAACCAATTTTAACGGGCTCTTAGAAGCCTAGTCAAAAAAAAAAATTAGGAGCCTAAATGCTTCTTATTCCCGCCCAAGTGTTAAACGCTTTCCATTTATGATTTATTTTTTAGTCGTTTTTATTTTTTTATTAATTACCACCGTTTTTGTTACCGGATGATCCGGTCCTATTAAAAGAAAAAAAAAAGTTTCCTGTATTTGATTTATAAAAAAACTATCGACGTGCGTTTCGCGTCTGTCTGTGTCTATTATGTAAATTTATGTTAAAAAATTAAAAAAAACTTGCCTTATATTATGATGAGTTTGTTAATAAAAAAATTTTGCTGCTAAAAAAAAAAATCAACGGTATTATTGGTATTATCAAAAGTTCACACCAAAATTTTTTTATATCCTCTTTATATGAGTACTAGCATGCCAGGCAGGCGCGTTCTGCGCCTGTCTATGTCTAACTTATGTCCAAAAAAAATATGCCTTATGTTATGGTGAGTTTGTTAATAAAAAAATTTTGTTGATAAAAAAAAGATGTGCCTTATGTTTTGATGAGTTTGTTAATAAAATATTTTTGGTTATTAAAAAAATTTAAGGATATTATTGATATTATGAAAAGTCCACATCAAAACTCATGTATCATCTTTATATATATTATAGATTATAGATAGGTAAAAGAAAAGTAACATGCTACAAGAATTTTTTTTTTTTACACAACTTCCTACAAGAGTTTGGAGTTTTGATATGTAAAATATAAGTACTGAACACAACAGTACAAGACAGAACAACATAACTTGCATAAGACAAACATTTAAGGTATTGAACAAACTTTGTATTGTACGATGTTTGATGGATAAAAAGTTATTTTGATATTTTAGACAACATGTGCATAGGGCAGACAATGACCCGAGCCAACTCGTGAATAATTCGAAGCTCGATTCGATAATTGACTCGTGAACTTGATTCATGAACCAAATAAAGTGAATTTAAGTTAAAAATTAAGTTCGTTAAAAAAATGAGCTAAACATAAACTATATATAGAGTTTGACTCATTTGACTCATGAACTAACTCGATTATAATATCTATAACTTTCCAAATCTTTTAAGTTGTACACATCAATGAACTTTTCAGTTCCCTATACGGATATTACTCACTCTCCCAAAAAAATAATTTTAATACTTTAAACTCTTTTTCTCAAAAGGCTTTTTATTATACACTTGGGATGATTTTCATTTTAATTTAATATTTACTTTTTCTTTTAAAAAATAGCTTAAAAGGTTAAAGATCAAATTTTGACAAAAAAAAATTGACTTTAAAATCATGTGATTTGACTTAACAGGTTGAACCTAACGAGCCGAACCGAACTGTTCGCGAAGTTTAAACGAGCTGAACTCTAGCTTAAAAAAGAGTTCGTGTCAAACTTGAGCCGAGTTTCGAGCTGAACTAATTCCTATTGAGTTTAATCGAGCTCAGACGAGTTCGACTCAGCTCGATTCATTTCCAGCCCTACCTGTGGAGAGGACAACAAATTGTCCCATGGTTTTGTGGGGACAAGAATTTCAGTTTTTGTTTAGTCTCTTGGCCCCATGGTTTGTCCAGTACCAGAAACAATTTTAAAATCAAACACAATACAACTGAAATTGTTATGTCCAGTCGCTCGTTTTTTAGCAAATCAAAGAGCAAAAATTAAAATTATTTCCTTATTGGTGAAGATAATCGCCAATTACCTGTAGAAGATTACCTACACAAAATTTCCAATCAAATTTCCAGTGGCTTATTCCTTATTGGTTATGATTTTGTGTCAATTGATCCTAACCCATATGAAATAGTTAATCAAGTGGTGCACCTTGTACAAGTCGTGAATAACACTATAACGAATACGGATTTTATAAAATCTATTGTTTGATTGAAAATTTATATCATATAGATCATCCATGTCAAATTTTACAGAAATTGAAAATCATTTGATATGTTATTGAGACCCATCAAGATTAACGGTTTATGAATTTTTATTGAATACCGCTAATTTAAATAAAAACAAAATTTATAAATGAGTTCAAGTTATTCTTTATAAATGTATGTACAAATATTAATGTAAATATTAGTTTGGAGTTTGTTATTGATGGACAGTATATTTCTCCTACACATATTAGTTTAAGTTATTTTGTATTCAAAATTTATAGTAACCGAACCAAATTAAAATGTTTGTCTTTCAAACCCAACCAAATTGTTAAAGTGGTTTGATTTTATGGTTCTGAACCAAATCATAAGTAACTTTTCACTAAAACAAACTGAACTATTAAAGTGAACCGAACCGAACCAAACTGATAATCATTAATCGAACCGAACTGTTTCAGTGTAGTTTCAAAATTGTTAGTTATGGTTGAGTTTTATTTTTTCAAATGCATGTAGTAGTGTTTCAAATAGCGTCCGTGTAGTGGAATTTGAACAAATAGCTATAGTTTTGTGATATGCTATTTAGTACCAAATCTTGTAATATATTTGATATAGTAGCGCTATATCAAAGCGGAATTTGAACAATTAACTATTTTCGTTGTTAACAATCTTCTTGACATATTCAGCAATGAGAGTTATTTTGTGGCTTAATGAACGAGTTTTGAACTAATGATGTCGGAATATGGTACCTGTGCCATTCATCATACTCTACCTGAAAAGATTTGCATCTTACCTTGCTTCTAAGAATCCTTCAGCATCATGATTCCTCGACATTCTGTTTAAGAATGCCAAAGATAAGGCCGGACCAGTGGAGGAGTTTAAACTGTTAAAGTGGTTTGATTTTATGGTTCTGAACTAAACCATAAAATTTCAGTGGCTTGGTCTGATGCTGTTTGTCGCGGTCCCATTTCCCGGCACAAGAGCATGGTCTGGAGCCATAATTGCATCCATTATTGAAATGCCATTTTGGGCAGCCGTGTCTGCAAATTTCTTTGGTGTTGTATTTGCAGGGCTGCTCGTAAATTTGATTGTGAACCTTGGTATGAAGTATGCAATCATTACCGGTATCATCCTTTTCTTTGTTTCGACATTCATGTGGACCATCCTTAGAAATCTTAAAAAAGGATTGAGTTCATCAAATTGACGGTTTAAAATATCATTTGTAGTTTTCAGTATCAATACAAAGACCTTTGTTAGAAGATTTCTTATTCATTCTATTCATTGGTTTTAAAATGGCTAACATTTTGTGTGCATCCATATAGTTTTAAATTGCGACCGTAATATTTAGGTTTTAGTGGTCTCCAAAACAGCATCACAATTGTAATTGCGGCCGCATCCTGCTTCAAAAAATAAAATAACTTATTACATGTTCAATAGCAGTTTTCAAGCACATGGAAACAACTTATGACATGTTCATAAGCTATATTGGTATAAGCATATGAAAACAACTTATGACATGTTCAATACTATTGGTATAAGCACATGTGAGACTTTTTGAAAGAGCATATGGAAACAGCTTATGACATGTTTATAAGCTGTTTGCAGTTTATTTCTACAAGTTATCTAGGTTAGGCTATGAAAATAGCTTATAGTTTATATAAAAACAGTTCATTTATTTTATTTTTTGTTATAGGAATAACTTATTGACAAGCACTTATATAATAAGTGCTTCTTTAATTAAACTGTTTATATAAATAGGGCCTTAGTTTAAATTTTTTAAAGTAATCTCCAAAGATATGTGAACACAGAATACTGCCCAGAGGATATTTCAACACATTATTCATTTAATTGACAATTATGTGAAGAAGTTCTCTATTTACAATGGATTAAAATTAAATCATATTGGCTTACTTTACCTTTGTACTGAATATTTATTTGTCATTGTTGTCCCTTAAATTTCTGGATTTAATTTGTCAACTTAATTTTTCTATATGATATGCATTCTTATGCCACTTGGGTTGCTGCATTGGTATTGGCTTGGGAATTGGGAGTGTGCTCCTTTTGAGGTCTGATGTTCGATTATCTCTGGCGCCAATTTGAGTGGCTAATTTAGCTTCTTCAAAAAAAAAAAAAAACACATAAAAACTTTAAGGTATCGAACAAGCTGTTGCCTAAAATATTTGGTAAACAACAGGTTATTTTAATATTTTAGATAACTTGTATTTGAGACAAAAAATTGTCCTGGGACAAAAAATAGTAAAATACAATTCAGTTTTCATACAATCTTTTGCCTCCAATTTATCCAGTTTCAGGAACAATTTTAAAATCAAACACAATACAAATAAGTTTGAAATAACTTCTACAGTTCTATTATTTTTTGAATAAATTTGCACATTTTTGTTAGAAATATAAAGTAATTTTTTTAATCAATAACAAACTTTAGAAAATGTTCAATTAAATCCTTGAAAATTAGTAGTTCATAACCTTTGTTTTTTTTTTTTTGAGTAAATAAATAACCTTTGTTAGTATTAGTAATTAATAACCATTAGTTAAAGTGCCACTCTTCCCGTGAATTTAGCTCGGTTGGTAGGGATATGCTCACATTATATATATAGGTGCCGGAGTTCGAACACTTTACTTATTTATCTTTAAGGTGAAATTTCTAATCACTAAATTATTATACCCAAGAAAAAAAATTGATGACTAACTCGATATTGGGCCGAAGTCCTTAGTCCAATAAATTAGAAAAGCCCATAGATTATAAGCCCACTCTTTTTCTATTTCTATGTTACACGGTTTAGAGTTTACGCAACGCTTGTTTCATTGTTCTGTTAGGTTCTAACGCTTTGTTTCATTGTTCTCTGTCAGGTTCTTTTTCTTCAGGAAAAGAATGAAATTGATCGAACTTTTACGAATCAATGTTGTTGGATCTTCAATCATCTTCAACATCAAAGTTTTGATCAAGAAATTGAAAGATACTCCTTTTTCGTCTGCTACGGTAATTTTTTCATTCTTGATCATTCAATTTTCAAGATTTTTTCAATCTTCATTCTTGAATTTAATAGGGAATAGAAAACCCTATAAGATTGTGACTGTTGGAATCGATGGATATTCTTTGATTTTTAAATCTGACCGTTGGAATCGTTGCCATTTTCATTTCTGTTCCATTTTCTTATTATTGATTATTCAAGAATATTCAATCTTCTGCTTGAGAAAAAAAAAAAGGTAGAATCTTACCCACTTTTTTTTCTTTCTTGTTTTTGATTATTCAAGATTTTCCAATCTCCTGCTTGAAATAGAGTGAACTTTCAATTTTCTAAATCAAAATTTCACAGGGAATACAAAACCCTAATCACTTTGAGATGGAATGTTTTTTCATTAATTGAAAAAGGGGTGGAGTATATGGCCCTAGTAACCCCTAATCTAACTGTTGGAATCGATGAATATACTTTGTTTTTTAAATTTTCTAATGGATGGATGTCTCAATAACCTTCGAGTAAAATGCATTTTGAATTCTTTGTTCATAATGCAAAAGTCGGATGATGCCTTTCAATGCAATTTTCATATGAAATTGTAAACATGACTTAAGGGATGGTATCTATTGTCCTTTTGTGACCATCATTGGAAGCTGTCGCTGAGATAAAATGTTTTTTTCATTATATATGACGGGTGGTGTGGTATACATGAGGCCGCTATTTCGACAATAAGATGGATATACTTTCAATTTGAGTACTCAAGAAGATTCAATCTTCTGCTAGAGAAAAAAGTATAACCTTACCCATTTTTCTCAATCTTGAGTACTCAAGAATATTCAATCTTCTGCTAGAGAAAAAAGTATAACCTTACCCATTTTTCTCATTCTTGAGTACTCAAGAACATTCAATCTTCTGCTAGGGAAAAAAACCTAACTTGTGGTCTGTCCCAAGACTGCTGCAAGACTGCTGCTGTTTGGCACCAGTTTACGGTTGATACATATTGTCATACTGAGTTTTTTGTTCTTGATAATTGAAGAACATTCAATCTTCTGCATGAAAAAAAAACTTTAATTGAGTAAACTTGTTTTATACTAACTACTATATCCGACCCTGTTTGCACATTTTTGAATCAATAGTTCAATACTAGTATTGGGAACAATGATGGGATGCTAATTTTCTCATTTTTGATTATTCAAGATTTTTCAATCTTCTGCTTTAAATAAAGTGAAATTTCGATTTTCTAAATCAAAAGTTAACAGGGAATACAAAACCCTATAACACTGTGAATCACTTTGAGATGGTATCTATTGTCCTTTTATGACCCTAATTGTGAAACTGTCGCTGAGATGAAATATATTTTTTAATATCTATGAAGGGTGGTGTGGTATACAAGAGCCCACTATTTCGACAATAAGATGGGGATATACTTCTTGTTCCATGATTTTTGGAAGGGATTGTCTTGATGACCCAAAAACGTTGGATGATGCCTTAATGCGAAAGCTAGTTGTTGCCTAAAATGCAATTTTAATATGAAATTTTATTCATAATTTAAGGGTTGGATGGTATCTATTGTGCTTTGATGAACTAGTCCCTAAATGTTCGATTGTCTTGATGACCCAAAAATGTTGGATGATGCCTTAATGCGAAAGCTAGTTGTTGCCTAAAATGCAATTTTAATATGAAATTTTATTCATAATTTAAGGTTTGGATGGTATTTATTGTGCTTAGATGAACTAGTCCCTAAATGTTGGATTGTCTTGATGACCCAAAAACGTTGGATGATGCCTTAATGCGAAATCTAGTTGTTGCCTAAAATGCAATTTTAATATGAAATTTTATTCATAATTTAAGGCTTGGATGGTATCTATTGTGCTTTGATGAACTAGTCCCTAAATGTTGGATTGTCTTGATGACCCAAAAATGTTGGATGATGCCTTAATGCGAAAGCTAGTTGTTGCCTAAAATGCAATTTTAATATGAAATTTTATTCATAATTTAAGGCTTGGATGGTATCTATTGTGCTTAGATGAACTAGTCCCTAAATGTTGGATTGTCTTGATGACCCAAAAACGTTGGATGATGCCTTAATGTGAAAGCTAGTTGTTGCCTAAAATGCAATTTTATTATGAAATTTTATTCATAATTTAAGGCTTGGATGGTATCTATTGTGCTTTGATGAACTAGTCCCTAAATGTTGGGTTGTCTTGATGACACAAAAATGTTGGATGATGCCTTAATGCGAAAGCTAGTTGTTGCCTAAAATGCAATTTTATTATGAAATTTTATTCATAATTTAAGGCTTGGATGGTATCTATTGTGCTTTGATGAACTAGTCCCTAAATGTTGGATTGTCTTGATGACCCAAAAACGTTGGATGATGCCTTAATGCGAAATCTAGTTGTTGCCTAAAATGCAATTTTAATATGAAATTTTATTCATAATTTAAGGCTTGGATGGTATCTATTGTGCTTTGATGAACTAGTCCCTAAATGTTGGATTGTCTTGATGACCCAAAAATGTTGGATGATGCCTTAATGCGAAAGCTAGTTCTTGCCTAAAATGCAATTTTAATATGAAATTTTATTCATAATTTAAGGCTTGGATGGTATCTATTGTGCTTAGATGAACTAGTCCCTAAATGTTGGATTGTCTTGATGACCCAAAAACGTTGGATGATGCCTTAATGCGAAAGCTAAAATGCAATTTTAATATGAACTTTTATTCATAATTTAAGGCTTGGATGGTATCTATTGTGCTTTGATGAACTAGTCCCTAAATGTTGGGTTGTCTTGATGACACAAAAATGTTGGATGATGCCTTAATGCGAAAGCTAGTTGTTGCCTAAAATGCAATTTTATTATGAAATTTTATTCATAATTTAAGGCTTGGATGGTATCTATTGTGCTTTGATGAACTAGTCCCTAAATGTTGGATTGTCTTGATGACCCAAAAATGTTGGATGATGCCTTAATGCGAAAGCTAGTTGTTGCCTAAAATGCAATTTTAATATGAAATTTTATTCATAATTTAAGGCTTGGATGGTATCTATTGTGCTTAGATGAACTAGTCCCTAAATGTTGGATTGTCTTGATGACCCAAAAACGTTGGATGATGCCTTAATGCGAAAGCTAGTTGTTGCCTAAAATGCAATTTTATTATGAAATTTTATTCATAATTTAAGGCTTGGATGGTATCTATTGTGCTTTGATGAACTAGTCCCTAAATGTTGGGTTGTCTTGATGACACAAAAATGTTGGATGATGCCTTAATGCGAAAGCTAGTTGTTGCCTAAAATGCAATTTTATTATGAAATTTTATTCATAATTTAACGCTTGGATGATATCTATTGTGCTTTGATGAACTAGTCCCTAAATGCTGGATTGTCTTGATGACCCAAAAATGTTGGATGATGCCTTAATGCGAAAGTTAGTTGTTGCCTAAAATGCAATTTTAGTTAGAAATTTCATTCATAATTTAAGGCTCGGATGATATCTATTGTGCTTTGATGAACTAGTCCCTAAATGTTGGATTGTCTTGATGACCCAAAAATGTTGGATGATGCCTTAAAGCGAAAGCTAGTTGTTGCCTAAAATGCAATTTTAATATGAAATTTCATTCATAATTTAAGGCTTGGATGATATCTATTGTGCTTTGATCAACTAGTCCCTAAATGTTGGATTGTCTTGATGACCCAAAAACGTTGGATGATGCCTTAATGCGAAAGCTAGTTGTTGCCTAAAATGCAATTTTAATTTGAAAGCTACATGCCTTGATGCCTTAATGCGTTTTGTGCAGGTTTTTGAGTTGATCTGCGTGAATTTTTGTCCGGTTGTGGTTTTCCTTTTCGTTTTGGCTATATGTATCAGTTTGTGTTTTCGTTCTCTTTCATTCCGTTTCTCTCTCTCTCTCTCTCTCTCTCTCTCTCTCTCTCTCTCTGTTGTGCTTGTTTTTGTTTTTGGAGTTCCCTCAAATGGCTGGTAGGTTTGATTTCTTGTGTGATGCGGTTCTGGGAAGAACTTCTTGTGTGTTTTGATTATTGTGGGTTCAATTTTGATTTTTTTGTCTTTTGCAGGGTTTGATTTTGATTCTTCTACTTTTACATCATTATTGCCAGAAAGAAGCATAAGCACAATATGCTGTCAAAGTGGTATGTTTTATTTTCCACAAATTTACTTTATGCACAATTTGTTTGCCTAACTTATATTATGGGTTTGGTTTTTTTATGTAGATATGGCTTAAGGTACACATGTAGTCTATAACTATTGTTTATTAGATAAAAGTGAAGTAAAATGGAACAATAGATGTGAAGAAAGTACCCAGACATTAAAAAAAAATTGAAAATGAAGTTGTTTACTTCATCTTTGTTTCTTTGTTTGATTTCCATTAGCTCTGATGTGGATTCTGACACTCCAACCTCAGGTGAAGGTATCTCTTATTCACTTCCTCTTTCAGATCTCAATTATTTACTTATTTTTTATTTGATTTTGATTTCAAGTACTATTTTTTGTGTGAAATTGGAGAATTTTTAATTGATTTTGCTTTTTATGGACATTATTAGTTTATAGTCATTTTTTTCTTGGTAACTCAAATAGGGTAGGTATTCATTAATTAAGATGGAGAATTTATTTGCATTGATTTTAATATATATTTGGTGTTGTTTTTAGTTTGAGCACTTACAAGCTTTAAAGAAGCTCTATGAAGATCCAAATCTAGCTTTCTCAAGTTGGAATATACTTGAATCAGATCTTTGCAACTGGTTTGGTCACTTTGGTGTTTCATGCACTATGGTAGATAATGTTTTCATTATTGGGAAATTCAATAAATACAAGGTATCTCATCCTAAAGACCATGGTATCAAGTTACCTATCATTGAGGAGCTTTTGATGATGTTTTCTTTACCTTTTTGCATTCCCTTTTCCATTAACTTTTCTGCATCTGTACCGTTTCCTTTTTCTTTTCCATTTGCCTTCAATGCCTTTTCTGGTTTGTCAGTTTGCTTGCTCGTGGGTTTACATTTGTAGCTTCTCTTGCAGTGTCAGTTTTGTTCAGTTTGTGCAAGTTACTTTGCAGACTCTAATTTTACCCTTCTTTTTTACCTCTTTCATTTATCCCTTTTTTGCAGATTTAAGGGAGTATTGATCTACCCCAAACCCTTAATAAGGGGATATTAGGTATCATTGTTTAGATATTAGATTTCTTGACAGCATTTTAATGTCTATATCTCCTAGCAAATCTTAGTTTAAATACTGTCATATTGACATAATGGTGGATGGATTTCAGTGATGCTCTGGATGCTTTGGGACTGGTTTGTCATTGTTGTAGGTGCATGTTTATAATGAGAAGCTAATGAATTACAATTGTAATTTCTGGTCCCTATATTATTCTATGTGTGTGTGTCAATTTTCTGAAATAATTGGGTTTGTAATAATCAATATCAATATATCTTACAAGCCTTGGATACAGTTCCCTGGAAATCTATTGCTCTTGCACTCTTCCTGTTATTTCTTGGTACAGGACTTCTGTTTCTTTCGTGCTTTATTTTCACTGGCCATATGGGGGGAGAACGTTCTCAAGCTTATGGCCTTTAGCATTAGGATTTCTGAGCTTTCTACCAGGTATGTGTTGAAGTCCCCGAATGGTTGTATGCATTGTTTTTTTGCTAGGTACTCTGGTTTAATTAATATAAACAACAGGGGATATAATTTTGACAGTTCCTTGAGACTGCAAATATGCTGTCGTGTCGAATAAGTCAAGTTTGTTGAATGTTATACATTAAGGTTAAGATCCATAAAGATAATTTTGCTGATGCACTTATAGATTTACATTCAGAAAAACAAACCAGCCAGCATACAGGGATCCAATTTTGTATATGTTTGAGCGATCTGGTTTAACTGAGGATGGTAGATTCACTTAATGATTCACAAAGATATAATTCATAAATAAATGTCATAAAACTATGCAGCCTCCTTCTGTGCAGCAAGACAGTATTTAGATTGTTACATGGAAATATTTTGTAGAAGTAAATTGCATACTATTACTAAAGTAGAATTGCGCCACCACTTAAAATATGCCACCAGGCTATGTTCCCCAAACATATAGCGACAAAACTTAGGTGAATAACACTAATATTTTGGCGTCATATTTGTTGTTGATTGTTGAGGTGGGTCAGGAGAAAATGGACATGGAATGGGGAGTGGGGACAGGCGATCTCAGTCCCTGTGATTATTGTCACCACCATTACAAATTAATTATTTCTCTCAATCATAACTATATGTGAAATGATGTTGCTTGACATGATTCTTTTCCTGTTTTATTTGTTGTTTTGCTATAATTGTCTTGCTACTTTTTTTTAATGGATGCAATCCATTGATAGAGAATAAATTTTGACTTATTTGTCATGAGGACTATTTGCTGGCTAATTATGCTTCATGCCTTGTATTGATTTCTGGAACAGGCTTTTACGAGACTTGTCTTGCATATTATGCATGGAGGGGTGCCAATGGATATCGCTTTTCCGCCATCCCTGATTACTAGAGCACTTGAATTATACCCTCCAATCTCCCGGTCATGTCCAGATTTCATTGTTACTTATTTGTATGCTTTGCATAGATTGAATAAAATTGTACAATGGGGTTAGAAAATGCAGTAATAAGATTTATAAAAAATATGCACAAGAGTTTTGTATGATTAGAAAACACAATCTTACATGAACTCCTTTATATAGGTGACTTATGATGAATATAATTTTACAAAAGAAAGTGAAAGCATCGTCTTTTAGGAAAAACAAGTTTATAATAAGTCAACTTATTATATATATATGCAGATCCCAATTGTTTCTTCACCTGAAGCAGCTGAATTGGCTTCTAAGTACTATAAAGAAGGATTCAAGACTTTAAAACTGAAAGTTGGCAAGAATCTGAAGGCAGATATAGAAGTGCTTCAAGCTATACGTGTTGTGCACCCTGAGTGACAGTTTGTTTTCGATGCTAACGAAGGGTATAACTCCGACGAAGCAGTGGAAGTTCTTGAGAAATTACACGGCTAAAACCTAGATACTCGAATTCTTTTCTACATATATATGATTCAAATTATTGTCATTGCCACACAAGTAATGCACACATGTACCTTATGGCATTATTTTTGCCGATTCAGTTAGGAACTTAGTTTGTTTTGTATTACAGAAATGGGGTTGACCCCTATTCTATTTGAGCAACCAGTTCATAGTGATGATTGGGATGGTCTTGGATATGTAAGTAACATAGAAAGAGAAAGAGAAAGATATGGAGTATCTGTTGCAGCTGATGAGAGCTGCAGAAGTTTAGTTGATGTTTACAGAATAGTAGAAGGGAATATTGTAGATGTCATTAACAATAAGCAAGAGCATATTGGATATTGTTGAAAAAGCAAGAGCAGCTGGCTTGGATTTGATGATTGGTGGCATGGTTGAGACAAACAAGACTGGCTATGGGATTTGCTGGTCACCTTGCTGCTGGCCTAGGATGTTTTAAGCAAGTCTCTTTTTGAAAAATTTGAGCCTTTTTTTTTCTAAGTTTTTGCTGTTATATATGTTCTCTTTTGTTTAAATGTTGCAAACTCTTTTGTAGGTTTATTGACCTAGACACACCACTTCTGCTATCAGAAGATCCAGTTCTGGATGGTTATGAAGGTATATATATATATATATATATATATATATATATATATATATATATATATATATATATATATATATATATATATATATATATACTGTAATACTCTATTGGGTTTCATGAAAAGAAGTCTGATAACACTAAGGTATTTCATTAAACAGTTTCAGGTGCCACTTATAAGTTCACAAATGCTAGGGGACATGGTGGATTCCTTCATTGGGACAATCTTGTTTAGCAAGAGTTATGGTTTCCTTGCACAATAGAACTCCACTTTAATAAACGAGAGGCTGGAACTACTTGTCTCAAAATGTATCCTGTACAAAGTACAATCATTGTCTTCACTTGGGAAAAGAGAATGTTGGAGAGAAATTATAATTTAAAGTGACTCAGTTTACTACTGCTTTTGTTACATTGAAAAACAGTTCTAATAATAGGTTAGAGGAGGAAATTCTACTATGGGCACAAGCCCAAATAAATTTAGTTTAGGCACAGTCACAATAAAGATTAAAAATTAAAGATAAAATGATTAAAAAGATATTGATTGATGTGACAATTTTATTTTACTTAATTTTTTTTTTTATGTGTGTGCGCCTAAACTTGTGCCTATTACCTTTGTGCCTATGGAAGAATACCCCAGTTAGAGGTACCGCAATCACAAAGTCATCGTTTCTTCTCATTGAAAAATGTAAACCTTCCTTTGTCTTAGAATGTGGTATGGCTATAGAGGAAACACCAGATATTTATCCACCCGTGCGAAGCATGGGCCTTAACCTAGTATTCTTACATATAATATAGAGGAGCTATGTATTTCCAAGGGTTTTATGAAGTTGTCCTGTTTAATCTTTTATTAAATATTGGTTGAAAGGATTGCTCTTGTTGAGCCTACAAGTGGTAACACCGGATAGGATTGACATTCATAGCCAACATTGTAGGTCTATATAGTTATAGACACTATACCATCTTATGAAAATCTTGAGAGAAAAATGATACTGGCAGTATTCATAGCAGCCAGCATTGTGGGACTATATAGTTATTGTGCTCTATTGTTGTATCCATTCAAGACTAGAAGTTAAGCGCCCTAGTTTGATTAGAATTGATGTAATGATTTTAACACACTTTAGTTCCGTAGTTCAGCTTTACCAGATTTGAATTCCCACCAATATTTCACCTTTACCTAAACCACCACAATCTTGTTGCAGACCAAAAAAAATAGTGTTATGGAGTAGCATTTTGGGCCGGTCCAAATCCAGCACCACCTCCTTCAATCTATATAAGTCTCGCATCACCACCTATTAAGGTACGTCTTATTCTAAACCTCTCACCCAACTTAATCATATATTGAGTTAAGCTTAAAGTATAATGTTACTTTTTAATGGAAGTTCACTAGTCTTATTACAAATACTTGCAGATTATACCGATAAGTAAAAATAGTTACAAATTGCGCCGGTAAGTATAAATATCTTTTGTTTGATTTCATCTCTCAAATTTAAGTTAGAGGTGTATGCTAATTATTTTATATCATAATAAGTATGCACAATTGATGTATTCTTTGCATATATATGACAGTGAGGATTGGCTCACAACAGGTAACATTGGCATACATAAGATTGGTGTTCGTGACCTTTTCTATAACTGTAAGTACAGTTTTGAGTTTTGACTTTTGACAGCAAGTGGTTTAACCAATCATTCTATATGTTTCTTTTTGGTCTTTGATTTCCATTTTATTGAATTTCTTTATAGTTGAATACACACTTTGTCCCAAGACCCTATTCAGCACCGATGTTTTGAAAGTTACTATATGTTTTGGGTTGGGACAGTAATTTTGGAATTTTCATTCCAACATAAATGCATTGATTCATGTTGGGATACACATTTTCTCTTTAATGACTATTCAAAAGCATTCAACCTTTTGCTTGAGAAAAACAACCTTAATTGAGTGAACATGTTATGTCCCAACTCCCAAGACCGTGTGTGGCACCAATATTTTGAAAGATAGTTTTTTCCTTTGCTATGATGGTGGAGTTCCGTATGATTTATATCAGATAACTTTTATTTTAATCTATAACAAATAGACTTAAGTGTCTTGATGACCCAAAGTTTTTAGATGACACCTAATGTTAAAGCTAGTTGCCTTTAATGACAAAAAGGAATGAATGGTATCTATTGTGCTTTGATAACCTAGTCCCTAAATGTAATTTTGGAACTAAAAGATGAAGTAATTTTGCAAATGTAAAGTGGAGTGTGCTTGTTTGGATTAGCTTACTTATTATGTTTCTGGTAGGCCCAATTGGTATTTGGATAAGATGCTGAAAGGCACTGTTAGCAAATTATAAAAGTATAATGAAATGAGACCTAGTGAAGGAAAGGGAAAGATAACTCTAACCTTCTATCTTCTAACAACTTAGCTCGTTTCCTTTCCCTTGATCGGCATAATGAGGTTTGTATGTGACTTGATTCTCTATCATGTCGAACAGGGGAATACATGAGTAAAAGGTTTGTGTGAATCATGAACCTGATTGCGATTACATGCTTTGGTTTTGTGTATCAAAGATTTGTTATGCCCTATCATTACCCACAGTTGATAGATATATCTGCATAATTATGATTAAAACGGTTGCTGAATGATGAGACTATTTTATAATATGTTTTGAATGCTTGTTTTCAAATTGACTAATTACATGATAATTATTAATTAGACGTATGGCAAGTGGTACTTAATGGCATTATTGGCATGTAAGGTTGATTTCAGATTTTAGAAGGGGGTTGTAAGGATTAACAACTCATAAAGTTTATGCTCTGATAAGACTAAATATGAATCATTTCAAGAATGACAAATGGTTTAGATCATCATAGAAGTATATAGATGGTTAGTTAACAAAAGCATAGGTCAGATTTAGTGTCCTTTATAGTATACAAACATTCGGTTAATTTACTTAATATTTTATAAGAAAGTATACAAACATTTTCTGCATAATTATGTAGTAATCATATTTAAATGAGTGTTAGCAACCTTGGTACCCAACAGATCAATTGGAGATAAAATAAGGTCATCGTGCTACGTAGTTACCTCAGAATAAACTGATAATACTAACTGAAACTAGTATATGCACATTCGAGGCTTCATTAAAAAAACTGTTTAATATTATTTTTTATTTCAATGTAAGGCATAAATGGTATCTCTAATGTGCTCTGTTACGAGGAGAGGGAGTTTAGTTTGTTATATAGGGCGAAGAATAGATCAATTATAGGGTATTGTTGAATAATATGAATGGTAGCTCTTAACTCATCTGACAGAGTTATAATGCATGGGAATTGAACTGTAAATATGTTCAGTACTCAGTGCTATCTTTTCCAATTGAGGCTGGATGTGCGGAATACCCTATTTGTTATTGTTGGATGGTGTTCGGTATTTGGGAAGTATCAAATTTTCTTTTGGTTATGTAGTAGGTGGTGCAACATATAAACTTCTTGTGATGAAATTTCTTTTGGACAACATTGTTTTAATAGTTTGGGTTTCATCTCTCAAATTTAAGATAGAGGTGTATCTTAATTTTTAAAAATCACAATGTCTAAATTGTCTGCATAGCTAGGACATGAGAATGTGATTACTATTTTTTTTTTTTTTTTTGGGTCAGGTGTGATTACTATCTTTAAGTGTACATATTAGTACACTCTTATATATAGAGAAGCTTTGTTCAACATTAGCACAATAGTGACTACTTTAATATGGAGGAGTTATGTATGTTCTAAAGTGAGTTTAATCATTCCCGAATAATGGTTGAAAAGATTGTTCCTGTTGAGCCTACAAGTGGTAACACCGGATAAGATTGACATTCATGCATTGTGAGGCTATATAGGTATAGAGACTATGCCATCTTATGCTAGTCTTGAGAGAAAAATGATCCTACCAGCATTCATAACAGCAATGTGGGACTATATAGTTATTATGCTCTATTGTTGCATGCATTCAAGCTTAGAAGTTAAGCTAGTATTGTGCTCTAGTTTGATTAGAATTGATGTAATGGTTTTAGTACAATTTTAGTTCTCCAGCTTTACCAGATATGACTTCCCACCAATATTTCACCTTCCCCTAAACTACCTCAATGTTGTTGCATACAGAAAAGAAAATAGTGTTATGGAGTAGATTTTGTGCTGGCGCAGACCCAATACCAATCCTTCAGTCTAATATAAGACTCACATCGTCACCTATTAAGGTATGTCTTGTTCTAAACCTCTCACCCAACTTAATCGTATATTGATTTGAGTGTGGAGTATAATGTTACTTTTTAATGGAAGTATACGAGCCTTATTAAAAATACTTACATCGTATACCAGTAAGTAAAAATAGTTACAAATTCCACCGGCAAGTATAAATATCTTTTGTTTGATGTGATCTCTCAAATTTAAGATTAGAGGAGTATGCTAATTATTTTATATCATAAGTATGCACAATTGATGTATGCTTGTCTATATATGATTATGATTATGATATGATAGTTCTTGTATGACAAAATGTTCTGATATAATATATCTGCTTTGCATTTGAATACTTGTTTGAAAATTGATCAATTACATGAGAATTAAAAGCATGGCAAGTGGTACTTGATGGCATGTATGGTTGATTTGGAAGCGGTTATAAGGATTAGCACTTACTTTAATTGGTTAATGCTCTTGGAACAATTGGTTTATGCTCTGATAAGTCTAAATATGAGTCCTTTCAAGAATTACAAGTGGTTTAGGTTATCATAGAAATATATGGATAATTAAAGTTAGAAAAACCATAGGTGATGATACAATGAGACTTAGAATTTAAAGACCTAAACCCCCAAATTTTATCTCATTTAGTATGCAATATCTTCTGCATAATTATGCAGAAGTCATACTTAAATATCAAACTTGTGTGAGTAGGTAGTTGTCTTTAGTTTGTTGTTATAACATATTTAAATACCCAAAAAAAGTTTTACAACAAATCTCATGGGCAACAAGAGGGCATAGTCTTGCGGTATGAGTTAGACTTCCACAACATGGCGGATCAAAGTTCAAATCTTAACTAAAAGAGGTATCCACGGTTAATATTTGACTCACCTCAAATATAATTAGCTCCAATGAAAAGAACCTACGGAAACAAGAAACAAAAAACATGAAGGAAACTTGGGTCTTATGTGAAAAACTTGGGTAGAAAAATTGCTAAAGAACCAAACTTTAGCGAAAGTTAAGGGGTTAAGTAAATCATGTGGTTCATTTTCTTTCTTTTTTGTTAAGTAACATAGTGGTTAGATTCACACATTTTAAGTGTGGAGAATTGAAAATTTTGGGGTTTGAATTTTGACTCTTACAATAATGTTCATGATATCAAATGAGCAACACTTACGGGATTGCGGTTTCATTTTCTTTCCAAATGAAACACTATTAGCTTGTCCCATTTATTTTATTATTATGTTCCACTTTATATCGAGAGCTTAACTTTTATTGAATTTCCTTTAATTCCATTTGGAAAAAAAAGCATTAATATTGTTACTCCCTCTGTCCCATAATAATCGTCATATTTGTTATTGCACACAGATTAATAAAATACTTGGTCAAAATAAAGAGCAAAGAACGTTCCAAGCATGTTCTATTAGTAGTGACAAGCTGAATTTGTGTAAGTGAAGTAAGTGAGTGCTGAAGTTAAAAAAGTAAGGGAAGAGAGTCAAACACCAACGATTTATACTGGTCCACCTTAAAACTTTGGGTTATGTACAGTCCCCACTTCTAGTGGGTTATCCACCAACACCTCCTTGATCTAGACCTAAGTTCAAAACTTCCAAGCTCCTAGAGCTTGTAACCTCCTAGTCACTCCTGACTATGCACTCAATCAATAGTTATGTTGAAATAAAAAATGTCAGAGAACACAAGAGGCATATGGTGAAAACCGTGTGTTTTAGAGCATCACGAACATTCCATTATATAATATTAATTAGAAAGGAATATTTACCGTGGAATATGCTATGCTAAGAATACTCTAGAATATATTTACAATAATATTAAATATCAACACTCCCCCTTAAGCTGGAGCATATAAGTCAAATGCACCAAGCTTGCCACATATTTAGTTGATTCTAGGACCTTGCAGTGATTTTGTAAAGGCATCTACCAATTGATCATTAGAATTGACCAAGCTTGTGACAATGTCGCCTGATTCGATCTTCTCTCTCTGACAAAATGACAGTCTATCTCAATATGTTTGGTCTTCTCATGAAAAACTGGGTTTGAGGCAATGTGCAGTGCAGCCTGATTATCACAGATAAGTGTCATTGGTCTAGTATTTTCAAATTGAAGTTCTTTGAGTAACTGCTTCAACTAAATCAGCTCACATGTTACTAGTGCCATGACTCTATAATCTGCCTCGGTACTTGATCGTAACATTTTGTTTCGTACTCTTCCAAGATATAGAGTTTCCTCCAACAAGTACACAATACCCAGAATCGTCTATCAATGGGTGTGATTGACTATTTGCAAGTGTACAATTTCGTCAATTGAGTAATAAAAAGATATCAATCCTCAGGGATTGCGCGATCTTAACAAAGTAATCGTGTCTATAAACATACTAAAATTAACACACATTTTGGGGGTTTGTTTGAGTAGTTTAGTATGTAAGAAAACGTTACGAATTCAAATAGTAGACAAGCGAGGTTGGATCATCGGAATCACTTAAGCTATAGTAATCACATGCAATCAATTATATCAAATTGAATCACTCATGTGTTACAACTAGATCAACAATATGGTGAATCTCAATCTCTTGATAAATTCACCCTATCCTTTGTCGATACTTCTCCGATCTCTCGTATGAAAGCTACCGACAACGAAGTATTTGAAAACGCGTTGATCGTGTGCTACACTCTATGTTTCGATCTCTCGACCGGAAACACTCAAGTGCTTCATGAATTCAGTTCAGATTTCAATCAATATTCTCATACGTAATTAAAATCTAAGATCATTGCAAAGTTGATCAGAATTTGAAATGCATTAAGTACAGATATTCATGAAATAACACTTACAAGAGAGTTTCAATTCAATAAGCAAGATTACATGAGATTATAGCCTAAGTTCATCATAGATCCTACCTCTATGAGGAAATTAGCTCCTCATAGCTTCTTGATTCACTCCAAGCTCCAACTCCATGGTAATTGCTTCCATGTTGCTGAATCCCTTGAAGCTATCCACTTGATTGCAGGATCGAACCTTAATTCTCGCCCAGAATCTCTGAAATATGGTGATGAACTCAGAATTTTCGAACCCTTTCACAGAAAACTAACTTTTCAATATATAGTGATTGCAACCACGCCGCGCGTCAGATCCATCACGCCGCACGTGGTTGTTTCTTTACCACTACGCCGCGCGTGTAACTGCATCACGCCGCACGTGATCAAAGGCAGAGAGGAACTGATCTTCAGCAAACTATTACGCCGCGCGTGATTGGTTCCACGCCCCCGGCGTAGTTCATCTTTTACATCACGCCGCGCGTGGTACTTCTCACGCCGCGCGTGATGAAGTCAGTGGCAAACCCTCTTTCTGATCAAGGAATTACACCGCGCGTGGACAGGTCCCCACGCCGCGCGTAATAGAAGCAGGTTTTGGTCTTCTCTGTGATGTGCATTACGCGTCGCGTGATGCTTCACGCCCCCAGCGTAGTTGAAATGCATCATTTCTTGCATAATTTCCTGCTTTCTTGTATTCCAAGTAACCTTGTTTCTGAGTTGATTTCTCTTGATTTTATTGCTTAAAACCCTCTAAAATAAGTCTAATGTTCCTTAAATAAGCATGAATTATGAGAGTGTGACGATACGTCATCAGGGTGAACCTGACCAATCAGTATCTGACTAACCAACTATCTGAGTATGACCTCTATCCTCATAAATGAGACTTTTTCTTGGAGCACCTTTGATGTATTTCAGAATCCGGATTACAACATCCATGTGTTCTTGGCAAGGAGAATTTAAGAACTGACTTACGACATTGACTGCAAATGAAATGTCTGGATGAGTGACTGTGAGATAATTCAATTTTCCAACCACTCTCCTATATCTCCCTGATTCTGATAGAGGCTCCCCCCTGATTAGGTAGAAGCTTGACATGGATCCATAAGAGTATCAACAGGCTTCAGGCTTTGCATTCAATAAACCTGTTTCTTCAAGGATATCCATAGCATATTTTCATTGCGAGATCACAATGCCATCCTTAGATTGAGCTACCTCAATGCCCAGAAAATACCTCAGTTTTAGTCTGAAACTGATTCGAGAGATTTTGTTTTAACTGAAGTATTCCCTGCTGATCACTACCAGTTATGACAATATCGCCTACATAAACAATTAGATAAATGCATCCTTCAACAGAGTGACAATAAAAAATAGAATGGTCAGCTTCACTACGAACCCAGGTGGTTGCTCCATATACACTTACTCTTCAAGATCGCCATGTAAAAATGCATTTTTAATGTTAACCTGATGAAGAGGTCACTGCTGAATGGCTGCAATGGAGAGAAAAAGTCTAACTGATGCCATTTTGGCTACAGGCGAAAAAGTATCGCTATAATCCAGCCCAAAAATCTGAGTATAGCCTTTGGCCACCAAGCGAGCCTTAAATCGATCAATCTTACCATCTGAACCAACCTTCACCGTATACCAAAGACTTTCAGGGGTAGAGGAACCAGTTCCCAAGTACCACAGTTGATAAGTTTGTAGTGGTTTCGAAGCTAGAGGATCAACCAAAGGTGTATCTGGTGGGGCAGATGGACAAGGCTCAAGAGAAACCATGGTAACTCTTAGAAAATGGGTCTCGGGCCTAACTCATCCTTACAAAACCGGTTTGTACGGTGAGGATCGCCACTTGCTTATAAACATTAGTCAAGGCCATCTCATATCCGATGTGGGACTTTTTAACACCCCCCCTCACATCCAGAACTGACAAGTTGGAACGTGGACTTAACAATAATGGGTTGCCTAAATAACGGGCAGTCCAATGGATCTCAGAGAGGCTCTGATACCATCCCAGAAAATGGGTATTGAGCCTAACTTACATCCTTACAAAACCGGCTTGTAAGGTGAGGACTGCTACTTGCTTATAAACACTTATCAAGGTCATCTTATATCCGATGTGAGACTTTTTAACAGTAACTTCCTGAATGGGTTCAAGATTAATGTCTTGAAGTGGTTCACGAGTCATTTTATTTGGCTCAAAGTATGGGACAGATTCAAAGAAGGTAACATCAGCCGATACGAGGTATCGTTGTAATGTAGGAGAATAACAACGATAACCTTTTTGTGACTGATGATAACCAAGAAAGACGCACTTTAGTGATCGGGCTGAAAGTTTGTCGAGACCAGGGGAGAGATTGTGAACAAAACACGTGGACCCGAAGACACGAGGAGGCAGCGGGTGAAGATAGGAATTGGGAAAAAGCAGTGTTTTAAAAACCGGACCGGTCATCGAACCGGTGAGGGCACTGGGTCACTGGTTCATTGGTCGAACCACTAGATCACTGGTCGAACCGCATGACAAACCGGATTAAACCGAATTAAACCGATGGAATGAACCGGTCTCCATAATAAAATTATATAGTTATTAAACTGGTCGAATCGTAAAATTTAGTTGAATAAATTGGCCTCTATAACAAAATTAACAACGAAGTTAGTAAGAAATGTGTTTTTAATTATAATATATTACTATTACTATTGCTATAAATTAAAATGAAGTTAAAAATATTTAAAATAAGGGAATTTTTTTTAACGAAAAATGTTGTTTAAGAAATTGGAGTTTGAGTTTAAGAGGAAAAAAAAGGTAAAAGTTTATATAATAAATTCATATCTCAATTTAGATACAAGATATATGTATTATAATAATTCATAATAAAAACTACTATTTACCACACACAACTGTCTACCACTTTATTAGGAGTATTTGTTTGTTTTTTTTTCCAAGTCAAATATTTACCTTCCATTTATACTTTTTCTTTTGAGACCCTAGTTTCAATCTCTCTCTCTGGTTTTCTTTCAAATGTATGTTGTCATGTTCTTTGTATTTTTATTCTCCTCTCAGCTAAACATCAAAGCAGGCAAAAACATCATGATTAAACTGATCTATTGGCTTCCTTCGTCCTGCTATTTCCTAATCTTCTTCTCTTTCTAAAAATCTCAATGTTAAATCTGGACTTCTTTGTTGATACTTTTTTGTATAATGAATTTGTTAGATCTGGATCTGGACTTGTTTATTGATACTTTTATGTATAATGAATTTGTTAGATCTGGATTTGGACTTGTTTGTTGATGTTTCTGTTCGTCCGATGAAGAGGAAAAAAAAAAAAAAAAACAGTCAAGTAGTCAACCCGCCGGTTTTCAAAACCGCCGGTTCGCCGGTTTTTTCCGGTTTTTCTGGTTTTTTCCGGTTTACACCGGTTCAATTGCATACCCGGTCCAGATGTCGAACCAGACCGATATACCTCCGGTTTGCGGTCCGACCGGTCCGACCGGCCGGTCCGGTCCGGTTTTTAAAACACTGGGAAAAAGAACTGAATGAGGGATATTGCCATTAAGGACAGAAGATGACATGCAATTTATAATGTAACATGTCGTTAAGACAACATCCCAAAAAAGTAATGGAACGTTGCCATGGAGAAGCAACATCTGTGTGGTTTCAATGAGATGCCGATTTTTGCGTTCGGCTACCCCATTTTGTCGAGGTGTATGAGGACATGTTTGGTGGAGAATACCATTCGAAGTCATAAAATTTTGAAATTGATGTGACAAATATTCAGGAGCGTTATCACTTCTTAAAGTACGAATTGACACACCAAATTGATTTTGATTTCTTGATAAAATTGCTCAAAGATTGAAAATAACTCAGCTCTATTTTTCATTAAAAATCATCAATAAAAGTAACAAAATATTTTGATTGTAAAGTAGACATAGTACGAGATGGACCCGTAACATCAGAGTGAACTAAAGCAAAAGGGGACGAAACCCGTTTATTGACTAGATCCGGAAAGTTACTAAGAATGTTTCCCTAACTGTCACGACTCACAATGTAAACTAGACAACGTAAATAAACTTGGCACCAACTTCTGAAGTTTGGGAAGACTTGGATGACCCAACTGAGCATGGATTGTAAGTGAGGAATCTGTAGCAGAGATGTTTTGGATGACAAAGATAGGTAGTAAAGGCCTTGAAGCTCACATCCGACGCCAATCGTTTGTCCCAAACTCCGATCTTGCAAGGTAACATTACTATTAGTGAAAGTAACAATACAATCAAGGTAACGATTGACTGAAAGAAGATTAAACGGACAACCAGGTACATAGAGAACAAAGTCAACTAAAATTGAAGGTAGAATTTGGACAGTACATATCCGTTGGGGTTGAGTTTGAGAACCATTTGAAAAAGTTATACTGGGTAAGAAATCAGATGTAGAGAGAGAAGAGAAAAGACCTTTATTGCCGGTAACATGATTAGACGCACCAGAATCAAGAACCCAATGACTGAAAGATGATTGAGAGAGGCAAACAGATGAGTTACTAGTGTGTGCAATCGAAGCAGTAAAATCGGAGTCCTGATTGCTCTGACACAACCTGAGGAAATCTTCTTAGCTTGCCGGAGAGCCTTGGGGAGAAGGCTTGGTCTGAATGATGCGAGACTGATCAATTTGTGTCATATTAACCCGATGTCGATGAGGTCTGCCATGCAACACCCAACAATTATCAATATCATGTCCAAATTGGTCATAATGCACACACATGGGATTGGAACGAGGTTTAGAGTTGGATGACCCTCCTCGGTATTGATTCTTGTTATTTCCAAATGACTCAAGGGCAATAGTGTCACCTGGTGCAGGGGTAATAGCATAGCAGGCTCAAGTGAATGTTTTGCAGGTACTCGAAGAAGGGTAGTAGATGCCATAGATATATCCGAAATAGTTACAGTACCCAAAATCTGATCACGAATCACATAGTACTCTTCTGGTAAGCCATAAAGAGCAAGGAGCATGAAGAAAGTGCTACGTTGTTCACGTTCCTTCTCTTGTTCAGTTGTAGTGCTTGCGGCAGGAGGGAGAAGCTCATTAAAATCATGAAGTGCAGAATGAACATTACCGAGATATGTTGAAATAGAATCTTCTATCTATTTCGACGTAATGATATTCATCAATTTGTGACAAACTCCATAAAGACGCTGAGTGTCATTATTGTAGAATTTCTTAGCCCGACTCCAAACTGACTCACATGTGACATGCAGACGGAAGATCGGTTTGATATCAGGATGAAGTGTCGATTTGATAACACTACACAATTGAGCATCGATCTGTTCCCATTTTGGTTTCTCAGCTTTATCCACCGTATCAGACTTTTTAGTGAGATGATCCTTATAACCTTGACCTATCACCCATAATTTGATATCGGCGGCCCAACTATCCTAATTGGAACCATTCAGTTTCTTTGTAGAGAGAGAGAGAGAGGAGATGTAACATAGTTGGTAAAAATACTCTTTGAAGCATCAGAAGTGTTGGTAGCATCCATGGGTAATCCAAAAGAGGTAAACAACACGCACTTCGGTATAAATATGGACTGTTTGTGAAAGAACACGTATTTCGGTCGATCGAAACTAAAAACTAAGAGCGGATATGGAACCAGCACAGAGAGGCGAGTCAGACGCTGAAAACGGCAACCTGAATGGCGGCCGGACGCGCCGTCATGTGCGGGTTGGACGACGGCGCGTGGTGGAGAATGCCAGAGAGGATGGTGGCGCTTGAGAGAGCGTTTTCGGATACGGTTTTGGGGATAGGCCGGATCGGAGGTTGCGATTCAGATGGTGAGGTTGGTTTCCGGAAACGTTGCCGGAATAGGCGGTGGCGGCAGTGGCAGATGCGGACAGTGGTGAAAATGGAAGGAAAAGTGCTGGAATAAGTCACAGCAGCAGATAATAGACAAACTGAAGTTAACACACAGTTCGTCGGAAAAAAAAAAAATCACCGGAGGATAGTGGGTCCACCGGGTAAGCACGGTGTAGGGTTGCCTCTTAATAGGCTCTAGATACCATGTTGAAATAGAAAATGACAGAGAACACAAGAGGCATATGGTGAAAACCGTGTGTTTTAGAGCATCACGGACATTCCATTATATAATATTAAGAATACGCTATAATATTTAATATGTAATATGCTATGCTAAGAATACTCTAGAATATATATTTACAATAATATTAAATATTAACAAGTTACATATTGACTTGAGCAAATTACAAATATATGATAGTTTATTTGGTTCTAAACTTAATACAATTTCAAGATAAAATGAGAAGCTTAGATGTAATAACTCTAATTACTCAGTATTTATTCTGAGATTACAATAAAGAGAGTTGATAAAGAGATGTATAGAGGCAGGCTTCTTGAACTTTAAGGATGTCCATTGCTTGAAGTAATTGATTGCTTGAAAACTCTTGTGTTTCACATGCTTCCATATGTGCTATGCTATGTATAGGGGCAGGTTTCTTGCACTTTAAGGATGTCCATTGTAGCTCTTCAAATAGTCGTTACTCGCATTTAAAAATCTGTTTCAGCAACTTGATTCAAACTGATGACAGTAGGAACATTCTCCAATGTTTCTTGATTAATTCCTTATGAACAAGCTCTGCGAAAAGAGCTGTTGGGTCGGTGCAAGGCTGTACCATGCTTGATATAACTTGTCTTATACGCCAAGATACTCCAGGTTGTTCTCTAAATCTCTAATCATTCTTAGAATCTTGCCTGAAGGATGACAAAATTATTTCAATAGTGCCTAAATTTTTTAGCCCCACTAGTAATTTATGTTTGGGTTCGTCCAAGGATGAACAAAGGTAGGTAACGGCATTCCCAAATGAAGTGTATAGAAGATTGTTAACATATTTAGGTTTTAACTTCCTTTTATATTATAAAACCTCTGGTATTAAAGGTTTTACAAGTGTTAGACAAGGGTTTTACAAGTGTCATATAGGTGCTGGTATAAAAAACAAGTCATAGTTTCTGATAGATACCTCATGAAGGAGAAGTGTCCATGATACATAGAATCTTTAATGCATGTAGCAGTGTTTCCCGGCATAGGAGCATGGTCTGGAGCCATTATAGCATCCATTCTTGAAATGCCATTTTGGGCAGCCGTATCTGCAAAGTCTTGTATTTGTAGGGCTGCTCGTAAGTTTTTGTAGTGAACCTTGGTCTGAAGTATGCAATCATTACCGGTATCATCCTTTTCTTTGTTTCGACATTCATGCGGACCATCCTTAGAAATCTTAAAAAAGGATTGAGTTCATATTTGGGTTTTAGTGGTCTCCGCAACAACATCGCAACTGGGGCCGCATCAGTAACATATGCCCGGATTTTTTACAATATCACGGTTTGCAGCGTAACTGCCACCTTGATCCATGTTTCCATAATGTGTGTAAAATCACAATGTTCATGGAAAATAAGAGATTTAACTTACTGATATTCCTTGTTGCAGGAAATCCTGGATATAACTTATTTGAGTTTATAGGAATAACCTATCAACAAGCACTTATATAATAAGTGCTTCTTCCATAAGTGCTTACTTACACTGTTTATCTAAACAAGCCTTAGTTTCCTATATGATATGCAGTCTTATGAATGAAATAGTTGGTTTTGGTTAAAATGTTTCTTGCTAGTGTCCTGTTCTGGTTCCCAATGTTGGGATCTGTTTGAGATAATATCTGTATGTTTATTATAATTTTGTTGAAGGAACTTTATTTTGTTGATCTGATTAGGGTCTTAATCAAGCTACTAGTTGGAGCTTTACATACAGGTGTGTTGTTTCAGCTCATTTATCTAGAATGGTTTAATTGCAATTTAGGTCCCTATTTTTTTTTACCATTTTGTGGATTTGGTCCTATTTTAAATTTTGACAGCTTTGATTCTCCATTATATTTTTGAACTAAAAAATTGGTGATGTGATATGTTGTAAACGATGTGGTATATAATCCGATGATGAGAAAAAATCAACATTGATGAAATTGTAAGAAGTTTTCTTAAAAACTTAATTTAAAAGAAGTCATATCACCATAATTTAGATCAAATATTTGATTGATGGACCAAAACTGTTAAATTTTAAAATGGGGGACCAATGATGCAAAATGATAAAAATAGGAGGACAAAAATTACCATTAAACCTTATTATTTTTCGCCATCAACATCCTTGATCCATGAACCATGTGTTAATGTTGAAGCTACAAATCTCGCATTTATAGTCTCACCCAAAAGCGAGGTTTAAGTTAAATGGCTCTCCCACTCAATAAATTAGTATTTTAGAATTATATATTAGATCGAGCTAGACTTTGCCAAGTTTTAAATGAGCTTCACAGCTGCTTATTAAGTGGGAATAAGCTAGATCGAGCTAGACTTTGCCAAGTTTGAGCCTGATCTGTCAAAAAATCGAAGGTTTGAGTCTGATTTGTGGCCTATCATAGGCTTATCTTTTAGGTTTGAGTCTAGCCTTTTGAAAGTCTAATGTGGTCTGTTAGCCTGTTTTAAAGTCTATTTCACGTGAACATATTTAAATAAATAATTATGAGGAGGGTTATATTGACTCCAAGAGTAAGTCTTTTGAGTTACTCCACATCCTCACTCTTGATTTTGTATTAATCCAATGATCAATATTAATTCTAATTAATAATGGTGTGACCTCAACTTCCTTAATCATTCTCCCAATATTTACTGTTTCCTTTTATTACTCAATATTTACTCTTCCCTAAATCATAATTAATACTAATTGGTAAAAAAAAAGGGAAGGAAAAAAAGAAGAAAAAAGCAATCCACATAATTCTTTCAACACTGATCCTCTGCAAGAATGATTTTGTAACCGTTTTAATTTGATGATAAACCATGAAAGTAAAATGAATGTCAAAGTTTGTCAAAAAAAAAATGAATGTCAAAGTCATATTACATCTATATGTATAACCAGTTGAATAATTGAATTTGTTGATTTTTTTTTTTACAAATTTTTTGATGATTCTATATATAATAATCGATGTCATTCTTTGATAAAAAAAATCATCTTCCAATCGAACATGTAACCATTATCATCATCTTCCTAATGATTTTAATCTACATAGGGACAGATGAAAAAATAACAAGAATGCGTAATAAAAGGAAACCATCAATTTGGAAAATAACAAAAAAGGAAACCAAAATATTGTGAGGAAAAATCAAGGAAATTGAGGTGACACTATCATTAACTAGAATTAATATTGATCATTGGATTAAGACAATATCAAGGGTTAGGATGTGGAGTAACTCAAAAGAGTTACTCTTGGAGTCAATATAACCCTTCTCAATAATTATATTTATGAATTAATAAACCAATGTCCTTTTGACATTTAACATGATAATTTAAAGAATTTGACTATATATGTCATCATATTTCAATTCTAATTTATAATAATATATTTATATATGTGAAAAACTAAAATGTAGAGTAATAAACTTAAACTATTGAAAAAATTAATAATTTTATTTATATTATTTTTGTGGAACCTATTTATAATGATGTAGAGTTATTGGTGAGATGTATTATTAGTGGAATCCGTTTAGAATTTTTTAAAAGGTGTTGAGTTGGAGGAATTGACATAGTTGCTAACATTATACTCTAACACATTCAATACTTAAGAGAAAACACGAATTATATCGGTCTCTTTTCCTACGTTTTCATCATCAAAGAGCATTAATTGTCCGATATTTTTCCAATACGTGTATCGGAGAAGTATCCGACACGTATCGGTTATATTTTTTTTTAAAAAATATTAATTTTCGATACTTTTCCGATACGTGTATCGGAGTATCGGTATCGAGTACGTATCGAACACGATATTTTGCCATTTTTGAAGTATCCGAGCTTCACAGCTGCTTATTAAGTACAATTATTAAAAAATTATAAATGAATAATGTGTACAAGTGAGTTCCACTTAAGTACTATTCCCTCCGGTTCTTAATATAAGAGAGATTTCACTTTTTAGATTCATTGAGAATCTAATGTATCTAGTCCATATTATGATCTAGATATATTACATTTTCAATGAATCTAAAATGTGAAGTCTCTCTTATATTAAGAACCGGAGGGAGTAAAAAAAAAAGAAGGAAGAATTTCATTGTGGATGCTTAATTGGTGTGCTTTTGTTGGTAGAGTTGACGTCTAAGAAAAGGGCTATCCACGAGGTGTTTTGACATGTGGAGGGTCTTGACCGGAAGCAGGTTGTCTCCAGTAACATTATGTCACAGTGAAATCTCAACCCTTAATTTATTTTAACCAACTGACTTTTGAATTTTAAAAATAATTTGGATGATTGATTTGAACACTGAATTTGCTGCAATGTAAAGTACACGGGAGATAATCCATCCCCGTCTTGACTAGATAAAACTGAGTGAGTTGTCGTTGAATGAAAGCTGTTGATTACGTCAACTCTTAAACGGTGGGGCATTCATAGCAAATAGATTCTCCGCGGACAGCTAAAAGACACATTCATGCAGTTTTCATATTTAGAGTTATTCGATTTTGATCTAACGGTTTAGAAAAATACATATTTGATTTTTATTTTATAAATTTAAAATTTCCGAACTTGAATATGAACATAAGACATTGTGACTGTGGGCTTTTTTTTACTACGGTGGATCTCGGTCTCAGGAGTCCCACATCAAGGAGCATTACTTAAAAAGACTTATAATTTAAAGAGATTTACTTTTCGTGCCAATTAACATTTCTCAGTCATCCCCTGAAATAATCAAACTAACCCTTTAGCATTTTATGATGCGAGCACATTTTGCATTCTAGGTGGCGTGTGACAATATTTTATACTCAAATTCAACGTACGGACCCCCATTAATGAAAAACTTATGAAATAAAAGAGTTCGCATTCTAGGATGCGAACTATGTTTGCATTCTACAAAGCGAATTTTTTTTTTCTTCATAATTTTTTCATTTATAGGGGCGCATACATTGAGTTTGAGTATAAAATATTGTTACTCGCTATTTAGAGTTGGAACTAAAACACAATTCACTACTAGAGTGCGAACTAAAATATAATTTGCTATTTAATGTGAATTTATATTTGTCTTGATATATATAATTTACTTCCTTATTTGGTGCATCAGTTTATTGGGATTGACATGATCGGTGGGGAGAGAAACCAAAAAAAATAAAGGTTTAATTGCACTTTTGGTCCTCCTATGTTACAAGATCTGCGATTTTAGTCCCCCTATTTTAAAATCAAACATTCTTGCCCCCCTATTTTTATTTTTGTTTGATTTTGAACTTATTTTTGAGTCTTATTAGGAATTTTTGTCACTACATATCGCTTTAAACGGAAAATGGAATTTTTTTTTTGCATCACCATGTTTGTCATTGATAATGATGTTGTAGTTGAGGTTTGAAGATATGAAGAGGGAGTTGAGAATGATGATGATGAAAAGCTTAGATCCGAAAATTTTGCATCTCCTTGTTTTTACATTATTTTTAATTTTCAGAATCATGTTTATTTATTTCTTGTTTTTTTTGTTACCCGACTTTATAATTTATTTTAATTATATTTGTTATTAAAAATAATAAGTTTGCTGATGTGGAACTCTTATTTGCCACATGGTATTGCCACATAAGCGTTTTTGTTGCCAGCTGGTTAAAAAAATGGGGTGGGGGATCAAAAGTGCAAAAAAAAAATTCAAAATAGGGGAGCAAGAATGTTTGATTTTAAAATAGGGGACCAAAATTGCAGATCTTGTAAAATAGGGGATCAAAAATGCAATTAAGCCAAAAAAGGTGTAATTTCTATGCATCAATGATTTGCTTAAAATAGAATAAGAAGGTCTTTGACTTTTCTATGAATGGAAAAGATACAGATATAATTACAAATATTAATTATAAATATTCTACGTAATCTCTCATATTATTATAATTTAATTTATGGTATTAGTACCTTATAAGATGAAGAGGACAAAAAAATTGATTTTTATATGGTGAACTAGTTCGCATCCTAGAATGTGAATTGTGATTTTTCAATTTTTGCAGTTTTACACAATTGCATCCTAAGTAGCGAGAAAGGTAAATGAGGAATATCAGGGGGCGCGCATGTTCCGGAGTGCGAGAAGAAAAACTCTAATTTAAAGGCTTCTCCTACTCATAAGTTAGTCTTTTTGGTTGGAATTTCTGAGCTTATGTTCCTAAGGGTGTGTTTAATCAGCTAAAAAAAAAGGATTGGACATAACAACTCTAGTTTTAATGTGTTTGATTGTAAAATTATTTTAAGGACTAGACAAACTGGGAGGCAAGGGACAAGACAAAAACATAACTATTTGTCCATAACTAAACCACGACATAACTTTTTGTCTTAAGTACAAGTTGTCTAGAATACCAAAATACCATTTTCTTCGCCGAACATCGTATAAGACAAAAAACTGTTCAATATGATAAAAGTTTGTTTTGTGCTGTTCTATTATGTATTGTGTTGTTCTGTCTTGTGCTGTTCTATTCAGTACTTACCCTTTAAGAGATCAAACACACCAAAGACATCATTACCAGCTCCTAATGTACAAACTATTTTTCAAGCTTAAATTCATGACTTCAAAATACATGATTGAAGAAACTTAACCATAAAAATAGAATGTGATTTCATACAAAAATCAAACTTCATATAACTAATAAATTTACTCATCAACCATAAATTCATGTACTCACTTTATTAAGAAATCTCATCAACCATGCTCATCAAAATCAAACTTCATATAACTAATAAACAACAATTGATCATTTCAGTTGTCATAAATTTTAAAATCCAAATCTGTTGTTATCATTTGGTTCCAAATGCGAAAGCAAATCCGGTGTCAAGCGAAGCAAGCGAAGACTTCTCTCCATATTAAGTTCTGTGATTCGTCGAACAGTAGCTTTATGCTTTTGCAAATCTGCAACATTAAGTGTGCTTTCAAAGAATCCATATTGGAGCTTTGCAAGTTGCTCTAACTTAGCAATCTGATGATCTAGGTCGTTAACATGTACATGATTCAGCTTGATAAGTACATCCATAGCAATTTCCTCAACTATTTCCAATTCTGTCCTGTACATAATCATTAAGAAAAATGGCATATTTAAAGATCTCATGTTTTACAATAGAACAAACCAATAATGAAACAATTTTACGAGTGTTGCCAAATTGGTTGGGTCGGGCGTATATTAGATCCTGAGGAAAAAAGTCTTTGTTAAACCAAATTTTACTTACATTTCAGTCAAATTCTAAATTATGAAATAATGTTTTAGAAATCAAAAGATCGAATCATTGAGATTTTCGAATCATGGTTTAACTAGTTCAATCACAATGAAATCAGATGACACGTAACAGCGATAAAAAATGTATAAAAAAAAAAATAAAAAATGGTTGAACCAACCACAATTCAACTATGATTCAAGTGGTTTAACTCAATTCAACCTTAGTTCAATATGATTCAACCAACCTGGAGTACAAACAAAATCAAACCAATCAGAGAATTGGTTGATTTCAGGTTCAACCGATTGAATTGGTCGGTTCTGTTAGTTTTTAAAATATTGTTATGAAGCCTCATTTCTCAGACCCAGATCCTGTGCAATCACTTATTGCGTGCAGTCGTGCATTCACGTTTTTCTGACCGATCAATCTTGATCGAATGATCTATGATATAGGTATATTTTAATTTTATAAAAAGTAGAGTTTTTAGTCATTAAATTTTAAACGGTCAAAAACATGTGCACCACTGCACGCATCAATCACTGCACATGATCCTGATCCCTCGTTTCTCTTAGGAATGAAGAATAAAACCAAAATAAAATGATTGAAAAATTTTGATTGATATAGTTACCTATTAACATTGCAATCCCAACCAGAATAGTTAGCAGCTTCAAGCAGACTATTCCTCCACTCTTGCACCTTCATCTTATCCTCAAAGTTCTTCTCATGTTTAGCAAAAGCCTCAGCATAGCTTTCCCTTTGGTTCCTAACATTAGAAGGATCAACATCATAAAAAATAGGCACAACCATTTTCCCTTTTGTCTTTTTACATTCAAGAATTTTCATAAGCTCTTCCAAACACCATTTAGACGCCGCATAGTTTTTTGAGAAAACAATAACGGAGAGCTCGGCTTCTTCAATTACCCTAACAAGAGTATTTGAAATTTCATCACCACTATTAAGATTGTTGTCTATATAAGTTCTTATATTTAATCTTTTCAAAGCACCATTAAGATGGCTTGTGAAAGTGTTTCTTGTGTCTTCACTTCTAAAACTAATGAACACTTCATGTTTTTCTCGAGGAGTAGTATTGGATGAAGATGTTGAGGATGGATATGACCATGCCATGATGATGTCAATGTGTATGTGAATGTGACTATACTTTTTTAAATATAAATACTTCTTTTAATTTTGAAGGCTTTCGTGGACAAAAGATAAGGGTAGTTAGTCTTTTTTTTTTTTTTGAAAAAACTAGTAGCTAGTTGTTTGTGACAACTCAGAGTTTGAATTTAATGGTTTTTTTTTTTTTGTTTTTTGATAATTAATTTAATGGTTAATTCGTTATACGACCTTCCCCGAAAGTTATATTATCGACATGATGAAAAATAATACTATTATCAATGTCTACAAATCTTTTCATAAAAAAAAAAAATTCAATATTTACAAATCATAACATGATAATGCCACGGCTTTCATTTTTATTTACGAGTCATGCTAATTTGGGTCATAAAAATTTATATTAAGCAATTTAAAGTAAATTTTTTAATAAGTAAAATGCATTTTAATTTATTTATTTTTTTTATAAATTAAATGGATAGTTTTTATCACAATATCTTTAAAATTTAAGTCAACTGCTTCCAAAGGAGAAAAAAAAAAAAGAAGAGTTCAAGTCAGCATTTCCTTTTGTGTATGGACAATTGACTTTTATGTGTGAAAAGAATACTTATGTTCCATTTTTCTCACATCTAAATGTTTGACTTTGAATATGGATTTTTTTAGTAGTACTCCATCAATTAAAGTAGAACACAATGTAAGATAAAATCGTTGTCATATATTATATAAAATTAATTATTTTAACAAAATTGCAGAGATGTTAGATCAAGTACACTAAACAAAGACCAAATGGTTAGCAAAGGAGTTTGTGAGTATCTTGAGATATACACCAAGCATGAAAATTAGAGCATCGCAAGATGAAGCTAAAATTAGATGGAGTGTGATGCTTAGCAAATATCAAGTTTATAGAGCTAAAACAATAGCCTTAAAAATGTTTGAAGGAGGCTGTATAGATCAACAGGGACCAAGAAAAGCCAGATGAGTTTGTGATTGAAGGAGTTCTAACCTTTGAAGCTTCGGAGAAGACAACAATGGTTTTTTGTCATTGAATTTCTTTTTTATTCATCAAAATAATCAACAGTGACTAAGAAATGCAAAATGGGACAAATGCGGGGACTAAAATCGCACATTTGAAAATAGAGGAACCAAAATCGCACAATTAAAAAACGTGGGACTAAAACTGCAATTTAGCCTATTAATTATTAATGATCATGTTTGAGAGGCCTACACACCATCAAATAGATCACAATGTTAATTCATTTTTGTGAAACCAAAATCTAAAATTGATTGTACCTCATTAACATTAAACTCTAATATTTACATATATATATTACCTCAGTTGTAATTAGTTTTGATCACGGGCACAATGATCCAATAAAACTAAGCCTAATTTTTCACATTTGATATAAACCATCCACCTTTTTAAAAACTAATTAGAAAATTAGTTATTTTATTGATTCACTCACAGAAAAGAATTTATAGAATATATTTGAATTGGTAGACATGGTATTCGTTCACATTAGTGGAATGGAGATCTGGTGGTTTTAGAAGAATACTGAATTTGTTTTGGTTAATAAATTTTAGCAAAAGTCGAATTGATCGGAAATATATTGGTCAAATTTTATTTATCTTGCGATTGAATTATAAATTATCAAAGCTCCTTTCTCCTTAAACAAAATATCAATCTCATATACAACACAAAAGAAATAACTAAATAAGAGGGAAGAAAAACAAACCAAACACCAGTTGAGTTCCAAAAAACGGTTTTCAAATCGAACACAATATAACTGAAATTATCCTGTCCAACTCCGTAAAAAATACAACTGAAATTGTTCGGTCCAACTCCGTATCTTTTACAGGATCAAACAAACCATTAACTAAATTGGATGTCCTTTGGAACCTTGATATAGAAAGTAGGGATACTGATGACTAGTGAGTACTATTAATGATTTTTTTTTTTAAATACGTTCAACTATATGTTTTTAATACATTTATTTATGGTCAAATGCATTCGGTGATTCTTTAAGTTTCGTGTTTATAACAGCTAGGTCTTCTAGGTTTTTTAGGTAACAAATAAGCCAGTTAAGTTTTTTAAGTAACAACTATATAGATCCTTTAAGTTTCTTGTTATTTGGAAGGCAAAACACAATGTTCACTATCACCTCACTAAGTTACTTCAGCGTTTTTGTAACATGGAATAACTTGAAGAGTAACCGTGCAATAAATAAAAAATTTTAAAGAGTTATTTTGTTACCTAAAAAACTTAAATGACCTATATGCTAATTACAAACGCAAAACTTAAACAACCTCTAAATACATTTGCGTTTATTTATCGAAATAAAATGCAATTGTTGATTTTCTTGTGGTACAAGAGATTAGATGAAAGTCACTAAACGAGCAAAGTGGGAGATTAGCAATAATTTGAAAATTTTCAACTTCATAAAATTGATAAATTAACTTAAAAAAAAATATGGAAAAGGAGAAACTATTAATAATGGTAAGATTAATACAATTCTCATAAAAAACTCATACATTAAAATGGACAATCATGATTATTCTATCCCAAATGCGAAAGCATCTCCGGTGACAATCGAAGCAGACGAAGACTCTTCTCCATTTTAAGCTCAGTCATACGTGCAACAGTTGCTTTATGTTTGTTCAAATCTTGAACGTTAAGTGTGCTTTCAAAGAATTGATATTGGAGCTTTGCAAGTTGTTCCAACTTACCAATCTTATAATCTAAGTCACCAACATATACTCGATTTAATTTTTCTATTACATCCTTTGCAATTTTCTCAAGAAGTTCAGATTCCATCCTGTAGGCATGTAATCATCGATCGTGTTAATATTGCAAAAAGTGATAAATTTCAAAAAAAAAAAATTCTAATTTTTTTAAAAAATAAATATTAGCATATATAACTATTGTTCAATTTGTCTCGACGGATATTTTTAAAATATAAACTTTTTATAATTTTTTAAAATATCTAATTAAAGATATTAATGATTAAAGTTGTGTATCGTCATGTGAGCAGTGATTGTTAATAGCGATACTTAAAATGAAATTGAAGGAAATATCATTTTAAAAAAAGAAAACATCTAAAATATTATAAGATTTAAATACTAATTAAGTAGAGACAATTACCTATTCACAGAGCAATCCCAACCAGATAGATTGGCTGCATCTCTCAAAGCTTCCCTCCATTTTTGCACCCTCCCCAAATTTCCCTGAAATCGTTCCTCATGTTTAACGAATGCCTCCGCATAACTTCCCGTTTGGTTGCGAACATGGGAGGCTTCAATATCATAAAAAATAGGCAAAACAATTTGCCCCTTTGTCTTCTTACATTCAAGTATTTTCACAAGCTCGTCCAAACACCATTTAGAGTTTCCGTAGTTTTTGGAAAAAACAACTACGGAAAGTTGTGCCTCCTCGATGGCTCTAAGAAGTGCGGACGATATCTCATCTCCTCTTTGGAGATTGTAGTCTATATATGTTCCGACATCAAGTCTGGTCAAAGTGGCGTGAAGATGGCTAGTGAAGGTATAGCGTGTGTCTTCGCCTCTAAAGCTAAGGAACACTTCATGTTTTTGTTGAGGAGTAGAGGAAGAAGTTGACCATGCCATGTTTATTGGCTAGCTAGCTTAATTTTAAGGGAAATTTAACTCTACGTGTGAATTTGAGTAATATGTGAAGTTCCTTTTATAACAATATGGTTTAGTTTATGTGAGGGCCAATAAAATAATGAATTATGAACCTTCCTACAAAGTCAGGCTCTTCCTAAGGTAGGGTATATATATGTCACGCGGCTTTGAATTTAATGGTTATGTTTGTAGTCATAATTTGTAGCTTATCCGGAAGCAAATTGATGAGCAAGTTGAAGATGATAGAATAAGAATTATAGAAATTATGGCCAATGCTACGGTGGACCACCTTTACAAGTGGTCCACCGTAGACAAGTGATCTATCGAATATGAATATTAGAATTTACCTAGAAATTATATATTGACTTTATATGGGTGAAAACTGAGAAAAGAATGATATTTTAATTACTCAAGCCCACTGCATATGTGAATCAAAACGAAAACAAATAAACAATGACGGGAATAAAAAGCCTTTGTATATATTTGATTAATTGTTTTTATTGAAGAACAATTATAATGTCCGATTAATGATCCAGTTGAATCTAATGAATTAATATTGAATATTTAGATTTATTTACATATTTTTAATACAGACTGTTAGGGTCGATTTATTTACACATTACTAATGAAGAAAAAAGATTAAAGAAATTATATTGGAGAAGTCACACATTATTTAGAGAAGAGGTTCGTGTCATCTTATCTATGCTTGAGTTTATTAAGTGTCTTTTAGGTACATTGATGTATCATATTAGTCCCTAGTTAACGTAAATGATCATTCGGCCTTTGTAAGTGTCTCACATGCATCAAAGTATCGGTGATCGTGAGAGATCATTCTTTCTTTATTATTTTTATTTATCAGTTAGCTTTTCATGATAGATAAAAAAAACATTCTAAAAGGATAATAATTAATAGTATTGGATATAGATAAAGGAAAATTCTATGGTTTATTCCTGATTTGGACTTTATTGCTGTAGTCCTAAATCTAACCAATGAGAAGGTAATATTGACTCAATCAATGACACTTTGAATTATATGGTGCATACCACTTATGCGGTACTTATCATGTATTCTCATATCTATTAATATTGCAATTAAGTCCCTATCATATTAAAAGTTACAAAATTACCCCAATCTTTAAATTGTTTTTAATTTTAATTGTTATTGTAAAAAACTAAAAACAATTAAAACAAAACATTTTTTTTTACTAAAAAAAAAAGTTTTTTTTGAAGAGGCAAACAAGTTTTGCAGTATTAGTAAAATATTTTTTGCCTTCAGATCGTCTCTTTTGCGAGCATCTGTGTCTCTCTTCGTGATAATGTTTTGAAAACGATGTCTTCCGACGATGAAGCACAAAAATTTTGGAGATGAAAACAAATTCCGACTAAACATGAAGTTTTGGATGAAGTCAAACGTAAAATCAAAAAGCTGCTTTCAAATAAAACATTCAACATATAAATAGTCCAACAACTAATTAATAGATTTTAGATTTTTGACATATGTTTTTAGATCTGAGTTTTAAGATATTCATGATTGAAAATGAGTTTAAAAATCACATAGGAATTGATTTTGAATGGTGTATGTGACTTTAAGAATTGATTTTAGTGTTATAATGTCCAAAATGGGTCGAATATCATTTAGGGTCATCGGGTCTATTTCAACTCGGCTGGAGGTTGAAGACAACCAATTTTTATTAAAAAATAATTTAATCATGAAAGGTATATACAATAAATAACTTTAGTGTATCGGATGGGAATTTAATCAGTTAACAATTATACAATAAAACATCTTAATTCTTAAGTTAACAATTATATAATAAAAATAAAAATTTTATATCGCTCACAATTGTAAAAAATAAAAGAGAAAAAAAAAATCAGTTATATTAAATTTATTTTTTCAAAGTAACCAAGAATTATATTTTGTTGAGTCATAAAAAAAAAACTATATTTTGTCCTTATCAGTTTTAATAATATTTCAAATTTTGTATCCTTCATTATAATTTTACAAAAAAAAAAATTATCAAAAGAATAAGATAAATAAAAAGAGATTATATATTAATCTAAGCATAAAAATATTAACAAAACAAAAACAATACAAAATTATAGAAAGTTTAGTCAATAAAAAAATTTATAGAAGAATATAGAAAAAATAAAATGAATATGCATAAAAATAAGAATAGAGAAATAAAAACAAAAATAATATTTTTGCAAAAAAAAAAACAACAATATTTTTCATTAAAAAAAACAATATTACTACCAAATTTAAAAAATAAAATATAATTTGACTTAAGATTATACTCTGATTCAATAAAACACTATTAACTCTAGTCTTTGACTGAGGTTATACTCGTGTTGAAGTTAATAACTTAAAAATTATATAAATAAAGTAAAATTTATAATTTGACATAAGATTATACTCCGGTTCAAATTCATCACTATTAACACCAGTCGCTGACTGCGGATTATATATCAATTCAACTGAAGCAATATTAACCATAGTCTTTGAGTGAGAGTTATACTCCGGTTGAAGTTAATAACTTGAAATTTATATAAATAAAGTAAAGTTTAAAAATAAACTATAATTCGATTGATGATCATACTCTGGTTCAACTGAAACATTATTAACTCTAGTATTTGACCGGAGGTGATACTCCCATTGAAGTTAACGACTTAAAAATTATAAAAATAAATTAAAATTTAAAAATAAAATATAATTTGACTTAAGATTATACTCCAATTCAACTTAAGCACTATTAAACTTATTATAATTTATATAAAAAATGTAAAATTTAAAAATAAAATATAATTTAACTTAAGTATACTCCGGTTCAACTAATGTAATATTAACCATGGTTTTTGTCTGAGGATTATACTTTGATTCAACTATAGCCCTGTTAACCGTAATTTTTTTATTGAGAATTACTCTTTGATTCAACTGAAGCACCGTCAACCTTAATTTTTTTATTGAGAATTACTCTCTTATTCAATTGCAGCACTAGTAACCCTAGTCTTTGACTGATGGTTATACTTCGGTTGAAGTTAATGACTTACAAATTATATAAATAAAGTAAAATTTTAAAATGAAGTATAATTTGACTTTATATTATACTCTGGCTCAACTGAAGCACAATTAACCTTATTTTTTTTTATCGAGGGTTATACTCCATTTGAAGTTAATGACTTAAAAATAAAGTAGAATTTGATTTAAGATTATACTTGTGGTCAACTAAAGTAATATTTAAAAATAAAGTATATTTTGACCAAGTGTTTTACTCCGGTTGAAGTTAATGACCTAAAAATTATAGAAATAACTTACAATTTTAAAATAAAGTATAATTAGACTTAAAATTATACTCCGGTTCAACTTAAAAACTACTAACCCTAGTAATTGACTGAAGATTATACTCCGATTCAACTGAAGCACTAATAACCTTATTGGGTTATACTCCGGTTGAAGTAATTGAGTTAAAAATTATTAAAATTAAGTATAACTTGACCTTAGGTTATACTCAGGTTCAATTGAAGTACTATTAGTTATTAACCCTGATCGTTTAACTTTTAAAATTTTTAAAATATTAAAATTACATTTTAATTAATTAAAATTAATTTTTTTTCTCTATTTATATAGTATGATCAAATCATTAACTTCGACCGGAGTATAACCTCGAGTAAAAAATTAGAGTTAATAGTGCTTCTGTTGAATCAAGTATAATGTTAAGTCAAAGACTTTGGTGAATTATGCTTTAATCGAACAAGAGTATAATCTTTTAGTTAAATTAAAGTACTAGCATATTCTTAAATCTGACATTTAATTTAAAATAATAAAATTACATAAATAGTAAGCAATTAATTTTAATTCAAATAATAAAATTTATTACAACCAGATAAAAAGAAATATATATTGACCGAGTGCAAGTTTTAATAAATGTTTAACATAGCCTAGCGGTTAATAATTCCTTTGTTGTCTTGAGTTCTCGGGTTTGAAACTTGTTGATGTTAGAAACATGTTTTTTTTTTGTCTCTGTATTTTCAAGGTTGTTTTAGAAAAATATAATTCCCAAAAAGTTTTCAAGGTTGTTTTAGAAAAAAATAATTCCCAAAAAGTTCCCAATAGGATTTGATCCAACTACATGGTAGTAACAGTTCAAACCCTCAACCACTAGGACACATGAATAAGTTGTGTAAAAAATGCGTTATGTGATATTTATAAATGAAGAGTTGATAAAAATATTATATTAAATAAATCTTCATCTTCAACCTTCAGCCGGGTCACTTCGACCTGTTTTAGATCCGCGATATACAGCGTTAACCCGACAGTTTCAGGTCCATTTAGACGTCAAAAGTAACAATTAGTTACTCAAAAACATCACAAAAACCATTTGCAATACAATTATGATTTTAATTTTGATTCAAATCGTCTAAAACAAAAAACCTAAAATTAAAATTTTTAAAACTGAAAAACTAGATATTGCCACCGCCGCATATGCCACAACTGACGATGACTGATTTCACCATATCAACTGTTAATGTTACTCGATTTTTTTGAAATCTTATGATGAGTTAGACTTTTTGTTTCATTTTTTCGTTTCCACTTTTATCCAATCACCTTGAAAGAATCTTGCTCACAGTTATTATTAGTAATATCCAAAGCATCTGTTTTGGTCATCATGTCTTCAATGTTTTTTTCCCTTTTTTCTCTTTGACAATTACTCACATTAATTTCATAAGATTATTATTAACTGTGAGGAATTTTTTCCGTTTTTACTCACATTAATTTTCGTTTTGTAAATTATTATTAACTAAATGAGGGACTTATGTGCAATAAATAAAAAATTTCTAAGGTTCACCATGGACTTGCACTGATGTGGAATTAATTGATATTCTATTGGTCAATTAAATGGACTGCACCAAAAAAGTCCAAAACAGGACTGCACCATAGAATCTCTCATAGATAAAAGGGAATCGCACATTTTTAACACATTAGAAACGTTTATATACTAGACAACACTAAGAAATTGATTGCCTTTAACAATAAAAATGTTCTCATCCACACCATAGTAAAGGAGAGACAATTTTTGTTGGGGAATTAACCCAAAACAAAGAGCACACAAGAATGAAAGATGAATGAAGAATGAATTTGAAATAAGCAGAAATTGAATAAAGGAAAAGTAAAAATCTTATCCTTCCACAAAGGCCCTATTTGTTTATATACAAGTTTGTTACTTCAAATGAAGATAACTGCCTAACTACCTAGGACAAACGAAAGTAACTGAATTACAACTGTACAAAAAACTAACTAACTGCCTCTAAAAGCTAAGAAAACAGAAACACGCATCAGAACCAAGACAGAGCTTCAGAGCTTCATATGCTTCAGAACTTATATCAATCTTCAGAGGTTGCAAGATTCAGAGGCTATGTTGCTTCAGAGTTTGAAACGCTTCAGAGCTTGGATTACCAGTCAAACCAATACTCCTCCTTAAAGAACTAATCTCTCTTCAGAGCCTTAGTCATTATATCAGGTTGTTGATTGTCAGTGGAACAATACTTCAAGCTTAACTTTCCTTGTTGACTTGGTCCCTAAGGAAGTGAAATCTTGTCTCAATGTGTTTACTTTTACCATGGCTAACATGATTTTTAGCCAAGTTAATTGCTGATTTGTTGTCAATCTTCAGCATTACTGTGATGTTGTCAATGATCTTCATTTCATTGAGAAGTGATTGTAGCCAATTAGCTTGACAAGCAGCCAATGATCCTGCAACGTATTCTGCTTCACAGCTAGAGAGAGCAATCACTGACGGCTTCTTAGAACACCATGAGACTGGTGCATTTCGAAATTAATGGTTATGTTTGTAGTCATAATTTGTAGCTTATCCGGAAGCAAATTGATGAGCAAGTTGAAGATGATAGAATAAGAATTATAGAAATTATATATTGACTTTATATGGGTGAAAACTGAGAAAAGAATGGTTTTTTAATTAGTCAAGCCCACTGCATATGTGAATCAAAACGAAAACAAATAAACAATGACGGGAATAAAAAGCCTTTGTATATATTTGATTAATTGTTTTTATTGAAGAACAATTATAATGTCCGATTAATGATCCAGTTGAATCTAATGAATTAATATTGAATATTTAGATTTATTTACATATTTTTAATACAGATTGTTGGGGTGGATTGCAATGTAAATTTCACATTATTAATGAAGAAAAAAAATTAAAGAAATTATATTGAAGAAGTGACACATTATTTAGAGAAATGAAAGGTGGAAAACTTCAATGTTATGTATAGAAACCCTAAATTTTTTGTTTCAACACACTAAGTAGTAACACCTGAAATAGTTTAACTCAGAGTGAGATGTAGTTTAAATATTTATTTTAGAGTGAGATGTAAGATATTTTTTCTAAGAATCAGAAGATTAATATTAATAAAAACATAAGATAAATTTATATACGAGTAAACTAACGAGTTGGTTATCTGAGGGTAGGCACTGTTGAATGTGAAGTTGTGTTGTTGGAGATTGTTTGAAGTCCCACATTGCTTAGGTTCCCGGAATGTGAAGTGTATAAATATGTGAGGGCAACCTCACCCTTTGAGCTAGCTTTTGGGGATGAGATCCAAGCATATTTAACATGGTATCAAGAGTGTGTTTCAATCCACCTTAAATTACTCGTTGTTTCCGCTGGCGAGTTCCCAAAAGTTTGGGAACGTGTTTGATTTAGGTTTTGAAGTTTGGCTCTAGTAAGTTATATGTTTGCCATTGAATTTGGTGTTTTGAAGATCAATTTCAATCTCATGAGATTGATTTGTGAGAATTGTGCTCATGTGCCATTGCGTTTAGTGGTTGGTTAGAATCGTTTTTGGCATATGCAATTATTCTGGAAGTATTTCTTTTGATGCACGGTGTGAATGTAATTTTTTGTGGCGGCTTCTCATGTGATTTGGATTGGTTGATTATTCTCTTTGGTTGATCCTCTCTTTGTTGGTATGTTGGTTTCTCTTCTTTGATTGTCTTTCTCTCTTTTGGTTTTTGATTTCTGATTGGATTGCACTTCTTCCTACTGAATTCTTCTGATTGATTGCACTTCTTCTGATTGCACTTCTCTCTGGCTTCTTCTGATTGCATTGCACTTCTCTCTGACTTTTTCTGATTGATTGCACTTCTCTCTGACTTTTTCTGATTGATTGTACTTCTTCTTGGCTTCTTCTGATTGCATTGCACTTCTCCCTGGCTTCTTCCGATTGATTGCATTTCTCCCTCTATTGGTTGATTCTTCTGTTTGGTTTGGATCTGTTCGTTTAATTTGTAACAAGCTTAAAGCTTAGTAAGCTATAGCTTGAAGGGTAGTGTTTGAAGTTTATAGTATTTAGTATGTTTTTCGTATTTTGTTTGACAAACTCACAATGCTTCTTGTTGATGCATCGTGAGTTTGAGAGTAGATGTTAGATAATAAAATAATAGTCTATGTTATTGGATCTGTTAGTTTAGAGTTCATTAAGTTTTATTATATATTCTCTAGTACCCTTTTTATAATATTTAACATGGTATCACAGCCGGGTTAAGGACTGCAATGTGGGCATTTGACCTAGGACCACGCTAGGCGTGAGGGTGAGTGTTGAATGTGAAGTTGTGTTGTTGGAGATTGTTTGAAGTCCCACATTGCTTAGGTTCCCGGGATGTGAAGTGTATAAATATGTGAGGGCAACCTCACCCTTTGAGCTAGCTTTTGGGGATGAGATCCAAGCATATTTAACAGGCACCAGGTTTGACTTAAAAGAGAATATATCACGATCAATAATGAGCTGTAGTATATTATTAGTTGACTTTTAGCATTCATTGTGACAGATTGTGACAATGAATTAGAGTTAATTTGTAATTCCTTATGTCAAGGTCTAGAATGATCTACATCCTAAAAATAGAATCCTTACTTATCTCTTTGTATAGCTATATAGTGATTGTAAATGTATACAGAAAATTCAATTCAATAGAAACATTTTCTTTACAAAGTTTCTGTCATTTCATTATGGTATCAGAGCAAGTTTCTGATTCAGATAGTGAAAGTAACAACAACGTGAACAGTGCGGCGGAGAAGAATGATACCTCCAGCACTACAAAATCAACTTCCGCTGTCACAAACACATCACCATATTATCTTGGTCCCTCTGATAATCCAGGAACGCCACTCGTAGCTACAATGCTCAAAGGCGAGAATCACCGCAATTGGGCACGCTCCATGAGGACGGCATTACGTGCAAAAAGCAAGCTGGGTTTCATTGACGGATCAATCAAGAAACCTGCAAAAACCAATCCAGACTTCTACAATTGGGAGAAGGCTGATTCAATGGTCATGGCATGGATCATCAATGCTGTAGATCCAGTTCTGCACGGCAGCATCTCACATGCATCAACTGCAAGAGATATTTGGGAAGATCTGGAGGAGCGCTTTGCTCAAACAAATGCTCCTAGGATCCATCAGTTGTGGCGCATGTTATGTCTGATGGAGCATGAATCTGACATGACTGTGACAGAATACTATACCAAATTTAAGAGCCTCCTTGATGAACTAGGAGAGCTGCAACCACTTCCAGAATGCACATGTGGTGCATCTAAAGAAATTCTGCAGAGAGAAGGAGATCAACAAGTGCATTTGTTCCTCGGGAGTCTTAACAATGAACGATTTGAACATGTTAAGACAACAGTGCTGAACACCGAGCCTTTGCCTTCACTTCGACGTGTTTTCAACCACGTCCTCAGAGAAGAAGCTCGAATCATGGGTGAAAAAGAAAGGATGGCTACAACTAAAAGAGAATCCGGAGGATATGCCTTTTATGCTTCTAATCAAAATAGACAGAGGAGAAAAGATGGGTCAAACTCAAAATGTGATTATTGTGGCAAGACTGGCCACATTAAAGCAGGATGTTTTGAGATTATAGGGTACCCAGAGAATTGGCACACACGAAGGACACAACGCCGCTCAAGAGATGATGGAGGACAACCTAGTGCTCATCATACACATGCGACTGAAGAAACAGTGCAGGGGCGTGCACTCCATGGTTCTCGTGTGATGAAGCATGATTTATGTGAATCCGGTAAAAATACATCTTGTAAAGATCTAGAATGGGTCTTGGACAGTGGTGCATCACACCACATGACTCCTCTCTTAACCTTAATGAGAGGGGTGACTAAGATTGAGAAACCTTTCTATGTGACTGTCCCTACAGGAAACACATTGTTGGTAGAAATGATGGGAACCATTGATCTTAGCAAAGATATTACTTTACAAAATGTTTTACTTGTTCCTAAGTTTGACTGCAATTTAATTTCAGTCTGTCAATTGACTCGTGATTTAAATTGCTTTGTGACTTATCATCCTAGTTATTGTATGATACATGACTTTGCCACGAAGAAGAAGATTAGCTTAGGTGATGTACATGGTGGGGTTTATGTGTTGAAGCAACAAGTCCAAGGGTCTGCTTTCGCGGCATATGATGAAGATAACACCGCGCTTTGGCATGCACGCATGGGACATCCATCTCCTCAAGTCATGCAACGCATATCTCAGCTAGTGAATTTTAATTTCTGTTCAAATAAACTTCGTTGTTGTGACATATGTCATAGATCAAAACAATGTAGACTTCCCTTTCATATTAGTTATAATAAAGCTGAGAATCCTTTTGATCTTATACATTGTGATTTATGGGGAAAATATCGTACTAGCTCTCATAGTGGCTGTCATTATTTTCTTACGATTGTTGATGATTATTCACGTGGAACATGGGTTTACTTGTTAAAAGAAAAAACAGAAGTTCTAAGAATTTTAACAAATTTTATCAACATGGTAAACACACAATTTAATGTAAAGATCAAGAGGTTGCGGAGTGACAATGGGACAGAATTTACTAACCATGCATTTCAAGGAATCCTACAACGAGAGGGAATCCTACATGAGACTTCATGTGTGGGAACACCTCAACAAAATGCAAGGGTAGAGAGAAAGCATAGACATATACTCAATGTGGTACGAGCCTTGAGATTCCAAGCTAACTTACCCATCTCATTTTGGGGGGAATGTGTCTTGACAGCCACACACCTCATTAATAGAACCCCTTCCATGATTAATGATGGGTTGACTCCATATGAGAAGTTACTGGGAAAACCTTCATCATATGAGCACATTAAGACTTTTGGATGCTTATGTTATGTTAAAAATTCAAACAAGCAGCAAGATAAATTTGATTCAAGAGCAGAAAAATGTGTATTTGTGGGATATCCTAAAGGCCAAAAAGGTTGGACAGTGTACAACCTAAAGACGCAAGAGATCTATGTATCAAGAGATGTGGTGTTCTATGAAGATATTTTTCCGTATGCATCACAAGAAAAGGACAGCAATGGAGAAAATCATTCATCAACATTTAGTCTTGATTTTTGTTCTGTGGGAGAAGAAATTGTGCCTAGCAATGATGGGCAACAAGACCAAATCATAATTTCCAATGAACAAAGAGAAGAACAAGTCGTTGAAACAAATTCTGATGTGATCACTGAAGTAGAAGAACCTCAAAACAAGGGGGAGAGTGAAACCATGATAAACATAGACATGGGGCCGAGGAACAGACGTCCACCCAAGAGACTTGATGATTATTATTGCTACTCGGCTGAGATAACCCACACATGTACATCGCCAAAGACGTCAACTTCTTCAGGTATAATTTATCCTATATCAAACTATGTAAATTATGATGAGTTTTCACAAAAATATCAAGCTTATCTTGCAGCGGTTGAAAGTATTGAAGAGCCTCAATCATTCAAGCAAGCCATTCATAAACAAGAATGGAGAGAAGCCATGTCACAAGAACTTAAAGCCTTGGAAGAAAATAAAACATGGGAAATGTCAAGGCTCCCTAAAGGAAAGAAGGCAGTGGGTTGTAGATGGGTGTACAAGGTAAAATACAAATCAACCGGTGAAGTTGAGAAATACAAAGCTCGGCTCGTGGCGAAAGGATACACACAAGTTGAAGGGGATGACTTCAATGAAACCTTCGCACCAGTTGCCAAAATGACAACTGTGAGGTGTTTGCTTACTGTTGCAGTGGCCAAAGGATGGGAACTTCACCAAATGGATGTGAGTAATGCTTTCCTACACGGGGAATTAGATGAGGAAGTATATATGGAGGTTCCGCCAGGTTACAGAGTTCCCGATAAAGAGATGGTGTGTCGCTTAAGAAAATCACTATATGGTCTTAGGCAAGCCTCACGTAATTGGTACTCAAAATTGTCCCAAGCATTGGTAAAGTATGGCTTCCATGAATGTGAGGCTGATCATAGTTTGTTTACATATTCACATGGTTCGATTTTCATAGCTGTATTAATTTATGTTGATGACCTTGTTGTGACTGGGAATGATGCAAAGTCTTGTGAAAAATTCAAGCAATACCTCAGCAAGTGTTTTCACATGAAGGATTTGGGAGAGTTGAAATATTTTCTTGGTCTGGAGTTAGCTCGCGGCTCTTCTGGATTATTCATATGTCAAGGAAAGTATGCCTTGGACATTCTAAATGAATGTGGGATGCTAGCTTGCAAGCCTTCATCTATCCCACTTGAACCAAACCATAAATTAGCATTGGATTCAAGTCCTTTATATGAAAATCCTTCGCAGTACCGTAGGTTGGTGGGACGACTCATTTATCTCACAATCACTAGACCAGAATTAACATATTCTGTCCATATTCTAAGTCAATTTATGCAGGAACCTCACCAGGGGCATTGGGATGCGGCTATGCATGTTTTGCGGTACTTGAAGTCTTCACCGGGGCAAGGAATTATCATACCAAGAGATAATGACCTTAGATTAGTTGCATATTGTGATTCAGATTATGCATCATGTCCACTAACAAGAAGATCAATATCAGGTTATGTAATGAAGTTAGGAACAGCTCCCATTTCATGGAAAACCAAGAAGCAAACTACCGTATCAAGGTCCTCGAGTGAAGCAGAATATAGAGCAATGGCTCATGCCACAAGTGAAGTCATATGGTTGCGACGCTTACTTACACACTTACAAGTAAGATGTGACTCTCCTACAGTTTTACATTGCGACAATCGTGCTGCTATTCATTTAGCTTCAAATCCGGTTTTTCACGAAAGAACGAAACACATTGAAGTAGATTGTCACTTCATTCGAGAATTTCTTGTCAAGGGAATTATATCTACTGTTCACATACCAACTAAATCACAACAAGCAGACATTTTTACAAAGTCTTTGGGAACAAAACAATTTCGGGAACTATCAGACAAGTTGGGATCTCATCATCCTCAATCTCCAACTTGAGGGGGAGTAATGAGCTGTAGTATATTATTAGTTGACTTTTAGCATTCATTGTGACAGATTGTGACAATGAATTAGAGTTAATTTGTAATTCCTTATGTCAAGGTCTAGAATGATCTACTTCCTAAAAATAGAATCCTTACTTATCTCTTTGTATAGCTATATAGTGATTGTAAATGTATACATAAAATTCAATTCAATAGAAACATTTTCTTTACAAAGTTTCTGTCATTTCATTAATCAATTATGTCTGAGGGGTGATATTAACGTGGCCTTTTAGGTAATTTTTAATAGAAAAAAGAAGTCGGAACCAATTTTAGTCTATGAGAAAAAAATAAATTGGAATACATTAGTTCTAGAACCAAAATTCATAACTGAATAATTTCTTAACGTGAACTGTTAAATGAGCTATACATGGCTTTTTTTTTTTGAATCAATAAGCTACATGGCTTTGACTGCGTTAATAGAAGGCAAGTTAGAACTTTAAAAAATAAAAGAATTTGTTAATTTAGCTTATCTTATGTGAGTAAGCTTTTGTCAAAAAATATGTGAGTAAAGTCTATCTCACCATCAATGAATTGATAAAGTCTTGTTTCCTTGAGCATGTAGTCAAGTGTTCGATTTATAGATCACGTGTTTGAAAAATATTCGGTTTGAAAAAGAGAATAAACAGTGACGGAACCAGAAAAAATATTGTGGGTGAGCCAAAAAATAGTCAATCTATTTTCAAATTGAATTTTTTGATCCCTCTATTTTTTGGTTCCTCTATTTCTATATTTTTACTCTAAAAATTGTGACTTTTGGTTATAAAAGTGATTTATTGTCTTCAAAATTATTGAATCTAAAGATGAAATATCAAATTTGAGACTAAGATTCACAATTTTTTTGCATTAAAATTCCCTATTTTTATGGCAAAAAAACAAAACATTGAGATGAGACTAAAATTGCAACAAATGTGAAAACATGAGACTTTTTTTTTTGAACAAACCAAAATGAGATATATATTAATAAAACAGTCTCCATAGCACAAGGTGTACCGAGATCGACTACAAATATTTACAAAAAGTCAAGGAAAAAAACCATAAACAATCATACAAGGCCACCAGCTATGGTAGTTTGAGACTAAAGTCACATTCGTCGTCTTCAACCACCTATATGAAAACAGCTTGATCTTATCCAACAATTGATGAAAACTACTTGTTGAGCCTCTGAATAATCTTTGATTTCTTTCCCTCCACACAACCCAAACGCAAGGAAGTCAAATGAGCTGCAGAAAAGACCGTCGTGCTCGAGAACCACATGCTGAAGAAGTGAGCTGGATAAAATGATCACACAAACTAATGGAGTCCACCATAGGAATGCCAATCCACGAGCGAATCAATGTCCAAAAGAGAACCAAAAGTACTGCAGGAAAGAAACAAGTGATGGGCCGACTCGATCTCTTCACATCTAGAAACAAAAAATTGAGCTGTAGATGGTAAGATGTCACGGGTAACCATGTTGGCTTTGTGGGCAGCTGATCCCATAATAAACGCCAAGCAAAAATAGAAACCTTCAGGGGTATCTGTTTGTGCCAAATAAGATCATAACTAGCATCCAAGATCACCGAGTCCTTAGAAGTCAAGAGCTGGTAATATGAGACTTAAAAATTAAATATTAATTAAACATATTTTTTTATGTCATTTTATATTTATATATGCTAGTGTTCAATTGCTAATTTTATCTAATACTATAAATTCAATTGAGGATAATGTTAACATGTGCCCTTAATGCACATGTTAAGGAAGCAAAAATGGAAATTATAAAAATGCTAACTTGTGTATTTTTACTTTTGAAACATTAAATTTCTTGTATCATTAAATGTTGATTTTCTATATTGAGATATCTTAACATGTGCCATAAGGGCACATGTTAACAAGACCCAATAATTATGAACTAATATTTACACTAATATTTGAACTAATATGTGTACCGAATTACTTATAATCATCAATAATAAACTCTAATATGTGTACCGAATTACTAATATATGTACAAATATGTATAATGAGTGACTTAAAATCATTAATAATACATTTAAATTAATATTCAACATATAAAAAAATTATTTTTTTGAGGTGAGGGTGGGCCATGTCCGCTACTGAGAATAAACCTTGTGTGCCTCATAGATTCATCGACGGATATTAATTAATTATTCACTAACAACATTGAAAACTTCGTATCATTGACATGATTACCCAAGAATATAATATTAAGTCTATCACATATATTTTCAAATTTATAATATTGCATGCTCTTATATATGCATCAATATAGATTCTTTCTTGCTTGAAGTTAAGCTTTAAAGTTTTTTTTTTTTCATCTCAACATTATATTGATGTATTCAAAAACTAAATTACTTTATATTCAAGTTACATAGGTCAACTTGAAAGTCAAAATTACTAGATCGAATGTCATGAATGAACTCGGATCCCAATCACTTCACTTTGTATTTGTGAGTTTTCAATGATTTTTGACATTTCGTCTATGTACTAAGAAAACATTTAGATTTATTATTTTACAAAACTTATGGATTATAAATTAATTTTTGTGACAGCAAAACTAAACAACAAACCAATTCAAATGATTTAGTTTAACATTTCTTTTATGAAATTTCTTCACATGAAAATTACATGCCACGTGGTAGTCTAAGTAGAATAACATTTTTCTTCATTCTAAGTTCCCCAAGATGCTGATTTGTTGCTTGAAGATCATGCCATAGTTGAGTATTGAATCCACTTCCACGCATGAGATTCATTACTTGAAGGTTTGATAGTTGCTCATACTTATTGATTTCTTCATCTATGTCACCAACATATACATGATTCAATTTCTCCAACACATCCTTAGCAATTCTTTCCACAAGTTCGGATTGCATGCTGTTTTCACAACAAAATGTTTTAAAAAATTGACAAGAACACTATAATTTTTTTTAAAAAAAAAGGTAAAATAACTTCTTATTAAAGTAATAATTGGCATTAATTTCGCAACAAAATGTTTTGAAGTTTGTCTCTTGGGGTAAAGGTGTAAAGATGGTCTTAATTTTATATTAGGTTATTTGGGCTATTTAATTTGTATTGCTAATGGGTGTTTTTGGAGAAATTCTCTTCCCCAGTTTCTTTTATTCACCTAAAATTCCAATTTTACCCATGCAAAAAAGTTCAGAACATATTTTTCAATTTTTTTTTTTGCGGTTGAAAATAATATTTTACACTAGAGAAAGTTCGGGAAAGATTTTTCGAACTTTTTATGCATGAGCAAAAATGAAATTTCAGGAAAATAAAAGAAATGTGGGGGAAAGATAATTTTCATGTTTTTGGATTCAAAGATGGTTCTAATCTATACGGGCTTGGATCCTCTATAGTAACAGGAGAGTTCGAGTAGGATCCTAACTATACAAAATAAATGTTTAAATATTAAAAAGTGGTGAGATAATATTAAAACAATAAAATTATAGTATTAATTAAAACAAAAATTTCACCATAAAGAAAGAATTACTAGTAGTACCTATTAGTAGAACAATCCCACCCAGCTAAATTAGCAATTTCAGCCAAAGCACTTCTCCACCTTTGCACCTTACTCACATCCCTCCAAAATTGCTTCTCATGTTTAGCAAAAGCAATTCCATAACTTCCTGTTTGATTACGAACATTAGATGGATCAATACCATAAAAAACAGGCACCACAATTTGTCCCTTATTTTTTTTACATTCAAGTATTTTCACAAGTTCATCCAAACACCACTTAGAATTTGCATAGTTTTCAGACAAAACAACTACTGAAAGCTTTGATTCCTCAATTGCTCTTAGAAGTGCGTTTGATATTTCATCTCCTCTTACAAGATTGTAGTCTATGTAGGTTTTGATTTGAAACCTTGTTAAGGTAGCATGAAGATGGCTTGTGAAGTTGTTGCGTGTGTCCTCACCTCTAAAACTAAGGAACACCTCGTGAGTATTTTGAGGGATGTTGGAGGAGGAGGATTGTGACATATAAGCCATCTTTAATTGGATTAAGAACTCAAACTCTGCCTCAAGAGTGAAATCCTTTATGTATCAAGTTTACTTAAACAATACTCCATCCGTAAGTGATTCAGTTGACTGTTTCCCAAATAATACATAATATTGCCCATTAATTGGTCCTTGGGTCGGATATCGAGTTTTAAAAAAATATATTGACCATTAATATCTTTAACCATATAAAAGTAAAATTTTATATACTAATATTTGGTTTTAATAGTAATATCTATTAAAAACAAAATATATGAATAGTACACATGATCAAACTGGATCACTAATTTTATACTTGTAATTCGAACTATCCACTTATATTCACCATAAAAGTGTAATTCTAAGTAATCACTATATGTCAAAAAAAAAAAAGTAATCACTAATCTATTTGACTAAAAATAAATTACAACCAATCATATATATATGTGTAATATGTTGTATTTATCTCCATTTATTTATTTATTTATTATATATTTAAATAAGTGAAAATTAGCACTAAATGCACATTATAATAATTTCCAATTAAGCCTAAAGTGTGCTCTTATTTCCCTCAAATATAGTAACCGACACTTAAGAGATAGTGAGACAGTTATGATTGTACGTAAAATACTTTTGTGATGGACAAAAGTTATAAAAAGAGTGCAATCCCTTTGTTTTGGTTCCCTAAGTCTAACAATCTCTTTCGTAAAAACTTACACCATCAAAGTAAGACTGTGAAAGGTTTATAAGAACCTTAACATCCTCAAACAAGCAAGAGCAATAGCAATCCTCAGACAAGAATAAGCTTTAAGAAAGAGCAATGACTGCAGGTATTTCGGCTATTTAAATTCAATTTCGTTTCCGCTGTTTTAAGATAGAATTTCATTTATAAAATTGTAGAAATTCTAAAATAATCATCATTATCATGATTGAAATTGACTGTGACACAACCAACCGTTAGTTGGTTCAGTGGTGATTGACGCTGAACTTGGTAGGGAGAACCACGGTTCGATCCCCAACAATAGCGATCGGGAGGGAGCTGGAACCACATGATGTTAGAACATGACCTCAAAACAGATTAAACTGATGGTGAAAGTCAAAAGAAATTAACCGCGACACCGTAAAATATATTCGCATAAACTAATGAATATTAATTAAATTCATTATTTTATATATCTATCTATAACATTATATAAACCATATGATTCCGTAGAAATTCATCAAAAGATAGTAAGTAACGTTGCATATTTGTCGTGAAAGATATTATAAAACTAATGACACTACACAAATATTATTGGTTCATCCGGTCAAAAAAAAAAAAGATATTATTAGTTAAATTGAATTTATTTTCTATCTTTATTTCCCGTGAGTAGCACTAGCAGCAACAAGTTAAAATGTCAAATCTTCATGTATACGAAAAGAATCAGTCAATTTTGGGTGCATGTAGCTTTACAAAGTTTGCATGTGCGCCCAATATTTCAATTCAACACTAAACTTACCGAATTAACAACAATTAGTTTTAATTTTGCACTTGTGTTAAGTTCTTGACGCTTTAGATAAATATATCAAGGAAGCTTCATGTGTCTTTTTCAAAGTATAAGCCGCATTGCATGTGGAGGCAATGTCAACTCTACCATTAACATAACATATGTTCATATGTTTGACTACAATATCTTTATCTCACAATAGGATAAGAGTTTCATATTAAATCAAATATCATTTGACAAACTATAAGATATTAAATTAAAGTGGTTAATGAACTCATTTCAAATAAATTATTTGAAAGAATTTGAGTTTGATTCATGATATTCAAGGCCAATCTTGAGCAATGGCAAGACGACCACTCGTTAAGACCTTAAGAATAAGAGATTTTAAAATCGGTTTGTTGTATATTTAAAAAATATTTGTTAAGCATGTTTAAGTCTTAGAAATTGATATTTGAGTCTAATTCATCCTTACAAAATCGACTTGTAAGGTGATGATTGCCTCTTACTTATAAACCCCCAGGCCGACTCATGTCCGACCAAACACTATTGAGCTTGGTGCATGAATATAAATGGTGGGTGACTCGATAGCGGGTGGTCCAATGAATCTTGGAGAGGCTCTGATACGATATTAGAAATGAGTAGTTGAGTCTAACTCATAATACAAAACTGACTTGTAAGGTGAGAATTGCCTCTTATTTAAAAACATGTCCAGGTCAACTCACATCTAATGTGGAACTTCTTAACATTAAGTTATTGTAAAAGGATACAATTTATTTATAGTCCAGTTGTTCTAATTTATCATTTGTGTGAATAATGTGTGTGGTCATGAGTTCGAGTTCCCATCTAATACAAATTTTAGCCTCAATTTTAATTAATTTGTGTCGGACCTCAAAATATGTTGGACTGGTCCTAACTATACTTAACAAGTATCCCGATGACACTGTTTAACATGACCCATTTAAATAGCTAATTGCAATAATGTAGTGATGTTAACTATTACTTCTCTCCCATTTTTCAAAAGGAGAACAAAGGATACAAAACTTGCATAATACAATTAACATTATATTCAAAGCATTACTTTTAAACTTAAGTATTCTCCCATGTCCCACAAAAACACCCACGCAAATTGCATATCATGAATTGAGGACGGATACACTCATAACCTGAAAAATCAATGTCCAAAGTAAATCAAGCAAAATTATGTTATATATAAAACAAGATTAATTAAAAGAACGTTTCTCAAATATATGAAAGATTGAGCATGCTAAAGAAGAGTAATTTAAAAAGATATATGATAATGAAAATGAACTTACTACTATTGGTGCCGTCGGCTACAACAAGAAAGAGGAAAATGAGAAGAATCATAGCATAAACTAATTTGAGAAATTTGGTCATATTTTTTCCACTTTGCATATAATCGACAAAAAACTAACTTTTCTTCTAATGAAAATAGAAAATTGTTTGATCACTTTATATTGTGAAAATTCTTCACATTGGATGTATATTAATGAAATAATTTTTAGTGTTTTGAAGTTGCAAGAAACCCTTTTTAAAAACATAATTCTCATTCAATGTCTTTTTTTATGACATAAATCGGATATCCTCTGCGTGTAACTGCATAGACTAATTCATCGAGTATTGTGAAACCTAACTCATCCCCCCAAAAGAAAAAGTGTCAAACTTTCCCTAAGAGTTTTAACATTGTTGCATCCATAAGTTAATGATCGAACTCAGGACTTTAACTAAGGTAGAAGAGGTCCGTGTCATCTTATCTTATCTACGTGTTCTTGAGTTTATTAAGTGTCTTTTAGGTGCTATTAAAACTCTTTTTTGTACTAGTGTAAATGATCATTTGGCCTTTCTAAGTGTCTCACATCAAAGTATCGGTGATCGTGAGAGAGATCATTCTTTCTTTATTATCGACCTTTCATATTTATTTATCAGTTAGCTTTTCATGATAGATAAAAAATATATTCTAAAAGGATGATAATTAATATAGTATTGGATATAAATAATGATGACATTATATTTATTTATGCAGAAAAAGGAAATTGTTATTGGATTATATACATCAAATTTGATAATTTTGTACAGAATTTGGTATTGAATTGCCAATCATATTGGTTTCTTCAAATGGTTCATGAATTATACTTTTTTTTTTTTACGATGAATTGTGGATCGAAACTATGATCTATAATATACTACCCAAACTCATCACCACTAGATCAAACCTAGTGCCTTCATGAATTATACATTTATATTAAAACTACACTTATAATTTCTTTGGCTAATAAAAGGGAATCGCACATTTTTAACACATTAGAAACGTTTATATACGAGCCAACAGTAATGAATCGATTGCCTTTAACAATAAAAATGTTATCATCCACACCATATAATATGGTCTAAAGAAGAGACAATTTTAACTAAGATATTGAGTTCAGTTGGTTAATGACATTTAGCTGAGATGAGAAGTGGGGTGGGGGAGATTGGAGTTTTCGATGGTTTTCTAATTCTGTTGGCATAAGTCTTAACCCCGGTCTAAGAGAATAATAACTATAAGCAATGGCCACAAAGACCTCACACTGAAAACTGTTACCAAAGTGTTGCCTAAGGTTCTGGTTGGATTGATGGTACAGAACATAACGTAGCGGAGTGGAACACAATAGAATGGAGTGGTGGAATGGAGCGGAATGGGCTGAGTTTCTATTCCACTATTTGGATATTTATAACTGAGGGGAATAAAATTTTAATGCCATTGTTTGGAAATTGAACAGAATGCAATAAGTTACAACTTTTTATTCCATTCTTACCCTTAACTCCTAATTAAAAAACTGATATTTTCTAATAGAATTTTAAATAGAATATACTGAACTTTTATTTCTAATTTAACTGAAATTATATTTCTAGTTTTTTTATTAACTTTTATTTCTAGTTTGATACATCAAATTAAATTATAAACATAAACCTATTTAATTTGAAATAACAATGTCTTATCTTGAAATGGAAGAATTTTTTTTTCTTATTTTGAAAGGTTCAAGCCCCTCTTAATGATTTTAACCGACTAAAAATATTATAATAGCATTTGAATGATTAAAATATATTTTTTCTTGGACAAGAACAACTACAGTTAATTTATCGGTAAAAAAAAATTCAATGTATATTGACGGTGGTTCTGCAAGTGTACAAAATCGCTACCAAGTAATAAAATGATAAGTTTATCGTCTCCACAAGGATTGTGCCAAAATTACTAGTTTCACTTAGGAATGATTTTGCATTAGCTTTGGTATTTGGAGATAGTTGTGCGGGTAAAAGTAAATTGCAATAATTAAAGTGCAGAAAAGTAAATTGCTATAAAAATAATGGTGTGTGTGTCCACGCGGGGTGGTTAAGTGTAGTCGGATCCCTCCCTTATTCCTGCTTGATGGTTAATCCCTTGTTTCCCTCTATCAGGAATTAGACTATTGAAAATAGGTTCAGAAGCACTCGTTCCCTATTTCTATTACAAACTGTTCAGAGCCTAGTTAGGGTTACCTTTACTCTACTTAAATATCATTTCTGTCGGTTCTACTTTTTTGTTAAAAACGTTGGTATCATTACCTTTAAGGCTCCATGTGTCACAAGCTGTCACGTGTGCCTCTAACTAGTCCTAACTCAGCCTCAGGTAGAAATTATCGTTCTTTCTAATCCTATACTAAGACCTCAGATACTGAATTTAATGGTCTCATCTTGGCCATAGCACACCGTCCTTCGTTCGGGTTTACTAAATTCGTTTCCTATGCGATATCCACTAGCTCCTTAGATTTTATTCTAATCTGATCAGTATTAAAATAAATATAAAACCAGACGATAAAAGAGTTTGAAAGTAGAAACAATTGAATTTATACTCAAATTATACAAAACCAAGCATTCGTAAGGAGTACGTCGACTCCACCTAACCTAGGAAAAATAAATTACAAAGACAGAAAGAAAAAAACCTTATTGGTCTTGGAGTTCCTTGGCCTCCTTGCCTCCTCCTTAGAGTTCTCCTAACTCTAGAGTGAATATTCAATGTGTCTGAATATTTCTGAATGAATAATAATGGAGGAAGAAGACTCTATTTATAGTTTTTCAGCTGAGTTTTGGGCTTTTCTGCGCGTCCATCGCACCCATCGTGGTCATGATGACATGTAATTTTGCCTCATCGTGGCCACAATGGATCATATCGTGGTACGATGGAAGATCTTCTCCAGATTTTCTGTTTTCTTCAACCGCCTTTCATCGTGTCACGATGACAAGTCATCGTGGTACGATGGGAAATATTTGTTGCAGATTTTCTTCAATTTAAATCGTCTTCCCATCGCGCCAAGCTGAATCTCATCGTCGGTACGATGGTGCGCGCTGTTTATTACGTTTTTGCCCTTTTTTTGCAGTTTTTTCCACTTTTTTTGCTTCTGTGCCAAGTAACTTAACTTTTTCATGTATTTGCATGCTTTTGGGCTTCAACTGCTATTAAAACTACCTAAATTACTACTAAAAATATCATATAATTGACTGTCATTATATATCTAATGAATCGTTTTCTTCCGATAAGAATATATTTTTTTTTGGTCAAGATTCCGCTAACAATATATTAGTACCAATCGTCCAGGAAAAAAAAAATTAGTAACAATCATGGTAGTAAAGGAAAAAACTTACAATCAAAGTTTCAAGTAACAATTACAGTGGAAAGAAAAGAGCATACAGACACATATAAAATATAAACAGAAATGGGTAGAAGAAGATATGCACTAATGTGAGAAGAAGAAATAATGTAATATGAGAAGAAGATGAAAATATAGTGATAATATAAAAATAGGGATAAAGAGGTAATATTAAAATGATGAAGTCTCGTTCCATTGTATACACCCCAAATTGGAGGCGAAGAAAAATTGTATCAGATTGAATGATTTTCTCCATTTCATTCACTTTTTGCAAATCCAAACAATAGAATCTAATAAGTTACCACTCCACTCCACTCCATACAATAAATTTGATTTTTTGCAGTGCCTTTTTATTTTGTTACAAGTCATTGGCAAAATTACCTTTCTAGTAAGAAATGTAGTTTTTGCCAACGACTTGTAACAAAAAAGGTAATGTGCCAAAAATCAAATTTCTTGTAATGATTTCATCGCATACCATCAATCCAAACACAGCCTAAAGTTTAGGTTGCAACTTTTTTTATTTTTGCCACACTTTTTAAGTGTTGTATAGTATTTATTAAAGGCAAATGCTAACGAGTGTCCCATGACATTTTTTAAGACTTTAAATAGTAGGTTTTTATAATTTTTTTGTGGGAATACGTAAAGTCAACATATTTGAAAATGAATTTAATTTATATGTACCGTCGGTGTAAAATTATTTTGCACATGCGTCAAATAACATACCGACACATCATGTATGGTAATTAAAAACACATGACGTGTCACATTCATTAAATGATGTGGCAACGCGTCATTGGATGTATGTGTAAAAAAAATTTACACCGACGGTGCACAACAATTAAACTCTTTGAAAATTGTAGTGTTTAATTTTTTAAATAAAAAATTTCTTTAAATGGGAGGCTTAAAAAATGCTTGGGGCACTCGTTAGCAAAACACTTTATTAAATGAGTCATGCTAACATGTGCCCTAAGGGTACATGTTAAGGATACTTGAAATGATAATTAAATTTTGGATAAAATAATCTTTGACTTTTAAAGTGATAAAGTGTACAATTTTCAATACAAAACTAATATCTTTGTACACTAACAAGTGCCTTAAAAACGCATGTTATCTTTGTCATCCAAAATTTCCAAAATCTATATCCAATTCTATATAATTTTTGAGTTACCTAAAATTAGAAGTATTTTGTATTACGAAAACAAATAATCCTCCTTTTTTTCTACTTTATCTTCCATTTTTCTGAAGCCCTGCTCTTCTTGTTAGAAAGCTAAATTTTTATTTATTTTTTAAATAAAAAGCGTAGATGTGTATCTAAATTTAATTAAAGGAAAAATATTGGGGAACTAGGCCAAAATTCAATAAACAACCAAACAATGAAATCATAAAGAAAACTGAATCTATTCTAATGAAAACATTAGAAAAACTAAAGGAATGATAAATTAACTAGCTAAATAAAATAAAACATTTTCATTCATTAATTGAGTTGATTAAAATTTGTCCAAAACACTAAATATATAGTACATTACTACGTACTAAATGGATAATAATCTAAATAGATATAAAGGCCAACAGAAATTCAACTAAAAAGTTCAACTAAACGAGACAAATTAAAATAAATTACTAACTAAAATATCTAAATTATTTAATTCTTATTAAACTTTCTTTCACTTTTCTTCTAAATTTTCAAGCTGTTTGTTCCCACGTCCCACAGTGACACCCATGCAAATCGCACATAAGCATTTGAGGAGGAATACACCGTTCACCTGGAAAATCAATGTCAAAAGTAATTAGACAAAATGATTGGATGTACATTCAAGATTAAAATAGTGTTTTTTTTTTAAAAAAAAAAACAAGATTAAAAGAGTGTTACTCAAAGGAGATCTTACCAAAAAAAAAATAAAAGGAGATGAAAGAATATGTAATAAAGTAAAGAATAAATTAAAAAGAAAAAGAAAAATTAGCTTACTCGCATTCATGGCATTAGTTGCAACAAGAAATATGAAAAGAAGGAGAATCATAGCATAAACTAATTTGGAAAATTTCGTCATGTTTATTCTACTTTGCATATAATGCTCATACAACTAGTTTTTCTTCTTGAAAACAGAAAATTGTTTGATCACTTTATAATGTGAAAATCCCCAACACGCTCGATTTAGAGAAATAAAAAAATGTTTAGCATTTAGGAGTTGCAAGAAACCATTTTCAAAAAATTAATTTCTATCAAATGTCTTTTAAATACATCTATGTGTCATATTACATCAAAGCGACAGTTTTTGTAAGCATATTATGAAAAGACAGTTTTATTAACCTTCTAGTCAGGGACGGAAGGTATGTTTCAAAGAAAGTGAGGTGATGTAGCAAAAAATATGGTTGGTATTAGTTGACAGTATAATATTATTTTACACCGTCGGTGCATATCAATTAAATCCATGTTCCAAATGGGGCGGTCGCCATCCTTGAACATACACGATACTATTGTATACCCTTATATACATTGTCTTATATCCTGACAAAAAATATGTGTTCACCCCTACAGTAAACAGTCACACTTATAAACTACTACTAGTAACTCCTATAAAATAACATTATATTGATTTCATTTTATATTTCCACTAAGACAAAAACTAACCGAGCATTACATGGGTGGCCTTAACATCTTTGTGTGGTATTGGTAGCGGTCTGTTCTTAAGAACCCTTACATGGGTGGCCCTAACATCTTAATTTGAGGTTGGTTTGCTTTGTTTTATACCGGTAGTCTTGAGTTGCTTTCTATCCCGCATGCTCATCATTTTTTATTTGTTGTTTTGCTTTCCCTTCCTAGTGACCGATTCATTTTTATTTATTTTGAGTATCTTTAGTACTCGTTGTACTTTGATTTTTTCACCTTTTTTTTAACTTAATATTTGCCATTAAAAAAAAATTAACCTTCTAGCTAATTTTTTTTATAAACAAATTGTTAGTATATTACAATGTTATGTAGTTTTTCTCCTTGTCGGCATTTGAACTCTGGATCTCCAACTCCTTAACTCATTGCTCAACTAGCTTAACCAGTTTGACTTTTGTAAGTACCACTACTAGAAAAATCTTAAATATCGACGGGTAAAATCTGTCTCTAAAATGCCAATATTCCGTCACTAAGCATGTTAGAGACAGAATTAGAGACCGATTTGATTCTGTCTTTAATTTCCTCGTCTCTAAACTATCAGAGACGGATTTTATATTCTGTCTCTGATTAGAGACAGAATTTATCTGTCACTATCAAATAAATCGGTCTCTAAACATTGAATTCAAAACATAATAAATCCGTCTCTAAAGGAGACAGAATTGTCCGTCTCTAAATTCAAATAATTCTGTCTCAAAAATTCCGTCTCTAAGCATAGAATTCGGTCTCCATATTGACAAAACACATTTTAGATTAGAACCGGTTTCACTTAATCTCACAGATAAGTAATTCTAAACATAATTAAACAGAACTGGTTTTATAATTAGATTAGAACACAATTAAGCTCACACGTAACAAAACTACAAATAATCCAAATCATAAAGAAGTTTATTCTAATTGCATTTTGAAATAAACCAAGACACATAAATTATTTCATTCAAATGTTACAAAATCACGTTAATGTACAACTATTTTCAGCTCAAGTAAATAATGAACTCTACAAATATTGTCACTAAAATACATTTACATATGATAAAATGCAAGGGTCCCAATAAAACTTGTTTCTCATCCGCATCAAAACTTGTTCAAGTAGCCTTTGCACATTGTCATACTTCAGTTTGCATATCTCTAAAAACCATTTTAAAATTATATATTAGTAAAGCACACATTACATAATTTACTAGAATACAACTACATAAATTTCATCAAACAAAACCCACCAGAAATTAAGATTGACCAATATACATCAATCTAATAAGCTCTTATAGTTTTAGTTCCTTTCAACAAGCTTTAATGTCTAACTAACTTCTTCTTTCATAGTAAATTCTTATCTACTGCAAGATAGTCTAAAAATAGATGCATGATGCATTGCCATTAAAAAAAAGATGCATGATTTATCAAAGTCCCTAGACATTTGGTTTGAATGCAACAAGTGAACACAATATTAGCATAAATTGATTAAAATCTTGTTTAGTAGAAATATGAGCAAGAGCCTAAACTAACTACCCAAGATAACTAGCCTGCATAACTTACATTTGCCAACTTGAAACAACATAGGCTTGACCTTCTCATCAACTAGAAGTAGCATACTCTTCCTCTCCTCATCAAGTAGAGAAGCAACTCTTTCATATTCTTCTAGTTATACTTGTTTATACAGCACTCTGAAACAATTTCAAAAAGACATTAGTAAATGCTAACTTAAACAAGTCCAAAAAGAAATTTCTTATCAAATATTAATAGAATAAAAAGTTCAATGAAAACAGGGGAAACAACAAAGAGATTAGAGAAGGATATATGTCTCAACTCTCAAACCATGCTGCCTGCATAAGTAATTTAAGATGCCACTATAGCAAATAATTAGTTGGTAATCTTCTAATTAATTTAAAATGTTATCATGATAATCTGAGCTTAAATATACATCAATAAAATACATCATTCTATTATAATCAAAGCATGCATCATTCTTCCCTAAACATACATCAAACTTAATTAAAGACATGATATTTAGACAAAGCCATAATATCTATTATGTATCAATTGAAGTATTTCAAGATCCTCAAGAACACTACTATAGCATGCTCAAAACCAGCCTACATAACTTGCATTTGCCAATTGAAAACAACACTACTATCATGCTCAAAACCAAGACCAGATACCACCCTATAAAATACATCAAACTTAAAGAAGCATCTGCATTAATCACACCCAGGAACGTCTGCCACACTAAACAAGCCAGATTCAGTGATATTAATATCTATCAAATTACACGCTGCCTTAAATTTTAACAACAATAAACTTTGATATTCATACCTGAAAGCAAACTTTTAACTTTTTAGTTTCATTTCTGCAATTGAAATAAAACAAATCAGAGATATACTCTTGTATCATGTGAGCCAAAGATTTGGTTAAATACAAATTACTGAATTAGGGTTCCATATTTGGGGGAATTAGATCAGATCCAACTCAACACAAGTTGAAGAGATGTAACAACAAGTGAATCTATCTTGATAGTGGCTCTATGTTTTCTACAACAATGAAAGGAGAAAGAATGTTAACTTATAATGGGGAAGAATTTTACCACGATGATGTTGGTCGCGGTGGAGGGATCTTACCTCGATGGGAGAAAGTAACGACGGGAGATGTATCTTCTTGAGGGACATGGGCGAAATTGAACTAGAAGGGTTTCGGTTCTTTGTCACCAGCAAGTCACGCTCGAAGCACCATCTCAAACAGAGGCATGTGTTACAGAGAAGAAGCCAAGCAAAAGTGAAGGCAAAAAATGAAACGGCGGAAGGTATATAGACAGAAAAGTAAATTAGGGTTATGATGGAGTACATTTTAATTTTTACTAGTGCCACACCCGTGCGATGCACGGGTGTTATGCGGTATTTTATATTATAATGTTGAAAAATCATTCGTATAAATTGAAACAATAAGTATTATGAAAATTATAATAATAACATCAATAAAAACAAAATAATAATAATAATAATAATAATAATAATAATAATAATAATAATAATAATAATAAAGTGATGTTCCTTAAAAAAAAATATAATAAAGTGATGTAAATATAAGATAGATATTAAAGATGTGTTTATACATTTCGAAAAGATTACAATGGATCCTATTGCATCTACCAAAATAAGTTGGTAATCCATAAATTGTCATGTCACTATGAAAACGGTTTATGGTCATACTCATACACTGTGGTTAGATTAGTGGTTGCACAACTATCTAGGAATTATATATATCGATGCTTATACATTTAAAAAACTTATTTATACATCAGATTTGAAGTTACTTTGGTATCTTCTTCATTAACATTGATTAGCAATATCTTTAACTCATTCTTCAAAATAACTATGGAAATGACAACATATAATTGACCATGGAAAACAATCGATGTTGAAACATAAGTTTTTATTTATATTATAAATCTCATTGGAGGATTCTGAGTTGGATAAACTACTTTATTATCTCTTACAAAAAAATTACTGTATTATCGAATTTGACATTTATATTAATTTGAAACTTATTGGAGCAAAAATAAACCAACTTAACTCATACTCAAATATCGAATATGATAAAAATCATACAGGACATAACAACCATTAGTAAACTTTATTTTATCTATTTTTTTTACTAATATTAGAAAGTAGTTCTGACAATCGACCAACTCCTTATATTTACAAAGATTGGACAAAAGATTATTAGCAAAAACATTAACCTTTTTGAAAAAAAAACAATAAAATACAAAAAATAATAAAATGAACAAAAAAATGTAAATGAATAATAACCCAAAATAATAATAATAATAATAATAATAATAATAATAATTACAATTAGTACCCCACATTAAATGAATGTAAGTGGATGATATGGCTAAATGAAAAGTTTTCATTGGTCTGTGGATTAGGGTTTAGATAGACAATTTCACAACTATCTAGGATTTATATATATAGATTGAGTGTATATTAAAAAGTCATAAGTTTATAAATGTAGAATATGAAAAGTATAGAGATGAAATAATAAAATAATAATAATAAATAATAATAATAATAATAATAATAATAATAATAATTTAAGTAGAAATGATGTGGCATTGTAGAGTGGTTTATTTGGATTTAAATGGATGATGTGGCTAAATGAAACAATTTGATTGGTCTAAGTGGATTAGGGTTAGGAGAACTATTTAGGAATTATATATATAGATAATAGATCCGTCTAAAATCTATCTCAAATTTCACACGAATTTCGGACGGAACTGGTTAGAAACAGTAACAATGCACAAAATTATGGACCCGTCCCAAAGCCGTCCCAATATTTCACATAGATTTGGGACGGAAATCGTGAAAAAATTATAAAATAATCAATAATATGTGTTTCGTCTGAAATTCGTCCCAACTTTTCAGAAAAATTTGAAATTTGTCCAAAATCTGTATGAAAGTGCAATATTACTTTAGACAAAATTCATTTCGTCCCAAAAATCCGTTCCAAATGATCAATTTTCTAGTAGTGCTTTAATTTCGTAGTAGAGGGATGGATGGATGGAAGGAGCAAGGTGTGACAACGGCGAGTCCTTGTAATCGATGGCCTGCAAAACAGGCCACTAAACAACAACAACTAAGAGAAAATTGCAGAAAATTGTAGAAATCTAAGAGAAGAAGGGTTAACAAGGAAAAGATCACAAAAAGAAAACCTAAGAGAAAGCATTACCGAATCCGGGAAACGAATTGAGTTCGCGACTGAATCGTGGATGGAGGAGTGAATTGTGACCTCTGAATCGTGGATGGAGGAGTAAACCTGACCTCTGAATCGTGGAGGAGTGGATTAAGATGAAACAGTGAGGAAGGTGAAACCTAACTCAAAGAAACTCATGGAGGAGTGATTAAAATAAAATCTTATTATTAAAAAAAAAAAATTTAATAAAATTATAATTCTGTGAAACTTTTTAGCGGGCAGTGAAAAAATTGGGTAAACTTTTTGGAGGGATGACACGAAAAATTGGGTAAACTTTTTGGAGGGATGACACGAAAAATAATTTTTCAATGTTATTTCATTAGAGACGGATTCTAGAGACAGGTTAATTCAGAGACGGATTACTTCTGTCTCTGACAAATGTTTGACTATTTTAATTTTAAGTTGATCAATCAGAGACGAATATAGAGACAGAAATTATTAGACACGACTAAAATCCGTCTCAAATTTTCGTCTCTAACTATTTATTTCAATTATAATTATAAAAATAATAAAATAGAGACGGATTTAGACACGAAATTTTATTGACACGGAAACTTCTGTCTCTAAAATCCGTGACTAATACATATATTTGAATTTCGGTCTCTAACAACTTTTTTCTGTCTCTAATTCCATCTCTATTAGAGAAGAAACAAATTTCGTCTCTAAATTCCGTCGGTATTTGAACTTTTTCTAGTAGTGTACACAAATGCATCGTAAATGATCATTTGACTTTTTATTTTTATTTTTTTGGTCAAAGTAGTTTAATGGCTATAAAATCTACCTTAAAGGTGAATAAATGGAGTGTTCAGAGTTTGAATTCCGGCTCCTTCACATATAGTGCGACGTTCCTACCAACTGAACTAAGCTCGTGAGGATCATTTGACTTTTAGTTCTTATATCTACCGCAAATGATCATCATTTGACTTTTGTAAGCATAACATCAAAAAGGCATATTACATCAAAAGGACAGTTTTATTAACCCTCTAGCTCATGTAAATGATAATTTGTCCTTTGTAACTAGAGCTGTAAAAAGGGCCTTAAGGGGCCGGCCCTTTAAGGGGCGGACTCACTTATTCCTGATTATTAATTTTATTTAAATTTTAAACACAGTTTTTTTAGGGTGCCGATCGTGGACAGTGCTGATTGAAGAAAAAGAGAATAAGTTCACAACACTAGAAAAATTGTTTAAAATTTAAATAAAATTAATAAGCAGGAATAAGTGGGTCCGCCCCTTAAAGGGCCGGCCCATTAAGGCCCTTTTTACAGCTCTATTTGTAAGTACTACATAGATGTATCGTATTAATTTTAAGGTTATTTATGTTTTTTTCATCATGTCAATTGTAAAAACACAAGTTCTACGTAACAATATCAAATTCCATATTGGTTATGTGGCAAATATATAATGATTAGATCACTTGTCACGACTAATGCAAGTGTAGGGATGATAAAACGGTCCAATCTCCGCTCCACCATTAACTGGCTTAAAAGGGGTTGGGATGGACTACTTAGCAATGGTGGGTTTAAAATCTCACCCCACTCCTTTTCATGGCGAATTACACGTTGTAGGAGTGCTCCGTCAATTTTTATTTTTATTTAAAAATAAACAAGATCGATAAATTTGCAAAAACAACAATTTTTTTTTTTTGTAAAAGAACAAATATAAAATCAACGAGGTGACCAAAAAATAAAATAATAGAGAAACCATATAACCTAAAAAAAAATACTGAGTTTAATAAAAAACAAACATAACTTGGATTCCATTTAAATAAAAAAAAGAGCTAAAGTCTATTGGTCTAGCAACACAAACAAAACTTGGATTCAATGTTTACATTCACACCAACAAAAGTAAGCAATAAACATGCAATAATTAATCTTCAATCCAAATTAAATTAACAACGGTATTATCTGACAGCGGCATGAAACTATATAGAAAAATAGTCTGCTTATCAAAAAAAAAAAAATAGAAAAATAGTCGAAGCTGTCAACAACATTGAGAATGAGAAGGAGCCGGAAAAGTAAAATATAAATACAAACTCTAAACTATAGATTATATTAATTGGGTTTATATTTTCTAATATGTGCCAAAAATAAAAGACTCGTTTATAATGGGAAGAGACATTTTTTCAAAATAAAAATTGGTTGTTAGACCCGACGGGTCAACCCGTCCCACCCCATCGTCATCCCGCTTTTTTGCGGGTTAAGCGAGGCGGGACTTACTATTTTTGAGGATTGAAATGTTAACTCATCCCGCCAAAATTGGCTAGCTATACGGGCAAACCCTTAAAAAGGAGTATATAGAAAGTGGGATTAGGGTTTTATGCAGGCGGCTAATAGTGACTATTCCAAATGGAGTATAATAGGAAGAAAATGTAGGAGAATACACTTTGCTAATTTGGTGTTATTTTTCCAAAACGACGCTTAAAAAGGAACGGAGGGAGTAACACATATGTTTTCATTATATATAACATGTTTTCATTATTTTTATTCAAACAATAACATATAATTTTGAAAATATCATATACAGTAAACCAAAAAAAAAAAAAAACTTTGAAGCTATACCAAATAAAATAACTCTTTTTGGATAAATTATTAAAAAGGTTCGAATCCTTTTACTCCAGATTATGAACACCCGATCGGATCTGTCAAGAACATGCTGACGACAACATGGGAAGCGGCTGACTGATTGCAGTCCCTGAGCCCAACCCGGGAGGAATGCACGGTCCCTGACGCTTCATGGGACAGGCGTTCGCAGTCCCCCTCCCTCTAATCTAACCTTCCTCCACTCCCCATACAAATTTGAACTACGATCCACTGGAGCAAAACGCTTTTGATTCACTTTTGAATGTTGTCACCGAAAATGTTAAAAAACTGACGGTAACACATAATTTTTCCTGTCGGAAAACTGGACATATTCAAAATCAAAAATAGTCGAGCAAGTCATTCATTGAGGATCATCGATTAAAAATTATTTTAAATTGAATTTTATAATTTAAAATCATAGAATTAATAATAATTTTAAAAAGAAAGAAAAATTAGTTTCATAAAATAATGAATGAAATTTTCTTGACATTAAAATTACACGTTGCCACAAAAATATTGAATAAACTCTCATTTAGTCCATAAACTATTGAAATTAAAAAAAAAAAGTTTTTAACTATTTAGTGCATAAACTATTGAAATCAACTAATATATTCCTAAATTATTCACCTATCAAACTATTTTGTCGCTCCCTTAACACTCGTGTTAAGTTAACCATTAATAGTCAATAAACTATAATGCAAAACATTCAATTAGTCCCTAAACATTCTCTTTTTGTGGTATAATACTTATTCTTTAATTCACAACAAATTAAAACGAAGGACACTATTTGAATTTGTGCAAGAAATACCACAACAAATATTAAACTTCTGCAATATCAACACACAACCATCCGACAATAAGAAACATGGAATAATGAAAGAAAAAAAGCATTGAGTCATATTTAAAATTAAGATTGAGCAACTATTGTCTATTGTATTAATTAACAACTATTTCAATTATAAAAAAACCAATACATATAAAAACCAATATGCTCTAAGGAACAAGAGTACAACGTTAATCAACAAGTATTTCTTTCTATGATCATATTATTTGACCTCGACATAATGGACAAGAATAAAAAGATGAACAGTCGATGCATCTTTGGATCCAAGGAACCATGCACTCTTTATGAAAAACATGCGAGCATTTTGTAGAAACTGGTTCTGAACTAGTCCCAAACTCCTCCAAACAAATTGAACATTGTTCTGTAGTCGAGTCGGAAGAAAGATAATCAATTGAATATTTCTCCAACAAATCCACAATTTGTTGAGCTTGACCATTATCATTCTGATTTTCTTCACCTACCATGTTTATTGTGCTAATATGAATCAACAAATCCATCTCCAAAAATTCACGTTCTTCATGATTCTCTGCAACCATTTGTTTAGCACATTCTTCCAATTCCGGTAAAATTGTGTCTAATATGTTGGTAGACACGAAGGAAAATATGTCATACATAACACTTTTATTATCGTTATCCGTACAATTACATAAGAGTTCAGTAGGAATCGTAAGATATACATTGTCTGTTTCATCGTACACATTGGTATTACGAAAAGAATCCCATGGGAAAATTGTGTTGATGAATTCAAAATCAATGAAGAACCAAGAAGGCATGTCAATGTCTTGTTGTAACTGTTGTTGTAGGATTGGTTCACGGCTAGGACTCACATCAAATCTGAGGAGGGACTGATGATCCATGGATGAGGTAGCTAGCAATCAAGTGTTTATTTCTTATGGCTAAATAGTAAGAACATAAACTGAATTTTAGGGTTTGCGAGTTATGAAACACAATTTTTGTCATGCATTCTATATATAGGCTAAAGTTTAAGATATTTTATCGAACTCTATAAAAAAAAAATATATATTTTATCGGATCATTGAAATTCTTATCTTGTTTGGATTAATTTGGTCAAATTATAAATCTTGTTTTGATTTAGATAAGCATTAAATTATTAAATATATATAGTAGTATATACACGTAAAGACATTAGATAACTAAGAAAACCAACAATAATATCCAAACAACAATTCTATCTTTTATTTAAATTGAACGAGCGTCGTTACAATTAACAACAAATTCCGAAATATGTTCCCTATTTTTTGAAAATATAGTCCTAATTTCTATTTTCTAGGTTTTTTTTAAAGGTTAATTTTTTTTTATAGCTTTAATTAATCTATAGGTCCCTAAATTATTTGAAAATTATTAAATAACCCTTAAACACTTAATAAAGAATCGTAATCAGGTCGTATAATTAACTAATATAACTAGTTTTAAATTCGTAAATTATTCTCTAAACTAGATTAGGGTTTTTGGAGAATCAAAGGCATGATAAATAATATAATTTTTCTAAATAATAAAGTAATGAATGATGTAAATATATTAAGTGGATATGGATGAATTTGGATTCTCCTAATTCAAAAATCGTACATTTATCTATATTTACTTTTCTAGTTTATTTTTTTAGGTAAATTTTGTCATTACCACCTACAATATTATTTTTTTCCATTATCTCTTCTAGCACATTTGTACTAAATATAAGTGAGTATGGATCTGTTTAGTATAAAATAGAGGATAGCGAAGAAACTAGCTTATAACAGATAGCTTTTAAGTTAGTTTTTAACTTTTTGCGAATAAGCTAGCTGATTGAATTTGTAGTGTTTGGAAAATTAGCGATTGAACTAGCTTATATAAGTGAAACTAACGGCGCCACAAATGACAGCGCCACATCCACGCCGCCCCTCCCTCATCCCAACCTAAACCTCGCATCATTGCTATTGTACTCGTCTTATTCAGAGACAAGTCAAACAGACTCTGATACCGCACGCTCAAGGGAACACCACCCAATCACGGATCTGTCCAGAAAAAGGTGTCCTCTCCATTACCAACTCGCCGCTCAATGCTCTCTTCAAACCACCCCATCTCACCCTCATCACCCACACCATCCCGTAATCGCAAAATCTCCCTCCACCACAACGAACCGTTCCAACCCCCGTTCCCTCAGCATCCCTGCCTCCTTACCGTACCGAGCCACCAAAATATTTAAAAACTTGTTATAAAATAATATTAAAATATAAGTAAATTGTTCTGCTATTTTTTGTAAAACTTATCCCGGTTAGATTGACTTATTTTTGAGCTTATATTATGCAAATAAATAAAGTAAATTATATAAAAATAATAATAAAGTAAAATTATATAAAAGGTAGAAATTTGTAGTAAACTTTTCAAATTAGTAAACTTTGTAGTAAACTTATTTATGTTTTTATTTTCCTATTTTTATGTTTATTGATATTATTCTTTGTATAATTTTTTTTATCCACTAATGACAGTCAATTATATGAGGTTTTTAGTAGAAGATTAGTATAGTTTTTATAGTAAATAAAGATGAAAAACAAGGAAATATCAGGAAAAGTGAAGACACAAGGACCAGAAGCAAGAAAAATGGAAAAAGCAGCAAAAAAGGCAAAAATGAAATAAAAAAGCGCATCGTCGTATCCACGATGAGTCTGGGCGTGCGCGATGAGAAGAATGATAAAATTGAAGAAAATTTGTTGAAAATATTTACCATCGTGGCATGATGGCTTGTCATCGTGGCACGATGATGACTTGAAAAATAAGTAGAAAATCCCGAGTAAATCTTTCGTCGTACCACGATAGGATCCATCGTGGCCACGTTGAGGTAAAATTACACACCATCGTGGCCACGATGGGTGCGATGGAGGCGTGGAAAAAGCCCAAACGCTGCCGTAAAACTATAAATAGAACCTTCTTCCTTCACAATTATTCATCCCACAATATTCAGAGCATTGAATATTCACAAGAGAGTTAGGAGAACTCTAAGAAGGAGGCAAGGAGGCCAAAGAACTTCAAGGCCAATAAGGTTCTTTTTCTTTCTGTCTTTGTAATTTATTTTTCCTAGGTTAGGTTGAGTCGAGAAACTCCCTTACGAATGTTTGGTTTTAATATTTATAATATTTATGAATTTTAGTTATTTCTATTCAAACTCTTTTGTTGTCTGGTTTTAGTTATTTTAATATTGATCACATTAGAATAAAATTTAAGGACCTAGTGGATATCTCATAGGAAACGAAGTTAGTAATCCCGACCGAAGGATGACATATTAAGGCCTATAGGAAACCATATAGGAGACCATTAAATTCAGAGTCTGCCGTCTTAGTATAGGATTTGAAAGAACTTTAATTTCTACCTTGCAGAGTATGCCTGTGGGTAGGTGACTAGTTTTAGGCACACGTGACAGCTTATAATTTAGGGGTCCCCAGGGCGATGAGACCAAAGTTTAAACGAGAAAGTGGAGTTCTGGATTAGGGTGTCTAAATAAAGATAAGGTAACGTTTAACTAGGCTCTGTAAAAGCTTGTAATAGAAATAAGAATAGATATATTGCTTCAAACCTATTTTCAAGAGTCTAAATCCTTAAAGAGAGAAATAATTAAGCCACCAAGCAGGAGTAAGGGAGGGATCAGACCACACTTAACCATCCCGTGTGGTCACACACATACCATTTACTTTTCCGCAATTTACTTTTCTATCATTTACTTTCCGCATTTACTAAAGTACCCGCAAATATACCTTTTTAAATACACAAAGCGAAGGCAACTATCACATTCCTAAGCGAAACTAGTAACCTTGGCACAATCCCTGTGGAGAACGATAACTTATAACTTTATTACTTGGTAGCGATTCTGTACACTTGCAGAGCCGACCGTCATCCACTAAAATTTCTACTGTAATTTTTTTATTTTTTATAATTATTTTTACTTAACATCCTAAAATTTTGTTTTGTTTCTATTTTTATGCATAGATTCCTATTTTTATTTTGTCTATATTTTACTAATAGAGTAAAATTACAATAAATGATATAAAATTTGAAATATTATAAAAACATATAAGGATAAATTAGTAAATTTGATAATAATCAATTTTATTATATTAAAAATAGATATAAGATATATCTTCATAACTATCCACGCAATAATAATAAGAGTAAATAATTACAGGTTAAAATATACACTTTTCTCGTATTTATTTATTTTTTTACACTTTTTCTCTTATCTTTTAAAAAAATATATTAGAGAAAAATAAGCTTGAATTTCATTCTCATCCCTCTATATTAATACAATCAAACTTATAATTTTTCCATTCTTTTTTAAGTGTCCTTTGACTACGGGTTTAGCGTATCTATTTAATTGTCGTTTTTCTATTTTAATGGTACGATTTGTCAATTACTATCTTTTTCAATAAAAATAAAACTAATTAATGCTATATATTTGAAAAACTAAAGTTTAATTTGTTGTTTTTGGTACAGTACATCTTAAAATTATTGAAAAGAAAAAGTGTCTAGTAGCCTAATGGCTAGAAATTTTACTTTAAAGGTGAATAAGTGGAGTGACCGGGTTCGAACCCCGACTCCTACATAATATATGTGATGTTTCTACTAACTGAGTTAAGCTCACATCAACAAATTTTAAACTTTTTAGTGCATAAACAATTGAAATCAACTAAAATATCCCTAAATTATTCACACCTATATATCAAACTATTTAGTCATATTCCATTAACACTCGTGTTAAGTTAACCATTAATAGTCCATAAACTATGAAAATGTATCAATTTTGTGCGTAAACCATAATAAAAAACATTCACTTTTTGTGATAAAAAAATACATATCTCTAATTCACAGCAAATTAATAAGAGGGTCACTATTTAAATTTGTGCAAAAAAATACCACAACAAATGTTAAACTTCTACGATATCAACACACAACCTTCCGACAATAAGAAACATGGAAGAGGAGTGCTAGCAACACACTCCAATAACAAACACACTCTAACACACTCTTTTTTATTGGTTAAAATTTATATGGGTCCCATAAAAGTTATATGGGTCCACATTTTTTTATGGGACCCATGTGAATTTCAACCAATAAAAGAGAGTGTATTGGAGTGTGTTTGTTAAAGAGTGTGTTGCTAGCATTATTCAACATGAGGAGTGCTAGCAACACACTCCAATAACAAACACACTCTAACACACTCTTTTTTATTGGTTAAAATTTATATGGGTCCCATAAAAGTTATATGGGTCCACATTTTTTTATGGGACCCATGTGAATTTCAACCAATAAAAGAGAGTGTATTGGAGTGTGTTTGTTAAAGAGTGTGTTGCTAGCATTATTCAACATGGAATAATGAAAGAATAAAAGTTATAAAAAAGGCTTTGTCTAGACTTTGTACCCTTTAAAAACTTTGACAATTTTAAATAAAAGTGAAATTAATTTGTTTACTCAAAACCAATATAAATACTTCTCCATGGATCAGACCAGCTTCGAATATGAATACTTTTCTAACCAATACATGAATAAAATGTTTCTGTACAAACACAAAAAATTATACAAACTATTCATTAAAATTAATGAAGATTTTAAATAATTCCATGCATATTTAAAATTAAGATTGAGCAACTATTGTATCAACAACTATTTCTATTATAAAAAACGAATACAAATAAAAACTAATATGCCAGAAGGAGCAAGAGTACAAAGATAATCAACAAGTATTTTCTCATATGGTCATATTATTTGACCTCGACATAATGGACAAGAATAAAAAGATGAACGGTCGATGCATCTTTGGATCCAAGGAACCATGCACTCTTTATGAAAAACATGCGAGCATTTGGTAGAAACGGGTTCTGAGCTGGTGTCAAACTCCTCCAAACAAATTGAACATTGTTCTGTAGTCGAGTCGGAAGAAAGATAATCAATTGAATGTTTCTCCAACAAATCCACAATTTGTTGAGCTTGACCATTATCATTCTGATTTTCTTCACCTGCCATGTCTATTGTGCTAATATGAATCAACAAATCCATCTCCAAAAATTCACGTTCTTCATGATTCTCTTCAACCATTTGTTTAGCACATTCTTCCAATTCCGGTAAAATCGTGTCTAATATGTTGGTAGACACAAAGGAAAATATGTCATACATAACACTTTTATGATCGTCATCCGTACAATTACATAAGATTTCAGTAGGAATCGTAAGAGTTACATTGTTTGTTTCCTCGTACTCATTGGGATTACGAAAAGAATCCCATGGGAAAATTGTGTTGATGAATTCAAAATCAACGAAGAACAAAGAAGGCATGTCAATGTCTTGTTGTAACTGTTGTTGTAGAATTGGTTCACGGGCAGGACTCACATCAAATCTGAGGAGGGACTGATGATCCATGGATGAGGTAGCTAGCAATCAAGTGTTTATTTCTTATGACTAAATAGTAAGAACATAAACTGAATTTTAGGGTTTGCGAGTTATGAAATACAATTTTTGTCATACATTCTATATATAGGCTAAAGTTTAAGATATTTTATTGAACTATATAAAAATATATATATATATATTTTATCGGATCATTGAAATTCTTATCTTGTTTGGATTAATTTGGTCAAATTATAAATCTTGTTTTGATTTAGATAAGCATTAAATTATTAAATATATATAGTAGTATATACACGTAAAGACATTAGATAACTAAAAAAACGAATAATAGTATCCAAACAACAATTCTATCTTTTATTTAAATTGAACGAGCGTCGTTATTAACAACAAATTCCGAAATATGTTCCCTATTTTTTTTTTTGATAAGCAAAAAATGAATTATAAGGAGTACAAGGGGTACTCAACCCTTACAATTCAGAATAGATCACTTTAGATGCGTTGGAAACAATCTAAAGGATTATTACGCCATTCAGAAAAAACTAAATCAACAATGTTCCCTGTTCGGCCTATAAACCAAAACCAAGAAAAATAAACAATTTGCTCCACTAAAGATGATATGTTGACACAGTCTCCTCTAAAAATAATGTTATTACGCGTACGCCAAATACTCCATGTCGTCGCCAGCCAAATTATATGACGAATTCGCTTGCTATGATTGCCTTTTGCTAATTCACCAAACAAAGTGAAATGACTTGTGACGTCCTCAAAAGGGATCACATTAGTGCCCAACCAAACAAATATTTTCTGCCAAATTTGTGAAGTAATGCAGCAAGTGAAAAAGATGTGTTGTATGTCCTCTACCTCTTTGAAGCAAAATACGCAACTTCTCTCATGATTATTCGTGATAATACCTTTGCAAAATAAAGCCTCCCGGGTTGGTAATTTTTCAAGTAACAACCACCAACCGAAAACGCTAACTTTTGATGGAACATTGTTCTTCCATAAACTCTTCAATGCTGCCACTGTATTTGTATCAAGAGTAGTACCTACACGTTTGTCCTGCAAAACCATGTACGTTGATCGAACCGAAAAAGAACCATCAGAATTTGATGACCATCTTCGCCTGTCGCTAGAAGCTCTGTTAGGCCGAACTTGTTCAAGCAATTGATGCAAATCATTGAGGGATTCAACATCTGCATCATCAAGTGCTTCCATCCAATTAAGTTTCCAAGACCACATGTTGTTATTCCATATCCCCATATTTGAAATGCAAGCATCTTTATGAGTTGATTTTTGAAACAAAGATGGATACAGTTCACTTAACGGTTTCATTCCTAACCATTTTTCCTTCCAAAAAGCTATATTATTACCGTCGCCGAGAATGCTACTAATATTATTAACAAACCAACCCCCTTCCTCCGCTCCTCCTGTTTTCCACATATCCCGCCACCAAATTGAAGCATGTTTGAGAGACTCTCCCTCCCTTCCCCATATAAGAAATTAGCGGCAAAAGAACCATAACGAAAATGCAAAAGATTGAACCAAGAAGCAGACAAATCATTCAGACACCGCCACTTCCATTTACATAATAAGAGTGAATCATTAAATGACTCCAAATTTTTTATGCCTAACCCTCCTTTATCTTTTGGTTGGCAAATATTATCCCAACTAACCCAACATATTTTTGATCTATCCATTCCTCCACCCCATAAAAAATTCCTTTGAATGCTCACCATTTCCTTCAACACACAAACCGGTGCTTTAAAAAAAGAGAAGAAATAGAGAGGTAAACTAGAAAGAACTGAATTTATGAGAGTGGCTCTCCCTCCAATAGATAAAAGACGACTATTCCAAACACCAAGTCTCTTTTTCATGGAATCAATAATAGGTAGTCAAGTAGCCTTTCTTCTCGGATTAGCACCTACCGGTATGCCAAGAAAGCGAAAAGGGATAGAATCCACACCACAATGCAAAAAAGACGAAGATGCGCGCAAAAAACTATCATCCAAATTAATACCATAAAGCTTACTTTTGAAAAAATTTATCTTTAATCCAGATACTAATTCAAAGCTTCTCAACACCGTTTTAATAGTCCAAAGGTTGTCCCAATTGCCTTCGCCTACTATAATGGTATCATCCGCGAATTGCAAAGTATGAAACATTCCTTTTTGAAAATATAGTCCCTATTTTTTGAAAATATAGTCCTAATTTCTATTTTCTAGGTTTTTTTTAAAGGTTAATTTTTTTTTTATAGCTTTAATTAATCTATAGGTCCCTAAATTATTTGAAAATTATTAAATAACCCTTAAACTTAAAAAAGAATCGTAATCAGGTCGTATAATTAACTAATATAACTAGTTTTAAATTCGTAAATTATTCTCTAAACTAGATTAGGGTTTTTGGAGAATCAAAGGCATGATAAATAATATAATTTTTCTAAATAATAAAGTAATGAATGATGTAAATATATTAAGTGGATATGGATGAATTTGGATTCTCCTAATTCAAAAATCGTACATTTATCTATATTTACTTTTCTAGTTTATTTTTTTAGGTAAATTTTGTCATTACCACCTACAATATTATTTTTTTTCCATTATCTCTTCTAGCACATTTGTACTAAATATAAGTGAGTATGGATCTGTTTAGTATAAAATAGCGGATAGCGAATAAACTAGCTTATAACAGATAGCTTACAAGTTAGTTTTTAACTTTTTGCGAATAAGCTAGCTGATTGAATTTGTAGTATTTGAAAAATTAGCGATTGAACTAGTTTATATAAGTGAAACTAACGGCGCCACAAATGACAGCGCCACATCCTCGCCGCCCCCTCCCTCATCCCAACCTAAACCTCGCATCACTGTCATTGTACTTGTCTTATTCAGACACAAGTCAAACAGACTCTGATACCGCACGCTCAAGGGAACACCACCCAATCACGGATCTGTCCAGAAAAAGGTGTCCTCTCCATTACCAACTAGCCGCTCAATGCTCTCCGCAAACCACCCCATCTCACCCTCATCACCCACACCATCCCGTAATCGCAAAATCTCCCTCCACCACAACGAACCGTTCCAACCCCCGTTCCCTCAGCATCCCTGCCTCCTTACCGTACCGAGCCACCAAAATATTTAAAAACTTGTTATAAAATAATGTTAAAATATAAGTGAAATTATTCTGCTATTTCTTGGAAAACTTATCCCGGTTAGATTGACTTATTTTTGAGCTTATATTTTGCAAATAAATAAAATAAATTATATAAAAAATATAATAAAGTAAAATTATATAAAAGGTAGAAAATTTGGAATATTATTAAAAATGAGATTGACAAATTAGTAAACTTTGTAGTAAACTTATTTATGTTTTTATTTTCCTATTTTTATGTTTATTGATATTATTCTTTGTATAATTTTTTGGGTGCTGTTAACATGTGCATACAGGGCACATGTTAATGTATCTATAATTAGATATTTGCATTTAATATTACAAATACATTTAATGCTTAAAAGATATAATACACATGTTTCGAGAGAATATTTCTATATTTATATTCTTAACATGTGCCTTAGATGCACATGTTAACATTTGCCTAATTTTTTTTATCCAATAATGACAGCCAATTATATGTTGTTTTTAGTAGTAGATTAGTATAGTTTTTATAGTAAATAAAGATCAAAAGCAAGGAAATATCAGGAAAAGTGAAGACACAAGGACCAGAAACAAGAAAAATGGAAAAAGCAACAAAAAAAGGCAAAAATGAAATAAAGAAGCGCACCATCGTACCCACGATTAGTCTGGGCGTGCCGCGATGAGAAGAATGATACAATTGAAGAAAATCTGTTGAAAATCTTTACCATCGTGGCACGATGGCTTGTTGTCGTGGCACGATGATGACTTGAAAAACAAGCAGAAAATCCCTAGTAAATCTTCCATCATACCACGATAGGATCCATCGTGGCCACGATGAGGTAAAATTAGACACCATTGTGGCCACGATGGGTGCGATGGAGGGGCGGAAAAAACTCAAACTCAGCTGTAAAACTATAAATAGAGTCTTCTTCCTTCACAATTATTCATACCACAATATTCAGAGCATTGAACATATATTCACAAGAGAGTTATGAGAACTCTAAGAAGGAGAAAAGGATGTCAAGGAACTCCAAGGCCAATAAGGTTCTTTTTCTTTCTGTCTTTGTAATTTATTTTTCCTAGGTTAATTAGGTGTTGTTGAGAAACTCCCTTACGAATGTTTGGTTTTAATATTTATAATATTTATGACATATTAAGGCCTATAGGAAACCATATAGGAGACCAATAAATTCAGTATATGCCGTCATAGTATAGGATTGGAAAGAACGTTAATTTCTACCTTGCAGAGTATGCATGTGGGTAGGTGACGAGTTTCAGGCACACGTGACATCTTATAATTTAGGGGTTCCAGGGCGATGAGACCAAAGTTTAAACGAGAAAGTGGAGTTCTAGATCAGGGTGTCTACATAAAGATAAGGTAACCTTTAACTAGGCTCTGTAAAAGCTTGTAATAGAAATAGGAACAAATATTGCTTCAAACCTATTTTCAAGAGTCTAAATCCTTAAAGAGAGAAATAATGAAGCCACCAAGCAGGAGTAAGGGAGGGATCCGACAACACTTAACCACCCCGTGTGGTCACACACCATTTACTTTTCCGCAATTTACTTTTTTGTCATTTACTTTCCGCATTTACTAAAGTACCCGCAAAGATACCTTCTTAAATACACAAAGCTAAGGCAACTATCACATTCTAAAGCGAAACTAGTAACCTTGGCACAATCCCTGTGGAGAACGATAACTTATCACTTTATTACCTGGTAGAGATTCTGTGCACTTGCAGAGCCGACCGTCATCCACTAAAATTTCTACTGTAATTTTTTTATTTTTTATAATTATTTTTACTTAACTTCCTAAAATTTTGTTTTGTTCCTATTTTTATGCATAGATTCCTATTTTTATTTTGTCTATATTTTACTAATAGAGTAAAATTACAATAAATGATATAAAATTTGAAATATTATAAAAACATATAAAGACAAATTAGTAAATTTGGTAATAATCAATTTTATTATATATTAAAAGTAGATATAAGATATATCTTCATAACTATCCACACAATAAAAATAAGAGTAAATAATTACAGGTTAAAATATACACTTTTCTCTTATTTATTTATTTATTTACACTTTTTCTCTTATCTTTTAAAAAATATATTAGAGAAAAATAAGCTTCAATTTCATTCTCATCCCCTCTATATTAATACAATCAAACTTATACTCTATCCATTCTTTTTTAAGTGTACTTTGACTAATGGATAGAAATTCTTTTTTTGATAAGCAAATAATGAATTATAAGGAGTACAAGGGGTACCCAACCCTTACAATTCTAAAAGAAGCCATTAGATGCTAAACATGCAAGATAATTGATAGAAATTCTACCTTAAAGATGAATAAGTGGAGTGACCGGGTTCGAATCCCAACTCCTACATAATATATGTGATGTTTCTACCAACTGAGTTAAGCTCACATGAACAAATCTTTAAACTTTTTAGTGCATAAACAATTGAAATCAACTAAAATATCCCTAAATTATTCACACCTATATATCAAACTATTTAGTCATATTCCATTAACACTCGTGTTAAGTTAACCATTAATAGTCCATAAACTATGAAAATGTATCAATTTTGTGCGTAAACCATAATAAAAAACATTCACTTTTTGTGATAAAAAAATACATATCTCTAATTCACAGCAAATTAATAAGAGGGTCACTATTTAAATTTGTGCAAAAAAATACCACAACAAATGTTAAACTTCTACGATATCAACACACAACCTTCCGACAATAAGAAACATGGAAGAGGAGTGCTAGCAACACACTCCAATAACAAACACACTCTAACACACTCTTTTTTATTGGTTAAAATTTATATGGGTCCCATAAAAGTTATATGGGTCCACATTTTTTTATGGGACCCATGTGAATTTCAACCAATAAAAGAGAGTGTATTGGAGTGTGTTTGTTAAAGAGTGTGTTGCTAGCATTATTCAACATGAGGAGTGCTAGCAACACACTCCAATAACAAAGGCTTTGTCTAGACTTTGTACCCTTTAAAAACTTTGACAATTTTAAATAAAAGTGAAATTAATTTGTTTACTCAAAACCAATATAAATACTTCTCCATGGATCAGACCAGCTTCGAATATGAATACTTTTCTAACCAATACATGAATAAAATGTTTCTGTACAAACACAAAAAATTATACTAACTATTCATTAAAATTAATGAAGATTTTAAATAATTCCATGCATATTTAAAATTAAGATTGAGCAACTATTGTATCAACAACTATTTCTATTATAAAAAACGAATACAAATAAAAACTAATATGCCAGAAGGAGCAAGAGTACAAAGATAATCAACAAGTATTTTCTCATATGGTCATATTATTTGACCTCGACATAATGGACAAGAATAAAAAGATGAACGGTCGATGCATCTTTGGATCCAAGGAACCATGCACTCTTTATGAAAAACATGCGAGCATTTGGTAGAAACGGGTTCTGAGCTGGTGTCAAACTCCTCCAAACAAATTGAACATTGTTTTGTAGTCGAGTCGGAAGAAAGATAATCAATTGAATATTTCTCCAACAAATCCACAATTTGTTGAGCTTGACCATTATCATTCTGATTTTCTTCACCTGCCATGTCTATTGTGCTAATATGAATCATCAAATCCATCTCCAAAAATTCACGTTCTTCATGATTCTCTTCAACCATTTGTTTAGCACATTCTTCCAATTCCGGTAAAATCGTGTCTAATATGTTGGTAGACACGAAGGAAAATATGTCATACATAACACTTTTATGATCGTTATCCGTACAATTACATAACATTTCAGTAGGAATCGTAAGAGTTACATTGCCTGTTTCATCGTACTCATTGTTATTACGAAAAGAATCCCATGGTAAAATTGTGTTGATGAATTCAAAATCAATGAAGAACAAAGAAGGCATGTCAATGTCTTGTTGTAACTGTTGTTGTAGGATTGGTTCACGGCTAGGACTCACATGAAATCTGATGAGGGACTGATGATCCATGGATGAGGTAGCTAGCAATCAAGTGTTTATTTCTTATGACTAAATAGTAAGAACATAAACTGAATTTTAGGGTTTGCGAGTTATGAAATACAATTTTTGTCATACATTCTATATATAGGCTAAAGTTTAAGATATTTTATTGAACTCTATAAAAAAAATATATATTTTATCGGATCATTGAAATTCTTATCTTGTTTGGATTAATATTTGGTCAAATTATAAATCTTGTTTTGATTTAGATAGGCATTAAATTATTAAATATAAATAGTAGTATATACACGTAAAGAAATTAGATAACTAAGATTAGTCAAAAAAAAAAAATTAGATAACTAAGAAAACCAACAATAATATCCAAACAACAATTCTATCTTTTATTTAAATTGAACGAGCTTCGTTACAATTAACAACAAATTCCGAAATATGTTCCCTATTTTTTGAAAATATAGTCCTAATTTCTATTTTCTGGGTTTTTTTTAAAGGTTAATTTTTTTTATAGCTTTAATTAATCTATAGGTCCCTAAATTATTTGAAAATTATTAAATAACCCTTAAACTAGAAAAAAAATCGTAATAAGGTCGTATAATTAACTAATATAACTAATTTTAAATTCATAAATTATTCTCTAAACTAGATTAGGGTTTTTGGAGAATCAAAGGCATGATAAATAATATAATTTTTCTAAATAATAAAGTAATGAATGATGTAAATATATTAAGTGGATATGGATGAATTTGGATTCTCCTAATTCAAAAATCGTACATTTATCTATATCTACTTTTCTAGTTTATTTTTTTAGGTAAATTTTGTCATTACCATCTACAATATTATTTCTTTCCATTATCTCTTCTAGCACATTTGTACTAAATGTAAGTGAGTCTGGATCTGTTTAGTATAAAATAGCGGATAGCAAATAAACTAGCTTATAACAGATAGCTTACAAGTTAGTTTTTAACTTTTTGCGAATAAGCTAGCTGATTGAATTTGTAGTATTTGAAAAATTAGCGATTGAACTAGTTTATATAAGTGAAACTAACGGCGCCACAAATGACAGCGCCACATCCTCGCCGCCCCCTCCCTCATCCCAACCTAAACCTCGCATCACTGTCATTGTACTCGTCTTATTCAGACACAAGTCAAACAGACTCTAAGACCGCACGCTCGAGGGAACACCACCCAACCACGGATCTCTCCAGAAAAAGGTGTCCTCTCCATTACCAACTCGCCGCTCAATGCTCTCTTCAAACCACCCCATCTCACCCTCATCACCCACACCATCCCGTAATCGCAAAATCTCCCTCCACCACAACGAACCGTTCCAACCCCCGTTCCCTCAGCATCCCTGCCTCCTTACCGTACCGAGCCACCAAAATATTTATAAACTTGTTATAAAATAATGTTAAAATATAAGTGAAATTATTCTGCTATTTCTTGGAAAACTTATCCCGGTTAGATTGACTTATTTTTGAGCTTATATTATGCAAATAAATAAAGTAAATTATATAAAAAATATAATAAAGTAAAATTATATAAAAGGTAGAAAATTTGGAATATTATTAAAAATGAGATTGACAAATTAGTAAACTTTGTAGTAAACTTATTTATGTTTTTATTTTCCTATTTTTATGTTTATTGATATTATTCTTTGTATAATTTTTTGGGTGTTGTTAACATGTGCATACAGGGCACATGTTAATGTATCTATAATTAGAAATTTGCATTTAATATTACAAATACATTTAATGCTTAAAAGATATAATACACATGTTTCGAGAGAATATTTCTATATTTATATTCTTAACATGTGCCTTAGATGCACATGTTAACATTTGCCTATTTTTTTTTTTCCAATAATGACAGCCAATTATATGTTGTTTTTAGTAGTAGATTAGTATAGTTTTTATAGTAAATAAAGACCAAAAGCAAGGAAATATCAGGAAAAGTGAAGACACAAGGACCAGAAGCAAGAAAAATGGAAAAAGCAGAAAAAAAAAGGCAAAAATGAAATAAAGAAGCGCACCATCGTACCCACGATTAGTCTGGGCGTGCCGCGATGAGAAGAATGATACAATTGAAGAAAATCTGTTGAAAATCTTTACCATCGTGGCACGATGGCTTGTTATCGTGGCACGATGGCTTGTTATCGTGGCACGATGATGACTTGAAAAATAAGTAGAAAATCCCGAGTAAATCTTTCATCGTACCACGATGGGATCCATCGTGGCCACGATGAGGTAAAATTACACACCATCGTGGCCACGATGGGTGCGATGGAGGCGCGCAAAAAGCCCAAACGCTATCGTAAAACTTTAAATAGAGCCTTCTTCCTTCACAATTATTCATCCCACAATATTCAGAGCATTGAATATTCACAAGAGAGTTAGGAGAACTCTAAGAAGGAGGCAAGGAGGCCAAAGAACTTCAAGGCCAATAAGGTTCTTTTTCTTTCTGTCTTTGTAATTTATTTTTCCTAGGTTAGGTTGAGTCGAGAAACACCCTTACGAATGTTTGGTTTTAATATTTATAATATTTATGAATTTTAGTTATTTCTATTCAAACTCTTTTGTTGTCTGGTTTTAGTTATTTTAATATTGATCACATTAGAATAAAATTTAAGGACCTAGTGGATATCGCATAGGAAACGAAGCTAGTAATCCCGACCGAAGGATGACATATTAAGGCCTATAGGAAACCATATAGGAGACCATTAAATTCAGAGTCTGCCGTCTTAGTATAAGATTTGAAAGAACATTAATTTCTACCTTGCAGAGTATGCCTGTGGGTAGGTGACTAGTTTTAGGCACACGTGACAGCTTATAATTTAGGGGTTCTCGGGGCGATGAGACCAAAGTTTAAACGAGAAAGTGGAGTTCTGGATCAGGGTGTCTAAATAAAGATAAGGTAACGTTTAACTAGGCTCTGTAAAAGCTTGTAATAGAAATAGGAACAGATATTGCTTCAAACCTATTTTCAAGAGTCTAAATCCTTAAAGAGAGAAATAATTAAGCCACCAAGCAGGAGTAAGGGAGGGATCAGACCACACTTAACCATCCCGTGTGGTCACACACATACCATTTACTTTTCCGCAATTTACTTTTCTGTCATTTACTTTCCGCATTTACTAAAGTACCCGCAAAGATACCTTCTTAAATACACAAAGCGAAGACAACTATCACATTCCTAAGCGAAACTAGTAACCTTGGCACAATCTCTGTGGAGAACGATAACTTATAACTTTATTACTTGGTAGCGATTCTGTACACTTGCAGAGCCGACCGTCATCCACTAAAATTTCTACTGTAATTTTTATATTTTTTATAATTATTTTTACTTAACATCCTAAAATTTTGTTTTGTTTCTATTTTTATGCATAGATTCCTATTTTTACTTTGTCTATATTTTACTAATAGAGTAAAATTACAATAAATGATATAAAATTTGAAATATTATAAAAACATATAAAGACAAATTAGTAAATTTGGTAATAATCAATTTTATTATATATTAAAAGTAGATATAAGATATATCTTCATAACTATCCACACAATAAAAATAAGAGTAAATAATTACAGGTTAAAATATACACTTTTCTCTTATTTATTTATTTATTTATTTACACTTTTTCTCTTATCTTTTAAAAAATATATTAGAGAAAAATAAGCTTGAATTTCATTCTCATCCCCTCTATATTAATACAATCAAACTTATACTCTATCCATTCTTTTTTAAGTGTACTTTGACTACGGGTTTAGCGTATCTATTTAATTGTCGTTTTTCTATTTTAATGGTACGATTTGTCAATTACTATGTTTTTCAATAAAAATAAAACTAATTAATGCTATATATTTGAAAAACTAGTTTAATTTGTTGTTTTTGGTACAGTACATCTTAAAATTATTGAAAAGAAAAAGTGTCTAGTAGCCTAATGGCTAGAAATTTTACTTTAAAGGTGAATAAGTGGAGTGACCGAGTTCGAACCCCGACTCCTACATAATATAAGTGATGTTTCTACTAACTGAGTTAAGCTCACATCAACAAATTTTAAACTTTTTAGTGCATAAACAATTGAAATAAACTAAAATATCCCTAAATTATTCACACCTATATATCAAACTATTTAGTCATATTCCATTAACACTCGTGTTAAGTTAACCATTAATAGTCCATAAACTATGAAAATGTATCGATTTTATGCGTAAACCATAATCAAAAACATTCACTTTTTGTGATAAAAAATACATATCTCTAATTCACAGCAAATTAATAAGAGGGTCACTATTTAAATTTGTGCAAAAAAATACCACAACAAATGTTAAACTTCTACGATATCAACACACAACCTTCCGACAATAAGAAACATGGAATAATGAAAGAATAAAAGTTATAAAAAAGGCTTTGTCTAGACTTTGTATCCTTTAAAAACTTTGACAATTTTAAATAAAAGTGAAATTAATTTGTTTACTCAAAACCAATATAAATACTTCTCCATGGATCAGACCAGCTTCGAATATGAATACTTTTCTAACCAATACATGAATAAAATGTTTCTGTACAAACACAAAAAATTATACTAACTATTCATTAAAATTAATAATGAGATTTTAAATAATTCCATGCATATTTAAAATTAAGATTGAGCAACTATTGTATCAACAACTATTTCTATTATAAAAAACCAATACAAATAAAAACTAATATGCCAGAAGGAGCAAGAGTACAAAGATAATCAACAAGTATTTTCTCATATGGTCATATTATTTGACCTCGACATAATGGACAAGAATAAAAAGATGAACGGTCGATGCATCTTTGGATCCAAGGAACCATGCACTCTTTATGAAAAACATGCGAGCATTTGGTAGAAACGGGTTCTGAGCTGGTGTCAAACTCCTCCAAACAAATTGAACATTGTTTTGTAGTCGAGTCGGAAGAAAGATAATCAATTGAATATTTCTCCAACAAATCCACAATTTGTTGAGCTTGACCATTATCATTCTGATTTTCTTCACCTGCCATGTCTATTGTGCTAATATGAATCATCAAATCCATCTCCAAAAATTCACGTTCTTCATGATTCTCTTCAACCATTTGTTTAGCACATTCTTCCAATTCCGGTAAAATCGTGTCTAATATGTTGGTAGACACGAAGGAAAATATGTCATACATAACACTTTTATGATCGTCATCCGTACAATTACATAAGATTTCAGTAGGAATCGTAAGAGTTACATTGTTTGTTTCCTCGTACTCATTGGGATTACGAAAAGAATCCCATGGGAAAATTGTGTTGATGAATTCAAAATCAACGAAGAACAAAGAAGGCATGTCAATGTCTTGTTGTAACTGTTGTTGTAGAATTGGTTCACGGGCAGGACTCACATCAAATCTGAGGAGGGACTGATGATCCATGGATGAGGTAGCTAGCAATCAAGTGTTTATTTCTTATGACTAAATAGTAAGAACATAAACTGAATTTTAGGGTTTGCGAGTTATGAAATACAATTTTTGTCATACATTCTATATATAGGCTAAAGTTTAAGATATTTTATTGAACTCTATAAAAAAAAATATATATATATATATATATATATATATATATATATATATATATATATATTTTATCGGATCATTGAAATTCTTATCTTGTTTGGATTAATATTTGGCCAAATTATAAATCTTGTTTTGATTTAGATAGTAGATAACTAAGATTAGTCAAAAAAAAAAAAAAAAAAAATTAACAACAAATTAGATACACGTAAAGAAATTAGATAACTAAGATTAGTCAAAAAAAAAAAAAAAAAAATTAGATAACTAAGAAAACCAACAACAATATCCAAACAACAATTCTATCTTTTATTTAAATTGAACGAGCTTCGTTACAATTAACAACAAATTCCGAAATATGTTCCCTATTTTTTGAAAATATAGTCCTAATTTCTATTTTCTGGGTTTTTTTTAAAGGTTATTTTTTTTTATAGCTTTAATTAATCTATAGGTCCCTAAATTATTTGAAAATTATTAAATAACCCTTAAACTAGAAAAAAAATCGTAATAAGGTCGTATAATTAACTAATATAACTAATTTTAAATTCATAAATTATTCTCTAAACTAGATTAGGGTTTTTGGAGAATAAAGGCATGATAAATAATATAATTTTTCTAAATAATAAAGTAATGAATGATGTAAATATATTAAGTGGATATGGATGGATTTGGATTCTCCTAATTCAAAAATCGTACATGTATCTATATCTACTCTTCTAGTTTATTTTTTTAGGTAAATTTTGTCATTACCATCTACAATATTATTTCTTTCCATTATCTCTTCTAGCACATTTGTACTAAATGTAAGTGAGTCTAGATCTGTTTAGTATAAAATAGCGGATAGCGAATAAACTAGCTTATAACAGATAGCTTACAAGTTAGTTTTTAACTTTTTGCGAATAAGCTAGCTGATTGAATTTGTAGTATTTGAAAAATTAGCGATTGAACTAGTTTATATAAGTGAAACTAACGGCGCCACAAATGACAGCGCCACATCCTCGCCGCCCCCTCCCTCATCCCAACCTAAACCTCGCATCACTGTCATTGTACTCGTCTTATTCAGACACAAGTCAAACAGACTCTAAGACCGCACGCTCGAGGGAACACCACCCAACCACGGATCTCTCTAGAAAAAGGTGTCCTCTCCATTACCAACTCGCCGCTCAATGCTCTCTTCAAACCACCCCATCTCACCCTCATCACCCACACCATCCCGTAATCGTAAAATCTCCCTCCACCACAACGAACCGTTCCAACCCCCGTTCCCTCAGCATCCCTACCTCCTTACCGTACCGAGCCACCAAAATATTTAAAAACTTGTTATAAAATAATGTTAAAATATAAGTGAAATTATTCTGCTATTTCTTGTAAAACTTATCCCGGTTAGATTGACTTATTTTTGAGTTTATATTATGCAAATAAATAAAGTAAATTATATAAAAAATATAATAAAGTAAAATTATATAAAAGGTAGAAAATTTGGAATATTATTAAAAATGAGATTGACAAATTAGTAAACTTTGTAGTAAACTTATTTATGTTTTTATTTTCCTATTTTTATGTTTATTGATATTATTCTATGTATAATTTTTTGGGTGCTGTTAACATGTGCATACAGGGCACATGTTAATGTATCTATAATTAGAAATTTGCATTTAATATTACAAATACATTTAATGCTTAAAAGATATAATACACATGTTTCGAGAGAATATTTCTATATTTATATTCTTAACATGTGCCTTAGATGCACATGTTAACATTTGCCTAATTTTTTTTATCCAATAATGACAGCCAATTATATGTTGTTTTTAGTAGTAGATTAGAATAGTTTTTATAGTAAATAAAGACCAAAAGCAAGGAAATATCTGGAAAAGTGAAGACACAAGGACCAGAAGCAAGAAAAATGGAAAAAGCAGCAAAAAAAGGCAAAAATGAAATAAAGAAGCGCACCATCGTACCCACGATTAGTCTGGGCGTGCCGCGATGAGAAGAATGATACAATTGAAGAAAATCTGTTGAAAATCTTTACCATCGTGGCACGATGGCTTGTTATCGTGGCACGATGATGACTTGAAAAACAAGCAGAAAATCCCTAGTAAATCTTCCATCATACCACGATAGGATCCATCGTGGCCACGATGAGGTAAAATTAGACACCATTGTGGCCACGATGGGTGCGATGGAGGGGCGGAAAAAACTCAAACTCAGCTGTAAAACTATAAATAGAGTCTTCTTCCTTCACAATTATTCATACCACAATATTCAGAGCATTGAACATATATTCACAAGAGAGTTAGGAGAACTCTAAGAAGGAGAAAAGGATGTCAAGGAACTCCAAGGCCAATAAGGTTCTTTTTCTTTCTGTCTTTGTAATTTATTTTTCCTAGGTTAATTAGGTGTTGTTGAGAAACTCCCTTACGAATGTTTGGTTTTAATATTTATAATATTTATGACATATTAAGGCCTATAGGAAACCATATAGGAGACCAATAAATTCAGTATATGCCGTCTTAGTATACGATTGGAAAGAACGTTAATTTCTACCTTGTAGAGTATGCATGTGGGTAGGTGACGAGTTTCAGGCACACGTGACAACTTATAATTTAGGGGTTCCAGGGCGATGAGACCAAAGTTTAAACGAGAAAGTGGAGTTCTAGATCAGGGTGTCTACATAAAGATAAGGTAACCTTTAACTAGGCTCTGTAAAAGCTTGTAATAGAAATAGGAACAAATATTGCTTCAAACCTATTTTCAAGAGTCTAAATCCTTAAAGAGAGAAATAATAAAGCCACCAAGCAGGAGTAAGGGAGGGATCCGACAACACTTAACCACCCCGTGTGGTCACACACCATTTACTTTTCCGCAATTTACTTTTTTGTCATTTACTTTCCGCATTTACTAAAGTACCCGCAAAGATACCTTCTTAAATACACAAAGCGAAGGCAACTATCACATTCCAAAGCGAAACTAGTAACCTTGGCACAATCCCTGTGGAGAACGATAACTTATCACTTTATTACCTGGTAGAGATTCTGTGCACTTGCAGAGCCGACCGTCATCCACTAAAATTTCTACTGTAATTTTTTTATTTTTTATAATTATTTTTACTTAACTTCCTAAAATTTTGTTTTGTTCCTATTTTTATGCATAGATTCCTATTTTTATTTTGTCTATATTTTACTAATAGAGTAAAATTACAATAAATGATATAAAATTTGAAATATTATAAAAACATATAAAGATAAATTAGTAAATTTGGTAATAATCAATTTTATTATATATTAAAAGTAGATATAAGATATAGCTTCATAACTATCCACACAATAAAAATAAGAGTAAATAATTACAGGTTAAAATATACACTTTTCTCTTATTTATTTATTTATTTACACTTTTTCTCTTATCTTTTAAAAAATATATTAGAGAAAAATAAGCTTGAATTTCATTCTCATCCCCTCTATATTAATACAATCAAACTTATACTCTATCCATTCTTTTTTAAGTGTACTTTGACTACGGGTTTAGCGTATCTATTTAATTGTCGTTTTTCTATTTTAATAGTATGATTTGTCAATTACTATCTTTTTCAACAAAAATAAAACTAATTAATGCTATATATTTGGAAAACTAAAGTTTAATTTGTTATTTTTGGTACAGTACATCTTAAAATTATTGAAAAGAAAAAGTGTCTAGTATAGCCTAATGGATAGAAATTCTTTTTTATATAAGCAAATAATGAATTATAAGGAGTACAAGGGGTACTCAACCCTTGCAATTCTAAAAGAAGCCATTAGATGCTAAACATGCAAGATAATGGATAGAAATTCTACCTTAAAGATGAATAAGTGGAGTGACCGGGTTCGAATCCCAAGTCCTACATAATATATGTGATGTTTCTACCAACTGAGTTAAGCTCACATGAACAAATCTTTAAACTTTTTAGTGCATAAACAATTGAAATAAACTAAAATATCCCTAAATTATTCACACCTATATATCAAACTATTTAGTCATATTCCATTAACACTCGTGTTAAGTTAACCATTAATAGTCCATAAACTATGAAAATGTATCAATTTTGTGCGTAAACCATAATCAAAAACATTCACTTTTTGTGATAAAAAATACATATCTCTAATTCACAGCAAATTAATAAGAGGGTCACTATTTAAATTTGTGCAAAAAAATACCACAACAAATGTTAAACTTCTACGATATCAACACACAACCTTCCGACAATAAGAAACATGGAATAATGAAAGAATAAAAGTTATAAAAAAGGCTTTGTCTAGACTTTGTACCCTTTAAAAACTTTGACAATTTTAAATAAAAGTGAAATTAATTTGTTTACTCAAAACCAATATAAATACTTCTCCATGGATCAGACCAGCTTCGAATATGAATACTTTTCTAACCAATACATGAATAAAATGTTTCTGTACAAACACAAAAAATTATACTAACTATTCATTAAAATTAATAATGAAGATTTTAAATTCCATGCATATTTAAAATTAAGATTGAGCACCTATTGTATCAAAAACTATTTCTATTATAAAAAAACCAATATGCTCTAAGGAACAAGAATACAACGTTAATCAACAAGTATTTCTTTCTATGATCATATTATTTGACCTCGACATAATGGACAAGAATAAAAAGATGAACAGTCGATGCATCTTTGGATCCAAGGAACCATGCACTCTTTATGAAAAACATGCGAGCATTTTGTAGAAACAGATTCTGAACTTGTCCCAAACTCCTCCAAACAAATTGAACATTGTTCTGTAGTCGAGTCGGAAGAAAGATAATCAATTGAATGTTTCTCCAACAAATCCACAATTTGTTGAGCTTGACCATTATCATTCTGATTTTCTTCACCTGCCATGTCTATTGTGCTAATATGAATCAACAAATCCATCTCCAAAAATTCACGTTCTTCATGATTCTCTTCAACCATTTGTTTAGCACATTCTTCCAATTCCGGTAAAATCGTGTCTAATATGTTGGTAGACACGAAGGAAAATATGTCATACATAACACTTTTATGATCGTGATCCGTACAATTACATAAGATTTCAGTAGGAATCGTAAGAGTTACATTGTTTGTTTCCTCGTACTCATTGGGATTACGAAAAGAATCCCATGGGAAAATTGTGTTGATGAATTCAAAATCAACGAAGAACAAAGAAGGCATGTCAATGTCTTGTTGTAACTGTTGTTGTAGAATTGGTTCACGGGCAGGACTCACATCAAATCTGAGGAGGGACTGATGATCCATGGATGAGGTAGCTAGCAATCAAGTGTTTATTTCTTATGACTAAATAGTAAGAACATAAACTGAATTTTAGGGTTTGCGAGTTATGAAATACAATTTTTGTCATACATTATATATATATAGGCTAAAGTTTAAGATATTTTATTGAACTATATAAAATATATATATATATATATATATATATATATATATATATATATATATATATATATATATTTTATCGGATCACTGAAATTCTTATCTTGTTTGGATTAATTTGGTCAAATTATAAATCTTGTTTTGATTTAGATAAGCATTAAATTATTAAAAATATATATAGTCCTAATTTAAATTATATAACTAAAAAAACGAATAATAATATCCAAACAACAATTCTATCTTTTATTTAAATTGAACGAGCGTCGTTACAATTAACAAGAAATTCCGAAATGTGTTACCTATTTTTTTAAATATAGTCCTAATTTCTATTTTCTAGGTTTTTTTTAAAGGTTAATTTTTTTTATTAGATTTAATTAATTTGTAGGTCCCTAAATTATTTGAAAATTATTAAATAACTCTTAAACTAAAAAAAATTGTAATCAGGTTGTATAACTAATTTTTAATTTGTAAACAAGGTACTGTTTGACCCAGCTTTTTTTTAGATGTAGAAACTATTTTAATCATAAAGCTAGAAATAATAGCTTTAAAAATAAAATTAAAGTTGTTTGGTAAATTTTATTTTATTTTTTTAAAAAAAAAGGTTAATAGTTTTTTTTTTTTTTGATAAGCAAACAATATATTATAAAGGAGTACAAAGGGGTACTCAATCCCTCACAATATAAAGCAAATTATAGTATGCTTTGAAGACATACAATAGGATCTAAACACCATTCAGAAAAAGAGAAAGAGGACTTACAACCAAAACGACCCTTAAACCAAAACCAAGAAAAAGTTTTAATATCATCTACAAGTTTGGAAGCATCCGGTAAAAAAAAAAAAGGTTAATAGTTGTTTTTTTATTATTATAATCATGTTAAAAGGTATGCTTGATAATGTATTATAATTTTTCTTAAAATATATAAGCTGTTTTTTTCTTACTAGAGATTTTAAAAATTGTTGTTTAACCTAACTTTTTTTTAACCAACTTAACTAACTTCTTACTTCTAAAAAAAGATAGAAAAAAAGTTAGGTATCCTAAGTCTCTATATACTAGATTATGAGGGTTTTTTAAGAATCAAAGGCATGATAAATAATACTAATTTTTCTAAATAATAAAGTAATGAATGATGTGAATATTAAGTGGATAATGATGAATTTGGATTCTCCTAATTCAAAATCATACATTTATCTTTTCTTTTTTTATAACCAAAATCATATATTATATATGGATAAGAGAGAAGTACAAAATAAGAAGAGTGGGATTAAGCTAAAACCTCTCTACATATTAACAAACCTAAAATTTGATTTACCAAGACTATTATCAACAAAAAATTCCCTAATATCCGGAGGAATCTCAAACCAACAAAATCATCGAGGGGGATATTTTGTTTCTGAGTTCAAAATCAACCAAGAAGCATACCGGGATGTCAAGTTCTGAAGTTGTGAACCTTGGTGGGATTGATAAGCAATAAATATATACATATCGTTAAAAAAAAGCAATAAATATATACATGAAATATATATGTTCCATGCTTTTCTAAAATATCGTACTAATTTCTAGTAGTTTTTACTAGTATTACCTATCTCCTCTCAAAAGAAAATTATAGGGTCTTACTAACGAATATTCTCGGAACACTCTTTAAAAAATTTAATTAAAAGAACTATTTAATTAAAAATTTAATTTTTAATAGATTGACTTTATACATTTGGTTGTTTCAAATTAAATAAACTGTACAAACTAATAATTTAAAATATATTGTGTTTTTTTTTAAAAAAAAAAAAATTTAAAACTGTCTTGAGGTCTTGTCAGAAGAAAACAATCTGTGCTTGAGGTCATATTTAAAAATTAAAGTGACCAAATTAGTTCAAAAAAAATAAAATTAAAGTGACCAATATTTTAATTTTTAAATAACATAACCATAAAATCAGCTAAGCAACTGCTCCCTTCGTCCCTAAATATGATCTAGTTTGACCATTGTACTACGCCAAAGCACAATTTTATTCACTAATATTTTTAATTGATTATTAGTAAAAATTATAAAAACTTAATATTTTGAAAATACTGATCAAAACAAATTAAACAAGATCTTACATGCTAATATTTACATCTATATATGTAATAAAAAAATGCGGTATCAAAACAAGATAAATTAATACTCCCTCCGGTCCTATATATATAAGAGAAAGTTTACTTTTTAGATACATTAAGAATTTAATGTATTTGATCCATAATATAGTCTAGATACATTAGATTCTTAATGAATCTAAAAAGTAAATTTCCTCTTATATATAGGACCGGATGGAGTAGTACATTTTAGTCAAAGTAACTTTTATAAAAAGGGACGGATAGAGTATTTCTACTATACAGTAAAAAAAAAAAAAGTTTCCTATTATGGTGTTTAAAATTTTAAATAATAGATCAAAGGGAAATATACACAACACAACTGTCAATAATCAAAATTGAGAAATTTAGATCAATCGTTAGTTGATTCAGTGGTAATTGAGGCTGAACTTGATGAGGAGAACCGCGGTTCGATCCCCGATCCGGAGGGGGCTGGAATCACATGATGTCAGAACTGACCTCCGAACCAGCTTAAACTGGTGGTGAAAACCAAAAAACAAATTGAGGAATTTAGAGATATATAACATGTGATTCACAGATAAAGTTGCGGAGAAAACTGTCCCTGCGTTAATTTAGCTCAGTTTGTATGGACATTGCTTGTATTATGCGAGAGTCGAGATTCAAACCTCGAATACTCGTTATTTATTCATCTTTAAGGTAAAATTTCTAATCATTAGACTAGTAGACTAAAAAACAAAAAAAGTTGCAAAGAAAAAAGACTAACGAAATAATTCGACAAAGCAAGTGATCGGTAAGGGGTGATGAATTTGATGAAACTGCACTTGGTTTACTTTTCCCTACTTTGACTATATACTTCCTAATTGTTTTTTTTTCGTCTTGTTAACCGGTGTCCCCGGAACACTGGTGAAGAAAACCAAAAAATATTATTTTTAAATTGAAAATAACACTTTTTTGACTTTCGAAGTATTGACCGTACAAACTTCCATGTCATATTACTATATTTACTTCCTTAAATAGTATCCCGGGGCACTGTTTAGCATTTTTCTATTGATATAAATAGTGAAAACGTTGAATTATCATCGTTATATCTCCTCTATAATTTCAACCGTTTATACTCCCTCCGTCTCAAAATTATTGTCACAATTTGACTGTGTGCACTATTTATACAAGCTACTTTGACCATATTTTTTTACTAATGTATAAAGATAAATATTAGCATATGAGATATTGTTAGATTTGTCTCGATGAGTACTATCCAAATATCAAATTTTCATAATTTTTAATAATACACAACTAAAAATATTAATGATCAAAATTGTACATCGACAAATATGCAGTAGTAAAATGTGAGAATTATTTTGGGACGAAACGAGTATAAAAATAACAGATGAAGACCAAAATATTCTAAGGAACAAATGTACAAATATTATTAATGAGATCTTTTTTTCTCTTCGATAAATAAGTTTTCTATTAATGCAAGTACAAACTCAACCTCATAGTGAGAAAACTCTACCCACCTTTTTATAAAGGCACTACAAAAATTTCAATAGTTAGTCACGGTTTATTAGCCACGGCCTATTAGCCACGGTTATTTGGACTGTGGGTAAAGAGCTCAATTTACCACGATAAAGCCGTTGCTAAAATATATTATGATGTTTTCACAAAAGAATTAACACGCGCTTTATTTTTACCCCTTCCACTTTATTTTTACTTATCCTGCTTTATATTTTTCACTCTCTCTTCCCAATTTCCCCAAATTTTCACTTTCCCTTGAAATCTAGTTATTCCGTCGCCGGAAAATTCCCTCTACCATGATGAAATTTCCTTCGGTTTCTATCAGTTTCCACGAAGAAACATAAATCTTCATCAATTTCCATTGATTTCTCAGTTGCAGCAAGATGTTGATTTCTCAATTTACTCTTCAGCGATCGAACTCGTTGCTCCTCGAACTGACATCACTTTCCCTCAATTTCCTCTCGCGGCTGTTGCTTCAGCCATCGCTCCTACCATTCTCGCCGTCAGAAAGATTTCCTTAGGTGTTCGTCGTTCGCAAAAGTATGATTTCTTTTATATTTTTCTTAGTTGTCAGGTTTTAGTTTAATTTACTTGCTACTTTCACATAGGTTTGAAATCTATTTTCATATCTCAAGATTTGGTTGTTTTTATTTAGGCATTGCCTCATTTACATTTAGGAAATGTCACCTGATTAATGATAATACATACATTTAGAATTTAATTTAATGCAAGTTTAAGACTTTTGAATTTGATAAGAATGTTATTCTATGTTTATTTTTGTTTTGGTTTTTGAAGAAATGGTGGTATGTGCATGCGCGATGAGGCCACCCTGCATCAAAGACGAGTTTGGTAAGATAAATCTTAGTTTGAAAGGGGACTGAAATCACTTGATGCTAGATCTGACCTCCAAACCGAATTAAATTGGTGGTAAAAGTTAAAATAAATCTTAGTTTACTCATTAAATATAAAATAGTTATATGAGCTGCAATTATCTCTTATGTACGTGCATGATGGTTTTTACTAGGGATGGTAAAAAGGGTCAACAAGACTCGCTCTGTCATTAACCCGTCTAGGGGCGGGCTATCTAGTGGCGGTGGCGGGAGTGCCCCGTTAATAAAATTAAAGAAAAATCATTAAATTAGCAAAAATGTCATAAAAATTTGTAAATAAAATAAAAATTAAAAATCGCTCTGTCATTAACAATGTCAAGTGCTCATAATATATATATATATATATATATATATATATATATATATATATATATATATATATATATATATATATATATATATATATATATATATATATATATATATATATATATATATAAAGGAAAGGAAAAAATATAGTAATAATTAACCAACAAGGTGACCAAAAAATAAAATTATCAATCAACACTTCAAACATCCATGTTTTATAAAACCAAACAAACCATAATAAAACCTTAAGAAAATACTCAACTTAAATAAAAAACAAACAAAACTTGAATTTCATTTAAATCCACAAAAATGATGAGGAAAAAATGTGAAATATATATTAGCCCTATTAAGTTAATTGAGTTAACTTTCTATTTTTTAAAATATGGGCCAAAAATAGAAGATTAATTTATAATGAGTTGAGATTTTTTTTAAAAATAAATTTAGTTAAATCCAACGGGCCAACCCGTCCCGTCATCGTCCCGTGTTTTTGCGGGTTAGGCGGGGCCCACTACTTTTACGGATTGAAAATGTCAACCTACCCTACCAAAAATGGCGGGTTAAACGGGCCGGCCTGACGGACTTGACCCGTTTTGCCATCTTTTTACTGCATTACCTTTAATAATTGGAGTATTTATTCAACAACTAAAAAAATATACATGTAAAATAAAAGTTTTTTTTTTTTTTGAACAGCGAATATATTATTAACCAGATCTCTACATAAGACGAACAAAGACCGGTATAAAAATGTAACTTGTAACAGCCCCGGGCCCCATCATGGCGATCCCGGAGCTGCCACCTCACGACCTTCTCCACCCCCCTCTCTAGTGGAGTTTTTGCCTTCCGTGGGAATCGAACCACGTACCCTGGGGTTCAAATACGTGTTCAATCCATTCCCACTAACAGCCCCCGGGCCCCATCATGGCGATCCCGGAGCTGCCACCTCACGATCTTCTCTACCCCCTCACTAGTAGAGTTTTTGCCTTCCGTGGGAATCGAACCATGTACCCTGGCGGCTTAAAGATATTTTAGGTTTCACAATGGTCCCTTAAAGAAAAAAAGGTCAAGATTGGTCCCTTAAAGACACATTCGTTTCTCAATTGGTCATTTCCGTCAATTTTTTACTAAAAACATTAGTTTTAGTAGACTGAATTGTGGATGTCATTAAGTGTAAGTGGTCCACCAAAAACCTTATTAATTTTTAAAATTTTAACCATTGGAATTTTTTGTTATATTTGGAGTTAAAATTTAACGGAAATGACCAATATGACAAAAATATAAGTCTTTAAGGGACCAATGCGGACCTTTTTTTCTTTAAGAGACCAATCCAGACCTTTTTTTCTTTAAGGGACCATTGTTAAACCTAAAATATCTTTAAGGACCAATAGACTAATTAAGCCATAAAACAATTACTTTTCAAATTTGTCAATTAACTAATACTATATTTTATATTTTATATATTATAGACTAAATACATTAATCATTTAATAAACTATAATTTATTTTTTTATAATACGACAAGAGCCAGAATTGACTTGATTTCAATTCCTTTTTAACGTCAATTGCAGAGATTAATTTTTCGAATTTTGTATATTCAAATAATCAACAAACTCTCTATTTTATATCTAGAATTTGATTTCTATTATTATGGAACCTAGGAATTTGATTTCTATTTCAGATTAAGAATAAAAGTTGTATATTTTCTTTCTTATTTTTCTAGAATTAAATGGGCCTTTCTAGAACATAAATAAGTCTTGGGGTTTTTATCACAAAAAAATATTTTGATTCCAATTTAAGATCCTTAGAAATAAAATTTGTATCTTTCTCTTTTTTAGAACCTATTGACAAAAATAAAAAACGAGTCTTTCTCTAATTTTAGGATTTGATCGATTGATTCTACCTAAAAAAATCATCATCGTCACATTCTTTTTCCTTGTTTATCTCCTCAAAAATCTCTTCTTTCGTCACACTTTGTTACTATTTTACCACAATTCACTCTTTTCTTTGACTCAATTCCTTCAAATTCATCAACTTTTCTCAAATGGGTATTGATGATTACTACAAAATACTAAAGGTGAATCGTGATGCAACCTATGAAGAGTTGAGCGAATCGTTTAACAATTTATCATTGAAATGGCATCCTGATAAGATTAAACAATACCCTTTAAGGAAACAAGAGTTTGAGACAAAGTTTAAGAAAATTTCTGAAGCTTATGATGTTCTTAGTGATCCTAGGAAGCGTCAGATCTATGATAAATATGGTAAATATCCTATGAATTTTGATGGTTTCAATGATGGTGATGGGAATAATATTAAGGTAGATGAAGATGTTGGAGCTGTTGAGACTGAGTTTTATTGTACTCTTGAAGAGCTTTATAGGGGTTGCAGAAAGAAGGTTAAGATAATAAGGACTGTTCCTGATGGGTTTGGGTAATCATCTTTCTCTTCAATTACTGTTATTTTAGTTTAATAATGGTTGCGGTGTGATTCTTGATATTGTATAGAATTGCTGTCAAATGCGGCTGAAAGTGGGAAGACGGAAACCGAGGAGTGAACATGGCCTAAGACTTAGTTTAAGTTCATTCCTCGGTTTCCATGTTTTCCTTACTTCCCACTTTCTTTCCAATCAAATGGATTATTTAAAACCTTGATTGTTAAGATTTAAGGTAGGGATAGAATTGAGTACTTGATTTAATTTTCAGGTTATACTACTATGTATAAGGAAATTGAAATTGGCTTTATAAATTGGATTATATAACTTTTGTTATTAATTTGAAGGTAAGATGGTCCCATGAGCATAGCTCAGTTGATAAGACATGGCATCATATATATGCTATATATAGGGGCCGGGGATGAACACAGGGTTCCCCACTTATTCACCTCAAGGGGTGAATTTCTAGCTACTATGCTATCTGACAACAAAATTAAAACAAAAAAATGTACTGGAGATGTTAGTAGAGGGTTTAAATTGGAAAGGGAATATTAGTATTAGTACAAATTTTGAAATTAAGTTGGTTTAGATTTGGAAAAGCTTATTTAGGTTTATCTTATGTTATAAACTGCAAATGTTGTGAAGAGTTTATGATAATAGCTTTTGACTTTTTCAAAAGTTGTTTTTAGTTGGTTCAGTAGTGATTGGCGCTGAACTTGACAGGGAGGACCACGGTTCAATCCCCGCAACGGCATTTGGGACGGGTCTGGAACCACTTGATGTCAGAACTCGCCCCGAATTCTGGACTACTAGGGCCCCTTCCCCTAGGAATTAGAGAGTGAAAACCAAAAAAATAAAAGTTGTTTTTAACTTATTTTGATAAGCTCGACATGATAGCCTATGAAACAACTCACAGTTTATACAAATACATGTTAACATCATTTTCTATTGGATTACAGAGATAACTTATGCATAAGAATTTATGCAATAAACATCGGTTCATAAATTGCTTAATAAAATGAAATTATGACACTAACTTTGAATTGAGTCTTTTGTTGCATAGTGAATTTTGGATGGTTTACTTGGTAGTTGATGATCACATTTGTTTGCCTTGGCTATCATTTTTGTCTTATTGTCTTTAATAGTATTGTTGATGTTGTTGTTGTTATGCTACATTTGGCTGCTATATTCTGCAGTTTCAGTCGTTTTCTATATCAGTTGTAAACTTATTTTGCTTAATCATGCACACTTGTGCAACGAGCATGCATTTAGATTTATCAGTGTTCCGTATCCACATGTAAATATAGAAAGGTTTAAAATTGTTTTGTGAATTTGTGTTGGCGCTTCATATGTTAATATCAGTTAGTTAAAACAAGAAGAATTTGTGTTGTGTAACATATGTAGTGCTAGCACAGACACATATGCACCAGACATGACACAAACACGTAGACATCAATAGTAAACTACATGTGTCGGTATAAAAAGTTGACATGTGGCCGACTTTGGGCGTGTCTTTCATCTGATAAAGTGTTGTGGTGCTACATAGTCTGTAATATATCATATGTTGATTGGTTTGTTTGATATCAGGCTTATTTATACACTTATTTACCGTTGAATTAAACCAATTGAATGGAAAATTGCATCAAGATAAATTCGGACTACAATATTGTCATTATTTGCGGTTCCTTTTTAATTTGCTTGGAAACATAAGTTGGTTTAACAAGGACTCAAGGAGCTTTATTTTCTAAATTTGTTTTGACAGGAGAACGAAGTGTGTAGAAGAACTCTTGAAGATATCTATTAAACCTGGTTGGAAAAAGGGTACAAAAATCACGTTTCCTGGGCAAGGAAATGAACGACCAGGATCTCCTCCATCTGATCTAATCTTTGTGGTGATGGAGACACCACATGATACATTCAAAAGGGATGGAAATGATTTGATAATGACTCAAAAGATATCACTTCTAGAAGCTCTTGTTGGAACGACTTTCAACGTAACAACCTTGGATGGAAGAGATATCACAGTTGAAGTGACTGATCTTGTTACGCCACAATATGAAAAGGTGGTTTCTGATGAAGGTATGCCACTTGCAAAGGAACCAAGTAAGAAAGGAAAGCTTAGAATCAACTTTCATGTTGAGTATCCATCAATGCTAACCGCTCTACAAAAGCATGATGTAAGAAGGATTTTGCGTGATGCTACATATAACTAATCTATAATTTTAGTCTAATCTAATGTTTTTAACTCTTAGTTAATCTAGTATTGTCAAATAGCAGTTATAGTAGCATTATACCGCTATAGGCTATAGAATAGCGGAGTTTGAACAAACTGCTATTTTCTGCAATCCGCAATTTGCTCGTTAACTTTCTTCTACTTCAGATGTAAATAACTTAATATGCAATTCCACTATTAGATATATATTAAAGCTAGCTTAATTGTGATTTTATCCGTAGCATGATATGTAACTTTGGAAAACAAGTGTTTATCTACTGTTCTAGAGGAAACTGATATGTTTTATATGATCTGCTTAGTTTGAAAATTTGAAGTTGACTTATATATAAAGGTATATCCTTATAAGTTAGAATTGCCATGTATGCATTAAGTTTTGGACTAATCATTTGTAGCTGATGTAGTAAATACACGCAGTTTCACACTGTTTTCAATCCTTGCCGTCAATTTGAGATCAGACTGTTTAAATTAAAAACCGTGTCTTTTGAGTTAAAACCATGTGTTGATGTATAATCGAATTGCAGATATTAATAACTACGTGTTACAGCGTGCTGCTGTAACTGCGGAGAATATTTTTCCATCATATACCATTCCATTTTTGCATTTAATTTTATAAACCTTTTCTTTGGCTAATATTTTGAGAATATTTTTTTTGTTTTTTCTTGGAAGAAAGAACAGAACTATGTTATTTTGGTCAATATAAAAATATTGCAAGTTGTTGAAGATTTTGATGATTAGCATAGTCAAATAACATTAAAGAATCCTCTTTAAATTAAATGATAAACCAAAAATTACATATATATCATTACAATATTTCCTCTTAAATTAAATGATAAAAGAATGACACCTATTTTCTTATTGTGTGAAAAATGAAAATGATGACACTAACTTATTGCATTCTGAACTTGTAGATTGTTCTTATTCCTTTGTAATCTATGAAGAATGTGCTGCAGAGACTTTGTTTTTGTTACAGTGTATGATCATGATGATACTACACTTTAGTTTCTATGTTTTTCAATCATCCTTTGTAGCTCCTCTTTTCTTACACCAACCACTTTTTCAACAATTTTTCCTTTCTTAGTGAGTATGAAAGTTGGCAATGAATGCACCTGAAATGTTTGAGACACTCCCTGTTGCCATATAAGTTGTGAAAACAAATCAGTTTCAAGTGTTGGACATCATATCATTAAAATTAATAATTTGTAATAGGTCAATTTCGCATTTGGTCTTGATCACTGATTACTTAATATTTCAGAAAATCTGGTTAAAAGTGGGAGTATCAGGGTTTGAATCTTAGTCCTTGCATATTGCATGCAATGTCCTACCAACTGAGCTATGCTCACAGGGACAACAGAGTTATTAATCCTTATATAAAGTTTCTTTTACATTAAATAAATAAAAACTAGTTAAAGTTAAAGATAATTTTGTAACATACCATTAACTCATCCACATCAAGGTTAATGAACTCAACATCAGTGTATTTTGCAGCAAAATCTTTCATAATTGGGTCCATAAGTTTGCAAGGTCCACACCATTTTGCTGAGAAATCAATTACCATCTATAGCAACAAAAAAACAATACCACATTAAGAAACTAAATTTGATCTATTGTAAATATACTATATAGTTAAAGATTGAAGCTACATAAACATACCAATTTATTAGTTTCTTTAAAGGCTTCAAAATGAGCATTCCATTTAGCAGTTGAATGGAAGGTAAGTACATGAGAATAATTAAACAAGTTTGATCCCATGTTGATTAACAAAAAAAATGATTTAGGTGTATGAATGAATGAGAAATAAGTTGGAAGAGTATATATGATGTTTGGTTTGTTAATTTGTTGGGATGATTGAAAATTGGTTGCAATATATATAGAGATTACAAAGGAGTAGAAGTGTGTGATTTTATTTGTAATGAATCGGATTCTTTTAAGTGGTAAGCTGTAAAATGGAATGTTGAAGCTATTAGGACAAATTTGAGAATGACTAGCACCATTCAAGTTGATTAAATGGGTCATTTTCATTCCACACATTGATGTGAAACATCAAAGAAAACAAATTAAAGCTATGTTAAGAAATACTAGGTTTAAGGTAAGTGCTAAAAAATTTCGTACCCCTTGTTTTTAGTATCACACTTGTTTTTAGTGCAAAACTGTGACAAGCCCAATACACAACTGCATCCCTTCTGATATCAACTAACCCAAACATGTAGTTTTTTTTTTTTTGTGTTAGCTCTCTGATTCATTGGAGAAGAGGTACTAGTAATTCAGAGTTCATCTGCGAGAATAGTAAAAATTGACAAACAAATTGTTCCACTTAAAAATCGAACTCGAGTTCTATCTAACGATCCATTTCCAAACATGTAGTTTTTATTACATGAAAATAAACAACTAAAACCAAATGACTTAAAATAACAAAAGTTTGTTGTATTAAGAATAATATGCCTAAATATATATATATTTAAGATTTTAGATTTAAATATTATTTATATTTAAAATAAGATAACAATTTAAGATTTATATTTCTGTTTAAAATATTTAGGATTTGTTTAAAATTTATATGATTAATTTATTATTTACACATATGATCTAAAGTTTTGTAACTCTATATTTATATAGTCATATTGATATAAAAAAACCATATCAAATAGGACGATCTAAAAGATCAAGAACTTCACTCACTAGATTAAGGAAAATGCACCTGAAAACTGTGACAAATACTATGTTAAGAAACATGACATAGGTTAAGTAGGAGAAGTAGAGAAAATTAACAGAAATGTAAATTTTAATATTTGGTTTAGCACTAATACATTTTATTGAATGTGTGTCTAGTATTCAATTTTTACAGATATCTACATATATATGTGAGTATATTCAATAATTTCATTCTTGAATTATCAGAATCTCAATGCATTTGTGCCAGTGTCATATTTGGTGTATGTTTGTGCTTATGCGGATGGAGAAAAAATACTCGTCAAAACAGAGAAAATGAAAAGCATATTAGATGACGTAAAAGAGAGTAGAAAATTACTCCCCACTACGGCTTTGCCTTGTTCACGTCCTTAACTAATATGCTTTTCATTAAATCCACCCTTAAGCGTGTGTTTGGAAAACAATATTTGTTGATTCTAAAAGCAATATTTGTACATCAGCAGTCAGTTTGAAGACATGGTTTATGTTGAATTGTTGTTGCAGCATAATATCTTAAGATTCTGATGAGACTTTCTTTCTAGTGCCATCAAATATTGAACTTGCAAATATACCTATGAGTTGTTACACATTTGGAATGGATTGGTAGCATCTACTTTTTAACTAACGCGTGAATATATACCACACAAAATATATAATACAAAAATGCTAAATAAATAATTTAAAAAGTGAAATTTAAATAACCTTAATATAATATGGTCCCGTATCTTTTTAACTCCGCTACTTTGCCTAACAAAAGGTTCACATATGTTGTATTCTTCTGGCCACCAAAATTTGATGGAACAAAACTTCATTGTTCATTTCTATTTATAGTCATATTTGATCATTTAAACCCTCGTAAAATTTTATTTGCTTGAATTTGATTATTGGAAGAAAAAATTTATAAAATATAGGTTTATTAGCTAATATAAGTTTGACTTACACAGTGAAATCAACCTTATAAGTTGTGATTTGACACATTGTTAAAACCTATTCATTTAAAATTCTATTGTTCCATTTTCAATTTAATATTTTTTTTTATATATTTCTTTAAAAAAATAATTTGTTTATATAATTTTTTTCATTGTTAGAAAACTTAGTTATACAAATTTTGAACATGGTCCCGGTTGAAATGAGGAAAACTTATTTTTGGAAAAAATAACTAATATTTCAATTTTTTTGATTTACAAAAATTTAGAATTGATATAATTTTATAAAAATATAAATAAAGGTTTTGTGGATGTTTTATTTTTTGAAGAATTTTTTTTTCAAAATTTGAATTTGTAATAGCATATTTTCGGAAAACTCAAATTTTAATTTTTTTTCACAAAATCATTATTCATTTAGGAAAAATATAAAGTGTTAGTTTTCTTGAACTTGCTTAAAAAAAAAAGTTTTCTTGAACTTATTCTTAAAAATTAATACGTGGTGGAAGACTCAAAATTTGACTTCATCAAATATTTTGACTCCAAAAATGTAAATTTTTTAGAATAGAATTAAATAATTAAAAATATTTAAAAGTTATCAAGGATAAAATGAGAATTTAATATGCTTTGTGATGGATTTAGGGGAGGGGGAGTGTTCCAATTTAGGGTGTATAAGGGAGATTTTCTTGAAGGCTTGTTGAGTAAATTAATCAAATTTGGGTCCCCAATCAACTATTGGATTTGCACCTAAGATTTTTGTATGGACCAAGAACAAAATTGGCTAGCCAAAGTTTTTTTTTTATTTGTAAAAAGGAAAACACTAGCTAGTTACCGGTACGATACGACACGATACCGATATGATACCGATACGGTATATATATATATATATATATATATATATATATATATATATATATATATATAAATGCACAATATATAAACATAAATAAAATCGATAATGATAAAAAATTAACATTCAAATTACTCAAATTGAGTTAACAAGTAACAATTACATATCTTAAGTTAAGTACTACCCAAAAAGGGGGAGTGAGATGAGTAACTTAACTGGTTAATTAGTTGAGCTAAGAGTTAAGGAGTTGGAGATCCAGGGTTCAAGTTCTGACAAGAAGAAAAAACTAACATAATAATATAATATACTAACAATTTGCTTATAAAAAAAATACGTACTACCCAAAGACATAGTTGGTAACATCATACTCTAACATTCAATACTTAAGAGAAGACACGAATTGTATCAGTCTCCTTTCCTACGTTTTCATCATCAGAGAACACTAATTATCTGATACTTTTCCGATACACGTATCGGAGAAGTATCCGACACGTATCGGTTATATTTTTTTAAAAAAAAAAAAATTAATTTCCGATACTTTTCTGATACGTGTATCAAAGAGTATCAGACGAATATCGGTATCGAGTACGTATCAGACACGATACTTCGTCATTTTTGTGATATCGGGACTTCACAGACTAATACCTCCGGGACACTACTAGTTAAAAAAAGTAAATATAGTAAAATTATTTTAAAGTTTATTGTTATTTTTAAAAAATTGTAAAAAATAACATTTTCAATACACAATTTCTTTCCGAAACTAATTAGCATGACTCTTATGTCCATTGAAAACAAAATTGAAGAATTTTTTGCTTTGTGGACTTGGTGACACGTTGTTGATGTCACTTGGCATGGCAGTGATGTAGAGCTGTCAAAACGGGCTGCCCGGCCAAATTCGGGTCGGCCCGGTCGGGCTTCGGGCTTCGTCGGGCCGGGCTAAAAAGCCCGGATTAAAAACGGGCTACCAAAATTAGTGCCCGAGCCCGGCCCGGTACGGGTAGTCGGGCTTTCGGGCGGCCCGGTTTATCTTTTTTTTTTTTTTTTTTTTACTTTTAGTGCTCAAACTCAACTATATAAATAACATTAATAATTCTCGCGCGTCCTATTTTTTACTCATCCGCTATAAATATTATATAATTCGCGCGCGCCGTATTTTTACTCATCCCCTATCTACGAGTTTCTCGCGCGCCCTATTTTTACTCATCCACTACCTACGAGTTTCTCGCGCCCTATTTTTACGCATCCGCTACTTACGAGTTTCTCGCGCATCATATTTTTACTCATCCGCTACCTAGGACTTTCTCGCGCGCCCTATTTTTACTCATCCGCTACTACGAGTTTCTCGCGCGCCCTATTTTTATTCATCCACTGTGTACGAGTTTCTCGCGCGCCCTATTTTTACTCATCCACTAGCTACGAGTTTCTCGCGCCCTATTTTTACGCATTCGCTACTTACGAGTTTCTCGCGCGTCATATTTTTACTCATCCGCTACCTACGACTTTCTCGCGCGCCCTATTTTTACTTATCCGCTACGTACGAGTTTCTCGCGCGCCCTATTTTTATTCATCCCCTACCTACGAGTTTATTGGGTGCCCTATTTTTACTCCTGCTACTTAAGTAGCGGACGGTATTTTATAATTTATATTACAAACTAATTTCAAATCATCCGAAACAAATTATTTATATTTATATTTATATTTTATTTTTAATTTTAATTTTTTCGGGCTTGCGGGCCTCCCGCGACCCATTCGGGCTAGCCCATATTTTAATCGGGCTTTGTCGGACCGGGCTAAAAAGCCCGGAAATAATTCGGGCTAGGATTTTCAAGGCCCGAGCCCGGGAAAAAACCGGGCTTGGCGGGCCGGCCCATTCGGGCTAGCCCATTTTGACAGCTCTACAGTGATGCCCCCTTAAATAAGTTTTTATATCTCCATCTTATAACAAATGTCTCATTTGTAAAAGAAAATACTTATTATAAAATAAACAAGTGGATTATTGATTTTTATTTTTATATTTTGATTAGAACAAGTGGATTATTCATTGTTCGTTAGAAGGGATGAAATTTTAGTCATTAGATTATTTGATAAAAAAAGCATTAATTTTATCATCTCAGCAACCAAATATATTTTATTTATTTATTTCTAATAACAACAACCAAATATATTATAAATTGAGTGGAAATAAATTAGATTTTTTGACAAATTGAGTGGCAATATTTGCTTATTAAATTTCTTAAACAAATATCAATCTGCTGGTAAAATATAATTAGAATGCTAAAGTTGCACATTAACATACCATATAATTAAATTATTTTTCACTTTTGGTTACATAAAAACGCTTTGCACGTCAAAACCATAATCTAAGTCACACAAACATGTAAAATGTAGATAGCATATATAATGAATAATTTCTCCTTATTCTTTGTTCCTTTAATGATGCTCAACACAACTTTGACCATGTGCAAGTTTAGAGACTCAGTTTTGATGCTTCTCAACTAGCTTTTCAAGCTCTTCCTTTTTTGCTCCTACAACCTTGTCAACAACTTTACCTTTCTTCATCAATATGAATGTTGGCATTGCTTGCACCTGGAATTCTTGAGTGACACCCTGTTTACAATTCAATGTAAATGAACATAGTTCAGACACGACACCAACATATATGTTCATCCTAATAATAATTTTAGAAAATAAAATAATTTAATATAATGACATGTGTCAGTGTAATGTTGATGTTAGATATCAATATGTGTCAAACGCTCTGAATACATTTTTAATTTGATGTGTCGGTACTATGTAGATATTTCACCCGTCCCAAATTATAAGTGGTTTCGACTATTTCACACAAATTAAGAAATGTAATATTAATTTTATTTGAAAAAGAGAAATTATGAGTTTGTATACAAAAATGTTTTTCATTGATGATATGAAAAAGATAAATTGAAGAGTTGAAAGAAGACAACGTAATAAATAGTAAATGCTTCATTGGAACGACTAATAATTTAGGACAATTTTTTTTATTCAATTAAAGTGACTTGTAATTTGAGATGAAGGGAGTATATAATTTATTTTTTTTTAAGAAGTTAAATTAGTCCATCCAAATTGGAATCAGAGAGAATCGAACCTGAGACCTTAAGGAGGATCACACTCTCAAGTCTCAAGTCAATACCATCAGACCAAATGAAGTATACAATATTAAACGGTCTTATTAACATGTGACCTAAGGGTGTCGTACATGTTAATGACACATGTTAACATTCTCCGATATCGAAAGAGTTATTATCAGCTGAAATGTATATTTGGTATGTTGCTTTTACACTAAGAAACATAAATGAGTGCTAATGAAATGAAATAAAAATTTGACAATACCATTAATTCATCCACATCAATCTTGATGAAATCAACTTTAATGTATTTTGCAGCAAAGTCTTGGATGATTGGATCCATGTATTTGCAAGGTCCACACCATGTAGCCGTGAATTCAATCACCATCTTAAACCAAAATAAAAAAGATACACATTCCAATAAGAAAAAATTAACTAGTAATGAGAATAGCTTATATTAATAAGGGTCTTGCTAACGAGTGTCATCGGAGTACTCTTTAAATATTTTATTTAAAAAAATAATATATTTATAACATATTTAAAAAATGAAGCTTTTCAATTTTCAATGTACTCTTATTGATTTCACACATTTCTATAAAAATTTCACAAAAACTTACTATTTAAAACGCTCATTAGCATTTTTCTATTAATAATAACACACTTTCTATAAAAAAAAAATATAATAATAACACACCAACTTATTTGTTTGTTTTGAGGCATCAAAGTGAGCCTTCCACTTAGCAGTGGAATGGAAGGTGAGAATGCGAGATGATGATGGTGACTTTGTTGATGTATGATGAGCATACTCCATATTGGATGAATTGGCTCCCATTTTTCCTCTATCTTTTAATTTTTGAGACTTTTAGAAAACAAAATTTATTTGTATTCAAATCTTGTTTGGATGATGACATTTACTATAGGAGAGTGCTATTTATAAGACTAACAAAGTAGAGGGGAATCACTTTTTTTTTTTTTAACGTATCAGATTCTTTCTAACTTAATGATAGAAAGTACTTGAGTGAACTTTTTCAAAAATTAGGCAGAATTTTGTGATGTGATCATAGCACAAGAACATAAACACATGTTATAGTCATATTTTTATAAATTAGGTATTAGTTTCATGCCATTACAAAGTCTAATTATTTGGATAAGATTATTTAGACGATAAACTCTCATTTAATAATTTCCATTGGTTAAAGACAAATATCAGTGAAACTTAAATACACTGTAAGATCTCATATTCGAATTTAGGTAAAAGCATTCAGAATAACAATATCAATATTTTTTTGTCAAGAATAACAATATCAATATAAATAATTGAATTATGACTTATAATAAAACTCGTTGTTAAATATTATACAAAAAAAAAAAAAAAAAAAACTCGTTAAAAATTTTAACATTGTTATATTCTAATTCTAATAATTAGAATTTAACTTCTTGAAATCGCTGATTAAATTGAAAGAAATGTGCATCATCTTTTTAAAACTATATGACAAAATTACACTTGAGATCATTTATCTTATATATTTGTAACATTTTAATCCTTTATCTTTTTTTTGTATCGTTTAAGTTCTTTATCTTTTATAATGCGCACAAATACATCCTTTTTCTTATTTTTTAAAAAATGCTGAGATGTATCTGGATTGACATCTCAACATTTTTTAAATAAAAAAAAATAAGAAAAAAGATGTATTTGTGTGCATTATAAAAGATAAAGGACTAAAATGATACAAAAAAAAATAAAGACCAAAGTGTTATAAATAAATAAGATAAAGGATATTTGGTGTAATTATACCAAATTATATAATATGTATTCGTTCATCACAAAGATTTATTAACTCCAAAATATATTGGGCCTCCATCTTTTCATTTTCTTTGGACCAAGATATTCCAAAGTCCATCGATAGGTGAATCCCCTTCTTTTTTTTGAGATTTACTTTTGGCGCCCTCAGTATACATGGCCACCCCTTGAAAACCCCATTTTACCCCTCTCGTTACTTAGAAAGCGAGTGTGTAAATAGCAAAAATTGAGGGGAAAGAGTTCGCTTTCTAGAATGCAAACTGCAGTTGAGTTCGCTTTCTAGATAGCAAACTGCAACTGAGTTCGTTTTCTAGAATGCAAACTGCAGTGAGTTCGCATGCGAACTGCAGCCGAGTTCGCTATCTAGATAGCAAACTGCAACAAAGTTCGCTTTCTAGATAGCAAACTGCAGCTGAGTTCGCTATCTAGATAGCAAACTGCAACAAAGTTCGCTTTCTAGATAGCAAACTGCAGCTGAGTTCGCTTTCTATAATGTGAACTTTTTTTTCCATGATTTTTTTCATTCTAGGGGATGAATTTGAGCTAAAAATATTTACACTCGCTACTTTGAGTGCGAAAAAGTGCTCGCATCCTAGAAAGAGAGAGGGTTAGTTTGATAATTTCAGGGGGTGACCGAAGATATTCAGGGGGTGCGAAAAGTACGATTCTTTTTTTTATTATTTATTCACAATGTTATCCTTTTCTTGGTCTTGTCCAACCATTGCTAAATCATTTATAGAACTGTATATCTCTATATGTTCAAGGATGAAACAATAGCTGTCCAATTAAGTTGTTGAATTTAAATGGTTAATGAATTTCAATTAAACAAAACTTATTTCATAGCCGCCTTCCTACCTGTAATTCTATTGCTAAGGAACCAAACCAATTACTTATGTCAAAGCACACTATATTCTTATGTTAAACGGTTACCATAGTGGATAAATGACTCATTTCATGAAATATGCATTCTTCATTTCTCTCGCATAGAGAGACCCATGAGACGCTTATTCATATAATTTATATACACGCATATGAACTCATCCTCAAAATATACACACTCATTTTAAGTTGTTACTAATTTGATTCTTATAGTACTAATATTTTTGTAGATACTCTTCTCCTCTATACTTGACCTCATCACCAATTACACCGGATCCACGGAGAAAACTATCTAGTTCTACCCGTTGGGAGCCGCAATTATCCGAACAATATTAACATTCCAATTGATAATAAAGTCTTACGGATCACATGATGTTAAAAACACAACTTGTGAGCCTCTTTTGATTATCATGTCAAATTGCGGCTAGCCACCAATAGAGCATCATCTCTTCTTTATATAACAACGGTCTGAGTTCATCGCTGAAATTAACTAAACAATTTTTTTGAAAGAAAGTAAGATAACTTCATATCAAGGAAACAAGATAACTTTAATATCATATAATATTAATATGATTCGATTAATTTTTAAGAAGTTTGCAACATTATTTCAAGCATTGTTATGAAATGATCTATAAGTCTTTTAATATTGTTAAAGAAGTCCCCATCGCTTGCGAGATGACTTGAATAAGTGTTTATAAGCAAAAGGCAATCCTCACATTACAAGCCGGTTTTGTGAGGATGAGTTAGGCCCAAAACTCAATTCTAAGATGATATCATAGCCTATCCATGATTCGTTGGGCCACTTCGTCGGGGCGCCTATAATCAGGTTTATGATCGGGCCCTCCACCATTTATATCCGCGCAACAAGCCCAACAGTGTTGAGCGCGAGGGGGTGTGTTAAATACTCGATTAAGGTTATTAACCTCTTCATCAAATACTCGATTGGATGAAGTCCTAGGTTCGATCCTCATTATCACCATCGTAAATAAAAAAAATCTTAAATCAATGGTTAGTTAGTTCAATAATGATTAGCGCTGAACTTGGTAGGAACGACCACGATTTGACCCCTGCAACTGCGATCGGAAGGGGACTAGAACCACTTGATTTGTCTCCCGAACCAGATTAAACTGGTGATGGAAAGCAAATACTCGGTTGCAACCTACCTTACATATGAACTATCTAAAGTTTATTCATTTGAAATAATGACCTATCTATGATGTTTTTTTTTTTCTTTTTTGATAAAATGAGCTCTATATATAGTTTTTATGGTTACAATGAGCCATATATAGTTCCTTTGTTAACGTATTTTAATTTCTTTAGCTAGCCCGTGATCAATACATATAGTTTTAATTTCTTATTATAAAAAAAGGCAGAATGTATTCTATGAACTTCGAGAAAATAAAGGTCGATCTTTATCTCCCGAATATATATTGAAATTCACCATATATATTTTTTGTATGGTCGTAAAGTAGCTTCCACTTTCTTGTTAATTTTTCTTTAGATATTTTTCCCTTTTTCTTTTGCTTTGTGCTGGTTGGCCAGTAATATTTGGCTTCTACAAGAAGATCTTTGGTGACATGAGTAAATGTACCTACGCCAATAAAATATTAGAGCAATTTAATCATTAAACTCATTTAGTACTTAAGACATTATTTTTTTAAAAAAATATGAAGATAGTGTTTGTTTAAAACAGTCAATGTTCTTTATATTCAACGGCTCCTAATCATATATTAATAGCTTGAACTAAATGGGTTTGTATGATGTAAATAAGTTTACTTTGTGCTTATAAAAAAAAGGAAAGAATTGTGTCAAAAAAAAGGAAAGAAAAAACAAGCTCCACACAAATAATTTGGAAATAACATTATAAGAGTAGGATAATGTAGCAAAACAATGTGCTCTCGTTGACTGAGTGTCAAATTGGATACTCCCTCCGGTCCTTTTTATAAGAAACAATTTGAAAAAATCACACAGACCAAGGAATCACATTTAACATACTTATTTTCATTTAATACTCTTACAAATTTAAATTTATTCCATATATACCCTTATTTAATTACTCTTTATTCAACTAATTTACTTATTTTTAAATTCTCTCTCATAATAAATAAGGGCATAAGTGAAATTGAACATTTAAAACATTTGAAAATTGGTCAAAGTTTCTTATAAAAAGGACCAAATTTTTTGCCCTAAGTGTTCCTTATAAAAAGGACCGGAGGGAGTATCTTTTTTTTCTGACCAATCAAAATGGATATCTTTTATTTATTTATTTATATTCTTATTTTTAAATATTCATATTAAATTATTTAAAAATAATATTTAAAGTAAAACAATAATTAATTAATAACACATATATACATATAACATAGAAAATAAAAATGAAACTTAAAAAGTCTTTTTTTTCAATAATTGGTGAAGGGAGAAATTCTCATTAATCGAAGTGCCACTAATAACAGTATTTTACAACTATTTTTGTGAAGATTTAAACTCGACACTTTAATATTACAAGACTAAAATCTGACCACCGTCTCTGTTGGGACTTGAAACTTAACAAGTCTTGAAATTGCTTGAAAATAATTTATTTAGTTTCATTTTTATTTAGAAAAATGAAAGAAAAAAAATAATCAATTTCTTCTTATTTACTCTAGGGTTATCATGTATTTGTTTTTGTTAACCATCCAGTTGAGTCCACGGTTGAACAAGTTTTTAGGTGTGTAAATATCAATTTTATTAAAAGCACCTTCATCTTCTATTTTTATGAAAAAAATTTAGGTAGGTTGAATCTTGAAAATCACTGTAACTAGAGAAAACTTAAATTTCAACTAACACTAAAAAAATACTTACATATTATCCACGAACGAAATCCTAGTAGCACTGAAAGCGGAAGTTGAACTCACACATTTATGGAACACCATTATCTTCAATATTATTCATAATACTCTTTTACATTCCCATTAATAAGGATGTGCCTGTGTCTGTGTGGAAATCATGCATATGCTGAAAAAGAAAAACAAATTGGTGGAAAAACCTTTATCAGTGACATATATTTGTCCCTTATTTTTTTTTATATTAGTGAAAAATATTTCTTCAATTATTGAGTAGAATTAAATATGATTTTAGTTTATGCAATTATTATTTTAGTCACTCTACAATTTTTTGTTCGAGTTTAGTTCATACAATTCAAAAAATATTGTATTTACCTAATGTTAGCTTATTGGGCACTGACAATGACAATATGTATTGGGCATATATATGTTATCATGAATATAAACCTAAAGTGGGAGAAGTAAACCAACAAAGAAGTAATTATCAGCGGTTAAAATATTTCAACAAAGAATTAATTATCATTGTGACAATTTTATCAGCGGTATATATCCATCACATGTCAACAAAAAGTATATAATTTATTTGTATTTGATTTTTACGTAAACAAAAATGACACAATTATGAAATAATAATAATTAATATGGCATTTACCACAATCGATTGTGCATCCATAGGGTCAACTTTCATGCAAATACACCCGTTTTTATTATTTTTTATTTCTTTTTATTTAAATAAATTATTTTTACATATTTTTAAGTTTTGTTTGAGTTTTCTTCTTTGTTATTTCGAATTTGCTTGTTTTAATTTCCATTTTGGTACAGTGTTGGTTTTGATTTTCCGTCTTAGCTAGTATGATTTTTGTTTTGATTTCCCATCTTAATATTGTGTTTATTTTGTTCAGATTTCCATATTTGCTTCAATTTAAATTCAGTGCAGATTCAATGATTTTAACATTTTCAACGTTGCAGATTCAGATGCATGACTATTTCGAACATTTGAATTTTTCATACAAATTGTAGGCTTTGTTATTAGGTTGTTTTATGCTATTAACATTAACTCGAGTACAATGAGTTTGTTTGCAAATTCATCTTTTAAATTTTTAGCGAACTTGAATATGTAGTGATTTTGATTGATGTACTTTACAAATTTGAATAAATATAAAGATCATTGTTTTTTTAGTAAAAAAAAAATTGATGTGGCATTTAATTTGGTTTTTGATGCAAAGTGGCATTTAATTAAACAAATATATATTTGCTGGAATTGGCGTTTCCATATTCATTTGATTATATTGATAGTAGATAGTCCCGTGAGTTTAGTTCAGTTGATATGAACGTCGCATTATACATGCATGAGTCAGAGTTCGAACTCTAAACACTCCACTTATTTACCTTATGAGTACGTGGAATTTCTAGTCATTAGACTACTTATAAAATAAAACGGATAGTAGATATATGATATACTCGTGTCCATGACCGATGACCAGCAACACCAATGCAACTTATACTTATTTAGTATGTCATGAAGTCATATTTTTCTGACTTTATTACAATGTTGCAAGAGGATGATCATAATCTCACACTAATCAATTCCTGCGTTTCTCAATCAGCTTCTGTAATTGCTCCTTTTTGGCTCCTACCACTTTTTCAACTACTTTTCCTTTCTTAATTAGTATAAATGTTGGCATTGCTTGCACCTGAAATGCACTTGCCACATCCTGTTTCAATTTGTATCATAAGTTTCTATTAGTAAAAATGTTGCATATAATTAAAAATCAAGGTAAATAAAATGAAATTTATCATACCATTAACTCATCCACATCAATCTTAATGAATTCGACATCTTTGTATTTTGCAGCTAATTCTTTGATAATTGGCTCCATGTATTTGCAAGGTCCACACCAAGTAGCCGTAAAATCAATGACCATCTTTAAGAAATATATGAAAGAAAATTAATCACTTCATAAAACCCAAGAATTTCAACTGAATATTAAGTTTTTTTTTTCCGCAACGTCCAAAGTAATTAATCAGTTGTTAATATTTAATTTTTCTCTTCACCAAGACTTGAAGTGCGGTCATTTAGGTTTGGATTGTGACTTGAGAAATGTGGTCATTTAATTTCTTAAATCTTTTAACTCCTAGTTCATGCTAGTTGAACTACTCAAACTCTTTGAATAGCCAAAGTATTACATCTTGTTTCCACGTGAGTTTAGCTCAGTTGGTAGGACATCACATTTTATATGCAGAAATCGAGGTTCGAACCCCGGAAATCACAAAAATCACAAGTCACAATACAAACAATATTAAAAAACTTAACTTCATTCTTATCAAAAAAAAAAAAAAAAAACTTAACTTCATGACGACAATTGATGTCACGGATCAATGTTTAAAACCTTTTTTTTATTGGTGAAATTCTTGGTTACAATTGTCTCTGAGGTATCGGTTTAGTGATAAGAGCTTGAATTTATAATTTCAAAGAATGATATAGTTTTTGTTGTCACGTACTCTAGTGACTAAAATTCTACTTTTAAGATGAATTAGTGGTGTGTCTGAAGTTCGAATATCAACTCCTACATATAAAATGCCGAGTGTGATGTCATACCAACTGAGCTATATTCACGTGAATAAGGACGATAGAGTCCTAAATCTCTTGAAAGTGGCTGTAATATAGTCACTAGTGTCACTTTAATTAATAATAATTATTTACCTACCATTTCTTTTTTTAAGAAAAAAAAAGAGAGAGAAGAAAATTATTACCAACTTGTTTGTTTCTTTGGAAGCCTCAAAGTGAGCCTTCCATTTTGCTGTAGAGTGGAAGGTGAGAATCAGGTTTGGTTGCAGTGATGATCTCTCAACAACAGTCTCTAAAGTGGAAAAGTTGGCTCCCATAATGTTGATTCTTTTTTGGCAAGTAAAAAACCAATATTGATGGGAGAGTTTGTGTAGGAATTGTTGTTATGAGTGAATTTTGTGTATGACATTATATTGAGTGACAATGTATTTATAGACCATATTATCATATTCTGTTGAAATTCATCGATTGATAAAAAATTATTATTAAAAAAAAATGAAGAAAAGCAGAACAAAAACAGGTATCATATTCTTGGAGTTGACTATCTAGTCTGAACTCTAACACTGTCTACTTATGACTAAAGCTACCCTCTTTTAATATAGAAATTAATCTTAAAATTGAGAGTTTGTCTTAACTTAATCTTACAAAATTGATTTGTAATATGAGAATCACCTCTACTTTATAAGCATATATTCATAGGTTATCTCGTAACCGATTTCTTAACACAATCTCTCGCACCCAGCGCTTGGAGCGTGAATATAATGGTTGATGGTCCGATTGGAAACCCGATAGTAAGCGGCCTAGCAGATCATGGAGAATTAGGTCTAACTCAATCCTACAAAACCGACTTGTAAAATGAATATTATTTTTACTTTATAAACATATATTCATAGATCATCTCATAATTAATGTGAGACTTCTTAACGATTAATTCTTAACTTCTACACTAATTTACCGTACATCGTTAACCACAATGTAGTGCATAGATTTATATTATTACAAAATAAACGGTTAATACTTTGCATTTTTGTGATTACAAATGTAGTACTCTAAAATTTACAATATTCACACACATCCATATTTCCAGTAGATCCGTGGTATTTGCATATGTGGTTTTATATTAAAATGCACAAATTTTTGTCGGTGAGTTGGATATTAGTAGTGAAAATTAAAAAAAAAATGTTTGTATTTTATTTGTTAGAGATTGTTCTCATTCTCATGATTGGACAATGGAACACCAAAGGCCTCTATTTTTGAAGGAATCAAATTTCTTAAGATATAATACAGTATAAGATCTCATCCTTTGTTGAAGTAGAAAATTGTCAAAATCGATATATCATTTTATAATTACTAGGATATTTTATATGTTTGCCAATAATTAAAAAATATATTAAAAATTGTTAAAACATAAAGAAGTCGCATCACAATCACATGCATGTTGGTTGATATGGCATCACATTCTGCCGGAGCCGTTTATTTTGATTTAACCCAAATGGTATATTGCCCACATTTTAGGCCAATATTTTAGAAATTGAATATGCATTACTTAGTGGTAATTCTTTTTCGCGTCCTCTAAAGTTCAGAAAATACTCTAGTGAACATAAAATGGGGTAAAAATCTAAAAAAAAATACAGTTTACTAGCGAACACAACAGAAATCAAATTTGGAAAAACAATTTATTACTTAAGTAACTAACTGAGTTCGTACTTGTAAATAGTGAATCTTATAAAATCTAATATTTTTATCTTCTCATCCTTCTTTTTTTTTCCTCTATGAATATTTTTACAATATTCACAATATTCACACACATCCATATTTCCAGTAGATCCGTGGTATTTGCATATGTGGTTTTATATTAAAATGCACAAATTTTTGTCGGTGAGTTGGATATTAGTAGTGAAAATTAAAAAAAAAATGTTTGTATTTTATTTGTTAGAGATTGTTCTCATTCTCATGATTGGACAATGGAACACCAAAGGCCTCTATTTTTGAAGGAATCAAATTTCTTAAGATATAATACAGTATAAGATCTCATCCTTTGTTGAAGTAGAAAATTGTCAAAATCGATATATCATTTTATAATTACTAGGATATTTTATATGTTTGCCAATAATTAAAAAATATATTAAAAATTGTTAAAACATAAAGAAGTCGCATCACAATCACATGCATGTTGGTTGATATGGCATCACATTCTGCCGGAGCCGTTTATTTTGATTTAACCCAAATGGTATATTGCCCACATTTTAGGCCAATATTTTAGAAATTGAATATGCATTACTTAGTGGTAATTCTTTTTCGCGTCCTCTAAAGTTCAGAAAATACTCTAGTGAACATAAAATGGGGTAAAAATCTAAAAAAAAATACAGTTTACTAGCGAACACAACAGAAATCAAATTTGGAAAAACAATTTATTACTTAAGTAACTAACTGAGTTCGTACTTGTAAATAGTGAATCTTATAAAATCTAATATTTTTATCTTCTCATCCTTCTTTTTTTTTCCTCTATGAATATTTTTATAAGATTCATTAGTTAAAGTGTGAAATGTGTTTTTCAGATTTTGCAGCCCTTCAACATTCGTTGATTATATTAAGATGGGCTATTTTAAGAATTTCAAGGGGTGTGCTAGAAAACCAGATGTTTTCAGACTAGGCTGAACCACAAAATTATATTAGTTCGTTACAAAAAGCATGGCTCACGAATAGGGGTGTATTCATGATTCTTGTCAGTATTGATCTAAACCAAATTATATTGATGCTTTCTCTCCCGACCCCCTTGTGATTTTTTTATATCCCCGATATTTCAATTTTGCTCTTGTAGAAAAATTCAGTTCGTAGAAACCGAATTTTTTCTAGTGCAAATTCAGAGTAAATTTCGATTTTTAGAAATCGAAATTTGTTTTAAAGGTAAAAAAAAAACTTTGGTTTCTACAAACCGAAGTTTTTTCAAGGGTAAAATTGAAAATTTAGAAGGTATAAAAGAAACACGAAATCGGGAGAGAAAACATCAATTATATTAGACATAATTCGAACTGAACCAAATTGTTAAAACATTGTCAAAAACTAAACCAGGTTAAACATTAGAACTAGTTTTAAAAACTGAAAATATCGAACCGTTAAACTGAACCAAACGGAACTAATAATCTCCTATATAAGAAAAGAAGATACTAATGAAATTCCCAATTTGTCCCTTTTTCATTTTTTTGACACATAATCAATTCAGGGTTATTTTTTGTCTTTATCAAAAAAAGTTAGTAGAAAAATGCTAAAAAAATTTCTCAGTACGATTCGAACCCTTAACCTTTTAGTTACACTTCTTATTAAATTTACCACTAAGCCATATGAATTAATTTGTTATATTTTTGGAATCAACATATAATCAATATGAGTTAAATGACCAATTGTAACCACAAAACTCGACTTTATTTGTTACTTCTTCCACGATTTTTTTCTTTTTATCTAAAAATCAAATTTTTTTATGTAACCCAAATTCAAATACCTCACTTTATACAAATTCAATTTTTTAGTAAATAAAAATCAATTATTAACTGGGCATCGATATATCCTATACATATTTATTAACTGTGCATCGACCATCTGCCACGTTTTTGTTAATATAGGTAGATTACACTTTTTTTTTCTTTTCACCTACAAATCCAATTTTTTGTATGTAACCCAAATTAAATCTAAATTACCTCTTCTCCCACATTTTTTTCTTTTTATCTACAAATCCATTTTTTTAATTACCTAAAAAAATAAAATATTAATGCTATATTTGTCTACACATATTTTTTTAAAAAAATTTACTTAAACCACAAATAGTTGTCCTTTTATTTTATGTTTCTGTTTTTTTATTTTCTGAAAAATTTTGTATGAAAAGTTTTTATCAATAAGTCAGCAATACTAATTACCTAAAAAAGAATAAAATATTAATGTTATATTTGTCCGTTTATTTTATATTTGTCTACAGATATTTTTTAGAATTTTTTTTATATTTTTTTTAATATCAACTTCATTTATGGACTTCAAGCCAATATTCAATTAAGTTAATTTTTAATTCAACTAAATATATTTAAGAACAAAACTTATAAACAGTTTAATAGAAACTGTTTTTTTTTTGTACAACCATAGAAATGGTTTTTACTGTGACCAATTGAAACATGACACATGGATTAATTTATTCCATATTACTAATTTCAATTTTAATAAAATTCACATTGTCAATTCGAATTTCGTCGAGCAAGTGGAAGAGAAGAGTAAAGCGATGGAGATCACCACTACTCTTTTCTTCAATTCATCCGTTTATTTTTCACACACACACACACGCACGCACGTACGCACGCACGCACGCACACACACGTTAACACTCTAATTATAATCATATTTATAATGAAAGTCAATAGTTTTACACAAAGCATGGATAGAGATAAAATAATTTTATGTTCTTGCAATCGGATAAAATAAATATTTTACGCAGTTAAGAAACGATAATCAATCATATATGTCCTTTGAAAATAGAATTAAAATTAAATATTTTTAATAATTTAATAGTTTTTTTTAATAATTTAATAGTTATAATTGATTGACAGTGTAAATTGTTTTTACTATGTCAGTAAATAAATTAAATCGTGAGATTAATACATACCGCTAGTGAGAAAAATGAAGCAAAAGCTATGGTCCGAAAGCGACCGGCATAGGTATCAGAAACAAAGGCACCAAGTAAAGGGGCAAAATTTGTAAGACCACTCCATATGTTTAGAATGTTTGAAGCATGAACTTGGTCCAAATGAAATTCTCTTGTCAAATAAACCATAAAATTAGCAAACAATCCAAATGCTGCTAACCTCTCAAAAGTTTCATTTCCTGTATTAACAGAGTTAAAAAAATAAATCAAAATCAATTATTTTAAATTGAGTGGGTGTGAAATATTTTGTGCAAGATTACACAACTTACAAAGTTAAAAATTAAATAAAAAATCAATTATTTTCAATTGAGTGGGTGTGAAATATTTTGTGCAAGATTACACAAATGTGAAGAAACAATAGCTATGAAATTTTAGGCCGAATATGAATCCACTTAAGCAAAAAAGGTCGCAATTGAGGATACTGAACAATCTCAACCGTTAGTTTGAGATTCGAGGATTCAAATTACCCACTTACTAAATTATTAATGTCTCTGTAATAAAATGTATAAAAAAAGTATACAAAATACATTTATGTTTATATTTTGTTACGATCGAATAGATTAATAAATAGATAGATAGAAATATCTAACCTATATTTTAATTCAACTAAATATATTTAAGAACAAAACTTATAAACAGTTTAATAGAAATTGTTTTTTTTTTGTACAACCATAGAAATGGTTTTTACTGTGACCAATTGAAACATGACACGTGGATTAATTTATTCCATATCACTAATTTCAATTTTAATAAAATTCACATTGTCAATTCGAATTTCGTCGAGCAAGTGGAAGAGAAGAGTAAAGCGATGGAGATCACCACTACTCTTTTCTTCAATTCATCCGTTTATTTTTCACACACACACACACGCACGCACGCACGCACACACACACACACGCACACACACACACACACACAAAATATATATATATATATATATATATATATATATATATATATATATATATATATATATATATATATATATATATATATATATATATACATATATATATATATATATATATATATATATATATTCATCAATTGGATGACTCAAACGATTTCAGTTTGTTGGTCTTTCATCAAAGCCTCTCCATGGTTGGGGGTTATTGCCATGTTTATACTGTTGTTGTTGTTGATTTCACTTTCAATGATACAATCAATGTTGATAACAACGGTGGAAATTAAAAACCAGTTTCACTTTTAGATTTTTAGATAATGGTGAACTGACGGAGTTTAATAAATTATTAATGACGAATAAATTAATTCAGGTGTCGCATTTTAATTGGTGGACAGTGTCAACAGTACATATGGAACTATTTCTAAGTTTTGTCCTATATTTAATATGAGAATATGGTGGGAGAAAAATGGAACTGTTTCTAAGTTTTGTCCTACATTTAATTAATTTAATATCAGAATATGGTGGGAGAAAAATTGAAAAACTCCCGAAAAAATGTTGAGACTAAAACAATAAGAATTCTCAGTCATCTCGAGGGGATTGGTCTCTGCATGGTTGTGCAGATGATACTTTTAGTTTAAAAGAAAAAGAATTAAATACAAAGTTAAAAAATAAATGACATTTATTTAGAAGTTTTTTTTTGTTGGAAGATATTTTGTTGTTGATATAAGGACTAATTAATTTTTTGAGAAATAAATTACCTTTTATTTTACCGGAACAAAAAATCCACTTGTCATCAATACATTGGTCATTCTTTTGAAATAGATTGACCAATACATTATTCATAATTTATATTTAGTCTCACGGAACTTGTGTTTTACTAATATATCATGTTGTCTATTTTTTTTTTTAATAATTTACAGGTTATATTCATATTAATACGGGAACATAATTTTTTTGGTTATATCTACGGGCCTTATATTTTTACTCATATATTAATAAAGTTGTATATATTTTTATTAATTTTACGAGTTATACTCATATATTAATACGGGGACATCATCTTTTGTGTGAATTCTGAGGGATCTATGTTTTTCTTCTTATTAATAAGGTTTCCTGTTCTTTAATAATTTATGGAGCACATATATTTATACTCGTATATTAATACCATAACCTTTTTTGTTTTTAATTTCTACAAGATTTATATTTTTAATCATATTTTAATAAAATTGTTTAACCTTTTTTTTAATTTTACGGGTTATAGTAGATCATATATTAATACAACAACCTATATATTTTGTTAATTTTTACGAGACCTATATTTTTTATTAATATATTAATAAGATTGTCAATTCTTTCATAATTTCTACATGAGATGTATTTTTTTTTTCTTTTTTTTTTTTTTTTTTTTTTAAAAAAAAAGTTGATGGTTTATAAGTACCACCAACTTATTTACAAAGAAAATACTACAATTGCTGCTGTCAAGGATCGAACCCCTGACCAACAGCCTACACCTGCTCAGTCAGCAAGTGCCAACTGAGCTACCCCACCCACCCTACATGAGATGTATTTATACTCATATATTAACACAAGAATCTAATCTTTTGTGTGATTTCTGCAAGGCTATATGTTTTTACTCTTATTAATAAAGTTTCCAGTTTTTTACTATTTTTTGTGAGATCTATATTTATACTCATATGTTAATACAATGACCTAATGTTTTGTGTAATTTTTGTGGGAACTATGTTTTTTACTCATATTAATAAGCTTGCACGTTCTTTTATAATATATGCGGAACCTATATTTATACTCATATATTAACATGGAAACTTATTTTTTATGTTGTCTATTTTTTTTTTTACAATTTTACGGGTTATACTCATATTTAATACGGTGACCTAATTATTTTGATGATTTTTGTGAAACCTATATTTTCACTAACATATTAATAAGGTTGCCTATTTTCTAATAATTTTTACGGGACTATATTTACACTCATATATTGAATACACAGACATAAATTTTTGGTTATTTTTACAAGACAATGTTTGTACTAATATATTAATAAGGTAGCCTATTTTTTTTCATGATTTCTCCATTATCTATATTTATATATTTTTTTTGAACAAAATTTATATTATACTAATACGGATATCTGAGGTTTTTTTGTGATGGTTTTACTATTGTTCTTTTTCTATTTTTTTTACTAAATATTATATCCTTTCTGATTTTTTATTTATTTTTTATCTTTTGAATTACTTTCCAATAAATTATTATTTCATGTTACCAAGTGAGGAGCGGCAACGCCGCGACTCCCGTGCGGACGCACGGGTGTCCAGCTAGTTTATTAATTAAATTAAACCTTGAATTGTTATTTAGAGTTTAGTTTTTATTTTTGGTTCAATTCTGTTCAGTGGTTTTTTTTAACACCTGTACGAAAGAGAGCATCACGACATGCAACATGTATCTAGAGCAAGACCTTTTACTTTCATCAAGTAATGTGTTCATTCAAATGGCAAATAATCTGATGGTTGTAATTCATTCGTGATATATTTATAAAAAAGGTATTACGTATTTACGGTATATATAAATTAAATTTCAAAAAAGAAAGAAGGGGTTGGGAAACCTAAGAAAACACGTTATATTTTACTAAATAAAATTGTCGGGTATAAATTCCAAATTCCAACCAGAATACATAAATAATGATGCTAAATTAACAGTTCAAACCTTCACTTGGATCAGAAACTTATTTAAAGTTAAGCAAATTGCAGAAACAGTCATGTAACTTTCCGTTTTTGAGTGCATGTCAATGTCATTATCATCACATTTCAATTTTCATACGATGAAATTATTTAATAAAAAGTAAAAGAAAAAAAAAGATTTAAAGAGAATAGAGGTTAGAGTCCACAAATCCTAACTCAATTTTTAAAAATATTGAAATTGTTAAGTCGGACGTCATGATCCGGGTTCAAACTCCGATCTTCCACTTTATGTGTGTGAATTTTTAATAACTTATCTTTTCGTCTCTGTACTTAAAAAAAATATAGGTTAGGTGAATTGAACAATGCTGACAAAGGTTATATTGACATTCTATGTGACAAATATAATATTCTGCATTTGTTGGTGGAGCTCTTTTATTATGTCATGGGATCTCATTCTAGTCGGCATTACTTCAGAGAACACCTCCTAGTAGTATGAAACAGAAGCAGACAGCTTTTTTTATTGGTGGTTCATACTATTTTCGTGGTTAAAAGAAAATGACCTAATTTTAAAAATAGTACGAGATAGATTATGAACCACAAAATTTTCAAGAAAAAACAGCTCGGTTAAAACTTAGCGTCTTTTCATATACTACAATACAAGTATTGATATTTGAGAAAATCAATTATTTAATTCAATAGAATTATTAAATTGTAAATAAAATAGATTATATAAAGGGCAAAATTGAAAAGCAAAACAATCACAGTAAAAGCTTTTAAATAAAATATATTGAACTAAGTGGTAAGAGTTTTTAATCTCTTAAAAAAATAGTCAAGGGTTCAACATTTGATTTCCATGTTAACGGTGGTAAAAAAATTATACTCTATTGCTAATAGTTGAAAGGAGTACTATTTTTAGAAGGACCGGTGAATTTGAGTAACCAATTCTACCATTACCCGATACCCCCAGTATGTAGCAATAACATCCCAGAAACTCAGTATGTAGCAAATGCATTTGTTGATGTTTTTTTTAGTGCATTTGTTTCTCCTTGAAATTAGAGTACTCCTATATTCTATTTACCTCATGGTTAAACTTTGAATTACCAAGACTCATTTCTCCTAGAAATCAGACTATCAGAGGATTAACACCCAAAAAAAAAGTTACGACAAATTATTCACCTTGTCTTATTACTTTTAACAGTTAAAGAACAGGTTGACCACGCACATGGAGTAATGTTTTCGACCGGTAACAACATAAAGCAAAAGCTACATAACATTTGCTACATACAATGTTTTAAGAACCGGACCGGACCGGCCGGTTCGACCATGAACCAGGCATGGTACCGGTCCGGATGAAAGCCCAAAACCGCTAGTCCTCTAAACCGGAGAAAAACCACTTTGAACCGCTTTAAACCGGTATGAACCGGGAAAACCGGAAAAACTGGCCGGTTCTCTCTTAGTTAAAAAAAAACGAAATTTCAAAAAAAAAAAAATCCATTTTCACAGCAAAAATTTGCGATAACTGAAAACTTAAGAGTGGAGGAATATTGGATCTGACATTGTATAGATGGAAAAAGAAGGAATATAGGATTTGTGAGATAAAATAAGAGAATTTAGAGTAGAGAGATCATCATGTATATCCTTTTTATTGCTTCAAAACACCATCTTAAATGAATAGATTCTCTGCTATTTCATTCTCTGTTGAGAAGTTACTGTTGTTGCAAAGCAGTGTGACGGCTAAATAACGATCAAGTGAATAAGGATTAGGGTTATGTGCTTTTAAATAAACCTATTAGGCCTAATCTCTTTCATGTGAATCATAAGCCCAATCACTTTTTTTTTTAACTACTCTCTACCATACTCATCAAATAAGTTTATTATGTTTTTTTAACTTATTTTTTCTTATATGAATTTTTTTTTTTGTTGTCAAGTTGGTTATGAATATTTTTTATAATAATTTTGTTATGAATTTTTTATTTGCTTCTAAGTTTTATTTATGAATTTTACTTTATAGGTTATGATTAATACTATATTCATATATTCAAACATTTTTTAATATATTTATTAATTATCCAGTTCAATAACGGTTTAACAACGGTTTAACCGATTGAACTAGTTGAACCATGAACCAGAGGTCTTACCGGTTCAATCTCCGGTCCGGTTCTTAAAACATTGGCTACATACTGGAGCGGTTTCTAACCACAGAACGTTGGAAAACACTAAAACAAATACACTTGGTTCCTATAATGATTTCCAACAAGACTCGTTCTTCAACCTTCAATCAAAATGTTACTCCCTATTTCTTGGTTTATATAATTTTCTAAGTAACTTCCCTTAGAAAAATATCTAGATTTTTGAACCTATCATATTGTAAACAGATTCCCACTATGTATGATTTTAGGTTAGAACCCCCACACATTATTATACGATTCCATTGAAGATGGAAATGAATACCAAGCAATACGGTGAATAGCTATGGCTCGAATGTGACTATTTTTTCCTAACAAAACTAGCCTTTGTAATTTGGGCATTATGGTAGATCCAATATCTACTTTTATCAAGTAAACTCTATTTAATACCCAACCTTAAAACATGTCACAAGTGTTCTTAAACCAAAAAGTGAAAAAAAATTCCAACCAATTTTTATCAGTCGAGCTAGTCCTCTAACGAGTCCAAGACTAACATGACTGAGAAAAAAAGTTTGAGAACATTTTTATTTTTTTGCATTTGGACAAATATGACATATAACAAGGTTGAGATCGAAAATGGTAGTTTACTCATACTCAAATTGCAACTGCCATGTTTACCTGACCAATAAAATGACAACACAGCATTTTAACGCTAATGCAGAAAGTCTAAGAAAAACATTCATTCCTGAACATGATGCTGTAAGATTTGGGACAAAGGTCAACTAGCTACTGGACTACAAAATGGCGGAGTCTGGATGTCGGAAGTTTAAACAAAATTGTTCAAAACATGTTTCATGCCAGACGAATAAAAAGGTTCACCTCCACCCAATTATAGTAACAAACACTATGAACAAGTCATAATATATCAAGATTGCACCCCAACATCACCTGCAACATGATTAACTTGACCACCTGCACCATGGTTGCTGTAGTAGCCACCACCTCTGCCGCCTCTTCCTCTGTTGTTATAGTTCCTTGGATAATAATTTCCAGGCTGGTCATAGTATTGGTTGCGGCCACCATTTGGGAACCCTCTGCCTCCTCCACCACCACGGCCTCCACGACCATTTGAATAACCCCTCCTACCGCCTCCACCACGTCCACCTCTTTGATTCTGATAACCCCCCCTCCTGGGGTGAAACTGTTGCTCCTTTCCCTCTCCTCCATCTGGTTGACTGTATTCCGTATCCACCTGAGGATTGTTCTGCTCGTGTTGGACTGGTACAACCTCAGCTGCATTTTCTACTTCTACTTCATCCTGCAAGAGAAAACCTATGGTGTTATATGAAGTTCAATGTCAGCAAGAGGCCTGTGCCGAAGTTATACATACCTTCTGAAATTCTCCTTCAGGATCAGACCGATCTTCTCCAGATCCTTGCCCTTGAAAATTTGCAGTTCCTTCATCCTACAAAATGCATACAGAACTCATAAGCAAAAAGTACAAAGCATCAGGATTTATTTTGGCTTCAATCGAAGAACATAATAACCTTGGGTCTCATGTTAAAATGTTTCTAATCCAAATGCTACAAAACAGGGAGAACTTGAAGAGTGGGCAGATATCCTTTAGATATCATATCAGAGTCTAGAGGTGAAGTTTATGTGACTGTTATCGAAGATAAAATGGAAAACCCTCAAAAACATAACTACAAACACATTTACAAACAGGAATTTTTTAACACCAGATCTTAACATGTTATCATTCTTAACTTCCTCGACATTCTTATGATAAATAAAGATCATAACTTCCTCATTCTTATGATTTTCATGACCTTCAAAAGCGGGCAACCTCTATAATCATGAAAATCTTGAGGTAGCCAAGTACCAGGCTTCCAGATTATAACAACAATTGCAACTTTGAGAAGGTGTCATCCTATGTTATGACAAGGGTTAGGTAGAAAAACTAAAATGCTGTAAAATACAGGAACAACTGACAGGACAGGACAATTAGTTTATAAGGTATAAGGTATTAACGCAATTAACTAAAACGATCAATATATTTGAGAACCTAAGCCAATGCTGAACAAACATATAGGACTTCTAGTTATTAATCCTCTTGAAGGACACAATGAAAACCTATTTCTGCATAGGTTCTCACCATTATGCTATTGCAGCATATTCTAATCAACAGTCAAACTAGATCAATGAAAATATTAGCTACATTTAAATCGATATATTTTACCCTAAACATAAATATTTACTGGTCACACGATTCTACCATATTTTGGTGTTCTCCTTGCGGATTACAAATTCTAAGTTCAACCAAGTGTTTACGATTTTCACTCCTTATGTTGATAATAAACAGAATCTGAATTTCAACTAATTTTTCGGTATGTGTGCATTAAAAGAAAAAGAAAAATGAGCAAGAGCAATGGTTGTCCTCCCAACTATCTCTGTTTTACATAGTTCAATAAAATAAAGTTAGAGCAATATTCACTTATTTATTTCATTCAGACTATCTTCAATTTTTAACAATTTTTCCCATTATTCTCATCCTCAAGGTTTCTATCATCTTCCCCTCAATAGTTTCCACCCTAACACACACACACACACACACAACAAACACATGTACCTTGCATAAAAGGGGAGATAGCCTATAAAGTGAGATGGGTGATTAACTACTACTGACTATAAATTAATTATCAAGAATAAACTCTCTTTCATAGACTACGCATTCAGCTACCATTATCATGTGTGTGAACGCGCGCGATGTGTGAAGTAAAATTATCTCCTAATGAGGGTTAGGGGATGTACAGTCATGAGTTGACTACAGAATCACAAATAGGATACCCTCTTAAGCCCTATATATAACATCATTTCCAAGACCATAGTGGGTAGCATAATATAAATCATTTCACAGGACCACGGGACTTACAAAGGGACACGCATACAGTGTTATTAAAATCCTCGGAACTATAAAAAACAATGATGCACACATTTAACACAAATATGGGATAACATACATATCCAGTATAAGAATCGGATAAAATGATAGTACTATTCTTAAAAAATGTAAGATACGATAAATCTAGGATATTTATGTCATATACATAAAAAATTCACAAAACCAAAAAAAATATAATAGCGATTCCGAAAATTCAAACAAAGAACAACCCTCTTTGATATTAATTTATAGAAATGGTATGCATTCTTGGTTGCATACTGTGGTTTTCAACTTTGGAATGAAAATCTAGATAAAGGAAACCAGATTATGTAGCAAACATTACTACTGAGGAAGAAATATATGCAGCCAACTCATAAACTCACAAATATATATGCAGCATACTATAAACAAACAGTCATGGAATTTGGTACTGAATATGTATCCAATATATAAATGAAGAAAAAAGTGTATATGTTATTCACATAAAAATAAACATAAATCCAACAGATATACAATGTCAATTATACTAGATATATTTGAAAAGATAGTCATGAGAATTACGGGTGCAGGAAAAAAAAAAAACCCTTTACAACTGTATCATGTTCTTTTCTATTGAAATATTAAATACAAAGCTTACACAAAAACAGCATTTGCAAACACATCTGGCAATAATTGAATTGAAGACTCAATTAATATATAACTATAAGATATGCAGGCATGCTCTTTCATGCTTATTTGAGAAAAAACAATACAATTTTCAAAATATGTAAACAAGCCCACATGCAAAACAACAATATCTTTAAGAAATAGAAAACCAGGGTCAGAGGTTCAAGTCATGCATCCTTAAATTATGGGAATGGTTCAGTTTTAAGCTTCTAATAAAACATGGTCAAGGTCAGCACACGTTACAGATTAAATGTGAAAGACAAAGTTTAAATCAATTGAACTATTCAAGATAAAAAATTTATTTGTTATATGCATATTACAAACCATTAGGTTACTAGAAATTTTCAACTAACATTTCAAATGCTAGGGGATAACACTATTTTACACATTATAATACTTCATTCATTCTAGAAATCAAATTCTTAATTCATCTCAATAGCCTTTTATAGCTTAAGCACGGACACAGAGTAGACAGTATATATCTGTTTCCCTCCTGACACTTCAGATTTATCTTAAGCAAATTAATAACTTACCAACTTTTATTTATATCACAGCAATTCAAGAGCACAGGTTGAACTTAACAGCATCATTATTCTCAGAGACAAATTCATCAATATTAAACTCTTCCAGGTCGCAAAAGAAACAAAGTTCAATGGGATTAACTCTAGATTATTTCTGTTATTATACATTATTAATCACTAAACTGAATTGTTTTCTTCAAACTCATCGAGAATGACCACCTTAGTGATTTTATTTCACTCCCCATATATGTATGAAGCAGAGCAATTAGAAACAAAGCAACAAACAAACTACTCCCATCCCTCCCCTCTTACCCGTAAAACTACAAACATCCAAACAAGAATAACTTCTGATAAAAGATTCGACACAATCAAACCACATATTATCAAGACAAATGAAGTAATGTCGATAGCAAGTGTACAATACAACACCAACAAAATATATCCCATTCAATTTCCATCTTCATCAGATATATCCAGCAAAACACTCAACTCAACCAAACAATAAAATTTCAAAACAAAATAACCAATGTAACAGGAATTCTCAACCAAACAATAAAATTTCAAAACAAAATAACCAATGTTAAAAGGAATTATACCTTCTCCTCAGGCTGAGAATCAGAACCTTCCACTTCAACAGAAACCACAGAACCATGCGCCGGCACCTGAAAAGCGCCATAATTTCCAGCAGCTGCAGCAACTTCAACAGTAGCCTTCATCTCAGGAGTCGTCGTAAAATACTCGGAAGACATAATCTTATTCAACTTCTCCCTCAAACCAGCATCTACAAAAACAAAAACAAAAGTTAAACAACAATAATCAACATTCAACACAACAAAAACACAAAAGCTGAATAAAATTTGAAAACCCTAAAATCAAAACCCTTACATGTAACATCAACATTGGGGTCAATAGGCTGTTGAGCCTTAGAAACCCACAACTTAGCATGTTCAATGCATCTCCTCAAAGCATTCTTATGCGAAAAACTGGAATCAGCAGGTCTGGAAATCAACAACCCAAACAAAGCAGAGATCGAGTCCAAATCCTTCTCACCAAGCAGATCCGTTGCATCATCAGTAACATAATCATAAGTCAAGCAACAACCACGTTCATGTGTTCTCGTAAGCATAGTTGAATGAAAATCATTCTGCGTTTTCACTTCAAAAAGCGAACCAAAATAAAGCAAATTCAGAATATCCTCAACAACATCATCGCTCCGCCGTTCGGAATTCTCCGGTAGGGTTTCTCGATTGTTTTGAGTTGCTAGGTCAAGTTCTTCAGCTAGGGCTGAAGAAAGCGGTTGACGAAGTTTCTCGAATTCGTCAATTAGGGCAAGAACGGAGGATTTGGAACGAAGAACTTCTTCTTGCTCCTTGTTGAGTGGTTTCCCTTGTGCAACGGATTCCTCCATTGACGTGATTCTGTTAAGCTTTTTCCGTAGTGCACGAAGGCGTTTGTTGATGAGATTCAATACGGGACCATCGGTGGTGGTTGATGACGCCATTATCAAACGGATAAGGTAATCGGTGGATTACGGTGGCGCCGCTGTGTGCGACGGTGGAAGAGAGATAGGAAATGAGAAAGTGAGGGGTTTGTGTGACAGTGTGAGTTGGGGTTTGGGTTAAACTTGATATGGTTTGTGAGAGTGTGTTGTTTGTACTTTGTGAGTGGTTTATATAGTGTGGATTTTCTTGGCTAAAGGATAAAGAAATTGAACCCATTGGGCCTTTGGTAGCTTCTTTGGAGTACAAATTGAGGCTTTTGTTAGAAATTGTACAACTGGGGGTTTATCGTTAAATTCTTTGTACAGATATGTATCGATATATTTGTTGAGGTGAATGATTCTGATTGGTTTATAAATAATATTTATTAATTTTTAATATTAAATATTATTTGTGGACCAATCACAATGATCCACCTAAGCCGTGTATCGGTACATATTCACATAATATGTGTATCGGAGTGTTCATCTTATCGTAAACATGTTTCCCGTGAGCTGAGCATAGTTCAGTTGACAGAGACATTGCATGTAATATGTAGGGACTGAAGTTTAAATATTTCCACTTATTCACTTTACAAGTGAAATTTTAGTCGCTATGCTATTTGGAGAAAAAAATATATATATAGAGAGGAAAAATTGAGAATTTTGTCAAATATGACTCCCTTGTGTCCCAAAAATAAATTATGACTCCTTCATCTCTTTGATTCCACTTATTGATTCAATGAAATTGGCTTGCATGGAACCATGATTGGGTACAAAACCCAAATAAGTCTACTAAGTCAATTGGAATCCACTAGGTTCCATTTCACAAATGGGGGGTTTATCGTTAAATTCTTTGTACACATATGTATCGGTATATTTATTGAGGTGGATGATTCTGATTGGTTTATAAATAATATTTATTAATTTTTAATATTAAATATTATTTGTGGACCAATCACAATGATCCACCTAAGCCGTGTATCGGTACATATCCACATAAGGGACACCTAATTCATAATTTTGACAGAGCACCTAAAATCACATAGACGACCCTGCGAATAATTTGTTAATTCCAAAATTACCCTATGAGGTGTTAGTTAAATAATGGCAGCTTCAACAACCACTGACGGTTACGTCTTGAACCTAACAACAAACGCCTTTGTGCAGACCACAAGAAACTCAAGAGCCTTTGTGCAGTCCACAAGAAACTCAAGAGAATCACATTAATGGAAGAATCAATTTCTCAAAAAAAAACAGCATAATCCTACTTGAGAATTTCGCTCCCCTTTCCAAATGACCGAGCAACAAACTTAAATGGCGATGATGTGGTGTAAATAATATAAAGTTAATTTCTTCGGTTGTTATTGTTACTAATTACTACTTTATTCATATTTTATTAATGAATTATAGATAATTTTGCAATCACATATTGGATGGAAACCTGGGGAATAAATTCACTCTTTAAGTATGAAATTCAACCAATGATGAGGAATAAATTTCTATTTCATCATTTAAGCATAGAATCTAATCAGTGTCTGCAGACTACAACAATGAACTCTCATGTGTAAAGACATACTATCACTCAACCCAACTTATAAATGCCTTTCGTGTGTAAAAACATACCATGCAATAGTTATTAATTTGAAGGTCTGGTCAGCAAGGGTAGAGTCTATGCAAATAGAGCTAATGTGATTTGGTTTGCCCGCATTTGGTGCACTTAAAAAGCAATAAATGTTAAGGTTTTTAAGGATAACAAAGTTAGCGCATAAAAAATTGTAGAGTCGGTGAAAATTCTATCTTGGAAATGGCTGGAGTTTAAATCTAACAAGCTGGATTACGTTGTAAATCAAGGTTTTAAATTGCAGTCCGCAATCGCAATTGTGGCCGCAGAATTGCTGATACGATAGCCTCCGCAACCGCATCGCACCGCAATTGCGGTGTGATCTTAATTCACGTGTACGACCGCATCACAACCGCATCAGAAGCCGCATCAGACGTTTTCGGCGATGTTCGTTCAAATTTTCTCACCAAAAAATAAAATTTATGAACTTCAAATCATAATTTGTGTCAAATCTAATGAAAAATCTTAATTTTAATGATCTCTCAACCGTGTATTTTAAGAACATTCAAATTAGTGTTTATGGAATAAACTAAGACTATACAATGATGGATAAATAGTGTAGTTACGTAGTAGTTTCATTATATATATATATATATATATATATATATATATATATAGTTTGTGAAATTTCAAAATGATTTAACGCCGCAACAGCCGCATTGCGCGCTACAACATCCGCAATGAACACATTCGCAACATCCGCGACCGCAACCGCAATTTAAAACCTTGTTGTAAATCAATAGTTTTTAAATCCCAGAGCATGTCTAGGATGCTCAGATCAAGAGTGGACTTTAGGTGGATGATTATGGCTGCCTCTCTGAGTTTGTTTGCAGGATGCTGCTATATCAAAATTCTGCCGTCAGGTGTATTATTTGAATCTTCTGCATCATTTTTTCTGGCAGGGTCTAGCGGATACAAAATACACTTTCTTAATTTTTTATTTTTATTTTTTAAAATGTTAAGTAATTTGAAACAGAGAGAGTATATAACTGGGTTAAAGGAAATACAAAAATTCTTGTATAAAAAATTACTTATTAAAAACAAGAATTGTAAAAAAATAATCATATAATTCTAGATACGATAACTTTTTTATACATTCGTCAAAAAAGAAAAAAACTTTTTTATACATCTATGTAGAGTGTAAGCAGATAAAAAAAAATGATTAATTTGACAATTCAATCCAAATTATAAAAAATATATTTTTGTATTGTTTTGTTAAAAACTGAACCAAACTGATGAAAAAATATATATTTAGATGTATCTAGAGGTGAGAATAGGTTAGGTCGAGCTAGAGGTATCTTGATTGGAATGTTGCACTTCAAAATTCACATCATCTTGTTGGCATCTAGAGGTGAGAATAGGTTAGGTCGAGCTAGACTTTGCCAAGTCCGAGTCTGATCTGTCAAAAAATCGAAGATCTGTGCCTGACATGTGGCTTATTATAGACTTATCTTTTTGGCCTGGGTCTGGCCTTTTGCAAGGCAATGTGGTCTGTTAACTTGTTTAAAAGCCTATTTTACATGAACATATTTAAAATTAAAATTATAATAATATATTTAAATATTTGAAAAACTATTGTAGATTAATAAGCTTAAACTACTGAAAAAGTTATTAAATTTATAATTTAATCAAAGTACAAATTTTAATATATATATATATATATATATATATATATATATATATATATATATATATATATATATATATATATATTAAAATAATAGTAGTAAATATATTATTCATATTAACTTAAATACGTCGGCCTAGTAGGCTAATAAAAAAATCTTGAACTGCTCTATTTAAAGAAATAGGATGGTCTGGCCTTAGCCTATATAAGCTAGGCTATAGGCCTAGGTAGGTTGGTCTGGCCTATTCCCACCTCTACTGATATCCAGAGAACATATTTTGATTTGCCATGGATTTAGGGGTCCTGTAAGCACTAACCACTTGCATTGCTAAGTTTTGTTTTCCTGATTTAAGTTACTATTACGATCACTGATGAATTAGGACTCTCCTAAGTTCTGAGCATGTTTATCAACAATCGTTAAACTAGAATCTTCAACATTTATCACCTTTTTTTGTTTATTTTTTTTTGCTAATCTGCCATATATTGTCTGCACAAAGATCTTTGTTGCTTATCTGGTTGGTTTACTACTATCCTTGGACTCCTTAACTTGCTCATCCTCTTCAGAAGGTGACAGTCTCTCACAATTTTCAACAAAATGACATACGACTTTGCAATGAGTCTAAAATCAGACATGTTTTCATAATCAATCTCCAAAAAAAAAAAAAAAAAGCAAACTCATTCGTTTCCACCAGAACTTTATATCTAAGGGTTTAAAATAAGTCCATGTCAATAACACTCTAACAAATTGGCCAAACTACAATTATACAAAGGTTTTACAATGATAACTTCGGTGCATACAAGGGTACCTAAGCTACTATAGCAATAGAACATGAATGATCGAATCAGAAAATCACAAGTCGGTGAAGTCAGGTGAGAAGGTATGAGGGTGAACAATGTATTTTTTGTAACAACCCGATTTTTTTTTTAAAATTAAATAACTAAAGAAGACTTTATTTCCTTAAAAAGTATGACTAAATTTTTATCTTTATAAAGTAGAATAACTATCAGAGATTACAAGTAATAAAATATTATAGACTCTAAGACTCCTTCCCAAGTGTCACAATCAGAGAGGGCTTCTCAAACTCGAAAACTCGACAACTTGTAAATACTGCGATTTTACAATCGCAGGGCCAAGCCGGACAACACAAACAACAAAGGGGTGAGAATATATTCACACAAGACAACCGTGTATTAACACAACAAGAATAGGGAATAAGAAAACATAAACACATAAAAGATTTAAGGCACTACCGTCACTACGGGACCAAAACACAATTTAGCATATATGAGGACACTGACTAAGTACACAAACACGTCAATTAGCAAATAACTCATTAAAACACAACAATACTCAACATTCAAATTCATGGCTTCCCAATGTCGTTAAAAATGTTATGTCAACTTAATTCCCAACATCGTTTCTCAACATAATTTTCCAACGTAATTTCTCGATGAAATTTTCCAACATAATGTCTCGACTTATGAGACATTTAAACAAAATAAGCAATCATAACTCAACGTAATTTAAGACTCTTTTTAATCATAGATAATTTCAAGAACACAAAAATAAGGTAAAAGGGAAGTAGGGCAAGGTCCCCTCGACTACTCTGATAATTAACACTAGCCCTATATGTGAACTCACTCACCCCCTTACCTTAGGTTTTTGCAGAGATTCTTTAAGGTTTGCTTGCTGCTCTTGTTCTCACTCTTTTGTTTCTCTTAATCATAAAAGTAATCTAAATCTTTAGCTGATTTGTTTCTAAAATTTAATCTTGTTAAATGATCCATTATTTTGTTTTTTCCTTAAAAATCTCATCTCATAATTTTTCATGAAAATCTATTATTTTGTTTCTAAGATTAAAACATATCTTCCAAAAATATATCATAATTTGTTACAAAAATATATTCTTTTCTAAATAAATATTAACCAATTAATTAAAATAAGCTGAATCCAAATAAAATAAATAGTTCTAAAGTTTGGGGCGTTACATTTTTTGTCTGACTATTTTTGTTTTCGACTAACTATGTTTTAAAGTTCCCCTACTAATAACTAATTGTTGAATAAGAGAAACACTTTAATTCATATATTGTTTACATTAACTAGATTGTCACTAACGATAATTTTACAAATGTTTCTAATGAGATGTGAACCCACTATCTTGAGATCAGAAAGTTAAGTTATTAACACTGAGCTAGAACTTAAAAAAAGTAAAAATTAAAAAAAAATTGAGAGTAGGAAATGTTTTTGTTAATCAATGACACTATAAATAATTTTCAAAGTTAAAGACATGGTAAAAAATATATAGTATCTTTTTTTTTTTTTTGCTAAAAAAGTCTATAGTATCAATCAACACAAGAAAAACATTAATGTAGATAAAAAGATTTTCGAGAAAGACAACTCGGTGAAAAAATTGATCTTGGAAGAAAGTTTGAAATTCCAATTTTTATAGCAAAACTTTACAACAAAAAGTTTTGGGCGGGAGTTTAAAGTTTAAATTTTTGAGGTGTATACACTTCGAAAACCTTGGGCGGTAGTTTTGAGGGGTATTCATGAAAACCTTGGGCGGGAGTATGAAATTCCATTTTTTATCGCCAACAGTAATACTCGCGTTTATAAATTCAACAACATGAAGCCAACTATCTCATTCCCCATTTCCACTTCTCTCTCAAAATTTCTCTTTCATAAATCATTTCCCATATCTCATTCTCTACTCTATCTCTCTATACTCTCTCTCTCTCTCTCTCTCTCTCTCTCTCTCTCTCTCTCTCCCTCCCTCTCAAAATTTCCCTTTCACTCTTGCACCACCATCGTGCTACTTCTACACCACCATCACGCCGCCACTGCCTTTCCTCCTTCAATTCGGCTGTGTTTTCAATCATTACTCTATACAACAACGATAAGTTAGCCCTTTTAATTATTTATTTATTGAAGTTAAAAACAAAAATCATCTATATTATCGATCAAAAAACTACTAATATAAATATTAAAAAAAATCTATATCATTAAATGACTACTATATTGTTTACATCACACAAGATTGATAATAATATGTATCTTTGCTTTAAAGGGAGGATTATAACATCTTATTGATTTCAAATAATTTTTTATTATAAAATTAATTAGAAGTTTCTTTTGCTTTCTAACAAGATCTCCCAACCATGAAAATAAATTCCAATTCATGGTTTAATTTCGTCAATTGCTCTTTGGACTTTGTAATCTTCTACATCAAATAGCTTTCATGGTTTAACTTCTTCTTACCTTGCTCAAATTCATAATAGTTTTTGTATTTTGTTATAATCCTTTGGATCTCCCATGGGAAAGGCCAAACCTCTGGCCGAGAATGAAAATCGAGATAAAGTATATCACAAACATCAATCCTACAAAAGGTGGTGATTTCATCAATCTTCTTGATTAAACCTTTTTTTCTTTTGTTGTAAATTATTCTCCTAATCACTAACCATGAATACTAGTTTCAACTTTTTTGAAACCATGGATATGAAAACTTTTTTCTTGTGTGAAGAAAACCATACAAGAATTTTTTTTTCACATCTACCGTTAATTTGAAAAAAGTTGAAACTAGTATTTGTGATTAGTGATCCTGCTAGGAGGACAACTTATAACGAAAGAAAAAAGGGTTTAACCAAGAAGATTGATGAATTCGGCACCCTTTGTAGGATTGATGTTTGTGATATACTTTATATCAATTTTCATTAGGGGCCAGAGGTCAGGCCTTCTCCATGGGAGGTCCAAAGGATTATCACAAAATACAAAAATTATTCTAAATTTGACCAAGGTAAGAAGCTGAACCACGAGAGCTATTTGATGCAAAGGATTACGAAGTCCAAAGAGCAATTGACAAAATTGGAGCAAAATAATTGGAAAATGCATAAGTCCTTGATCTTATATCAATGTCTTCTCAAAGAAAATTTGATCAACACTCTAAACAATTGGAAAATGCAATTATTGTCGCTCTGAATTTGGTTGATAAGAATAACAAAGAGAATGAAATAGATGTTCTTGAGGGGCATCTAAAGAAATTGGAGAGCATGCATGTTGAAACACCTTATTGCCAAGACTTCTTATAATTTTATTTTTCTTTGTTAAATTTGAAGTGTTTAATGCAAGCTTTTTTGTTGGTTGTAACCTATAATGTTTGACATATTTAATTTTAAACTTTCATTGTGTTATTTTGATGTGAATTGAACTATATTTAGCTCTCTCATGTTACATTATATAATAAAAGACTCATTTTTTATAAGTCTTTTTTTTTTTGTCTTGCTCGATGAAAATGTGGATGTGGACAGAAAATCTCATATAGCAAAACCTTCATTTATAGAGAGATCCAAGAGGAGTTGAAAGAGAAGTCTTGAATCAAAGTTTCTTCTCTCGGTTGAAGTTTCATGAATGTAGTGTAGGGTAAGAGAAATGTTTTGATCTAGTGTGGTAATGTCTAATTGCATAATATACACTTAGATTAATCTAATGATTAAGTTAAATGGTACACCGGTGAGGAACTTGATAGAGCTTTTACCTTAGAATCCACACACACTCACACACACACATATATATATATATATATATATATATATATATATATATATATATATATATATATATATATATATATATATATATATATATATATATATATATATATATATATATATATATATATATATATAACAAAAGAAAAATATGGACAAATGTGCATTATTTTTTGGATCAAATGCATTAAATAAAAAAATAACTTTAATTTAGAATTTACTATATCATGTTAATTAAATATATTTTTCACTGAATATATAGTTGTATTTTTTATTAAACAATAGCATTATAATATTAAGAATAAAAATATAATTTGGTCTTACAATTTACATACGACTCAGTTCAGTTTCAAATTAGTCTTTTAACATTTTTATATAAGAGAAAAATAGTATCTTTATTAAAATAAAGATACAATCTAAATTTATCCCGTATAAAATTGCCAGAAACTAATTTAGATATTATTTTTTGTCATTGATTAAATTTAGCCACGAGAAAATTGCGAGGGAGTAAATTTATACTTTAGTCTAATTTTATTTTTTGGTGTTGGAGTTGTCTTTAGTCTAATTTATCCATTATTAAAAACATTATCTTACCTCCCCTCCCCTCCCTTCTATCTACTTCGAACCAAATAATGTGAAGAAAAAAAATTAATTTAGGGGAGGTTTCATTTAACTCCCTTAAATTATCCTTCATGATAAGCTCTCAACCAAGATTATCAAAACCGGATCGGACCAGCCGGTCGGACCGGTCGGGCCGTGAACCGGTCATGAAAACGGTTCGGTTTTGAGCAAAAAACGGATAGGAAACCGACCGGCAAAAAAACCCGTGAACCGGGGTCGAACCGGGTTGAACCGGCCAGGCGGTTCAAGCGGTTTTGCAGATTTTTTTATTTTTATTTTAAAAAAAGGGCAAAACGACGTCGTTTTAATTTATTTTTTTAAAAAAAAATCTGAAACTAAACAACGACGTCGTAGGAATAGGAAATGTTTTTGTTTTTCATCTATTTTTCATTTGGTTTGAATTATAAATTTTATTTTATTTTGACTTGTGATATTTTATTTTTTTAATGTGTGAAATTATGAAATATTGAGCAATTATTTATATATATTTATTTATATTTCAATTAAAAACGGTTCGACCCCGATTGAACCTGGTCCGACTAATTGAACCTTGAACCGGTGAGCTCGCCGGTTCGATGACCGGTCCGGTTCTGACAACCTTGCTCTCAACATATGAGAACTTGACTTTGAGAGGTTGTAACTTGCCTTCAATTTGCAACTTGTGCCTCGCTCACGCAGAAACTTCTCACCACCTCTTTCTGCAATGTCCTTTTGCTTTATCTTTATGGAATTGATTAGGTTCTATTTTTTCTTTGTATTTTTTAAAATAGATTTTCTAAAACCGTTTTTCAAAATATTATAAGTTTTTATATATTCGTTTTTTCTAAATTGAAACACTAATTTTGACATCATATAAAACATAAACACACATTATTGAAGATCAAAACATAGTCAAAATCACAATTTTTTTAAAAGTTGTATTTCAAAAATGATTTTTATGAAAACCTATTTGAAATAGCTTCAAAATTAAATGATTTTTCGAAATTCTAATATTCAAAAAAAGTTTCAATAAAATGATCAAATATCTAAAATAACATTTTAAGAATAACTATTTAAACCAAATTTTCATTTGAAGCTTTTATAAAAAAAATTCTTTGTAAATTTTTTTTACTCAAAATTATGTAACACTACAAGAATCTATTTTGAAAAAATCTATAACAAACAGCCCTATATCTTGTATTGTGTTTGTGTTGATTCACACAAGTTGAATTTTTGGCATGATGAATAGGTTTGATACTATAGTAGTATTGGTGGTGCAGATTTGGAAAATTGGAATAAGAACGGTGAGTTCAGTGTTGGAAGTGAAATCGGCTATGTCAATCCCTTTACTCTTGTTAGAAAAATGTGATTCACTATCATTTGGCACTTCTCTTTAAAAGGAGTAAGCTACAATTGATGCAGATAAGTCGGAAAATGAAGAACTTGATAAGGAACAAGAAGTTGACAGTGATATTAACTATGAAAAAATGCTTGTGAGAATCCAATGGAAGGTAACACCCCTACTAGTTGACTACATTTCCAACGTTGTACAAGTTAATTTATGGATATCTCATAATTCTTGTGATATTGGAATGTTAACTAGAAAACTAATTTATGGTGATATTGGAATGTTTAGCTTGAGATGAAATCTAGCTTACCAAACAACATTATAAGAAAAGCAACTCATGATTGAAGCCAAAACGCACGTTTAAGCCTTCTCAACGTGTATCCAAAAAATCACTTAGCCTTTTCAGAACAAGAAATAATTAATGTATTGTGAGAAAAAGTTTTAACTTCCATTTCAATTTTCTCACAAAAAAGGTTATCCTAGAGCTTCTCCATATCCATGATTTTACGGTAGAGCTTCTATATAACGTTTCCTTCTTTTCCTTCTTATTTTCTACAAATTCCTTCTCTTTTTCATGTTCTCTGCAAATGGTACTAATGTTCTTGGTAAACTACTTGCAGGTTTGTTTTTCAATTATTTTAATTTTAATCTTTTTTCTCGTAGAGTTCTTTTTTATCAAACAAAATGGTCTTTGTAATTATATATGTATGTATGTTATTTAAACACTTGGACAATTTATCGAAGCTATATCATGAGAACGAGAATGGATCCTCTCCCGTGAGAATCTCACAGGAGGGATTCCGGTGCAAATCTGCACCCTTCAAAAAAAAAATTATTAGTCTGACCTGTTGCAAAAAAGCAAGAGTGGTCCAGATTTAACTAGAGGAAAAGCCCACGGGAGACAATCCTCACCGCATGAGAACATCTTAAATCATTTTTATTTTCTCTATTGTTATCGTATATATACTATATCATAGCTAATTTTTTTTCTTCTTTGTCATCTATAGTTAATGGAAGAGAGAAAATGATGTTATCGATCCAAGTAACGACTGTAATTTCTTTGATTAAACAAGCGAGTTACAAACTTTTATTTTAATAATATCATATATTTATTTCTTTAATTATTTTTATTTTATTTTGTACATAAAATTTCTCATGGATCCTTTTACCTCTCTCTTACCGCTGCTCTCTTGGTAACTTAAACATTAAAGTTTTTGCAGATATTTCATACTCCATCCATCTCTAAATATAAGATCTAGTTTGATCACTGCACGTATGTTAATGTACAAGTTTGATCACTAATATCTTTAATTGTCTATTAGTAAAAATTATAAAAATTTAATATTTTGAAAATACTCATCAAAATAAATTAAACAAGATCTTATATACTAATATTTACCTCTACTACGGTCAAAACAAGAACTTAGTATATATTATTAAAAAAAATACGATCAAAACAAGATAAATGAATAGTACATTTTATTCAAAGTAGCTCTTATAAAAAGGAACGGATGGAGTAACATATTTTGCTCCATATAAAATACTTTTCTCCAGTCCGATCAACGTGATCAACGTTCTCAATTTTCTATACCAGATGTGATGTTAAACTCTTAGTGTTCATGAATCTCCCAATAGTATTTGGCAAATGCTAAATAGTGTTCGCGGGGCACCCTTTAAGCCCTTAAATAGTAAGTTTTTTATAGAATTTTTGTGGAAATGCGTAAAGTCAACGCATTGAAAATTGAAGTGTGTAATTTTTTGAATAAAAAATTTCTTTTAATAGAATACTTAAAGAGTATCCCGGAGACACTCGTTAGCAAGACGCATAGTATTTTATAAAACGAAATCCCATATTACAGTCTTAACTCGTGTTTGACCTATGTTCACAAAGTCAAACTTTCAACCAAGTCATAATCACTTTTCACTAATCATGTTTTCTCATAACTCTAATATGAACATCAATATGTTTGGGTCCATCACTGTGAATCATATAAACTTATCTATCACAATGTTGTGCCACTCACAAACAAGAACCATAGTCAAGTTTAACCTTCTTTCTTAATCATGTAAGTATCAATTATAAGTGAGTGGAGTTTTGGGACATTTGACAATATATATGGAAGTTGTGGGCACCTTTCCCACCACCTCCCCCATATGTTTAAACGCGGAGTTAATACACATAAACAACTATATCACTTTGTTTGTCCATATATGGCACTTGTTGTGACCCTTCAATTCCATCATGCATGATTGTAATCTAAACAGTAGTTAATTTGGACATATTCATGCTCCAAATTTTGTGTGGATTCTGCTTTCTAGGATTTGATTAAGCTAGTTGGCCGACTCTACCTGGCTGCTATGTGGTTTATATACATTGTCAATTTTACCGACTACATATCTGACTTTTAGAGAAAAAGGGTCTCAGTAATCCAGAGTTCTATTGTAAGATAAATAAAATTTAGTCAAAAATTATTTCCACTATAAATTGAATATTTGTGTTCTCCTGAACGATCAGTTCTAAGAAAGTTCATTAATCATTTGAATCTAATATTTTAATTTATATAATATAATGTGACTTATGATCCAATGGGAAAATAATATCACAAAATAATTTTGCTTGTGCATATTAGATGGAGACTATTATATATTTGTTATGATGATTTTATGACTGAAGATCAATGTCGCTTTCAAGCATGTAAAATGGAATACTTCATATGCTTCATTGCAATAAGAAGCGACAAGCAAATTTTATCACTATTGACTATTTTTCCCCACTTTCGTGTAGTATATCTGATGATTAAATTGTGGTTATGGTTATCATCGTGATCATTAATTTGACCAAAAATTGCAATTAAAGTGGTCGATGACTTAATGTGAAATCACTTACATTTTATTGACATTAACGTACAATCTTAATATAGCAGTCTACATCATAATTTTTGAGTGTATATTGACTACTTCCTTCGTTCCAAAATAAGTGTCATGGTTAACCATCTCCATGCACAATTTAATGATTGTTTATATCTTTAATAATATATTATTAAAAATTATAAAATATTAATATTTAAAAAGTATTTATTGAGATAAATTCAACATCTTATATATTAATATTTGTCTTTATTATATATTAAAAGAAAAATATAGTCAAAGTAGTTTATGTGAATAGTACACATAGTCAACTTATGACATTCATTTTGAGACGAAGAGAATATATATTGTTTCACGCATAACTGAAAATGCTAATTAACATCAACATTTTTTTTTTGGTACGATAGCAAAAAAGAGACTGGAAAAAAAAATTAAAAAAAAAGAGATCAAGTATAAGGGTGAAACACCCTTAAAACATCAGACTGAAGGATACTCTTCATCTCCGTAGGTGAGGATTCCCAAAAGGTCAATTTGTCATCATTAGCCGAATTAACATCAACATTCTCCTTTTAAATAAAAATTTGAGAAAATTATTAAAATAGTTTCAGACTCTAGGAACTCTCAATATTTAATATGAGAAAATACTAAAACTTCCATAAATCATTAAATTGAAGGCCGGGCTTCAAAATGGCCCTAGAGTGTTTACGATTTGATCTTTGAGAATATAAATATTCTAATTTAATCTTTGAGTCTCTTAAATGTTTCTCATAATTCATTTTATGAACATCGTAGATTGTGATGATGTCTATTAAGTGCATTGTTAAAGTGAAGAATATAATATATTCACTAGTGGAAAAAACACTTTATAGAAAACTTCTTAGGTCGGTTAGCGTTGCCACCTGACTTAAGAACACGTGCGGTGGCAACTTCGTAAATACGTTAAACTTTTTTAGGTCGGTTCTTTCATCAACCGACGTAATAGATATTAAAAAAATAATATTAAATTCAAATAAAATTCATTAATTTATAAAACCTTCTTGTTAAGTCAGGAGTCGGTCAGCTGACTTAAGAAACCTCTTTTGTTAAGTCAGGTGGCGCTTAACTGACCTAAGAAGTATCTTTATTTTTAATAATAAATTGAATTATAATGTGGCATATGAGAATCGAACTCACCTCCTTAACATAAAAAACAAATCCTCTTTACCAAAAAAAAAAATCCTAATTTTTAACTTTTTATATTTTAAGAGAAAATCATAATCTTTTAAAAGAAAAACAATACGAATAGTAATTCAACTAAAAGATTGGAAATTCGATACGCAATCTTCTTCTTCTTCACTGCATTTCATCACTGCAATTCATCACTACACCTTCTTCACCTTCGATACGCAATCTGCTTCTTCTTCTTCACTGCAATTCATCACTACACCTTCTTCACTGCACCTTCATCACCTTCAAACCGTTGATAAAGCTTTAAAACCCTAACTTTCATAGAAATTCAACTAAATCTTGAAAAATTGAACCGTTCCCTTCGCTGCAAGCTTGGAAATTTGAACCGTTCCCTTCACTCTTTCATATGTATGTAAACTTTAAACCCTAACTTTTTATTTTTATTTGTTGTGAGTTTTCAATTTCAATTTCTATTATTATTGTGCATATTTGTGTTTTTTATCATTATTATTATTTTTTCAATTTCTAGCTAATAATGTTGATATGCAAAATGATAATTAAGAACAACACCATGTCCAACAAATTGTTAAGATTCTTTTTCACTGTATTTTAGTTCCCCCCAGTGCAATACAGGGCATATTGAAATTCTTGTTAGAGCTAGCAGCAAGGTTACTCCATCATTAAAATCTAGGTGTTTATAATATGTTCACGTTGTCTTCCATGGCCTGAGTGTAGAGGAGGTTTATAAACATAACTTGATTATGTTGGGTTATTTTCCAACTGGTATATAAGTGTATGCTTAGATTCATCAGTGATCAGTCATCCCTACAAGCACACACTTGCAGTCAGTATGAAAATAAAACTATGTAGTTTTGTAACTGTGTAGTTCAGTTCATGATGTAGCAGTTCAGTTTAAAAATGTGAAAGCTGATGCAGTTTCACAAACCACAGTTTCCCATTTTTCATTGATTCTGAGTTTTTAATTTATCGTTTATGTTTTTTGTAGTGCGGCAAACAGAATCCTAAGATGTACTTTTTAAGTCAGGTACTTATCTGACTTAAGAAGTGGATTCTAACAGACCTAAGAAGTACTTTTTAAGTCAGGTCAAATACGACTTAAGAGGTGGATTCTAACAGACCTAAGATGTACTTTTTAAGTCAGGTACTTATCTGACTTAAGAAGTAGATTCTAACAGACCTAAGAAGTACTTTTTAAGTCAGGTCAAATACGACTTAAGAGGTGGATTCTAACAGACCTAAGAAGTATTTTTTAAGTCAGTTCCAAATCCGACTATAGACGTCAATACTTCTTATGTCGGCTTTTCTTAAGTCAGACGCGGAACCGACTTAAAAAGTCAATTTTAACCGACTTAAAAAGCGTTTTTTCCACTAGTGATTGAGGCAGTAAAATAAAGAGGACAGTAAAATAAAGAGGGGAAGCTTGCAATGATTTTAACTCAGTTAATAAAGATATAATATTTTATGGAAAATCCTAAACAGTGCTCCCGAGACACTGTTTAAGGAAGCAAATATAGTAATATGACATTGAACTTTGTGCAATCAATGTCTCGAAAGTCTAAAAAGTATTATTTTCAATTTACAAATTTCCTTTTTTGGTTTTCTTAACCAATGCCCAGGGGCACATTTTATATGTATGAGTTGGGATTCGAATCACAGATTTATTTCCCTTATGAACTTTCACTTATATATGCAGGAGGTTGGGGTTGGAACTCCGGTAGTCCTACTTATTCATCTTAAATTAGATGAAATTTCAAGCCACTAAATTACTTCACTAATAAAAGAAAAGAACATAGATCATTTTATTCTTTAATTATAAAAAGAAAAATGACTATTGTGTGTGAGTGTAACTAAATATTTAGATTTAAACTTGTGATTTACACAAGACTTACTCATTATTTTAACAATATCTAGAGCACGATGATCTTACATTTTTTTTGTTTTATGTGATTTTACAGAATTTGTATAGTGAAAAAAATAAATGAATTGGATGATTTTAAATTTGGATGGTAATGGATGAATCAAAATATTTCATTAATACATTAATAATTTACAAAAAATAAATAAATTAAAAATTCAATCTAATTCAACTGCTAACCATAAAAATCATATAATATCGATCAACTTTATCTTATTTTGAACGACATAGCATACAGTCTAATGATGTAGAAAGAATCATCCATTTGAGTTAACTATTTACATTTCAATTATTAAACTACAAAAATGAATAATTTCTTGATAATTTCATGACTTTTTGGTTATTCAATATCTTCAGGTCATACATCACATTATTTAAAATTATAAGGAGACTGATTTCGTGAGTGGGTAAAATTAGGGAATTAAAATTGTAATTAAGTCTTTTTTTTTCAATTTTTTCCTTCAGTTTTTAATATATTATTAATTAATTTTTATTTTAAAGACTCAATATTTGCCCAAAAAATCAACTAATTCGAGGGTCACTAATTCCTCCATCTAGGTTGGGGCCCAATTGAAGTCAAAACTTTAGTTTTGTAGAGTATAGACTAACTCAACTTAGGAAGTGACATTAAGAAGAATTCAAACTACGGACCTTGAGAGGAACATACTCTAAGGTCCAAAGTCTTCCCACCAGACGAACCCATGTGGATTATTATTATAAAAACATTATGTTAAAAAATAATTCAAATATTTAAATTATTTTAAAATTCAGTTTTTTTCATTCTAATAAATTATTAAATTTTTGTTTATTTTTCTATTTTAATTATAATAAAAAGTCTAACAAAATTGTACCTTTAATAGCGGAAATTATCCGTTGGATCTCATCCAAAAAAAAAAAACTATTGAATTTTGTTCATGTATGTAAACACAAGATAAATAAAACAAGTGAGTTTTCATCTAGAATGTCTTAGAAGAGATTTCACGACTACTCTAAAAAACGACTAAGATAGAATTCACTGTTTTTACTTGAATGGGTTCCCCACTCTTACCTCTCAAGTGTCTCCTTCTATGGTTCATCTTTTCTTGACCTAATGAGTCTCTATTTGGACATCCAGGCCATATAAGCTATGACTCTGAGATTTATATGCAACTCGTATGTACAAGACGCGTGGAGCTCTCAAACACGCATAGTTCACGTCACTCGTACGTGCAGATCACATGGAGCTGGAGTATACATGCGTAGCTCAGGTCACTATGTTTGTTCAGGATGTGTGGCAAGCCAATGTGAAGGACCATAACTTTCACTTACACTAATTCAATATCAAATGACTTGCATAGTTGAACTAAGCGTAGAGCACAACATGTCACAAATGGGTCAAGCTGAGTTTGACGTGTTGAAGGTTGAACTCAACGTGTCTGCATGATAAAGGTAAGGAAGACATGATGAAGGTGGAGCTCAACATGATTTAGATGGTCAAGCTAAGCTAGACATGCTGAAGTTGGAGTTGATGATATCAAGTTGAGATAGACATGATGAAGGTGAAACTCAACGTGTTCTGGATGGTCAAACTGAACTAGTCATGTTGAAGTTTGAGTTTAATGTAACATGGATGGTGAAGCCGAGCTAGACATGCAAAAGGTGATGGTGACCTTAATGGTCAAAGTTGTAATAGAATTCACATTCCTTGAGAAAAGAAAATTAGTTTATATTTTTATCATGCTAGTATTTATCACATACAAATGCATAAGTAAATATAACATTATTAATAATATATTTGTAAAGAAATAATTAATACTGTTGAAAACATAAAAAGAGAAGGACAAGAGAACATTCAAAATACTTTTATTTAAGAACTAAGGTAATACTCCCTCCGGTTCTTTTTATAAGGAACAATTTGAAAAAATCACACAACCAAGGAATCACATTTAACATAATTATTTTCATTTAATACTCTTATAAATTTAAATTTATTCCCTATATACCCTTATTTAATTACTCTTTATTCAACTAATTTACTTATTTTTAAATTCTCTCTTATAATAAATAAGGGCATAAGTGAAATTGAACATTTAAAACATTTGAAAATTGGTCAAAGTTTCTTATAAAAAGGACCAAATTTTTTGCCCCAAGTGTTCCTTATAAAAAGGACCGGAGGGAGTATTACATATCTCAACTTAGAACCAAAGGCAGGGATAACTATTTTCTATATTTTGTCTAAAAGTGAAACTGGGTTTTTAATTTTCACCGTTGTTATCAACGTTGATTGTATCATTGAAAGTGAAATCAACAACAACAACAACAACAGTATAAACATGGCAATAACCCCCAATCATGGAGAGGCTTTGATGAAAGGCCAACAAACTGAAATCGTTTGAGTCCTCCCATTGCTGAATATATATATATATATATATCTGTGTGTTTGCGTGTGCGCGTGTGTGTGCGTGCGTGCGTGTGTGTGTGTGAAAAATAAACGGATGAATTGAAGAAAAGAGTAGTGGTGATCTCCATCGCTTTACTCTTCTCTTCCACTTGCTCGACGAAATTCGAATTGACAATGTGAATTTTATTAAAATTGAAATTAGTGATATGGAATAAATTAATCCACGTGTCAACACTAAGAAAAATCACAAAACATGAAGGGGGCATCACTCTCCTCCAAAGAATTGGAATTTGAATGGTGTTTTCTATTCTCTCCTCCAAAAATCACACTTTTCTATACAATCAATGTTGATACTTTTTAAACGTAAGGGACCAAATTGAAACCTAAAATAAACGTAAGGGACCAAATGTATAGTTAAGCCTACTTTTTATTTAAGAACTAAGGTAATATTACATATCTCAACTTAGAACTAAAGGCAGGGATAACTATTTTCTATTTTGTACATAATTTATTTAGATTCATCATTTTTCCTAGTATAGTAATCTAATTCTACTTTTGATCCTAACTCCACATCTTGAGGTTTCTCTTGGATATCAACACTTCCCTTATAATGATATCTTTGAGAAACATACAAAAAATAAGCCAAGTTGAGAACTCCAATTCCAGCCAAAAGATAGTAAAAGTAATCAAGCCTTCCAGCATTGATATCATTTGTTAACCAATCTGGATGGCTATGTGTTCCAGTGACATTATGAACTGTTGTGACCAATATGCTACTAACATAATTAGCCAAAGCAAAAGAGCAAGAGAAGAAAGCATTAGCAACACTTCTCATATGATCCGGAAATTGTCTATTGAAGAACTCAATTAGTCCAATTATGTTGAATGCTTCACAAAAACCAATCAAAATCAATTGTGGGAATAGCCACATTACTGACATTGGAGCAATTCCTAGTGGATTTGGATTAGAATTTGCAACATCTCTTCTAACTTTTTCAACCAAACCAGCTACAATCATTGATAGAATAGAAAACACCATTCCAATTCCAATTCTTTGGAGGAGAGTGATGCCCCCTTCATGTTTTGTGATTTTCCTTAGTGTCGGCACGCAAATCCGGTCATAGAATGGAACCCACAAGCCTATGACGATAAATGATACAACTCCGAGTGAACCGGCTGGAATTTGGAATTTTGGTCCAAGGTGTCGGTCCATTTTTAAGGCTTGTGATACAATAAATGTTCCTTGTTGGGCCATGGCAGTGAATCCGAGAATACCAGCAGCCCAAATAGGAACGGTTCTTGCTAAGCACTTAACCTCTTCTACTTGTTGGATGCTCACGAGTTTCCAATTATTTACCACGGTTCCATCCGAGTTTAAATCACCCTCCATTATCAGTGCGGCTTTGTCCAAGGCCCTAAAATATACATTTACGAAAACAATTAATCATAATTTCAAATTGTATATTTATCATATAATTAATCGTTAAAATTTGGTGTCAAATATGTGTCACAAGAACGCAACTCTTTAAGACACAAATAAATATAGCATAATTAGTAAAATAGTCTCCTAAAGATATTTTTGGTTTCACACTGGTCCCTTAAAGAAGAAAAAAAAGTCTGAAAGAAGTCCCTTAAAGAAAAAAAATGTTCGAATAGGTCCCTTAAAGACATCTCCGTTAATGGACCATTTTACTAATTAAGCCAATAAATATTCAAATTTCAAAAGTTGACATTATTTTATAAAATAGCTAACAATAGGTGAATAGGTTGTACTAGATGCTAAGCAATCTTGCATACTGTTGTTGGTGGTATCACCAACAACTCTAATTATTAGCTAATAATATTATTCAAAAAATGACACACACGTGCCATATATATAATAATGAAAATGAAAATATTTTGTACTTAAATTATTATTTTTTTGATAAAGTAGTACTCTTAAAGTTTTGTTGATACTAATAAATTAATATAAAATTAACTTTATAGTAATTATTATTTTTTTTAAAAAAATAACATGATAATATAAAGTGATGTGTACCTATCCATCAATCAAATTTAATGATAAACAAATAAAACTTTCAATAATCAAAGACTGAGATATGATATCTTACCTGAATTGATTAGTTGAAGGTAACTTTGACAAAATAGCACTCCCAATTAATGGAGGATCATAAAAGTTCCCATCAACTTCTTTCTCATTTGGAAGCTTAACTTTTCTCTTTTTAAAAGCAGCCACTAAAACTTGTACAATACTAGAAAAAATGCTTCCTTCTGGCTTCACATGAACATAAATCTTTGTTCCAACAAAGAACAAGATTATGGAACAAAACATACACAAAGTTGGTATTCCAAAACCAAGTTTCCAACTGATTTGATCTTGTATATAAACAATCACTGTTTGAGTGATTAATAATACCACAGTGAATGAAGTATAGTACCAATTGAAAAAACTATTTATTCCTTTTTTTCCTTCATCTGTTGTAGGGTCAAATTGGTCAACACCAAATGGTATACTACATGGTCTTATGCCTGAAGAACCTATGCTTAGTAAAATAAGTCCCATGAATAGAAATGCAACATTAGATGAACTTGCTGTGACACATTGATTTAATGCTTTTTGTTGAGGTGTGCATGGTGGAGGGTGTAGTTGTGGTAACATTGATGTTAATGTCACTGTTATCATGCCCTGTTTATACAATTTTCAATAGAGAGGATTAAATACGATTTTATGATAATTTATTACTCAGAACGACTTTTTAGTTAATATGTTTTTATTTATTTAATTTTTCAAAAGTGAATAATTTTTTTTAAAATAATAATTTTCAAAGACATAAAATAAAAGTATTAAAATTCGAACGCCAAACAAATATAATACCTAAGCTCATACAACTTGAGTTAAGATTTATGGACGAAAATAAAATAAAATACTTAAAAGTCAAAGGAAGTGGCCACTAGCCCCTGACCAAATTTAATGTGAAAAGACAAGACGATGATGTCACGTAAGAAAATGGATCTATGACAAGATTTATGTGCATCAAATATTTCCTCTGATTTTTATTATTAAAAAAAAGTATATTTTTATTTATAAAATATTTGATCTATAAAATTTATAATATTGATTACAAATATTCTATGAACGTAAAAATTAAAAAAATTCTTATGATAAAAATTACAGCAAGGTACAACCGTAGATGATTATTAAGAAATTGATGATCGGAATATATCTTGAATTTTACGTTTAAAAAACTAGGAGTATGCTGTAAAAAAAATGACTATGTTTAAATTTTAAACATAAAATTGTTAAGATAATGTTCTTTTTTTAAAATTTCGGTCCCGTATTTTGTGACAATTGTTTTTGTGCCACATTTGTTTGTAAGACTGATAATTTTTTTGACATAAATGCTACATTAAATTATCATTAAATTAAAATGGTCCAGTCATAGTTCATTCATTCATTCATTCATAGCCAAATTGGACGACAACGAAGATATGAAAGTAACACATAGCCAAATTGCATTAATATCATTTCCGTTTTTTTCTACTCCATTCGGACCCTATGACATATTCATCTTATAGAATGATATCATAGATAAAATTTCAATAATTCAATTGCATGTGAAGTATATGAAAATAATTCATTTAATCACTTAAAAAAAGAACAACCATGTAAACAAAAGCTCTATAGTTTTCTCCATTCTATAGTTTTCTGATAAAAAAAGAACAACCTTGTAAATAAAACCTCCATAGTTAAGATTGCTTCTTCATGGTACTAAAAAATGGCAACAATATATATATAATCTTCCCCGAGTCTCAAGAGTCAATTAGTGACAACAACAAAGATAGTTTTGTTTGGTTGTTTTTAAGGATATTGAAACGTTAACACTCTAATTATAATCATATTTATAATGAAAGTCAATAGTTTTACACAAAGCATGGATAGAGATAAAATAATTTTATGTTCTTGCAATCGGATAAAATAAATATTTTACGCAGTTAAGAAACGATAATCAATCATATATGTCCTTTGAAAATAGAATTAAAATTAAATATTTTTAATAATTTAATAATTATAATTGATTGACAGTGTCAAATATTTTTAGTGTTAGTAAATAAATTAAATCGTGAGATTAATACGTACCGCTAGCGAAAAAAATGAAGCAAAAGCTATGGTCCGGAAGCGACCGGCATAGGTATCAGAAACAAAGGCACCAAGTAAAGGGGCAAAATTTGTAAGACCACTCCATATGTTTAGAATGTTTGAAGCATGAACTTGGTCCAAATGAAATTCTCTTGTCAGATAAACCATAAAATTAGCAAACAATCCAAATGCTGCTAACCTCTCAAAAGTTTCATTTCCTGTATTAACAAAGTTAAAAAAATAAATCAAAATCAATTATTTTAAATTGAGTGGGTGTGAAATATTTTGTGCAAGATTACACAACATACAAAGTTAAAAATTAAATAAAAAATCAATTATTTTCAATTGAGTGGGTGTGAAATATTTTGTGCAAGATTACACAAATGTGAAGAAAAAATAGCTATGAAATTTTAGGCCGAATATGAATCCACTTAAGCAAAAAAGGTCGCAATTGAGAATATTGAACAATCTCAACCGTTAGTTTGAGATTCGAGGATTCAAATTACACACTTACTAAATTATCAATGTCTCTGTAACAAAATGTATAAAAAAAAGTATACAAAATACATTTATGCTTATATTTTGTTACGATCGAATAGATTAATAAATAGATAGATAGAAATATCTAACCTATAATAAAAGGCATGGCCTTCCATCCTCCGGGCTTCTTGTTGCCATGTTTTTCAAAGTTTTGTTCTTTTTCTATTGTTGAAGAAGAGAAACTAGAAGGGTTGGTTTTCTTATCCTCTACACTCATTTTCTTCAATATGACTATATTTTCTTCAAATTTTGGGGATTCTCTTCTCAAGGTAAAATGGCTTATGTAAAGTATTTGGCTTTTTGGTGGTTTGAGCTAAAGACCCAAAGACACTTATTTATACTACAACACAACAAGTCTTCCAAAAAATAAAAATAAACACATACAATGATTGAATGGTTGAGGTTTGATCATAGTGGTTCTATATGCTAGCTAGTTAGATTAATATCAGTGTTTTATTAATTTTTTTGAATAGTACTCTAATAAATCCAAATTAAATTAAGAGTTTTTAACGTGTGCTATTTCTAGACTACCGACTCATGCAAGAGAGACATAAACAAAGGGTTGCAACATTGCGTGCTTTGTTTGTTATGGTCAGTGGAAATGTGGGGACCATATGCACTCTTTGTATAATTTCAAGTCCTTTTTTCCTATGCTATGTGCATGATATAAAATCTAATATGGCACTATGTATCTTTAATAGCATCCACTTGTAGATTTTTATGTGTATAGGTGTTTGCATAGATGATATATTAGGACCAATGAACCCAATTTGTTAATTGGATTTAAATGGTAAAAAGTAAAGTAATAGTATTATATATATTTTGGGGTTACTTTTTGTTCATGGGTAATATGTTCATTCATATCATACCAAGGTCATGAATCATGTGATTGTACCCTATGCTATGGACCTTTGATGTAATTATTGAGACCCATAAACCTAAAAGTTTAAGATAAGTAGTCTATTTCACAAAGATCTTGAAGGCAAGTATGTGAAATTTTACCCTATGGCACATGTATGTACAGCTGTCAAAACGGGCAGCTCGGCCGATTTCGGGCCGGCCCGGTCGAGCTTCGGACTTCGTCAGGTCGGGCTAAAAAGTCCGGATAAAAAACGGACTACCAAAATTAGTGTCCGAGCCCGGTCCGGTATGGGTTGTCGGTCTTTCGGGCTGGCCCGGTTTATTTTTAATTTTTGTTTTTTTTTTTTTTTTACTTCTAGTGTTCAAACTCAACATTATAAATAGGATTAATAATTCTCGCGCGTCCTATTTTTACTCATCTGCTACTTATATTATATATATATATATAATAATTCTCGCGCCCAATTTTACGCATCCGCTACCTACGAGTTTCTCGCGCCCAATTTTGACGCATCCGCTACTTACGAGTTTCTCACGCGTCATATTTTTACTTATCCGCTATCTACGAGTTTTTCGCACCCCTTATTTTTACTTATCTGCTACCTACGAGTTTCTCGCGCTCAATTTTGACGCATCCGCTACTTACGAGTTTTTCACGCGTCATATTTTTACTCATCCTCTATGTACGAGTTTCTCGCGCGCCCTATTTTCAATGCATTTTTAATCTCTAACCTTCTACATTTATTAACTTTTTTTAGTTTCTCAATTTGTTTTCAAGAAAATTTTGTCAAACAAACAAACATTAATGACACGTTGTTTTCCAATACATCTTTAAATTTTTATATTTAGGGTTAAATATGTTTTTGGTCCCTATAGTTTCACAGAATTTTCGTTTTAGTCCCTAAAATTTGTTTTCACACTTTTTAGTCCATAAAGTTTCATCATTCAATATTTTTAGTCCCTGCCGTCCACATGGGTTAAAGGATGATGATATGGCACATGTATTTTATTTTTTCTTTTGGGCTTGCCACGTCATCGATCAGTTTTTTTTATTTTTTATTTTATTTTTTTGTCAGTTTTTTTTTCAATTTTTTTTGCAACCTCATTCCCAATTAAAAAAAGAAAAGAAAAATTAGTTTGTTAAAGAATTGTTTTTTTAGTTTGTTAATGTTAATATTATTTTTTTTGAAAAAAAAATTATTAACATTAATAAACTAAAAAATAATGTTAATATTAATAATTAAATGTGTTAAATACGTTTTTAGTCCATATATTTTTTTTTACAGTGAAAAAATATCCTACATTTTTTTTCATCAACACTTTTAGTCCTGACTGTTAAATTTTTTTCCCATCAACATCTTATAAGCACAAAAACAAAATAAACATAACAAAAAAAATCTGGCCAAAGTGTTGTGTCTGATGGTTTTTTTTTTACTAAGTGTCTGATGGTTGTTTTGCTAAGTTTAATATTGTTAATTATTAACATTAACAAACTAAAAAAACAAATCTTTAACAAACAATTTTTTTTTTAATATGTGTTTATTGAGTTGTATTTATGATTTACTCAAGAGCTTTTAAGCGAGAGTAGAATTTGGTTTAAAGGAGTGTGTCTCCACCATACTGTTTGTTCAGAATTGTTCTGTTAATTCAATCGCTGTCTGTGATTGATGAGGGAGTTGAGGAGGGCCTCATACCTAGGTGAGTCTTAGGTAGAAAGTATAGCACTGATAGTGATTAAGTGAGAAGATCGTAAATTGGGGTATTTGATGTGTGGTCTTCGAATTGATACTATTTAGTGAGCTTTATCCCTGGCTTGGTATGCCTCCAGAGTAAACTGTTATACTGAACTGTGTTAACAATTCTGGTGTGTTGTTTATGCTTTTCGATATATGTTTGTGTCTGGGGGAGTACATAATAGTAATAATTTCATTTTGGCAGACACTATTAAGATTTTGGCAATGAAGCTTTAGTTGTCCTTTAAATTACGTCCACAACTTTAAAACAAGGCACATCCACATTTAAGTGAAATGATATCAATTACAGAAATTTTCACATTTTAGTTGTCGTCACTAACTTGAAAATGCGCATTCAGAGACATAAAACTTTGAAAGCATCAATTTTATTATGTAAGTATGTAACCCAAATTCAGTTTAAAAGCATCTAAGTGGGGCATCACATCCGGATTAGAAATCAGCCCTCGAAGGAGTAACTAGTCTCCTATATAAGAAAAGAAGATACTAATAAAATTTCCAATTTGCTCCTTTTTCATTTTTTGACACATAATCAATTCAGGGTTATTTTTTGTCTTTATCAAAAAAAAAGTTAGTAGAAAAATGCTAAAAAAATTTCTCAGTACTATTCGAACCCTTAACCTTTTAGTTACACTTCTTATTAAATTTACCACTAAGTCATATGAATTAATTTGTTATATTTTTGGAACCAACATATAAACAATATGAGTTAAATGACCAATTGTAACCACAAAACTCGACTTTATTTGTTACTTCTTCCACGATTTTTTTCTTTTTATCTAAAAATCAAATTTTTTGTATGTAACCCAAATTCAAATACCTCACTTTATACAAATTCAATTTTTTAGTAAATAAAAATCAATTATTAACTGGGCATCGATATATCCTATACATATTTATTAACTGTGCATCGACCATCTGCTACGTTTTTGTTAATATAGGTAGATTACACTTTTTTTTTTCTTTTCACCTACAAATCCAATTTTTTGTATGTAACCCAAATTAAATCTAAATTACCTCTTCTCCCACATTTTTTTCTTTTTATCTACAAATCCATTTTTTTAATTACCTAAAAAAATAAAATATTAATGCTATATTTGTCTACACATATTTTTTTAAAAAAATTTACTTAAAACAAAAATAGTTGTCCTTTTATTTTATGTTTCTGTTTTTTTATTTTCTGAAAAATTTTGTATGAAAAGTTTTTATCAATAAGTCAACAATACTAATTACCTAAAAAAGAATAAAATATTAATGTTATATTTGTCCGTTTATTTTATATTTGTCTACAGATATTTTTTAGAATTTTTTTTATATTTTTTTTAATATCAACTTCATTTATGGACTTCAAGCCAATATTCAATTAAGTTAATTTTTAATTCAACTAAATATATTTAAGAACAAAACTTATAAACAGTTTAATAGAAACTGTTTTTTTTGTACAACCATAGAAATGGTTTTTACTGGGACCAATTGAAACATGACACGTGGATTAATTTATTTCATATCACTAATTTCAATTTTAATAAAATTCACATTGTCAATTCGAATTTCGTCGAGCAAGTGGAAGAGAAGAGTAAAGCGATGGAGATCACCACTACTCTTTTCTTCAATTCATCCGTTTATTTTTCACACACACACACACACACGCACGCACGCACACACACACGCACACGCGCACACGCACACACACAGATATATATATATATATATATATATATATATATATATATATATATATATATATATATATTCATCAATGGGAGGACTCAAACGATTTCAGTTAGTTGGCCTTTCATCAAAGCATCCCCATGGTTGGGGGTTATTGCCATGTTTATACTGTTGTTGTTGTTGATTTCACTGCTCTTGAAATGCATAAGTAAATATAACATTATTAATAATATATTCGTAAAGAAATAATTAATACTGTTGAAAACATAAAAAGAGAAGGACAAGAGAACATTCAAAATACTTTTTATTTAAGAACTAAGGTAATATTACATATCTCAACTTAGAACTAAAGGCAGGGATAACTATCTTCTATATTTTGTACACAATTTATTTAGATTCATCATTTTTCCTAGTATAGTAATCTAATTCTACTTGTGAGCCTAACTCCACATCTTGAGGTTTCTCTTGGATATCAACACTTCCCTTATAATGATATCTTTGAGAAACATACAAAAAATAAGCCAAGTTGAGAACTCCAATTCCAGCCAAAAGATAGTAAAAGTAATCAAGCCTTCCAGCATTGATATCATTTGTTAACCAATCTGGATGGCTATGTGTTCCAGTGACATTATGAACTGTTGTGACCAATATGCTACTAACATAATTAGCCAAAGCAAAAGAGCAAGAGAAGAAAGCATTAGCAACACTTCTCATATGATCCGGAAATTATCTATTGAAGAACTCAATTAGTCCAATTATGTTGAATGCTTCACAAAAACCAATCAAAATCAATTGTGGGAATAGCCACATTACTGACATTGGAGCAATTCCTAGTGGATTTGGATTAGAATTTGCAACATCTCTTCTAACTTTTTCAACCAAACCAGCTACAATCATTGATAGAATAGAAAACACCATTCCAATTCCATTTCTTTGGAGGAGAGTGATGCCCCCTTCATGTTTTGTGATTTTTCTTAGTGTCGGCACGCAAATCCGGTCATAGAATGGAACCCACAAGCCTATGACGATAAATGATACAACTCCAAGTGAACCGGTTGGAATTTGGAATTTTGGTCCAAGGTGTCGGTCCATTTTTAAGGCTTGTGATACATTAAATGTTCCTTGTTGGGCCATGGCAGTGAATTCCGAGAATGGGTTAACAATGGAGTTTTTCGCGTGAGAGGACGTGTGTGTTGATGATGGGATTGATGGAGTGGTTGGGAAGATGAAGAAATTCAAATTTTACACGCTTTTCTGTGCAGTCACGCCGCGCGTGACCCCTGCTACGCCGCGCGTAGTGCAAATTGTAACGGTCAAGAACTTCTTTCATAAAGGCCACGCCGCGCGTGATGGCCATCACGCGGCGCGTAATCACTAGTCAGAGAGCCCTTCTTTCTCCAGGCTTCACGCAGCGCGTGATACACCCCCAAGCCGCGCGTAATACATTTTTAAAAACTCCTTCCTCTGTATTGAAGGATCACGCCGCGCGTGATTGTACTGCGCCCCCGGCGTAGTTGAGCTCTGTTTTGCCCTGTTTTGCTTTAGTCCTTGTTTCTGCTGCGTACCTACCTGAAGGAAAATCGTGCTTAAAAACAAAGTGTAAAAACGCAGCGGAATTTTAAATTTTTCCTTCGATGGATCCTTGCGAATGGGCATGATCAGGGTTAAACGTTATACCTTTGTAGAACTGAAACAACAAACTCTTTACTTCTCTTCGTTGATCACAAGCACCACACGACGACAGCACCTCTAGCTAGTCCACACGAACAGGTCTTCAACTTTCAGTGCTAGCTGCTACAAGATGAAGGCTTAGGAAGTGCGGTTAGGGTTTCAGAGTTTCAGGGTTTCTCTGAAAAACGAATTGTGAAAAAGCAAAACAAACTGAACTATACAAGCTTCTATTTATAGAGTTTCTTGTGTGGTCAGTTGGGCCAAACGGTGTATGGTCTTCTTAAGCCCAAAACTGTTTTTCACTAATCGCACCCTCAAAATAAGTCTTACTTATTTCTTCCATATCGACTGTCCTTATGTGTGTGACCCTGTAGGTTCTTATGACGTTGGCAATAATATTAATCTTAATATTATAAACAGTGAGCGGTATCTAGCAACACATCACTGCTACCCAAATCACAAGAATGTCACGTGATCTGACAAACCTTTCGTGATAAAAACTCATGTGTATAATTACCCTTTTACCCTTATGTCTATATTGAACACAAGACATAGTACGTCACCCTTGTTAAGTTCAATATTGGGCCCATAGACATATCTCCTGTTATGTAGGAGGGGTAAATTCCATCTAGGTCACTCATGTCCCTTAGCATGATTCGTGGAATACCCATCAACCAACTTTATAGTCATCCTGTTACGGATAACTTTGAATGGCGACAAAGTACTACACTCCTACATCTAGGGAACATAGTGGTTTCAGGTCGAAGGGTGGAATACACCACTTATCACTATGAGAATATCTTATGACATTTCATAACATACTATGTAGTATTCTTATGGTGGGTCAATCCGATATAAATATTACTCTTAATATTTATATCTATGTGAAGACTTGATAACTCTTTATCTATGATCCGTGAGATGTGATCATCAGTCTACCAACATAATAGTCTCTATGTTTTGATGTTATCCCAATTCACATTAAAGCTCGACTACGGATGTTTTAAGAATAGTGTTCTCATGTGTAATGGATTCTCACGATTAAGTCACACTTAACGTTCCATTCAATGAACTTACTATTCTAGGGACTCTATTATTATTTAACACATAAACATAATAAAGAAAAGCCTTTATTTAATAAGTAAATTATCCAATACAAGTATCATGCAATTATAAATAATTGGCCTCTAGGGCTTACACCAACACTACCTACATACCTCAAAACAAAACAAACTAAAACATTAGAAACCGTTGGGTTGCCTCCCAACCAGCGCTTGTTTAACGTCCCGATGCTTGACGTCCAATACCCCTAAGGGTTATGGAAAAATAGTGCCACCATGTGGCAAGTAGTGTGCATTCCAAGGTAACTTAAGAGCATCTTTAACAATATGATCATAAACCTGGACCTTAAAGCATTGTGGGTCTCCATCATAACATTTCATTGTATCAAAGACATTGAATGTAACCTGCTGATCATCGGTCCTTAGCATGAGTTCACTCATCTCCACATCGATTAGGGCACGGCTAGTGGCTAAGAAAGGTCTACCAAGGAGCAAAGGTTCCCACTCCCTAGTTTCTTCTATGTCCAAAACCACAAAATCTGCGGGAAACACAAATCCAGCAACTCTAACCAACACATCATGGAGAATACCTTCCGGATGCACAATCGATCTATCCGCCAAAGAGAGACTCATCTTTGTCGGCCTTGCTACCACTCCTGGTATCTTCTTCATCATTGATAACGGCGTCAGATTTATGCTAGCACCCAAATCACACAAAGCCTTTTCAATCGTGAGATTTCCAATGGAACATGGAATTGTAAAGCTCCCCGGATCTTTCTTCTTCTGAGGTAGCTTCCGTTGGATGAGGGCGCTGCACTCTTCAGTCATACTTACCATTTCATCATCAGGCGGTTTTCTTTTCTTAGTAAGCAGCTCCTTCAAAAACTTTGCATAACTTGGCATTTGTTTCAATGCCTCAACCAATGGTATAGCCATCTCAAGCTTGTTTAACACCTTCATAAACTTCTTGAACTCCTTCTCTCGCTCAAGATTCTTAACTTTCTTCTTCCTATGATAAGGTATCCTAGCATATGGCGATTCATCAACACCCTTACCTTTCTCAACTTTCTTGCTCTCTTTTTCTTTTATCTCCCTCTGTTTTTCAACTTCTTCTTCCTCATCCTCACTAATCTCCACTTCCTTAGACATATTTTCATTTTCGACTTCTCCCTCATGTCTCTCATTTTCAACTACAACCTCTTGCTTATTTTCAATCTCTCCCTCAATGACTTTCTTTTTCAAAGGCTTCTCCACAGCTGGTCTTTCCGGTACCTCTCTACTCCTCAAAGTGATTCCGTTGCAAGTTTCATTTTTCGGATTATCATGAGTGTTTCCACCGAAACCTCCTTGGTTTTGCAACATTGAAAACTGTCTTGAGAGTTGACCCATTTGCACCTCAAGATTCTTGATAGAGGCTTCATGGTTCTTGTTTGAGGTCTCTTGGCTTGACTTCATTGCTTCGAAGTTGCTTTGGGTCATGAGCATGAATTGATTAAGAGTCTCTTCCATCCTTGATGGAGGCCTTTGCTGCTGTTGAGCTGAACCTTGCCCTTGCATATTGCTTCCCCATCCGGAACCGTTATTGTTGTTGTTGTACGGTTTCCGGAAATTAGCTAAGTATCTAACTTCCTCTGAACCTTCCGGGAAACAACCGCCATTGGGATGGTCCTGCAAACAGAAATCACAACGCACATTATCAATTTTACCTATCGAAGAAGTTTGAACTTGTGGATTGGACAGCAGCTTCATCATTGCTTCCATTTGGCTAGTCATTAGCTTTTGTTGAGCTAATAAGGCTGTTTGTGTGTCCAGCTCCAAGACTCCTCCTCTCTTTTTGGCTCCTCTATCATTGGTAGCTCTATACTCGTTTTGAGCCATGCTTTCCACCAACTCTCTTGCTTCAGCCTCGTCCCAATTTTTCAGCGAACCACCGGCTGATGCGTCAAGTATCATGCGCGTTTGCGCCCTTAAGCCTTGGGTGAACATTTGCATCTGATTGTGGCCGTCGAAGCCATGATTCGGGCACCTTTTAAGACAAACTTTGAACCTCTCCCAAGCATCATAGAGCGTCTCCCCATCCGCTTGCTCGAAGTTGCTAATTTCAGCCCTTCTTTCCAAGAACTTGTGGATAGGAAAGTAGCGGTCTAAGAACTTCCGCTCAAGTTGTCTCCATGTCTCAATAGTTCCGGCGGGTATTGTATCCAACCAATCCTTAGCACGGCCGGTGAGAGAGTGTTTGAACAACCTAAGTCTCTTATCTGATTCACTTTCCCCCGGTGGGTCGGTATAATCGCAGGCCTCATAGAAATGTGACAAATGCAAGTTGGGACATTGGGATTCCGATCCGGAGTAGGGGTTCTCTTTGAGTGCGGATAAGACCGTATTCTTTATGTCAAAGGAAACCGGGTTTGCCGGTTGAAAACCCTGATTTGCTAGAGCGTCATTATCTCTTCGCCCATAATCACCAAGAGTACGTCTTTGTGGTGGAGGAACCGGTGGAACGTGGACCGGTGGATCCTGCTCTTCTTCCATAGCAGCTGAACTCTGTTCTTGACAGTCCGGTGTACCACCTAACGAAGCTTTTTCTCTAGAAGCTTGAGCTTCCCTTGCCGCCTTCCGATTTGCGCGAGCTGTCTTCTCAATTTCTAGATCAAACTGCAGCTCAATGGGACCTGTCCTCCGCATGCACAAGGAACAAACAAGTAGAACGCTCCGGTAGAAAAATGTAAAACAGAAAAATCAAAGAAAACACAGAAAATATAAACACTATTGCCTTGTTGAATCAATCACAATCCCCGGCAACGGCGCCAAAAACTTGATGGAATTTTCGCAAGTGAACGAACTACCACGTAGTAATAAAAATATCGATCCACAGGGATTGTGTGATTAAACTAGTCTAATAGTGTTCATAAACATCATGCAAGAATAACACATAAATTTGGGGTATGTTGAGTGATTAATTGGTAGAAAACGTGCTTTGTAATAAGTGGAAAAGCGAGGTAGAATCATCGGAATCACCTAGTCTATAGCTAAATCACATGCAATCTACCGTATCATACGAATTTACTCAAGTGTTCACAACTGGATCAACAAATTAGTGAATTGCAATCTCTTGTCAAAATCCACTCTATTCGTTGTCGATACTCCCCCGATCTCTCGGGTGGAAGCTACCTACAACGAATGATATGAAAGCGTGTCGATCGTTCGCTACACTCTATGTTTCAATCTCTCGACCGGAAACACTCGAGTGCTCAATGCAATTCAGTTCAGAAATTAAACCAATATTCTCATACGTGACTTAACTCAAAATCATTATAACACTAATGAAGGATTATAAAGCATTAAGTGAAGAATTGCATTAAGTAAACACTATGAAACAGAGTAAATTCTTACAATAGAGCAGATTACATTAGATCCATCTACATCCTAGGCTATCCTAGATCCTACCTCCACAATGAGTTTAGCTCCTCATGTTGCTTCGATCGCGTCCTAGCTTCAACTTCATGGCTTGAGAATCCATGCTATTGAGGAGCTTGAAGCTATCCTATGAAGGTCTGGATCCAACTGTGAAAGCTCCAAAACCAGAAAGTAGATGAAATGTAGCAGATTTTCCAACCCCTCAAACAGAAAATGCAGTTTCCTTATATAATAATCGCAACCACGCCGCGCGCCAGATCTATCACGCCGCGCGTGGTTGCAATTTCTTCAACTACGCCGCGCGTGTAACGGTCTTACGCGGCGCGTGATCAAATCTGAGGTCTCTGATCTTCAACTCTGCAATCTTCACGCCGCGCGTGATAGCTCTACGCCCCCGGCGCAGTTATTCTTCCTTCATTCACGCCGCGCGTGGTCAGTGCTACGCCGCGCGTGATCAAGTCAGAGAGCAATCCAATTCTGATCAAAGCTTCACGCCGCGCGTGGTAGGCCTCACGCTGCGCGTGATCATGGTGAAAAATTTGGCTCTCTGTGAACTCCATCACGCGGCGCGTGATGGGCTACGCCCCCAGCGTAGTGAAAATCAGCAATTTCCTGCAATTTACCTGTTTTCTTGCAACACAAGTAATCATGCTTATGAATAGATTTCTCTTACATTTATTGCTTAAAACCTACTAAAATGCATTTAATGTTACTAGAATAGGCATTGATTTAGAGAGTGTGACGATCCGTCATCATTTATAATAGTAATTGGAGAGAATAATTTATATCATGAGTTGATGTATCATGTGTTGCATTTCATTGATTTTTAGTTGAATTTTTTATTATCACGCGCTATTTTATTTTATTTTTCATGTTCTTTTATGAGTGGCCTCTAGAAAAGTGATTACCTACTTTTATGAGTGACGCCATAAAGGCCAATGAGTCTTATCGTGTAATTAGTTGTACGGGTGATAATGTTTTTGGGTGAATATGATAAAAAATGATTTTGAGTCATATAGTTTTAAGTTTGAATCAATTAGAGTTAAAAAAAATGCAACCAATCATGTGTTGGAGCTGATAGAGATGGCTGAAGTATGTGTTAAAAAGTCTTACATTGGTTGAGAGATAATCTGACTAAGTGTATATAAACTAGAGGCAATTTTTACCTTACAAGTCGGTTTTGTAAGGATGAGTTAGACCCAATACTCATTTGTAAGATGATATCAGAGCCTCTCCACGATCCGTTGGGCGCCTGTTATCAGGTTTCCGCTATCGGACCGCCCACCGTTATATCCGCGCACCAAGCCCAATAGTGCTGGGCGCGAGGAGGTGTGTTAAGAAGTCTCACATCGGTTGAGAGATGGTCTGACTAAGTGTTTATAAACTAGAGACAATCCTCACCTTACAAGCCGGTTTTGTAAGGATGAGTTAGGCCCAATACTCATTTCTAAGAGTATGGGTGCTGGCTTATGATGACTCTGCTTGGTGGGTGGTTTCATCCTTTTTCTTCTTCTTTTGTCCTTTTCTTTCCTCTTCTTTTTTTTTTTTTTGATAAGCAAAAATTTTCTTTCCTCTTCTTGTTCTGTCTTGGTTACTATATTTGGGTGGGCTCGTGTCTACTGGTGTCACCTGTTGGTATTTTGGTTTTGGTTTTTGTGTTTGTCTCCTATTTATGTTTTTCTTCTTTTATGAGTACTCCCGGTACTCCTCTTTGTAATTAACTCTTCATCTCTAGAGTTAATTTGAGGTCTCAAAAAGTAGGACAAATAATATACAATTATACGAAGAAATGAAATTAGAGCCAGGTATAACTTATTAGGTGTTCAGCATAGAACAAAATTATTCGAAGAGGATAGAAGAGAGGATAGATGAATTCACATTAAAGGTGGTTTGATGGAAGGTGTGTTTTAAGCTGGAGGTCAGAATCCGAGTATTGGAGGTGATCGACAATGAAAATGGTGAGGTACATGTAGATGTCATCCGTTCGATTAATATTTGCTATGTGACATCAATATGTACATTAAATTTGAATAAATGGAGGCTTCTTAAATGGAGCGAAGCTGCACTCGCAGAAAACACTCAGATGCTCAGCCTAAAAAAGGTTGTATATAAAAGTCGATGGATGTAACATTCGACTTGATCCATCCTAAAAGTTTGGTCCAAAATACTAGCGAAATGAATTTATATTCTTTATAGTCTCTCATTGTCAATACTGCATAAGGAAATATGATCCTTACATAAGTAAGATTTTTTTCCTTTTAATGAAAACAACTTAATTCATTTCTTTAATATCAGCCTTTAGGTGAGGGGTGAGTGGATGTGAAACTTCAAATGGAGGAGGGGTTTATTTCTTGGGAACAACAGGAGTTAGATAGTCAGAAGCATGTCCTTCACGATATTCATCTCTCTTAAAATGGCGATTTGTGGTTGTGGAAGTATTTCCGAGATAGAACTTATTCGGTTAGGTAGGCTTCCTAATTTGCTATGAAGCAAATAATTGCGAAGATTGTTATGGGGACGCGATCCGTCTTCTTGCCAAGGTTTGGAAAAGTTACACGCCGTCAAAAGTTTTGGTTTTCTAATGGCAACTTCTCTAAAATAAGGTTCCTAGCTAGCTACCCGCCAAAATCTCTTTCGGTGTAAGGTTACTATGGATTTTGTAGGTACTTCGTGTGTGTTTTGTTTTTTTTGGAGCTTGGTAGAATGTGTTAAGCATCTTTTTGTTACTTGTGATTTTGCTTTTAGAGTATATAAGGTCTATAGGTGGTTAGGTTGAGAGCAATTTTTACCTACAGATCTGCCGGAGTTATTTTCCATCTTTATATATTTAGGGTATAGGGCTAGGATTAGAATATGTTTGAATTTTGTTTCGAAAATTGTTGTGTGTGGTCCATCTGAAAGGTTTAAAATGCACTTATTTTTTCAGTAAGACAGTGGATGTGTAACAACTGTTTGACTGGATTCAATTCTCTTCTAGGAAATAGTTTTATGCTAAGAATTTTGGAAATCTCTGCTCCCATTATGAGTGAGTGGTGGACCCGTCCTTTGTTGGTTCTGGTAGAGTTATGTGTGGTTGGCACTTGGCACGCCTTATGTACTTTCTTTGTGGGGTCTTGGTGGCAGTTTGTCCCTTGGAGCCCCCTGCGTGTGCAAGGGTGCCTCTAGGATCTCAATTTGTGGTTGTCGCTTTGTTTTTTACCGGTATCCCAAAGTTACTTTCTAGCTCTGTTCATACTTTTATATTTGTTGTTTTGCTTTCTTTTTTAGTGATTGTTTCTTTTTGCTATCATTTCTAAGTATTTCTGGTACTCGTTATATTTTGGTTGTTTAACCTCTTTTTAATATAATAGACGATATACAAGAAGGTAAAATGTTAAATGTGTTTTGATATTTAGTCCACAATACAACTGCCTTTACTACAAGTAGTCGATCATATTTATTTGTCATTTAGAGTCCGTTTATTACAAATTAAAAAATAAGTGATTTTAACTCTCGATAATTTATAACCCCAGTGTAATATGTCATATAAAAAAACCAACTAATATTTGTTGTACTACTCATATAAATTATTGTCCACAAAAAAATCCAACTATATATGCAATACTTGAAATGAAAAGAATTGTTAAATAGGCACAAATTTAAAATATGTAACGTTACAAACAAATGTAGTAACATTCTCAAAAATGATTTTTTTTTTTAAAATAAATAATTTTTCTAAAGATAAGCTGAAACAAATAGGCACTTAGTAAACTTAACGAAAATGTTTGGATAACACATGATAACGATTGACATTGAGCAATAAGAGAGCCCAATTATGAAAAATCTAGAGCGTGATGTTGAACAGTTTCAGCTAATTGTTGTGAGCCTTCTTTAAAAATAATATTTGTCTTATTTTTTATAGAAATTTAAATAAGCAAAATATGATATTTGTCTAATTTTGACACAAAATTTGTTGAGCATATGTTCATATTTGTTTTAAGCATGCATTGTCAAATCCCTTAACATGGAACTATATGTAGATGCGTGTGGCAATATATGAGAAGAGAAATAATTGAACATATTGAACTAGTGGGTGGTATAGGTTGAATGGAAGATCAAAATGAGAGATTGTGATCTTAGACAATGGTTGTGGGAACAAATATGTGATTATTGTTGTTCGATAAGTACCAGAAAATCAGATAAGGTGAAATTTTTATCCATGTCATGAGCACTATATATAGTGTAATAGTAATGTTAGTGGTGGTGGTGATGATGATGGGCAAAATGGAGACACAAAACAAGGAGACATAAAAAAAACAAATAAAAAAGATATAGGGTGTGTTTGGTAAAACAAATAAGTTAGCTTATAGTTTATTATAGTAGTTTATAAGCTTGTTTCATAAAATTAAAGGTGTTTGGTAACAACCTTTTTAGATGTTATTTCAAGTAGCGTTTCAACTTATAGTTTTAGTTTTTTACCTTTTATTTCAATTTTAACCTTATTATTATGTTAATTTCTTTATTTTTTTTAATAAAAAACTACTCACCCACAAAAATAATTATCCACTCACATAAAATAACTATGTACTTTTATGTCATTTTAAAATTTCAAAAGCTAAATTTACCAAACACTTTAATTTTATTCTATTAACTTTTCAGCTATCATCTAACTTATAGATTCTTGATAAGTTAATTCCAACATGTGAGCCTAGTTAGTGATCGAGACTCTTGATAAAAAAAATATGTAATGTAGATTGATACGGTCTATAAAAATGAATAATATTTTTTATTATTGTTGTTGTTAATATATTCAATTTTGTACTTTAAATTAAATTATAATTTGTTAACTTTTTAAATAAATTTTTTTTTTACAATAACTTTTTTCAATAATTTAAACTTATTCTTTTACGTTAAATTTTTCACATATTTAAATATATTATTATAAACTTAGAATTAAAATAATATGTCATTATATAGTCAAATTCTTTAAAATGTTAGGTTAATCATTAATACTGTAAAAAATTTAACCACATTAGTCTATTATAGTTCGTTAATTTATTTAAACATAGATATAATTATTTATTTAAATTAATTAATATGAAATAATACCATACTTTTAGAATACAAGACTCAAGTCTAAAAAATAATACTACCCGCATGCCCTACTTAAATTTTAAGTTTATTAATAGGTCAGGTTGAGAACCATGCAAAACCTAACTTGGACCGACTTAGGGCCTGTTTGTTTCAGCTTTAAAAAAAATGGATTTTTTTTTAGAGATTTTGAAAAAAATTTAAAGCTATTTGTCGTTTGTTTATATTCATAAAAATTTATTTTTTTAAGATGGTGAGGGATGATGAGTAATAAAAAAATGAATTTTGATAAAAGCTATTGAAAATAAATTATCATTTTGATGAAAAAATGATTTTTTTATAGTAAAAACTAATAAAAATAACCATGGTTGATTCTCAACACAAAACATAACCATGGTTATAAAAAATGATTCTCAACACAAAACATAACCATGGTTATGATTGTTATAGTTTGTACGGATGTTATGGTTTGTTTCGATAAGCATTGGTTGTGACTAGAAGCATTGTGAGGTTTTAGTTTATTTTTAGAGGAGTGCTAGCAACACACTCCAATAACAAACACACTCTAACACACTCTCTTCTATTGGTAAAAATTTATATGGGTCCCATAAAAGTTATATGGGTCCACATTTTTTTATGGGACCCATGTGAATTTCAACCAATAAAAGAGAGTGTGTTGGAGTGTGTTTGTTAAAGAGTGTGTTGCTAGCATTATTCTTATTTTTATGGTCACCCAAATTGTGTTTTCTAGTATTGCAATACACTCCTCCAGTCCTTAATATAAGAGAAATATCACTTTTTAGATACATCAAAATATTGATGTATCTAAACAATAATATAGTTTAGATACATCAATATTTCAATATATCTAAAAAGTGAACTTCTTCTTATATTAAGGATCGGATGGAGTATAGACTTTATTTGGTAGGTGAATACCGCCATATACTCATGAGTGATGACATCATTCAATGACAACGGATGATGCTTCTTGGACGACAATTTCTCTTGTATAACCTTAAACAAGTAATGGTAGAAAAATAAAAAATAAAACCTTACTCTAAGTGACATTTTATTTTTTAGATTCATCGTAAATTTAATGTATTTAGTCAATAATATCGACTAGATTAGGTACATTAAATTCTCAATTAATCTATAAAGTCAAATTTCTCTTGTATTAAGGATCGTAGAGAGTATCATTTTGGGTATCGTATATTACTAACAAGTAGTTCCTTTTAATTATAATTATTTTTTAACTTTATAAGAGACATTTCATTTTTTAAGATTTATTGAATAAATTATATATCCGGTTTACAATATAAATAAATACATTATTTATTCGGTGAATCTGAAAAAATAAATTGTCGCTTATAAAAAATACCGAAGGAATGAATTTATACATTAATAACATCATTAAGTGACAGTAAATGAGGCTATATCTACATGCATATCCATGGACCACAACTACATCATTAAGCAAGCAGGACCATATCCATGACGAAATCGGTCTAACTCAGGTAAAGACATAACAGATACAATTTTTTTCAAGGAAATCAAGTGAGTGAAGTTTATTTTTTTTTAACAATGTGAGTGAAACTAGTGCTTGTTTGGTTTTACGCTACACACTAATAAAAATTGATTTTGAAATGAAATAATTTTAGTTAAAAATGAGTTGATTGTGAGGTGGTTTATACTTTGATTTTGAAATGATGAGTATTATATAAAAGTGAGTTGAACAATAAATTTAGATATAATGTTTTTTTTTTTACCGTATATTATGTTTAAAGTTAAGAGTTACAAATCTTATTTTCAAACTTGAATCAATTCAACAAGCCAAATTAATTTCAATCAACATCACGGTCATCACCCAAACATATCAAAATAAATTTGTGGCTAAAATTAAAATTATATGAGGAATCCTTGCCTTGGATTCACATATGTTATGCTAGCAAGTTTGATAGATTTAGCTAAGCACAAATTTAAACATAAAATTTTAGTTCAAATAATAAAGGAAACATTGTCCTTTATTACAATTAATAGACATGTGCCTGTGTCCTCTGTGTTCATTTCATTGCATATTATTGGTTCCCTAAATTCATAGTGGTGAACAAAAGTCCATATGTAGTACCAAATAGTGCAAATTTAACATTTTCAGCCTCTCTATGATGTGTAAATGAAGTACGCTAGTAGTGTAAATCTTACCAACAAAAATCTTCCCATAATATTTTTTTCTAGTGCAATCCACCAAACTTTGGTGATGTGAAAATAACTTTTGCGGTAATTTTGTGATGCTTTTTCCTTCTACTGAAATTAATTTAAACTAGTGGGGGGAAAAGCGTCCACCAAGCTTTTGTGGTGTGAAAATAACTTTTGCGGTAAAGGAGAATGTTAACATGTGCCCTATATGCACATGTTAAGGTAGTAAAAATAGAAATTATGTCTTAAAATTTGTGCATTTTAACTTTTCAAGCATTAAATATCTTGTATCATTAAATGTTAAATTTCTATATTAAGATACCTTATCATGTGCCCTATATGCACATGTTAACAAGACCCTTTTGTAAAAAAGAAGAAAATAGATTACTCCCTCCTTCCCTTAATACAAGTTCCCTTTGCAATTTTTCACGCTTATTAAGAAAAGTTAGTAGTGTAATAAATGTGCACTTTTTGGATATTACAATTATTATGTTGTCCTTTGTGAAAAGATGTATTTGTAGTTAACTTTACGTATTTCAATGCAAAGTAGAGTTATGTTTGAAAAAATAATAATAAATATGTCTAGGGAATTGAAAATGAGCTTATATATAGGGACAAATTTTTTCTTTGAAATGGTGTTTATAATTAGGGGCGGAAGGAGTAATAGTTATGTATTGGTGGATACAATAAAGTATTTATTTTTACTAAAAAAGAAGGAAATAGTTTAATACTAGTTGTGTATTGGTGCGTGATCGTGATTTGTTAAATTAGTTTACTAAATATTAATGCCATGTAGTGAGATGCAAAGGTCGTAATCTCATTTGGTTAGCTACTATGTGAAATACTGAAATCTAAGAAATGTTCGTAATAACATCATGTTCAGAGGAAAAATTGTTATCGTGTATTAGTAGATCAAATTTTGCTTATATCTTGGTTCTGGTTTTTAGAGAGAATAGCAAATAATTCATCTTTTATCTTTTATCGATTGATGTAATAATCAAATTGATTTACCTTCATAGTATCTATTGGAATCATCATAAATCGTAAGGATTGAGTATACTTAATATTCTTTATAATTTAACTTTTGCTTATAAAAAAATAGTGATGTGAGATTAAATGTATGTGCCAACAAAATTTACTAACAATGAAATCATTTTCAACAAAATAAATTATCAAACCTTTAACAAAACATTCTAACAAAAAAACATTTTGGTAAAAAAGAGTTCTAACAAAATAACAAGAGATAAAGTCATATACATCCAAACCTTTATCTAAAATACTTATGCTACCTATTAAGTGCTTCAAGTTTAAATCCAGAAACATTACTGCACAATATGCAATTCAAATTTATTCCTTTCATCTTTATTTGTATCATAATCTAATCCAGACACTAAAGTAAAATACATACTTTTACACATTAAAGTATGCTTCTTATGTCCTCAATTTTCACTAAGGTATTGTTCTAATTAATACAAGCACATAACAAAAACCATTCAAAATTCAAAACTCCCAATCCAGCCACAATGAAATAAAAGTACTCCAATCTTCCCTTATTGACATCACTATTCTAACCAATTAGACCTTGTTTTCCACTGATTAAACTATGAATAATGTTCACAATAAAACTGCTTAGGTTACTATCAACAGCTGTTTAATGTGATAGCAAAGAATTACCAACACTTCTCATTTATGGACATTTGTGTAATTTCATTAGTGACCTTTCTTAACCTTGTGATCGTGGATTCGAGCCTCACACGGTGGGTGCCAAATATTTTTATTAAGATTATGTGATGGGCAGGGCCGGTCCCGAGATTTTAGAGGTCACATGCAAATCATCAATTTTAAAAAAAAAAAAATCATCAATTTTAAATTGCAAATAACATAGAAAATAATTATCCTTATGATTAACATAACAAAAATTCTTATTCTATCAATAACAATAAAATACATTCTAGCTACTTTAGATTGGGTTTGACAAAAGTGGGGCTTTATATTTATTTTGCAGCAATAATTAATATTTACACCCCCAATTTTACTAATATTACTACCCCATAATTTTTTTTGAGGCCTTCAAATTTAAGAGGCCTGCTGCCATAGGGCTTGTTGCCTATGCTTCTGGGCCGGGGCCTGGTGATGGGTACGTACACTACCAGACAATTCACCTAGATTTGAGATTGAGAAAGTCTTTTGAATTCCAAACATCTCTATATTTAGAGGTTGGAGGAGATGTTACTAAAGGTAGTGGTCGAGATCACCTCATACGTAGTCGAAACCAATAACATTGCCAAGTTGACCTCATATGTGGCCAAGACCACCTCATACATGGTCGACGTCAAGAACCTGGCTGAGATCACCTCATATGTTCAGGGGTGGATGCACGTTCACCTCAAATAAATTTAGACCAAATAAATTTATAAAGTCAACAATATGATAAAGAAGATAAAGTCAAATTTTTATAAAGCCAAACTCTTATCACTTCTCATAGATTCAAAAAATTTATTTGAGTTCAAAAATTCTAAACTTTTAGGACAAATATGATAACTCCCAAACTTGAAATACCTTAAAGTCCACTTTCTCCATATTGGGCTTTCTCCATAAGTTCAACATAAGAAAATTGCTCTTGAGGCCCCCTGAATTGCTCTCAAGTAGAGGGGTGCTCGCAATTCGGCTTGGATCGATTTCGAGGCAAAAATTCATCCTAGAAATGCGAAATCTTTTTTCTCCAATTTTTCCTATTTAAACACTCGCATCCTAAATAACGAGGGTATAAATTGGGAATGTCGGGGGTGCACAAATATAATGGGAGGCGCACAAAGAAATTCACTACACAATTTACGTATGGGCCACATATTGAAAATCTCAAAATAGGTTGTAGAAGCAGATTCATCTTTTCTTCTACCTGCATATTCATTATTTCCCTTCTATGTTTTTTCTATTCTCTTTGGACTCTGGTCTTTGGTCTCTGTGTTAATTGTTAGGGTGCAAATGTAAAATTTCAGGGTTCAAAATCCAAAATATACAAGATTATATATGTGCATTTTTTTAAGTTCAGGGTTCAGTTGAAACCCCTCAAGACACAGTGTAGATTTGCCCCTGAAAAGACCAACATGAAACTTTTTATACATAAGAGATAAAATTGAAAACTAAAATAAATATAAGGGACCAACTATGCAATTAAGCTTATATTTAATTTATTATCCAAAGAGTAAAATTTTCTTATTATAAAAAAAAAATCTTATAATATTAATCGGAGAAAATTGAACTGTTTTCTTTTTTTGTGCGTGTGGATGAAGGAACAACCTTAGACCTTAGATTTTTGTTTTGATGAATAATTAGAGTACTCCGACATCCACATATATTATACGATGTACAGTTGTTAGACCAAATTTTACTAAAACAACCTTAGATCTTAGTTGTTGACTAGATAGAAACTGGCATTGTGCATTCAATTTATGCATATGATGTCGGGAGAAAGAAAACGATAAAGTACGATGTAACAGTGCACATGCTGGTCACACTAATCCAAATTCGAAATTTCCTATCGACATGGAAAAAAATTGTCAATTTGGTTCAAAAATATACACAGAATCCAAAATCAACAAAATTTACGTCCCAAACAAGCCATTTTTGGCACTGATCCCATGTATCTTTTATACCTCAAATATTCAAATTTTGCTCTTGCTAAAAATTTCGGTTCGCAGAAACCGAAGTTTTTTATAGTTCAAATTCAGGAAAAATTCGGTTAACAGAAACCAAATATTTTTTAAGGAAAAAAAAATTCAGTTCATAACAACCGAAGTTTTTATTGACGGGCAAAAAAAAAATTCCAGAAAAAAAAAAAATCATGAAACCTAAAGAAAAAACATTTTTACCACTACGTTACGGACCAATTTTTGTTTATTATATTGACAGGCCCTGTCCAGTGTCCAGTTTATATGATTTGTGAACGTAATGAAAGTCCATAAAGTTTGTTTATTTTTGTAGATCTTATCTTTAAATTATCATTACTACTTTTTGGTATTCTTTGGCATTAATCTGATCCACCAATTCACCCCACAAAATTAAAACAATACCTTCCAACCACGTGATCGATTTATGCGACGGAGTAATTCTTAGTTGGGCACAACCCTAACAAAAATTTATTTAGGCACACACTTATATAAAAGAAAAAGTAAATGTTAAATAAATTAGTCACATCATTTAAAATTAATTAATTATTTTACAATTTATTTTTTAAAAATTATGTGTGTGTGCCCAACACCTTTTATTTGGAGTTGGGCCTAAGAAAGTGTTCCTCTATGCGACGTTGCTTTCTTCACACTTCACCTTAATAGTGCATTTAAGCCAACTTGAAGAGGAAACAAAAAATATAGAATCGTGTGTTAACTATGTGTCAAAGGTACACTGTTGTTGTTTAAGGTTTTCAATTATCGAAAAATTAAAAATGGGTCTTGCTAACGAGTGTCCCGGAGCACTCTTTAAGCATTCCACTAAAAGAAATTTTTTATTCAAAATATATATATATGTTTTTCACTTTCTTTCTTTTTACAAAATACAATGGGCTACCTGCTTAAAAAATATTCCTTCCAACCTCAATTATAAAAATAAATAAGAAGTATATGATTTGTTGAATGGCATGAAATCCATGAATGTTAGTAATTGATATTATTAGTTTTTTGTTAAATTTCTATTGTGGATGAAAATAGAATCGATGATCATCTTATTACGCTAGTCTCTAACTCAACCATCGGTCACTTTTTTATATTAATTTTAATTCCTTGATGTTCTTTTAATCGACAAATATATTATAACATATCGTCATAAGTATAAAACATACTAATAGAATGAAATAGTACAAAATTAAATGCAGTTAAACAACAACACCACAACAAATAAAAGAGCAACACCATTATAAAAAATGGGAAGCTAATTGTCCCCTATCTTTATAGCACCCCAAACACCCAATTAATCGTTCGTAAATAAAAGTGCAAACATAAACATCAGTCTGACCTGAGGATATCAGATACTTCGACAGCGTGCAATATAGGTCAACCAGAGATCATGAATCTGGCAAACCTCAACAAATTTAGAAGCAATCAAAGAATCACATATCTTTTTTTTTTTTTTTTTTGATAACAAGAATCACATATGTTGAAAACCAACCGTACGCGGCATCAACTTAAACACCATTGACTAGCAACCATCACCACGAGGGTGGTAGTGCCAAATCAACCACAACCAAGCACCGAGAAACAAAACAAGTCCCGAGGAAAATCACCGACACAGTAGAGGTCAGCCAGAGATCATGAATCCTGCAAATCTCAACAGATTTAGAAACGATCAGAAAATCAAATATCTAGAAAACCAACCACAAGACACATCAACCGAAACACCACTAACCCTAACTAGAAACCACCGCCACGAGAGGTGACAGTGCCAGAAAAAACCACAATCAAGCACCAAGAAACAGAACACGACCCGTTGCAAAAACAATGATGATGAGCCAAATATAAAAACCCTATAATAATTTATAATGTCTCTGCCAATTGAGCACCACTCCACCGCCATTATAAGTTAAACTTGATAAATAGACTTACTTTCAAAATAAAAAAATATTAAATCAACTTGACAAAGAAAACAAGTAAAATACAAGAGACGTTGATTATCATTTATCTATAAAAAATAAATGGTCACTGAAAATAACTCTGACCCTAAAGTGGCATTGTGTTCAACAACAATTGTAGAAAGTGTGCAATAAGAATATTTAAATAATAATTCCATTTCAAGTTTAATTTCTATCAAGCTATTGTTCATTGCTTGGTTCTTCGAGCCTAGCACCTTGTTTTGCATGTTACGCCTTGTAACTGTTCGACGAAATGCCTGAACCATGCATTCTCTCACCTCACCATCTCTTTCCGTGTTTTTTCCTCATCTAAACCTTTCTCTCTTTCACCCTATCATTGTATCGTTCCCCTCTTCAAGGAAGGTGCAAAGAGTTGCGGTTTTAAGCGAGCTTGGTTTGGTTATTGGGGGTGAGAGTTTTTCCCCTAGGAAGGGAAATTTACACACTCAAAAAGGTTTGTGTTGGTCTTGTTCTCGGGTTTTGACACGGTGTAAGAATTGGGACGGAGAATTTTCGTCTTTGGAAGACGAGATTTTGGAGTTCATGCAAAATTCGGATAACCCAGAAAGGTTTCCTACAAAGGAAGAGTTGGTTAAAGCTGGGAGATTGGATTTGGCTGAAGCTATTGTGAAAGAAGGTGGGTGGCTTTCTTATGGGTGGAATTTGAATGATGGGTTTGTTGAAAGGGTTGATTTTGAAGATGGGAGTAGCAGTGAAATTCAAGGGAATGTAACTAGGACTTCTGGGGTTGCTGGTTCTTCTGCTTCTTCATCTTTCGATAACTCTTCTCAATCAGTTGAATCAGTGTGAGGATCCTGTTATATTGATGCAGCTGCTTTTTTTGCTTTTCAATTTTCTTTTGTTGTAAATCCTTATTGCATTTATATTTTTGTGGATTGAGTTGTGTAGGAATTAGGGAATAATTAAGGTGACTAACATGGGTTTTGTTGCTTAGTATGGGATTGAGTGTTGGATAATAAAAAGGCAAATAAAATAAAATGGTATAGCAGAGATGAGAATGATGGGTTGGACTCTCTATTGTAGGAAAGATAATTGAATCACGATTCATCCACTTAGGTGTTTTGGGAATATATGGAGGAGACTTGTAGATTATGCTGTTAGGAGAGTCGATAACATGGAGGGTAGTCCAATTGCTATAGGAGAGTCCATAATATTTTATGTTGTTGATGTTGTATTGTTCTTATCCTTGAATTGTTCAAAGTTTTAAGCAAGCCCGGTTTGTTTCTTGGGAATTACATGGGTTTTGGAACTTTTCACTTGTAACATTTTGCATGCACCTTTAATCTTGCAGCAATGAGCTAATGATTTACTTTAGTTACATTTATAGTCTTGCATCGTTTTTATTTCATGCTATTAAATTATGTGAATTCTGTGTGTCCAACCAGATCACACACTCTATGTATTTATAATGTAGATACAATAAATACAAGGAAGCCCAGTTAGTTGGGGAGACTAGGACTATTAATAACTAAGGAAGCCCAGTTAGTTGGGGAGACTAGGACTATTAATAACTAATCTAGGAAGATGTAAAGTTCATAGAATATCTACATATTTTCTTTATTCTAACACTCCTCCTCAAGCTGAGCATACATGTCGTATGCACCAAGCTTGTTACAAATAGATTCAACCCGAGGTCCTCTAAGGGACTTAGTAAATATGTCAGCTAATTGATCATTTGAACCAACAAAATCAGTTACAATTTCTCCTGAAAGAACTTTATCTCGTACAAAGTGACAATCGATCTCTATATGTTTAGTTCTTTCATGAAAAACCGGGTTGGAGGCAATATGTAGTGCAGCTTGGTTGTCACAAATTAATTTCATTGTTTTTACATCTCCTAGTTTGAGTTGTTGGAGTAATTGTCTTAGCCACGTAAGTTCACAAGCTGCTGCAGCCATAGCACGATATTCTGCTTCTGCACTCGACCTTGCAACTATGTTTTGTTTCTTGCTCCGCCATGAGATCAAATTTCCTCCAATGAGGACACAATACCCTGAAGTAGATCTTCTGTCTGCTGGTGAACCTGCCCAATCAGCATCAGAATAACCCACAACTTGGGTGTTGCCCTTGTTTTCATAAAGTAATCCCTTACCCGGTGCACTCTTTATATACTTGAGAATGCGAATCACAGCGTTCCAATGGTCATCACATGGAGCATTTAGAAACTGGCTAACCACACTGACAGCAAAAGTAATGTCCGGTCTTGTCACTGTGAGGTAATTAAGTTTCCCAACTAGATGTCGATATCTACCAGGGTCTTTCAATGGCTCCCCCTGACCTGGTAGTAGCTTAACATTGGGATCCATGGGAGTGTCGCTAGGACGACAATCAAGCAATCCAGTTTCCTCAAGTATATCAAGAGCATATTTTCGCTGAGTAATAGCCACACCAGTTTTGGACTGAGCAACTTCAATCCCCAAAAAATATTTCAATGGTCCCAAGTCTTTAGTCTGAAAGTGTAAAGACAAATGTTGTTTCAACCGTTGGATTTCAGCCTCATCATTACCAGTGATGATGATATCATCGACATAAACAAGCAGGTAGAGGCAAGTAGTTGGGGAAGAATGCAAGAAGAAGACGGAGAAATCAGCTTCACATCTAGTCATGCCATACTCTTGGAGTACAGTACTAAACCTTCCAAACCAAGCTCGGGGAGATTGTTTCAAGCCATAAAGTGCTCGACGAAGCCGACAAACAAGGTGAGAAGCACCACTAACAGTGAATCCCGGTGGTTGTGCCATGTACACCTCCTCTTGTAATTCACCATGTAGGAAGGCATTTTTTATGTCCAATTGATGGAGTGGCCATTGATGCATAGCAGCTATGGCAAGAAAAAGGCGGACAGATGCAATCTTGGCAACGGGAGAGAAAGTATCTCCATAGTCAAGGCCGAAGATTTGTGTGTATCCTTTGGCCACGAGGCGAGCTTTTAAGCGGTCAATCTTTCCATTTGGCCCAACTTTAACTGTATAGACCCATCGACAACCCACTGTAGTTTTCCCACTGGGTAAGGGAACCAAATCCCAAGTACCATTGGAGTGCAAAGCAGCCATCTCATCAACCATAGCTTGTCGCCATCCAGGGTCAGACATAGCTTCACCTGTAGTTTTTGGAATAGACACAGAATCCAAAGAAACCACAAAAGCAGAATAGGATGGAGATAATCGATGATAATCTAAATGGCAAGCATAAATAGGATTAGGATTCCGAGATGATCTGTTACCTTTACGAAGAGCAATGGGTAGTTCCTGTGTCGGATGCGGAGTATGAGAGTCCGACGGAGTAGAGGATGAGTCTTGAGAAGCGGGTGGTGCACGTGGCCTTCGTTGATAGACGCGAAGGGGAGGTGTAAGGATAGGGGCAGGTGTGGGGATAGAGACAGGGGTGGGTGCAATGGGAAGAGTAAGGATCTCTGGACTAGAATCATTGGGCTCCTTAGGAGTAGAAGGAAAGAAAGGGCGAGTCTCAAAGAAGCTAACATCAGCAGAGACAATGTACCTCCGAAGATCTGGAGAATAGCATCGATAACCTTTCTGAAGACGAGAATAGCCGAGGAAAAGACACTTGAGGGATTTTGCAGCAAGTTTATCTTTTCCAGGAGTAAGGTCGTGAACAAAGCATGTACACCCGAAGACGCGGAGTGGCAGAGAGTAAAGGTGTTGTTGGGGGAACAAGATGGAGTGTGGCACCTGGTTTTTGAGGACAGAGGAGGGCATGCGGTTGATTAAGTAGCAGGCTGTGAGTATTGCATCTCCCCAAAAACGAGGAGGAACATTATTATGAAGGAGCATGGTACGAGCCGTTTCAACTAAGTGTCGGTTCTTTCTCTCAGCGACACCATTTTGTTGAGGTGTATGAGCACATGATGTCTGATGGAGGATACCATGTGAAGCCAAAAAGGATTGAAAAGACGTAGACAAATATTCACGAGCATTATCACTTTGCAAGATTTTAATGTGGGTACCAAATTGTGTAGTTATTTCGGAGCAAAATGTTTTAAATATAGAGAAGACATCGGAACGATTTTTCATTAAAAATATCCAAGTGCATCTGGAAAAGTCATCAATAAAGGTAACAAAATATTGATAGCCTAAACATGAAGCAACACGACTAGGACCCCAAATATCAGAATGAACTAAAGCAAAAGGAGACGCAGCTCTTTTATTGATTCTGTCGGGAAAGAAACTCCTAGCATGTTTCCCAAATTGACACGACTCACACTCTAAGTTAGACACTTTTGATAAACTTGGAACCATAAGATGCAACTTCTGGAGGCTAGGATGACCCAATCGTTGGTGAACAATATGTGAAGACTCGACGGCTGAACAAGCAATTGGCAGTGTAGGTGTTGAGAGATAATATAAACCATGAGACTCATGCCCTACTCCAATCGTCGTCCCAGTACTTCGATCCTGCACAAGAACAGAACTATTAGCAAATGTAACAGAGTACGGTAGGGTGCGAGTGAGTTTACTGATGGATATTAAGTTAAATGGACAATCGGGAACATAGAGCACAGAGTCCAAAGAAAGTGTGGGTATGGGATTAGTTTGGCCAATGCCTTTACATTTAGTTTGTGATCCATTAGCCAAAGTAATACTAGGAAGTGTGTCTATATAAGTCAAATGCGAGAAAAGCAATTTGTTACCGGACATATGATCAGAGGCGCCTGAGTCAAGGATCCAAGGTCCAAGTGAAGAAGATTGTGAAACAAAAGCAATGGGATTACCATTCTGAGAAACAGAGGCAACCGGTGCAGTAGTTTGCATTTGTGCCTTCAGTTTGAGATACTCATTATACTCTGCGGTAGAAAGGGAGACTTGACCACCGGTGTTAGAGGCTTCAATTTGAGCAACATTCACAACTTTGGGCTGCAATTGATTAGCTTTTGTTCGGCACTCTGCTTCAATGTGGCCAATACGGTTGCAAAAGGTACAGCGGGATCGATGTCGATTATTTCCACGTCCTCCGCCTCTGCCACCTCGTTGATAGTAATTTGAGACAAGTGCAGTAGAGTCAACAGGCACATTGAGAGAAGTGGACACCGGAATAGCGGCTGGAGTATGAGCTGAGAGACGCAGTAGCTGCTCGCAAACAGTGTCGTATGACGGGACAGTAGCACTAGATAAAATTTGATTGCGAACTGAGTCAAGTTCTGGTGGAAGACCAGCAAGTGCTAACACCATAAAGAATTTTCCACGTTGTTCAGCATGTTTGTCGACATTATCAGTAAAAGGCATAAGTGCATCAAAATCAGCAATCAGACTATCAAGTTTCCCCACATAGCTTTGCATATCCATGTCATCTTTCTTCATGGAAATAAGATTAGAGACAACTTTATATAAACGATTGACATCGTTGGAATATGTCTTCTTTGCCTTTGCCCAAACATCGTAGCATGTCTTAAATGAACGAAACTGGGCTTGAAGTTTTGCATCAATTGAGTACCAAAGGACACTACAGAGGGAGGCATCAACCTGTTTCCAACTTGGTTGATCCTTGGTAGGGACATTCTTGTACTGTTTGAGCAAATGGTCCTGACGACCTTGTCCTTCAAACCAAAGTTCAACGGCAGCAGCCCAACCAGATCACACACTCTATGTATTTATAATGTAGATACAATAAATACAAGGAAGCCCAGTTAGTTGGGGAGACTAGGACTATTAATAACTAAGGAAGCCCAGTTAGTTGGGGAGACTAGGACTATTAATAACTAATCTAGGAAGATGTAAAGTTCATAGAATATCTACATATTTTCTTTATTCTAACACATGCCATGTTATTGTTCTTATTGAATGGATGAAATAGATGTAACTTTGAGAATTACCCTAAGTGTTGTATTCTGTTAAACAGGGAAATAGAAGCTGAGGAGTCTGGCATTGAGGGTATACTAAATCGGCTGGAGAAACACAGAAATAGTTCTTTTGGACGTGGATTTGGAGAGAAAGAAGATTGTATTTCATCTGATAATGATAAAGAGAAGTGGGAACATAGAACTACAACGGATGGAGTAAGTATAAAATCCCCTCCAACTGATTTAGGTTGTTCATTAGTTTCTATTTTTATTACATGTCAGAAGTAAAAAAATAATCTTGGAATTATGGAACACCATCCGTGATGTTGAAAATAATGTAACAATCATATTTTCAGTGTTTCTTCTATTATGTATTTCTTCCAATCAGTTAAAGTTAATTGCAATATAGTTTTACTGTTCAAAGAACATATAGTGAGCTGTTGTGACCAGAAATTGAGAGAATCTAGTTTAAAATAGTTAAACGTTTCTTTAGATGATCTGCAGTACTCTACGTAAAATAATGATGTTGGTGTCTCATTTGTTGTAAAGGTAGCTGCCAACCTTGGCAACAGTAGTAGACCATCCTCGTTGAAACCAACAACCATTCGTATCAGTGGTTCCCAGATCAAACTTGACCAGAACGGATCACAATTAGGTTCTGATAATTCAAGAAACTCAATTAAGCCAGAGACATGGAGAAGTTGGATTGTTCAGAGAACTGGTTCTTCAGATGCAGATTTTGAAGGTAATCTTTTTTTCATTTTCAGGTTATGCCTTTCTTTGTACTATAGTCATGATTAACTAATATATTTGTAATTATGACATACAGATGCGGAAATTATTCCCAGTCAAACTCAGAAAGGAGATGTTAGCGATGTTTATGGACAACCTAAAATCGTCAAAATAGGAGAATTTTCTCACAAAATAAACAGAGAAACAGGATTAGATTCTCTTGACATAATTGGAAATGCAAATGAAAATGACATAAAATCCCGAATCCAGCTTCTGGAATCAGAGCTATCCTCTGTACTTCACACGTTGAGGTCTAACACCAGTGAAGTGACAACGCTGACGGTAAGCTTTTAATCGTAATAATAATATAGTGAGGCTAATAATAGGACTTTTATGTAAATTACCCCAATAAGAAGTTAAGAAATAGAAACAAGATTCACACACTGCTTGCATTTTTCATGCAGGAGGGGTGATTTTATTATCAATTATTGAAAACAACAAAAATTATAGATATCAGAATTTGTTACCGTAAAGAAACTAGAGCCTAGAAGAATGTTCACTTTTTAATAGAATAGTATTTCATTCACTCTGAACATCAGTTTGAAGGCCCTCTCCTCAGAAAATCCTAAAACTGGTCTTTATTTGTCTGCTGTATATTCTTCAATAGGAACAGAAGAACTCTTCGGATAATCTCGAAAAGCTTTCCGATGCTTGGGAATTCCAGGAAACTGAAATCATGAATGCTCAAGCCAGACTGCGTTCGTTACGTGCCAAGCTAGCAGTGTTAGAAGGAAAGATGACATTGGCAATAATGTATCCTCAGACACCATTCAAATGATTTCACAATTCACACGGAAAAAATATCTAAATCTTGACATTATCATATTATTTTCTCCCAGGGATGCACAGAAGGCTCTGGATGAGAAGCAGAAGAAGATTGATCATGTCCACAAAGCTTTGAAACTTTTGAAGCCTACTTGTGTAGTTTGGCCTAATATTGCTTCTGAAGTATTTTTGTTAGGGTCATTTGATGGCTGGTCCTCCCAGGTATAATATCTTTCTGAGAAATTTTTATTTAGGTTATTATATCATGTCCGTTTGTGATTTTTTTTAATTATAAAAAATGGTCTAATAAACTTTAAAATGATTAATCAAGCTTTTTTTTTTCGTCCCTTTTTTACAAAAGTTATCGAAATAAATGATATCATAAAAGCGCTTTCGTTTATAATTTAATCCAAATGCATCATGGTATTATACGCGCCCTGGGTGTAAATTGATTTATTAAGACACCTTCTCTACATGGGTTTCATGGTTCTCCTTGAGAGGGGTCGTTTTCACTTTGGAATAATTTCAAAAGGAACTCCTTCACACCTCCCTCTTGTATAAGTTATAACTATAATAAGTCAAAGATGGCGTATCTTCATTGAGTTCTGACTTTGGTAAATAGGTTGATGCAACAATTGTTGAAAATGCTTTAAAAGTTTTGAAATTGTTATGTTAATCGCATGGATGCCATATCAAATGTCAGTTCATGGTTCACAAACAATCTTGCTTAGGATTTGTGCATATACTATAGATGAAAGTACTCTTAGAATGAATCATCAACATTTCCTGTGTTATTGTCTAGGAATCATAGGTCAGTTGCAAGGGCATCATCAATGAAATTAAATTGCCTTTGCTTTTGTCATTGTATTCTGCAAAAATCAATTCTGATTTGTCTTTGATTTGTAGAATGACAAATGCAGCATAACAATATTTTGTATATGTTATCTCCTGATGTTGTTCAGATAGATACCTATACTGAACACCAACATATTATTACTTTGCAGAGAAAGATGGAGAAATCAAATACTGGTATATTTTCTGTGTATTTGCAACTGTATCCTGGAACATATGAGGTTAGTTGTATTTTATCCAAAAAATGATTTCCTAAACCTGTTGATGTTGTGATAAGTAAGATATAAGCTGCAGGTGGTATAATCATTTAGTTTTTTGTTGCAGATCAAGTTCATTGTTGACGGTGAATGGAAAATCGATCCATTGCGTCCAGTGGTCAACAACAATGGCTTTGTGAATAATCTTCTCGTGATTCATGATTGATGTTGATGTAACAAAAAAAGTTGAGTGAGGATGACATGCATTAGGTTAGTCACCCAATTTTTTAGCCATTTTTTCACTCTTGTACAAAGTATAGAGTGAGAGGTTAATTTATTTTTTATTTAGTCCTTGTAACACTTTTAGATGTAGATAACTTGAGTGATCTCAAACTAATCTTTATTCAATTATTTTTAACACATTCATATAATTGTGCAAGTAGTGCCACATTCACAGGTTTCAATGTTGTTCTTAGCATGCTCCCAGATTAATTAAGTATACTTTTACAGTTCTATAAGTATTCATGCTTTTTAGAACCAGCTTGAAATTTTCCTTTTCTTTGTACACATTTCTTCAATCGATGAACGGCAATGGTGGAAGAAAACACTCGTTTTCCTTTCCAACTTTTTGTAGATATTTGACACTTGAAAGTTCAAGTCAAATTGAATCCTTTATTACAACTATGGCCATACAAGAAACCAAACATTATTAGACTATTAAATAGAAAGAAGTCATGAGTCTTGCAGTAACAAGAAAAATCAGTGGCCACCAAGTTAAATTTACAATTGTAGTCTAGAGGAGAATCTCAGCCATGTTCTAGCTCAAACCTGAATATGTGAAACTGGCTTGTATACAATGCCGATAACGAGAATGAGCCATATGATCCATAAATGGCAGGACTATAGATCATCTTTGACAAAAAATGTGTATACACCATAAAGTATAAAATGTAGCTCTCTAATTTTGTTTTTGAGTTATCCCTACCCATATCATATCAGCGGGCATTTTGCTTCCAGTTCCCAGCTTTGAGAGGCCATAGGACTCTGCTTCCTAGTGCGCGCAATGCAACCTGAACCCAAAAGAGAATGAAAAGCAAAATACTTTCTTGGAAGTGCGCATTCAGATTAGTCGGAAACATACATCTGGACTGTTGTTGGAGGTGAGGAAAATACTGCACTCTAGTGTATAAACAAGTTTGATAAACATTTAGGGCTTAGTTAAAGCAAACGTGAAGCCGCTTCCGCAATAGACTTTGGTTGATGCAGCTTCGCTTAGATCATAGCCAAGACTTACTGTAACAGGACTGATTCGGTCACCATCATCCCCTAAGCCAAGTTGACCATGCTCACCCCAACCCCATGTCTTTATTTCTCCATTCTCTAAAACATTAGAAAGAAATAGGTCAGCATGCTTATGTGACCTTAAACTACTTAGGTGTAAGAAAACTATATCTTGCCTGTGACAAGGACAGAATGCTCAGCTCCAGTAGCAATATCAGTAATCTTTGTTTCATCAAGACCAGGCACTTTCTCCAAATTGGCTTCTCTTGAATCTACTGCATGATAAACATGTTCACTTTAGAAAAGTCCTGTCTAGAGTAATATGGAACTCTGAAATTAATATTTGTGGTGAGAACATAAATTCTTAAGGGGATGGCAATTATAATTAGGGATATGTTAGTATATGTATTTCCTTTTTTACATAAACTCAAGATAATTAAATGCACTTAACTATTGTTAATAAAAGTGAAAGTAATAATCATTTTTGTTTACAATTTAGTCCAGAGAGAGTACCGGTTAACTGCTTAGCCTGTCTTACAGTGTGAAGATCACTAAGCACTCCAAGGTGGTTGCCACCAAGCATATAAACCTCGCCTTCACCTATACGCATTTTAGCAAACAAAATTCACCCTTTTAAAAACAGGGATGTGACAGAAGATAGGAAATCATAAAACTGTGTTGATAAATACCAGTCATAGCTAAAGCATGGTTCCACCCTAGAGTAGCTTTAGTAAATTTCAATGTAGAGTTTAAGCATTGTGGAAGGTGAGAATCTTCAAAGCCCTTGAAGCCTCTTCCCCAGGTGTAAAGATTCCCATCAACTAATGCAACAATAACCAACACAGAGATGATGAAACTGTTTAGAAAATAACATAATGTAATATTTTGACCAACTGTTGCTGTATATCAATTTCACTAGATGACTTGGTTGATCTTATTTAAGAAAATTGTAAACCCATGTAATGGAAGAGTGATGGATTTACCAGATAATGCAGCACTATGATCTCCATTTGCAGAAACTCCAACTATTTCCACATCTTCAAATCCATTAACAACTTCAGGAAGATTAATATATTTGATTTTATCTTTGGAGACACCCAATTGACCACGCTTCCCAGAACCAAATCCATAAACTTGATTTGAAAGAGAACCTGCATTATCACAATCGCGATCGTGACCGTAAAATAAAGGTTACTAATCTCCTATGAAGTTGACACAGACATAGATATTGAACACATACATAAACACCGGACGCACAATTGAAAAACGACTGAATGTTGTACTATTATCGTTCTGGTTTCTGACACTAACATGTGTCAAATACTAAAAACACCTTCAATCTAAAATGTTGTTATATGACCATGATTCACATTCATAATACTGAAACAGAAATTAGAGCAAACTAAGCAACTACTTTTACAAATCGAATACCTTTCAACAAGACAAGAGAATGGCGCATTCCACATGCTACCTGTGCAACATGCTGACCAACAAAGGATGACACTATGACAGGTGAACTGTGTGAGGCATAATCACCATGTCCAAGTTGACCAAAGGAACCATCCCCACAGGTGAATAAGCACCCTTTATCTGGAAACCAACCAAGAACAAATCAGAAAACAAAATTAGTAAACTTTCAACAAAATAACCAATCTCAATTATTCACTTCACAAACACATGCTGGAGACAAAAATACAAACCTGAAACAAAACCTGAGTGACTCCAACCAGCAGAGACATGAGTTATGAAGTAATTATCCAATGATGTTACAGCCTTGGGATGCAATACATTATTGACAACCTCTCCATGGCCTAGTTGACCAGAACTGCCCCTACCCCATGACAATACCTTCCCAGCTGCATTTGTTTTTTACTTTTGAATATTAACATAAAGTGAAAATCAAGAAAAAATAACAAAAAAAGTTAAATATGTTTTTGGTCTTCTAAATTGAAATTTTGATACTCTCATGTTAGTCATGTAGTAGTCTATCGTGGTGGAACTTACTTACACTATTTATAAGATAGATAGCACTTAACTAACAACCAGCGATGTTGACAATGTCATATATGATTTTCCTAACAATTTCATCTGTAACATAAATTACTTTTATCTACTGTGCAATAAATAAATGGTAAAAATAATAATAATAATTCTCCCTCTTTTTCTTTCTGTCACGTTTAACCATTTCACACAACATTGCCATAAATAGAAAATGAAAAATAATAATGTTATTACCAGAAGTTAAGGCGATGACATGAGCGCCGCCACAGGCAAGTGAAGAGACAGAGGAGATAGACAGTTGTTGAGGAATTTGTTGATCTTGAAGTCTTTCTGTTCCTAATTGACCATCTGTTCCAGCACCCCAACTCCATAATAATAATCTTTCTGATTTCTTCTTCTCTTCTTCACTTTCTTCCATCACTCTACTTTTACTTTCTCTTCTCTTTCTTCTACTATTATCCCTTGTGGTTAATCCTTCTACTTCTTATCATTGCTTTCTTCAATAAAATTTGCTGATAAAAATATAACAAAAACAAACAAAAGTCTTTGAATTAGATGTTGGGAGAAACAAATTATGAAAGGTTTCGGCGACGGCGACCACAACCATTAATCTCATCTGAAAGGTTTCTCACCGTTCGTCACAGTGGCAGTGGACTTAGGGGAATTTGATTTTCTGTGATTCAGAATATTGCAACAAAAGGGGAATTTGATTTCTTTCAATGTTAGTAGTAACAATTATTCTTCTATAAGATTCTTAAATTATTCTTCCAATGATTTTGATGGCCCTACTGAGACTGGTTCAGAAACATATTCTATCGTGACGTCGACATGAGACTTGCTCCGGCGGCGAGTCGATGGAGATGCAGCAGTAGGTTTCGACCGGCGATAGAATTGTGAGCGTCACCGCGGGACAGGTGGAGAAATCGGCGGCGGCGGCGAAAGCTGTAGAAGTTAGGAGAAGAGACAGCGATGCCCGGAGAAGATGAAATGAAAAACATATTTCAATTCTTTTTTTACTGAACAATAATATAATACACAAATAATATAGTACAATCTTATAATCTCAACCGTTCCTTTCATTTTGGCCACATGTCACCTATCTGTTCAAGAAAAGAAGTAAAAGGAGCTAATAGAAATGTAGCAAAACTGCTCTCTTCCTGACTCCACTATAGACGTCCTAAATACTTTTTGAATCAATCCTAGTATTCGATGAAGATTAGTCATCGCTAACGGCTGTCGACAAATTAATAAAAAAAAAAAAAGTAAAATTAGTATAAAACAATAGAAATATATATATTAGATGTATAGTAAAATTAGTAAAATAATAATCATATTAGATGTATATCAATTGCATGCAAATAATAATTGTTCTGCTAAAAAAAATATTGTTTCTTATACAAAAATTATTTTAACAATAAATTTTTAAAATCAATTATATTTTAAGGGGAGAGATCAAATTACACCGGTGTAACATTTGAGTAATGTTACGCCGCTCAATAACGCTTTAACGAATACAAATTTTACAAAATTCATCATTTGATTGAAAGTTTATTTCGCATAGATCATTCATGTTAAATTTTACAAAAATCTAAAATCATTTAATATGTTATTACGAACGATCAAGATTAACGGTATTTAATAAAAATGCATAAACCGTTAATCTTGACGAGTCTCAATAACATATCAAACGATTTTAGATTTTTGTAAAATTTATCATAAATGATCTACACAATATAAGTTTTCAATCTAACGGTGGATTTTATAAAATTTGTATTCGTTAAAGCGTTATTAAGCGGTGTAACATTACTCAAATGTTACACCGATTTAATTTGATCTTTCCCCATATTTTAAATATAAAACCATAGAAATATATATTTAAAACTGGATATTGCATATTTCTTTATAAGAAATATATATATTTGAGCATCACTAATGATTTCTTTATAAGAAATACATATATTTTTAATTTCATATACTACGAATAAGCGGTCCTTCAACAGTACATGTTATTATCCTTCAAAAAAACACTACATGTTATTAGAACATCTTCAACACTGCATTTTTTTTATTTATAAAACACATGTTATTAGAACATTTTATTACAATTTTAAACCCTTGATCCTCTCATCGCTTTCTAACTCATCCACCTTAATTACCAAACCATCCATATAACTCCCAATATATTTTAAAAAAAAATTGGTCAAAAAATATTAATTTTTCTATTGTTACAAAAAAACTGTATATTTATCTACATAATATATTGAAACTATGTTAGAACTAATTGAGTTTAATGAAGGTATACTTTATGCAAAGTGACTGTAGAATACAAATGTTATGTTGCAGCAGAAAATCAGTGTGCATAGTCAGTGGCGGATCCAGGACCCTGGGTCAGGGGGTGCAGACAATTTAACTTCGATTAATATTTATTTTATATATTTAAAGATACGAGTATTAAAATAATAAATTATGACTACACTAAAATATACGACAAGTATATATATATATATATATATATATATATATATATATATATATATATATATATAAAATATTTATCCAATCCCTATGAATAGTGTTTAGTAGCAAAAAAATTCCATGAAAAAATAATAAATTTTCTAACTTTTTTATTTTTCCTGTGTTGTAATTAATTGTCCAAAAGCATGAGAAATTTACTTTTGTTATCCTATCTATTTTCTCGTGCGTCCTATGAATTTATCAAAATACAGTCGTCTGCTATTTAGGTAACGGTTGATGTTTTTCAAAAATTCTCATTTTTATAACGTCCACTACTTAATAGCGGAAGGAGTAAAAAAAAATGCATAGAGCACGCCAGAAACCGATAAAGTTTTACAAAAGTAAATCTCAAAGCATAAAAAAATCTAGTTAGTGACAATCTGTTCGACAAAAGTAACATTATAAAGCCCAAGTCCATAATAACACAAGATACAACATAAGTGATAAACCTAATTATTTTGTGCTTATAACATTGGAAAGCATGTAGCCGCCACTCACTCATATCTATCAGACTACCACCGTTCACTCTTCTTTGTAGTTATTGTTTTCAAAAGAAAAGTAATTTTGTGTTTTTCTTCTTCCTGCATGCATACTTCTTCTCACTTCTTTCTTTTTCTTTGGTAGTTTTTATTTCTTTGTGGAAGGAAGAGTGCAATAGAGGTGCAAAAAGGTTTTTTCAGGGTGTGCAAAATACAAAAATTTAGGATTATATATGTTAATTTCAAAATGTCAGGGTGTGCAGTTGCACACTCTCAAGTGTGTATAGATCCGCCCCTGTGCATAGTGCCTTGGACCCGGTCACGGAATTTGCGTTTACGAACTTGTGGAAGTGTGGAGCCCCGTCGAAGGTGTGTGCGTTCTCTTGGCAGCTGTTACTGGACAGAATTCAAACCGAAGACAACTTGCTCAAGAGGAGAATTCTACAACAACAGCAAACAAGTTGTGTTCTCTGTGATTTGACAATGGAAAGCTCAATCCATCTGTTTCTCCATTGTGTTTGCTCGTCCAAGGTCTGGTACGATATCATGAAATGGCTTGGCTTGGTTGTGATTATTTCTCCTAATCTTGCATCTTCTTTTGGTCTGGTGGTTGGGTGTGGAAAAAACAAAAGGAGTAGAGAATGTTTGGCTCTAATTTGGAATTCTCTCATGTGGACCATTTGGAAGGTTAGGAATGATGCTGTTTTCAACAACAAGGAAGTGGTGATTGAAGATGTGGTGGATCAATTCAAGACACAATCTTGGAAGTGGTTCATCGATAGAATGGTGAAGTCTCCGTGCCTTTAATACGAATGGAAATGGAATCCATTTGATTGTTTCCAGAGATGATAGACAGGCCTGGTTCAATTGCTATTTATGTTGCTCTTGTTTATTCCATATGCCCTGTAATGTTACTGCTTTGTGCTGTTTCTTCTGGTTTTTACTCTGTTGCATTGAGGTGCAGGGCCACTGGTTTGTTTTGCCAGTGCCTTTATTTGTGTTATTTTGGTTGCTTTTCTTTTGTAACCTGTTACCTTGCCCACCAAACACTCCTTGTGTTTAGGTGTTGTGCTTATCAATAAATTTAAAGTCGTTCAAAACACAAAAAAAAAAAAAAAAAACTCTCGAGGACCAAACTCATCTAAATCATTATTAAAAAAAAAATTAGTGAAAATTTACTACTGGAAGAAGTGAATTCTTGTTGCCTGTGTGTTGATCTATTCAATAGGTCCAAACACTATAGCATAAGCTTAATGTTCTAAATAGACGAAACACTTTTAACTTACAAATCAGGGCACACATTTGAATCACTGGTTACACAAACTACAAAACGAGGTCACAGAATCATATGCCATCATCAAATACTCAAATCAACCTTGATAACCAAATCAAACTTCAAAAAATTGAGATTCATCAGAGCAATCACAGAAGAACTTCTTACAATTTCAAATCCATAGTTGACAAGACAACACAAGTTAAACAAACTATTTACCACATAATAATGTAGATATCAAAAACACAAACTAAATTACACAATTAACGTCTGTAAGTTGGATTTGGATCCTCTGTTGTCATCTTCCCTCATGTCCTCCCTGCTGTCCTTTTATGTGTCTCTCTCTCACATAATTTTTTTCTCTCATATCATCACCTCTTTATTTTTTTATTTCTCTCTTCTCACACACATAAAATTACACAACTGCAGTGTTGTAGCTGATCCAATCCAAGTCCCTATAAGTTACTTCCTAGATGCTCATTGGTAATAAGAAAGCAAAAAAAAAAAAAAAAACACTACATAGATCTAAACCTAAAATTCAAACTGGAATAAAATCATTGATACAAAATAAATTAACCCTATAAAAAAGATTAAATATTGGTTTTCAGAGTTACTACATGATATCATCATAAGCAACAATTTCTCTTCCCCTGAAAGGAACTTCAATAACTGAGCTACCAGAACCATCCTCACTACTTTTAGTATTCCCAATAGCAGAAGCAAGCTTATTACCTCTTCCATGCCTCCTCAAAGGTACCTCGGCTCGCACAAGCTTTGACATAGACACACCATCCTTATTCTTACCAACTCCTTCCCTCCACATTGCTAGAGGATCTGTTGCCCACAATACCTGAACCTGTTACACACATACACCAATTGTCAATCCCTAATCACATAAAATAACAGTTTGTTCAAATTCCATTATGCAATAGTGCTATAGTGCCACTATAGCCGCTATTTGACAACATTATGTACTAAATAGCATACTGTATCACGGAATAATAGCTATTTGTCCATGAAATGCAACTCACCCCTTTTCCCCCAATTTCACATTAAACACTAATAATAAATGTGTACATGGAAACATCAATTGGAAGACCGCCCGACCCCATGAGATAAAACCAAACATACCATTATCAACCTAGAGATTAGTATCATAACGAGCCTAAGCTTTGACGCCTACTGCGAGTTAAACATCCTAATTAGTAAAGTTATAAATACAAAACCAAACTAGATGGTTCAACCTATTGAATGTTGAACCAAAAGTGTCTACAGTTCGGTTATTTGAGCGGTTGGATGATCGTTTAGTTGAACTGAATCATAGTCCAAAAGTCTTGCCAGTTGAGTTGTTAAAACATTGCTAATTACAGTGGTTAACATAAAAAAAAACATAGTTCCTCAACTTAATCTTTCAAGCATTACCACATTGTTGTCTTTAGCTTAAAGTTTCAAACTTTCACCAAAATTTTTTCATGATTTATCATTGTTGTCTTAAACTACAAACCTTCAAAAAATTTACTCTAACTAAAAAATTAAGCTAAAAATTTATTAATTGATTTCAATTCCATACTTCACAGTCAATATCAACTGCAAAAACTTCAATTTTTCAATTGAAACAACGAAACTGCAGCGTTTCAAATGTGAATTTCGAAACCCTAGCTGAAAAGGGAATAAAGAAAAGCAAGAACCTTTTTAGAATTGACGGTGAGTCCAAACGAAGGATCGTGTCCAGCAGCAATGGCGGCGTCGGCGGAGTCTTTGGTCCGGTAGGTGATGTATCCGACGGCGTCACGGTCGATACGGATGCGGGAGATGGAGCCGTAGATCTCGAACCGAGACTTGAGATCGAGGACGGAACAATCAAGAGGAAGACCCATGACGACCACTGCAGACGGCGGCGTTGGTCTTGTGGTAGGTTTTTCTTCCTCCGCCGGCTCCGGTAGTGGACGACGGCGCTTGAAGTCGTGGCGGGAAAAGTGGGAGTTGTCTCTCTTACGACTCATTGTTGTGTGTACTTTGAGAGAGTTCAACACCGAGACACGCTTTATTTTCTCTAAAATTATTTAAACCCAAAAAATATTTTTTATTTTCTCTAAAATTATTTAAACCCAAAAAAATATTTATTTATAAAAAGTAACTAAAAAAGAAGAAAAAAAATTCAATATAACTAATCTATAACTATTTTTTTTTGGGTACAATAATGTTTTTTATTTGTTAGTTAATTTTTTTTGGTACTTAAACGAAATAAAAAAGTCATCACAAATCACATACAAATGAGGGAGTTGTAGTTTATATTTCGATTATGATATTCGGTCTAACAATTTTGATATTTTTTATTAGTTGAACTAAAACTTATGGACAGTTAAATCTATTTTTTAATAATATTTAATACTCCATATTAAAAAATTCACAGATTTAGATTCAATATAGTTGTAGATAGGTGGCTACACTGTAGTAGGTCATATTTAAACGGATCGATTAAGATCATACGGTCCATTTGGGAGATAATGCTTTTTATTTGTGAGTGATAATTAAGGCTGAAAATGAGTCGAGCTCAAATTCGTGAGTGATAATTTATGTTTTTTATTTGTGGCTACACTGCACAGTCTACACCTCTGTTTCTATTGTCTCTTCTTAAAGTCTTACGATTGGCAAATTATTTTTATAACATTAATAATTACATTTACACTACATATATATATATATAATTAGTACCACACTAAATTGAAAGTCGTAAAATTAAAATAAAACATAGAGTTTGTAAAAAAATAAAATGAAACGTACTCTCTACTCTTTCTATCAATGAGAATTTCGATTTGTCTCCTCTCTATAATTTTTCAAAGTTGAAGATAGTAGCAGAGCACTTCTTTGTTCTAATTTCAGATTCTGAAGATGGTGACAAGTGCCATGGTAGTGGATTTGCTTTTGGCGAAGGGGAGTTATTGTTGAGAGTAACATGACTCACCTTCCATGCCTTCACTTCTCTGTTTTTTGTTCTTGTTCTTCAACATTTACAGTGTTAGTTCTTGTTCTTCTGATACAAACACGCACATCGCTTTTCCTCTCTGCTTTCTCTGTAACAATCGTGTTTAACTGCCAGTTAAACCGTCACCGACACAACCCGCACCCGACGAACCCGCAGAGGTGATATGGTCGGAAATGGGCCACAAATCTTGTTGTCGATTGTTCTGCGGTTTTGGGTTATTTGGCCCGAATCCGACCGAACCGTGCTCAGCCCTACATCTCATCATCGCCCATTTCAAAAACGTTATTTTTTTAACTTTTAAAAATTGGCCTAATTATGGCATTGAAGGCTAAATTGTTGAGAGGGCTTAGTTACTTTGAGTACACCACTTAGCAAGAGAGACTTTGAAATCGGTCTGGCTTATGAATATTATCATGGATATGGATTATAAGATTTTTATTTAAAATACCAGTTGGGGTTTTAGGGTGTTACAATATATATGTCTTGATGGGTCTTGAAATATCCATATTGCGATAAATGAATATTGCACATCACATAGTGGGTGTGCTTGAATAGTGTAACTTATAGTTGAATGAATTTATGATGAGTGGAACCATTCAACTCTTCGTTAAAGGCTATGGTGTGGTCTGATACCTTAATTGGTAAAACTATTGCAACTCAAGTGATAGGGTAGGCCCCCTCCCCATTTTTTCTATAAATATGTCTTGGGACATATGGACAATGACTTGATTGACCGGATAATGACCCTAATAACATTAAAAATTCTTATTACGAGAAAAGTCATTGTATGTCTATCTATTCAGACTTGAGAAAGAAAAGGCGGAAGATCCTATCTGATACTAGTAACTAACTAGATACACACACTCAAGAGCATGAATCAACATTAAAATGATGACTTCAATAGATAAATTTTCTCACCCTTTCCTCATTTCATTTACGATGGTATCCTAAATTCACACAACTAGATTCAAAACTAAAGTTACCAATGCAAATATAATTCTTAAATATAGCACCTTAAAATGAAGGGAAAAAAACTTTGAATAGCTAAGTACAATAACTCAGTTCCTAACCATGGTGAATAGCCATTAACTTACATACTATCAAACCAACTTTAAGATAAGGAATGAGTCCTCTTTGATTAATCAAAGCCTTGCTAATTTCTTACTATGTCTCTTCATATTTATTTCCTATTATTACTTTGAAAAAACATAGCAAAAAGGTGAATTAAACATGATGAGGCTAACAACTTGTTACAAAAACAGAACCATCAAATTCGGACGAGTAAAACATAAATGGAACAAAAATTTTAGACTTTTTACACAAGTCAGGAACTAATATTCAAATCCGTCATAAACCACATATTATATGGTTTAGACGGTCCTACCCACATGGACCAAAATATAAATGGGCAGCGGTTTAATCAAGGTATAATCCGGACAAGTAAAATAAACTTTTAACATGTTTGCATTCCCGAATCTGAATGTATAAAAATCTTGAAATTCCATTTTTTCATGAGAGGGGTTCTAACTTCAAACTATGTATAGAGAGCATTCAGATTCTAAAATCATATCGTGTAAAGTAAATTTTGTACACGTTCATATTCTAAATTTGGAGCAGAGAAAAGGGGATAAAGAAATGCCCTTAATCTAGTGCTCTACTGTAAAACATATGTTTTTTAAACATTAATCATATACCTTTCGATGCTGCAAAATATGGCATACATAAAGAGATGCTATAAGTCCAATTTAATTAAGATCATGAAGAAGAATCAGACCCTAGTATACTCAATTATGAAATAAAATAAAAGTTATGAAGTGGTCAAATCAGAACAAGTGGTTTTAACAATATCTATTTATTGAAAATAACAAACAAAAGTAATTGAAAAAAGAAATAATAATAAAAAAAAAGTCATCAACTCCACCGAAAAGGTGGCACAACCCATATAGGAGGTGCCTTACCTTTGAAGTAAGCTTTGTAAGGGCAATGAATACCAAATCTCCCATCTTTTACATTATAGATTCCTAAATCGAAAGGGCCTTGAGGGTAACGAACCGGTTCATCGTCAAAATAATTATCAGAATAGTAAATTGAATCTTTTTGTAGATATTTTGAGAAATATGAAGCTGATACAGACACAGGATCATTATCGCCGACAAATAAAATATTATCACCCAAATGGTCAAGTTTGGTCAAACCCAAAAGCTTCTCACCTTTATCATCAAGTTCCAACTTAAATACATGTAAACTGTGAGTACCTTTATTACCCTGATCATCAATAGTTACGAACCTTCTCACCATCCACAACTCTCCCTCCAATGATTTCACTAGATAAGTTAGTGGGGAATAAGTTTCATGATTCCCTCCTTGTAAAAGAACATTTGGAGTTTTCATGTCGTTACCATAAGGGTCACTTGAATAACATAAATCAAAGGAGACAATTGTTTTCCAACGATTTACGGCATACACTAGGCCTTTGTAGAATGTAACATCGATAAAACCTCGATGGTGAGTTTCATCTATGTATGTCCAAAACTTTTGTCCTGCTTTCATGAAAGCAAGAGAACCACAAGTAGTATAAATTGCGGCAACCACGTAATCATTTGGACTTGATATAGGATCAGCTGACAAAGTAACCTTGTGCACATTAAATTCAGGGTAATTCTTATATCTATTATAAATATTAATCCATGGCAAAATAATTGGAGCTACATCCTTAAAAGGATTAACCCAAGTTATGACTTCTTCTTCGTCTATGGTTGCAAGCCAGCCATAACTTGAGCCACAACATCTTTGTTTATAAAGCATTGTCAATTCAAATGGATACACTCTATTTGCTAGTACGCTATACAAGCTTCGCTTTTCCGGACTTGTATTCTCTATAGGGATCATTAACATAGGCAATATATTGCCTCTAAATTGGTGGTTATATTGATGATTAAGGTTTGCAATTGACTGCCAATTTTTGCAAACAGAACCAAACCAAATGTGATCAGTTGGTTCAATTAACTTCTCAAGAATCACGTTGAGAGCAAGTGAATCCAAATTTGCCCAATCTCGTTTCATAGCCATTCTTCTTCTAAGGGTTTCGTTTTTTCTTTTAGAAAGAGGCTATATATACAATTAGGGTTAGGATTAGTGGTAGGAGAACTATATATATATGTATATATATATATATATATATATATATATATATATATATATATATATATATATATATATATATATATATATATATATATATATATATATATATATATATATATATATATATATATATATATATATATATATATATATATGTTTGGCTTACATCAAAGATTGATGTTTTATCAAAAAAAAAAATATGGATATTTAATATGAAGATTTCATCGGTTTCTACTACTTATATATTAAAATTGATTACCAACAAAATTATTATGTTTAACCACGTTGCAGGTTTTATATCATTGTAATTTCACTAAAAAAAAATTTAATATAGGAATATAAGATAAAATACTTACCTAGGATGGGTCAATGGGTGATCATGAAGGCTCATGGCTAGAAAGGTGACCTCCATCGCACTTAGGAGGGTTGCCTTTCTAAGGTCTACCCAAGTGGTGTAGCCTACATCATAATTTGTTAATGAGTGGGCTTATGTTCGCGCGGTATAAAAAAAAAGAAAGATAAATACAAAAACAAATGATATGCTTAAAAATATAAACAAAACAGATTATAGATTGAAACAAAACCAAAACAATTTATACTCGTAAAAATAGCAACAAAACATATTAATATGATCAACTCAATAATCTATTAAAAGAAAGAAGAAAAAAAAGAGAATAAAATAGTCCATAAAAAAATAAGATAAATAGGCATAAAATTAGGAATATAGAAATAGAAATATAAACAATATTTTTCATAAATTGGAATCTTGACAATAAATATAATAATTACGGTACATTTTTGCTTATATTTGAGAGTCTAAATTTTTTGTTTTGTTGCTTACATATGAGACCAGAGGGAGTATATAAGAAAACCTACTTTTTAGATTCATTAAGAATCTAATGTATCTAGACCATATTATGAATTAGATACATTAGATTTTTAATGAATCTAAAAAGTAATATTTCTCTTATATATAGGATCGGAGGGAGTATATATACTAGGTCTGATTTGAGGTCAAATTGAGGCAGACTTAATTATTACTCCCTCCGATCCTATATATAAGGAACACTTTGGGAAAAAAAATTGGTCTTTTTTATAAGAAACACTTTTAAAATTTATTCTTTATTAAATAGATAATCCTTTTTATACCCTTATTAAATTGTATAAAATGTAATCTATTCCAATGATATGCATTAATTACACAGACACATTCACAAGGTTAGTTTTGGAATAACACATAATATTTTTATACCCTTATTTTTTATTTTTTTTTACTGTAAAAAAAAAAAAACACATAATATTTTAGAATTTTAATAAAATAAAAAAAAGCTTCATTGGTATGTGTATTTTTCTCAATGCGTTCCTTATATATAGGATTGGAGGAAGTACTAATTTATAATCTATAATCTATAATATGTAATAAGCCAGACATATTTGTCTTTCTCTCTCCTCTTCTCATTCAACCTCATTCCTCACATTTAATGTTGATATACATTCAATAGCTGTCCAATTACTTTGAAAAATGACCATAATTACTTTGAAAAATAATAGCTGTCCAATTTTTTCCATAAACATTCAATATAGCTGTCCAATTTTTTCCATAAACATCCAATTTTTTATAATAAAATAGAATATGCCTTATATTCTTTTTTTAAAAACAGTAATATTCTAATATGCCTTATTTCAAAAAGGAATGAAATATGCCTTATATTAAATTGCCTACTTAAAAAGGAAATAATTCATAATGAAATAATTATAATTAATTAAAATATTCTATTTAAAAATAATTTTAAAAATATTTCATTTATTATTATTTCAACTTCAAATATTTTATTTTTTGACTAACTTCAAATAATTTTAAAAACCTTTTTTTTTGTGGATGAAATGATTTAAACAAAATGAAAAAACGTGAAAATAATATTTTATATTTTTTTAAAATGAATCATGGCTTGACCAAAAAAAAAAAAGAATCATGGAATTTTCTTTTTTGAAAAATATGTGATAATATATGAATGTTTTTTATTGTTGATGAATCATGTAATTTATTATTTTGATTAATTGGTCATATTTGTTATTAATGATTTTAATTTCATATTAAAGACAAAATTATTCATATCTCCATTTTTTTCTCTATATATATATATATGGTCTTTGTGTGAATACTACAACTCACAATTTTTCAAATCTTTTCTTTTGGTTATTTTCATTGTTATTTATTTACTTGAATTACTTGAATTTTTAATTTATTCTCTCTTTTATCAATCATATTTGTTGTCTTTATAATTTTCTTCAACTTTTTCTTCTTTATTCTATTATTTTGTTGATCATTCTCTCTTCTTCTATTTTTCAGGAATGTGATCATAAAGAAAGATATGGAACACGAGAAACAAAGTTGTTTTCATGGGAGAATGCAAGAATATTGAGAACATTTTGTGGGGCCTCAAATTAACTTCTTAATTTGGATGCTAATAGTGTTTTATTCTTTTGCTTGATAGTGTAATAATCATATAAGTTGTCTTCATTGTTAATCATTTGTTGTAATAGGTTGAAGTACCTCTTCCTGCATCTTATTTTGATTTTGCCTATCAAATAAAAAAAAAACTAAACCACATTTGTTGTCAAATATTAATTAATAAAATTATTTATGTGTACATCGGTCAATTTCTGGCTTTTTTTTTTTCTTCTTGGGTGCCTTAAAAAAAGGTTTCCTCTTTAATATTTGATTGAAAGTTTTCTCTTTACATTCAACTACTCACTCCGTCCCATATTATAAGAAAAAAAAATCACTTTTTTATGTCCAAAATTATAAGCAAAAAAAACTAACTTTTATCATTTTCAAGATTTACTTTTATTTATTCTCATAAAATTAAATGATAAAAATGGTCATGGAATATATAAATTCTTTATGAGCGCGTAGAAATATTGACCCAATCACATCATATGATTAAAATGATCATGGAATATATAAATTCTTTATTATTTTTTTATAAGAATCAATTGTTCATTACTATTTTTTTATAGAGAGAATCAATTGTTCATTATCAAAAACATGTGTGCAAATATAGAATATCCTTTCAATATCTTTTTCTTCTCGAAATATTCATAATCTTCAATTCTGCAATCATTCCTTAAAAAAAACAAAAAACTGCAATTATTTATTTTTTATAAATCTCCTTTTTTTTTTGCAATTTAACACTTTGAATTTGGGCATTAATAAGTCCGTTTCATCAACAAATCAAAAATAAAATCTTTAATTTATTGATGATTTTTCTGATGCAAACAACAATGGGTTGGTTACAACTTTTTCACTTATTATAATTAAATCACATCACTAATTTTTAAGAATATTTAATATGATTTATTATGTTTTTTTTTACTATAAATACTGCATCAAATTTTCCACATTTCTCATACCATTTGGATTTAGATTCTACCGCTAAGTTCTCTATTTTTCTTTGAGTTTTTGCGCTTCATTTTAAATTTGAATTTAAATAAAATATATACTTGACTGATGTTTTACTTTGATTTTCAGGAAAATATGTAATTTAGGTATATTCTCATAATACACAGTGACATTTCAAGTTTGTATTTCGAGCCGTAACGTATTTGATTCAAGTTTTTTAACTAAAAAAGGTTGTATTTAACATATTTGTTTAACATTTTAGTATTTTTTTTTGTTTGTGCTAACTATATAAGATTGATTCTTCTGATCCTTTTCGCCTAATTTCCCACAAGTATTTTACAATTTTAGGTTTGTTTTTATATATACTTCTTCTGTCCCATATTATAAGCAAAACAAAATTTCACACTTATTAAGAAAAGTAAAATATGATAATTTGATGTATGACTTTTTTAGTTTTAAAGTTTCATGGAAAAATATAAAAAAGAATTTTTTATTGATTATTGATTATGGGAAAAAATAGTAAATTAAATGCAATTTGAATTAAATTTAATGACAATATGTAAGAGTAAATTTTGAAAATGATAAAAGTAAATTTATTTTGCTTATAATTTGGAAAAGAAAGAAAAAAAAAGTGGTTTGGTTTTGCTTATAATATTAACCGAGGGAAGAGTTGTCTTACTATACCAATTAGTAATATATTCCCCTCATACTACGAACCAACATTGTTGCCTTTTGCCATACAAAAAACATATTGGTTAAAAAACATGGTTATTTTAATCTAACACATGCATATTTTTTTTCCAACATACTCCTAATTAAATTGCATATTTTTCTGTTTAAAAAAAACTGCATATTACTATGGTTCAATTGAATATGACTTAATACTTCCTTGTTCGTTTCATTTCTTCCACCCCTTTTTTTTTCCAAGACTTAACTCACCTCGCGCAGCCGAACTCTAAATTACTATGGTTCCCTTCCCATAAAAATCAAAACAAAAAAATTGATTTTTTTTTATCAAGTTGTAAATACTTAATTTATTCTACATAAGTTTATTTTTTTGTTTTAACCGTCAGTTTGCGGCCAATTGAACCGCCTAATTTGATTCAGGTGTCAGTTTTGACACAAAGTAGTTTCATTCCTCTCCCGAGTGTTGGTACTGTAAAACAATCAATGCGAAAATGTTTTCTACATTATTTGGTAGTACTAATAAGCATCATCAATTTTAATTTGGTTCTCTTACTTTAAATATTTTCTTCACACATCTTATTGATCGAAATTGTGTGGCTCTCATGTATATGTTTACACAATAATTTGTCAAAAAATAAATGCTTTTACACAATAATATTTGTAAAGTTATGATTTTTTATTTATTTTTATATCAGGTTTTTTTAGTTTTCACATCAGTATCCAGTCCATTAGAACGTCTAATCTGAATCAGAGATCAATTCTGACATCAACCTGACAAATATGTTAATTTTTTATTAATTATTAGAACTTTAGTACAAAAAAAAAATTAATATTTAAACATGTTTGTTTACCGTCATATTTTAACTCGTGCTTGGCACGGGTCCGGATACTAGTTTACTATAAAATGTAACTAGTTATTTTAGATTTGAATTAAATAAGTGTGTTTAGAGGTAAGGTTAATAAATTAGGAAATTAAGATAATTATAGTTCTTAATAAATATTATAGTATAACAAATGAGAGATATGGGTGACTATTAAGAGTTACCACTAGAAACCAAAAAATAGCATATATAAATTCAAACTTCAAAGGAGTGGTTAGAAGTTTTTTCCTTCTTCAAATTCAAACATTTTCCATATCCACCTCAATCCGATCGACCTCAAATCAGACCTAGAGTGAGTTATTTTATATGTTTATTATAACACCAATTTGGATCCTCGGCTGCCATCATATCCTGCTGCAACATGTCAACCATTGGATTGCTCATTATTAAATTTCATATGTGTTGGGAATTGCCTTGAAAATGTGGAAACAATATACGAGTCGATTTCCCTTAGGCTTTGAACTTGGTAACAATATACGTTCCAAATGTGATGATATACTTTGTATTGCATGTATTTCGTGATCAATGATGTTATATTTCTCTTACATTGAGCAAGTTCTATATTTGTCACGTTGAAGGTATATAGTGAGTACCATCAACATTAATAAAGCATTACGGTTCCTAATGGACATATGATGTGTTTATGAAATATATGTTCTAACTAGGTAATTAATTAGTTTGTAGATTAGTCACATAAGAGTAACTCATTTTATAGCTACGTACTAAAAATATTATTGGAGGAACCTAAAATTTCTCATCGTTTCATACTTAAAATATGTGAGTCTAGACATTACATTACTGGAAAAAAAAATACGTAGTGTTGTGAAATGTGTTAAACTGAATTGAGGTTGAAGGTTTATTTGTGTGCTTTGTTTTTCTATCTGTGTGTGTGTTTCAATTATACTTTTATGGGAGTGTGGGTTGGTCAAACTTACTTAATGCAAATATTCTAACTCTTTTGGTTGGTAGATAAACCCAACTCTGAAGGATAGTTTTCTTTTCAAATTTTCTTCATGTGGTTCAGTTAATCACTAATTAAGGGCAACCATAATTGTCCACCATTATACTAATAGTTTAGATGTAATTAGATATTATGTGAAGAAGGAATGAAACTTTGCTCTTCACCAAATACGCTATAGAATAAAGTGAATGCTTGTGTGAATATGCTTGTAATGTTGGGAGCTATATAATTCCATGAGTGGCTACCTTGTTTGTCCTTGTTAACAATCCATAGAAAGAGAAAACATAAAGTCGCTAGGATTTCATAAGGAACAACCAAACAAGTGTTTTAGTACAAAACAATAGAAAGGTATAAATACTAAAGTGTAAAAGACTAAACTACCCTTAATAATATATTATTTATATATTATCTAACATCCCCCTCAAACTCATGATGCATTAATAGGAAGTATCGAGAGTTTGTCGATCAAGAAATGAAAACGTTTAATAGAATGCGTTTTCGTGAACAAGTCTGCAATTTGTAAGGAGGAAGAAACAAATGGTAAAGTGATAGTGTCATGTTGAAGATGATGGCGAGTGAGGTGATATATTATTATCTAACAGTCCTCATCCTTATTAGGCGATGATTTAAGTGTCTTTTATATAAACAAAAACAACTAACTTCACATCCCCTTAAGAGAAATGGTTAGTCTCATTTAATTTTGTCATAGTAATAAAAGTAATTATATTTTCCAAATTGCATCTCATGAGAAATTGTTCCATAAGATTAAAAGCTTCTTTGGAAAATAAAATCTAAATTATTGAATTTGAAGGGTTATTTGGAAAATAAAATAAAATCCAAATTGCCTCTCATGAGAAATTGTTCCATAAGATTAATACCATCAAATAAAACATTTTTGTTGCTTATTATGGGCAAGACAGGATCGAATAGTTTACTTTGATTTCCATTCTATTTTGTAATAAAAAATAATAATATTTAATTAAATATGAGCTTGTAATAATAATAATATAAAATAAAATTTTCCTATAGGTTAATCTTCTTGGAGCACCAACTCTTTTTTCCAAACCTGGTTTTTCCAACAGATTTTACATGTAGGTTTTTAATGAAGCAGTTGTATTTGTTAGTTTTTACGTAGGATATATATATCACCGTTGTCCGCCGAAGTTTTTCTCAACATATATATATATATGGGGTTGCTAATTTACAACCAACTAAAAACATTAAGGTGTAAATTAGCAATGCACACCTTTCACTTTGGACAAAAAAAATAACATTTAGTTATTTTACACTAGAAAATTGAGGGTTAGTTAGGTAACTTTTATTAAATGTTGTACACCTATTTGCTAATTTACACCCACATAATTACAAGGAAAATGCTAACGAGTGCCCCCGGACACTCTTTAAGCCCTTAAATAGAAAGTGTTTTATAGAATTTTTATTGGAATGCGTAAAGTCAACACATTTGAAATTGTATTTTTAAATTTTTTTAATAAAAAATTTCTTTAAATGAAATACTTAACGAGTGCTGGTTAGCAAAACTCTAATTATAAATATGTGCAACCTAAATAAACAACCTATATAAACAATTTTTTCCAATTTACATAGTTTCTCTTTCAAGAAACTTTGTTCCATCGTTTTTTTTTTATTTATAAATAAACTAGAAAATAGTTTTTTTTGTTACTAATGAGTATTGTGACTATATTCAACTCAGATAAACTCATTATTGTTGCTGAAGGGTAAAATAGTTTGCTGCTAATGAGTTTTTTTGTTACTAATGAGTATGTTAACACTTCGGTTACTGTTACTAAACTTGGTTTTCTTTTGTTGTTAATAATGAGTATTGTTACTATTTTCTATTTTTTAAATAAAATAGAAGATAGTTTTTTTTTTACTAATGGGTAGGATTACATAAAATTAGAAAAAAAATTTTATTGTTAAAAAAAAAAAATTTGATTGTATATATTTTTTCAAGTTGTCTTTTTTTTTATTTCCTAGGTTGTCTTATGTTTATTATGGTTGTATATATTTATAATTGTTTGGTTGTAAATTAATAATTGGGTGCACATCATTTAATAAATTTTGCCTAACTAACCCTAAATTTCCTAGTATTAAATAAGTAAATATCAAGAGTTTTTTTTTTGTCCTATTAGAAAAATTGTGCATTGCTAATTTACACCTTAATGTTTTTAGTTGGTTGTAAATTAGCAACTCCCTATTTTGCTTGTGAGATAAATAAAAATGTCCTAATATCAAGGTTGTCAGAACCGGACTGGTCATCGAACCGGCGAGCTCTCCGGTTCAAGGTTCAATTGGTCGGACCGGGTTCAATCGGGGTCGAATCGTTTTTAATTAAATATATATTTTAATTAATATATAAATAAATATATATGAATAATTGCTCAATATTTCATAATTTCACACATTAAAAAGATAAAATATCACAAGTCAAAATAAAATAAAATTTATAATTCAAACCAAATGAAAAATAGATGAAAATCAAAAACATTTCCTATTCCTACGACGTCGTTGTTTTGTTTTAGATTTTTTTTTAAAACAAAAATTTAAAACGACGTCGTTTTGCCCTTTTTTTAAAAAAAAAAATAAAAAATCTGCAAAACCGAGTTGAAATATTTGTGTATTTTCTCCCATACCTCGCAAGAGTGCTTGCAGCTGAGTACTCATGGAAGAACGCCATCGGAGATGGTGGAGAGGAGCCATGTAAACAAGGTTTGATCCTTGAAAAGCCATTGTTGATATTCATCAGAGTTCTTGCCGTCTAAACGATCTGCAACGGTGGCGAATTGAAGCGGGATCTGAGGATTTACAACGAATCGATGGAGATTATGTGCAGTTATGACGCCATTAACTTGTTGACTCCAAAGGAGGAAGTTTTTGTCATCTAATTTGATGGTGAGTGAATGCGTGAGACCGGATTTGGATGAATCTTTCTTAGTGTTAGGAAGATCGGTGATGATTTCGTTAGTTTCGGCGGTGTTGTTTGTTTCTTCCGCCATTGTTGAGAAGGTTGAAGCTTGCGGAAGCGTTGAACAATGGAACCTAGAGGCTCGCAGATACCATTTTGAAATTGTTAATCTTTCATTTCACTGAGTTTTCATTGAATGAATGAATTCAACTTTCTTTACAAATGAATTGCAGTTACACTTAAATAGAACTGCTTTCCTATCCTAGATGACAAAGCCACATCACCATAGTCTAACTGACTAGTGCCACATCAGCACTCAGTTGTAACTGACTCCTAACAATTTGTACCACATCACTATTATTTACAACTGACATTGTTGACTAGTACCTTTACAAATTCATACAGATCTAATACTCTATTAGGGAGTTATTGTTGAGAGTAACATGACGCATCTTCCATGCCTTCACTTCTCTGTTTTTTGTTCTTGTTCTTGTTCTTCAACGTTTACAGTGTTAGTTCTTGTTCTTCTGATACAAACACGCGCATCGTTTTTTCTATCTGTTTTCTCTGTAACAACCGTGTTTAACCGCCAGCTAAACCGTCATCGACACAACCCGCACCCGACGAACCCGCATAGGTGATATGGTCGGAAATGGGCCACAAATCTTGTTGTCGATTGTTCTGCAGTTTTGGGTTATTTGGCCCGAATCCGACCGAACCATGCTCAGCCCTACATCTCATCATCGCCCATTTCAAAAACATTATTTTTTTAACTTTTAAAAATTGGCCTAATTATGGCATTGAAGGCTAAATCGTTGAGAGGGCATAGTTACTTTGAGTACACCACCCGGCAAGAGAGACTTTGAAATCGGTCTGGCTGATGAATATTATTATGGATATGGATTATAAGATTTTTATTTAAAATACCACTTGGGGTTTTAGGGTGTTACAATATATATATATATATATATATATATATATATATATATATATATATATATATATATATATATATATCTTGATGGGTCTTGAAATATCCATATTGCGATCAATGAATATTGCACATCACATAGTGGGTGTGCTTGAATAGTGTAACTTATAGTTGAATGAATTTATGATGAGTGGAACCATTCAACTCTTCGTTGAAGGGTATGGTTTGATACCTTAATTGGTAAAATCATTGCAACTCAAGTGATAGAGTAGCCCCCTCCCCATTTTTTCTATAAATATATGTCTTGGGACATATGGACAATGACTTGATTGATTGGATAATGACTCTAATAACATTAAAAACTCTTCTTATGAAAAAAGTCATTGTATGTCTATCCATTCAGACTTGAGAAAGAAAAGGCGGCATATCCTATCTGATACAAGTAACTAACTAGATACACACACTCAAGAGCATGAATCAATTAAAATTATGACTTCAATAGATAAATTTTCTCACCCTTTCCTCATTTCATTTACGATGGTATCCTAAATTCATACAACTAGATTCAAAACTAAAGTTACCAATGCAAATATAATTCTTAAATATAGCACCTTAAAATGAAGGGAAAAAAACTTTGAATAGCTAAGTACAATAACTCAGTTGCTAACCATGGTGAATAGCCATTAACTTACATACTATCAAACCAACTTTAAGATAAGGAATGAGTCCTCTTTGATTAATCAAAGCCTTGCTAATTTCTTACTATGTCTCTTCATATTTATTTCCTATTATTACTTTGAAAAAACATAGCAAAAAGGTGAATTAAACATGATGAGGCTAACAACTTGTTACAAAAACAGAACCATCAAATTCAGACGAGTAAAACATAAATGGAACAAAAATTTTAGACTTTTTACACAAGTCACGGACTAATATTCAAATCCGTCATAAACCACATATTATATGGTTTAGACGGTCCTACCCACATGGACCAAAATATAAATGGACTAAAATATTTAGACTTTGCTCGAACGGGTAGCGGTTTAATCAAGGTATAATCCGAACGAGTAAAATAAACTTTTTACATGTTTGCATTCCGGAATCTGAATGTATAAAAATCTTGAAATTCCATTTTTCCATGAGAGGGGTTCTAACTTCTAACTATGTATAGAGAGCATTCAGATTCTAAAATCAGATAGTGTAAAATAAAGTTTGTACATGTTCATATTCTAAAATTGGAGCAGAGAAAAGGGGATAAAGAAATTCCCTTAATCTAGTGCTCTACTGTAAAACATATGTTTTTTAAACATTAATCATATACCTTTCAATTCTGCAAAATATGGCATACATAAAGAGATGCTATAAGTCCAATTTAATTAAGATCATGAAGAAGAATCAGACCCTAGTATACTCAATTATGAAATAAAATAAAAGTTATGAAGTGGTCAAATCAGAACAAGTGGTTTTAACAATATCTATTTATTGAAAATAACAAACAAAAGTAATTGAAAAAAGAAATAATTAAAAAAAAAAGTCATCAACTCCACCGAAAAGGTGGCACAACCCATATAGGAGGTGCCTTACCTTTGAAGTAAGCTTTGTAAGGGCAATGAATACCAAATCTCTCATCTTTTACATTATAGATTCCTAAATCGAAAGGGCCTTGAGGGTAACAAACCGGTTCATCGTCAAAATAATTATCAGAATAGTAAATTGAATCTTTTTGTAGATATTTTGAGAAATATGAAGCTGATACAGACACAGGATCATTATCGCCGACAAATAAAATATTATCACCCAAACTGTCAAGTTTGGTCAAACCCAAAAGCTTCTGACCTTTATCATCAAATTCCAACTTAAATACATGTAAACTGTGAGTACCTTTATTATTACCCTGGTCATCAATAGTTACGAACCTTCTCACCATCCACAACTCTCCCTCCAATGATTTCACTAGATAAGTTAGTGGGGAATAAGTTTCATGAATGCCTCCTTGTAAAAGAACATTTGGAGTTTTCATGTTGTTACCTTTAGGGTCACTTGAATAACATAAATCAAAAGAGACAATTGTTTTCCGACGATTTACGGCATACACTAGGCCTTTGTAGAATGTAACATCGATAAAACCTCGATGGTGAGTTTTATCTATGTATGTCCAAAACTTTTGTCCTGCTTTCATGAAAGCAAGACAACCACAAGTAGTATAAATTGCGGCAACCACGTAATCATTTGGACTTGATATAGGATCAGCTGACAAAGTAACCTTGTGCACATTAAATTCAGGGTAATTCTTATATCGATTATAAATATTAATCCATGGCAAAATAATTGGAGCTACATCCTTAAAAGGATTAACCCAAGTTATGACTTCTTCTTCGTCTATGGTTGCAAGCCAGCCATAACTTGAGCCACAACATCTTTGTTTATAAAGCATTGTCAATTCAAATGGATACACTCTATTTGCTAGTACGCTATACAAGCTTCGCTTTTCCGGACTTGTATTCTCTATAGGGATCATTAACATAGGCAATATATTGCCTCTAAATTGGTGGTTATATTGATGATTAAGGTTTGCAATTGAGTGCCAATTTTTGCAAACAGAACCAAACCAAATGTGGTCAATTGGTTCAATTAACTTCTCAAGAATCACGTTGAGAGCAAGTGAATCCAAATTTGCCCAATCTCGTTTCATAGCCATTCTTCTTCTAAGGGTTTCGTTTTTTCTTTTAGAAAGAGGCTATATATACAATTAGGGTTAGGATTAGTGGTAGGAGAACTATTTAGGATATATATAATTTTAATAGTAATATTTTAAATCTTCAACCCATAAATGTAATTTTACCTTTACATATATAAAAATAAGATTAATAATATTTAGTTTAAAGAAATCCTACGTAATAAAAGATATACATAAATAAAAGTAACCTATCAATCAATCTAACTATAACAACTTATATATAGAGAGAAAAAAATATATCAAACTTAATAAAAAAAAAATAAAAAAAAAAAGGAACCACCTAATAAAAGAAGATACGTGGAAAAAATAAAAGATTAGGCCAACTTATATTAGAAAAACAAGATTTCCTCTACAATAAAAGATTAACCCGTGGAACAAGAAAATAAAAACAGAAATGACGATGAAAAATAGGCATCAAAGTAGGAACTTAATCCAACATATAACAATTTTTTTTCCTATAACATAAAATTTCAAATCTTCCACCTTAAATATAATTTTACCTCTAAAGATAAAAAATAATAACTTGATGAAACATATATATCATTGTGTAGCATGCATCACATGAACCACTTTTTCATTAGACATATTCATTTTATTTATATTGGACAATGTCATGGTAATCCCAGGGGAATCTGTTGGGAACTTATTTTCTTCTTTGTTACTTGTTAGATTAAATACATGCATTTATTTATTATTAATGTATATATGTATGTCATATATATTATTCTTTATATTATTTTTGTATATCAAAATATAGAGGTTAAATGGTTAATGAACATCATGTAGGCCCGAGTTCGATTATTGTTAAAAATAATTTTTGGCAAGACATTACTTATCTTTCGATTAAACTCTAGATTAGCGCGGTTTATGTTTATATTAGATAAATTAGTATGCGAGTTTACAAAACAGTTTTACATAACTTGTTTTAAACTTGGCTAAAAGAAATTTGCTAAACCCTTAATTTTACAACCGAGTATTTACATCCGTCCTGGGAATAGTTGATTTCTCTATTTTTTTAATTAGTTGACAACTTTTATTTTTTTTGTTTCCATTATCTATTAACGTTTATATTAACTTTAGAAGATAAAAAGTGAAAAGATTGTTAAAGTATTAGTCAACAAAAAGTAATTAGATTTGGTCTAATAACTAGTAAGTTAACAAAAAGTAATGTCATTAGTTTTAATTCTCAGCTTCATTGTAACAAAGAAAAAAAAAGGCCATAAGAAGTAGTAAAAGTTAAGTTATATTAATGTGTCTTTATTTATTTTGTGTGTATTATAAGTCAATTTCATCTGCTTAATTAATCAATTAATAACAACACAGAATTGAAAATTACATCAAAACTTGTTTAGGTAAACTAAAAAGTTAAAGAGGTGTACAAATAGAGAACTCTAATAGAAAATTTGAACACAAATGAACTTTTAATTATAGGTCTTAAACTTTTACAATAAAACCGTAAAACATAAAGCACACAATAAAACTCCTATAACAAGATAAGAAAATTGTCCTATAACAAGAAAGGACAATTAATTATTCAAACATAAAAAGACAACTACGTACTAATGGAAAAAAATCCTTATTCTAAGCATGAATATATAAAGATGGAAACTTTTTAGTTTTTGCTACAAATCCCCCTGTCCATGTGCTCCTGCCTTTGTTGATCTGTGTCAAAGTTAAGGTTACACTTAAAACACTTCTTGTCTCCATGTTTCTCCGCCATATGATCTCTTAAGGCACTCTCGTTTCTAAATGTTTTAGCACACACTTCACACTTAACATTTTTTGCACCAGCGTCAGGGATGTTGCTGCTGCCGCTTTTGGTGTCGTCAAAGTCTTTGTTGCTGCTGTTGTCATTGCTTGTCGCTGTTGGTGTTGTTGTTGGAGCCATTAAACCGAACAAATTTTTCACAACAAAACAACTGTATAAAATGATATGAACTATATATTTAATTGAGGTATGGAGATCAACTCTGTTACTTTTATTTTATAGTTCAATGGGAACAAATAAGCATGAATGAGAAGTTAGAACAACTGTTAAGTCATGTAATTTTTGGGTATAAATTCATTCTCAATGATCAAAAGGTTTGAAATACCAATTATGTGTATATACTTCTATTTCAAGAAAATCTGCATGAACGATTTTATTTTATTTTTAAGAAGAAACTGATTTACTAGTTTTATAAAGAAAACTCATGTGTGTACCTAAAAACTAACTATACTACCATTTAAAGGGACAAAACTTATATGTATATATTTTTTTTAGATGTTTTTTTTATGATTCTTGATTTGAATACATTTTTAGTGTTTGTAACAAACTTTAAGAAAATTATGTGAGAAATTCATAAGTAGTTAAGTTAAAAGTCATACAAAAAACACCAAAGAAAATTCACTTAACATATGAATATTCAAAAACACCAAAGAGTCACGCAAACATCCATTTTTTTTTTCTTTCGCAGTGTAATTCATTCTCACATTAATTAAAAAAAATCACATTAATTAATCTATTAATATTCAAAATTGTAAGTATCTTTAACTTTTTTTAGTAGTAATTTTATGAATTAAATTGATCAATAAAAATTACATTCGACGACTAAATTTATTATCTAAAAACAAATTTTAGAACCAATAACAACATACACATTTATGAATGTGTTTCTAATTTTGATATATTCATAGACTATTGTGAATGTGAGTTCATCTTTAACTTCTTTTACGAAGTAATTTTATGAATTAAATTGACCAATAAAAATTACATTCGAGGACTAAGTTTATTATATTATATAAACATATTTTAGAACCAAAATACTAACAACATAAACACTTATGAATATATTTTCAATTTGGATATATTCAGAGACTATTGTGAGAGACTATTATGAAAGCGAGTTAGACTCTTAGAGACAAAATATTGTGATTTACTATAAAATTGTTGTTCATGTTATGTATAATAGTTATTAAAATTTAAATTAAAATACAATGCATCACATCTCATCTCATAAATATTAATAAAAATAAAAGGAGGACGTATTATAACCCACAATTTATTAAAGGGTTAAATAAGTAAATGATCCTTATAGTTTTTTAGAATTTTTTTTTTGTCCCTAAATTTTTTTTCGCACTTTTTATACTTGAAAATTTTTCTATCACAACTTTTAGTCTCTACATTTAATCAAAGTTTTGTATACTCTCACATTTTTGAATGGTTTTTTGTATCTAAACTTTTAGTCCATACTTTTAATCAAACTCTTGTATATTCAATGTATCTTAGAATTTTTTTTTAGATAAGATGAATTATTTATGAATTTTTATATGCAAAAAACAAAAAAAAAATACATATTTAATTCATCGATCTCTTATTAAAAAAATTTAAACTTTTGCAAGAGAAATTCATATATAATGTATTAAACATGACAACAGAAAAAATTTTAAAATTTCAAATGATATGCACGAGTTGAATAAAATATAGGGACAAAAAATCATGACGGGAAATATTTCAAGGACCAAAAAGTGTGAAAAAAAATTTAGGGACTAATTAAAATTCTGGAAAATTATGAGGACCATTTACTTATTTAACCCTTTATTAAATGTATACAATTTTTATAAACATTAAATTTTATGTTTTCCCTCCCTTGTCAAGTTTTTTTTTTTTTTAATCAAAGGAAACTTGCTAAAGAAACAAGCTCCAAAATATATTGATGAAAAAAAAACATACAAAGAAGGGGACATGAACCAAATCCTCCGAAGAAAATTAATAAAACCTAGAATAACGTAAATCAAGCCTATTTCAACCATAATCTATCCTTAAAATTATGAGAGAGTTGAGTTGAGGCCACCAAATGTGAAAGAAAATATGGATAACCCAATGTTAGTCATTTTATCAACTATTTGTAACAAAAAAAAAATGATAGAGAAAAATAAGGAAAGAGATAATTATCCCACCTATTTGCTAAAGCCAAGGTTCAATGAATGCAAACATCACAAGCATTGAATTAATTTCCAACCATAGTTGAGTCTAACCCTTTTGATGAATAATTTCAATTATCCTGCTCATAGCTTCAATATGTTCAGCATTCAATTGTCACATATCTATCTCCCTTCCCACTTCTTGTGCCAACTGCCTGCAACTTAGCTTCAAAAATTCAACTACAGAAATGTTTGTTTTGTAATTCAACTACATGAAGACATGCACCAATAGGCATGCATGTGGAAGTGGAGTACTTTGGAATCCGTAGAAAAAAAGTAATGATTATAGGCTAATGATAAAAATTGAAAAAATGAATCAAAGGTTAAAATTGGAATCTTGACAATAAATATAATAATTACATACATATTTGAGACTCTAAATTTTTTGTTTTGTTGTTTACATATGAGATCGGAGGCAGTATATAAGAAAACCTACTTTTTAGATTCATTAAGAATCTAATGTATCTAGACCATATTATGAATTAGATACATTAGATTCTTAATGAATCTAAAAAGTAACATTTCTCTTATATATAGGACCGGATGGAGTATATATACTAGGTCTGATTTGAGGTCGGATTGAGGTAGACTTAATTATTACTTCCTCCGATCTTATATATATAAGAACACTTTGGAAAAAAAATTGATCTTTTTTATAAGAAACACTTTTAAAATTTATTTTTTATTAAATAGATAATCCTTTTTATACCCTTATTAAATTGTATAAAATGTAATTTATTCCAATGGTATGCATTAATTACACAGACACATTTTCAAGGTTAGTTTTGGAATAACATAATATTTTAAAAATTTTAATAAAAAAATAAGCTTAATTGGTATGTGTGTTTTTCTCAATGTGTTCCTTATATATAGGATCGGGGGAGTACTAATTTACTATAAAATGTAACTAGTTATTTTAGATTTGAATTAAATAAGTGTGTTTAGAGGTAAGGTTAATAAATTAGGAAATTAAGATAATTATAGTTCTTAATAAATATTATAGTAGAAAAAATGAGAGATATGGGTGACTATTAAGAGTTACCACTAGAAACCAAAAAATAGCATATATAAATTCAAACTTCAAAGGAGTGGTTAGAAGTTTTTTCCTTCTTCAAATTCAAACATTTTCCATATCCACCTCAATCCGATCGACCTCAAATCAGACCTAGAGTGAGTTATTTTATATGTTTATTATAACACCAATTTGGATCCTCGGCTGCCATCATATCCTGCTGCAACATGTCAACCATTGGATTGCTCATTATTAAATTTCATATGTGTTGGGAATTGCCTTGAAAATGTGGAAACAATATACGGGTCGATTTCCCTTAGGCTTGGAACTTGGTAACAATATACGTTCCAAATGTGATGATATACTTTGTATTGCATGTATTTCGTGATCAATGATGTTATATTTCTCTTACATTGAGCAAGTTCTATATTTGTCACGTTGAAGGTATATAGTGAGTACCATCAACATTAATAAAGCATTACGGTTCCTAATGGACATATGATGTGTTTATGAAATATATGTTCTAACTAGGTAATTAATTAGTTTGTAGATTAGTCACATAAGAGTAACTCATTTTATAGCTACGTACTAAAAATATTATTGGAGGAACCTAAAATTTCTCATCGTTTCATACTTAAACACTACAAGAAAATATCAGATTAGCTACGCCAATTTCGCTACAAACTGTATTTGTGGTTAATTTCACTAGGAAATATGTGAGTCTAGACACTACATTACTGGGAAAAAAAATACGTAGTGTTGTGAAATGTGTTAAACTGAATTGAGGTTGAAGGTTTATTTGTGTGCTTTGTTTTTCTATCTGTGTGTGTGTTTCAATTATACTTTTATGGGAGTGTGGGTTGGTCAAACTTACTTAATGCAGATATTCTAACTCTTTTGGTTGGTAGATAAACCCAACTCTGAAGGATAGTTTTCTTTTCAAATTTTCTTCATGTGGTTCAGTTAATCACTAATTAAGGGCAACCATAATTGTCCACCATTATACTAATAGTTTAGATGTAATTAATTAGATATTATGTGAAGAAGGAATGAAACTTTGCTCTTCACCAAATACGCTATAGAATAAAGTGAATGCTTGTGTGAATATGCTTGTGAGGTTGGGAGCGTGGTTATGGTGCATAAGCTTTTTCCTTAGGTATCATGCATAAATAATTAAAATTGCTTAATGCACCCCCCAAATTGCTTAGCGTCCCCCATATACTTAGCGCACCCCCAAATTTTCTCGCGCACCCCAATTTTTTCTTACACACCCCCCAAAACCATTTTTGTTGTAGAATGATTTCACATTAGATGTATTTATAATGTCAAAACCATTTTTACTGTCGAATGGTTTTAGAGGGTTGTAATCCAAAATTATTCTACTTGTGGAATGGTTTTGTCTGTTATTTATGTTGGGGGTGGGGGGCGCTTAGCAATTTGGGGGGTGCGCAAAACAATTTGGGGGGCGCGCTAAGTACACTGGGGGGCGATAAGCAATCTGGGGGGTGCGCTAAGCAATATGGGGGCGCATTATGCAAACTGGGGGGCTACCTTGTTTGTCCTCATCCTTATTAGGCGATGATTTAAGTGTCTTTTATATAAACAAAAACAACTAACTTCACATCCCCTTAAGAGAAATGGTTAGTCTCATTTAATTTTATTTTCCAAATTGCATCTCATGAGAAATTGTTCCATAAGATTAAAAGCTTCTTTGGAAAATAAAATCTAAATTATTGAATTTGAAGGGTTATTTGGAAAATAAAATAAAATCCAAATTGCCTCTCATGAGAAATTGTTCCATAAGATTAATACCATCAAATAAAACATTTTTGTTGCTTATTATGGGCAAGACAGGATCGAATAGTTTACTTTGTTTTCCTTTCTATTTTGTAATAAAAAAAACTAATACTAACATTTAATAAATATGAGCTTGTAATAATAATATAAAATTTTCCTATAGGTTAATCTTCTTGGAGCAACGACTCTTTTTTCTTCACCTGATTTTTCCAACGGATTTTACGGGTAGGATTTTTAATGAAGCAGTTGTATTTGTTAGTTTCTACGTAGGGTATATCACCTTAGTCCCCCGAAGTTTTCTTCTATATTTTGTTTTATGTTTTAAATATTTTGAGAGTTAACATGCTTGCAAGATAGATAAAAATGTGCCAATATAGTTGGAATTAGAGCTATCAAAATGGGCTGGCCCGAATAGGCCGACCGTGCAAACTCAATTTTTTCGGGACTTGGCCTTAAATTTTCAGCCTATTTTTTGGGTTTTTTAGCCCGCCCGTTATAGCCCTTTTAAAATATGGACTAGTCCAAATGGACAACAATCAAGTACCAACAGTCAAGTTTTGTGATGATTTGGCATGCAACCATTTGGTCGATTTGGAAGGCTCGGAATAGCTTTATTTTTTCGAAAGGTGTGATTGATTCAAGTGCTATAGTCGAAGAAATTAAAGTGTTAAGTTGGAAATGGAGCATTGCAAGTTTGAAGTCGAGGCTGTACATGTTTTACGAATGGTCTTGGGACCCAAACGCATGTTTACTTCGGTAATTTTGCTGATTCTCTAGGTGCAGTTTTTTCCGGTTGTTAGATTGTATATGCCTTAGTTGCACTGCTGGTGTGTTGGGGGGTGTTTTGTGTTAGAGGATCTTTCTCTGTGTTGGGAAAAACCGGCATAGAGAAAATAAATGAACGCAATCACAACACAAGAATATAACGTGGAAACTCCAAACCGGAGAAAAAACCACGGTCGTTGTCAAAAACGACAACCAGAGAATAAACACTATGTGAAAATTGTTACAACACATAGACTACCCTCAACCTTCCCTTGGCCCCCAATACACCCATACTCTCTAAAACAAATACCTAACTACATCTCTCAACCATCTAATACAAGAGTACAAGAGAAAAACAAAAAAAGTCAGATATAAGCTTAAAGTGCTACTAACTGGTGCAATTATAAACAAGAGCTTGATTCCCCCATTATTTTACCATTCTAAGCGATGTGGGACTTCTTCAATATAATTTCTTTGACCTTTTTTTTTCTTCATTAGCAATATGGGACTTACGTTGCAATCAACCTCAACACTCTATTTTTGGGAGGGAGTTTTTTTTGTCTCTGTCGTGGATGGTTCTTCTTAGGACCTTTGTTTCTTTTCTAGTGCCATTGCAATCTCTTGTACATCTTGTTATGGAATTTTTTAATAAAATTTTGCCATTTTCACAAAAAAAAAAAAAAATCATTACATTTTAAATTTTAATTTTTTTCCTTATTTGGGTGAATCCAATACATTAAGCTTTACGCCCACTTAAACTTAACATTGATTTGATTCACATTCACCAAGAAAAAATATAAAAAGAAGTCATAGTGACAAAATCTGACAACTTATATTATATGTTACTTCCTTCTAGGGATGGCAACGGGTGTCCACGAGTTTGGGTTTTACACTACCCAAATCCACACCCGAAATTATCATCCGAACCCAAACCTAAAGGTTATTCGGGTGGCAAAACGAAACTCACACCCACACCCATTGGATACATGTTTTTCCACTCAAACCCAAACTCGTAGCGTATTTTGTACTACTTTATAAATTTAAGCAAAACAAGATTTGTCAAGCCAACTAGTTAGCAAAATATATTGTAAATTTAAGCAAAAACAAAGGAATTTAAACATATTGTCAATCAATTAGCAAAAATATATGTTGTAAATTTAAGCAAAACATATTGTCATTGATGAGAATTAAAGCAAAATAAGGTATGCCGATTAAATGCAAAATATAGGTAATTTAACATATATTCGGGTGGATGTTCGGGTTTCTGGTGTGGGTTTGAGTGATCCGAAATCCACACTCATTGTATCGAGTGTCACCCGACCCCAAACTCAAACTCAGTCAACTCAAGTTTCGTCTGTTGACTTGGGTTTGAGTTCGGATGGATCTCTCAGGTTTGGATTTTCCCGTCATCACTATTTTTGCTTCTTCTGCCTCTATTCTTGAGCTCGTGACCACTAAAGAACTTATATTATATGCTATATTATATATATATATATATATATATATATATATATATATATATATATATATATATATATATATATATATATATATTTGGTGATTGTGAATTAGTGATTACATTAATTATGCCGGGCCATATTTTTTTCAGCCCATTTTTCATTCAAGCTTTTCGGCAGGCCCGATATAACCTAAAGCCCACTTGAGCTGGCCTGTAACGGGTCAGGTAGCTCATTTTCACTATGTTTTCTCCCTTTGTCTTTAAAACAAAATGTAAAATAAAATTTGATTTAAACCTTTTTTTTTTAACTTAACAAAAAAAAAACAACTATTCTATTCTCCATATATACGAGGCATCATCATCACTTGAAATTTCAAACACATGTAAAAGTGTCTTTTCCTTTTGTGGTCAAGATAAAAGCTTCTCTTTTATTAATCTTATTTGAGTTAATCAAGTCACTATTTGGAAGTTGTTTTTTTTTTAGGCCAATTTATGTAAAGACAAAGAACAATTGAGCCACTTTCACTTGATTAAAGATGAAGAACGACAAATCCAATGTCAATGATAATTCAGAAGCATCAATAGTTGTTGTTGTCAGCTCCATGCATCACAATAACATCCGCTCACAAGTCACAAACCTACCAGGACGTGGGCTAGCACGTGGGCTTTGGGCCCACGAAAAAGACATAACACTTAGCTGATATCACATTCACAAACCACAACACAAAAAGCCCATCCCTTTCTAGGGCCCATTTCTTATCTGTGGAAAGCGACTCTTGTCTCTTAGGGCCCCCACCTTTCATTTCTAACTTTAACCTTCCACTATATGATTCTGCCACGTAGCTATCTAAATCTTCAACATTGTGGGTCCCATAACACCCGTTGTTTATGTTAGATTCTATGTCGCACGTGGGAAGCCACGAAAGTAGGAACGTCGACACGTGGCCCGCGGGTATTGTCGTCGGGCGAAGAAATATTTCTGAAAAAAATGAGAAAAAAGTTTGGCTTAATAGATCTATTATTTGGGTCATGTTAAACGTGCACCCGATTTATTTATTAAGCATAATAAAATAGAAATAAAGCATAAAGTTAATGTTAATAAAAACAACTTTCTATATTTTCAATGCATTGAATGCACGAGTTTCAAGATAAAATTTCTTTATTTATGTGTTTAACTATTTTAGCATTTTTCTATTTATAAATAGGGTTTGGTCGAGGTAGGCTTTGCAAAGCTGAACGTGATTTATCAAAAATTTGAAAGTTTGAGTTTGGTATGTGGTATGACAAAAATATTCATACCCACGGATACGGGGCGGATAACTTAATGAATATCCACGGATGAAATAAATATATTTTAATTACCCAATACTAAATGGATATGGATACTTAAGAGGCTTTTATATTTCACATAACTTTATGATTAGTTTTTTTATTTTTTTTGGTAGAAACTTTATGATGAATTTTATTATAGTTAAAAATGTATGTATATTATTTTTTTAAAGAGAAATTTATGATTTATTGTTTATGTTGAGTTTGACCTTTTGAAAATTTGAGATGACATCTTAATTTGTTTAAAAAAACTATTTCATGTCAACATATTTAAATAAATAATTATATTTAATTTAAAATATATTAATGAACTAATAAACCATTGAGATTAAACTTTCTTTTTAATATTTTTTTTGTCAAACTTTTTTTTTATATTTAACATGATATTTTAGAGAATTTGACTGTATATGAAATTATATTTTAATTTTAGTGTATAATAAACATTTTTATATGTGAAAAATTAATGTCGATTAATAAACTTAAATTACCGATAAAGTTAATAGATTTATAATTTAATCAAAGTACAAATTTTAATATATAATAATAATAATAATAATAATAATAATAATAATTTTTTTTTTTTGACTAAATAATAATAATAATAATAGTTGTGAAAAAATTATTCATATTTACTTAAATAGGCCCGCCTATTGGCCTAAAAGACTTTTACAATGACCTGGAGCATGACATTTTTAGCTAAATATGCTTATAAAAAAGTTTTGATCTGCTCTATCTAAAGAAATAAGTTGGTCTGTCCTGAACCTACATAGGCTAGACCGTATGCCCCTATAGACCGATCTGACATATTCCCAACTTTATTTAAGAGAGTCAAAACTCAAATAAATCATTTATAGGATTAATAGTAGAATTCTGTATCAACTCTGAAATTCTGGTACACAGTAGACAAGTGTTGTCCACGATGTGTCGACACTTGTCGCAACACTTGTCTTAGCAGTAAGAACAATAAAACAGAGCATTAAAAACATATACTGAAAAGCATAAACGACACACATAATTGTTAACCCAGTTCAGCCTAACAGCCTAATCTGGGGGATACCAATCCAGGAGGAAATTCACTATCAGTAGTATTAATTCGGAGCTAAACTCCCCCGTTTACAACTCCTCACTTAATCCCTACCCAATGACACTTCTACCTAGGAACTCCTAGATATGAGACCCCGTCTCACTCCCCTCAACCTTACAACCAGTAAGGATTTCAATAACAACATAATGGAGACACTCTCTTTAGAAAGATGAAGACACACTTCAATAACATCACCACCTAGCCAACGACTAAGTTCACAATTTGGAGTTACTTAAAAGCTTCCTCCAAATACAATACTCAACTCATTACCTACAGGTTTCTGAGTGAGGACATAGTGACCATCTCACAACCCGAGTGGTTCACTTTACACCAACTCTCCTAGAGAGTGGCTTAAAGACACGAAACCCTTAAAAGACTACATCTTTGATATTCTATTTTAGCTTCGAGTTTTCGGTTCATAATAAGGGTTAGCAGCACCCTTTATATAGCACAACCTCGTGGGCTTTTCACAATGCTTCAGCTCCAAGAAATATATATTTTTACCAAATCTTTCTTTGCATCAAATATTCCTCCCATAAATATATTTGTTGTAAATATATTTTAAAATTAAATCTTCTAATCTTCTTGAAGCACAAAGATTTATTTGAAATAAATCTTTTATATTTTCTGCAGCAATCTTCACAAGATATATTTTTGAAAATAATAGTTCTATTTTTGAAACACAAAAATATATTTTCCAAAAATATAATTCCTTTGGAAAATAGAACTAGGGTTCAGCTGCCTTCTGAAACACATTGATCACGTGCGCCTTGTTGTATAAGAAACCACGAAATAATTCTTCAAACAGATCTTCAAAAGATTGAGTAGAAAATAATAACATCTAGCTGGCGCGCGCAGAACAGATAGTCAGGTGTTGTTCCAAAGTGTAACAACATTTGTCACAACACTTGGGGTCAGCACATTTGTCTCAACACTTGGGGTCAGCACATTTGTCTCAACACTTGGCTAAAATATGTTTTCGCAAAATGTAGCCAATATACAAAAACCCAACAATCTCCCCCTTTGGCAAATTTTGGCTAAAACAATATTAGACCAGTATAGAGAGATACAGTATTACCTTTCCTTCGAGTCAACATGATCACACAACTAGGAAAGAAAGTAACACATAGTAAGACTACTTCCAAGAGAGGTAAGTAGCATCAGAGGCATGCAATAGCAGGAATAAACACATATAGCCTCACAGAGCAGATAGAGAGAAATAAACTCTCATAGTGGATTCAAAGATAGGAGAAATAAACTCCTGCAATCAGAGTACATCCATTCAACAAAAGATCACCAGGGAAAAATAAATTCCCACAAACATAGAACTAGGAAAAATAAATTCCCAGCCACCAGAGATTAAAGCCAAGATGTCTCAGCATCTGGCATCACACTTGTCACTTATTCATACTACCACTCCCCCTGAATTTATGCATGACAGAGCACAAGCATACAATGTAATCAACCATAGGAACTACAACATCCTTGTAATAGCAGAAGCATTCAATCAGAGTGATTAACGCTTAATAGTTGTTGTAGACACACATGTGTGCATTCATAAATAAGCATGTACAAGTTACCCATATTTCTATGAATGTAACTAACTAAGTCACCCATATTGCTATGAATGTGACCTAAATCACCCATATTTCTATGACTGTGATCCTAAGCATAAAAGTCATCCATATTTCTATGATTATGACTAAGCACGATGAATCATCCATATTTCTATGACTATGATTATGATCATGCCCTATGCTACAAATTTAAATGCTTTTTGGAATTCTTGCAACACATCACACAGAGCTGAAGGTAACATTTACTCCACTCAGACATAGGCCTAGAAGATTAACACATCGCAGAAAGAACCGCAACAACATACACACCAGATGTCAGCACATCTGTCCACACATCACGCAGATACCAGATGTCAGCACATCTGTCCACAAATTCTGACAAATAAAGTCAGTGTGCATTAAACAAAAGAATAGAGGCAAAGAGGTACCATAGCAGTATCAGAAGTGCAAGTTACATAACAGAGAGAACTAAACTCTCACAAAGGAACCACATAGGGAGAAATAAACTCCCACATACTGAGAAAAATAAATTCTCACACATCAGATCAGGATGTCTAGACATCAGACATGACATCACACATCAGGAACATAACACTCCCACAACCATTAAACACACTATCAGAGCATAAGCTAGCAGAACACATTATCAAGCTAGCTACACACTACTACTCCTCCTGAATAGCATTTCTCCCCCTCAACACATGCATATATATATATATATATAACTCACACTCCCCCTCAATACGAGCATAGAAGCATAAGAACATCAATACGAGCATAGAAGCATAAGAACAACAACTTCACCAAATGTAAGAACATCAGTCCACACATTTGTCCACACACACACTACTCCTCCTTTTTAGTCATAATTTTGACAAACATCATACATATCAGAACACAGAGTAGCAAAAACAGAAATATCCAGAGTGCAGATATTCCAGACCATAGGCACATACAGGTGCTAGAAATTCATGGCCTAGCCCACAAAAGATACGGAGAACAAAAGTAGTGGAAAGAGAACATGCGCGCTTTCATCCACAATACCATGACCAAACTCCAACAGTATAGCATGAAGATCATAAGTAACAAGGCATAAATCTATACTATCTTCATCACATCAACCACATAGTGCACAGAGCTACTACAACCAAATATAACCCCATGGGATACATAGTTCATCAGATATATATCAGAAGTGGAGGAACCATATCATATCTACCACATCAAACTCCATAGTTAACACTCATAAAATAGACATTTTCCCCTTGTTTCCACAACATGACAAGAGCATGAGAAAACATTGTTCTTGGAACCAACATGTACCAACCGGCAGAGAAAACAATGTTAGGAACATGTGGTCCGACAAAAGAAATCTATAGTCAGAAGTCAAAGACACTCCCTTTTTTTTTTGGCTTTGGAGTGCTTATGATCTTTCAATCTCAAAGAGTTGTCTCATAATACTCTTAGAGATTACACCCATAAAGGTTATTGGTAGCTTCACCATAAACGTTGTAGCTTGCTTCATAGTTAAAAACATACTCACAAAAAATCCAGCTTCTCATAACATTATCTCCTTCAAAACACAAATTTCTATTTCTAGACATTTTCTTCAAAATGAATGAAACATTCTCTAAGAGGACAGAAGAGATGTCAACTCTCTTCCTGTCAAGTGACAATGATGCCCAGAACATCATCCTCAATATTTGGCTCATAGTCAACCACATTCTAGCATTTTGGTGACAGATGTTGTACACAATGTTGGAACACTTGAGATAACACGATGTTGAGACAGATGTTACAACATCTCGTACCAGAACAGACAAGTTATTCAACACAGATGAGTATTATTCAGTGTCAATCTCAAGAGACATATACCAAAAGCATCTTCAACAATAGATATATTGTCATCACATAAGAACATCAAACTAGAGGTTTCAGAAACAGGTCTGAAACAATCACTTATCATAGTAGTAATCACCTTTGATCATCACATATCTGAGCATTATCGCATCTGATCATAACACATTTGAACACATATAATACTTCTCAGCAGAATGCACATCCAAACAATCGTACCATGCTAGTTCTCTTTTAGTCACACTTTGAGCAACAACTTTGGTCAAGTGGAAGATCATCAAGATTAGTTTCTTCTACCACATTCAAAACCTTAATACTCCAAACCACCATTAGTTGATCTTCAACCTCATTAGATTGAGGACTCTCAGAACCATATCAGCATAAGTTTGGGGGATTGCAGAACAGGTTTCAACAACACTAACTGGTTGGTCCAGGATGTTTCAACATCCGATATGACATTAGACTTATGTTAGGTTCCTTTGGGGGACTCAACCACAACTTTAGTGAGGGATGACAAAGTGTCAGAACCAACAACCTTGGAAGATGACACATGCACGATTTCAACAATAGTGTCATCAACAACAGCAACATTCATACCAGATTGAAAGTTTCAGAGGTACATCTGACAGATGTTCCAACACTACCCACAACATTTGAACTGACAGAACCTTTAACATGAGTAACAACATTTGATTCGATATTAATAAAATTTACCCAAGTAAATCTGGAGGAATCATCAACAACTAAAAAGACATACTTCTTTCGAACAAGGTTTTCAACTTGCATAGGTCTCATCAAATCAGCAATCATCTCTTTTTCTGGTCATGAACCTAGAAGTTTTCGTGCCAGATGTTGCAACATTATGTGAGACATTTGTCCCTTCAACTAGTCTATAGTGCAATGTCAGAGGAGATTCCCTCTTACAGATAACATCAGAGCTGATCAAAATACTAGGATGCTGATCAAGAATAGTACTACAAAGCACATTGGAAATGTTGTTGGCATCTTCACATCCAAAGGCTTAGCATGCTTAGTAGTTTGAAAAATATAAGAGTCAAAATCCCATTTGGTCTTGGTACCAACAGTGTAGATAAAGTTACTCAAGCCTATAGCACTGTCAGAAAACTCTACCTCAGCTTCAGGTTCTTCACTCCTGCCCAAAAACTTATTAATCACATCAGGTGAAAATTCAACACATCTACCCATGTCAAAAACCTTCATGAATTCTTTGCTCAAAGGATCATCACAGTCTTCAGTTTCCTGAGAGCTCTACTAGACTCAATCAAGTCAGTTATCATTTGCTGCCTAGTGAGAGCACCAGCTTTTGCTGGACAGATGTACCAACACCTGCTGCAACATTTGTCCCTGGCCTTAGTTCCAACAACATAAATGAACCTAGCCAATTCTTTGGCTACATTACTGGAATGAGTGGTAGGAACCCGATTAACAACAACAATCTTATTCAGAACTGCATATAAAGGAGATAGTTGAGATGCAGAAAGTTTCATTTGACAAGGCCATTGCTTCAGCCTATTCCCAGTGATTGTTCTACAAATATTATCTGTGACTTCCAGCTCAGCTACTTCCTCATTACTTCTTCCCAAAAATTTGTTGATTATAGAGGGTGAGAAGTGAACACACCTTCCTCTCACAAAAACCTGCCTATACTCAGGGTTTTTAGGATCATCACAATTGTCACCAACATTCACTACAAATCCCCTTACCAGCTTATCAAAACAGTCACCTAGATCAGACACTGTTCTCATCAGACCTTCATTCCTTTCACACTTCTTCTGAATGTGTCACCAAATGTAGCTACACTTGTCTCCCTTTCAAAGTCTGATTTACTAGAAGGGTGTTCTTTCTTTTCAGACTCTTTTTCTTCTCCCAGTAACAGATACATTATTACTCTTTGTCCTTGGTGGACCGTAAAAAGGTTTCTTCCCAACAAATCTTGTCACCTTTCATGATTTAGATTTCTGGACAAGTGTATTGACAGTTGTCACATTTTTACCAGCCCTACTTCTGATTCTTCCTACAACATTAGCACTAGGTGTCTTATCTAGTGACTTGTTACCAGCCACTATATCATTCACAATGACAACATCAGGATCATCACCCACACTTTTGTCAACAGAAGGTTCTTTATCAGCAAACAAAGACCTAATACTCTCATCAGATTTATAGTTCACAACACAGTGATCAGCAGAATTATTACCAGTCATAATTACTTTTGTAGTATTCTCTTTCTCAGTAGTATTCATCTGGTAAGAAATATCTGAAACATTATGATCTATTATAGTTTCAGGTGCTGCAGATGTATCAAAATATGTGGCAGTTGCAGGTGCCACAAATGTACCTACACTTGGTACAACATTTGTCTCAGGGATAGTTTCCTTGAGAGTTTCACCAACACAATCACTTGTGGCCTTAGTGGAAGCACCAAAGTCACAATTAACAACAGCAGGGGGACACAAGAGGATCAACCATCAGTAGTTGATTAACCTTCAATACCAGATCATCCACACATGTTTGAACAACACTCTAACCCTTTTACTTAACAAGGACATATCTTGATCACTGTCCTTGCAGAACCACACTCTGTATCATGACCTTTTGAATAGGCAAGATGTCATGCTTAATAAGTGTGAAGTCACTCACAAACTCTAAAACTTCTTAGTTTGCTTAAAAGCTTGACTAAGATTCTGATTATCAGCCCTTTTCTCGAGTGACTTGCAGTAGATAACCAAAGACAATTATCAGACCTCAGTATCTGACAATATTTTGCTGCCCTTACATCCACTACTAGTGGAATCAATAGTCATGCATTGCTAGAGCATACTATTAAAGAAAGATCAGAACCTCCACATTCTGATTCACATAGGCAGATAAGCTTCTTCTGACCATACAACTTGAGCACTCCTATGCATAATTCCAAGCACCTTACATGCCCAACTGTCATCCAACACGATTCTGCATAATCTGCAGGTCAGATGTACCAACATCTGGGAGCACATCAGTCCCCTTCTCAGGTACCATAATAATAGATCCTTTATCAAGCTTACACAGGAAAAGCAAAACACACATCTGCACTACCACTTACTTGGATCAGAAATAAACTCACCCAAGAAGTCAACCATAAGTTTCTAGTGTCAAAATAAATCCAACAAGATTCTGCATACTGCTGGTCAGATGTAGCAACATCTGGGACGACATCAGTCCCCTTCTCAAGGAACACACCAAGAGATCCTTTATCAAAGCCACTGGAAGTTGGCTTTTAGGGTTAGAAGCAAAAATAAATTGCTCACAACTTCGTTCACATCTCTCTTCAACAAACTCATATATGAGTGCCTTTATGAGTGGACTTGAGATCACCCTCAAGTATCGTTGGCATCTCCAACAAGTTAGTTGAACCTCACCAGAGAAGAACAGAGTGTAGCACACTCAAAACCACCAGGAGTTTTCCCATCATATATGTATGCAGCGGAATTCAAACCAGAAAACTCCTCAACAAACTTCAGGCACACCATAATGACCTTTGCACAAACTCCACACTTCAGGTGCAACAGGTTAACATAAGTTTGAAAATAAATCAAACCATACAGAAGCTCAAACATCAAAGCTATACATCGTGCCATGAATAGTCCATCCTCCACTTCTAGGGACCATTCAAACAAATATGAACTTCTTCAAGTCCAAACAACTTTTCAGTATTCCTTACTTGTTCATAACCAGAAAGTATCTTCCCTAGGATCTCACCCAGATACAGAACAGGATGCCTGCTCTGATACCAATTGAAATTCTGGTACACAGTAGACAAGTGTTGTCCACGATGTGTCGACACTTGTCGCAACACTTGTCTTAGCAGTAAGAACAATAAAACAGAGCATTAAAAACATATACTGAAAAGCATAAACGACACACATAATTGTTAACCCAGTTCAGCCTAACAGCCTAATCTGGGGGATACCAATCCAGGAGGAAATTCACTATCAGTAGTATTAATTCGGAGCTAAACTCCCCCGTTTACAACTCCTCACTTAATCCCTACCCAATGACACTTCTACCTAGGAACTCCTAGATATGAGACCCCGTCTCACTCCCCTCAACCTTACAACCAGTAAGGATTTCAATAACAACATAATGGAGACACTCTCTTTAGAAAGATGAAGACACACTTCAATAACATCACCACCTAGCCAACGACTAAGTTCACAATTTGGAGTTACTTAAAAGCTTCCTCCAAATACAATACTCAACTCATTACCTACAGGTTTCTGAGTGAGGACATAGTGACCATCTCACAACCCGAGTGGTTCACTTTACACCAACTCTCCTAGAGAGTGGCTTAAAGACACGAAACCCTTAAAAGACTACATCTTTGATATTCTATTTTAGCTTCGAGTTTTCGGTTCATAATAAGGGTTAGCAGCACCCTTTATATAGCACAACCTCGTGGGCTTTTCACAATGCTTCAGCTCCAAGAAATATATATTTTTACCAAATCTTTCTTTGCATCAAATATTCCTCCCATAAATATATTTGTTGTAAATATATTTTAAAATTAAATCTTCTAATCTTCTTGAAGCACAAAGATTTATTTGAAATAAATCTTTTATATTTTCTGCAGCAATCTTCACAAGATATATTTTTGAAAATAATAGTTCTATTTTTGAAACACAAAAATATATTTTCCAAAAATATAATTCCTTTGGAAAATAGAACTAGGGTTCAGCTGCCTTCTGAAACACATTGATCACGTGCGCCTTGTTGTATAAGAAACCACGAAATAATTCTTCAAACAGATCTTCAAAAGATTGAGTAGAAAATAATAACATCTAGCTGGCGCGCGCAGAACATAGAGTCAGGTGTTGTTCCAAAGTGTAACAACATTTGTCACAACACTTGGGGTCAGCACATTTGTCTCAACACTTGGGGTCAGCACATTTGTCTCAACACTTGGCTAAAATATGTTTTCGCAAAATGTAGCCAATATACAAAAACCCAACAAACTCTATTTGTTGGTTTTATGACTTTTTATTTAACATTTTTTAGATTGTGATATAGTAACATAAGGACAATGGAAAAATATATTTTTCCATAGTATAAATAATTTTATGACGGTTTTTTAAAACTACTCTTTCATAATTTGAGGGTATTTATCAACCAATCAATAAAAACAATCTATATCCATGTGAAATAAAAGTTGGTTATAAGTTAGTTGTAGGTATCACATGCAAATCTACGTATATGGCTTGTTCTTATTGTTTGATGGATAAATACTCCCAAATTATGAATGAGTAGAATAGACCTCCTCTCTTATAAAATTATCAAGGTTTTTCTGACATGTGCAACATTACACAGGATAAGAAATGTGTAATTAATTTTGTAACCAAAAAAAAAAAAAAAGAAATGTGTAATTAATGCCTTACTTTTTTTTTGGGGGTACATATTAATGCCTTATTTTCTTTCCAAACATATATTGCTTTTTTTTTTCTTCCAAAAAACACGCAAGAGAAGAAAAAAAAGACTATAGTAAATAAAAGGCTTAAATCCACTTTTGATCCCCCTATTTTCAAAAAAATGAAGTTTTGGTCCCCCTATTTTAAAAACCAACTTTTTAGTCCCCCAATTTTAACTTTTTTTGATTTTTGATCCCCCATCCCATTTTAGGGCTAATTTTGTTGATGTGGCATTGTCATTAATGCATATCAGCGTCCACGTGGACAAATTTAATATCCATGTCATTATTTATTTTTAATTCAATAAAACTTATTTTATAAAATATTTTAATTATTAAAATTATAGTATTTTTTAAAAAAAAATCAATAAAAAAATAATTCAAAAACATCAAAAATCACACCAAACAATCCATAGCCCCCATTATCATCATCCACTTATCCAGTTATCCTACTCTTCTTACCAACCCAAAAACAAAATAATCACGTTTCAGCATCATCATCGTAAACTCATTAAAATAAAAAATCCCAAAATTCACAACCTCTAATTTATTAAACCTAAGAAAAAACAAACAATCACAACATGGACATGATCCTCTTTGATTGGTGAAATCCATAAGGAAGGATTCTCTCTGATGGAGAATAAAATTCAAGTAGTTGAAGGTTTGATAATTAGGGTTTCAGATTTCATATTTTATAAGATTTAACAATTATTATTTCAGTTGAATATATAATTCTAATAATTAAAATATTTTATAAATAAAGTTTTATTGAATTTAAAAATAAATAATAATGACATGGATATTAAATTTGTCCACATGAATGTTGCCACATCATTAGTTACAAGGCCACGTCAACAAAATTAACCCCAAAATGGGATGGGGGATCAAAACTAAAAAAAAATGAAAATAGGGGGACTAAAAAACTGGTTTTTATAATAGGGGGACCAAAACTTTATTTTTTTGAAAATAGGGGGACCAAAAGTGCATTTAAGCCAAATATTAATGACATGTCTAATATATTGGCCACCTGGACAGTGCCACATCATTACTTATAAAGACACATCAGCAAAATTGATTTCAAAATGAGATGGGGGATCAAAACTAAAAAAAGAAAGAAATTGGGGGACTAAAAAGTTGGTTTTTAAAATAGGGGGACTAAAACTTCATATTTTTGAAAATAGGGGGACTAAAAGTGCATTTAAACCTAAATAAAATTGACACTGGTCATTTTACAATGGTATTCAAAGGAAATTAAATTCAATATTTAACTTTTTTTTTATTGATAGACGAATTGACAAAGTCATTGAAAACTCACACACAAAGATGGAGTGACCGAAGTTCGAGTTCCGATTTTGATGTCTGACACTCGCAATTTCAGCATTTCTACTGAATTCAATATCTTTGATGTCACAAAACTAAACGCTTACAAAGTCCTAAAATAGTAGAAAAAAATTGCTAAAAAAACTACACTCTTACACTACCTAACGTTTCAAGTGTAAAACTTTTTTTGAACAAATACATGTAACTTTTTTTTTATGAAAATTTAAGGTGAGGGGATGATGTCTCGGTCAAAGACACAGAAGACATCCTTAGGGCTCTTAGAGCACTTACAAATGTAATTACATTTATCTCCTTCTAAGAGCACTAGCGAGGCTTGAACTCGAGACCAACCGGATCCAAGACCTGTCTTTTTACCACTAGACCAAACTCTTATGGTGTGTTTGGTTTGAGATAGATGGAGATTCGGAGAAGAGAAAATAAGAAGAGAGATAGACAACTCACCTTGATTTGTTTGTAGAGAAATAAAGCAGAGAGAATTAAAAACCGTGAGTCCCATCTACTTTTTATTTGTCCCCTCAACCGGTGAGAAAGTGCGAAGAAATGGTTTATGTATGTTATTTCCAACCTTACCCTTTGTCTATTCTCACTTCTAGGATTTTTTTTATGTATTTCTTCCATTCTAAAATGTAAGTCACTTTAGCATTTTTACTTATATTAAAGAATTATTAACTTCTGTAAATGTTGTAAAAAGTTATGATATTTTTTCTCTTTTACCCTTCACATAATATTTAAAGTTTTGTAAAAGAAAAAAAGAGTTAATAGTAACTTCTCTTTTCTCTCTCATTGATATGCGTAAAAGCATGACATGAGAAAGCTAAAACAAAATATGAGAAAAGAGAATAAAAATGATAATTTAGGAAGATCAACAATAATTATACATTGATATCGTAAAATGACTTATATTTTGATATGATTATCATAAATTAGTGCACTACTTTTTGCTCTAAAAAAAAAGTTTTGCTCTAAAAAAATTAGTGCACTACTATTTTTTTTTGTTGATATAGTGCACTACTGTTTTATATTCATAAAAAAACGAGATATTTTTTTTTAATTTAAATTATGAATTAAATTAATCAGTTAATTTAATTAAAATAAAATAAATGAAACTATACATATAACATAAGGATATTTTTGTCTTTTTCCAATTAAACACACTTCTCTCTTCTTTCTCTAATATCAATCAATACATCAAATCTACTTTATTTCTCATCTATTTCTCTCTTCTCACACTCTTTCTTACCTATTTCTCTCTTCTCACTTTCTTCTTACAACCAAATATACCCTAGAGTTACAAATAACTAACTTCTATTTCGAATAGCTCTCAATATTAATATAAATAATGTTTAACAAAAATTATACTTACATATAAGGCTTACATTTAATTTTATTTTTTTTTATTAATAGGCTTACATTTGTTTTGCATTAACTATTAATTATATGTATAAAATGATTCAAATCACCACCGATCACAAAAATAATTCAAAATTTGTGATTAAGATGGTTATGGGCTGAACCAGGACCGGTTGGTCTGCAGCCCCGTCCTATAGATAGAATGAATCAAATAAGGACAGGTGACCGAGCCACTCTTGGAGCAAAATGTTTTTGATACACTTTTGAATGTTGTCATCGAAAGTGTTAAAAAAACTAACGGTAACAATTAGATCAATTCATCGGAGTCAAGCATAACTGTGCGGTTCATTGCATGCACGTTGCCTAAAAGCACACAAGACTATGGCTATTTGGGACATGCTGACCACGAGATTTTCCTATTGCGTTAATCTACCTACATTCGTCCAATATCTAAGAGAAGGTTTTAGGTCTCTAATTTTTTATCTATAAAAGTTTATCTGCTGGTTTAGATCATATATGTCATCTCTAAACTCGAACATCTCTCACATTCAATGTGTACTAATCGACTTGATCGCCGATGTGTGTGCATATGTCCCACCTCAACGGGGTTCACTATTAATTCAATGGTCCAAATTCAACAAGGTTCACCATCCAAATCTCTATGTCCAAAAAGCATAAAGATTAATGCATAATATGGGTAAAAGCAAGTGAGAGGAACATCACCATAAGCAAAAGAAAATGAGGCCCTACGTGAGAACTCCTTATCATTCTCAAACAATGTCATATATAGTAGTTTACCATCATTGTTGCAATTTGAATATTTGATCAAACATACCCCTTCTTCTTTAACGAGTCTTGTGGACGAACTTTAAGGACTATGATGTTTTTGACGCACACGATAAAAAGTGAGCACAATAACGATAAGTACGTTGATGTACCCTTTTGGAAAGGTGCACAAAATAACATAAGCTTGCCCAAGCAAGGCAATTTGATTATGTTTTCTTTCTGCAGAATTTCAATCATCTTTGATTTTCTTAGCGTAATCATTTAATATATCTATCCTTTATATAATCACCTTGTCAAAAAATAAAATCATTCTCATAAAAAAAAATAAAAGCATTTATCTATCAATCACCCATCTCAAGGTATGACATTTTGCCTCCAATTTAGTACACATTTTTTTCAAATACCGACTTGAGCGTTAGAGTGCTAACATTTTTTCAGGTACATTTCTCATTCAAGACCAAGAAATTATACTAATCACCGTCAATCACAAATTCTACAAGCTGAACCTTCACAATCGAGACTTTCTTATCTAAACGTCTCAGTTCACCAACAATAAAGGTTATCAAACTGGATTAATATAGGTTTGAAATTGTAAATACCCTCTTTGTGCCAATTCAAGTACAAAGTACTCCCACTTCTTTAAATGGCTCGATAGTGGCAATAACACTGTATTAAACGAATTTCTTGGAGAGACATTGATAATAATTAGATTCCTCAACAAGGCTTGTTTGTATTAATATTGTTATGAAGACTATAGGGACTATATAACTTCCAGTGGTCTGATGGAACCTGATCAAAATCACACATGTGGATGTGGGTTTGGTTGGAATAAATACTCAACACTAGTTATTAGTGGATTAAGTTCTTAGTGAAAGGACAAAAATCTCTCTTGCGAAGTTGCGAGGGAGGACTTGATATACTGATATAGCACACGGTCTGAGTTATTATGAATTAGTATAAAAATATTCATGTGGTTTTACCTCTTACTGGGAATTGACTCGTGACCCGATTTAAAATCGATATAACCGACAATATGTTGAAGCATTCTTTTGAGTGCGGGTCGGGTTCTGGGTCAACAATTGTAAAAAAAAGAACACGAACGGTTGCATACGGGCGGATACGAGTTAGTAAAATTATATTTTCTCATAACTGAAACCGGCTGAAGAATCATTAATTATCTTCTACTTAATCTATTATTGTCTTTAGATCTAAAAATTTAAAACAAAGTAATTGCATCTCACCTATTTGTTTTTTCATTTAGTTCTTTTATCATAAAATATTCAAACAATAAAAGTGAAATCTCTGTTTTTTCTATCTTTTATTGCATTGTGTACGAGATATTGAACTATTGAAAATTAATTAGAAATTTTTGGATAATAGAATTCAAAATGTATATAAAGTTTCAATCTAACCCATAATAACCGGTTCAGTCTATCCACCACCCAAACAAATCGAAAATATAGACGGTCAAATTGAATCTAAATTAAATAGTTGCAATTTTTATCAATTTGATGATTTTCAACCCGAACCCGACCAAAACCCACCTATGCTCAGACCTACTATTATAGCCAACTGTAAAAATAAATAAAAAAAAAGTCAATTACCAACATCCAATTTTTTCCTCGTGTACCTTATACAATCTATTCATTTTCACCAAAACAAAGAAGATTCAGCTTCTTCTATAAAATTAAAAAAAGTAAAAAAAAAAGAAAAAAGAATGAGCTTTATGACAAGACTATCACTTTCTTATTGTCCTCACACAAAATTTACAAACTTTGCCATTGTACATTTACCCATCATTACATTTCCCTAGCAAGTTTCTGAATTCATTTATTAATAAATTGATATATCAATCAATTTTCTATCTTAGCCAAAACCCAGAATGATTCTTAAGTACACCTGGAATGAGACAATGCCCTTACTCGTTTATGGTACTCAATATAATCATGACAAAGATAATTAATGAACCTTATGCTTCAACTTTGATCCTCAATTGCAAGCTAGAAAGGAAAAAGGAAAAAGACACCAAAGAGCTTCATATAACATCACTTTCACAAAAAAAAATCAAATGGCAAATTCAGCAGTGTTCCTCTTTTTAGGACCACATAAAACTTTTGACCTTAGCTGTTTTAGCCTACAAAGCAATATGATGTTTGAAAAATCAAACATAAGAGCATGACATTTTTGACTCCTTAGTTAACTTCTACGGCACTCTAATTCAATGAAAATATCAAGAAATTCACCTTTTAAAGTAAATAAGTGAATAATTCACGTAATCAAAAAAAAAAGTGAAGAATTCTGAATTCGAATTCCAACATTTACATATAAAAATGCAATATCCTTACAAACTAATCAGTTATGCGCACGGGAATATTACCATAATTTTAAAAATATAAATTTAAATACACATTTAGCCCAACAGTTTTGCCGATTCACGATTTTTTTCATTTCATTTCTAAATCTAAAAATATAATATGACATTTTTTTTTAAAAAAAAAATTTAAGCTTTTCCACAACTAAATTAAGGGTTAAGTTAAATAATTAGCTGAAAAGTTGCAAGGTGGTGGGATAAATGTATAAGTAGAGTATGTGGAAAGAGTTCTAGTAATCTGAAGTTCGGCTGCGAGGTAAAATAAAGTTTGATCAAGAAATTGTTCTACTTAAAAATTAAATTCGAGTTCTTCAAAATGATCTTTCTTGAGCTCAATATATTATTTTGAGTGCTATATTTTTGGGCTGAGAAATTAAAGGTTCAAAATTGTGCATAGCGAAAATAGAGGACACAAATATTTAAGCCAAGTCTATGTGATTTTTATATGTTTTTCTAAACTTTTTTTTTTCTTTCTGCTTTATAGTTTTTCTAAACTATTCTAGTTTCATACTTTTTTCAAACCATTAGGTTCCAAACATAGAAATGTTACTTGTGTTTATTTATTTCCAATTTTATACTTATTTTCTCATACCATTAGGTTCCAAACATATAGAGATGTTAATTAATTAATTGCAAAATTACACTACAAGTCCTTTATCTTATTTTTTGGTAATATTTTGGTCCTTTATCTTTTTTTGGTAACAATTTGGTTCTTTATCTTTTTTTTTGTAACACTTTGGTCTTTATCTAATTTATTTTTAAAAAATAAAGGATCAAAGTGTTACAAATAAAAAAAGATAAAGGACCAAATTGTTACAAAAAAAAGGACTAAAGTATTACAGATAAAAAAAATAAAGAACGAAAGTTTTACAAATAAAAAATAAAGGACCAAAATATTACAGAAAAAAAATAAAAGACCAAAATATTAAAAAAAAATAAGATAAATAACATGTAGCGTGTAATTTTGCTTTAATTAATTGATTACACTTACTTGAGTTGAGTGTGTGCGTCTTGCTTCTAGCTAAAACTTTATTTTCACGTGAATAACGTCAAGAAAGACAAAGGGGCCATCCCTGAAAGGTGCCTCCATTTATAACTTGTCAATGTGTGATGCAACACATTGAGTAAAATATTAATATAGATAATATTTTAAAGGGTGGGACACTTTACAATTTACATAGACTTTTTCTATTAGCCAATCATAATTCAACAACGTACCATATTCTACAACGGACAAATTTTTCATGAAGAAACCAAAAGCATGGGTATGTTTTTTATTTATCCTTTATATAAATAAGGCTTAACTACACATTTGGTTCCTTACGTTTATTTTAGGTTTCAATTTGGTCCCTTACGTTTAAAAAGTATCAATTTGGTCCCTTACGTTTATTTTAGGTTTCAAGTTAGTCCTTTCCGTCAATTTTGTCACATGTGGCAGTCAATTTGCATATGTGGACTGACACGTGGCACTTGGACACAGTGACACGTGTACTGTTCAAACGTTGAAAGTGACAAAACTAACGGAAAAGACTAACTTGAAACCTAAAATAAACGTAAGGGACCAAATTGATACTTTTTAAACGTAAGGGACCAAATTGAAACCTAAAATAAACGTAAGGGACCAAATATGTAGTTAAGCCTATAAATAATAATAATATATTGGATATTATGGTGAAATGCAAATATCAATTCTTTAAATCGGATAGAATTGTATGATCCGAAATAAAGATATCGAATTCAAGTAATTAATCAGTTTTTAATTGGAATAACTTATTTACCTCACGGTTCAAGTAATCAAAGAGTTGACATTAAAAAATATTCCCTTCGTCCTAAAATATAAGACTCAGTTGACCACAACACGTATGTCAAAGCACGACTTTAATCACTAATATTTTTAATTGTCTATTTGTAAAAATTATAAAAAATTGATATTTTGAAAATACTCATCAAAACGAATCAAACAAGATCTCATATGCTAATGTTTACTTTTATATATTTTTAGAAAAATACGGTTAAATTAAATAAGATGAATGAATAGTATATTTAGTCAAAGTGGTTCTTATATATTGAGACGGAGGGATTAATTGTATGAGCATCCTCTAAGTTTCTAAACTTTGGCTAATTGTATATTAAATTTATAAGCATGTGTATGTTTTGATTTTGTTACACAAAAAGTTTAGTAGTGGCGATTAAGATTTGTCTAGTTAGTTGATAAAGAGTTAATTTATACTTTAAAAAGATGTGTGATCAACTATTGTTGTCAGCATGAAAATATTGTTGATGGATGATTCATACGTGTTTACAGAAGCGCTATCTCAATTTTGAAGTATATTCTAGTCTTAAAGAGCCATTATAATTCAAATCAGTTAAACTTTAATTTATAAAAAAATTTAAGCAAGTCGAATTTTGTGGTTCACCAAGGCCAAAGAAAATTTAAAGGTTTAGAGAGTGTTAGTTGATGTATTTATATATTACCTATCAACAAGACCCTTAAATTCATATAATAGTATTCAAACTCAAGTCATCCTAAAATGGATTTGGATTCACCGCATACTGCAGCATGCAGTCAGTGTATCTGAATCTTTCGATCAGAATATATTGTCTAGATTTTATAGTCAAATAAAATTATTTATAAATAAAAAAATTAAATCTACATGCAGTCGGTCACTATTTTGTGACACACACACCCTCATATTTTTTTTTTGTATAAAATTTGAAGTTAATAATTACCAAATGGATCAACTCACATTCCTAGCTATAAGTATTGCATGTTTAAATGCACGAATGAAAATTTGAAATAATTTAATGCTTAATAGAGATGTCAACATCCTCAATGAACTAACAAGGGCTAAAAAGTCTTCAAAAATCCAACTTGTTCTAGTTAACCACACCAAGAAGCCTTGACTTATGTAGCAAGGTTAAGTATTCACCATCTTTGTTTTCAACATTACGCACAAGAGCACAGTTACTTAGAGAAGTTTAATTTAATTCGTTTGGAATGCTAAGGGTATCATAATTTAAATTCAATTTTCTTATGGGACAAGTATAAAGCAACTATCACGGCCTTCAATGAATGTCACTTCTGTTTATCCATTTAAACCAACATTTTAAATGTAAATTGGCACTAATTGGATGTGACTTGAAAATTACTTATCTTCTTCTATCTAATCTATCACCCCTTAATTAAAGATCTACTAATAAGCAAAATAGTACTATTAATAAATGAGTCATGTTAAACAGTGTATTCGGTGCACTTATTAAACATATCAAAAATAGAAATAAAACATAAAATAAATGTTGATAAAAATAGTTTTTTACACTTTTCATATATTAAATGCACAATTTCAAAACAAAATTTTCTTTTTGGTATCCTTAACTAGTGTATCGGATGCACTATTTAACATTTTTTTAATATAAATAAGCAAAATAGTAATATTAATATTAAAATATAGCTTGCACTCATCCAAAAGATGCGATTATATCGGTGCGATGAGAGGTCTAGTAAAATTTTGGCCATCCAAACTAAAAGTATTAATATTAAAATTAGGAAAAACATAGACTTAGATGAAAACTTGAGGAAAAAATCACCGAAGGTAATTCACTCCCCCTAAAAGCCAAAGCTCACGAAATTTACCTTATTCGGAAAGACTTTTAAACATGTTACCAATTATATGTGTATAACAAGATGAAGGTTTAAATGCAGTTTTATTCCTCATGTTTTGATTAAATTGGAATTTTACCCTCTGTTTTAAAACGCGGACTTTGACCTCCTCTATTTTATAATTTTTTGGATTTTGCCCCCCTAAAATTTTGCTTTCGAGTCACAACTTCAAAGCGTCACACACTACTCAATTTGGATTAATAATTCACCAAACGTATACCGAAATGACAGTAATCGAGTTATCTTTCCACAGAATCAAACCTCACTAAATTTGGAGTTACAAAGAGAGATTAATTACCGTTTTAGTGAAGGTATGTCCCCCAAAATTTTGCACAAAATCTGCTTTCGAGTCACAACTTCAAAACTTCGCACAAAATTCCATTTGGATCTATAATTCACCAAAATGGTACGTAAATGACCGCAATCGAGTTAGTTTTCTACAGAATCAAACTCCACTAAATTTGGAGTTACAGAGAGAGATTAATTATCATTTTAGTGAAGGTCTGTCCAAATCAATTATTGTATGGAACTACTATTGATATTTTTGTCATGTCTCTCACCCTTTAGCTCATTTTTCAATAGTATTTACATGTCCGGAAAGCTAACGAAATTACCCTTGTTGTCATTTAAATTTTGTCAAATTTGGAGTTACCATGTGTTTGGTAGACGATGTTGAATTTGAAGGTCATAAGTAGATTTCAGCAAAATTAGTAATTGGACAGACATTCACTAAAACAGTAAGTAATCTCTCTCTGTAACTCCAAATTTAGTGGGGGTTGATTATGTGGAAAGCTAACTCGATTATGGTCATTTCGGTATCCGTTTGGTGAATTCTTGATCCAAATTGAGTTGTATGCGAAGCTTTGAAGTTGGGACTCGAAAGCAGATTTTGTGTAGAATTTTGGGGGATATACCTTCACTAAAACGGTAATTAATCTTTTTTCGTAATTCCAAATTTAGTGGGGTTTGATTCTGTGGAAAGATAACTCGATTACAGTCATTTCGATATCCATTTGGTGAATTATTGATCCAAATTGAGTCGTGTGTGAAGCTTTGAAGTTGTGACTCGAAACCAGAATTTTAGGGGGGACAAAATCCAAAAAATTATAAAACAGGAGGGTAAAAGTCCGCGTTTTAAAATAGGGGGATAAAATTCCGATTTAATCAAAACAGGAGGGGCAAAACTGCATTTAAGCCAAAGATGAATGTTTCTAAAAAAAAAAGTGTCCCCTAAAATTATCATTTAAACATATGCCAAATATTTCTAGCAGTGTCTTTGGTTTTCACATAGGAATTGATTGTTTACTCTCAAACATTATTTTAATGAAAATAATGACAATAATTACTACTACAAAAAGTTAAAACAATGACAAAATATTAATTACACACAAAAAAAGATAAAATTCATCTCTATTTTTATCATCAGGCGTTAAAATCGTTAAATTTCGTGACCAATTTTATTTTTATCTTTAATTTTTATCATTATTTTAACTTTTTATAAGAATAAACTAGTGTTACAACTATCACCGTGATTATAGTTTAGTTGCTAAAGACATTATAATATCTAAAGATTGAAGTTTAAATATGAGATTTACTTACCTTAAAAAATGAAATTCTGACCATCAGACTATTTTGAAAATAAAAATTGTGCAACTATGGTTTGACTATGAACGATAGAAATAACTTAATAAGTTAGGATAAAAATTTACACCAACTCTATTACATTATTTAAAATTGAGTTGTTACCAAATGAAATTTATTGAAATATTCTAAAACGCTTACCCAATAACAGTGATATTCAAAGTCGTCTGAAGCATGCAGAGCTGTTACTATCTATAGAGAAGGAAGGACAAATGAATAATGATAAAAAATAAAGTGTCTTCCAATTAAGAGTAAAAACAACAACATATTGAAATAGAGCTTCCACATCCGACACACTGCGGTAAGTACTAAGTGCACGGTTGGAATTTTGTTTTTGATAAGTAAAAGTTATTTTCATTTTAACATTATGTGTAAAATTTATTTTACTTTTATAATAAAATAAAGTTTAACCAAAAACATACTTAGTGGGAAATGGATTTTACACAAGAATAGTATGATGAAGTTTACAATTTAATAGTCCGATCTTAAATTAATGGATGAGATTATTTTATCTGATTTTACTTTTGTATAATTTGAATCGTTTAATCTCAAATTAACAGTAGCTGATATTTATTTTTGTGTGTAAAGAAATGATTCTGAGTAGATGGTTGATGTTTCAGTCTCAACCCTATCTTTCGTAGCATGCATTCCTATCGGTGTCGCATAAGCTACGTGTCCGATAAAATTAGGTAACATCAATAATCACTTTTTTTTAAGAAGCTAAATTATCTCATCCAAATTGATACCAGAGATAATCGAACCTAAAACTTTAAGGAAGAGCACACTCCCAGGTCTCAAACCAATACCACTAGACCAACTCAAGTGGATTCGTAAACATTAATCACTTACCTATCCGTAAACATTAATCACTTCACACTTTGATTGATTATGTAGCTTAAAATTTCTTATTCAATTTTTTTTTATTGATTCTTAATTCTTCTATCCGTGAAGAAAGATAACTCTAGTATATAGAGTTCGTTTGGGAGATAAGTAAAAGTCTAACAAATTATTGTTTCAGTTGAAATTTAAACTTCGAATTTTCAGGAACAATTCAACCTTAACCGTAGCTTATTAACCATTAAATACATGTTTTCAATTATAAATCCTCCATACCATGTTCATTTTTAATCAAAATTAGCTTTGCGAAATCAAATTAGTTTATTATCAATGTTTGCCACAATGACGATTGATTTTCTTGTTGGTACAATGAGGGAAACTAAGAGAAAAGAAGCAAAAGAAAACTATCTAAAATATAAAGTCACACTAGCATCAGCTACTAACAGGAGAATACTAACAGGAGAAGATTCATTCCAGCAGGCGGAATAGCTATATGAGACCTCAAAGTTGCGAGGACCAAGTTTGGCTAAAAAGTCTTCATAAGCACTACCCTCACGAAGGGTATGAACAACTTTAGCTATGGGATTTAATTTGTCAGTAAATGTTTTTTATATTGTCACTTAATCATATGACCATCATATTATTGAAAATTCCAAACTTTGGCTATGGCAAAGAGATGTGTAAAAATTGCTCATTGTTAATATCACAATTCACAATGTAACCCTTTCAATTTTATTCCTTAGTAGAAAATAGTGATAATAACCATTTTTATTCCTTCTAGTACAAAGTTACAAACTTTGATCAAACTTAAATTCAATAAGGCCAGAAACAAAAAGTTTGATCTTCAACAGGGAACCCAAAATTACAAGAATTTTCATGTGGGTCATCATAACAAACATCTTCAATCTTTGGAAGGGTCAAAAGATTATCACTCAAGTTATCATTATCTTCTTCATCTTGTGAGAAATCAGAGTGATCAGGTTCAAAAACATGTGAAGAATCTGTTGGCTCTATGAATGAAGAAAGATTGTTCACATCATTGCAATGTGGGCTATCAGAATCAAGCACATCACTTTTAGCTGAATTAGCATCTTCCTGTTTACATTTTAGTACCATATTAGGGTGTGACACTTTCGACCCTTTTGAAGAATTTGCTATTGAGATTAAATCCATAGAATCTTTGTTGTTTTGAGGTGAATTTATAGCTTCTTTGTCATGTGATTTCTCTTTCTCTTTGTCTCTTGGATTCAATTTGTTCTTGAGAGAATTCACCTATTGGAACAAAAAATTAATAAAAAAATTAAACCTTCATTCAATCATTAACTCATTAGTGGGATAAATATCAAACTTTATTAAAGTAAAGAGCTCATAGCACTATAAAGTAGAAAAGTTGAATCAGTGTTTTTTTGTTTTTGTTTTCGTAAGGAATAGCGGACCCACTGATTTGTGGGTCACTTATGGTATCAAGTGGTTCTAGCCGCTTCCCGATTGCAATTGCGGGGGTCGAGCCGTGATCCTCCATACCAAGTCCAGCGGCAATCACCACTGAACCAACTAACGATTGGTAAATCAAGTGTGTTTTAATGTGTATGTGTGTTTGGAACGGTGTGCCAACTGCGTGAATGTATGCGACAAGTGATCGCATACAATCTGAATTATACAATCTGAATCATTTTTTGACTGTCATCAATTGTACACATACATGTAGTCAGTACATCAGTGATTGTTAAATTGAGATCAAAATGTCCATATTTCAAGTTTAGTATTTTAAATTTAAAAAATAATAATCATCTGATCTCGATTCAATAGTGACTGATGTACAGACACAAAATGCATACAAATTTGGGACCGCAAAAAATCTGAATTCTTGTGAGTGCGTCAAATATTTACTTTTTTTACCTCTTCTTTTAACTTGTCATTCTCTTGAAGAAGATTATCATAATCATCTTTGAGATTATCAAAACTAGCTTTCAATGTGCCATAATCTTTTTCAAGCTGCTTTGTTTTGAACCTTGCCCTTCTATTTTGGAACCATATAGCAACTTGTCTTGGTTGTAAACCAAGATCTTTTGCAAGTTGAACTTTCCTTTCAGGTTCAAGTTTGTTTTCTACCTCAAAGCTCTTTTCAAGAAACTGAACTTGTTCACTTGAAAGCCTCCTTTTTTTACCTTGTTGATGGAAACATGCTTCATAATCATCATCACCACAATTCTCTTCTTTCTCAAGTTGTTGAAAGAAGGATCTATCTGTTACCACTCTGCTTCCACCACCACCACCATTCTCAAAATCAACCACTGAATTTGTACCTGAATTCATAACACCAAATAGTACCAACCATGTTATAATTCAACTAAAAATGCACAATTTATACTATATGCATGGTAGTAGAAAAATAATAAAAAAGACTACTTTTTTTTAATTGTTTCTTCATGGGAAATTGCTATTTTGGTTTCTTCATAAAAAATTAAAAAGACTATTTTTTTTATATATTTTTTTTTTTTGTTTCTTCACAATGAAAAAGGAAACCCACTTTCATGATTTTAAGAAACATGTGTGTTAAGTTATGCTCTATGATGTTCATAAAACATAAAATTGTGAAATTTTACTATAAAAATGCACGTTTGAATCGACGGTGAGATAGACAGAATCACGTGATACGGTAATCTTGAAAATAAAAAAGACTAAAACTTTAAGCTTAAAAAAATTTATCCTATCACTGATTTTCAAATTCACAGTCAATTCAAACATGTCCGTCTGCGCGTTATGCGCAGAAACAGAAAATCATGACAAAGAACAGTTAGAAGAATTAAGGAGTTAAAGATCACCATGAAAAGAGGCAGGGGTATGAACCCAAAGAGATTCAAGGACTTCAGAGGAACAAGGGAGTCTTTCATTTTGAAGCAAAAGTGACATATTAGAACCACCAAAAAGCTTGCCACCTGCCATAAGAACAGCCTTATGGGGATAAAACTTTTTGGTAGGTTAATATATGTGGAGCCTTATAAGAGAGTTTTTTTTAGATTAAAGGGTCACAATCATACATAACCTATAAGAAGTAAAGAAAAGGTGTAGATTTTCAAAGGGTTGATTTTGATCTAGAATTTATGACGAAAGAAGCAGGTGATGAGGATTACTATAATGTAGGAATTGTGAGAGTGAGGAAAGATCATACTCATTACTGGGAGAGAAATTTAAGGGGGTGTCAGAAGTGAATAAATTGGAGGGCAGAGAAGGTTGAGTGTAGATTTGTGAGTTTTGAAAGAGGGGCAGAAGGTCAGAGAGAAAGAGGGTAGAGAGAGGTTGAAATATTTTGTTTTTGTGAAAGAGAGAGATTCTTTCTTCTGTGTGGTGGGGAACTTTGATGTGGTTATAATGGGAGCCTTGGTCTGATTTTGGGATAGGGGCAGCCAAGCTAAATGGGTTGAAATTGACTAAATTGCCCCCATTTTCATATGAGTTGTTCTTTTCGCGTCCTTAGCGTTTCTCACGCGTCCCCTGAAATGACCAAAATATCGCATTTGCTATCTAGGTAGCAAACTCGGTTCTCATTCCATGTAGTGAGTGACAATTTTTTTTTACTCAACCCCAATGTTTGCACCCTTCACGTCCCCTATGAATGAAAATATTATGAAAAAATATAGTTCACTTCTTAAAGTGTGAACTCAAACACAATTCTCATACTAAGGTGCGAATTGAAACATACTTCATATCCTAGGATGCGAAGTTAGTTTACACTTTAATTAGTGAACCTTATGAAAATTTCGCCACTGTCCAATACCATGTTTTGATTGGTCATCCGAGCAATTGTAACAGTATCAACCAATAACACACGCACAGACACCTTATAATTCTATAAATTGAAACCACTTTTTTCATTTTTTTTAATCACTAGCTCATACAATATTTCATTAAAAAAAACTTGAGAATTCTTTGTTTAGAGATGGGGTGGTAGATATTAAATTTGAAGCCACTAGATTTGATCTAGTGTGAGAGATTTTGATAGTATGTTATAATTCCGGGTTTCGATCGCCAACTTATTGTAAACCAAAAAAATATTAAATTTGGTATGTCTAATTTTTTTAAAGACTTTTGGTGCACTTTAAATGATTTGACAACAATGGTTTGTTAATAATCTAATATGAATTGGTTTTCTATTCAATGATTTATATTACACATTATATTTTTATTGTTAAATTTGTAATTGGTTAAAAATGTGGTATTCTGTATTCTATATCTACCTACAAGAAAGGTTAAAAAATTGGGCAAAAAGGGAGCAAGAAAAAGTGATAAGTGTAGTTAGACACATCCCACAATTAATTTGACACTTAATTTCATCCAACAAAATAAGCATCTCTAAATTAACAGCTGTCTTATTAAAATACTCAATTTTTTCAAATGAAAACATAAGTGACTTGAGGAGAAACATCATCCATGAAAATTAGACATATCTTGTGAAGCAAACACCAAACAATTATTTCAATGATATCTAAGGGACCAAGACACAATATTAGAATTCTTTTATGCCAAGTTATTAACTACCTGAGAATCATATTCAATCCAGAGACAATGACAACCTTTGTTAAGAGTAATTTCAATAGCTAATATCACACTAATTAATTGAGAGAATGAGTATTGTTCTATTTTATGTTGAAAATTTCAATGTATAAAACTCCATGTGTTAGATTACTCTCCAACCTTTTTTGATTAATGCAATATTGAATCCTGCTTTCTTTTGAGGATAATAGAATTTTGGTAAATTCAAATTACTTTTTGGATACTTAGTTTTACAGGGTAGTAGGATATGACGTAAGACTCTAAGATTTTTTTATTTACTTTTTTGTCCTTGAGGGTCATTTGTGATAATTGTTTGTAGGTGTTTGGGTTTATATGTTGATATAGATTTGATTAACAACTAAAGCAGGCTTGCCCGAGTGGTCTAAGGGGGTAGACTTAAGACCTACTGCACTGAGTGCGCGTGGGTTCAAACCCCACAGCCTGCAATCTTTTTTTATTCAACAGATAAGATAATTTGATTATCATTTACTAGTTGTTTTACAACCACTAAACTAGAAATAGATTAATTGATTATTAATCTGTCCGTCAAAATAATCGACAAATGATTAGTGTTCATGGTATTTGTATGATCGAAATCTATTGATGAAACGGTAACCACAACTTGCTTCAAAATGGAGTGGAATTGGTGTCCTTTCGGTGTGTACTTTTTAATATGAGAGGCAGTTTCATCGAGCTGTAAACCACGATGGATATGGTGTCAAATTCTCTTATGTGAATGTTGAAGGTTCAATAATGATTACCATGACTCAAAATTTTATGGGACTGTATCGTAATCATATTATACATGCTAAATTTAAGCATAGTTTGCTTAATGTCTCCAAAATGGATTACTATAGGGCCTTGTTGGGTTTTGTCCCAACTCAACCAAACTCTACTGCATGTATGTATTCCTCTGTCTCTGTTTTCTAATGAAGTTTATTTCCCTAAAAACGTGTAAGTCATATATTTAATGACAGATAGAATAAATTATCTCTTTAATTCTCTCACTACTAAATTTAGCATGTTTAAGATGATTTCAATATAGGTGAGGATTTCTCATTTCATCCAAGGGGCACGAAATATGATAAAAGAAGACATAAGAAAGGGGACGGAAGTCACTAGGAAATGCATTATTATATCAATTCTAAAGTTTTTAAAAGCTAGAGGGAAAACACACACACATACTTGTCATATAAAAGTGCTTAATACATCATCTGCCACACTCTTTTAAGATTTCTGATTATTATAATTAAAAAAAATTATGTGGCTATTGTATTTTCAATTTTTTTTTTATGTTTCGAATGAGGTCAATGTTCAATCCAAAGACTAAGATCAATGTTCAATCTATAAAAATTAAGAAGTTCCAATAAGATATTTAACCCAACTATAAATCATTAATTAGTAATCATTAGTAGTATTGTCAGACCCTCAAAGTAGAGGATAAAACACCCAAAATCAATCTAGATCATCTAATTATAATTATACAACTGTCCGATTCATACGTACAGAAAAATATAATTGCTTAACTCCTCCCTCATATGCTTGGGAAAGAACACAAATTTTCTTAAAATTTTATTGACTTTAATGTCAGAGTGTATTTGCAGAAATATCAACCACTCTAAATAATCTATGACGAAGCATAACTTCACAACACCACATTACACTTAGTTCGGCCGTCATCTCCAATCATCCCACCGTATCATCAAAATTAACATTAAACTACCACTTTATAAATTACTTTTACCTTTTACATTATTTTTCTCTTATTTTTCCAAAACAAATAAAAGAATGACAAAACTACTTCATATATCCCTTAAATAGTTCTAGATTTTTATTTCTTAACAAAGAATCTTTGGGAGCTCAAGTATCACAACTTGACGATTTTAGTACACTTCTTAACAAGGGTCTCCATGTCCATCTCAAATTACAATGGTGTGGTCCTCCTCCTCTTGTATTTTTCCCCAATTTTGTCTTTAGGTCCACTCATTTATCCTATGTGTATATATGCATTGATCATGTCAAAATTAATGAAGAATTAATCTAAAACATGTAAATGTCCCCAAAAGTGTAGTCCAGTGATAAAGAATTGAGACGTTAAAGGAGTTTAGAAGGAGGTTCATGATTTGATCTCCGACTACTAACATTTTTTCCTATAATAATATGTACTAACAATTAAGATTTACTTATAAAAAAACAAAAACAAAAATCTAAAAATGTAATTAGAATAGACTTTCGACACTCTATTCATTCGTTTAGAAAGTTCAAGTCATAATTCCTAAATCGTGTCACTTAACATTCAAAAGTACGATTAAATATTTAAAAAAAATACAAAAAATGAATTCGAAATTTTACGTTAATAATTCACATCTACAATAAACTTTTCAAAAAAAAATTTGCAAATTAAACTTTAATTACAACTTAAATCAACCATATGATAGTGATATATCATGTTATGTCTAAAATAAGTAATTTGAATAATTTTAAATGTTCATAATAATAAAAAGAAATGGATGGATAGATAGTAGAGCATAAAATAAGGAGATAGGAGTAGATGACAACTATGAAGAGAGTGCAATGCAATTTGTGTTTGGAAAAAGACAAGAGCAACCTATCTGATATGTCCCTATCATTGTTGCGCTCGGAATTTAGGGAAGGATCATGAGTCACTCATTTAATATGCCCCCACCCACACCACACCACACCATTTCATTTTCTCTTCACAAGTACTTTTCACTTCATTTTTTTTTATTTTAATATTTTGTATAATATAAATAACCTTGTTGTAAGAAGAAAACTGTAGAATATAGTGTACTTTATTAGATATATTGGCGTATTATTTAACTTTACAAGGATATAAAATATAGGGTAGCATATTTTATTTATGTCATATTGTTAGTATTTTAAAGGATGCTAAACCATACTAGCTACTTCATGACATGTGTAGTTAGAATATTTAATAAGGAAAAATAAAATATTATGTGTTATCTCTATTCCTTTTGCTGGTCTAGGTCTTCATTTGCAAAATGAAGTTTTTGGGGAGGTAGCATCTATATTTCCTCTGCTTCAAAGTACTTTCAATATGCAAAATATATTTACTTATATTTACAATGTCTTGATCATTTTTTTTAACGTAAACTATGTATCATCTATACGCAATTGTATAGACTAATTTATCGAGTCTTGTGGAATTCAAATGAACGACAAACTCTTTCTAAAAATTTCAACATTTTCAACTTTCGTGCTTACTCTATAACAACAACGGTGGAATTATGAGGTATTTACTATGGTATTATTACTCGGGCTTAATTTTACTTTGGTTCTCAAGTTTTTCAAATTGGAGAAATTGATGTGGTAGAGGTGATTTATAATTCCCTCCACTTTAGGATGCATAATTCCTTCCACTGTGCAACAAAACTTAAATCGATAACAAACTTTAATTATGAATCGTTCGAAAGAATACGAGTTTAAATTATGATCAATCAATCTATCAGATTCTTTAAGAAAAAAAAATTAAAATGGACGGACCAATAGTCGGTAGATACATACTTCACCAATGTATATATATAGAGATCATAAATATTGAACAACTCTATCCAATTGAAATTGATACAAAGGATGTATACAATTCATCGTTTTATTAGCGAGCTCAATTTGGTACACTATAGTACAAAATAAGTTTTGTATATATTAATGTGTCGACCATACACATGTCTTCAATATATTCAGTTGAAGGGGACAAAATCAATAAATTGCAATTGACAACGCAGTTTGCAAACTCAACACAAAATAACTCTTGAATCAGATTACCTGTACTTTTGCTTCAAAAATAAAAATAAAAATTACACTTTCAATTGTATGTTGCAGACTATTCCGATCTAAACTCAAGCCTACATCTCCGAAAAATTGTTCGTTTTGGGATTAACTTTAAGCGTCGGAGTGCTAACATTCTTGCAGGTACCTTTCTCCTCCGTGCCTGAGTTCAAAGCCACCACATCAACCACCAGCCTTACCATTCGAGTTGTATCCGTTCTGTTCGACAAGAGCAGTGGCGCCGTCTGTGGGAAACGAACTCGCGCATGCACGTGGGTAGACACCCTTTAGTCACTTAGCCTCGACTGGGGGATTATTGTTCCTGATACAGAAAAATAGTCCGACATCGCTTGATAATCGAGGTTATAAGGATAGTTTATATATATAACAGTCACACCTTTCAAACCACCGATGCGCCTTTTCTACAAAGGATAAAACTTGACGCATTAACCCAAAAACAGACAATCTTTCAGAGATGTGGACTTGAGGTTATATCAAAACACAAACAATCTTAAATCGGCAACTGCGTGGAATTCATACAATAAAAAATTCAGATCCAAAAAACCAAAAAAATTAAAAATGAATATTATGGGAGGATTTTTAATTAGCTCAAGTGAGAAAAAACCGTAAAGAGTCCGTTTGTTACGGATTAAAAAAATAGTGATTTTGATGTAAAATAATTTAGAGATTAGTTTTTATAGCGATTTTTAAAAAAGTTGAATTTACTTTGTGTTTATTATAATAAAAATCATTTTTTTTAAATAAAACAATCTTTAGTTTGTTTGTATATAACTTATAAAAGTGATTTTTTAATTACAAATAACTTTTTTCTTTTAACATTTTTTTCTCTCTCCTCTAGAAAAAATATAGTATTATTTTATAAGCTACTCTTAGTATCTTCTCATTTTTAGCTGTTTTCTGATTATTTTTAGCTTCTAATTATTTTAAAAATCTGTAACAAACAGATGCAAAACAATTAAAAATGATTATTTTTATAAAAAAGGTGATTTTTTTTTCTCTAAAATAAGCTATAACAAACGGCCTCATAATCTTTTTTTTATCAATCCTCTGGTTCTCAAGAGAATGATGCTTGATAATCCAGAGTTTGACTGCGAGATATGTAAATCTGACCAATAATTATTCCAACTAGAAATCGAAATCGAATTCTTCTGAACGATTCATCTTCGTAGAGGGAGTTCATTAATCACTTGAGTCCAACATTTTGGTTTAATCACTTTTTTTTGGTACTATAGGAAAACAACCATATAATTTTTTTTTACACACCATATAATCACTTATAACTCTATGTTTTGTCAAAGAGAGAGTTCCGCTTAATTCCAATATTTTGGTTTAATCGCTTTTTTTTGTATTGTAGAAACAACTATATACTAGTAATCATTATAGGAAAACAACCATATAATCATTTTTTTTTTTACACTCCATATAATCATTTATAACTCTATGTTTTATCTAAAATAAAATTACATATAGGCCTTCTCTAGACTCCCCATAAATAATTGTGGACCAGCCCCAGAAACACCAAGAGTCAATGGAGTTATCTATTTCCGCACTCAATGGACTTAAAATATACACAGTACAGAGTGATTTATGATTCTATCTAAAGGCACATCACAGTTATGCTTTGAAATTTTATACTTTCTCCGTCCCAAAATAAATGACATGTTTGATTACATTTATGTTTGCCAATGCAAATTTTTTATCTTAATATATTTTGCTATGCATAATTTTTTTTGACCGTATTTGCTATGCATAATTAAAAATTATAAAAGTTGTATATTTTGAAAATATTTATCAAGACAAATCAAACATCTCATATGCTAATATTTACATGTATATATTAGTAGAAAAATATGGTCAAAGTAGACCATATGAATAGTACACTAAGTTAAAATTAGGTAATTTATTTTGGGACGGAGGGAGTATAATTTTTTTTTACGGAAAATTAATATTCTATATCATTTTTTAATACTAGTTGAAGTTATTTTACCAAAATATACTAGACAAATAAAAAAAAAAAAAACACGTACAAAGAAACCATAAATCCCATTACATTAAAAAATGCACACAAAGGAAAACAAGGAATATCAAAATTAACATTAAAACTAAAAAGACCCAAAGTGGAATACTGTGCTTCAGTTAATCAATGTTAGAATATGAAACTAACATGTAATGTGTCAAAAACACCCAAAGTGGTGAAAATAAAAACATACATGGAGTTTTAGTAAAAAAAAACAACATACATGGAGTTTGTCAAAAAAAAAAAAAATACATGGAGTTGTCAATGTTGAAGAAAATGCCAAAGACACAAAAATACAGAATTTCATCATTTTTTTATCGTACTCAATTGATTCTGTCGGCTATTTTAGGTTTAAAGTGGAATATATATTTCACATGAAAAAATTAGCTAAACATTTGGAATCAATGAATTGGAGAATTGGTAGAAGACTAGAGGGTTAAAGGCTAGCTTCGTACATTTTCTTTTATTGTGAAAATCAGACATCAACTAGGACTCTCTTTTTCGTACATGGCTTAATCTAAAAGCTTAATTAAATTGTTTGCTAATTATTCATAAGTCTTAATCCAACTGACGAATGTTGAAACGTGTTAGGGTGGATATTCGTGATTCGAACTAGAGATCTTTCATTTGTGCGTATAAATTTTACATTAAAATTTACCATTGCGTCTACTTACAAAAAAATTATTTGCTACCGAATACAATGCTGCTTCAATTGTAGTTGTGGAGATATCAAAATTAAATCTCAACTTTATGGCGTGTTAGAGACTACGTGGGAATGTTTGTTCTTGGCTTCTTGCTGGGAGTTAGGCGGTCATTTCTAGGTCTAGTCGCTATTTTTATGCTTCATGCCTTTGTATTGAAAATTTATTATATAATGAAATGATATGAATATCTTATTGTAGAAAAAAAAGGGGGGGGGGGTACATTTAATAATAGCCACTGCTACATTGGACTTCAAACAAGCAGGCCCAACCTACCAGCAGATGGACTTCCTCTGACCAAATTGTTTGCTAACCCAATATGGCTGGTTATATGTTTTGATTTACCAAATAAAAGATAAAATTATATAGCACACTCTTGCTCAAAATAGATAAGGAATTGACTTCAATTAGTTCAAGAGCTCTACCGAAAAACGAATCGTTTGGGATGAGTTTAAATTTGAGTAGAATAATTTTTTATCAAATTTTATTTATCTTTAGGTCGAGCTATAGATTACAATGGAAAAGTTCAAAATGGTGAATGTCATCTTACAACTATCGATATAGTATTAATTAATTCAACGGTTCATAATTTTCAGAAAAGAAAAAAAATCAATGGATCATATGCTAGATTGTCTAGCTGCTTAAAATGTAGAAATGGGCCAATGTTACAAAGGCCCAATTTAAGTTATTACTTTATTATTTTTTTGGTACAAATTAAGAACTATTACTTTTGATTGAAATTCTACATATTTATTTTGCCTACTTAATAATATCAACACAATTTTTTTTATTGAAATAATCAACGCAGCTTGATATGTTTATTTATCAAACTAAAAAACAAGGTAAAATTACAATTATTCATTAAAAAAATATTTAAGGTAAAATTACAAAATACATACTAGAATCAATATAAAAAGGCAAGTTTGAATCAAATAAACGATATATTTATCTTTAATTTTTATAAATACCAAATTAGAAATAATATTTTTATAAATTATATAATTAATAAATAAATAAATTTTAAAATAGGCATAGATTTTGATAATTTTGATGATGAATCTTATTGAATCAGATGATAGAAAAGAAAAACAAAGAAAAAGAAACTGTGAAGGTAATATGTCGAGAAATGAGATAGAAAAAAAGAGGAAAAAAATTTGAAAGAAACATTGTCCCAAGTATTATGCGGAGTGTCGTCTTCCAACTGCTCATGATTTCATCCCTCCATCTTATACATAGTCACTATTAAGGTGAAGGGATGTAATGATCACGAGCAGCTGGATGATCAGGATGACAAATAACATTGTGTACTTGGGACGATAGCTTGGATCATTCGAACACACTTCTCATGAAGAATCCAACATGAGCAGTAAGGAATTGGAACAAACTCCTTCTCAACAGCCATAGCCATTGGAATTGAGACCACACACAAAGCTAGGAGGAAGAACACAAACCATTTTGTTTGCCATTACTCACTCTCTTTTACTGTTATTATTTGATTGAATGAATGAATAATTTTTTAATCCAATATTGCGTGAGTTAATCTACTATTATTAGACTCCCTCCGTTTTTTTTACTTGTCGTTTTAGAAAAAAATGTTTCAAATTATTTGTCGTTTTGATTATTTAAGGTTATTATATTTTGTCTATTATACTCTCATTCCAAATATTTAGGAGTAGTTGTTGAAATCGTAAAAGATTTAATATATATTTGGAAAATTAAAGTTTTTTTTATAATTTTTTTTGGGTATATAACATATTAAATTTATTGTTTTTTTTTATACATAATATATTAAATTTATTGGAAAGGGAAGGTGTATGAAAAAAAAATTATTGGTGAATTAATATAAGGATATAATAGAAAGATAAGTTGCAAAAATATACTTTGTTAATTTGGTGTTACTATTCTAAAACGACGAGAAAAAGAAACGGAAAGTATTTATTAAATTATTAGGTAGGCATTTGTTTCAAACTAAATATAGATAGATGGATGAATCCACAAAGTTAAGTTCTAGGAATAACATTACAACCTAATTATTCCTTCATTTGTAAATATATCTGCTATCCGCCCCCTCCTATGTATATTCTAAATATAATTCCTTAAAACTGAAAGGATTTTGCAAAAGTATTAAGAGGTCGGTCACAAAAATATAAGGAAGTGATTAGGTGTTAATTTTTAAATCAACACCTTCTTTTAATTAATTTTTTACAGATAGATAAATAACATTTTGCAACGACATAGCCAGTCTATCGATGTTCGTAAAGATCATGGGTGTGTTAGAACTAGTCAAAAATTAGTGAAACTTGATAACTAGGTATTTTACTTGTATTCCAAGTTTATAGCGCCGCTATCGAAATCACTATTTACACAGAGGAACATTCCAAGAATGAATTGTACGCATGGATAGAACAAATGGGAATTACGGCAAAGGAAGTAAAAATAAGTAAAATGTGGAGCGCCGAGTACTCCTAACCAATATAATCAGAATAGGATAGGTTATTCAACCGGGCTAGGCAAGGGTGGTTCAAGGTTTCTCCGGTTGGTTGTATGGTTTTTGTTGAATACATAGTTTGTGTTGTTGGAGTTTGTTGAAGTTTCACATTGCTTAGGTTCTCGGGATGTGAAGTGTATAAATATGTGAGGACAACCTCACCCTTTGAGCTAGCTTTTGAGATTGAGATCCATGCATATTTAACAGTTTTGATTTTGAACCAGTATATATATATATATATATATATATATATATATATATGTGTGTGTGTGTGTGTGTGTGTGTGTGTGTGTGTGTGTGTGGGTGAGCGACCGTGCAAGCATGCGTGCGTGTATAAATAATATAAGTAATATGTAAATAAATTTTAAAATAGGCGTAAGCTCTGATGGTTTGATGATGACTCTTATCGAATAAAGTGATAGAAAAAGAAAGCAAAAGGAAAAAGTGTGACGGAAATATGTCGAGCAATGAGATAGAAAAGAAAAGGAAGAAATACATTTGTATGAGAGATAATTTTTTTATTTGCGTGAAATGTAATATTTTGATGCTTTTTCTTAATAAGTATGTTTTTTTTTCTTATAATTTAGTACGGAGAAAGTAGATCCATTAATTTTAGATATTATAGTTTCTTGAATTTCACACATTGCAAGTACTAAATGGAGTATTTAATTTTTGTCAAAAAAAAATGGAGTATTTAATTTGTTAATGTAGGGTATCAAAGTTATTGTAAGGTGTCGATAACATGTGTGTTTTTTTCCTAATAGTTTAATGACTAAATTTGCATGTTTTTAAATGTTATGGGACATATCATATGTGTTCTAGTTGTGTTACTTGTATTTGTTTGTATATAAAGATAATTTAATTATTTTTTATCTTTACTTTTTTTACTATTTGATTTTACTTAAAAGTAAATAAAATATAATAAAAATAATAAACAAGCATTTAAATTATGACTTTTTTTTCCTCTCAAATAATTTGTTCTGAACCGAAACCGTTAATCACTCAAAAAATAAATTAGTCGTTATAAATGCGTGTGAAAAATGCCTTAATTTGCTTACTTAGAAAGCAATGAATTGAACTGCGTTGCGAAGTGATAATGATCATTATGTCTTGCTTTCAAGCACAGACCGATGGGAAAAACCTCGTATAGTATGATTAAAATGTAATGTAGATGTATTGTTTTTTGTCGACTCGGGAAGGACTGCGATGAGTGTTTGTTTCTGTAATAGCTCCAGTGAGTTTACTGCCGGATTCAAACAGTGGCAGCAGTTAGTTTTATCAATAGAGGAGGGTGAAGCATGGACATTATTGCAAGTGATGACTGAAGCTAAGCGTAGATGTTTTGAGCGAGTCAAATTCGAAAGTGATTCTCGAGTATTAGTTGAAGCAATTCGTACAAAACGACGTGGTAATTCAGAGTTTCTTTTCAATCGTTAATGATATCATTCATTCTTGTTATGTTATTTGGTGTAAACTTTGAAGTCAAGTTTGTTAGGGGACAAGTGAATTTGGTTGCTCATACGTTAGCTAGGGTGACCAATTCTTGGACTCGTTTCCATAGATTTAAAAGCATTCCTTCATGTATTAAACTTTTGATGATTAATGAAATGCATTAAGCTTGGTTAAAAAAGAGAAAGCATTGAAAAAATTAAAATGGAAAATTTCAAAACAAACACAAAGGCCAGTAGCATATGTATAACAAATTAACAATAATCCTCTAATTTCTTGTCTTGGTTTAATTACTTTCATGAGACCCACTTCAAATATGCATGATAAAAAAAGTACAAATCACATTTTCGTCAATATAGTAGCAAGTGTCAATATTAATTGGTACGTGGATGGTCAATTAATGAATTGGAATTTTTGCAAGATTAATGAAATGGAATTACTAATCCATATGAATCTAAATGAAATAATTGAAGGATAAAAACATAGACCAAGATGTCATTAGATTCCTCTAATCGAAGGTGCTATGGAATAAGAATTTATGTTGGTAGTTGTAATAGTTGGTTGTTATGACTTTACGTATATATATGTGTTTTCACTCAGATTTGGTCGAGTTTATAAAAATATTGGTTAAGCATCTTGGACCATCATATAGGAGAATATGACCGTCAATTATCATAATCTTGGACCATCGTATAGGAGAATATGTGATATATATATATTGTTAGAATTAACTTAATATTAATCATAAAACATGCTCTCAATAACAAAGATTAAAACCATAATCTTACTTTAGTGCGGAAGCCAAATAAATATATGAGCATGTATCTTTAAACAGGATCTACGACATGTTGATTTATCAAAGATTAGTGTTAGGAATACCTGGATGACGAATCCATTAGATGAACTAACCGTTGTAATCCTGAAACACAAAGAGAGAGAGAGACGGACGACGAGCGTCCGTTAGCTTGTGGTTCTTCCTCAACCAGGACTCCTTATGCCTTTAGGACTCTTCAGATGGGGAGAAGAGTCAATATGCGGTGTGTCCGGTATATTGGGGACCATAGCCTATATATAGTGTGATGGCCAATTAGGGTTCCCATTATTCCGAAATGGGCCATCCTGACATCCACTCATATTGAGCTCATATCCAATTAATTAATTACTTAATTAATTCTAAATAGAAATCTAATTAGCCTTTTAACTTTATTTGATCACTTAATCAATTAAGGCTCCTAATTGATAAATAGCTAATATAATTATATATAAAGATATTTGCCCACATAATATTATTGAAATATTATAAAATATTCCAACAATCTCCCACTTGGGCTACATATCGTTATAATTATATCATTTTTCCTTAGGCGCGCATCCGAATGCTATTTATCTTTAGATTTCAACCTTACAATCTGGTCCATCTCATACACCAATAATGGGACCACCGCGGCTGTCGTCACTGACGTATAACGTGACGGAACCCCGACGACCACCACATTAATGTACTTGACGACATAGATCTGATATGGATGAGTGGCATGGAAATTTCATGCAATGTGATCTCTAAATCATGCCTATTTCCAACTGGTCCAACTGAAAACTTTAGTGAGATCAAACTGAAGTTTGCAAATTCAATATTTGCACCAAAGATACATAACCGGTTATAACAATAATAACCTCAAACTTTATTTCTGCAGAAAACCTTAACAAAACATGTATCTTTATCAATACCAAAGTTAGAACATAACAAATTAGAGACTCCCACTAATCCAAGACATCCTTAGTGACAAAAATAATATGAAAGACCTTAGGTGTCACGTCTTTGATTAGTGAGTCAGCTAGCATAAACTTTATCTCTATATGTTCTATCATCCAACAACAATATTGTCCGACTAATTTATGTCACAATATAACTTAATTTGTCTTTCAAAACTTTTTACTTTATGCAACCAAGTGACATAAATACCAATAGTCATTTCTTGAGTTAGAATGTCCATTAAATATAGACATTCTAAAAGGATCGGAGTCGAACATCCTAATGATCTCCAAATTGTTAGATCTCCGATATGTGAGCACAAATTATTGTTCTCTATAACAATCCTTATGGTTGCCTATTTTCAACAAATTCAAATTATGAATTGCTCAAGTATCTGCCAAATGATCTTATTATATAAGCTATTTCCGGATGCATATAAATAAGATCATACATAAGTTTCTCAAAGCTGAAGCATGTAGGAAAATACTTTATTTTCTAAATTTCCAGATTTTTCTTTTGAACAATGATTGAGACTAGATAGTCTCCCTTTATAATTAAGGCAATTCCTTAGTTTATTGACTTTCATGTCGAATTTAATTTCAACTTTATTGATACGACTCTTTTTATACCCAAATGATACATTGAGAATAATCTCTAAGTATCAAAATGCCTAATACAAAAGAGATGTGCCCAAGATCTTTTGTCACTAAACTTTTGTTAGTGATTTCATGGTTTTGCACAATAATCATATATCATTGTTGACTAAATGAAATAAATTCGACACATTAAATTTAGAATATAAACATACTCCCACTGAACCTGTATAATCCACAATTCTCCATAATATACATCTCAAAACCAAATGAGACAGTCACCTTATGAGACTTTTGTGGTATCAATAATGAGACAACTTTCTTAACAAATAAATGAATTTATTTTGTTTGCACATTATCTACTTTGTGTCTATTGACATAAAGTTTCATCTGATTGCACTTTATTGTGTTTCTTTATGTTGCCATCAAGAAACACTATCTTGATATCCATCTTATTTAGCTCCAAAAAATCATAATAAGTAATAAGTGTCGTGACTGTCCTAATAGAGTTTTCAAAACAAAACGAACATGAATTCTCTTTTCAGTCAATACTTTTATGACACTTCATACTTTAATTCTTGAAGGTATTGAGTTTAATCTTCATGAATTAATCTCTTAACTTAATTGAGAGAAAGAACACTAATGTCCTTATGAGGATCCAAATTCACTATATAAATAGTAACTATATGAATTGATTTATAACCAATTCTTCCCCACTCAATTTTGTTCTTTTACCATATCTCTCCCCCAAACTCAATATCTTCAAGAGACTTTGCAATTTCCGTCTCATAATGTTCATTAACATGGGACCAAAGTTTATATTTCTCAAAATTTTCAACAATTTTATATTGTCACAAGTAATAACTGAATTGACTATAATAATATTTGTATTTAAAAAACAAATTGAATCTCTAGTTTAAAATAATAATAAAGAATTTATAACATTAAAACAAAACTTAATTCACATGATGATTCACCAAATTGTCTCTTAAATACAAATATAACTCAATAACAAAAATCTAACAAATAGTTGAAAAACCATCAATCTTCACCGACTTATTTCCCCGCCAGATTAATGTGTCTTTCAACATCATTGGAAATTTGTCAGTTTAGATCAAATTTTCTTATTATTCTTTATTTGCCTTTATCCTTTGAGGTATTTACATAATGAACACTATTTTATTTTCTCTTGCTTCAACTGTTTCTTTATTGCACACTTTATGAAATGATTCTATTAAAGAATCATTTCTAACTTTAATAGTTATAAGACTAATCGTGCAAATAAAACACTATATGCTAAATTTTTGATAAAGTAACTTGATTGTCAAAATTATATCGCTTTATCAAGATTAAATAATTACCTAATGTGCTCTTGAGATTTTCTTTGCTTAATAATCCGAATGAAATATTATCTCTCCGACGAGAGCTTATTTTTCTCTTTATTGCTTTAGAAGCACTTTAATTTAAGCAAAGAAAATATGACAAAAAATTGTGTCATCTTAAATAATACCTCAAATGTCTCTGGGATTCAAAACTTTATGATCATGACCTATGTCATTCGGAGTATACTCGCCTTTTATACTTGAGTCTCACTTTAAAGTTACCGAATAGTGAGAGAATTTGAGTTTCTCCATTTTGACATAAGTTTAGATCCAAGAACACAATGTTCTTCCTTTATTTCTAAGCGCTAGAATTTTAAGAATTTAAAATTCTAAAATAATTTTGCAGATACATAAACTATATTAGTTTATATAGAACTAAAAAATTACTCACCAAAATACCTAATGCACCATTGATGTCAAGCCCTTAAAAAATAACATCAATTGCTAGTGGTATTTCATGACAATGATCAAACATTGACGATCAATATTAAAAAATAATAAATCCTTATAATCGTCACATGTTTACCGTTATAAGTGTGAATGCAATCCACTAAATACTTATATGGATTTACACTAACACGTCTTTATTAGGCACATCAATAAATTATGATAGAGACATGCTCAACTTTATTTGTAAATTATAAGACAAACAAGATACCAAACGCACCATCAATCCTCAATCTTTGATTGTAAGAATTAACTGCAAGCGGTACTCTCAACGTAATGATCAAATGTTGGTAATAAGTCCTGTCAGATAATGTGCGCCTTTGACACCAACCATTACCCACATGGATAAACTTAATAATTACCACACATTTACCATCACAGGTATGTATATTATTCGGCCAAACTGCACGTCTTCCTTTTGGCCGACTGTAACAGCTCGCAGGAATAATCTCATACTACACCTTTTATAATTTCAATTGAATCTAGTCTACGCACCGGAGGTTGCTTTAGGCAACTTTTTGCTTCGACAAACTCAATCAAAATTACTAGACAATTTAATAAATTGAATATATATGTATGTAATTATTCGCCCGAACTGTGTCTACCTTTTGGTAGACCAAAATAGTTTGCATGAATAATTTTATACATCCTTATGTGATTCTAACTGAATCAAATCTACGCAACAGAGGTTACTTTTACAACTTGTTGTTTCAACCAAGACAGTCAAAATCACCTGACAATTTATTAAATCAAATGGGAAGAGTCTTAAATTTACAAGGTACTACCCACAAAATGTAGACCATATTTCTTTATGATGCCACCTGATAATCATAAGATTAATTGACATCCCTTAATGTGAGAACAGACTCACAAGCAAATTAAATTAGCATGAAATATATCCGAATAGCATGATAAAAGAAAAATTATTGTAGAAGCTTAATAGTAATAAACTTAAATATCATAATCATGCTATAAACCAAATATTTAATTTCAATTAAAATTAAATCCTTATATATACCAAAAATATTCGTGATACAATTGATTCACATATACTAAATGATTCTTTAAATAAATGAATGAAAATTCTATACTTGTGTTTTCCAAAACAGAAGGAAACCAAAACTTTATATTCTATAAATAAACAAATAATTATAGAATCTATATTTTCCCAAAATTTTAAAGAATCAAAACTTAAATTTCTGTACATACCAAATTTGATCAAAATATTTTGAGAATCCTTATAATTGCTATTTAACGGCAATTAGTCTTGTACAAAAATATATATAATAATCAAATATATTTACACCAAATCTTCATATACCTTATTTCTCAAAATAAACTTTAAAGAACAAATCCCTGTGAATCAATTTAAATTTAAAATGAAAAGATACTGAAACCAATTTAAATGCTAAACTTCTGTATAGTAGCGATTCCTGCGCAGACACTAAGGAAAAACATATCCTTATTTCCTTATGCTTTCAATTTTCCCAATAAAATATCAAAAGACTCAAAAAACACTGAAACTTTATTTATATTTTCAGAATAAATCAAACCAACACTAAATCTTTATTTGCTATAATAACAATAGCAACTTTATAGATAAATTAAATCAAAATTGATCCAACGTTCCAAAACCGAATGAACGTAAAACCTAGATGTAACAAATGCAATATCACGTTCCAAAATCGAATGAAAGTTACTCTAACATTAATTTTCTTAATTTGCATAATTATACAATGATCCCTAATTATAGGTTCAATTCCCGTATCATGTACCAACCGAACTAAACATCCAGAAGCTGTGCATACATGCAATATTATACCAAACACATGATACACACGTTTACGTTCCCAACAAAGGAAAATTAGAAAAGCATTAATTCTTTGAAATTATCACCACAGTCCATTGATTTTTATTATTATTACTATTAAAAATAAATAATCAAAGAACCAACTACAAAATAACATGGTGATCATTCTGCTGTCTCGTTCAAATACGGAACCGTCGAAACTGGATGATGAATCGATAAAGCAATTTACCAGAAAAATCTTTTTACGATGAAGCAACTTGGTCTAGATAGAATTGAAAATAAACAATCAAGGAATAGTCACTTCATATAAATCTAGGTATGAATAACCAATAAATATGATCGCCCAAATAAAAAGGTCAATGACACTTCATATTACCAAATTCAAATTAGGGTTCATGCGCTAATCCAGAGGGGAACATTAAACCCAATTTAGGCGCAAAACAAAAACCAAGCATAAATCTTAAATCCCAATAAAACAACATGAAGACCTGCTCCGATACCACTTGTTAGAATTAACTTAATATTAATCATAAAACATGCTCTCAATAACAAAGATTAAAACCATAATCTTACTTTAGTGCGGAAGCCAAATAAATATATGAGCATGTATCTTTAAACAGGATCTACGACATGTTGATTTATCAAAGATTAGTGTTAGGAATACCTGGATGACGAATCCATTAGATGAACTAACCGTTGTAATCCTGAAACACAAAGAGAGAGAGAGACGGACGACGAGCGTCCGTTAGCTTGTGGTTCTTCCTCAACCAGGACTCCTTATGCCTTTAGGACTCTTCAGATGGGGAGAAGAGTCAATATGCGGTGTGTCCGGTATATTGGGGACCATAGCCTATATATAGTGTGATGGCCAATTAGGGTTCCCATTATTCCGAAATGGGCCATCCTGACATCCACTCATATTGAGCTCATATCCAATTAATTAATTACTTAATTAATTCTAAATAGAAATCTAATTAGCCTTTTAACTTTATTTGATCACTTAATCAATTAAGGCTCCTAATTGATAAATAGCTAATATAATTATATATAAAGATATTTGCCCACATAATATTATTGAAATATTATAAAATATTCCAACATATATATATATATATATATGGGGAGGGATCAAATTACACCGGTGTAACATTTGAGTAATGTTACACCGCTCAATAACGCTTTAACGAATACAAATTTTACAAAATCCACCGTTGGATTGAAAGTTTATATCATATAGATCATCTATGTTAGAATTTATAAAAATCTAAAATCGTTTGATATGTTATTGAGATCGATCAAGATGAACGGTATTCAATAAAAACGCATAAACCATTAATCTTGATTAGTCTCAATAACATACCAAACGATTTTAGATTTTTGTAAAAATTAATATGAATGATCTATACGATATAAGCTTTCAATCCAACGGTGGATTTTGTAAAATTTGTATTCGTTAAAGCATTATTGAGCAGTGTAACATTACTCAAATGTTACACCGGTGTAATTTGATCCCTCCCCTATATATATATATATATATATATATATATATATATATATATATATATATATATTACTAATTTACAACCAACTAAAAAAGTGTAAATTAGCAATGTGCACATTTTCTAATAGAACAAATTAAAACCCTTGATATTTTACTTATTTAACACTAGGAAATTTGTGGTTAGTTAGGTAAAATTTATTAAATGACGTGTACCCATTTGCTAATTTACACCCGAAAAATTATAAATATATACAACCATAATAAACACAAGACAACCTAGAAAGTAAAAAAAAAGACAACTTGAGAAAATATATACGATCCAATTTTATTTTTTTTAACAAAAAAACTAATTTCTAATTTTATGTAAGTCTTGCTTGCGTAAAAAAATAATTATGTAAGCATATGTTATTTGGATTCACGTGAACTACACTTTATTTTATTTTCATGCTCAAGTTTTTTTTTTATACATGCTTCTTGCTCTACTCACTTTACAACCAAAAACAATGAATTTTTCATGCTTTAGTTTATTTAAAAAAAAAAACGACGAAACAAGTTTCTTGAAAGAGAAACAATGCAAATTGGAAAAAACAGTTTAAATAGTTTGTTTTTTTTGAAAATAAATAGGTTGTTTATTTATAATTATGTGGCTGTAAATTAGCAAATAGGTGTACAACATTTAATAAAAGTTATCTAACTAACTCTTAATTTTTTAGTGTATAAAATAACTAAATATCAAGGATTTTTTGTCCAAAATAAAAAGATGCATATTGCTAATTTATACCTTAATATTTTTAGTTGATTATAAATTAGGAGCTCCATATGAACTTATACATTTATCCAGTTCATAACGTGAAAGATACCATTAGTTATCAGATAGACACGTAGTAGATGAGTTTAGCTTCTAAGTAATTTAATACTATAATACATATACCTTATCTTTTTTAGTCAAAAGCTACAAAGGATGCCATACACACACAAAAATGGATGATGAAAAATGCCGACGCTTAAAATGGATGGATAAAGGCCATATAGAGAGACCCTTTAAAATTCGTTGAAATTTTTTTGTCCCCATATAATTAATTACAAAAACCAATGTGGGACACCAATTCCCTCTTTTTACTTTTTTTTTTAATGTAGATTAGTACATAGAAATTTCATCATTAAAATAGATAAGTGAGATGATCGGTGTTTGAACTCCAATCTCATACACATATAATGTAATGTCTCTGTCAACTAAGGAAAACTTACGAGACCAATTCCCTCTTTTACTATGCAGCTTATTAATGTCCAATTCATAATTTTGTGATTTATATGTGTTTGTCAATGATAAGTATACATCAAGGGAAATGGATTTCCTAAAGTTGAGGATCTTGGTCCTACATCAAGTATATGGAGATCTCAAGTATATGGAACCCGTGGTTTGGTCAATTATATAAAACTAGTGACCAATTAATGTGCCTAACCTAAGGTCAAAATTTGCAACACTGAAAGTGCTTTGTTCGCTTGGAGCTTTTTTTTATTGGATTTTGGCAAAAGATAATTTATTTAATCGTAGATTTTAAATTTAGATTACCAGTTGCGTATTGAGTTTTTTTTTTTTTTATGGATAATGTGAGTTCTTATTATTATTTTTATTTGAAATTCAATGTTGAGTTCTTATTACTTTAACCATTGGTAGTAGAGAAATCTACTTCAATATTTTCATAAAATGCATCTTATTCATGTGTCATTAAAAAAAACAATTGCACGACATTTCTTCGTATAATACATTAATTTGAGTTGAAATTGATATATTTGGGTACTCTCTCTTTGAGCTAGTTTTCATTGTCATATGAAACTTAACTAAAATGTCAGATTGTGGACCATACGAGGAAATGTTCAATGAATTGGTACGTATTGTGGACTATGATTATACCACAAATATAACAAATGAAATGACAAATTGTATAAATATGAAGAGAGTAGTTGTTTTTAAATATCTTTTTTTGAATAATAGTTGTTTTTAAATAGTAATACTTATAAAGTAAATAAAATAGTTTTTTTTTCTCCTCTTAGAAATTGATCTCTTAAAAGACCCGTTTCGGAGGAGCTCGTTAACCACTTGAACCAAATATTTTGGTTTATATAAGCCGATTTTAAACAACAAAAAGTTGTTGTGAATTCGTCTAAAATATCACACCAATGAAAATTTTATGTGTGGAGCAAATAGAATCAACCAACCAAATATAAAGCGGATAGAGATGATGATGATGATAATAAAAGTAATCCTCAAGTAAATAACCACGCAAGGAGAAATATAAAAGAACAAGAAGAACACAATAATTTGTTTATCCAGTTCGGTCAAAACAATCTACTTTGAGGGAGATAACAACTCCCCATTTCACTATAATCAAACGAGTAACTTTACACGAGAAATCTCAATTAGGTTACTAGAATTAGTCTTGAATTTTAATTCTACTAAAGTCTCGAATCTCTTCCCGTGGCCAAGAGACTCAATTTGATTTGGTCTATACCCAAGGTGAATCAAGGATAATTCACCCAACCCCTATAATTATACCAAGAGAAATCCCATTTTGTTTCTCTCTAAAACCCTAGCCTTTATGGTGGCAAATCTTAATCCTTATAAAAAAATATATGCTCAAAACCTAGAACCAAATCTGTTTTAAAATAAAACAAAATCCAAATCAGATATCAGCCTCGGACACAAAAACTGCAAAGACAGAAAACCTAATTCTTCAAGGCAATTCTAATAAGTGTATATATGATAAAGTGGATATATGCAATACCTTAGAATAGGTTCTTCATTTTATCCTTTTAGAAGGGTTATATACCTTCCATTTTTGATGATGTGATACCTTCCTATTAGTCATAAGTCATAACACATGCATTAATATATAGCTGTCTTTTCTGTTGTAATTAGGAAAAAACCCGTGTTGTGTTTGCTTAACTCTTTATACTTAAATATTGTCTCTATTATGGAGAACTAATGGCTTGTATTTCAATATGTCCACAATGTGGCTTACATTGGATTGGAATTAATTTGCTTTGTCAAAAGAGATAAGGTAGGTTTAGAATATATCATATTTCTGGTTATAAAACACTTTGCAATTTCAATAGATAAAATTTCAATTCTTAATTTGACATTTGGATATGAAGGATTTTGTTCTCCATTAACCATTAGTCCATTACTATATGCGTGATTCGTTTCATCGTGCCATATCATCAATGTAAATTCATAGGTTGACCAAAGCACCCAAATAATTAATTTTATTTTCCCAAATTAATTAATTACGTAATTGAAACAATGCTTGAATTAGTTAGAAAACTGGACACACTTGACCATTTTTGTACCTACCAGCTTATGGTAAAAAAAAGTGAGAGCGGTCGATGTTTCATTTCAATAATTAGCGCCACGTTTACGTAAGTACAATTTAGTTGATATTCATAGATATGTTAATTTGTAGGAGTTTAAGTTTAAATTAGGATTATCACATGTCTATTTAGTATTTAGTTTAATGTACTTTAAATAAAATCTTTTTTAATATGCATTTTGGTATTTAATAAAAGAAAAAAATTGTCAAGAAAAGAAAAAAAGCATTTCATGAAGATTTACCCGAGGAAAAATGTTTTCTGGGGAGTTTCCTACAGTATTTTACAGCGGAATTAGCTACGGATTTTTCACAAGAAAGTTTACTACAAATTTGTTTTTATTTTTGGCAGAAAATAATGGAGGAAAGTTTTCCGAGGATTTCAAAAACCGCATAAAATAATTATTCACGAAGGTATTAATTAATTAGCTGGAAACCAAAATCCTTGAGAAAATTCGCAGGTAAAGAACAAATTTTTTGTAAGTGAGCAATTTGACTAATCCATCCATGATTATATTAATTTTTATAAAGGCGCTAAAGAAATTATATATTATCAAATGTTAGTTGGTTTAGTGGTGATTGACGCTGAACTTGATAGGGAGGACCACAGTTCGATCCCCCGCAACTGCATTTGAGAGGGGACTGGAACCACTTGATGTCAGAACTCGCCACGAACTAGGGACTACTAGGGTCCCCTTCCCCTAGGAACCAGAGGGTGAAAACTAAAAAAAAATGATATATTGAAATAACACAATCACAAAATAAGAAGTGTTAAGATTGGACAAAAATAATAGTCAAAGTTTACAAAAAAAAAAAAAAAAAAGCCAAACTAAAACACCATCAAACTAAAAAGAAGATAAATAAGATAGTAGGTAAAACCACCCTCTAAATATCTGAATATAGTTGAATACTTCATCAAACTAAACTATGACAATACCAATAGTTTTTTTTTTTGTTACAATACAATACCAATAGTTTAACCATGTCTAAAGGTAAAACCAATAGACGATCATGATTGCTGAAAATCACATGGAGTCTCAATCTCAATACAAGGAGTCAGATTAATTCTATCTTTTTAGTTCTGATTGTTGGAACAATCGACTATTATTTTTAGAGTATGATTTAATAAGTAAATCGTCAGCTCAGATATCACTATTGAGACAAAAGATAGCAGAGCCCGATCATGACTAAGAACAACCATATAAAAAGAATTTAACACTACATCTTTATCGAAAAATTACTTACGACATTATATATATTCTTTTACTTATATGTGTAATGGGCTGTCAATTTAATCACCACATCCAGGTAGTAGTGAAGATTTATTTAAACATCAAAATGTAGATCTTGAAATGGCTTTAAAAGTGAGCTAGCGATATGGTCAAATGAAATTAAGAGATCTTATAAAGAAAAAATGATTTCTTACTTAGATTGGATATGGACTTCGTGGCATCCCATCCAGTACCGTTAGTGGAAATGCATGTAAATGTAGGCGACAGTTAGGTATAAATGTCTCAAAAAGATGAAATTTTGACTATTTTTTGTGGTCATATATATGATACGTCACTTGCTATATATACCTGTACTGTACACTGATTATTTTATTTTCTGCTGTTACATTTATTATTATATTTAATAAAATTTCTATTCAAATTATAAGTGCATTAATATATCACTCTATTTGTTATAAGTGCAAAAGAAAATAAAGAAAACTAACCAAAAGAAAATAAAGAAATTTAGTTTCCTAAAATTTAATTTTGTTAAGCTAAGGTGTATGAGTACAGCGGATACTCAAAACTTATATTACAAATAGCTAAGTCATATACATACCCTTAAATTTGGAGACACAGGAGTAAGGTTAATTAGTCCAATATTTTGAGAAAATTAAATTTTTATTTCTACTTTTTCTACTAGTAAAATACTAGTGGTTTGAATTATAAATATTAAAATTGATCAAATTTATTATTAAATGTTTTTGTTTATAATAAGAAAAATAATATAATATATATTATAGCTCGACTAACAAAAATATATACGTATAATAATGGTATGACCAGAATTCGAAATTTGCCCTCTGCATATATAATGCAATGTCCTTAACAACTGAATTAAGTTCACGGGACAACTTTAATTTTTTTATTATAAAGTTTAACTTATGATCTAGACTCTGGTATGAACTATTCTATAACTTTAAAAATCTCAAACCACAACGTTACTTACTTAACTAGTAATAGACTCGTGCTATCGCACGGGTCGTAACGTTACGCCAATATTTTTTAAGTTACACTTTGTTAATTAAAATTAAGAAAATAAAATATTGCATATTCATTTGAAAAAAAGCAGAAGACTTTCATATATATATATATATATGGGGTTTTCTAACTTAGACCCTAGTTAGGTCTAAGTTAGCAAGGTGCACCTTTTCAATTGGACCAAAATACCCATTCTTTTTAATTAATTAACCAATATACCCATTAGTAGACGCAGATCCAGTGTCGCGCGCGTACCGAAGGACCATGGTTACAGACCGTTGATTTACATCAGACAGCTAAGATCTGATCTCATCAAGACTGTCTGATCAATCAGACAGCCCAGATCATCCTGATCCATCAGATTCCAGCGCCTGCGCCACACTGGAATACAACCTGGAGAGAGAAAAATTTGCTTTTTAAAAGTAGGACACGTGTCACACAATGGTTGGCTGGGCGTGATTTTTGTTCATTTAATACTTTGAACTCAATTATTTCGTTGTAAATTAATTTTTTATTTTTTTATTTTTATACCAAAATTCATAATTTTTTTTTGTCTACAAATAGAGACTTGGTTCGTTTGATTTGGACACCGAAAAAAAAAACGCAATTTTTCACTACCTTAATCTCATTTTTTGTCTACTAAATACGTTACTTGTGTGTTGTAATTTAACACGCACCACTCAACCAACTCACTGAAACCATTATACCAGAAAAATAGTAGATAATATTCTGGAACTTTTGGTATATTTTATGAAATTTTTGGAGACCTGAAACTATTTTTAGTTAATTAAATGAGATAAAACGGTAATTAAAAACTAATGTTTGCTTCTGAAACCATTTTACTGGTAGAATGGTTGCACATAGTTGTATTCTGAAACCATTTTACTGGTAGAATGGTTTCTATGAGTAATTTATTAATTGTGTTTGCTTCTGAAACCATTTATCTGGTACAATGGTTTCAGAGAGTTGTAATCTGAAACCATTTTGCTGGTAGAATGGTTTCAGTAAGTTGATTATTAGTTATTTGCTTCTGAAACCATTTAGCTTGTAGAATGGTTGCACATAGTTGTATTCTGAAACCATTTTACTGGTAGAATGGTTTCAGTGAGTAATTTATTAATTGTGTTTGCTTCTGAAACCATTTATCTGGTACAATGGTTTCAGAGAGTTGTAATCTGAAACCATTTTGCTGGTAGAATGGTTTCAGTGAGTTGATGTAAGGTAGTGAAAAATGAGATTAAGGTAGTGAAAAATTGGGTTTTTTTTTCTGTGTCCAAATCAAACGAACCAAGTCTCTATTTGTAGAGAAAAAAAAATTATGAATTTTGGTATAAAAAAAAATAAATAAAAAATTAATTTACAACGAAATAATTGAGTTCAAAGTATTAAATGGAAAAAAATCACGCCCAGCTAATCAGACAGCGACACGTGTCCTGCTTTTAAAAAGTAGATTCTTCTCTCCAGGGTGTAATCCAGTGTGGTGCACGCGCTGGAATCTGATGGATTCGGATGATCTGGGCTGTCTGATTGATCAGACAGTCTTGATGAGATCAGATCTTGGCTGTCTGATGGAAATCAACGGTTTGTAACCATGGTCCTGCGGTACGCGCGCGACACTGGATCTGCGTCCATTGATGGTAATTTGGTTAATTAATTAAAAAGAATGGGTATTTTGGTCCAACTGAAAAGGTGCACCTTGCTAACTTAGACCCAACTGGGTCTAAGATAGCAGCCCCCTATATATATATATATATATATTGGTACAACAGTGCTTGATCTATTTAGTACATTATAATTATTTAATTATAGATTAATGTAAATTTTGATATTAAAGTTATCCAGTATATGGTAGTTAAAATTTATGTCAGTTATGGTAATTCTTTTGAAATTTTTATTAGTGATAATTTGTCTCATATATGATAGTTATTTGGAAATTTATGTCAGTTATAACTTATCTCGTGTAAAATAGTTTTTTTGAAATTTTTATTAGTTATAACTTGTCTCACATTTGATAATTATTTTTAAATTTTTATTAGTGATGATTTAAACCTTAAATCATAGTTAAATTTTATGTCAGTTATAACTTATCCCGTGTAAAATAGTTTTTTTGAAAAAAAATAGTTAAAATATGTCTCATACATGATAATTTTTTTGAATTTTTATTGGTGATAATTTGTCTTGAATATGATAGTTAAAATTTATATCAGTTAGAATTTATCCCGTGTAAAATGTATAGATTATATTTTATTTCAAAAAAAAAGTATAAAATGAGAGAGAAATGAGAAGTTATAAAAAATATAATTCATGAAATTATTCAAATTTCAAATTGTTCTTTGGTGGGAAAATAAAGAATTGAATATGAGTATGACCCATTGGATAAGTGTATGACAAAGTTGAAAATATGGCAATGACATGTGACAATTGCATTTAATATTTGACATAAAAATGGCTTGGTTGACTTGGTTTCCAAAGCAACCAAATTTGATTCCATGTAACCATGGCTTGCCAAAAAAACAACTTTTTCTCTCACAAGTTTACAAAATAGCTCGATTGGCTCACAATATGACTCCGTTTACAGCAATATTAGTTTAGTTACATAAATTTTGGACATCAGATATCCTTACTTTAGACACATAGCAGCATTTGAAACAAAGTTATTTGTGAGTTTTGCATAACAATCAACTTTTTATATAATTAGATTATCATGGTGTTTGCAAATCAACTGTCCGTCATCCCAATGACTTTTAAGTCAGGAAATATTATTTATATATTGTTTAAATTTAATTAGAATTTTTTCTTAAAAAGAGTCAATACAAAACAATATAAAAAAGACAAAATTTAGGTGCATTTTTCTTAGGTGATTTTTGAATGGTTCTTAACTAAGATTAAATTTTTTGTAGTTATAACAAATATTGAAAAGATTATGTATTTGATAAAATCATAAATAATTTTGTTCCATATATAAAATATAACTCTCTTTCATGCGTATTTCTTGTCATCCATTTTGCTCTCCAAAACAATAAACATCGTCAATTTTTTTTTTCTGTTAGCTAGATCAAGACACTGCACAACTCCCTTATACTAGCTACATTTTCAAACTTTGCAGCTCCATTACAACCTCAAAAGTTGTAGTATGCCTAATTAATTTTTGTTATACAAATTAAGCATTCACCAATTTTTTTATACTAATTAATTGGGGCCATATTTATGTATGATATATTTGGTCTTCGGCCCTATCTATTCCACGATAAGTAGGGCAGTGTATTTGGTAAATTTGTATTAATTTTTTGGTTTTCAGAGGAAATGGAGAATTTGTTAATTAATTTTGAGGTCATTTAGGAAGTAAGTAATATCTACTTTAAAATTGTTTCTTTTAAAAATTGAACTTAAATTCTGAACAGTTAATCTTAAATGAAACTCATTACCACTTGAAGTCAATCACTTAGTTTGCATGTTTAGTTCAAATGAAGGGAGGTGAAGGAAGGGGGAGGCATTATTTTTTTAATTTTTTTTTTTGGTGAGTCGGGGAGGCATTATTATTAACAATGAATTTCAACAATCCCATCCATAAATTAAATATATATATATATAACTACGACAAATTAATTGTAGATCTTTGCACAACTTAATTATTCAAAAATAACAATATTTAGAAAGAAAAAGAAAAATATATTTCTAACAACCTATATTTCTATCTACCTACAATAAAAAATCTAAATTCTAAACATTTTTCAAGTAACACTTAATTAAGACTTGGCCACATCTTTAGGATAGGCTTTTGAATAGACAAAATTGGGGAGGCGGGTGATTCATTGTTTGTGTTCCGTCAGCTAGACTTAGAATATATGTAGAACATTTTTTTGTCTCATGTGGTCATATTTCACCGATATGGTCTGAAATTTTTAGGTGGTTGGACTTTGAGTTTGTGTTTTGAGAGTTTCTTTAGTATGGCCGAGGGGGAGGAGGAAAGGTCGATTAGAGTGACTATTAATTTGACATGCTATTGTGTAGTTGATCTGAGGCTCTTGGAATGATCTAGGTCTTTTCGGATGGAACCTCTTTTGTTGAGTATCTAATAGATTGGGTCAAATTTTCATCTTGAAATGGTATCTAGGTAAAAAAAGAGACACAAACTCTCTGAATGGTATCTAGCTTATTTGAGGTGTTGTTGAAAGAACTTTCGGCAAGTATGTTTCAAATATCGTATCCGCAGGGACTAGTGTGATATCAATTGTAAATACACAAATTCCATGATTCTAAGTGCGGGTTTGTTTTGATTTGGTTTCGTAACATAAAATTGCGATAAAAGTGCGTAATAAACTTTTGAGGTAAAAACTTGTTGGAATTGGATTTCATCAAATCATTCACATGTATCAGTTAACTATTGATATATATATTTCATTTACTAATCAATATCGTCACGTATTACTCGTTGATCATATCCGTGTCCGGAATATGTCTTGAAATCTATTGTATCTATTAACTTTCCGATGTCTCGAATCATTAATCGATAAAATAGCATTAAGCTCTAATACTTTAAGTGACTATTAAATCTCAAAATCTATGTCTAAACTTTGAATTTTAACAAGTGATTATCCTACCTTTGATTCAAATAACATATGTCTATATCATTTAAATCTTTTAATAAAAGCATGAAAACAAGGATATCACTAATATTGATTGATAAATAAAACACATATAGCAAAGTTAAACTAGATTCATGATCATAATTCAATTACATCCAACCCCAACAAAAGAGATTTAGCTATGAATAGCCATGATAAACTTACAAAAGAGTGAAGATGAGAAGGATTGAAAGACCATAGGGCTTGATTTCTCAAGTTGTGTGGAATCCACCTTCAAAACCTTACTAAACAGGATCTATCTATGAAAATCGTATTTTTCTATCTGATATTAGCTAACTATCATTTTACAAAATGATCTAAAATGCTATTTATAGACTTCTGAAATGGGCCTGTTCGCTAAGCGAATCCTTGTTCGCTAAGCGAAGAAGTTGCTTAGTTGAAGAGGTTTGCTGACACGTGTATTTAGCTGTGACTCATCCTTTGCTCGCTAGGTGTTCGCTGCAGCGAGCTTATTCGCTGCATGCTCGCTGGGTGTTCGCCAAGTACCCTGGACTCCCTGCCTTTGTTCGCTGAGGCCTCGCTGTAGCGAGCTTGTTCGCTGCAGGTTCGCTGGGTGCTCGCCAAGTACCCTGAACTCCCTGCCTTTGTTCGCTGCATGCTCGCTGATGCTTCGCTGCAGCGAATACTTCAGAATTTTGTTTCTTTTCTTAATATCAGCAAGAACCTAACAAAAATGGTTGGATTTGATAATTCTTGCACAATTTCTTAGTACATACTATATTTACATCAAAAGTGATTTATATTCCAAGGATTTGTTATCACAATTCATTCAATAAGTGCTTTTTAAACATGTATTTTAACCAATATTTAGCACTTATCAAATCTCCCCAACTTAGGACTTTGTTTGTCCTCAAACAAAAGGTATTTTAACTAGCTCACAATTCATTCAAAAGAGTGGGTTTGTAATCAATCAAAGTTTTCAAAATCTCAGAGCACAAGTAAAGCAATGTCATCTCAAAGACTAGTTCCCAAAACATTCAAAGAAAACAAAGCATGATCATGAAATGATTCCTATGCCTAAGCAAAATTCTCAACATTCTTATCAAACAATCAAGACTCAAGTGTTATCTCAAATTTCTCACAATTATTTCTCTCAAGGGTAAGTGTTTAACTCAATCCAAGCAATGTGCATGCAACAATTCAATTCAAACATTTATCCAAGCAAAATCACAAAACATGCTATCAGTTGTGGATCACTAAGGACTTTATCAAGCTTGTAATGGGGCTGGGCTACAAAAATTCATTGTTTTTCTATGGATTCAAAAAGCCTCAAGGATAAGAGAGCACAAAATCTGCAAAATTCATCTCATGATTCATTCACTCCCTTTCTTTTTCCCCCTATTTCCATTTGTGGTGATTCTTTTGTTTTGACACTTTTCACAAAATTTTGTTTTCTTTTCTCACTTCCTTTTGACTTTCAATTGTGTCAAGCAACTCTTTTATTTTTTTCACATATTTTCTTTTCTTTTTCAATCACCATAACACTACTTTTTTTCAACCAATTTATTTATTTATCTTTCAACCTACTTCTCCCCAACTTGAATCTTATCATATATCCCTTATAAAAATACACTTGCTCTCCTATCCTAAGACAAGGGTAGAGTAGTTGTTTTTCTTTTCTTTTGGTTTCAGGGTTTATAAAACAAACAATTTTCAAAATTTAAGGCTCAAATGGGGACACAAAAGATCACTATCTCACAGGGTAGGTTAAATTTGGCTAAGTGGTTATCACTCAAAAAGAAACAAGGCCTTGATCATATCCACAACATCAAACACATTAGTGACAGCAAGATTAAGCTAAAATCAAATGAGCATACACAATTGCCGGCACTCATATTTATGTAAACAATGGAAAGTTCACACATTCTCACCCGGCTAGATTGGATAACACAAGTTTCAATCATGTTCAACAAAAATAGTGAGAATCATCTTAGGACAAGTAACACATTTCAAAAACATGTTAAGTTTCTAAGCCTATTTTGAACACTAATCAAAGAAGATTGACATATATCTATACAAATCAACTATCATGCTCAACACATTGATTTATCACAAACCTATCTTTCAATTTCAAACACATGTGAGCTTGTTCTTCAAAATACTATTCACAATATTTCACATTACTAGACTACCATACTACTATATTAAATTACTAATTATCATGCATTAAACTTCAAACATTCATCATATGTTCACAACAAAACACAAAACAAGTGACACACATTCATACTTCCACATGTTCCACATAGTCAACACAAAAGATAAACTACTTAAACTTAAACATTAAATGACTGAAAGCTTTTTAAAGTTCACTCATTTTGGCGAGCTTTTCAGCCATCTCCTTGCTTGCTTTACTCGGATTCGGAACCGGCTTCCGAATCAGATTCGGAACCAGATGCAGAACCAGATCCCGAGCCAGCATCACTTTCATCTCCTTCTTGCATAGATGCATCAGAAGCAGCTTCACCTTCACTTGCATTGTCTCCTTTATTAGCAGCTTCAGCATCTGCTACATTACCCCCTCCGAGAAAAGTAGGCCTGACCTCAGGCCATGCAACATAGGCTTGGAAATCTTGTGGTGTCATCACCGACTACCCGGTGTGCTGATTATAGAAAGACTGCTGCATTGCACTCATGGCTCTGTACCCTGCATCATTCTGATCATACAAATAAGTAAAATGGTTATAAAAATTCTGATCATGAACAGCAGAGGTGGAGGCCTGGGGTGGTGGGGGTGGTGGTGATTGTTGTGCAGCTCTTCTCTTCTTCGGTTTGCAGTACCGATCCACATAATCATCATCAATCGTCCCAATCTCCTCACTTCCAGCTTCAGGAATGTGTATCCTATTAGCTGTACACAATCCCATAATTAAGCACGGGAAACCCAAAGGACAGTCGGATCTCACAGCAGTGGACTTAAGGTTTTTGTCAGGGTGGCCACACATGGTGATTTCTTTCATCCAATTAGAGATGATACCGGCCAAATCCACTTCGAGGCCTTCATTTAAGTAATGAATGAGGCCAAGGATATTCATGATAGCATCAGAAGTGTGGGAGTTAGGCAAGATGTTATATAGGACAAGTAGGAAAAGAAGTTGGGTGAAGGTGCGCATATCATCTCGAAGGGCTCTCAAAGGTTTGTTGGTGGTGCCATATACGAAGTCATGGTTAGGCCTAAGAAGTTTCCTTCGCATGGTGTCAATGTCCCAAGTCTTGCGGGCTCTTTGCTTCTGAAAATCACACAAGGTTTCATGGGCGGGTAGGGTGAAAGGGTTGCCAAGATACTCATTGATGGCATTGCGGTCAAAACGGATGGTTTTTCCGCGAACCATGGTGGTGAAAGAGAATGGCTCACCTTGAGATGGGTAAGCATTTGCATAAAATTCTCTCACAAAGGTGGGGTTGAAAAATTTTGGTGGGTCAACAATTCTACCCCAACGCCTATCATTGATGATTGTTGCAAACTTCTCATAGCTTCCATGCTCAAAAATCTCGAATTTCCTTTCATTCCAAATCTTTTTCTTTGCAAGTGTTTGGTAACGCTCAAACTGTTCTGGTCCACGAAACCTGCTGGGGTCAAAAGCTGTTTGCGATGAACTTGCCCCAGTCTTTTGCTTCTTCCCGGTGCTAGCTGCTGGTCTTTTTGGTGCCATTCCTGAAATTACTTCTAAAAACACATAAGTCTTTAAAGAGCATGAATTCCAACTTTTCACAGTTCAATTTATCGAAAATTTTCGGGTTTTTGAAGTAATATATAACACAAGGATTTACATTGTGGCAAACCACCACTATGCACACACAAAGGGTTGGAGTTAGGGTTGACAAATTCAATCTCTTGAAACAAATTTGTAGCATGTGTGAACAAATTTACAAAATTCAAAAGCAACTTATTTATTCACAATTGTTCACAATTTGTCAAAAAGAAATTCAACATGAAGAGATTTAAATTTGTGTACCCTAATTCATTGAAGAACATACATGACTACCCACAATTTCATCAAAATTTTCAAACTATTTTTACAATCATGCATCTTTCTACCCACAATATCATGCATCTTTCACTATGAACAAAAATGATAAAAATTGGAAATTGAAGTTAAAATTCTGCATACCTGAGTGATGGAGATGCACAAACTGAAAGTAGAAATGAATGGGGTAGTGGGTGTTGTCTTAGATTTGAATTTTTGAAGGATGGAGATGGTGGTTTTGAGAATTTTTGTGAGAAGAGGGAGTTAGAAGAGTGGAATTAGGGTTGAAAAGGGTGAGATTCGTACTCCCCTCTGATTTTGTGGAAGTGGGGTGTGAGGTGGCATGTGAGGTGGCCAAAAATGGCCAGCTGTCACTTAATGTTAAAACTGCAGATTTCGCACTGTTCGCTTAGCGAATGGATTCTTCGCTTAGCGAACACACACCAGAAAAAAAAATTCTGCATAATTGGCCTGCTGTGTCTGGCCAACTTGCTTCCTTCATAACAAAAGTGTTTAATGCATGCTAAAACTTAAAAATACTTACAAAATTGGGTTGCCTCCCAACAAGCGCTTGTTTTACGTCATTAGCTCGACGTTCTTTTTGGAGCTTCAAGGATCGGAAAGTGGGATTTTGGTAGTGCTACGATCAAATTCACCACCAAAATAGAGCTTCAATCTTTGACCATTCACAGTCCATGTATTATTGGTAGCTGGATCTTCCAACACAACTGCACCATATGGTTTCACTTCACGGATTTTGAAAGGACCGGACCATTTGGATTTAAGCTTTCCCGGAAATAACTTCAATCTGGAGTTGAAAAGCAAAACCATTTGGCCTGGCCTAAATTCTTTATTGACAAGCCGTTTATCATGATAGCTTTTGACCTTCTCTTTGTACAGCTTAGAAGATTCATAAGCTTGGCATCTCAATTCATCCAACTGTTGTAGCTGAACTTTTCTTTTCTCTCCGGCTTGGCTTTCATCAAAATTCAAAAATTTCAAAGCCCAATAGGCTTTATGTTCAAGCTCGACCGGAAGATGACATGCCTTACCATATACCATCTGAAAAGGTGTAAGGCCTATTGGTGCTTTGAAAGCAGTTCGATATGCCCATAATGCCTCGTCTAACTTCAATGACCAATCTTTTCTTGATGCGGACACGGTTTTTTCCAGAATTTTCTTTATTTCACGATTCGAAACTTCTGCTTGTCCGTTGGTCTGAGGATGGTATGGTGATGCTACTTTGTGCTTGACTCCATAATGCTCAAGTGCTTTGGCTAGTTGAGAATTGCAAAAATGTGACCCTCCATCACTAATAAGCACACGAGGAGTTCCAAAACGAGTGAAAATGTTTCTTTTTAGAAATTTTATCACCGTTTTGCCATCGGCTTTTGGTGACGCAATTGCTTCCACCCACTTAGACACATAATCTACTGCCACAAGAATGTATTCATTTGAAAATGATGATGGAAAAGGGCCAACGAAATCAATACCCCAGCAATCAAATACTTCAACAACATGCATGTTTTGAAGTGGCATTTCATTGCGCCTTGAAATTCCACCAATTCTTTGACAGTTATCACATCTCCGAGCATGTTCATAAGTGTCTTTGAACAAACTCGGCCAAAAGAATCCTGACTGCAAAATTTTTGCTGCTGTTCTCTCTCCATTATAGTGACCTCCATATGGTGAGTTATGACAATGCCACATGATGCTTGTGGCTTCCTCTTTGGTAACACATCTCCTCAACAGGTTATCAGCTCCAATCTTAAACAAATAAGGATCATCCCAAACATATTGATTTGCTTCACGGAGGAACTTTTTCTTTTGGTGCCAATTGAAATCATCCGGTATTAATCCGGATGCTTTGAAATTAGCCATATCAGCAAACCATGGCCTTTCTTGCACCATAAGCAGTTTTTCATCGGGGAATTCTTCAAGAACCTCCCGTTCATGTTTGGTCACCTCATTATTTACAAGTCTTGATAAGTGATCAGCTACCAAGTTTTCTGTTCCCTTTTTATCTTTTATCTCAAGATCAAACTCTTGTAGTAAGAGCATCCACCGAATGAGTCTCGGCTTAGAATCAGCTTTTGTAATCAAATACTTGATAGCTGCATGGTCAGTGTACACAACAATCTTTGAACCAATCAAATAAGAACGAAATTTCTCAAGTGCATACACTATAGCAAGCAATTCTTTCTCGGTTGTTGCATAGTTAACTTGTGCATCATTTAATACTTTGCTTGCATAGTGTATAGCATGAAAAATTTTGTTCTTTCTTTGTCCAAGGACTGCACCAACTGCATAATCACTAGCATCACACATCAATTCAAATTCGAGTTTCCAATCGGGTGCTATGATTATGGGTGCAGTCACCAATCTTTCTTTCAATTCATTAAAAGCAATTAAACATTCATCATCAAATTTAAAAGACGTACCTTTGTTAAGCAAATTGCTTAATGGTTTGGCAATTTTGGAGAAATCCTTGATGAATCTTCGGTAGAAACCGGCATGACCTAGAAAACTTCTGATTCCTTTGACATTTACTGGAGGAGGAAGCTTTTCAATGACCTCCACCTTTGCTCTATCCACCTCAATACCTTTGGAAGAGATCTTGTGACCAAGAACAATGCCTTCGGTCACCATAAAATGACACTTCTCCCAATTAAGAACCAGGTTTGTTTCAACACACCGCTTTAGTACGGTGTCCAAATTCTTCAAGCAATGTTGGAATGACGGACCGAACACGGAGAAATCATCCATAAACACCTCAATGCATTTCTCTATCAAGTCAGCAAAGATTGCTTGCATACACCGTTGAAATGTTGCTGGTGCATTACACAATCCGAAAGGCATTCTTCTATAAGCAAAAACACCGAAAGGACATGTGAAAGCTGTTTTTTCATGATCTTCGGGGTTGACTGAAATCTGATTGTACCCCGAATATCCATCTAGAAAGCAATAGAACTTCTGACCGGATAATCTCTCAAGCATTTGATCCATAAATGGTAATGGAAAATGATCTTTTCTGGTTGCTTTGTTGAGTCTCCGGTAATCTATACACATCCGCCACCCGGTGACGGTTCTTGATGGAATTAATTCATTTTTGTCATTCGCAATCACTGTCATCCCTCCTTTCTTTGGAACCACCTGGACTGGACTAACCCAAGCACTGTCGGAAATCGGATAGATCATACCAGCTTCAAGTAACTTTACCACTTCTTTTCTTACAACCTCCTTCATTGTTGGATTCAATCGACGTTGAGGCTGTGCAACTGGCTTATAATCATCCTCCATCATAATACTATGCATACAATAAGATGGACTAATACCTTTTAAGTCGGATAATGCCCATCCTATTGCTTCTTTGTTGTTCTTTAGCACTTGGATCAGACTTTCTTCTTCACCTTTTGATAGAGAATTACTGATTATTACTGGTTTTTGATCATCATCTCCAAGGAAAACATACTTGAGGTGTGATGGTAATGTTTTCAGCTCAAGTTTTACTTCTACCGGCTTTCCATCCTCTTTCAACTCGTCAATCTCTACTTCAGGTTGAGGTAATTCTTCAAAAGCATCTAGTTGCTTCAAGAAGTCCTCAATCTCTTCTTCTTTCTCGGGGTCAAGTGCTTCGAAAGCATCTGTCAAGGCCTGTTCAAGAGATGAAGGTCTATGTGCTTGCTTTCTTACATCTAATATGGCTTCTTCAGTTGCATCAAGTTTGAAGCACATATCTTTCTCATGTGGATGCTTCATAGCTTCCCACAAATTAAAACTAACCTCCTCATCTTGAACTCGAACTTTCATCACCCCGTCATCAATATCAATCATCATACGAGCTGTTTTCATGAACGGCCTTCCAAGAATTAACGGAACATCATCATCCTCTTCAATGTCCATCACCACAAAGTCTATAGGGAACATAAACTTATCAACTTTTACAAGAACATCTTCAGCCATTCCCGACGGACGAGTGATGGATTTATCAGCAAGTTGCAATGTCATTCTTGTACGTGTGATGTCAAGACCACCAACCCGTTGGATCACTGATAACGGAATAAGATTTATACTTGACCCTAAATCAATAAGAGCTTTTCCAACATTCACATTACCAATGGTAACCGGCAACGTGACTCTTCCCGGATCTTTTTCTTTTGTCGGAAGAGTTCGTTGGATAATAGCGCTACAGCTTGCATCAAGTTGAATGACTTCATCATCATTGTACTTCCTCTTTTTGGTAAGGATTTCTTTCATAAATTTTGCATATGTTGGCATCTGCTCTAAGGCTTCGGAGAATGGAATGTTGATTTGCAATCTTTTAAAGATATCCATAAACCTTGCATACTGCCTTTCTTTATCCTTCTTTGATGGAGCATGTGGATATGGCAGATGTTGAGGTAAACTACTCTTTTCTTTTCTCACTTCAACCTCCTTCTCTCCCTTCTCTGCAATTTTTTCATTTTTTTCTGTTTTTTCATTTTTTTCTTTTTCAACTAATTCTTCCTTTTTATTCTTTTCTGCTTCATTCTCACTTTCTCCTTCCTCCTCTTCATCTGCTCGTCTCATAACCTCCTCTTCCTTCCTCAAATTATCACCTATTCCCTTGCCAACTTCCTTACCGCTTCTTGTTGTAATTGACTTGCATTGTTCTTTTGGATTCGGTTCGGTGTTGGCTGCAAATGATCCTCCTTGATTTTTGTTATTGGCCATTTCCTTTGCTATTTGACCAATCTGAGTCTCAAGATTTCTTAACACCGCATCATTGCCTCTTTGGTAGACTTGAGTTTCTTGCACAAACTGATTTTGTTGTTGATTCATCAAATTTTGTTGTTGATTTTGTTTGGTCTGCATCTCTATGAATGATCTCAAAGCTTCTTCCAAATTTGAATTTTGAGTTTGTTGTACCGATGGTTGACTGTAGCTTTCATATTGTCTTTGCCTATTTGATGAGCCAACATCTTGTCTCCAACCTTGACCATAGTTTGAGTTGTTTCCCCTTTGATAGCCAGCATTATTCGGATACTGACTCTGTCTTTGTTGATTTGTCATGAAGTTCACCTCTTCATGAGATGGAGGACAATGACCAGTTGGATGATCTCCGGTGCATAATTCACAAGATGCTACTTGCTTTGCTTTCCCCGATCCTTCTTGTAAGGTGATTATCTTAGACATTTGCTTTGATAGCTCTTCCACCGTGTTAGTAAGAAGCTTGTTTTGAGCTAACATAGCATCTGAAGTATCAAGTTCAAGAATCCCAGGCTTCCTTTGAGTTTTGCTGCGTTCACTTTGTCGATCACTAAGTGACATTTTTTCAATGATAGTCGTAGCATCTGCAGCACTTAATGATAAAAGAGAACCACCTGCTGTTGCATCTAAAAGGAGCTTTGAATCCTGCAAAAGACCATTTCTAAAAATATGAATTTGGGTTAGTTCATCAAATCCATGATTAGGGCATTTACGCAGCATTGCTTTGTATCGATCCCATGCTTCACATAGAGTCTCATTGGAGCCTTGAGAAAACACCGCAATTGATGTCTTTGACTCCATGAATTTATGATGTGGAAAGAACCGATCAAGAAACTTCTCTTCCAAAGTATTCCAATTTGTCATGACTTGAGCTGGTAAATCAAGGTACCAATCTTTGGCCTTTCCTATCAATGAATGTGGAAACATTCTCATGAACACCGCTTCCTCCTCCGCTTCAGGAGCACCAAGTGAACCGGCAATTTCATAGAATTTGACCAAATGGTTGTACGGATCTTCATGTGACAAACCTGTAAAAGGGTTAGCATATAACAATTGCAAGAGTCCGGTTTTCATCTCCGTTTGTCTTGCACCTCTGGGAGGCCTTGCAAGATGAGCAAGCCTCCGCGGACTATTGTGACACGGCCGTAAACCGGCACCTCCACCTTCGTTACGTGGTGGATCGTCAGCCATCTCTTCGGCTATTGAGGATGTTGAAGAAATAGAAGCAGAATTTTCTTCTTGCAGCCTCTTTTGTTTGGCTAATTGTTTTTTCTTAAAAAGAGTCAATACAAAACAATATAAAAAAGACAAAATTTAGGTGCATTTTTCTTAGGTGATTTTTGAATGGTTCTTAACTAAGATTAAATTTTTTGTAGTTATAACAAATATTGAAAAGATTATGTATTTGATAAAATCATAAATAATTTTGTTCCATATATAAAATATAACTCTCTTTCATGCGTATTTCTTGTCATCCATTTTGCTCTCCAAAACAATAAACATCGTCAATTTTTTTTTTCTGTTAGCTAGATCAAGACACTGCACAACTCCCTTATACTAGCTACATTTTCAAACTTTGCAGCTCCATTACAACCTCAAAAGTTGTAGTATGCCTAATTAATTTTTGTTATACAAATTAAGCATTCACCAATTTTTTTATACTAATTAATTGGGGCCATATTTATGTATGATATATTTGGTCTTCGGCCCTATCTATTCCACGATAAGTAGGGCAGTGTATTTGGTAAATTTGTATTAATTTTTTGGTTTTCAGAGGAAATGGAGAATTTGTTAATTAATTTTGAGGTCATTTAGGAAGTAAGTAATATCTACTTTAAAATTGTTTCTTTTAAAAATTGAACTTAAATTCTGAACAGTTAATCTTAAATGAAACTCATTACCACTTGAAGTCAATCACTTAGTTTGCATGTTTAGTTCAAATGAAGGGAGGTGAAGGAAGGGGGAGGCATTATTTTTTTAATTTTTTTTTTTGGTGAGTCGGGGAGGCATTATTATTAACAATGAATTTCAACAATCCCATCCATAAATTAAATATATATATATATAACTACGACAAATTAATTGTAGATCTTTGCACAACTTAATTATTCAAAAATAACAATATTTAGAAAGAAAAAGAAAAATATATTTCTAACAACCTATATTTCTATCTACCTACAATAAAAAATCTAAATTCTAAACATTTTTCAAGTAACACTTAATTAAGACTTGGCCACATCTTTAGGATAGGCTTTTGAATAGACAAAATTGGGGAGGCGGGTGATTCATTGTTTGTGTTCCGTCAGCTAGACTTAGAATATATGTAGAACATTTTTTTGTCTCATGTGGTCATATTTCACCGATATGGTCTGAAATTTTTAGGTGGTTGGACTTTGAGTTTGTGTTTTGAGAGTTTCTTTAGTATGGCCGAGGGGGAGGAGGAAAGGTCGATTAGAGTGACTATTAATTTGACATGCTATTGTGTAGTTGATCTGAGGCTCTTGGAATGATCTAGGTCTTTTCGGATGGAACCTCTTTTGTTGAGTATCTAATAGATTGGGTCAAATTTTCATCTTGAAATGGTATCTAGGTAAAAAAAGAGACACAAACTCTCTGAATGGTATCTAGCTTATTTGAGGTGTTGTTGAAAGAACTTTCGGCAAGTATGTTTCAAATATCGTATCCGCAGGGACTAGTGTGATATCAATTGTAAATACACAAATTCCATGATTCTAAGTGCGGGTTTGTTTTGATTTGGTTTCGTAACATAAAATTGCGATAAAAGTGCGTAATAAACTTTTGAGGTAAAAACTTGTTGGAATTGGATTTCATCAAATCATTCACATGTATCAGTTAACTATTGATATATATATTTCATTTACTAATCAATATCGTCACGTATTACTCGTTGATCATATCCGTGTCCGGAATATGTCTTGAAATCTATTGTATCTATTAACTTTCCGATGTCTCGAATCATTAATCGATAAAATAGCATTAAGCTCTAATACTTTAAGTGACTATTAAATCTCAAAATCTATGTCTAAACTTTGAATTTTAACAAGTGATTATCCTACCTTTGATTCAAATAACATATGTCTATATCATTTAAATCTTTTAATAAAAGCATGAAAACAAGGATATCACTAATATTGATTGATAAATAAAACACATATAGCAAAGTTAAACTAGATTCATGATCATAATTCAATTACATCCAACCCCAACAAAAGAGATTTAGCTATGAATAGCCATGATAAACTTACAAAAGAGTGAAGATGAGAAGGATTGAAAGACCATAGGGCTTGATTTCTCAAGTTGTGTGGAATCCACCTTCAAAACCTTACTAAACAGGATCTATCTATGAAAATCGTATTTTTCTATCTGATATTAGCTAACTATCATTTTACAAAATGATCTAAAATGCTATTTATAGACTTCTGAAATGGGCCTGTTCGCTAAGCGAATCCTTGTTCGCTAAGCGAAGAAGTTGCTTAGTTGAAGAGGTTTGCTGACACGTGTATTTAGCTGTGACTCATCCTTTGCTCGCTAGGTGTTCGCTGCAGCGAGCTTATTCGCTGCATGCTCGCTGGGTGTTCGCCAAGTACCCTGGACTCCCTGCCTTTGTTCGCTGAGGCCTCGCTGTAGCGAGCTTGTTCGCTGCAGGTTCGCTGGGTGCTCGCCAAGTACCCTGAACTCCCTGCCTTTGTTCACTGCATGCTCGCTGATGCTTCGCTGCAGCGAATACTTCAGAATTTTGTTTCTTTTCTTAATATCAGCAAGAACCTAACAAAAATGGTTGGATTTGATAATTCTTGCACAATTTCTTAGTACATACTATATTTACATCAAAAGTGATTTATATTCCAAGGTGTAGCGCCCTCCCTAAAAATTAAGGCTAATTCTAAGGATGAACTGCTAATCTACTCAACTAGCTAACACAAAAACTGCGCGAAGCGATAAACGCTCGCTAAAACAGTAAAGTCGCCACCGAATTTTATTTATCCCACGCGGCCACGCGGAAAAGGAAAATATCGATAAAACCTTTAAGTGGAAAGGGTGGTCATCGCAACCAAAATTCCGGGTTCGGGAGTCGGTTATGCGAAGGGAAGGTATTAGCACCCCTCACATCCGTTGTACCCAACGGGAACCTTCTCTTTAGATCTAGGATTAAAATTAGTTCTCGCGCTTGTGTAATGATGCTTTATTATTTGTGCTATACTAATTAAACGAAGAAAAGACATTAAAAGACACTAAAGACTCTTAACATTTTTTTTTGACACAAAAAGGGTTTTTTATTAATGTGCTTGACGAGATACACCATCCCGCTCCTACGTATTCCCAGGTGCAATGGGAAATTCAAAGCTACACGCAGTTCTCGGGTAGAAAATACGTGTTTGTTGGTTGATTTTAATTCGCAAAAATGACTCTTTTTACACAAACACTCTTTTTAAACACATAATATACTCTTAACTACACAAAATACTTTTTTAAACACATGGGACTCTTTTTTAAACACATGAAAAAAAACACATAAGACTCCTTTTCACTTACTCAAAGTATTTCTTAAACACATGAGACTCTCAAAAACATTTCTTAAACACATAAGACTCAGTTAAACATTTCTCACAAAAAAGACTCAGTTTAGTGCGTTGCGTTCATTTTATGGTTTTTATTACTTTTTTGAAAAAGAAATAATTAAAAGAACGCCGGTTATCCGCATTTCGAGGTAATCACCAAGAATACGAATAACCAGAGAACCGGAGAGCCACATGACAAACCGATCCTTTTCCATTCTATTTTTATTGAAAAAAGACAAGTTTCTTTTTTATCACACAAATAACTTAACAAAAGAGATAAACTATTCTAACATATTTCACACAAATAACTCAACAAAAAAGGATAAACTATTCTAGCATACTAAACCCTAAAAAAAACAATCTAACATATTTCCACCTTTTTATACTAAAAGAAATAAAAATACGAAAGATAAAACACTAAAAAAGGATAAAAACACATTTTTTAGGTCGGGGGGGTGTAAATAGCAGATCTGGGGGTGAAGCAACAGCACTGCAACACCAAGCCCAGGCCCAACGCGTCCAAAAAAAAAAAAAAAAAAAAAAAACAGAAACAGAACAAAAATCATCCAACGTGTCATCAGGATCAGGGTGCACGATAGGCTTCACAGATCTAGGCCTTCTGATTCATCAGACGGCTTGGATTTTAAAATAATCAAACAGATCTCAGCCTTTCACCAGATCCAACAGACCTGTTTTAAACTTGGGAGGGAGCCAATGACGTGCTGACACGTCATCGTCTTCAACCTCCCCTCCTTCTTCACGTGAAGAAACAACAACAACAGCGGCCATTAAAGCTTCGAATGAAGCTCGGCCCTGCACAACAACATCAACAAAACTTTGCCGAAATTTAAAAGTTTATATACCGTTTTGCTCGGTTTTTCGCACTGGTCATGAATCTATGCTTAGATTTCACAGTGGAGGCTTATATTTTGAAAAAAAACGGAACAACAACTTGAGAACTCAAAAAAACAAAATATGATTTAAGCAAGCTTAAGCAAAATTAACGAATGGAAAAGCTTCAGTGGGTGTTCATGAGTAAAAAACGTTTAGAAACCTACTTGTTTTGAGCTTTGTATCAGTGGGTGTGTTAACCCCTTTTTCTTGGCAATTTTGGAGTTTTGGGTAGGCTTTTCTGGACGGTTTTCTTTCGTTTTTCTTTGTGTTTTTCGCTACTGGTATGTGTTAGAAGATATTAGTGAAAGAAAATTGAACTTTGAGGGTGGTTTGAATGGATTTCGAAAAATGGAAGAAAGTGATGAAAATGTGAGATTTTTTATCGTTTTTTTCCTTTTTTTTTCCTCTGATTTTTCACCTCCTCTTTATAGCCAAATTTAGGGTTTCTTTATCCATTGGATTGAAGTGTTTGAATTGGATTGAGTGTGAGAATTGAATTTGGTGAGAAAAGTGATGAAGAAAGTATGGTGAGGAATGGAGAAAGCTGAAAACACAGGGAGAGGGCGTGTTGCTGTTGCTGCTTTTCTTTGTCATTTTCTGTTTGACCTTTTCTATTTTTTTTGTTTTGAAATAATAATAATAATAATAATAATAATAATAAAATAAAAATAAAAATAAAAAAGGGGTGGGGGACGCCAGCAACAGCTTTTGCTGTTGTTGTGTTGTATTTTTTTTTAATAATAATAAAGAACATATTTTTTTGGATTTTTTTAATAAAATAATGGAATGTGGGAATAATGAAGAAAAAATAAAAATGAGATGGATAGTGTGTATTTGAAATGGGTAGGACAAAATTAGGGTATAACAGCTGCCCCTATTTAATTGACTTTCACCCAAGAGTGCATTGACTACATCTTTGCATACTCATGGTGGAAGACGATTAAATACTTAAGGACCCGAAATTTTGACCAGACAGCAAGAACGGACCTCTACGATTACTTCAATTACATGATACTCTGTTTGCACTATGACCCAGATGAGACTCATTTGAAACTCTATACTCGCACGGGTAAGACCCCAACAATCCAGCAAGACTCAGATAATACCACCCTTATCATCTTCGCCAGTAAGACTCAACTTCATGTATACAGATAAAACTCATCAACAACTCAAGGTAAGACTCGAATTACATCCACACAGGTAAGACTCATTAAAAACCTCAACATCCACAAGGTAGGACTCAATTACATAAGTAAGACTCATCACAAACTCAACATCCACACAGGTAAGACTCTATTACATTCATATAGATAGGGCTCAATTCACATAGGACTCAAGTTTTACTTCACATAAGACTCATTCTACACTTCACATAAGACTAAATTTCCACTCATACAGATAAGACTCACTTACTTCACACAGGACTCAAAAACATTCGTTTCACATAAGACTCGATCCATAATTATACATAGGGCTCAATAACATTCACTTCACATAGGACTCGAAATAACATTCACTTCACATAGGACTCGATATGCACTCATACATACACACTAGCCATCTGGGTAAACCACTATCGACGTCCTGCGAGGCAGGCAGACACACATTCGAGAAATATCATCTTGTTACCTCAAGCTAACTGGGGGAGAGGGTTAAACAACTTCTAAGCCATCGGGTTTCCACATACCATGAATTCTATATGCGAGCATGTTTATTTATGCAGAAAAACTTTTTAAGCCAAATGCATGATTTCTTTTGAGGTGTATGAATTAAAACATTAATGCACGTCATCCTTCTCGTCTCTCCACAGGTAATGCCCCTATTATCTCCTCTCACACAATACTTATTTTTCTTTCAAGGAAAACGATCTCTTTGCTTGCTACGAGTTTGTACTGCGGGTGCAAGGTTAAAAACCGAGGATCATCTTTTCTCATAAATAAATACCGTTTTTCTCGGAAAAGTCTTAACTATATCCTTTTATGAGCCCTCACATTTTTTATGCACTATCAAGAAGAAAAGAATGCATTTTATGAGAAACAAGACCTAAAACAAATAGACAAAAGGGATTTTATTGATGAAATATTGACCCTCGAAGGGGTGTCAATACATAGGAAAGCTGAAATATTGACCCTCGAAGGGGTGTCAATACATAGGAAAGCAATTCCTATAAGAGGAGATTACTAATTTTGGGAATGGCAACAAAAACAAAAGGTCAACAACACCTCATCCACCGTTCCCCTCGTGACTTCCAACATACACAAACTTTAACCTCGAAGCTGACAATTAGACCGATCACTTCCACTTGAGCCTTCTACTACAATGCTGACGCCTCGGGTCTTTTGCCTTCTATTTTCCTTTTTTCACATATCCCTAACTTTTGCCTGGATCGCCCTTTCGGGTTTTCAATCCACCGGGATTACATTTCCTTTTTTGGTGTCCCTAATTTTTGCCTAGACTGCCCTTTCAGGTTTTCAGTCTACCGGGACGCTCTCTATTGCCTAGATTGCCCTTTCGGGTTTTCAATCTAGCGAGCCTTTATTTTTATTTCTCTTTTTTTTTCTTAGGCATAATACTTCTTGACCGCGTCAGCATTCACTGAGAGTGGAAATTCTTCTTCATCCATAGTGGCGAGGATTAAGGCTCCTCCTGAAAATGCTTTCTTCATCACGTATGGTCCCTCATAGTTAGGGGTCCATTTGCCTCGGGAATCTTTGTGGATGGGCAAGATCTTCTTCAATACTAGCTCGCCTTCTCGAAACTTACGGGGGCACACTTTCTTGTCAAAGGCCTTCTTGCGTCGTTGTTGATACATCTGACCATGGCAGAGTGCCGTTAAGCGCTTTTCCTCTATGAGGTTCAACTGGTCAAACCTTGTTTGGGCCCACTCAGCCTCTTCTAGTTTGGTCTCCATCAACACCCTCAATGAAGGGATTTCCACCTCGACGGGGAGTACTGCCTCCATGCCATATACTAGAGAAAAAGGGGTTGCCCCGGTTGAGGTACGGATGGTCGTCCTATATCCATGCAATGCATACGGGAGCATCTCATGCCAATCTTTATACGTCTTGACCATCTTCTGAATAATCCTCTTGATATTCTTGTTGGCTGCTTCCACGGCGCCGTTCATCTGTGGTCGATACGGCGAAGAGTTATGGTGCTCAATCTTGAAACCATCGCATAATTCTTTCACTAACTTGTTGTTTAGGTTTGACCCATTATCTGTGATAATTTTGTTAGGAATCCCGTAACGACAAATTATTTCTTTCTTGATGAATCGGGCTACTACTTGTTGTGTCACATTCGCATATGAAGCAGCTTCAACCCATTTGGTGAAGTAATCAATAGCGACCAAGATGAACCTGTGTCCATTAGAAGCTTTCGGCTCAATCATTCCAATTACATCAATGCCCCACATAGAGAACGGCCAAGGTGCCGTTAACACATTCAACGGGTTTGGTGGCACATGCACCTTGTCGGCATATATTTGGCACTTATGACATGTTTTGACATAACGGTAGCAGTCTGCTTCCATGGTCAGCCAATAATACCCTGCCCTCAAGATCTTCCTCGCCATTGCATGCCCATTGGCGTGAGTCCCGAAAGTTCCTGCATGGATTTCTGCCAGAAGATGATCCGCTTCTTGTCGGTCTATACATCTAAGCAACACCATGTCATAGTTTCTTTTGTAGAGTACTTCCCCATCTAAGAAGAACTGTGTGGCCAACCTTCTCAATGTCTTTCTGTCATTGATTGACGCGCCTTCAGGATATTCTTGTTTTTCCAAATATCGTTTGATATCATGGAACCATGGTTTGTCATCACATTCCTTTGAAGCCACCGCGCATACAGCTGGTTCATCCTTACGTTCCAATACTATGAGAGGCGCTTCGTTGTGGAACCTTACTTTGTACATTGAAGATAATGTAGCTAAAGCATCGGCCACCTGATTCTCTTCCCTTGGAATGTGATGGAAAGTGATCTCATCGAAGTACTCTGCTAGCTTCTTGACTTGAGTGCAATATGGGATTATCTTTGGGTGTCGTGCTTCCCATTCCCCTTTTACTTGACAGATGACTAACGCTGAGTCTCCATATACTTCTAAGATTTTGATCCTTAGATCGATGGCTGCCTCGAGACCCATGATGCAGGCTTCATATTCTGCTATGTTGTTTGTACACTCAAAACACAATCTGGCTGCAAGAGGTCTATATCCACCTCTTGGTGATATCAAAACTGCCCCGACTCCGTGCCCCATGGCATTGGAAGCTCCATCGAAGACTAGTTTCCAACGAGCGCCTGGTTCGGGCCCTTCTTCATCTCCTATAACTTTCTCTAAGATCATGACATCTTCATCAGGAAAATCGGATGGAACCGGCTGATGCTCTTCTAGAGGTTGGTGAGCAAGATACTCCGCCAACACACTTCCTTTGATTGCCTTTTGAGCGACATACTGGATATCGTACTCAGACAGCAACATCTGTCAGCGCGCAATCTTTCCGGTAACGGCAGGTTTTTCAAAGATGTACTTGATAGGATCCATCTTGGAAATCAAATGCGTAGTGTGAGTTAGCATGTACTGCCTTAGACGTCGAGCAGCCCATGCTAGCGCGCAACAGGTCTTCTCAAGGGCAGTGTACCTTGATTCACAATCTGTGAACTTCTTGCTTAGGAAATAGATGGCATGCTCCTTTTTACCGGTTTCATCTTGTTGACCCAACACACAACCCATTGAATCTTCAAGCACAGTCATGTACATTAAGAGCGGCCTACCGGGCACAGGTGGAATCAGAATGGGCGGCTCTTGCAGATATTCCTTGATCTTATCAAATGCCTTTTGACAGTCGTCATTCCATTCAGCAGCTTGATCCTTCCTTAATAACTTGAAGATTGGTTCACAGGTAGATGTGAGATGCGAGATAAAGCGGGCGATGTAATTCAGTCTTCCCAAGAAACCACGCACCTCCTTTTCAGATTTGGGCGCAGGCATTTCTTGTATAGCCTTAACCTTATCTGGGTCTACCTCAATTCCTCTTTGGCTGACTATGAACCCTAACAGTTTTCCTGATCTGACCCCGAATGTACATTTGTTAGGATTCAGTCGCAATCTGAACTTCCTTAAACGTGCGAACAACTTACGCAGGTGGACCAGGTGCTCTTCTTCTCCTTGAGACTTGGCAATCATATCATCCACGTACACCTCTATCTCCTTGTGAATCATATCATGAAAGAGGGTCACCATCGCTCTTTGATATGTTGCTCCAGCATTCTTCAAACCAAAAGGCATGACTTTGTAGCAGAAAGTCCCCCACGGAGTAATGAAAGTAGTTTTTTCCATGTCTTCAGGATTCATCTTGATCTGATTATATCCGGAGAAACCATCCATGAAAGAAAACACTGAGGACTGAGCGGTATTATCCACCAACACATCTATGTGGGGCAACGGGAAGTCATCCTTTGGACTTGCTCGGTTCAAGTCTCGGTAATCCACACACATTCGTACCTTGCCATCTTTCTTTGGGACGGGTACAATGTTGGCAACCCATTGCGGGTACTTGGCCACAGCTAGAAATCCTGCATCAAATTGCTTCTTCACTTCTTCTCTGATCTTGAGAGCCATATCAGGTCTTGTTCTCCTCATCTTCTGTTTTACAGGTGCACATTCAGGCTTGAGTGGGAGCTTGTGCACAACTATGTCGGTATCCAATCCTGGCATATCTTGATAAGACCAAGCAAACACATCGACGTATTCTTGCAACAAACTGACCAAATCCTTCTTCACATCTTCTTGCAATGATGCCCCTACTTTGACCTCTTTTACATCTGACTCGCTCCCCAAGTTGATTGTCTCAACTTGCTCTTGATGCGGTTGAATGGCCTTTTCTTCTTGTTTCAACAGGCGAGCTAGTCCTTCAGGAAGTTCACAATCATCCTCGTCAACTCCTTCGGCTTGGTTTACCGGATGTTCGAAGTCAAAAGGGAAACTAGCGGGGTAGGTTTCAGCGGGTATTTCTATGGATCTGCATGAGGATGTTTTCATTTTTTAGGAAATAATGCAAACTGAACAAAAGCTTAAACTGTAAAAGTCTTTTTTTAGAAAAGAGTTGCCATTTTGAAAAACATGGAGCGAAAAACAAAAAGTTCTTATTCAACATAAAATGCACTTTTATTCATGATAAACTTTTAAAACAAGAGGGGCCCTTTAAAAGATATTCATTTGCCTTGGGCAGAGCAAATGTATTTTCATTTTCTTAAGAAGAACAGGCATATTACTTAAAAGAAACTTCAGAAATCTCCTCGGCCTTCCAATTGTTGAGGGGCTCTTCATTAGCACAGCTTCGCACTAGGTTAGGTGCATCTTCCTCATTATCCCCAATCATGTTCACTTGCTTTTTTTTGTTGAACCCCGCACTGCGAAACATTTCTTGGAGGGAACGACCACCCTTGTAGTTAGAACTGGTCGATCCCTTTGTTGATGGTCGATATCCTAGCCCAAAGCGATCCTTCTTTTCTTGAACCACAGGCACCTTCCCCCAACCCTCTAGACTTGATTCGTTCAATGCTTCCTTCATTGCTTGCCATGAAGTGAAGGCAGGTTTAGCTTTCTTCTTTCGCTTCATGGTGACAGTTGCGACCTCCAGAGCCTGAAACGGAATTTCCACTGCTTGCTCATCTTCCTCAATGTACTGAAAGGCGGACAAATGACTCACCATAATATCCTCTTGACTGGATACTATGATGATCTTGCCGTTGGACATGAACTTGAGCTTTTGATGTAGGGTGGATGTGACAACGCCAGCCGAATGAATCCATGGTCTTCCAAGGAGGCAACTATAAGCAGGATTAATATCCATGACTTGGAAAGTGATCGTGAAGAGCTGGGGACCAACCAAAACTGGAAGGTCTATCTCTCCCATGACCGTCCTTTCTGAGCCATCGAAGGCTTTGACAACAAGTGCGCTAGGCCTCATTACTGCCCCTTCGCTGTTTAACTTATCGAAGGTCCTCTTGGGCATGACATTCAGGGACGAACCATTATCTATCAATACTTTGGACAAGATGTTGCCCAAACACTTGACAGATATATACAATGCCTTGTTGTGGTCACAACCTTTGGCAGGTAATTCTTCATCATTAAACCCGAGATATCTGCTTGAAGCGATGTTGGCTATTATCCCGTCAAATTGATTCACGGTGACGTCTTTCTCAACATGGGCTTCTCCCAACACTTTCATTAAGGCATTCCTATGGATTTCTGAGGATAGCAATAATGATAGCATAGAGATTTTAGATGGAGTTTGCCCTAACTGATCAACCACTTGATAATCACTCTTGCGAATGATCTTTAAAAATTCTTCGGCATCCCCTTTAGGTGCCACCTTATGGGGCTGCTCTTTACCCATCTCTTCTACATGCTTCCCTTTAGCTAGATCCAACAGGGGCTTCTCAATAACTTTGCTTGACTGATCATGAGAAAAGATCCTCCCACTTCTTGTCATCCCTCCTATCCCCGCAATGCTGTCAACGGAGGGATTTTCAAGTGTTACTTGCTCTTGGCCCATGGAAACAGTAGGTTGATAATTCCATGGTACCTTTTGAGTGCTCTCGAATGGAAAAGACTTAGGCACCCTGAAGACTAGTGGGTGGACCTCCTTATTTGGTATAGGGGCCCTTTAGAATGGGATCTCAATTGGCGTGAAGTCCTCTAATGCCGCAATGACGGGGTTTACTACTGAGTAGCCAATCTGGACCAAGCCTTGATCCACCAACTGTTGTAAACACATCCTCATCTTCTTACAATTCTCAGGTTTCCTTGCACACTCCTCACATTCAGAGTGCATCATCTCGAATTCTTCATAACCAATTAGCTTTTCTCTAACTATTGCTAGTGGAGTTCGGATCTTAGAAACTTCATTTATCAATTGAATTCCTCCATCATCCTCCACAGCATTCACAGATGGGCCAGCATGGCCAGGCAGCGGATTGGTCTTCACATTGGGTCCCTCCTCCTTAAAGGTTAACAGCTTCTGATCAATCAATTCTTGTACCTTATACTTAAAGGCTTTGCAATTTTCAATAGTATGCCCAAGTGCCCCAGAGTGGTAATCGCACTTGACATCACTCTTAAAATGAGCTGGGTAAGGAGGTACTACCGGTGGAAGCTGCTTTAGCTCTATCATCCCTTTTTGTAGCAGATAAGGGAGGATTTGACCGTATGGCACAGGCACGCGGTCTAATTGCACAACCCTCTTTTCAAAGTTGTTTCGGCCATTAGATTGGTTCCTTTGTTGTGGTTGTGGAGGAACCATTGCCGAGTATGATATTTGAGCTGGTGCACTTGTGGTGATGGCATTAGTTTCCTCCTCTTTCTTCCTTGGATTCGCATTGAAGGACCTCCTTCCACCAGTCTGATCCTTAGTGAACTTCTGAATCTTTCCATTCTTAATTCCTGCTTCCACACGCTCTCCTATGATGACCAAATCTGCGAAATTGGATGAAATACTCCCTATCATTTTTTCATAGTAGGGTCCTTGCAGAGTGCTCATGAAAGTGTCTACCAATTCGCGATCCATCAAGGGAGGTTGGACTTGAGCGGCCAACTCCCTCCAACGCTGGGCATATTCCTTGAATGCTTCATTACTCCTTTGAGACAGGTTTTGTAGTTGCATGCGGTTCGGAGCAATATTCAGATTGTAACTGTATTGAGTAAGGAAAGCATCCACAAGATCTTTCCAAGTTTTGATCTGAGCTCTTTCCAATTGCATGTACCAATCAAGTGAAGCTCCACTTAAACTGTCTTGGAAGATGTGAATGAGCAGTTTTTCATTCGAAGCATGAGCAGCCATCTTGGTATAGAACCTCTTGATGTGGATTTTTGGACAGCCAGTGCCCTTGTACTTATCAAAATCTGGGGCTTTGAACTTTGGTGGGACCACCACATCTGGAACTAAGCACATGTTTGAAGCATCAAACCCGAAGGCACTAACACCTTCAATAGCCTTCAACCTTTCTTCTAAGGCCTTATACTTATCCCCTTGATCAGCCTCAAGCGCTGGTGGGGTCTGAGTAGGCTGAGCGATCTCCGAGGTATTTGGCTCGGCGCGAGCTCCTTGAGCGGATGGTACTTCATTTGGAACAGGGATGACAACAGGCTCTTGAGGGGGAGGTACGCCACCATCCTCTTCGGGTGGAGTGTAGCCAGGGGGAAGACCGTATTCAGGCCAGTTCGCATTCGTAGCGATCGCAGCAGGCTGAGGGTTGTTTACCAAAGCTTGGACAAGCTCGAGCATCTTGTCCATCTTGACTTTCATTGCGTCAACGTCCTCTCTTAAGGCCGCTTGATTCTGTCCTTCTTGATCCATGAGTCTGTGGATGTTTGCACGCGTAGGGTATGAATGTGGGGGAAGGGGCTCTTGAGCCGATTTCTTCTTCGATTTCCTCGCTATGGTGAAGGGCAAGTCTCTTGAAGTTTCGAGAAGGTATGAGTGTGTTCTTTTTCGTTTTATTAAAAAAAAGGTAATGCATGAATGTGGGAATGCGATGCAAAAAACATTTTTATTATCATTTTTGTTTATAGGCCTTTTATGACATAGATTTGAGAATAGGTAATCTTTTGTCAGGTGCCATTTTCTCAAATCAATGTCTTTTCCTTCCTATAAGCAATAATGAATATGCAAGAAAATCAGTTTTTGAGTATCACGGTATGTGGAAGTGATGTTTAGGGTAGAGATAGTAAATCATGTGTTTGTATATGTCCCATCCCATCTCACATGTGGTTCTAGAGTTTCTCAAGGTTCCTAAGATCGTAAACCCTTATTTGAAAATATTAACATTGCAAAAACTCGCAAGACAATAATATTTCCAAATAAGGTCTCCTTTAGGTGAGGTTTACGCGTTGACTTTACAAGACAAACGCCAAGAGAGTCAACATTGCGTACCCCTCATTATGTACTAGTAGAGGCCTTCTAACACGTTTAGGTTCTACTTTAAAAGGTCCCTAGAGTCACGGATCCCTAGAAAGATACTTGTTCCCATTACGAAATTTCGCAAGGTAACACATCCTTCGAAGGAATCTACTCTAGGCGGAGTTTTCGTATTGGTCCTCTCGAGGCACGCGCCAAGCAGGCCAATACTAAACCCCTAACTTAACTTAGTTTCTCTCGAAGCTCGGGTGTAGAGCTTTATCCACATGTAACCCAACATCACAACCCCACATATATATATAACAGATATATTTATACAAGTAATAAACAAGTACAACACATGCAAATATTACGGCAAATAAAGCACATGACTGAATAAAGCATAAAAAATAATACACAATAAACACAAACAAGCGCAAAAACCCAAAAACCTAAATCTAAAGAGAGTGGGCTCGACTCTCTTAATTAACCAGTCCCCAGTGAAGTCGCCAGCTGTAGCGCCCTCCCTAAAAATTAAGGCTAATTCTAAGGATGAACTGCTAATCTACTCAACTAGCTAACACAAAAACTGCGCGAAGCGATAAACGCTCGCTAAAACAGTAAAGTCGCCACCGAATTTTATTTATCCCACGCGGCCACGCGGAAAAGGAAAATATCGATAAAACCTTTAAGTGGAAAGGGTGGTCATCGCAACCAAAATTCCGGGTTCGGGAGTCGGTTATGCGAAGGGAAGGTATTAGCACCCCTCACATCCGTTGTACCCAACGGGAACCTTCTCTTTAGATCTAGGATTAAAATTAGTTCTCGCGCTTGTGTAATGATGCTTTATTATTTGTGCTATACTAATTAAACGAAGAAAAGACATTAAAAGACACTAAAGACTCTTAACATTTTTTTTTGACACAAAAAGGGTTTTTTATTAATGTGCTTGACGAGATACACCATCCCGCTCCTACGTATTCCCAGGTGCAATGGGAAATTCAAAGCTACACGCAGTTCTCGGGTAGAAAATACGTGTTTGTTGGTTGATTTTAATTCGCAAAAATGACTCTTTTTACACAAACACTCTTTTTAAACACATAATATACTCTTAACTACACAAAATACTTTTTTAAACACATGGGACTCTTTTTTAAACACATGAAAAAAAACACATAAGACTCCTTTTCACTTACTCAAAGTATTTCTTAAACACATGAGACTCTCAAAAACATTTCTTAAACACATAAGACTCAGTTAAACATTTCTCACAAAAAAGACTCAGTTTAGTGCGTTGCGTTCATTTTATGGTTTTTATTACTTTTTTGAAAAAGAAATAATTAAAAGAACGCCGGTTATCCGCATTTCGAGGTAATCACCAAGAATACGAATAACCAGAGAACCGGAGAGCCACATGACAAACCGATCCTTTTCCATTCTATTTTTATTGAAAAAAGACAAGTTTCTTTTTTATCACACAAATAACTTAACAAAAGAGATAAACTATTCTAACATATTTCACACAAATAACTCAACAAAAAAGGATAAACTATTCTAGCATACTAAACCCTAAAAAAAACAATCTAACATATTTCCACCTTTTTATACTAAAAGAAATAAAAATACGAAAGATAAAACACTAAAAAAGGATAAAAACACATTTTTTAGGTCGGGGGGGTGTAAATAGCAGATCTGGGGGTGAAGCAACAGCACTGCAACACCAAGCCCAGGCCCAACGCGTCCAAAAAAAAAAAAAAAAAAAAAAAACAGAAACAGAACAAAAATCATCCAACGTGTCATCAGGATCAGGGTGCACGATAGGCTTCACAGATCTAGGCCTTCTGATTCATCAGACGGCTTGGATTTTAAAATAATCAAACAGATCTCAGCCTTTCACCAGATCCAACAGACCTGTTTTAAACTTGGGAGGGAGCCAATGACGTGCTGACACGTCATCGTCTTCAACCTCCCCTCCTTCTTCACGTGAAGAAACAACAACAACAGCGGCCATTAAAGCTTCGAATGAAGCTCGGCCCTGCACAACAACATCAACAAAACTTTGCCGAAATTTAAAAGTTTATATACCGTTTTGCTCGGTTTTTCGCACTGGTCATGAATCTATGCTTAGATTTCACAGTGGAGGCTTATATTTTGAAAAAAAACGGAACAACAACTTGAGAACTCAAAAAAACAAAATATGATTTAAGCAAGCTTAAGCAAAATTAACGAATGGAAAAGCTTCAGTGGGTGTTCATGAGTAAAAAACGTTTAGAAACCTACTTGTTTTGAGCTTTGTATCAGTGGGTGTGTTAACCCCTTTTTCTTGGCAATTTTGGAGTTTTGGGTAGGCTTTTCTGGACGGTTTTCTTTCGTTTTTCTTTGTGTTTTTCGCTACTGGTATGTGTTAGAAGATATTAGTGAAAGAAAATTGAACTTTGAGGGTGGTTTGAATGGATTTCGAAAAATGGAAGAAAGTGATGAAAATGTGAGATTTTTTATCGTTTTTTTCCTTTTTTTTTCCTCTGATTTTTCACCTCCTCTTTATAGCCAAATTTAGGGTTTCTTTATCCATTGGATTGAAGTGTTTGAATTGGATTGAGTGTGAGAATTGAATTTGGTGAGAAAAGTGATGAAGAAAGTATGGTGAGGAATGGAGAAAGCTGAAAACACAGGGAGAGGGCGTGTTGCTGTTGCTGCTTTTCTTTGTCATTTTCTGTTTGACCTTTTCTATTTTTTTTGTTTTGAAATAATAATAATAATAATAATAATAATAATAAAATAAAAATAAAAATAAAAAAGGGGTGGGGGACGCCAGCAACAGCTTTTGCTGTTGTTGTGTTGTATTTTTTTTTAATAATAATAAAGAACATATTTTTTTGGATTTTTTTAATAAAATAATGGAATGTGGGAATAATGAAGAAAAAATAAAAATGAGATGGATAGTGTGTATTTGAAATGGGTAGGACAAAATTAGGGTATAACACAAGGATTTGTTATCACAATTCATTCAATAAGTGCTTTTTAAACATGTATTTTAACCAATATTTAGCACTTATCAGGTGTTTGGGTGCTTTGTTTTTTGCGACGGTGTTTTTCTTCTCTTCGTGTGGATCGTAGTTTTTAGGGTTTTGTAGTTTTGACGTGCTTGTATTTTTTTTTCCGTGCTTGTGTTTCTTGTCTTCTTATTGATGGGGCTCTGGTCGTAAATACTTATGGTATATATTTGTCATTCAAAAAGAAAAAAAACTAAAAAATAAATGAATAAATATCCAGATGTCACACGATAAATTACATGAGTAGTTTTTATTTCAATATTGGGTAAACAAAATTAAGTAAATTTATTTGAAAAAATTAAGTGAATTTTATTCATTATTCACATTTATAATTAATAAGTTTAGAAAATGAATGAGTCAAAAAAAAAGTTTAGAAAATGAATAATATACTTTTTAAAAAAAAGAAGAAAAAAAATTGACGGAATTTTTTTTTTAAAAAAAGAAATTATTAAAATGGTAATGTGACATATATCCACATTAACAATTTTATTATTGCCACATCATATTAAAGATGTAAATGGATATCCATAAAGGCATATAGTATGATATTCGTGTCCATTCCGTTGGATAAATACGATATCCATGTCCGCTCCATATCTGTGCGGTTATCGGTTAAGAGGGTAATCCACGGGTTTTGGGATATCCATTGATATTTACATATATCCATGCCATGGGTGAAGGGTTTTTTATCCTAAATGAAAAGTTGTAAGAAGATGATGAAAATTTTTTAATCAAAAAATGAAAAGTTGTAAGAAGATGATGAAAAATTTTACTTCAAAAAATGAAAAAATAACATGAAAAAAGTTTTCTCTATTGAACTATGAACAGAAAACATAAAAATATGAGAAGACTATTTTTTAAAAAAATACTAAAATTTATATTTAAATAGGGACATTTAAGTAATTTTACTAATTTATTAGCATGTATGGATAACCGCGGAGACGGATAGTATTAAACCCGCATTTGTATCCATTAAATATGGATAATTGAAATATATCATATGGTTTGGGTTAAAAAAGTTCCCGATGCTAATTAAAAAGTACCACTAGTGATTTAAATTGTTAAATAAAATTTGTGTGATGACCATTTTGTCCAATTTAAAGCCTATATCTCAACTCCTTATTTATATCTCTCACCAATCTCCCTTTAACCATCGATACCTTTCGATCAGTCTCCAAAAACCAAAGCAAGCAAGCAAGCAACCTTATGGTGATGGTGAGTTCCCTTCTTTTTCTTCTACTATTTTTCTCTCCTCTCCCACCATTTTTTCTCTCTTTTTTTTCTTTTCATTTCCTAACAAGTAAAAATATCATATCATTTATATATGTTTTCAATACAACAATTCTACAAATATTGTAGGAAGTTGAAATACCACAAATGACAAGATGGGAAGGCTATGTTGATTGGAGGAACAAGCCTGCTCTTAGAGATCGCCATGGAGGCATGCTTGCAGCATCTTTTGTTCTTGGTTAGTTTCGAATTTCCTTTTTTTTAACTCAAAATCATGAACAAACAAATAAAAATTCTTGTTTTTATTTTATTAATTCGAGCATGTTATTTCAAGTGATCACTTGTCACTACTTAATTAAATTAGAAACAAAAAATTTGCTACAGATAAAATAAACTCATTTTCTAATTTTCTCGTTACAAAATTTAGTGACAGAATTAGCGAGGAATTTCACTTTTTTTCTCTACAAGTTTACCTAACTAAATTATATTTTTAGTAATACAACCAAGTTGATCAAAGCTAAGATGTTTGTGTTCTCAATTAGCATAGTATTAAAATGAAAGAGTTTAAAGAATGAAATATTCAGAATGTAATTTTTTTTTGTCAACCAGTCTGTTAGTTAGAAAATTCATCTTAAATATGAATAAGTGAAGTGTCTAGAGTTCAAATTCCGCCTCTTTTACATATAGTGTGATGTCTTTTACAACTGAGCAAATGTAAATTTGATTAACATATAAGATATTGATAATTGACATGTATTCATAAGAAATCAAGTGTTAAGTTTTTTGTGTGATATAAAAAAAAAAAAAGTAAGAACACACACGTGTGTGTGAGAGTTATAGATATTTATTGATTAATTATCACCAATAAGAAGATTATATTTTTCTCTAACCACTAGAATCAATAATTGTCACTCTTTTATTTAATTAACCCGTGATATATACTCTCTTTTTTGTATTGCAACACGGATTACTCTCCTATACTAGTAACTATACACATGTGGCATTGATTTTGAGGCTATTTTTTTTGTGTTTGTGTAGTTGTGGAGATATTGGAGAATCTAGCTTATTTGGCTAATGCAAGCAATTTGGTTTTATATCTCAAAGAATATATGCATATGTCTCCTTCTAAATCAGCTAACAATGTCACAAATTTTATGGGAACATCATTTCTTCTTGCTCTACTTGGTGGTTTCTTGTCGGATGCATTTTTCACCACTTATCATGTTTACTTGATAAGTGCTGTTATTGAGCTCATAGTAAGTTTACTCATTTTATTATTACTATTTGCACCAACCTTACTTTCTCTTCATGTCATTATCACTTTATTATACCTCTTCATGAGTTTCTCACTCTTCTTACTCATGCCTACATGCTCTTTTTGTTGCCATATATTTGTGCCTCTATTTTTTTTTCTTTCTTTTCTATAGAATTACTAGTAGGACTTGACTAAGTGATTTAATTGTTAATGAGTTTTTTCTAGAACGAATCATTCAGAAGTATCTGAACTCAATTTTTAGAAGAAATAATTTTTTATTATATTTTTTTTTGTCAAACTTTATTTATCTTCCGGTTAAAATTCAAATGAATAGAGACTCTTCTCCTAAAAATGAAAGGTTAATAAAGAAATAATAAATAGTACTTGCATAGTTGGGTCTAGGAGTCCTAGGTAATTGGGATTATGTGCATTTATGAGTTACTTTTATGTATTTGCCTAGCTAGTACTAATTTGAATATGTTTGATTATGGCCAAATTATTTTGATTTTAGCCTTGATGAATTAATTTAAAATTAATACAGTGTCTTCATTTTTCCCATTCTTAATATATCTGAGTTGACTATTTGAAAAAAAAAACAAAATTTGAGAAGCAAAGCATTTCGATATTAGAAGAGGTGACGTGACTTGTTGTTTGTTATGTTAAAATCAGAGTCCGTTGCAAAATATTGCAAGTTGCGGGGTGGGGTTAAATCAAATGTTGCATCCAAATCAAAGAATTAATTCATAAAATATGAATGATGTTTAAAATACTTATCCATTTCTTCATTCCCTTTCGTTTGCCGCATTTCTTCTGCCACTTGTGCTCCAACAAAACCTTGCGGATTGTGCGAAAAATGTTAAATATGTTTTGATCTTATTCTCATAAGTTAGCTTAAACGGTGAGGTTGCCCTCACATATTTATACATTTTACATCCTTATAACCTAAGCAATGTGAGACTTCAAACAAACTTCAACATCACAACTAACACATTCAACACCCACCATCACGTCTAGTGTGGTCCTGGGTCAAACGTCTACATTGCAAACGTCTACATTGCAGTCCTTAACCTGGTTCTGATACCATGTTAAATAGAGTAGAATGCAGATAGAAACATAAACGACGGCTAGGGTTTCATAGAATACCAATAGCTTAACATTACAAAAAGGTTATTAGAGAATATATAACAAAAACTAATGGACTCTAAACTAACAGACCCAATAACATAAATTATTATTTTATTATCTAACAAAAAAACACCGATAAACATAAAGATTCTGAAGTAAAAAAAATTATATATAAAACTCACTTGGGTTGGTGCATTGGTATTGGCTTGGGACCTGGAGTGTGCTCCTCTTGATGTCTGAGATTCGATTCTCTATTTCTCTCTGACGCCAATTTGAGTGGGCTAATTTAGCTTCTTCAAAAAAAAAAATATATATATATATATATATATATATATATATATATATATATATATATATATATATATATATATATATATATATATATATATATATATAAAATTTTTTTTACTTCAATTATAAGCGGAAAGAACTCTAATAATTTAATAAAAAGTAGTTTATAATTTATTCTCCGATTTATTTTTTGGTTATGTTTATTAACTATTTGAGCTGAATATCTTAATTATCTTTAACTTTTCTATTTATATAGGTTAAATGCATCCAAAAATCCTTTAAGTTTTATATTTGTAATAGTTAGGTTTTGAAAATTTTTAAGTAACAAATAGATCTTTTAGCTTTTACATTTGTAATACTTAGGTCTTTCCGGTTAATCTCCTCCAACATATATGTTATTTTTCATCAAAATAATTTGGCCATAATCAAACATATGATTCATAATGGAAGTCAATGTTAACGATCACAGTGCAACAAATTTTTATAACACAAGATAACAGAATGGATAACGATACAACAAGCAAGTTAGAAATTTAAAGAATCTATTTTTTAGATAGAAAACTTAAATAACTTAATTGTTATCTAAATAACTTAAATTGATAGCAGAAACTTAAAGAATCGAATGCATTTAACCATTTACATAACACATCAAGACTGAGAAGTTTCTCCTAAACAATTTCTCCTCAATGATTATGCCACGTTTACTTTAGAATCTTGAAAATGCATGGTCCCCGTTACCTTGTGCTTAAAGATCATTGGTTATTTGAGTTTAATTCTATATATAAACTATAAATAAGAGTTGTATATTATTGAATCTATCTATATCTGGAAGGTTCAAAGAGCATATAACATATGGTAGTTTTAGCAAAAGTTCATGAACCACGTGTGTGGTTGTCATTTTGATGATCCATTATCACCACCCCTTTCACAAAGGCACATATAACACATATATATTTATCATGAATCAGGATCCGTTGACACCAACTAGTTTGACACCAAATGTTACACATCTTAATAACGTTTTAACCGATATAAATTTTATAAAATCCACCGTTGGATTGAAAGTTTACATCATATAGATCATTTGTGTAAAATTTCAAATAAATCCAAAATCATTTGATATGTTATTGAGATACATCAAAATTAACGGTTTTTGTATTTTTTTAAATGCCGTTAATCTTTATGTGTCTCAATAGCATATCAAATGATTTTGGATTTGTCTGAAATTTTACACAAATGATCTATATGATGTAAACTTTCAATCCAACGGTGGATTTTATAAAATTTATATCGGTTAAAACGTTATTGAGAGGTGTAACATTTGGTGTCAAACTAGTTGGTGTCAACGGATCCTGACTCATTTATCATAGTGACATTTCATAATCATACAAAGTAACAAACTGTTAATAGTGGATTATATATTTACAAAAAATCATTGTCTATGCTAAGGTCCATTAAGACGTGGGATCAAGTGATAAAACACGTGGCATATAAACTTTGATTCTTGCTTACACTTTTCTAATTTTGTAAAATAGACTAGTCATCATTAAATATTGGTCAATATTTGAGGTATGGTAGAAACATTGTCTCTTCTTATTTATGTGTAATCCAAAAGTATATCTATCCTTTGGCTAAATTTGTGATATTTTATTGGCTAAATTAGAGGGGGAAAAAGATGGTTAGGTGTCACTTATGTATTCAATTGATCTAGTCCATGTGCTTGGCATTCATTCATTGGTTCTCTCATTAGGTGATATTTGCTTTTGTTTTACATGAGCTTGGGTCCATGTAATGTAATGGGACAAACTATGGACTGTGTTAAATGTTGGGCCCATTCCTGGCCTGCTAATATAAAAAACTTTTCACCTACATATGCAGTTAATGCATTGTCTAATGTGGTGTTACCATTCTATTGGTTTTTAAAAGTACTTCCTTTTTCGGTGTCACGTAGTTAGTAACTATAATTTTAAGTTTTAAAGTGAATAGTGAAGTGTTCGGAGTCTAAACTCTGACTCCTACATATAAAATATGATATCTCTACCAAATAAGCTAAGCATACGGAGACCAAATATGTGTAATTCCATAAATTAATAACTTCTGTTAACTTATATTCATTTAAGGAAAATGTAAAACAGTGTCCCGGAACAATGGTAATGGTATATATTCTATAATTTTTTTACTTTTTCAAACCTTTCATTTGAGTTGTGAAACTTTGAATATGATATTTCATCAATGACAGGTAACAAATATGTGACATTATGCTATGTAGCACTGAAACTTTGTTCCACGTATATCTAATGTTCGATACTGTCATATATAATTATATAAATTTATTTATTTTATTAAATTATTATTAATATTGACATGTTAGACTTAAGAGTCATATCTATTCGTATCTATTGTTTAGTATTTCGGAGACTAACACTAATGAATTTGGAATTGTTTATACAGGGTCTAATTGTACTCACAATACAAGCTCATTTACCATCACTAAAACCAACAAAATGTAATGGATCAACACCATGTGATGAAGTTAATGGTGGAAAAAAAGCAATGTTATTTGCTGGTCTCTATCTTGTAGCTCTTGGAGTTGGAGGAATAAAAGGATCGCTTCCGGTTCACGGCGGTGAGCAATTCGACGAATCAACACCAAATGGAAGGAAACAAAGATCAACATTCTTCAACTACTTTGTGTTCTGTTTGTCTTGTGGTGCTCTTATTGCAGTTACTTTTGTTGTTTGGGTTGAAGATAATAAAGGTTGGGAATGGGGTTTTGCAATATCTACTATTAGTATCTTTTTGTCTATTCCTGTTTTCTTGGCTGGTTCAACTACTTACAGGAATAAGGTACCTTCTGGAAGTCCTCTTACAACCATTTTAAAGGTAACTTACATGACACTTGAAACCATAGATTTATTGTTAATCATAGTTTTGAATAACAGTCGTGGTAACGGTTGTGGTCGTGTCACAATGTTTGATATTGTGGAAAATTGTGACCAAATGTGGTGGATGGAGCTTTTAGCTCAATCGCGGCTGCATTGCAATTTCAGAAACATCAAACACCATTATGTCGCGATTTAAATCGCCATCACACCTTTATTTAAAATTGTGTACTCAATTTTTCTTTTAAAAAATGTGATGGTTTTGACTGATGCAATCGAGTGATCGACGCACTTTTAGGACCAAAGTGATACTAAATCTTTTTTAGAACCAATACTAAAAATTGTTTATGGGCACAGCTTATGTGTTGTCGCTAATTAAATTGTTTTTAGCTTATTTTTATAAGCTCTCCTAGATAGTTTATGGAAACAGATTATAACTTATATGCTACGAAGCACAGATCTTGGACAACACGTCGACACTGATCAATATTTACGAAAATGACATAATTTAATGTAATCATAAGTGTCGATGTGATGTCGGTGTCGGACACCTATGTGTGTCTGACACTGAGACACGCCTAATCTGAGAAGTGTTTGTGCTTCATAGCTTATATGAAAACAGTTTGCCCATATTTTATGTTATGTTTTGTTATTGAAACAGAATATACATAAGCACTTATTTGATAAGCGCTTAAGTTGTTTGTCGGGCCTTTGACTAATTCAATAAGCTATGTGTGTTTCCTCATTATGACAATGATCAGGTACTTGTTGCTGCATCACTAAGCACTTGCACAAACAAAAACTCAAGCAATGCAGTTGTAAACATGTCATCAAGCCCTTCAAATCCAAACACACAAACAAAACAATCAGAACAAGAACAAACCACAAAACCAACCACATCATCTCAAACACCAACAGAATCCTTAAAATTCCTCAACAAAGCACTCACAAACAAACCAATCCATTCATCACTACAATGCACAATCCAACAACTAGAAGATGTCAAAATAATCCTCAAAATTCTCCCGATTTTCGCCTGCACAATAATGCTCAACGCTTGCTTAGCTCAACTCTCAACATTCTCGGTCGAACAAGCTGCAACAATGAACACAACCCTTTTCTCCAAATTCAAAGTTCCTCCGGCTTCATTACCGGTTTTCCCGGTACTCTTTCTAATAATCCTAGCACCAATTTATGATCACATTATAATCCCTTATGCAAGAAAAGTTACAAAATCAGAAACAGGAATAACTCATCTCCAAAGAATCGGAATCGGATTAATACTCTCAATAGTCGCAATGGCAGTGGCCGCAATCGTCGAAATCAAAAGACGAAAAATAGCTTCACACTCAACTGCAACAAAAAATCCATTACCTATTTCATTTCTTTGGATAGCATTTCAATATTTGTTTCTTGGTTCAGCTGATCTTTTCACTTTAGCTGGATTATTGGAGTTTTTCTTCTCAGAAGCACCTTCAAGTATGAGATCATTAGCAACATCACTTTCTTGGGCTTCTTTGGCAATGGGATATTATCTTAGTTCAGTGATTGTTTCTATAGTGAATAGTGTTACTGGTAATGGTAGTCATAAATCATGGTTAAGTGGGTCTAACCTTGATAATTATCATTTGGAGAGATTCTATTGGTTAATGTGTGTGCTTAGTGGGTTGAATTTTCTTCATTATATGTATTGGGCTGCTAAGTACAAATATAGAGGGAGAGGGAGTGCTAATGAATGAAGAAAATGAAGAAAAATTGAGCATGTACTTAATTGGATAAAGTGTTTATTCGATTGCAGGTCTGAGCCGGTTTTTAAAAAACTGATTGGTTGATCGAATTTTTTATTTGTCAATCTTAGGAAGCAATTGTGTATGCGACCGCAATATCAACATTGACTCCAATAGAATTTAATTGGTGTACACTGTTGATATAAAATATTATGTAAATGCATCTGATAACATCTTGTTATTATGTTACTATATATTTTAATTTAAAATATCTTTTGAGTTATTGGTGTGATGAGATGTGATTGGATGCCAGTGTAAATGTATTTTACACTGAGAGAGAATATCGATTAAAATGGTACATGTATTAAATCCTACTACAATATGTAGAATAACAAAAAAAGGAAAGAAAAAAAGAAAAAAACTACATTACTTATAATCATTGTAGATCTTTTGTATAGTGAGAGCTGATGGTTTGTTTTGAAGATTTGTATTATGTTATTGTTTTGAAGTCTTATATGCTGACAAGTTTTGGACACAATAAATATTTAGAGTAAGACTTATATATAGACACAATTCTAAATAAAATATATTTGGATATACATGGACAAATGAAAAAAAAATAAATGATACATAATTTAGTCATATCATTTAATAAATTAATTATTTTACCTTTTAAATTTTTGAATTTACGTGTTTCTAATATGTGTTATTTAGTGTTGTGTCTAACTAAGTATTTCGACAACATCATTGTATTTTTTTAAGGGTCATGTTAACTTATGCCCTAAGGGTACATGTTAAGCTATCTAAAAATAGAAATATAGCATTTAATATATAAAGAATTTAATGTTTAGATAATTGAATACACCACAAGTTCAATAATTTTTTTCCACATTTATCTTCTTAACATGTGCCCTTAAGGGCACAAGTTAACATTCTCCTTTTTTTAATGTGTGCTAAAACTTTAAATAACATTTATTTTAAAACATAGATAATACAATTTTACGTGTGTGTGAGCACAAATAGTTTTCTTTTTGAAATTATGATCAACCAAGTATTTCTCCAACCATGCAATACATGATCTAATGAAAATTCGGATCGACCCAACTCAAATACTCCGGATATATTGATTATGCAATTAACTTAGAAAGATGAAATTTTCTTATAAAGTGTTACGGAGGAAGTGTAGTTGTATATAAATTTAGTTCAATTATGAGCTACCCAGCGAAATGGAGCTGCCCATTTGACAACACAAACAATAATCTAAGTCTAAACCATGCAGTTCAAGACACTCTCTTTTTAACGGAGTACTTCTTCCGGCCTTAATTATAAGCAAATTCTATTTTTTAGATTAATTGAAAAACTAATGTATTTGGCCTTAAGTAAGTCTAGATACATTGATATTCAAATGAATCTAAAAAGTAGAATTTGCGCCGGAGGGAGTATATAGATTGTGTGAAGAGTCGTTCTAATCAAAATACTACTACTAGTATAGGAAAAACTGGTCCAGGCTATAGTTATAGTTATAATTAACATTTGAGAGGCACCAACCCTACCACCGTCGGTATTACCAATGAAAATGTTGGAGTTCATAGCTGCAATTAAAACACCTAAAATCCCCATTTAGATCACAGACTCACTGCAAGACTTGTTTTGTAAAGTTGACCTAATTAAAACATGTACTGAAACCTGCACGTTCAACCATTATGTATAGCTCTGTTACTCTGTCCTTGCATGCTCCTTCACTCCTCTCATTCCACCACCCTCACAAATCACTAAAACCCCACTCACATTCACTCTCTCATAAAATCATAACTCCCAACTTCACTTTCAATCTCTAATTTACGTGCCAGTTGCCAGTATAACTGTATACTACTAGCTAGTATATCTGCACTGCATACAGTACACATTTATTACATATCATAACTCCTTCCATTCATTATTAATTCACTTGTAGCTCACTCTTGTGAGTAGTAAGTACATAGTGACTGTGATTTCCAAAAATAAACTCACCTTCTTATCATTTTTCTTATAAGCAAAAAACTTTAATAATTAGTACTCCAATCCATTGAAAAATGAAATTTGATAAAAGGCATAACAGATATTCCACACATCTATTCAGATCATATCTTAATAATAATCTCCTATGCTATATTGTAGTTTCAAAATTTTATTCCACAAATATATAATTGATGAGATGTAATGTAAATGTAATTGTAACATTTTAAAATATTACCAAGTAAACTCTAAAGATAAACCTTATTTAAGGTAATGTTTTAAAATTAGAACTCATTTAACATGACAGCTAGTATATGGTAAAAACCCAATCAAATCGATCTCCCTCCATTATGCATGCAATTCAAAACCCATAAAAATTTAAAATTACAGGTAGTACACGGTAAAAACCCAATGAAATCTCCCTACATTATGCATGCAATTAAATTCAAAACCCATAAAAACTCACTACTATACATTATGTATTATGTATTACCTCAAATTTTCATATCCATGATCCACTTTATCTTAACCTTTTTCCCTCACAAAACCATAAGTACCATACCATTCATCATCTCTATAAATCCATAAATACATATATACAAACACCCTTCTGTTTCACTTATACTGTTTAACTAGAAACAGTCAAATTTTTCATATCTTGTTACCAAAACAAAACCAATATTCATGGCGTTCAAGATCAAGAACCCACATTCTTTCTTCCATCACCACCACTTCATATCAGCTACAACAATCATCATCTTCATCATCATCATCATCATCTTAAACAATTCCCATCAAACCACAGCTTCAAGACTCATCACACAACAACAACCAATTGCAAACCTCATAACAGATAGTAACACATTAGGTCAATGGGTTCAGCTAAAAAAATCCATAGGCATCTCAGCCATGCACATGCAAGTAATGAAAGACAACAAAGTCGTCATTTTCGATCGAACCGATTTCGGCCCATCAAATATCTCCCTACCAAATCACCGCTGCCGTTTTAATCCACGTGATCAGGCACTCAAACTCGACTGCACTGCTCACTCAGTTCTCTACGACATTTCATCAAACACCTTACGTCCATTAACTCTTCAAACCGACGCTTGGTGTTCTTCCGGCTCTGTTTCACCCACCGGAACACTAATTCAAACCGGCGGTTACAACGACGGTTACAACAAACTCAGAACATTCAATCCATGCCCGGAAAGCAACAACTGTGATTGGGAAGAACTTCATCAGAATCTATCTTCAAGTCGTTGGTATGCTTCGAATCAGATTCTTCCAAACGGAAGAATCATCGTCGTCGGTGGTCGTTCTGCATTTTCATACGAATTTGTTCCGAAGAATTTCAACGATGCTTCACATTACTTTTTTCGATTCTTGCAAATTACGCGTGATTCGAATCCTGGTGAAGAAAACAATCTTTACCCTTTCTTGCATCTTTTACCCGACGGAAATCTCTTCATCTTCGCTAATCGGCGTTCGATTTTGTTTGATTATGATCGGAACAGAGTAATAAGAGAATTTCCGATCATTCCCGGAGAAGAAAAGAGAAACTATCCGAGTACTGGTTCATCCGTTATGTTGCCGTTGAATTTGACCGGAAAAAACTCTACGTCGTTGATTGAGGTTGAAATTATGGTTTGCGGTGGTGCGTATCCCGGCGCGTATGATTTTGCTAATAAAAAGAAAGTGTTTCTAGAAGCTTCTAGTAGTTGTGGGAGGTTAAAGGTTAGTGATTCTGAACCGGAGTGGGTTATGGAGATTATGCCGATTCCACGTGTCATGCCGGATATGATTTTGTTACCGACGGGTAATTTGATTATTCTGAATGGCGCCACAAATGGTACTGCTGGTTGGGAAAACGCGGTGAACCCGGTCTTGTGTCCGGTTTTATATCGACCAAATTTGCCCGATCCATTTTTGAGGTTTCAGTTGTTAGCTCCAGCGAGTACGCCGAGGTTGTATCATTCTTCAGCTGTTTTGTTGCCAGATGGGAGGATTTTAGTTGGCGGGAGTAACCCACATAAGCTTTATGATTTTCGGGCGACGTATCCAACCGAGTTGAGTTTGGATGCGTACTATCCAGAATATCTTGGGCCGGAGTTTGTTGCATTGCGACCCAATATTATTGCGGTTGAGGTTGTTAAGAATACAGCATTGCATGGGAGTTTGTTTTCGGTGTCATTTTCGTTAAGGAAAAAGAGTGATTTTAATGGAATTCGTATTTCGATGGTGGCACCTTCATTTACTACTCACTCGTTCGCAATGAATCAAAGGGTTTTGTTTTTAGAAATTACGGGAATAGAGGTGGTTGCGGTTGGTCAAAATTCAGGTGAGTTTGGTCTCGAAAACTCAACAGAAGAAGTTGCGAGTTCGATTTATAAGGCTACTGTTCGTGGGCCCCCTTCTTTTAATGTGGCCCCACCAGGGTATTATATGCTTTATGTTGTCCATGCTGGAGTTCCTAGTGTTGCTACTTGGGTTCATGTTGACTGAGTATAGTTAGTTTTTGGTTTTTTTAGTGCAAAATAAAAATCTAGAGTCATTCTTTCTTTCATTCATGACTACTTTGAGGCTTTTTTTTTTTGGTTACACTACTTTGAGGCTTTGGTCATTTGTATATTTTTTAATTCCTGTTTGAATTTAAGATGGGAATTTTTCAATTGTATTTAAATTATCAAGCAATTTTGGTAATTTTCCATTTATGGCTGAGTTTATTGTTTTCCTCATTTTGATTATTATGCATTTATTTATATATGTACGTGTAGTAGTTCAGACATGTACTTTCAGTTTCAGTATCTTGGTTGTTTTAATATGCTTCAGTTTTTCTCAAATGTGCTAACTGCTAAGCAAACAATTGAGGAATCTTAATCTAAAAGAATGTTAATGCATGAGTTAGCAAGTTTGTATGTACTGTGCTGATATGTACTTGAATGAATTGTTCAAGTATTTTAAGCCATTATTAAAAGATCACTTAATGTTACCCCTGATTTCTGGCTTAATTTTTAATGTCTGCCATAGCATTTATGTAGAATAGAAATATCTCAACCAAAAATGGTAAGATAATAATGGAAACAGCATTATTGTCAAAAGAAAAATGGAAATAATATTTGTCACTCATAAGTGAATTAGTTGCAAATGTCTAGCTTGTGATTGAAGTTTTATGTAATTTTATATGATTGAAGATTAAGAAAAATATATCGATTGTTAGTTGGTTCAGTGGTGATTGACGCTGAACTTGGTATGGAAGACCGCGGTTCAATCTCCCACAACTGCGATTGGGAGGGGGTGGAACCACTTGATGCCAGAACGGACCCCCGAACCAAATTCAACCGGTGATGAAAGAAAAAAGAAAGAAAAAAAAAAAACAATTAAGAAAAATGTTACATTCAAGTTAGTTCTTTTTATTTTGTTGATGGAACAAACTTTGTACTTCTCGTTGGCTAATCAGCAGTTTGCTTTCCGGGTCTATATGTCCTTTTAAATTATATACTCCATCTATTAATTTGGTTTTTAAAATATTTTGTTGTATTTTATTTATAAATTTTAATGCTCAACATTACATTAGAATATTCACTTTAGTCAATGATCAAAACTACGAGATCCAACTTATTCCTTAAAAAAATTAAAGCAATATTTAGTCTTCGAGAATAAGAACATATTCTATAGACTTCCAAGTTCCAACACATAATGTATAGTTTTTCACAAGTTACAATTAAAATTGACAATATGGATTTTCTTTTTCATAAATCAATCTTTCACCCCTCTATCATCTCAACGATAACAAGTTGAGATTGATAATTTTCCCAACGGAGTAACATTTTTCCGGGAAGCAGACCATATATTATACCAGCCGAAGGCAAATAATCCACCACGAGCTATCCTATGACTATCTCTTAGACGATCCAGCAGACATGGATAAACTCCTCACTGCAACCTTGACTACACCAACCACACTAAGCTGTTTCATGTCAGGTCTCAAACACCGTCTATAGTCCTCGTTTTTATACTCGTCTTCTATTTGAACTCCTACAAAGTATGCTACCTGAAGAAACAGAATTCGGCAATGGTGAGTACTAAATTCACCGACAAATTAATGTTTCCGAAAGTTTCACCATAAATAAATTTCATAAAATGAGGAAGACTGTCACGTGATGTATGCTTAGGTGAAATTAGTATATGGCGCGCAAGAGGCCTCTCATCGCAAAATGCATGTAATGCATCCATGGATTGGATAAATTGAATAAGTACAGATCCATAGACATGAAAGCATGAACGATCTTATCAACAAAAAAAAAAAAAAGAAGCATGAACTATATCCATATGGAAGTTGATTCATATGGTTGAAAATTCAAACTACAATGCGGATTAGTCAGTATCTTCCATTGTGAGTAGGCAGCACAATGGAACATGGAAATAAACCAAAATAACTAATCATGCAAGACTATTGAGGTGTTATCTACAATTTCAGCAACTACGCTTCACCACACCACTTACTTTAGCAATCAGATTACATTAACTCTATTCTTTAAATGATACGGTATTAAAGTTTGTATCTGATGATACACTATCAATAATTACACAATAATCATAGATGCAACATGCATTTGGCTGCCAATCTTGAATACTTGAAGGAAATCAATTTTGGAGGGGGGGTATTTCGAAAAACAACCAAAAATAGAAATAAGAGTTGGGCTTAATTCTACTTTTAGTCCCTAAATATTGTGATTGTGCAACTTATATCCTCCTTTTCAATTGCATGATTTTGGTCCCTAATGTTTTTCTTTTATGAAATAAAACAATCCCCCTGATTTTGGTCCCTAATGTTAATCTCTCAATTACCTTGATTGAGTAATTTTGGTCCTCCACTTTTCAATTGGACACAAACACATCGCTTGGGGTCTAGAATCGCTAAATCACTGATACTTAGGACATTTAGGGGGACTGAGAGGGGGATTGAGGGAACATTAGTGACCAAACTCACACAGTTTGAAAATGAGGCACCAAAATCACACAATCGCGATACTTGGGGGAGTAAAAGTGAAATCAAGCGTAATAAGCTATGTAACACCGACACTTCAAATTGAAGGTGTGTCCAAGACACATGTTGGTGTCTGATATCGACACATATACTTATCTTATATTCAATCACTTCTATTTTCTTAAATTATTAACTTCATATAGCTAATAAGTGCTACCCCCGTAAAATGGACACCAAGCATGGCACATCAACGTTCATTGAAAATAAGTTAGATATGAATTAATATTTTCAACGTTCATTTCTTGTTGTCACTGTGTTTCCATTTTATTTCCTATAATCAAGGTTGTAAAAGAAACAATAAAACAAATTTTAAAAAAAAAAATTGTTATCTTCACATTTTTCTGCACAAATCATTGAAAACACGAAACAATAAAAACAATAATTTGTCAATTTTGTAATTGAAAATGAATACAGAAAACAACTTCTCAAATCAATCAGACCCTTAGCTTCCCCGGCCCTTGTTCTAGTAATCATTTGCCGAGGCCAAGAAAACACTACTTGTGCACAACGAATATGAAAAACTTCATTTAGAAACATAAAAGCAGATACTTTGATAACTAGAATAGACCGATGCCTAACAGAAAATAAATAAACCTAAGACATTTGAGATATATACTTCAGCTAAGAAATAGCTCATCAAAATTACCTTTCCAGAAGCATCCCGAACAGGTGAGATATGAAGAAGATTCCAAAATGAGCTTTTATCCTTCCTGTTAGTGTTGTATAAATTGATTCAGTATAACCGGTAAATAAAGTTCAAAGCTTTGGCCGCACAGATAAAAATGAATGAAAGTATCAACCTGTAATTCAAAATACGTACTGTGCATGGTTGTTCAGTTTTTATGCTTTCTGTTATCTGTAAGCAATAAAGCAAAGACATAACCACACAATTCATTTCCACTGATCTATGTTGCCAAGTATAAAGCAAATAATTGGAGAACTATGACTAGGATAAAAAATGTATTACCAGATGTAGAGTTGAGTCATCGGTATTTCTTCCACCTAAAAATCTACAGTTGCGGCCCAATACCTCGTGTCTCGCATAACCTGTTCAGACAACATGGTAATTTAAAATGCAATCTGAAATTCTAAGTAAATATGAGTTATTGGTTTTAAATCCTTTGTTAAAAACCAGAAATAAACTTTTACAAGGTAAAGTTTTAGGACCTGTCAATTTCATGAAGGCGTCACTGGCATAAACAATAGGCATGTCTGGCAAATGTGGATTAGTTCTGCGAGGAAACTCAAAAACAAAAAGCAACATATAAACAAATTAAGGGTCTGCAAAAATCATAAAGCTTGTGCTTAAGTAAGAAAACTAGACTTTTTTCCAATAACTCACAATACAAAGCTTTGTTTGATTCTACCAAGAGAAATAATCAAGGACGAGCTGAGAAGACCGACGTCAGGAGTGCTGCGTCTCTTTCTACACACCAATCTTCCAGTCAACTCGCTATAGTGGGTTAGCACAGAAAAGATGTTGTCCATGGCAGCCACAGCACTTCTCCTCTCATCGTCACTTGCCTCGCGTGGCTCTTCACTGTCCAATTCTGCATGTTATTGTGCAGCTAAAAGATCAGCAAATACGAAATAGAACCAAACCGCTTGGTCAAATGCACAATCACCCAACAAGAGACCAAAAGGGGCTATAGAAACTAGCATAATAAAATTTGAATAAGAAATGTTTCATTATAGCTAAACATCTTAGACATCTTAATGGTTAAGAACACACATAGATTATCAACCAACTAATAGCCTATTAATCCATTAACCAATCAATATTACTTCATAATCACCAAGTTAATATACTACAATTTAGTCCCTCAAAGTGACAAATAGTGTTGCTTTGGTGAAAGTGTCCACGTGCAAAAATTAACTACCAAATGTGTAAAACTTCTTTACAAATCCATCTTTTGACTTCACAATATGATCCTTTTATCAATTATTATTAAGGGTCATGTTATCTAGTGCCCCTCGGGTAGGACACTAGTTAAGGAAATAAAAAAAAGAAATTTTTGTATTGAAAATATCACTTTTTACACTTTTAAAAAGTTGACTACACAAGTTCCAAGATACTTTTAGTATACTTAGCTTCCTTAACTAGTGCACCAGGGGCACTATTTAGCATTTTTCCTATTATTAATCATCAATAATGTACAGCAGAGTAACTGAATGACACATTTACTTAAATTTGTATCTCATTAATGCCATGCCACATAAGTTACTTACATGGAATGTGTGCACAAGTGCCATATGTTTCCTACACAAGTGTCATGTGTTGCTTAATTAATAGAAGGAGCAATATGGAAGACATAGAAATGAATTTGCAAAGAAGTTGATCCATTCAGAGACTAATGAGTTCATTCAGAACCAAAGCAATATAAATTGTCACTTCAATAAACCAAAATAGTAAATTAGGCAAGAAATATTGAACTCAATAATCACCTAATAAGTGTAGCTCTGCAAATGTAGTTGAGAGCTTAACTGGAATAATATCAAACACAAGTATTAAGTGCATGTTTGAATTCGCGTTAAAATTTGACGAAATCACATTGACACGGTGATTTTGTAACCTCATCAAAGTGTAACTTTTGGCCAAAACCACAAGTGATTCTGCCAAATTCACCACCAATGCACTAATATCATGTTTCGATTGACAGTGAATTTAGCAGAATCACGGTGTGCAGTTACCATTTTATCGAAGATTACACTTTAAAACTTCAACAAAAAACAAAATCATGTACTAATGTAATTTCGCCAAATTCAGCGTCAATCCAAACATGTATTAAGCAACACACATAAGAAACACAAAAAACCAAAGAAAACAAAGAAACAAACGAACCAGTGACATCATTTTCGAACACTTGATTCCCGGAAGAAACACGACCAAGTTCAGCCAAAGAATCAGAACAAACTTCTTTTCGACAACAACGAAAAACAAAATCATGAACCTGAACAGAACTACTACTAGAAACCCTCGATCTTGTATCTAAAGGAACCTGAACAGCAACAAAATGAACAACAGAACCACGAAGTTTACAAAAAACAGGAGAAACATTCAACAAAATCCAAAAAGGTGTTCCATTTTTACGATAATTAACCAAAACAACATTGGTTTCTCTTTCTTCTCTAACAGCTTCACGAATTTCCAACACCGACCTACGACAAGTAGCAGGACCTTGAAAAATGGAACCACTTCTTCCAACAACTTCATCGCGCGTGAAACCAGTCATCTTAAGAAACGCGTGACTTGCGAAAATTATAGGATGGCCTGAAATTGAAGGGTCGGTTATTGTAAAATTTTCAGACAATTCGTCGAGCGATTCGCGCGCGTGGTGTGAGTAAAATTCTTCGAAGGATTGTTTTATTGTAATTGAATTTGATTCCATTAATGATGATGAAGATGTTGTTGTTGTTGTTGTTGTTGTTAAGAGATGTAGCGTAACAACCTTGGATCTTTGTCCTTCTAATGGTTGTTCGCAATCCCATGTGAACTTTTTGAACTCTATAAGTGATTTTGAAAATGGATTATTAGAAGTGATTATTATTATTAATATTGAGACCACAGGAATGAAAGTGGTGTTAAGTTGGCATGGTTGGAAAATGTTTTTTGTGTGTGTGAAAGATGAAGAGAATAATATCTGGTGAAAGTTGTGGTGTTGATGATGAATACTAAGTTATTGGTGTTGATTTGAAGAGAAGAGAGGAAAATTGGGATTGTGAAGAAGGGAAGACGACAAGACAACAATAGCACAGTGGAGAAAAGGAAGCTATTCTCGACTGGGGCAGCTAACTTCAGTCACACAATATTCAAGATATTTTATTTATACTATTTTTCTTATTAATTATACAAAAAATAAATTGACTAAATTAATTAATTATACAAAATTTAAAAAAGAAAAGCCACTAGAAACCAAAAAAAAAAAAAAAAACCACTATGATCGGTCTAATGGTGAGGGATTTGGGTAGTATGTTGTAGGTTTTGGGTTCGATTCCCAGCTCGTTGTAAACAAAAATTTAAAAAAAGAAAGAAAAAAAAAAGTGAAGGAACAAAATTTTTTATATATTTAAATCGGAGTCACATGGCTTTGGACCAGCGTACTTTTGGGTCGAACTTGACACCTAAATGGGCCGAGCTTGACGCTAAATTAGATTTAGCAACATAAAAAGAAGAATAATGCTAGCAACACACTCTTTAACAAACACACTTCAACACACTCTCTTTTATTGGTTGAAATTCACATGGGTCCATAAAAAAATGTGGACCCATATAACTTTTATGGGACCCATAAAAATTTTAACCAATAGAAGAGAGTGTGTTAGAGTGTGTTTGTTAAAGAGTGTGTTGCTAGCACTCCTCTAAAAAGAAACTATAAAAAAAATGTAGTCTGATGATCCTGATAAGCCACTAAATTCGCACAACAGTTGGCCTCTCTCGACAATGAGAAGAAACAAGAAACAACACAACCGGATATTTTTCTCATTGGGAACAAAATTTTTTCTACTTGTACTTTTTTTTCTATTCAAAAGTAAAAATAAAAATAAAATAAGTATAGAAAGAAATCAAATTCATTACTAATTGAATTAGTAATTGATTGATAAAAAAAGAGGGCCTCAGCCAAAAAAAAAATTATACCGAAATTAAGCAAGGGATAGCGATCACTAAAATATCCGCTACTAACAAATGTCTAATGTCATTAGGACAATTATCAAAGAAAACACATCCAAAATCCATAGAACACCCTCGATTAGCTAGAGCATCTGCATAGTGATTAGCTTCTCATTATGAATGTTTCACTGACACCTCCCAACCCAAATCTAAGAGTCTTCGAATCTTCTCAACAAGAGACCTCCCATTCATACTACCACAACGGATCAGGATGTTCTGCTGTTAACAAATCACAAAGTTACACACGCAGTTTTAGATCTCATTCGTCCATTTTAGATCGGACGGTTCATATTACTTCTTAATTAAATCAGTAAAATTAATCTTAACCATTAATGTTAGATCGGACGATCCTAATTAAAAACAGCATGAAACCGCGTGAAAAATTGCCAGCGAAAAATCTTGTTCCCTATCGCAACCATTTGTTGTGATGGCTTGAACAACTACTACCATAGAATCCACATTCATTCCACATGTGAATTAGTAGTTGATTGAGATGTACCACTTTTACTTACATATACATTGAACGCATTTTAGTAGCTAGTATCATACTACTGTGTGTGAAGACAAAATAACACAATTGTTGAGTTTATGATTTTCATAACAAGTTAATAAAGTGGGAGGTTATTTCTAATATTACTGTATTTTGATTCTATGATTTTGGTCATGTAAATGGACCAGTGAAGAATGTACAATGCTTAGGATAGGAAAGCCGAAACCACACGTTTGTATAATTTGTTTTTGAGTTTGGATGTTTTGAATGGTGAAGTTACGACACGAAACCGGGAATTTCTCATAACTTCATAAGTCATTATCTATTAACAGCAACAATTTTGACATGTTGCCATTGAAAGAAGGAAAATACAAAAGTAATTCCAAAGACAACCTACTTCTAAGTTCTAAAGATTCCAAACGCATCCTTGTTTGTTGAGTTGAGGATAATCGATCACTATTCACTTTCGTACTATGTTGAATTATTAACCAAACGCATGTCTTTCACTTCGACAAACACTTCATTCTTCTTTTTTAAGAGATGTTTAAATCAAATTTCTCCTTATTTCTCTTTTATATAAAAGAATATCGACTCTTCTTTTCTCTTATATACACAAGATATATTAAGCTCTCATCTTTTGAGAAAAATAATATAGTATTATTACATTTTCCCTCTTCAATAAACACTTCATCATCTTAATATAATTAAGGCTTAATTACATTTTTGGTCTCTTATTTTTATTTTGGGTTTCATGTTGGTCTCTTATCTTTAAAAAATTTCAAATTGATCCCTTATCTTTTCTGCAGATTTCAAGCTGGTCCCTTCCGTCAAATTTTTCACTATTACCGTTAAATTTGGACACGTGGCAAACAGAAACCACCCTTGAAAATAGGACACGTGTCCAAATTTAACGGTAACAGTGAAAAATTTGACGGAATTGACCAACTTGAAACCTGCAGAAAATATAAGGGACCAATTTGAAACATTTTAAAGATAAGGGATCAACTTAAAACCTAAAATAAAGATAATGGACCAAAAGTACAATTAAGTCCATAATTAAACTTGCAGTGCATATATTTTTATTGTTTTTTTTATTTACATCATTAACATGTATTTTTAAACGTTATCACAAACTATATTTGAAACTATATTCAAAAAATACAAATATTTTATAAAATACTAAAGTCGATTAAAAATCTATTTAAAATTGATCTTTATATTTTAAAATTGTAAAATTAATAATGAAATTTTCAAAGTTAGAAAAATTATTTTCTTAAATGATGGCTTAAATTATTTTTACCTAAAATAATGACTTAAAGTAATTGTCGCAAAAATATTTATTTATGCTACAAGTAAAATATGGACTAAAATGTATATTTTAACACAAGAGAGAATATATATCTAATTCAAGTTTCTTTCATAAGAGCAGCGTATAATTCACTCTAAAAAAATCCGTGTATAATTAATCCATTTAAATAAATTAAACCAAGACATTGCATTGCATATTAATTACTACAACTTTTTAATCATTTAATTGATCATAATCCCTAAAAAAATCGATTAAGTCATAATATTTTTTTTTACACAAGATTAGTCATAATATTTGAAAAGTTCATGAAGTGTCAACTCTCAATGGTATGAATTTGAGCAATGTAATTTTAAGGGATGAAGTTCAAAATCTAGTAGAATAGTTGTTAGATGGTCACTATTTTCACTTTAACTAATACGGAGTAATTATTATTTTTTTTCCAATTTTTTTAAATGTATTTTAATAAATAAAGTAAACTAATATTCTTGAGTACAGGCACAATTGCTAATTTCTTTCAATAATTAATTGTTCCTACAATTCATTAGGTTAAATAGTTTTTATTTTTTGTCACAACTCTCTAGATATATATATAGAAAATTATTTAAAATTTAGTCGAAAGGCAAATAAGATATTATAAAATAGTTCTAATTAAGATTTTTTTTTTGGTAAGAGTTCTAATTAAGATTCAAACTCATATTATTCATACCAATTAAACATTAATCAATTGAAATTCATTAAAAAAAAAAAAAAAAAAAAAAAAAAAAAAAAAAAAACCAAATAAGACTACAAAAAATGTCATGCTGGCTCTTACTAGATTCTTATCTCTAATCCGAGTCATCTCTTAGTCGTCATATTTTTCTGCTAAATGGTGCTCAAACAAGACAATTGATCAAACTCGAGTGGGGTATGTGACTGTGAGGTTTGCATTTAATTTGGATATAGTCCTAATCATTCGATATGATTGGAGTTTGAGTTCATCAATTAATTACTAGTATTACCGTGGACATTGGAGGTGAATCTAGTTAGTAGGCAAAATTACACTCTCAATTATTTATTCACGTTTCTTTGAGTTCACGTTAGAAGTGAACGTATTGTCATGACGCCAATTTTGCTGGTGGCCTGACCCATCAATACAATGTCACCCAAAAACTTATGTGCTATATGTTGAATTTGTGTAGTTTAACTTTTTAAAAATTATATTTCTTGTACTATTAAATGTATAATTTTTATATTAAGATATTTTAACATGTGTCTCGTGACAATGATTTATTAACACTACGAAATATTTTTTTTTCCACTCTAACGTAATGAATCCAACGGATAATTGGTATAGTTTAGAGTGATTCTAATCTAAGATTGCATGAACATGAAATGTAAGTTGCATAAAACTTATTAAAAAATGTAAAGAGTACACATGAATTATTTAAAAGCACAAACTAAAAAGTGTTGTGAAACCAACTTGAGAAATCAGCATGAATTATTTATAAGACCAAAAACTTATCTAATCCTTAAAAAAAAAAAATTTGTAAGAGAGATTTATATAATGTACTAAACATGAATGCAGAAAAAATTCAAAATTTTGAATGATATACATGAGTTGCTTAAAAGCATAGACTAAAAGTTGTGACGAAAATTATATGACATATCGAAATTTCTTGAAATTTTTTATAAGACTAAAAGCTAAATATGAGTTTTTTTGTATATAGACGAAATAACAGAGACATTAAATAAACTCACACACACAAGTGGGAGAGTCGGAGTTCGAACCCTAATCATGACGCCTGACTTAACAATTTCGGCATTTTTGTTAATTGAGCTAGGATTTGTGTGGAAATAAATATGAGATATTCATAGGGGCATAAAATTTATTTAAAGAATTGAAGTGACTATGGTACATACTTTAATTATTTTATTTTTTTAAACCAAAATATCCTCCACGCGCAATTCTCTCGAAGTAACTAAGATCCATTTAATGGGTTGAACTCTCCAAACAAATTTTCCTACTTATTAAAAAAAAAAAAAAACACCCGCACACAATTTTTCCTACCAAAAGAAACTATACGTTGATGAATTGAATTGTTAAAATTAGAAATACCAAAAAAAGCTTAATTTTCGTTGACTCCAATTCCTTCCACAATTTCACAATCAAATTGTTCAATGTTGCAAACAAATTTCATTTGTTTTTCTCTTGAAATCGTTGGAAGTTGGCACAATGAATTTTTTGATGCGTTCTACATCAATCGTGTATTCAGAACACATACCGATTCCAGAAGCTCGTGTTGATGTTCATCATAGGTCAGCATCTGCTGGATCTTATTATGAAAATCATAAACCTGAAGTTCCATATTCAAAGGTTGATTTGAATTCAAAGCATCATGATTTACCGTTTGTAGTTGTTGATAAACACATTGATGTTTCTGAAGAACAAGGATGGATTACCATTCCATGCAGTATGTATTTTCTTCATTCAATTTTTTTCTTGATTGTTATAATTTTGTTGCATTGTTTTTCTTTGCATTAGAATTTTTGTTACATGGTTCCGTGAGCTTGCTCAGTTGGCAGGGACATTGCATTGTATATGCAGGACCGGGGTTCGAACTCCGGTCATCCCAGTTATCCACTTTAAGAGTGAAATTTCCAAGCAATATGAGACTTTTACATGTACCGGAACAGTTTCCCTCCTGTCGAGGCTAAGGGGCTAATGGGGTGTGTAGGCCCCCTCCTTCTAGTGCCAATGTTCAGTTTGTCCGCTTTGGGTTGCATATGAGCGCTCACAGTTATTCCCAAACGATGTGGGCCTTTTAGGTGTGCCGGGCTAATGGGCATGTAGGCCCCTCCTTCTAGTTCCAATGTTTTGTTCACCCTCAAGTACACCAACCACACCACCCGAGGTATTGTCCACTTTGGGTTGCGTATAAGGTCTCACGGTTTTGTCCTTTATAAATGGTGCTTGGATGGGTTGAGAAGTGTGGGTGTTGTATATGAATTACTTGTAGCCTCAATTCTAAGTGATGTGAGACTTTTAGTTGTACCGAAACAATTTTGCATGTCATTTGCAGTTATAATTCGCAGTTGATTTATTTTTTAATTGGTTGGATACTTACTTTACTTGTTAAAGTGAATTATTCACGTCAAATCTTCTAGGATGTTGGGAATTGAGTTTTTCTTTTTGTTTATTGTGTTTCTTAATTTTACTTTATGTTTGGGCATTCTGAATAGCGAGTAAAAAATATTGTCATTGTTGTTAATAGAGAATAGGAGGAAATGCATAATCTTTTGATTTCAATGTGGTGGTTTATAAGGGTTGCAAGTGCTATGAACATGATATCAGATTTAGATAGAAGCTTATGAGTGAACAACGGTGGTTTTGTCTAGTGAAAGAGAGTAGTTCTCCATAATGCGAGCAGCTATTTTCGAATCTGCGTTGAGAGAATCATATATTTAGTGTCCAGCGAGAACACGATAGCCTCCTCAGTTGTGAGTTTGGCAGAAAAGGCTTATGTGTGAGGATTTTATCATTATTTTTTCGTGGTAAATTGATAGAAGCAACATAATAGGACACCCCCACCCCACCCTTTTGGATGAATCTTTGTCATACAAGTGCAATGACTTGATAAATAGGAAATGGAATTGATATCGAAATAGAATATATGTTGAGTTTTGCAATAGTAATAATTGGAAAAGTTGGCTTGTTTCCATTGTCATTTGTCTCTTCGCTTCTACGTCTAGAGGCAATTTGTTAATTTTGATTGTTATATGTTTCATAGAGGAATGAAATTATAATCATGGCATGATTTTGTTGGCATTTGGTTCATTAGTAGAATTATGCAAAGCATTTTCTTTTCAGAGAACTCTTTTATGTGATGTTATTTTATGGGTCTGGTTGCTCTGCGTATATAATTTGTAATGATACATCTTATTTCTATTTTGTAGAGGAACCTCCTGAAAATTGGGATGATGTGCCAGATATACAATCGCTGCTCCCTCTTGACCGTTCCTTTATTTTTCCGGGTATTAGATTGTTTTATTCTTTAAATATGAAAAACTCAGTTTAGGCATATGTGATTTGGTCAGCTGGCTTCCACAAAAGTTGGGCAGACCTAATTTATACCGATAATTCAGGTGAACAAGTTCATATCTTGGCATGCTTGTCTGCATGTAAGCAGGATACACAGATTACTACTCCATTTGAAGTTGCTACAACGAAAACTAAGAATGACAAAGGTCAAAGTTCCGAGAAAGAAAGTGGAAGCATTGAAAACATAAATAATTTAGTATCTGTAGAAGGAGAATTGAGTACCGGTGGTGAAGAGAAGTCGAGAGATATTTTTTATGGTGACTCCCTTGTTGACATGGAGGAGGTTCACAAAAGACAAACTGCATTGTTGTTGCAAAAATTTGAAAATTCTCATTTCTTCGTGAGGATTTCTGAGTCCAATGAACCCCTTTGGTCCAAAAGAAGCTCTGTAGATAATAATTCCTATTATTCTGAAGCAAATGGTCAAAAGACCCCGAGAATTAAAACTAAAGAGATTGCATTCCCTTCTACTGATGCAATTATTGATAAAGGAAATTTTGATGCAAGTACTTGTGGTGGAGTGGCGAGAAATTCTACCAAGTGTTTTGCTTTACCTAATGGAGACATAGTGGTATGTACCAAAACTTTTGGAAACTATGCACATGAAATTAATTGCTTTAAAGTTGGTAGCGAGACACAGAGAGATTGCACAGCATTGCTTCTTACATGTTTTTTTTCTCTTATATATACTATATCTATGTAACTACATCTCGGCTCTTGAGGTGTTTTGAGCCCTCAATATGCAGAATCCTCTTATTTATGATCGAGTCATCTCATTTCGTCTAATTCATGATCTAATTAAATTTTGTTGTTTGCAAGGATGCAGGTTCATTTACAAGCGAATGTTAATGTAAGTTCTCTTAAAGACCCTTGTATAGAAATTCTCCAATTTGAAAAGTGTCGGGAGAGAACGACGTCTCCTGTAAGACAGATGGATGCAGTTTGTACAAATCAAGATCCATGTGCAGAGCTGTTAAATTGGATATATCCTTTGGAAAATGGGAGGGCTCCTATTCGCCCAGTACCTCCTCATCATTTAACTTCAAATTCGGGAATTGGTAGCACTTCTCAATGGTCCAACTATCCAGCACCAACTGGCTCGCATTTATTCGGTTTTGGCAATTTTAGAAGCTACTCCATGTCATCATTACCGCAACCTACAAACCCACCGAGTATTCCTCTTAAAGCAGCTAGTTCTAAGCCAAGCTTTGACCCAGAGGATTTGGATCAAATTTCATCTCCAAAAGTTTTTTGGAAAAAAATGGGGGTAGACGAACTTTTATCTTTTCGAGGTGTCTCATTGGAGCGAGATAGGTTTTCTGTTTGTTGTGGATTAGAAGGCGTCTATATACCTGGTAGAAGGTGGAGAAGGAAACTTGAAATAATTCAACCTGTAAAGATTCATTCTTTTGCTGCTAACTTAAATTCAGAGGATCTTCTTTGTGTTCAGATAAAGGTTTGAATTATGATTTCACAAATCTAATCTATATTACTCTTCTTTTGTGCCTTGCTATTTTTACTTGTTTCTTTGCTCTGCATTTTCAATAATTCTTAAGTTGTTCTTCAGAACGTTGCTCCTGCACATGCACCAGATATTGTGATATTTATAGATGCAATAAATATTATTTTCGAGGAGTCTACAAAAAATGTAGCAGTGTCGTCATTGCCAATTTCATGTGTTGAAGCTGGAAATGATCATTCTTTACCAAATCTAGCCCTCAGGTTATTTTCCTTAATAAATATATTATGAGATAACCAACAATATTTATGATCTTTCTGTACGTACCTGGCTATTCAGTTGCAAAAACCTTTTCCTTAATAAATATATGCATGTGCGGAGTGACACCCCCGAACACCAAACACAATCCCTACAAAAGACGGTAAAAGGGTGTTTCTTGTTAAAATGTGAGCTACATAATGATACTACCACATGTTTTCAATATGCACCTAAGATTTGAGAAAACCAAAAAATTTGATGTGGAAATATATAGCCATACCCAAAACGGCTTATTTACTCATTGACTTTCTTCCATTTTTGTAAGGCTGAACAGAAGTTATTTTTGTATTAATAATACACAACCATTTGGTGGAAATTATAAGTTAACTTCTACCAATTTTTAGAAAGGAAAGTGATTATTCTTGAATCGAACACTTATCTAGTTTCACTTTTCTTGGCTTTAGCAAAGTAGCTGTTAGACAACTTTCATAGCTCAAATGATGTTTTTGCTAATTTTGATGAAACATTTATTGTAGTTTTGTAAGTTTTGAGGGGTAGTCTAGAATAATTATTGAAGGGACTGGAAGAAAAGAAACGGGGTTTTGGATGTCAAATAAGGAAAGAGGGAGTGATTTAGGCAATAAAGGGAAATAGAATGAAAGAGTTCCAGATTATAAGATTTTAGGATAATTGTTTTTTTTCAAGTATCTATTTTTTATTTTTCAATCATAAGAAGTTTGTAGTACAAAATTGTAATCAAATTCACTTTTAATTTATAATATCTTATTTGAGACCCAACAGATTGATGAATAGTCGAAAAATATAGAAATGCCATATCAGAAAGCAAAAGGAGGATGAAAGCTTAAAAGTGAGTTGATGGGTAGAAATATCGATTTAAAAGTGCATGGTTGCTTATTGGCATTTACTCTCATTGGCTTGTGTATAAAGCTAAAAGTATTCTACTCTATATTATAGTTATAATGATACCTCAGATTGCTTTACTTGGTATCCATACTCTGCCATATATGCATTTGAGTGGATGAGTTAATTCAATTAATGCAATTAAGATTTAATGGAAATGGCCAACCATATGTTTTTGATGTTTTCGACAAATAATCACCAGTTCATATACAGTGACAACAATGTTTGTATATTGTATTAGATTCAATCTGATTAGATGTTAGGAAAATAAGGGGAGAAATTAATATGCTTATTTAAATCATAATTTCGCTTATGTAATTAGTTTTGATAATCTTCTTTATCTTATTAGACACTTCCTTGCTAACAGGATAGGTGAAGAACATTCTTTTATCCTTAAACCAGAAACTTCTACGTTGAAGAGTCTCAAAGTTCAAGATAAAAGAACTTCCCGTTTGTTAAAGCTACCATATGGAAATAAAACATCAAAATACAATATTGATCAATATGCAATTATGGTGTCATGTCGAAGCAATTATACATGTATGCTTTTTCCCTCCTTGATATTTTGTTTTGCTATCTAGCGAATGTTAACGTGTTAATTAGTTGTTTTCCTGTGGTTTTCTCACTTAATCTAGCATCAAGGTTTTTCTTTAAACAACCAACTAGTTGGCGACCACGAAGCTCGAAAGATATTATGATCTCGATTGCATCACAGATGTCAGGAAAACCTCAAGGAGCGTATGAAAAACCTTATCGACTTCCTGTGCAGGTTAATATATTCTTAACTCTTGTGTTATGTTGGAACTTCACGACTGTTACTTTTAAATTTCTATCAACAATCATTATTAGTTTAACATCATCAATTTAATTTGATCAGATCTTAACTCTTCAAGCTTCAAATTTGACATCTGAAGATCTAACTTTGACAGTGCTAGCTCCAGATTCACTTACTTTACCCCCTTCAGTGGTTTCCCTGAATACACCGAGGACTCCAAAGAGTCCTTTTATTGGTTTCGCAGAGTTTTTAGCAAGAGCAAATGGTGAAAGAAGTATTGGTGCCAAATGGAAAAAGGGATTCAATTCTATTATTGAAAAAAAGGAGGAACAAAGTTATGATCACAAAGCTCAGGAAATTTCTTTGAGCGATGATGTGATTCCTAGTTCGGGTATTACTTGTACACATCTATGGCTGCAAAGCAGAGTTCCACTCGGGTAATATATAAGATCTCGGTTTTATTTTTGTAAATTGTTTAACTAATCTAATTAATTTAAAATCATTTGTTTGCCAAATCAGATGTATTCCATCTAAATCCGTAGTCACCGTCAAGATTGAACTACTTCCATTGACTGCCGGCATAATTACACTGGACACTCTACAAATCGATGTCAAGGAAAAAGGTAATGATCAGCGATCGTTTTTGCCAAGTTTTTCTTCTTAATCACATGTTTGAGCATCTAGCCAAATTAAGATTTGGCTACAAATTTATAGGAAGATATTCTTCTGCATAAAGATCTATTACTTCTACGATTGCATAGTTATTTTGAAGTATAACTATGTCAGCAGAACAATGAAGTGTGCTGCGTTGAAATATAACACCTTTTTTTAAAATTATTTTTCTCGGTAAATGGTCAAATTGTATATCATGATGCAAAATGCCAATTAGGTTAGGTCCGCGACTCCTCGTATATTTACATCATGTTGTAACAGGTGTTGCCTATATTCCTGAATGCTCCCTGAAGATAAACTCAACTTCCTGCATTTGCAAGGGGATGTAGAACGGACACGTTTAGCTGTTTGCATACCTTTCTGCATTTTTTCTGGTGCAGTGTAAACAAAAATGAATGCTTTGGCTCAACTAACTCCATTTCATAATTGTTGATACGACCTAGAAGAAAATAGGATTTGCTTTCATGACCTTCAAAAGTGCTATTGCAACTTACTATCATTGGTAAACCATCAGTCACCTGGTACATAATTGTGGCAAAGTTAGCATTTTCGATTTGTGCTGAATTCATTTTAGCTCTGTAGACCACTAGTTAGCTCGAATAGCGGCTTCTTACACCCTCTCCCTTTAAGGGGAAAAATGTATATTTTTATATATAGGCTTTTTTACTCTTCTTGAGTGGAAAAAGAGAGTGCGTGTTGATGCATTGCACCAAACAACTGCGACGTAGTGCTTGCTGATTGACCAAGTTTTTCGGATGTTCATACTTTATTTTTGGATGAAGGGAAATGAAACGAAGAGAAAGATATGTAAATACTTCAAATTTGAATGAAGAGAGAGAGTGTCATTCTCATTGAGAAAATGTTGGATAGTACCTAAAGCTTTTTTGTACATTTTGTACAAAAGTTATATAATTTTAATTGTAAGTGATTTTTTTTTATTACGTTTTATTTCATGATTTCTTTATTTTCTTTCACATGTATCATCTCTCTTATATCAATATTTTGTATTATTTGTTTCACACCAAATACAAAACTCTTCTTCATATTCATGAAGATGTTTAAAATGAAAAGATTAACATAGATTATGCAATTGTAAGTTTTGAATTATTTAATCTTGTGAATATAAATATTTACAATTCATAATTTAGACAACCAAAATCTAAATTACTAAAGTACCAAAGTAATTACCAACCATTCACTTTAAACCAACATGTAGAACCAAAAGTACTAAAGTAAAACCTTGATCCTTAAAGTCAAGTGTAATCCCTTTCACCAACAAGCACTATATTTTTGGTATCAACAACAACCTATACTTTAGACAAATTTTTGGTATCCAAATTTGAAAGCAACTATCCTAGATTTGTGCCTTATCTTGTTTTCCTAAATACTACGAGAGAATGGGTAGGAAAAAAGAGAGCAAGAAAGAGCAAAAGTTTACCTCCTTTTGGTCAATCAAAAGAATTTCTCAATAAGTTGGAAATCAGTATGAAAAATATCAGTCCAAGTTTGTTGAATAATCTTTTAATTCATCCATTTTCTTATTGTATAATGTGTGGATGAAGGTTTTAAAATGGCCAGGTATTTCTCCAACTTTGTCAAATGTGGTCTCTACAATCTTCAGCTTTGGTAGCTTGATTCGTTGAAATGTCTAGGTTATGTTTCTTAGTGTTTTATCATTTATGTCCGGTGATTCGAGGAGCTCGATATTTTCTTACATAAAAAAAAGAAGAAGAAAAAGTGGTAATGGTCTTGGTTCCCTTAAAAACATGTGGTCAGGGGTTCGATTACATGCGTATGGAGGAAATTCAGTTGAGAGGGGAGAACCCACTTTATGTGTCCTACAAGTTCCCCGACGGAGATTAGTCATTGCTAACGGCGGTGAAAACTTCATACCAATATCATGGGAATCCAAAAAAAGTAAAGTGGGTAATCCATATCAACTTGTTTTTACACAATCATTAGCAAACGGTAGCGCTCATGCACTTGCAAGAGCAGCTTTAATCCACGCTTCTCGCATTACTTTTGATTACATTCTACTGATATTATATTATGAATGCAAGAATTTAAGTTTGGTTTCGTAAAAAAAAAAACTACTTAAAAGACCTCCGTGGCAAGAAGTTTACTATATGTGATTAAGATAAGAGCATTAGTTTAGTGAGATACTTAATATGCATGAGGGCCATGTACAATTGAAAAGGATCCAATCCTGGAGCACTTCAAGGCTTTGTCTCGAGATGATAACGAAATCTTAACAAAGATTATGGCCCAAGAGAATAGTAGTTCCTATAAAATAATTGCTTCCAATCACGTTAAACACATGGTATTATTATTTTTTATTTTTATTTTGAAGCAATTATTAAGAATTTCTAAAATATTTCTACAAGTATTTATTATATGATAAAATATGATTGGTTGTAATGTGCACAACATTTTATATTTTTAGAGTGGTAGTTCTTAGTCATCAAACTCGTTTTACTCCATCTTTTATAAAAGAAAACTCCTTTTTTCTTATAATATATATAGGATATAGGATGCATTATATTAATAGGTTTTAGTGAAAATTTTATCTTTTAATTTGAATCATCGGAGTTGAAACATTTTTTTTATTCGAATCAAAAGTCTCACAAGGTTTCTTGATCTGAATGAAACACAATAAAATGCATGTATGAAAAATTGTTCATTTAAATAGAATTGAGCCGGTCAGAAACATCTAGGATTATATTCAATCAATTCTCATAGTAAGATAAACCAAGTTTTATGCAGAAAATTAAGTTTCAATCAAACATGTTATGAGATGAACCTTAGAAAGAGCACATATATACACAAAGACAAACATAATGGGAGTCATGACTCAAAACTTTTTCTATTATATGTCCTAGACCTAATAACAAAGAGTACATTTACAAACATTGCATTTAACCTATTGCATTTAACCTACCTCGTTTCCAGTTTGCACCATCGCTACCTCGCCACGATGTTCCCACCAACTTCATCCCCCCTACCTGGTCTGCTATTTGTGTGTTGTCAACGTAATAGGTTGTTCAAAGCTAGTTGCATCGAAATGGCTGCTCAAACCTCAACATCATCCCATAATTTTTCGTTCCTCTTCCATATCCACCATAACGTCAGGGTGAAATTATGCAACTACGTTTGTGACAGCATTTCCATAATTTTGAAGAAAAGTACAACAAAACCATCAACTCCTTTCATCAATTCTTGTATTATCGCCCCTAGGCCCTAGCCCTGTCACACATCCCACACTTCCATAGCATCGCTACACCCCAAAAAAAAAAAGACATGCCATTCATTTTCATAATTATTGTTATATTGTGCACACTTTTTCGAGCAATTCACTCTGTGAGATAATAATAATTGGTTTACATAAAAGAAATCAAATTATACCGGTGTTCGATAAAATCATATAAACTCTGAATCATGGTGGATTATCAATATCAATAATATATATTTTTTAACGCAATCTCAATAATATAATAAATAATTTTAAATTTATGTAAAATTGTACATGACTGATCTCAATACTATTATAAACTTCAAACTCAATAATGAAGTTAAAAAAATTACTCCTGCTATATTCTTAAAAGCGTTATTGTGTATTTAAATATCACACCAATATTAATTTAAAAAAATTATTACATCAATATAATTTAATCTTTCTTATTTATTTCTTTTTAAAAATAATTTAATCTTTCTTACAAAACAAAAGAAAGATTATTATCTCGTGGAGTGAATTGAATTGTTAAAGAAAAGGTGCGCACAATGTGACAATGTAACAATAATAATAATTATAAAAATGAGTGACATGTCTTTTTTTAGGTGTCTTTTTTGAAATAAGGGGTAATCTTATTACATCAGACAAGTTTATATATTTTATTTATTTATTTATTCATTTTTTTTAAATTTAATTCCCAATGTTTTGCTTTTCAGTACAGACATAGTGTTTGTGTTTTTGTTGCATACGAGGACTGACCCCATCCTCCGATATTTCATGTTTCTTGAGCGAAGATTTCTCATTTCAGTTCAGTTTCTGTTGTCTTAAATCTCTGTTCTTACTCTCCACTTCCCAATCCTTTTTTCATCAAAATCATCTCTTCAAAGGTTTTCCATTTTCCCCTCTTTCTATTTTTAGTAATTTGATTTACTTATTCTGATCTGTTTCTTTTTCTTTTTTTCAGTTTTAATTTCTGGGTTTTCTTAGTTACATGGTTTTGAGCTGTTTTAAGGTGTAAAGTTTTGATTTTTAGCTTTTAATTTCAAAATTTTCATCTGGGGTTTTGATTTTGAGGTAGTTGGAGTGTATGGCAATGAAGGGTGTGTTTGTAATGTTTGAAATTTTGAGTGGTTTTTTAATCTTTTGATGATATTTAGGTTTTGGTTTTATAGGTTTTGTTATTGATGGGGTTGTTGGGTGCTGAGAAGGGTAAAGTGGTGGAGTCTTGGGATGTGTGTAAATCTAAGGGGAGGAAGAAGAAAAAGAAGAGTCAAGAGAATGAGGGTGTTGTTGAAGAGAAAAAACCGGGGTGTTGGGTTGGGTTAGGGTTGTTTGGGAGCTGCATTTCTTCAAGATCCAAAGTTGATAGCTCAATCAGCGGCGCAAGTACTCATTATGGTAATCATTGTTTTCCTTGCAAATGTATTATTGTTTATGAAGCACAAGCACTTCTCAGATTAGGCGTGTCCCGGTGTCCAACACAACACCGACATATGATTACATTGAATTGTCATTTTTTCAAATTATTATTAGTGTCAACGTGTCTGTTGTGTTGATGTCTGTGTCTATGTTCGTGCTTCATAGGTTATTGTTGATTGATTGTTCTTATGATGTGTTTGGAGATTCTATCTTTGTAAAATGTGTTTATGATATGATTTTGTTTATGCATAAATCGTACTTTGGTTGGTATGATATTTCAGCTGCTTTAGTGTATGGTTTTCTTTTGAAATTTCTTTGAGCACCTTTTTCTGCAATCAAATTGAAAATTACCATGCTAATTGATGCAAAATGATATATGAAAAACAAGGGTTTTTGATTGTGTCGTGTGTGACGTGGAAGCTGTTCAAAAGGATGAATGAATCAAAGTAAATTTGAAAATGGAGATATTTAGTTACTAAAAAGTGAAATACTTGAGTTTCTCATAATCCTGCTTATTCAAAAAGCAGAAGAGGGTTTCTGGGTTAATCCTGGAAGCATATGCAAGCTTTGTCGCGAAGAATGTTTCTTTAATGCGTATGTTGTCTTTCGAGTTAACAGAATGACAAAAGAGTGCATTTTGGATTGGTTAGAAAATACATTATTGTTTGGAAATAACTGAATTTCAAATATATGCTAAAAGGTTGAAGTAATCGAGTTATAAAACTACCCTTGAGGTGGTGTCTAATTTCGCTTATATTCTATGCCTGTACTGCAAGACGTTATTTTAAATTTTATTGCTTGTTCTAATACCTTTTCCCATGTCTTTGGTTTCTTATTAGCTGAAAGTAAATCGACTAATGACACGAGTAGAGGACAACCAACAGCTCCGGTAATATCTTCTACAACCACTAGTATTGCAGAAAGCAATTCCTCCACCTCTAAACTTGAAGAGGAGCTTAAAATTGCTTCTAGGCTGCGAAAGTTCACTTTCAATGAACTTAAGTTGGCAACAAGAAATTTCCGGCCCGAGAGTTTTCTTGGCGAAGGTGGGTTTGGTTGTGTTTTCAAGGGTTGGATTGAAGAAAATGGAACTGCTGCAGTGAAACCAGGCACAGGGCTTACTGTCGCTGTAAAAACTCTTAACCATGATGGGCTTCAGGGTCATAAAGAATGGCTGGTTCGTATATTTTTAACGAATCTTGTTATCGTCTTGTGTTATCTCTGAATTCTATCTTTCTAATCATGATTCTTGTTTGGATTACATGACAGGCTGAGGTAAATTTTCTTGGCGATCTTGTTCATCAAAACCTTGTTAAACTCGTAGGTTACTGCATTGAAGATGATCAAAGGCTGCTCGTGTATGAGTTCATGGCTCGGGGAAGCCTGGAAAATCACTTATTTAGGAGTAAGTTACTATTTTCTGACTAGTTATTTTCTCATTTTCCTTTTCAATAGTAATAATAACTGCACCTTGAAATCTTAATAGCATCAACTATAAAATATTGAACCCTTCTTGACGTGTCTCTTTTAAAGCCTGTTCCAACCCTATATAAGGAAAATAATAAATTGGCCATTTCAACATAGAAATTTTTTTCCTATACATTTGAGTGTTTCTAATTTATATGATGCATTGCTCAAATGATCCGCGGATTTAAGAACAATGTATGGCACAAAATTATAGCATTATAAGGATGTTTCCTTCTATAACTATCCTGTTTCGTTGAATATGTTGTTTGTATGATGTATTTCTCTAATGATCCGTGAATATAAGAATTACGCATGGAACTAATCAATAGCATTATAAGTATATTCCTTTCTATAATTCTCCTGTTTCTTTGAGTATCTTGTTTTATGTTGAATTTAGAAGCTTTCATGAATAGAGACTTAAACATAAAACATATGGTGCACATTTTATGTTTGGAAATTTCGATTATATCCTTTTCGATGTTCTCATGTAGAAATTAATATTCTATCATGTGCAGGACCCTTACCTCTTCCATGGTCCATTCGGATGAAAATTGCACTAGGAGCTGCTAAGGGTCTCGCTTTTCTTCACGAAGAAGCTGAACGGCCAGTAATTTATAGGGATTTTAAAACGTCAAATATACTATTAGATGCAGTAAGTACCACAGATTACAAAAAGATTAAACCTTGTTTCCATTTTGTGGATCTAATTTTGTCATGAATCAGGACTACAATGCCAAGCTCTCGGACTTTGGTCTTGCCAAAGATGGTCCTGAAGGTGATAAAACCCACGTGTCCACTCGAGTCATGGGAACCTATGGTTACGCCGCACCTGAATATGTAATGACAGGTAAGATAAGTTTGATATGAAAATTTCAAATCTACAAAGTTGTCATTGCGGTCACACATGCTTACACTTTGTAGGTTTTTATTGTAATTCCTTGTGGGACTGTCTTACATATTATGCTCTTGACCCCTTTTCGGTATGATGTTAAATGTTCTCCTCATTAGTCATATTTATGATTTTGCCCCTATTTGGATAAACAACTTAAATAAGCATTCATAGCATAAGCACTTATTATATAATCGCTCATGTGTAAGTTATTTCTATAATAAAAGATAAAATAAAGTCAAACTGTTTTCACATAAGCTATAAGTTGTTTTCATAAGCTATCCTAGAGAGCTTATAGAAATAACATGAAAACAACTTATGGACATGTCATACTCTATTTCCGTACACTATTTCAAACAATCTCATAAGTGCTCATACCAGTAGATAAACTCAAATAAGTCGATCCAAACAAGCCTAAGATTTTAATAGAATGAGATGTCTATAGAATGAGATTGATGATTTTAGCTGTTGCATCCTCAAAGCTCATAGTTCTATTACATTCTGGTGATAATTTTCAATTTCATTTCTTCCAAATCTATTTCAATGTAATCTAACACCTGCAATATATTTGCTCTTGTGTGGCACTGGCAGGTCATCTCACATCAAAAAGTGACGTGTACAGTTTCGGAGTCGTACTGCTTGAGATGTTGAGCGGCAGAAGATCTATGGACAAACACCGACCCAACGGCGAGCATAACCTTGTTGAATGGGCTCGACCACATCTAGGAGAACGAAGAAGATTCTACCGGTTATTAGACCCTCGCCTTGAAGGTCACTTTTCCGTAAAAGGAGCTCAGAAAGCTGTTCAACTAGCCGCTCACTGCCTCAGTAGAGACCCAAAAGTCAGACCCTTAATGAGTGAAGTTGTCGAAGCTTTAAAGCCTCTTCCAAACCTTAAAGACATGGCAAGCTCTTCATACTATTTCCAATCAATGCAAGCCGAGCGGTTCAGTGCGAGTCCAAACACTAGAAGTGTACATGCACAAGGAGCATCGCTCGCTCGGAACGGACAACAGCGAAGGACCCTTTCGATACCAAACGGCACTCATGTATCTCCTTATCACCATAAGTATCCCCAACAATCACCTAAACCTAATGGTAAAGCATAATAGAGCTGGTGAAAATTTTCCATCTCTTTATGTTTATTCAGGTTGTTTGAAAATATTGAAACACTATTTTACTTTATTTATTTTCCCATTTTGCCCTTGGAAATATTATTTCTTAATCTCTTTAGGCTTTGCTTGTGTATGATTTCAAACATTATGGCTCCTTAAATTAATTAATCACAAGCTTTTGTTTATAGAAAGATGAGAAAGGTGCTTTATTATTGTATTAATTTATGTTAGTTGTATGTTCCTATAAGATCTAGGAAATGATTGGTTGCTTTATTTAACCATAATGTTTTTTTAGCCATATTTAAACTATAAGGTGCTCTTTATGCTTTACAGCATAGTATCTTCTTATAGTTAAAAATTCAAACTTAATTTGATCATTGAATTTTTTTGGACTAAATTAGAAGTATAACTAAGATAATGTTTGTTTAATTTTTTTTTTTTGACTAAATTAGAAGTATAACTAAGATAATGTTTGTTTAATTATGTGACATAAAATAATGTTTTTTTATGTTGGTTCAATAATTGGTGGTCTTGGAGGAAATAATTGCTAGCAGTGTCATCATTGAAAGTGATTTGCATGCTATAGAAACAATACAAGTGTAAATTATGTGTTTTTATTTTTGTATAAAATAATTTAGGCACGTGTTTAAGTTCCAATTAAGTTGAAGTGGTTTTTAGAATTAGTTTCCTTTCTTTTAGTTTATCATTATGGATCCCGTTAATAAATTAAATGTAAGATATATTATAATCATAACAAATTATAGAGTTGTTATAATCACAAATTTTTTTTAACCAAAAAATATCACAATTTTTTTTTAGTCCGTCAAAAAAGAAAACTTTTTATTTAGCCAAAAAAAAAGTTTTGATTTTTCACTTACCATTTTATTCACTTAAATCTTATAATTACTAGCGGTCAGACATGGCTAGTTCCACGTCTGTCTATGTTTATTATGCAGACTTATGTAAAAATAAAAGACATGTTTTATTTTATGGTGAGTTTGTTAATAATTTTTTTTTGAAAGTCTTAATAAAAAAAATTTGCTGCTAAAAAAAAATAAGCCTTATGTTATGGTGAGTTTGTTAATAAAATATTTTTGTTGCTAAAAAAAAGTTAAGAGTATTGTTTGTATTATGAAAAGTCGACATCAATTTTTTTTGTATCCTCTTTATATATAATAGAAGATAATGATATAGTTGTGTATACACTTGAATGATGCAAGGTATATTCTCAATTTTTTTGGGATTTACAATGGAACCAATGAATGTCACATTTTTCATATTATCCAAATCTCTCACCACCCGACTAAATCTAGTGGTTCTTTTTTTTTTTTTTGTATATTCTTGATTTTTTGGTACAAATATTCTTGAAATTTTTTTATTACATGTTAATGTAAGGTGTTATAATTATAAAGGAAATTAGATTTGGTGCGGTCACCATTTTGTTGCAGTCACACAGTCCTGATGTTATTGTTAGAGTTTGGTATAGTTAGTTGGGTAATTCTTGAGTAGACTTTTTGTTAGTGTTAGAAATTATCAACAGAAACGGTTCCTTATAGTGTTTGAAATTTTATAAACTATCAATCCATTTATGTGAATTCTTTCGAAGAGACCCAAGTTAATTAAGATCCATTTAAAAGGTTGACATCTTGCAACAAATATTTTTCCATAAGCACGGATCGGAGATCGACCCATTGCCAAATGGTTAAAGAACTGAAATATCTACCAATTGTGTCATAGTATGCCACAATATATTGATATTATTTTTCTATTTACATTTCATCTTCCTTTAGTATACCCTATTTTGAAATTTAATATACAAGGTATATCACTAAACAATTGGAAAAGGATAGCTGGTCTTTATTTATTTTATTTTGAGAACATGTAACTATTTTTGCTAAATTATTAAACCCAATTAAACCATGCAGTATACAAATTATTAGAATTTAGAAGTGCATGAAATCCAAACATTAAGAATAAAATTAGGTCTAAAATGTTTTCTCTTCCCCAAAGAGAAAAAGTATATGTACATGATCTCTGTACAGACTGAGTCGAGCCTTCTACGCGCCTGCTCGGCTCACTTGTTCCTTGGATGTGCTTTCAAATATCTTATCAGCACTTGCTACTTCAAAACCATCCCTCCTATGGAATTCTTTAATCTGTTTCATTAGTTATAACAAGAAGAATTAGCAATCCTGCAGAAAATGAATAAGTGCATGGTTGGATTGACAGTGAGTTCGGCAAAATCACAGTAGCACTTGATTCTGTGAAGCACCAAAGTGTAGCCTGTGCCAAAATCACGGGGAGCGCTCTGCCAATCTCACCGTCAAAACTGAACACACACTCATATACATATATAAGCAGATCATTCAAATTCTTCAAGTAGTCTCCGAAGCTAGATATTGGTCGGTGATTACAAAATCTAATCTTATCCGTAAAAAATTAGAGATGCGAATTTATAAAACATTGACGTTGATACTTAGAAAGAATAAGTTCTTACCTCTGTGTGAGGTAAATTTTCATACTGTGGAAGCACGAGACGCTCTGCAAATTCAATGTATGAGCATGGAACTGATTCAGTTATACCATCAGAAAATTGGAAAGAAGAATCTGCTACAGTTGAACTTTGTAGGAGAAGGCCATCAGGGCTCACTGGCAGTCGAGGGAATATTCAAGTCATTCACATGATACTCGAACTCGATAGTAATGTGAAAAACAACTTACAATGGTAATCTTCAACTTCAAGTTATTTAGCTTATATGTTTGAGAAAATGCTGTACATAACATACTGACAAAATGCATTTTCCAATTCTAAATACTAAAGGGTTTGATGAATGAGAAAAAGCTATGCCAAAAAATTAACCACTTTTAAATTTAGAAGGGCTTATATCCAGAAAATGTTATACTTGCGGAATAATAAACAAAGATACATATACCTTTCAATACTCCTCCTTCAGAATTCAATCTGAATCCACTCTCCTCAAGAAACTGATTCAGTTTTTTTATATCCCTCAAATAAGTTTTCAGCCGATGAGCGGAAATAGTTACATGGTTCAGTGCATGACCATTGACTAGTGTCCAGGCAGCGTACTCACTCTCTCTATATATCACAAGTATCAACAAACCATAAATTGTTAAACCGTGCTTCAAATAAGCAGATACTTTCCTCAAATAGTTTTTCTAGGTGGAGTGGAGCTATGAAGCACAGACACTACTCAGATTAGGTGTGTCTCAGCGTCGGACACGGACATGGCACTTATGATTACGCTAAATCATGTCATTTTCTCAAATTGTCATCGGCGTCGACGTGTCGGTGTCGTGTTCGGGGTCCGTGCTTCATAGGAGTGGAGAGATAGTAATATACCTTGCCAATTGTTGAAACTCAGAATATAAGGGTTTGTCCCATGTTAAGTGTCCCAAGGAACTTGCAAGAGCTGCATACTTTTTTCCATTACCAGATGATTCAGTGTATTTCCTAATTATTCCCTGCATGAAGATTCCCACATTCTTTTAGTACAACTAGGCTTTTGAATGTTGAATCAACAATGCTACAATATTGCCAAGGAGATTAAAGGATAAACCATCGGTGTAATACTAATATATGCTGACAGACACTAATTGAGATTTGTTCACCCCAACATACCTGAGTTCGTGGACTCATCTGATCCACCAGTAACTCTGATATAAAAATTCTTGGCAAGGGGCCATTCATGCCACTGCCATTGCCAAAAAATGAATCAGCAAGAGGCGGAGGCGAGAACCACAACGCCCTCAATTTTTTCCCTGGAAATGTCAACTCATCTCGTTGTGTATAGCCATAATCCAGAAAAAACTGAGCCAGGGAGTCAATTCCGTAACCGTTCACCTATAATCAAGTGCACAAGACATAATAAATGAGCTAACAAAGTATAATTGAGCAACCAAGAAAACTGTATATATCAACAACGAAAAGCGAAAAAAGTACCCCAAATGTCCTGAATGCAAGATGATCATAGCATAAAGAGTTGTTTTCGACAGAGTGAACAAGGTTCAATATGGCCTTTGCTGTAGGATTCCTGTTCAGGTACACTGACTGCATACTCTCCAGCACACCCTTGAAAAATGCTTCACCACCCTACATACATAGAAATCACATTTGCTTCAAATAATTGGATCCAGAACAGAACAAAAAAATATATAGAACAAGTTCTCAGATTCATTATCACTATCAAGGTTTTAAATAACTCCCACAGATTGCATTACAGGCACAGTAAAATACAACCGATGCAGTCTCAATCAGACAATCACGGCCGCAGGTACATAAAAAACTGAGGTAGCCACCAAAACACGGTTTAGATGACGCGAAATTTATAACAGACGTGTAAAATTGATTTTGAAATGTTTGGATACTCTCGAGTAGAATTGATTCCAATTTGAAGCTATAATTTGGACCTTTTGGCTCTAGGATTAATTTTAGTCAGAAATTTATTGTTCAACTCACTTCATTTTTACATTAATGTTTCCAAACATAAATCCTCTTACATTCAAATTACTACTCACTTTTAGCAAGAATCCCTTTTACAAAATAAATTCATTCAGTATCAATTTTTTTCAGGTCAAATAGTCCGGTGACCAGAATTTCACCCTTAAAAAAAATGGGAAATCCCGTTTCAATCTTGACACCTGCATATTACAACGAGTTATGCTCACAGGGACCATTAAGTATCAATTTTTTGGGTCAAATAGCCCATTGACCAGAATTTCCCCCATGAAAAAGTGGAAAATCCCAGGTTTAAACCCGATCAGTGCATATTGCAATGAGTTATGCTCACATAAACCATTCAGTATCAATTTTTATCACATGAAAAACTAAATACGCACTTAAAATCTTGATCACTAAAAACAAACATGCAACTAACAATCAAAACCATACATGTAAATTTTTTTTGAGGGGTTAAAATGAGGGTTATGTGAAGAATTATTAACCACTACAAACATGAAAACATTTTAGGTTTTCAGAATCAAAACATAAAACAAAACAATAAAACAAAAATATCATGTGTGAACCTGAATTGATGATCTCTGAGAGTGAGATCCATTTTCTGATGAGTAGCTACTACAAGACAGAGAGATTTCTGGGTGAAGTGGTTAAGCCTAAAGGGAAATGGTTGGTTTGAAGATTGAGCATTCCATGATTTGGGTTTAGAATAATAAAGAAATGCAAGTAGCTACCTTTTGCAAGTGTTGTCAACGAAACAACCAAACCAATATTTTATTTGATACCATAATAATTTTATGGACTAAATTGACTAATAAAAATAAATTTGTATGTAGTGGGTTTGTATGTAATTTTGATACCTTCTGGAACTAATGTGACAGGAAGATACACATTCAAGGACAAAAATAGTGGTTTGTTCTTTTTGCTATTCATACCAAAAGGGTTATATCCATCGATAAGTTGCGAAGAATTTAACCATAGATAATCTCTTAACCATCCTATCAAATAGGTTGAAGATTCGTTAAATTGTGCCAGTGGAAGATTCGGCAGCTACCGCTACACCTGCTTCTTCAGGCGGTACTAGTGGAAATCATATGGTTGATGAACAACATCGCATAGAGGAGGCAGCATCGCAGAATGTTGAACAAGTGCAATAATAAAAAATACTATACAATTTGCCCGCAATAATAAATCTCGGCCATTGATTTTTTATCGAATGACACAATTAGTAAGTTAATTTTAAAAATATCAACCATTTATTTGGATCATATGATTGATCAAGATATATAACTGCACGAAATCCATTTCCTGTTTTTGCTAAATTATTAAACCCAATTGAACCATGCAGTATACACATTATTAGAAGTGCATGAAATCCAAACATCAACAATACAATTGGGTCTAAAAGTATATGTACATGATCGCGGTACAGAACGAGATGAGCCATCTATGCGCCTGCTCGGCTCACTTGTTCCTTGGATGTGCTTTCAAATATCTTATCAGCACTTGCTACCTCAAAACCATCCCTCCTATGAAATTCTTTAATCTGTTTCATTAGTTATAACAAGAAGAATTAGCTATCCTGCAGAAATTTACTAAGTGTATGTTTGGATCGACAGTGAGTTCAGCAAAATCACGGTGGCATTGTGATTATGTGAAGCTCCAAAGTGTAGCTCGTGCCATAATCACGGTGAGCACTCACTGTGATTCTGCCTGTCTCACCGTCAAATCTGAACATGCACTTATATATAAGCAGATCATTCAAATTCTTCAAGTAGTCTCCGAAGCTAGGGATTGATCGGTGATTACAAAATCTAATCTTGTCCATAAAAAACTAGAGATAATTTATAAAACAAAGTTAAAACATTGACATTGATACTTAGAAAGAATGTTGGTTACCTCTGTGTGAGGTAAATTTTCATACTGTGGAAGGACGAGACGCTCGGCAAATTCAATGTATGAGCATGGAACTGATTCAGTTATACCATCAGAAAATTGGAAAGAAATTGAATCTGCTACAGTTGAACTTTGCTGGAGAAGGCCATCAGGGCTCACTGGCAGTCGAGGAAATATTCAAGTCAATCACATGATACTCGATAGTAATGTGAAAAACAACTTACAATGATAATCTTCAAGTTCAAGTTATTTAGCTTATATGTTTGAGAGAATGATCTACATAACATACTGACAAAATGCGTTTTCCAATTCTAAATGCTAAAGGCTATGATCAACGAGAAAAAGCTACGCAAAACAATTAACAACCACGTTTACTTATTCTAAAAACATTTAAATTTAGAAGTGCTTATTTCCTAAATCTGAAAGAGACTAGCATGAGATTAACTTGTAATTGCAGATTATGTTTTTTTACTTGGTTTAGAAAATATCCAGAAAATTTATACTTGCAGAATAATAAACAAAGATACATATACCTTTTAATACTCCTCCTTCAGAATTCAATCTGAATCCACTCTCCTCAAGAAACCGATTCAGTTTTTTTATATCCTTCAAATGAGTTTTCAGCCGATGAGCGGAAATAGTTACATGGTTCAGTGCATGACCATTGACTAGTGTCCAGGCAGCATACTCACTCTCTCTATAAATCAGAAGTATCAACAAACCATAAGTTAAACCGTGGTTGAAATAAGCAAATACTATCCTCAAATAGTATTTCTAGGTTGAGTGGAACTATGAGGCACGGACACTCCTCAGATTAGGCGTGTCCTGGTGTCGGACACGTGCCGGACACCGACACTTATGATTACACTGAATCATGTCATTTTCTCAAATTATCATCGGCGTCGATGTGTTAGTGTCCGTGTCGTGTTCGGTGTCCGTGCTTCATAGGAGTGGAGAGATACTAATAATACCTTGCCAATTGTTGAAACTCAGAATATAAAGGTTTGTCCCATGTTAAATGTCCCAAGGAACTCGCAAGAGCTGCATACTTTTGTCCATTACCAGATGATTCAGTGTATTTCCTAATTATTTCCTGCATGAAGGTTCCCACATTCATTTAGTACAACTAGGCTTTTGAATGTTGACAAAATAATGCTACAATGCAAAGGAGATCAAAGGATAAATCATTGGTGTAATACTAATATATGTGTGCCGCATTTAAATATTATGATGTATAGGTAAGTGTCATATGTAACAAGAATCGAAACCGTCTTTGCTGTTTGTTTCTCAATTATTATCATATAAATGCGCTACTAGTCATACAGCAAATGATACGATTTGATAAAAACATTGCCTTAAACATGGTATGATCATCTCAGAAAAACACATAAAATGCTTTAAAACATCATGGTATTGAGTACATATAGAGCTGAAGATATAAATAGCGGTTCCAATTTCAACATAAAAACAAGCTTAACAGCCAAAATGATGAAAGATGTTCCTATAATCACAGAGTACATCTAGAGTTTGTGATTACTCTGCTTACTTTTGAAACTAGCTACAAATAACAGCGATGACACAAAAACGTCCCCCCTCCATCACAATTATTGTAATTCTTGGAGAATATATGTTTGACAGACACTAAGATTTGTTCTCCCCGACATACCTGAGTCTGTGGACTCATTTGATCCACCAGTAACTCGGATATAAAAATTCTTGGCAAGGGGCCATTCATGCCACTGCCATCGTCAGAAAATGAATCAGAAGGAGGCGAGAACCACAATGCCCTCAACTTTTTCCCTGGAAATCTCAACTCGTCTCGTTGTGTATAGCCATAATCCAGGAAAAACTGAGCGAGCGAGTCAATTCCGTAACCATTCACCTATATCAAGTGCACAAGACATAATAAATGAGCAAACAAAGTTTAATTGAGCAACAGAGAAAATTGTATGCATGCAGAAGGAAGTAAAGCGAGAAAAGTACCCCAAATGTCCTGAATGCAAGATGATCATAGCATAACGAGTTGTTTTCTTCAGAGTGAACAAGGTCCAATATGGCCTTTGCTGTAGGATTCCTGCTCAGGTACACTGATTGCATGCTCTCCAGCACACCCCTGAAAAATGCTTCACCCCCCTACATACATAGAAATCACATTGACACTTGAGAGACAAGTTCTCAGATTCAAAACCTTGCATCCAGAACAGAACAAAAAATATATAGAACAAGTTCTCAGATTCATTATCACTATCAAGGTTTTAAATAACTCCCGCAGACTGCATCGTGACCCCCAACAGTGCGGAGAATTACGGTTACGGTAAAATACAACCGATGCAGTTTCAATCACGGCCGCATGTACATAAAAAACTAAGGTAGCCACCCAAAACATGGTAGTGGAACTCTTGTAGTCTATATTTCGTTCCACTTTCAGATGATACAAAATTTACAACAGAGGTGTAAAATTGATTCTAAATTGAAGCTATAATTTGGACCTTTTGTCTATAGGATTAATTTTAGTGCGATTCCTGGTGGAAACAAGTCTTGCCCAGACTTTACTTGTCTCGTAGCCGAATATAAATCCTCTTACATACAACTTGCTAAACACTTTTAGCGAGAATCACTTTTACAAAATGAATTCATTTAGTATCAATTATTTTGGAATCAAATAACCTAGTAACCAGAATTTCACCCATCAAAAAGTGGGAAATCTCATTTTAAAATCTGATCCATTAAATATCATTTTTTGTGGAATGAACACACACTTAAAATCTTGATAACTGCAAACATACATGCAATCAAATCAACAATCAAAACCGTACATGCAACATGAAAACATTAACCACTACAAACATGAAAACATTTTGGGTTTTCAGAATCAAAAGATAAAACAAAACAAAACAAAACAAAACCATAAAATAAAACTAAAACAAAAACATCATGTGTAAACCTGAATTGACGATCTCTGAAAATGAGATCCATTTTCTGACGAGTAGCTACAAGAAACAGAGAGATTTCTGGATGAAGTGGTTAAGCCGCCTAAGGAGAAATGGTTGATTGAAGATTGAATATTCCATGATTTGGGTTTGGAAATTGAAGAAATTTTGCTGAGAGAGATTAAAGTTGATGAAGTATAAGGTTTAGTTGTTGTTGAAAACATGATTACGAAACTAAACTAAACTAAACTAAACTCTGCATGCAATTTTACAATAAAAATGAAATATAACAAGATACTACCTTCTTTTGCATACTTATCTATTGCAGAAATGTTGCGTCAACGAGACAACCAATGAATCAATTACATACCTTAACGAGATTAATGCAATCCCTATCATATTTTTGCTTACGTCTATTTGTCGTTTTATTTATTTATTTATTTATTTAACTCGCCTTGTCAACTAGTGGATAAATGAGATGATCGAGGTTTCAATCTCAGCTTCCTGCATATATAATGTATTGTCTTTGTCAACTAAGCTAATCTCTCAGACTAAGTATGAGTTTCTATAGCATATTTTAGATGCATTGAATAATTAATGTATTTAGTATATAATATAAACTAGATACATCAATTAATCAATAAATTTAAAATAATTGGGGGGACGCTAAAAGACCTTTATCGTGTATCAAAGTCCCATCGAAAGGTATAAGAAGAAAGAATAAAGAAGTAAAAGAGAGATAAAAATTGGGGGACATAAAACCTAACATAGGAAAGTGCAAGTCAACCCAAACATGTGATACAAATTTATAAATCAGCGCAAATAGAATTAATCTAATCGAGCCTAACAAGTTTTCACCAATCACGAGTATAGTGAACGTCTTCGGGCATCAACTAAGGTATGAAAAGTGGTGAGTGAACCAAACGTTAACACAAATTGATTCAAAGTCCCAACATCCCCAAGCGATAAATCACAACAAGCATTCAAGACTCTTACGAGGCAAACAGTCCCGTGTCACCTAAAGAGAGCGACAATTTCAAAGACGAGTTTCTTATAATGGACGGAGTATTACACATTTTTTATAGTGTTAAAGATGTTTTTCGTTATTATAAAATGGAGATCTTTTTAATTTAGTACTCTCTTAAAATTTATTATTTTTTAATCTCTACAAAATTTTCTTACACGAAGATTTTTTTTGGTTACTATGTTATAGTTACGAACTTTTCACCGCTATTTAGCGGTGACTAATATCTGTCGGAGAAGGGTTAGTCCCTCCAACTGATTTTTTTTTCATACGTGGGAGCTAGAGATCGACTCTTGACCGCCTGCTTAAAGAATTCAAGACCGTTACATTACCACTTCGACCAAATCAATGATTTCTGCATACAGGTTTAGTCCATATCATTGAGTCAGCATGTATATATTTTTGTAGTATTTTACACTCTTATGAGTAAGCTTGAGGTCAAAAAATTAATTTATTTAAGTTTGAAGTGTTTATTAGTTGCAATTTGTCTCTTGCCGCTAAAAAAAAAAAAAAAAATCCCGTATTTTGGATGTACGCATGTGTTATGCACTGTCACACGGGTACTTATCTTGGCCTATCCTCTATGATTGATCGAAGTACGAAGGAGACATTTTTCCTATTTAAAAGACCGCATATATATGGAAGATGATGAATTCTTATAGAAGGGTAGAGCTTTGTCAAAGATCGGTAAGGAGATTGTGATTAAATCGATACTTTTAAGTTATTCCGTCTTATATTATGAGTGTCTTTCATCAACTTTTATTATTGAAAATATTGAAAAGATTATTAATAATGCATTTTGGTAGGTAATGGAGATAATAATAATAATAATAATAATAATAATAATAATAATAATAATAATAATAATAATAATAGAGATTCATTAGTTGTTATTATAACAACTAATGATTGTTATGTGAGAGACCTTGCATGTCCGGATGTACCAAGGCCAATTACAGATTTTCTTAATTTTGTAGCTTTTTATATGGCTATAGTGATGAAAAAAGAATTGGATATCGTTCATCACTTATTGATAATATAGAGTCATGCAGGAGAAGGCGTGGCTTTGAGTCATCCAAGCGTTGTCCTTATCTCTTTATATATAAACTAATAACCCATTTGGCTACCAATTGTTACAAGCTAAATATGGCTTTTAATATTTCTTGGATTTGTTCATGACTTCTACTACTAATAATAATCTAAAAAAAATTACCTAATTTATCTTCGTCAATTTTAATAATCTTCAAAAACTTTTATCATTCTATGTAATTTTATTCTTAAAATTCATAATTTAATAAATTAACACATAAATAAAATGTGAGATAATTTTGTCAAAATAACCAAAATATTATCCTTATTTGAATTTTTCTCAATTTTATCAAACGGCATCTTTTATTTTTCACTTAATTTTACTCTATTTTTATTAATCACTTGAGTTTAACATCTTAGTTATTTTATCTCCTTCTATGAACTTCATTTACGTAGAACCGGAATTCATATATAATAGAAAATACCACACAGGTCACATACAATAATAAATCACGGTCATTATTTTTTATCGAATAACTCATATTATACAATTAGTAAATTAATTTTAAAAATATCAACCACTTATTTAGATGGTATGGTTAAGATCTATAGCTGCATGAAATTCATTTCCTGTTTAGTGAACTAGTATAACGAGTCGTGTATGTACGTGGTATATGGTTTTTATAATTTTTTAACAGATTTTATACATGATGACAGTCAATTATATGATTTTTTAGTAGTAATTTAAGATAGTTCATTGAAGCCCAAAAGCAAGCAAATACATGGAAAAGTGAAGTTACTTGGCCCATAAGCAAGAAAAGTGGAAAAAGCAGCAAAAAAAGGGCAAAAACGTAATAAACAGCGCAGCTATCGTACCTACGATGAGATCCAGCGTGACGCGATGAGAAGGCAGTTTAAATTGAAGAAAATCTGCAACAAATCATTATCATCGTACCACGATGACTTATCATCGTGGCACGATGAAGGCAGTTGAAGAAAGCATAAAATCTGGAGAAGATCTTCCATCGTACCACGATATGATCCATTGTGGGAACGATGAGGCGAAAATACACGCCATCGTGGCCACGATGGGTGCGATGGACGCGCAGAAATAGTCCAAACCCAGCTGAAAAACTATAAATAGAGTCTTCTTCCTTCACTATTATTCATTCCAATAATATTCCAAAATATTCAGAGACATTGAATATTCACTCTAGAGTTATGAGAACTCTAAGGAGGAGACAATGAGGGCCAAGGAACTTCAAGACCAATAAGGTTTTTTTCTTTTCTGTCTTTGTAATTTATTTTCTCCTAGGTTAGGTGGAGTCGATGAACTCCCTTACGAATGTTTGATTTTGTATAATTTGGGTATAAATTCAGTTGTTCCTATTGAAACTCTTTTATTGTCTGGTTTTTATATTTATATTAATACTGATCACAATATAATAAAATCTAAGGAAATTAGTGGATATCAGATAGGAAACGAAGCTAATTATCCCGAGCGAAGGACGGTGTGCTAAGGTCCAACATGAGACCATTAAATTCAGTATCTGAGGTCTTAGTAGTATAGGATTAGACAGCTTAGTCTAGAACGATAAATTCTACCTGAAGTCAGAGTTATGACTAGTTTGAGGCACATGTGACAGCTTGCGAAACATTGAGCCTTAAGGGTAAGGATACCTAAGTTTAAACGAAAAAGTGGAACCAACTGGGGCGAGGATATTTAAGCAGAGTAAGACAACCTAAACTAGGCTCTCACCAGTTTGTAATAGAAATAGGGAACGAGTGCTTCTGAACCTATTTTATAAGACAAATCCTGATAGAGGGGAATAATGGAATTAACCACCAAGCAGTAGTAAGAGATGGATTCGAAAACACTTAATCACCCGCGTGAACACACACGCACCTTTATTTTACTTTTTAGTCATTTACTTTCCTGCAATTTACTTTTTACCCGCACAACTATCTCTAAACAAAGCGAATGCAAAATTATTCATAAGCGAAACTAGTAATTTTGGCATTATCCCTATAGAGAACGATAACTTATCACTTTATTACTTGGTTGCGATTATGTGCATTTGCAGAGCCACCATCAATGCATCATAATATGCATTATGTAAATTACATATATTAAATATAGATTTAATTGCATATTATATTCAATCTTATTATTTTATTACATTAACAAAACTGATCCTTCAACCCTTCAGACCCGTCACCGAGAAAATAATATTTTTGGTTACTCAAGTATAAATTTTATTTTTTTAATTTTGGTCTAAATTCATAAGTTTGTCCCTCAATTTCATATTAAAATTGGAGCAATAAATCATCATTTTTTTGACAAAAAATTAATTTTACAAAGGGAATCATTTTTGTGGGAGTAATAAAATAGTGACAACTATATATACATAAAATATATTGTTAAAACTCTAGAAGAAGATTTTTTTTAAGTAATTAAAAAACGTAAATAAAATAATTAAGGGAGAATTGAAGGATATGAATTGTCTGATGTCTGTTTTCCTATAACAATGTGTACTGCACCATTCTGATCATCTGACTGATTAATTCAATGGTTCACATATTTCTTTATAATAAAAGATGATGAGAGAGTTGTAAAAATGGAAAGAAGAAACCGAAATTAAAACCGATTTAATCTCGTAGAAACTTGTCTTCTTCAAATTACCTAATGTTATCTTAAAATAATATTTTTATATAAGAGTTGAGAATTTATTGCATTTTAGTCTTCATTAAGAGAAATTTTACTTTTTAAATTTATTAAAAATATAATACATCTGGTCAATAAATGAACTAAATACATTAGAGAAAATTTTTAAAGTCTAATATAAGAAAAACTTTACTTTTTAAATTCATTAAAAATATAATATATTTAATCAATATATGAACTAGATACATTAAATTCCCAATAAATCTAAAAAGTAAAATTTATTTTATATTAAGAACTTGAGGCAGTATTAAACACACCTAATCTATATCTATATATATACTCTATAACAAAAGTAATATTAAGCTTAGTGCATCGATTCATATGTGGTGGGGTGGAAATAAGCTGCAATATTATTCGATGTCATGGTGATACTTCTAAATTGTGGTTGGATTGAAGGGAGTAAGAGAGAAGATAATCAAAGTAAACACTCTATTTGTTTTTCTTTTTTATTACCATGATATTGATACGAGGTTTTCACCGTCATTAGCGATGATTAATCTCCATCGAAGAATCTTTGGGGCACACAAGGTGGGTTCTCCCCTCCCAAAAGAATTTTCTTTATACGCATGTGCCAAGAATCGAACTCACCCCTTACCACATGCTTAAGGGGATCAAAACTCTTAGTACTACTTGGACCAATTCATTGTTGATAAATACTATATTTTTTATACTATCATTTTAGAGTACAAAATCATATATAATTGTACTCATAGAATCTCAATTGAGTTACATTTTTTATCAATGCACTTAATAGCGTAAAACATGTTCACACTTTGTGGACAATCAGCATCAGTGTCACAATCAATATTGTTCTCATTATTAATATACACTGTAATGAAAAAAGATAATAAAATAATGTTACTAAACTATGATAAAAAGTTGTATATATGAATTATGAAGCTAAGAAGGAAATTTGAAAACGATAAAAAAAATTGGCTTAACACCACCAATATCTGTTGCGACAAGAAATTGAGTCATAACAAAAATATATAAACTTGAGAATTTTAGCTTAGTCCATGGAATCATAAGTGGTGGGGTTGGAAATAAGGTGTGATAATTTGTTGTAAGTGTGATAATTCTAAAATTAAGAGAGAAGAAGATAATCATTATTTCGAAAAAAGAAGATAATCAAAATAATACCCTTTATTTTCAGATTATCATAGAGTACAAAATCATAATTTCAAGGTTCATGAAATTAGGAAAAGATTATTTCTTTTTTTATTGGGTGCTAGCACAATAATTAAATGACACACCTCATGAAATATTCTATCATAAAGTTTATTGTATATTTTTTTCTTATAGTAGAGACACTCATTCTCTCTATAGGGGTTTTATTGTACTCTCTTGGATGCGGTACTCATACTAGATTCTCAATTAATTTACATTTTTTATCAATGCACTTAAAAATGAAACACATGTTCACACTTTTTGGACAATCGGCATCAGTCTCACAATCAATATTGTTCTCATTATTAATATATTCTGTAATGAAAAAAAAGATAATAAAATAGTGTTACTAAAATATGATAAAATGTTGTGTATGAATTATGAAGTTAAGAAGCAAATTTTATAACAATGAAAAATTAGCTTACCCCCACCAACTTCTGTTGCGACAAAAACTAAGGAAAGAAATAGAGCCGTAACAAAAATAAACTTGAGAATTTTAGTCATATTTTTCTTCTTTACATGTAAAAAATATAATATAAGTTGACCACTTTATAGTGTATTAATTTCATGCTCTCCTAAAAATAAATACTTAAATATTATTTTAGTACTTGTGAAGTTGTAAAAGCCATTCATAAAATTATAATAATTATTTAATAATTAAAAACAATATTTTTAATTAATTTTGCATTATTTTTTTTAACCTTTCATGATAGTATAGGGAAAAGTGTCTTTTTGAACTATGATAAAGTTATTTGCTGGAATAATGCATCATATTGATGGTGATAACATGTTTATGCACAAGTAGTGGGTGTTGTAGGATAAGTTTTTGATGTTGATAAAATAGTTGAATAGAAAAGTATGTGCATTTAATTTGGTAATAGCATGATTTATTATATATTATCATTCACATGAATATTTTAAAAATAAAAAACAGAGTACAAAAATATCACATGACAAATAAAAACATTCGAACATTTGAGCCACATTTGTTTGTCTTTTTTTCTTTTCCACATTTGTTTGTTAAATTGTAGAAAACAAAATGAGAAAATATGTTTTGCAAATTTTAGTCACCCTTATTTATGCAGCATTTTTAGATGAATTTCATTTAGTTCTTTTTTGTTTGTACAAAGATCCAAGAGCATAATACATTTATCACAATATTTTAATCTTAGAACAATTTTCTTTTGGGATGATGAAATTTTAATGACATTTAGTTGTTTTCATTTTTCTTCTTCTATAGGGCACAAAATAAAAGGGTGGGTTTCGATGGTCTGTGATTTTCAAATTTCATTTCAAAAACTGAATTTTAATCTCATGAGATCAGTGTCTTCTCATGCATGAAATTTATTACTATAATTAATTTTTCATTATTTCATTTCATGTATGTTGCTCCGTGGAGGGATTAAAATCACTCAAAGGCCTACAGCATGCTTCTACACACTGCAATTTTATTATTTGTTTTGAATTAGTCGATGTTTTTTTTATCAGGTAACCTAGTGGCTAGAAATGTTACCTTTAAGATGGATAAGTGGGGTATTCAGACTTCGAACCCCAGTTACTGCATATAATATATGATGTCCCTTATCAGCTGAGCTAAACTCATGTGAACGATTTAATCGATGTTAATAATTAGTTATTAGATTAATATATTTAATTCTCCTTTGTTTTGGTTTAAACTCATGACTTCAAGGGTTTGTTTGGTGTGGGTTTAATTCTCCTTTCGGGACAGTCGTTATCCGTTTCACAATCAACATATGTCGCAATGAAAATAGATAATAAAATTATGTTACTAAAATATGAAAAAACGTTGTGTATGAATTACGAAGTAATTAAGAAAATTTGAAAAGGATAAAAATATCCTACATTGAAAGGATTGAGAATTTGGTATACCACCACCAACTTCTACTGTGATTAGAAATAAGAAATGAAAAAGAAATATAGCAAAAATAAATTTGAAAATGAGAGATGTGTTATGCAGTCTCATATCGAATGTGAGTTGGTCTGTACGTACATGAGTTTATGAGTATGAGACAATATTCATCTTATAAATCAGTTTTGTAATGATAATTTAGACAAAAATTCAAATCTAAGAAGGGGAAAACCTAACATATACCCTAAGGGTTGAGTTAGGCCCACCATTTTTAATGTTGAGCTTTTTCTTAATGTTAAACTTCCACTTTTATATTACTTAACATGTACTCTTAGGACAGTAAAACCCAAAAATAAAAGGTAAATTCTATGGTACATCTGATAATTTCTAATGTAACGGTACATTAGGTAAATAAGTTAATACGTAAATGAATATTTTTTTTAAATGAAATCATTTATCTTATCATTAAAATGATCATAGTAACTAAATATTACTCATCAAAACTGTCAAAAATATAAAATTCAAAATTTTTAAATTTTTATTCATCATAATAGTTAATATTGATTTTTTTCTTTCTAAAAAAAAATAGACAAATTAGTGTAATGCTTATAAACAATGAAATCGTGTTTTTTTTTATATTATTATTTTTAAAATACAATAATCGGCTAATAATTTTTTAATTCATAAAAATAATTGTTAATTTATCAATTTACTAAGTTAATATATCAGTACATTCGAATAGAAGCTCCCAAAAATAATTACAAAAATTCAATACTCTTTTTTTTTTATTCAATTTTTTTATAAACATCAAAAGTTGATACTACAACTAGAGCTGTCAAATGAGCTGACCCAGTCCGATGGGCCAGACTATATATATGGGCTAGCCCGGCCCAACCCAATTATTATTGGGCTACATATTTATGAGTTCGGCCCTGCCCGTATGGGCCATGTGGGCTAATGGGCTGACCCGACCTATTTCATTTTATTTTTTTCCCATTTATTCAATCTTTTTTACACGACTTTGATGTATTAGTTCCTCATATTATTTATTTTATTGAGATATGATTGTATGCAAATGTAAATAATTTTTACATCAGCAAATATGAATTAAACTCAAGTTTGATTCTTATAAAAGAAATTAAATCAAATTAATAAATTATAAACTTAATATTTTAAAACGTTTTAGGTAAATAAGACCCTTTTTATTATGCTTACACATTTAACTATATTTTTATAATAACTTTTCAATTAGATTTTTTTTTATGTTTTTAATTAATATTATTTTTACAAAAATGACATAATTTTTTTGTTAATGGATTGGCCCTTTAGCGACCGATTTAGAGACCAATATTGATGAAAATCGGTTGCTAAATCGGTCGCTAAAGGCGAGTTTTCTAGTAGTGTTAATAGGGTAGCCCGGCGCAGCCCACTTTTAATTTGGGCCTAATGGACTTGGGCCAAAAAGGCCCAATTTCATTTGGGCTAGGTTTTTGAGACCCGACCAAGCTCGTGGACTAATCGACCGGCCAATTAGAGCCCGACCTATTTTTAACGGCTCTAACTACAACACGCTATACTTGTTGTGTAAATGTACTAGAATAAGACCCGTGCGTCGCACGGAATTTTGAAATAATAAAAATAAAATAATGGATAATCAAATCCATACATGCGGCTATTTGTCCGTCACGCCCCGATTTTGACGGAGAAATTCGAGTTGATTGAGTTTGTGTTTGGTTTATCTCCAATTTTAAAAGACAGGTGTGGGCCAAGTTATGAGGATACTGATACTCACCCCGAATCCGTCCCCAAACCCACTCCACTTATATCGAATTACATTTTATCACTCTTAAATTAGAAATCCTTAAACGAAGTCTAAATTAAATTCATATTTTTAAGTTGAATATTAAACAATTTGTTTTTTCTATTTATTTCCTTTGTATAAATATTAAAACTATAAAAATGGGTCGGGCTATCGGCCGGCCCATTGGCCCTATATTTTTACATGGGCCGGGCTTCAAAAAATCTCAAAAAAAAAAAAATGAACGGGCCTTATCGGTCCAGCCCTCGGGCCTATATTTTTCATGAGTCATTATGGGTTGTCCCCGTGGGCTTTTGGCCCGGCCCCTTAAAAAATTTAAATAAAAAATAAAGATTTCTCTTCCACCCCTAAAATTAACCCTTTACCCCTACATTTTTTATGATATTCAAATTTTACCCTTTTTATTTTATTTTTTATTTAGTTTTTATTTTATTCTATTCAACTTTTTTGGGATCTCTGCACGTCCCCTCATACCTAAACACTTTACATGAGTGTTTCGGTATGAAGATTCATACTTAAACATTTCGTTATGATATGAATATTCATATCTAACAACTTTGTATAAGTGTTCCGGTATGAACCTTCATACCTAAACACTTCATTCTGGTATGAATATTCATACCTAACAATTTGTATAAGTGTTCCGGTATGAATATTTATACCTAAACACTTTGCACGAGTGTTCTGATATGAATATTCGTACCGGAACAATGTAGTGAAGGGGATGTGCAGAGATTTTTTGAATAAAATAATTAAATGAAAAAAAATAAGAAAATAATATAGTAAAGGGTAAAATTGGAATAACATAAAAAGTGTAGGGTTGAAAGATTAATTGTAGGGGTAGAAGGAAATTTTTTCAAAAAATTAGTGATAGTCAAAGCATAACTTGAATATTTTTTTTTGGTACATAAGCATAACTTTGAATATGCATCTCACATAAAACTTGAATATTAAGTCTGTATATTTAATTTTTTTATTTTAAAAATTTAAAGAATAAAGCATTGAGACAATATTTTTTTTTGTTAAAAAAAAAAAAAAAAACCTACTGAGACAGTTGCTTGCAGCCTCACAAGTACTAATCCAAAAAATAACTTTACGATGGTCCAAAAAGAAAATTTTCCCTATACTATCATGAAATGTTAATGAAAGTAATGAAAAATTAATTTAAAAAAACGACAGAGATTTAATCATGATCAAGTTTGTTATGTGACCAAAGAGTCACACGATATATTCGTTCACTAAAGAAATACTATTGAATAATGATTATAATTTTATGATTTGGCTTTACAACAGCATGAGTGCTAAAAACTACTTCTTCCGTCCTAAAACTTTGATCTTTTTAGAGTTTTGCACGTGAGTTAAGAAATACTAATAAAAATCGATAAGTTAAGTCATTTTTATTCTTACTTTATTAAGAAAGATAAAATAAATTTAATGAATGTTTTAGTTTTTGTAAGGGTATAAATGATAAAATATCATTAATTATATCTTGATTTCTTAAAAGGACCAAAGTTTTAGGACAAAACTAAAAAACTAAAAGGACCAACGATTTGGGACCGAGGAGAGTGTGAAATTCATGCACTATAAAGAGATCAAATTATATTATATTTTTACATTCAAAGAAAAAAATATGGCTGATACTCTCAAGTTTATTGTTACAATGATTCTATTTTTTTTATTATTTCTTGTTCCAATGAAAGCAAGTGGTGGTAAACCATTTTCTCATCCATTTAAAGGTAAGACATGATCATTAAAAAAAAAAGGTAAGACATTTTCTTATTCTTTCAAATTTCCATTTTTATTTTGTAATTCATAAACAACCTTTTATCGTATTTTAGTAATATTATTTTATTATTCTTTTTCGTTACAGCATATATTGATTGTAAAACCAATGAAGATTGTCCAGAAAGTGTGAACGAACATTATACTATTATTTGCATTGATTACAAATGTGAAACAATTCGAATTCCTCCAACATCGGGCCTAATCTGGTAAAAAACAAAGGTACTCCTATGATAATTTTATAGGGCAAGCTGAGTTACTATTCAAATCCAATTTGATGCATCTTATTGACGGATGATTTCTGATTAATATTATATTTTATATGTATAATTTATGCTATGATATCTTTCAATCCAATGGTCGATTTTATAAGACTATTATCCAATAAAAAATTTCCGAAGGTGTCATATTTTTAAGTTTGATACATTGGTGTCATTTGATCCTGATCATATATATATGTATATAACTTTTTTTTTTGACGTAATGTTGGTTATAATATTTCATTAACTAAAATGTGTTCAATACAATTTGGTACTTCAATCAAAACTTGGAAACTAATAGATAATGTTGCCACCTTAACTAGATTATGAGCAACCTCATTTGTTTGTCTCCGCATAAACTCTACGCTCTAGAGTCTCCAAATCTTTTTGAACTATACACGTAAATTACTTTTTCAGTTCCCTTTAAACTCATATACGATAATAGTTTATACCTTGCACTTTAATTTTTTTAAACTCTACCAAAAAACAACGTTGTATGCATTTATTCATTATTTGGGATGACTTCTAAACTTTACCCAAAAAAAACATCGTTGTATGCGTTAATGACATTTAGTTGTTTTCATTTTTTTAATGCACCTATACTATACTTATTAGGTGTGCTAAAGGGTCACGATACATTGGTTCACCGAAGAAATATGGAATAATGATCATAGTTAATTTTATGATTTGTTTTTACAACATTGTAGTGCTAAAAACTAAGGAGAGCGTGAAATTTATGCACTATAAAGAGATCAAATTATATTATATTTTTACACTCAAAGAAAACAATATGGTTGAAACTCTCAAGTTTATTTTTACTATGATTCTATTTTTTTTATTATTTCTTGTTCCAATGAAAGCAAGTGGTGGTAAACCATTTTCTCATCCATTTAAAGGTTAAACATTTTCTTATTCTTTCATATTTCCATTTTTACTTTGTAATTCATACATAACCTTTTATCGTATTAGTAATATTATTTATTATTCTTTTTTGTTACAGCATATATTGATTGTAAAACCAATGAAGATTGTCCAGAAAGTGTGAACGAACATTATACTATTATTTGCATTGATTACAAATGTGAAACAATTCGAATTTTTCCGTTATCGGGCCTAATCTGGTAAAAAAAGGTACTCCTAATCTTAGAAATTAGAATGATTTATTGTGGTAGCAGAAGAGGTGCAATATTGCTCCGGAAGAAGAGATGTGCAATAAATAGTGGCGAATCTATTATTTATATGTTTAGGAGTTTTTTCTCATGGAAACTTTCTTATGTGGCATTCTCTTGCTTAGTCAACTTTGTTTTCATCCTACATGACATCTTCTCAAGCATGAGTTGCTTATGTGTCATTTGTTTACAACTTCTTGAGTTTTATGTTCACAATTTTGGTAGTTTTTGATCTTCTTATCACATTTAAAACTCCTTAAAACTCCTATTTAAGTTTTTTTTTTAATTCTCTTTGTTTATAGGTTTCCTTAAAACTCATAGTATTTATTTTGCACATTCACAAATTAGGAAAATAAACATATTATATTTATTAACAAATCAAAGTTAAAGTTGAACGCAAATGTCAATTTTGATTTGTTAATAAATATAATATGTACCAACAAAAAAAAATTATATATGAGTAAGGAAAACAAAGAGAACAGTGGGTGCCAGTCGCAGCATGTAACAACATGATGCAATAATTTTTGGAGGTGATAAAAAGAAAATAAAAAGTAAAAAGAATTATATCGATCCAATTTTAAATAAAACTATTTTTTTTACTCAATTTCAATAAAATCATAAAAACGAAAATGCACTTTTTTTTGCAGGTACTATCAAAGAACTATATCAAAATATTATAATTTTAAAGACCTATCGAAAAGCCCCTTACAAAATCATGGACAAAATTTATATATTTAATATCTATAGCCAAATGTAATTTAATATATAAAAAATTCATAATTTTTGTTTATATAGTACGTTACATATACAATTTTTTTTGTTGACAATATATAGCTATTTTATATTGAGGAGTGCTAGCAACACACTCTTTAACAAACACACTCTAACACACTCTTTTCTATTGGTTAAAATTTATATGGGTCTCATAAAAATTATATGGGTCCATATTTTTTTGTGGGACCCATGTGAATTTCAACCAATAAAAAAAAGTGTGTTGGAGTGTGTTTGTTAAAGAGTGTGTTGCTAGCATTATTCATTTTATACTATTGAAACTAGTATAACTTACCCGTGCTATCGCCCGGGTTAATGTTCTGTGAAAAATATAGATCATTTTTTTTCACACATGAAAAATATGGATTATTAAAATTTTAATATTGTGATTTTTTTAATTATTTGTAAAATTAATTTTATATTTAATGTAATAGTTTATTTAAATATGATAAAAGATCCAAATTTTGGAGATTTTAAGGAGAAATGGCATAATGGAGAGTGATACTCCACTCCCCGTTCCCAACTCACATGTTCATATATTTGTTCTTTTATTTTCATAAAAAAAATGTCATTATGCAAAAACTAATCTAACGGTTAATATATTTGTTCTTAATCGTCATCTCTCTCCTTTAGACATTTGTTTTCTTCAGGAGTATTTTATCTCATGTCCCCGTGTGAAAAAATTTCACATTTGAGAAGCAAAATGGGGCAATTTTAATTTTAATATTATTTATTTAAAAGTAATGAACAGTAGAATTGTTTGTCATTTGCTTGACACAAAAAAAAAATTATATAATTTTTTTAAGCATATCTCATTTGTTAATGTGCAAATTTTAAAAAATGTATCTATTTATTTTTATTTTTATTTGTTTATTTTACAGTGATGTATGGAGAATAAAAATAAAGTAATACATGATATTATTGCTTTTAATTCTTTTTTTATATATATAAAATCATTGTTACTTTCCCTGCTTTCAATTGATATCGTATTTTTTATATAATAAAATCTACAAATGTATGTCTCACCCCCTGTAAGTTATTTTTTGCTTAATACCTCCATGTAGGTTATTTTTTTATCAATACCCCCGTATTTTAATATTTTGTTTGGTACAAATCACTATGTATTTTTTTTTATTAGAAAAACCACGTTAAGGTAAACCATAATTAATAGAATAATAAAATGAATGAGTAAAAAAATAGAGTACAACATTTATTTATAAATAATAGTAAAAAAACATTTATAAGCATGATTTAAATCCAATAAAAAATATTAGAGAAACTCATCCACTCTCCGTTTCCGATCGACGTGTTATTTTCTCCCTTGTAGCCATCTTCACTGGTCTTTACTATAATGCAATGATCTCATGAACATAACAAATTGAATAAATAAATTCTATATTATTTTTCAGATGAAGATCAACCTCCCCGTGACCATATTTTTAAATGATTCTCTTGTTTAGAAAATAAAATTGAGAAGAGTGTTAATAACATTTTCTTAATATATTCTATATATAGTGGTGAGACTCACATGAGTGTCACTCACTTAAAGAGCGAGCTGAGTAATTGAAAGTGTTAAAAAAAATAGTGTTTCTGGCCTTCTTTATTCATAAACATGTTCATGGTTTTTTTGTCAAGTAACAGATGTGGAAACTTTGTACTATATAATAGTAAACACTACAAATAATGTGGATCTACACATATTTTTTTGAACATCAAAAGAAAGAATTCTATAAATTGCAGAAAAAAGCACTAAATTATTTCTTTCTTTTTCTATTTTCACAGCCAGTTTAATTTGATTCGGGGTTAATTCTGGTATCAAGTGATTTATTTGATTGATATACAACATATGAATATTCAAATGCATTTTGACATGTATTAACATCTAATGTATTACAATAATTACTATAATACAGTTAAGCATATTCCCTATTTTTATTGCACTAATATTATATGAAATTTGAATTTTAATAGGATGATCTTATTCATAGAAAGTTTAAATATGGTCAATGCATAAATAAGTCATTATATTGAATTGAATAAATATAATTGTTAAAAAGTTATTAGAGTAAAGACATAATTTCTTCTGATATAAAAAAAAAAAGACATAATTCATTCAATATGAATATTTTACTTTAGTCTATGTCAAGGTTTTAAATTGTGGTTGCGGTCATGGATGTGGTTGCGGTTGTTGCGAATGCGGTCATTACGGTCGCTGCAACGCGCAATGCATTGTAAATATACAATGAAAACAATTATAATCAACAAAAAAAATTACAATCAACAAAACAAAATTATCTATATTAAGGACATATGCATTGTAAATAGTCTAATCTGCGTAGAAAATAAATTCATAAATAAGTGCTCAATAAATTCATAAATAAGTGCTCATAGTATTTTATTGGTCATAGAGATGTATAAAAACAGTAGTACAAAAATAAGCCAACAATGAAGCAGGTGAAAATAAAATATATTACTCACACAAAATAGACGAATAGAGAAAGAGAGTACCTTTAAATGTTAGCTGAAACAAAAAAAAAAGTGTACAAAAATAGTTAGAGTAGAACAATATAAACGTGAAAATAAGTAAGTGAACAAAAAAAAAAGTGTGCTATACCTTTTAAAAAAAATGGAAGAAAAACAAAATGTGATAAATAATGGTGAAAACAATACCTATATATTGATCCCAGGCACTAAAACGTTTTTGCTGTTAAATGATATTAATCATGATTAGAATTTTCTTTTTATAAGTCAATGAGGATTTTCTCAAAATAAAAAAACTTAATTAATGTCAATAAAGAGCATAATTACTATTCACACAAAAATTTTGCTACAAAAATAATTATAATAATACGTGATTGACACTAATAATATATTAATGAATTAATATGTAATAGAATGAATCAAATGATTTGAATATATCCTGATTTAATTGAAGAACATTAAATTCGATTTATAAACAATAATTGAAAAATGATTGAATTTCCAAATTAGCCAAAAATTCTAAGTAAAATGATATCATCATGTAGAAAAATTGCAAAGGCCTTCATAGTTAGCCACATAGGAATTGGAGAAATATTAGAATGTCACATAAGACATGGATCAAGGAAATGGTGCCACATAGGAATTAGACCATGAGAGAGAAACTCCTAAATATATAAATAATAGATTTTTCTCTCTCATGCTCAATTTCTTAAGTGGCGTCCTCTCATTTCTTTTACCGGTCAAAATCTCACGTGACAATCTCTCAATTCATTTTGCTGATGTGTCATTTTTCTGTGTTTTTTCCTTTAGTCATTAGTGCTCAATTATAAATATAGAAATTGTTCAATCAGGTTTTATGAACAAATGTCTATATATTAATATTTTGATACAATTGAAATTTTACATATGGAAACTTTTGATTATTGACCAACTCATTTTTGGAATATATATTGATTAAATTAAATCAATGCTGAAATGTATGGAAATTTCAAAAATTAAGGACCAAAAATCTACTATAGTTTCTATATATACGGGTCAATATGTAAGAGTGAGGGTCATTGAGTGTCTCAGCGCCCCTTCTCTATTTTCTCTTCTCACCTTCACTACTCTTTTTTTTTTTGGACAGAATCACTACTTTTTTTTCTATCTATTGCTATTGTTGGTTTTTTTTTTTAAATAAAAAATCTATTGCTATTGTTGGTTATTTCTTATTTATTTGTTCAATATAATTTTTGTTGCTCTCAAGTGGAATGAAATCTAAATTTTATTTGTTTTTCTTTGCAGGTATTTTGTTTACTTGTGTTAGGCTACAATAACAGGATTCAACATAAAAAAGAGAAATCATTTTCTTCTCTAAAGTCAATAATATTTTGTAAACTTCTTTTTAAGAAGCCAAAATATTATTCATCTATCTTTGTAACTTTTATTTACTATTTGATATTTGTTACGGTGATACACAAAAATGTAAGAAATTATTATTATATGTAAATTTACGGGACATTTGTTTTTTTTAAAACGACAAATAATAGATGCTCTCAAATTCCAACAATGAGAGGAAATTGTTATGGATCCATAACAATATATTGTTGACAAATATATTGATTCATCTATTTGGAAGGTGAAACTTATCATATTTTTATTTTTTTGCATGTCGGAGTTAATTTTCGAATATTTTCTATCCATATACCAATATTGGGACCACTTTTTCTTCAAATTTGTACAGAACCTTTATTTATACTCATGTTAGATTTCTACAGATATTTTAATACGAGATTTATTAATACGGGGCGAATGACCTCTTTTTTTTTTCTATGGGAACCTATATTTCTACACGTATTATATACCAATTTTTTTATAATTTTTACTGGTACTTATATTTACACTCATATTAATAATAGTGCATTTTTTTTATAGTTACATTTGTTTTTAGTGTAAACTCTGACACACTTACTTATTTACTTTAAAAAGTTGAAATTTTAGTTACTATATATTACTTAACAAAAAATACATTAACTAAAAATAAGAATAAAAAAACTAAAATTAAATTTAGAAAAACTAATATCTCAACTAATTAACTTTAACCTTAATCATATATGATAATAATCTAATTTTTTTATATGATGATCGACGAGATTCTTGCAGACACTGATGAAGATGACTACGAGGGATAAATAACATGTGGATTGGGAACAGATGAGTGGATAAAATATTCAAGTTTAATTCTATAATCAGAAAATTGTACTAATTTTGAGTTATAATTCTTTATTTGCAGGTCCATATACGGAAGAACAACATTGTTTGTTATTCAAATTAGGATTAAGTATTATCAATTGATGTTAGAGTTTTAAGTATTTATTTATATTTTTTATATTTTATTGTCATTTTTTTTAATCATATGTTTACTTATTAAAAAAGAATTGTTGTTCGTATTATTTTTTATTGGATTTAAATCATGCTTATAAATGTTTTTTTACTATTATTTATAAATAAATGTTGTACTCTATTTTTTTACTCATTATTTTTTTATTTGTCTAATTTTTCATGTCATATTTAACAAATATACTGATAAAATAATAGAAACTCCTCGAATGAATTGGAAAAATGTGGAATTGAGAAATTGATATGCTTAAAAAAAAATTATTCTTAAACTTCATGCTTATCACGTAGAGAAAAAGGTGTCATTGTCTGAAATATAAAATGAATGAAGTAATTGACTTCATAGATTATTTTTCTATTTCGTTTTATTATTTTATTAATTATGGTTTACCTTAACGTGGTTTTTCTAATATAAAAAAATACATAGTGATATGTACCAAACAAAATATTAAAATACAGGGGTATTGATAAAAAAAAACCTACATGGAGGTATTAAGCAAAAAATAACTTACACGGGGTGAGACATACATTTGTAGATTTTATTATATAAAAAATATGATATCAATTGAAAACAGAGAAAGTAACAATGATTTTATATATAAAAAAAAAGAATTAAAAGCAATAATATCATGTATTACTTTATTTTATTCTCCATACATCACTGTAAAATAAACAAATAAAAATAAAAACAAATAGATACATTTTTTAAAATTTGCACATTAACAAATGAGATATGCTTAAACAAATTATATAATTTTTTTTGTGTCAAGCAAATGACAAACAATTCTATTGTTCATTACTTTTAAATAAATAATATTAAAATCAAAATCGCCCCATTTTGCTTCTCAAATGTGAAATTTTTTCACACGGGGGACATGAGATAAAATACTCCTGAAGAAAACAAATTTCTAAAGGAGAGAGATGACGATTAAGAACAAATATATTTAATTAAACCAATACCAATTAATTATTAATATGATTAATTACTATTAAAGTTTGGAAACAAGACTCTACAAAAAAAAAATGGAAACAAGATCATTTTGTCCTATAATTTATCAATCTGACAATTATGTTATTATTTTTGACAAACACAAACTTAACTAATCATATAATTATTATAAAATTAATATTAAATGATATTTACAATTTCGATGTTCTTCCTATTTCGATCTTTATTCTAATTTCTGACAATTTACGGAGAATGAATATTTCACACGATCATTTTACAACATACGGGGAATGAATATTTAATTTACACGAACTTTTGATAGAATTTTACATGATTATATAATTTTATCATATGTAAATAATAGTTGAGATGATAGTTCAGGAACATAAATTTAACTTCCTAAAATCAAGGAAATTTGTCTTTTTCCCCAATTGTTTTTTAAATATTTTTATGGAAATTTTTTATTAGTTGAATTATCGATGTAACTATATATAAATTTAACACAATAATTATTTTAAATGATTAAATAATAAAAAAAGTTAGAGTTGCGACTGGCAAAAAAAATAACATTATTGTAAATTTAGATATTCATGCACATTATTGTAAATTTATTAAAAAAAATCAAATATAGAATAAATAAAATGATTTATTGACCATATTATTTTATATGAACAATGTCTATATTCATGTCTTGATTCAACTGAAACATTAAATATGGAAAGTTTTAATTATTAATCCACTAATTTTTGAAATATATTTAATTAAACCAATACCAATTAATTTTTAATATGATTAATTACTATTAAAGTTTGGAAACAAGACTCTACAAAAAAAAAATTTGGAAACAAGATCATTTTGTCGTATAATTTATCAATCAGATAATCATTATTATTATTTTTGACAAACACAGACTTAACTAATCATATAATTATTATAAAATTAATATTAAATGATATTTACAATTTCGATGTTCTTCCTATTTCGATCTTTATTCTAATTTCTGACAATTTACGGAGAATGAATATTTCACACGATCATTTTACAACATACGGGGAATGAATATTTAATTTACACGAACTTTTGATAAAATTTTACATGATTATATAATTTTATCATATGTAAATAATAGTTGAGATGATAGTTCAGGAACATAAATTTAACTTCCTAAAATCAAGGAAATTTGTCTTTTTCCCTAATTGTTTTTTAAATATTTTTATGAAAATTTTTTATTAGTTGAATTATCGATGTAACTATCACTACTAGAAAAAAATCAATCTGGGACGGAATTTTTCGTCGCACAACAGTAGAAATTTCCGTCACGATTATAACTTGGGACGGAATCTGGGACAAAATATTTTCGTCGCAATTCGCTCATCGCAATTTGTTGGGGACGGAATTTTAACTTTCGTCGCACATTTGGGACGGATTTAGGGACGGAATATAATCATTTGATTAAACTCATATTTCATTCCGTCCCAATATTGTGACAGATTTCTTAAATTCTGTCCCAATTTGGGGACAGATTACTTACATTTCGTCCCAAAGTTTACTTATTTTTTAAATGTTGGGACAAAGTTATATAAAATATTCCGTCACAAATAAATTGTGGGTGACAGATTTTATTTATAATATTTGCACAAATTTGTTTAAAAAATGCATCCCTAACTACAAATTTGTTTGCAAACTTCAATCATACTATAATAAATATACGCATCTTACGTATCAAAATTGTATTTATCAATAAATCCAAAAGGTTAAAGTTTTAATAACTAAGTGTTTACTCATACTTTAAATAATTATTATGTTCTACATTCCAAAATCGTCAAATAGTTCTCATCAACATATGTTCCATCATTTGCATTACTTCCATGAGTAGTATAACTAACAAAAGGATTATCTTGCGTCAAAAAAAAAAAGGATTATCTTCATTCAAATTCATTGATTCCATATCTATATTTGCATGTTTAGCTTGCGGCAATCATTTTATTTTGACGAGCAAGGATGAAATTGATTGTTTGTTGTTGGTCTGTAATCAGCTGCCTTAACCGTAGATAAATGCAGGCCAAAAAATACAGCAGACGAAAGGCCCCAAGCATTGAAACAGATCAGCCAAACAATCCCAAAAACCACCAGCACAAAACAGTCAAACCTGCAGAGAAGAAAAAAAATAGGCAGCATTGCATCTCAGAAATCCAAAACCAAGGTCAGGCTCTAAAAAATTTAGCAAAACAAACCCAAAAGATACACTAATTATCTAGCTAGACAAAGAATTTTAAAAACAAAACACATTTTACTATAAACTAGAGAGTAGTAAAAACAAAACAAAAGTAACTAATTGAACAAAAGAGAGTAGCAATACCCAACCCCTGATCCTCACACTGTACTATAAACTAGCTTGTGGTATCCAACATATTATACCACCAATACTCCAATTCTAATCAATGCACACCAGACCCTTGATCTATTAAATGATAAGCACACCTAGAAACAAACTAAAGACAAACAAACCACCAGTAAGAAACAGAAACCAACAAGACACCCATCATCAACACCTTTGATATACATGTAGCCTAACTTTTAAGCCACATTTCAGCATAAAATGTATAAGAATAAGGAGAAACCAGTGCAATTAACTTCATTTTCAAAACCAGTGCAATTATTTTGTTGTTTTTGTTACGGTTTCAGTTCCGATTCAGAAATATAGTTTCTTTTTGTTATGCTTTTTGTTAATAATTTCTTTAATTGAATCTGCCTTTAGGGTTTATGATTTTGTTTTGTATGAAAAAATTGGGGTAAAGATGTGTAAGCCGGAGAGTAACAATAACAGGTGGCAAGATTTGGGTTGGATGGGTTTGAAGGTACAAAAGGATAAACTTGGTTCTGGTTCGGGTTCAGGTAAGGGTAGAATGAAACTATGGATGATTCGTGCTACTACATCGGTGATATTGTGGACTTGTATTGTTCAATTAACAGCTATAAGTGATTTATGGGGTCCTCGAGTTCTTAAGGGTTGGCCTTCATGTTTCACTCATGATTCTGTTTCTAATTCTAGAGCTATGGATGTTCAGCTTCAATCTTTACGTCCACCATCACCAATATACCACATCAAACCCTCACAGATATATAGTCACATACAAGATGAGAAATCCACTTGAGTACTGGACTATGATTATGACTATGAATCAGATCAAATCCAACTCGACACCAGACCCTCACAACTATGTAATTCATACAATACAAGAAAATATGAATTATATATCATGCGAATTACTTTGCATGCACCATTATGTCAATCATAAAAAAGAAAATCATTGAAGGGTTTGGTTTAAGTACTTACATCAAAGGTGTTAATGATAAGAATAATGCTAGCAACACACTCTTTAACAAACACACTCCAACACACTCTCTTTTATTGGTTGAAATTCACATGAGTCCCATAAAAAAATGTGGACCCATATAACTTTTATGGGACCCATATAAATTTTAACCAATAAAAGAGAGTGTGTTAGAGTGTGTTTGTTATTGGAGTGTGTTGCTAGCACTCCTCTAATGATAATGAAGGTGAAATTTTTATCATCATACACATAAGTGATAAAACATAGAAAAATCATAATAAGGGAACAAGGTAAGTAAGAATTGAAGTACCATATAGACAACTTATAGCTTTACTTCATCTATTTGTTCCATTCATTCCATAGACTAAGACATGAGCTTTGCTTAATCTAAAACAACATAATCAACAAAAAAACTAAAATCAGAACAGGAAACTTATGAGTTATTAAGAATACTATACTAGTATTACGTTAGAACTATATACAGAAAAAAGAAAAGAAAGTAAATTAACAAAATAGTAATATAAGTTAGAAAATGGAAAGAAGAAACATCTTTGAGCATCTTCTCTCCAAACCCTAATCATAAGGTCAAACAAACCATGGGCCGTGAATTCCTCCTCCCCACCACCGCTCATTCCCAATTGCAACCTGTTCAACAATGTTATCAAACAACTCACTTCGATTTTGAAAATGCAAAAATATAAAACACGGACTTCATTAGATGCTCTTACTTTCATCACGGTAATGGATTTGAGATTAGGGTTTTGGTGAACTGACCGGAGAAATTGAAGGAATGGCCGCGAAATTGAAGGGGGAAAAACACAAAACTGAAGGGGAAAACACCAAAGAGAGAATCAGGGATAAGAGGATTAGAGTAAAGAAAAAAGAGAATCACATACCTTGATTGAAGACAAATGCAGATGAGTTAGATCTCCAGAAGATTGAACGCAGAGAGTTCGAAGAAGAGAGCGCTTGACTTGAGACGAGGGACGACAGAGACTTCGTCAAATGAAGGGATTTAGGTTTCCTATAATCTGAAGGAATGGCGATTGAGTTGAACAGACTAGAAGAAACCTTAGGCTATGTTTGGATTGGTGGTATGTGGTGGAATGGAATGGAATGGAGAGGTAAATATTAAAATTCCATTGTTTGGATTTGCAAAAAGCTAATGGAATGTAATGGAATCCAATGGAACCAATTCTATTCTATACCACTCAATACTTCAATTTTTCATTCCACCCAATTTGGGGTGTATCCAATGGAATGGAACATTATATTTTTAATATTACTCTTTTACCCTTAATTTAGTTGCTCAAATACCCAAATCACACTAGAAACTCTCTACCTCACTTTTTCTTTTATGTGCTTTTATATGCTGACTACTAATTTTTGCTAATTTTTCATTGCCCAACAACCTTATGAATTATGTTATCAATTAAGGTTATTGATGGAAGTAGCAGTGCTCAATGTAAAAACTGAAGAGTGTTGTAAAACAATAAGAGTTTCATTGCAATCTCGTTCATTTTGAATCTGTGATTTCTTTTCTTTAACAATGTATTTTTGTAAAGACAATGTCACTTCATAAAGGATCAAGTTTTGATGAAAATCTATGAGGTCACAACTTCGTAAATTTTGCACCCTTTTATTTGCTATTCTTCTTCTATGGCCTCCTCCATTGATTTTGAGAGAAGAAAATGTTGAAGATGAATTGGAGTGGGGGCGAAGAGGTCGAGGTTTGTTGAGAGTGAAACAACAATAGTCGGCCAATAAAATCATGGTTGCCAAAGTGAAGCCTCTTCTATGGTTGCCAAAGTGAAGCCTCTTCTTGGATACCTATCTTTGTTAATTGATTGTGTTGAGTCCTTTTTGTTGGTTTAGTTTGAGTGAATTGAAATTATTGCCTATAGTTTAATGTTTTAAAATAGGGGTAAATTTGGAATAAAAATGTTATAATTTATTTCATTCCATTCACTTCCCAAACGATAGAGTGGTAATTTTGTTCCATTCCATCATTGAATATCCAAACAATGGAACGGAATTTGTGTTCCATTCCGTTCCGCTCCACTCCATTCCATTATGTTCCGTTCCGCTCCATTCCGTTCTGTACTAACAACACTTTTATTCAAAAAAAAATAATCTAACAACACTTGATTTTTATTTTTTTTGGTACATTGATTTACTACTACTAACAATTATTTTATTTTTTTGTTTAAAAAAAAACAATTATTTTTTTTGACAGGAAACTATTGTTTTTATTTTATTTTTTAAAAGAATCTAATAATTAGGCGCCAATATTCCCCCTTATTTTTTTCACTAAATTTTGAAATAAAATAAAAATTGTCTTAAATATAAGTTTTAAAAAAAATACTCGTGACAGAAAATCGTCGCAAATTTCGTCCCGATTTAATTATTTTGGGACGGAAAAAATTTCCGTCACAAAATTCCGTCTTAATTGAATTATTTTCTAGTAGTGTATATATAAATTTAACACAATAATTATTTTAAATGATTAAATGATTAAATAATAATAAAAGTTAGAGTTGCGACTGGCAAAAAAATAACATTATTGTAAATTTAGATATTCATGCACATTATTGTAAATTTCTTAAAAAAAATCAAATATAGAATAAATAAAATAATTTATTGACCAGATTATTTTATATGAACGATGTCTATATTCATGTCTTGATTCAACTGAAACATTAAATATGGAAAGTGTTAATTATTAATCCACTAATTTTTGAAATATATTTAATTAAACCAATACCAATTAATTATTAATATGATTAATTGCTATTAAAGTTTGAAAACAAGACTCTACAAAAAAAAAAATTGGAAACAAAATCATTTTTTCCTATAATTTATCAATTAGATAATCATTATTATTATTTTTGACAAACACAGACTTAACTAATCATATAATTATTATAAAATTAATATTAAATGATATTTACAATTTCGATGTTCTTCCTATTTCGATCTTTATTCTAATTTCTGACAATTTACGGAGAATGAATATTTCACACGATCATTTTACAACATACGGGGAATGAATATTTAATTTACACAAACTTTTGATAGAATTTTACATGATTATATAATTTTATCCTATGTAAATAATAGTTGAGATGATAGTTCAGGAACATAAATTTAACTTCGTAAAATCAAGGAAATTTGTCTTTTTCCCCAATTGTTTTTTAAATATTTTTATGGAAATTTTTTATTAGTTGAATTATCGATGTAACTATATATAAATTTAACACAATAATTATTTTAAATGATTAAATAATAAAAAAAGTACGTTAGAGTTGTGACTGGCAAAAAAAATAACATGGGAGTGAAAGATCACTCTCCACCCTACTTCCCTTTTAAAATCACTAAAAAAGTATTATTTTTTATATTTAAATAAATTACATTAAATAAAAAAATAATTTTATAAATAATTAAAAAAACACAAAATGATAAAATTTTAATAATTTATATTTTCCATTGAACATTAACCCGTGCAATCGCACGGGTAAGTTAAACTAGTATTATATTAAGGGGAGGCTGTGGAAAAGAATTAAATTATATTGGTGTAATTTTTTATTAATATTATATTGTTTAACGTCTTGATATATACAAAATTTACTATTAAATTAAAAGTTTGTATTATATAGATCATTCATAATTTATTTTAAAAAAAAATTATGATAATTTGATAGGGCAAGTTGAGCAACTATTCAAATCCAATTTGTTGCTCTATTTATAACTTCGTACTACCGATAGAGGTGTCAAATGGGCTAGCCTGACGGGCTAGACTATATTTATGGGCCATCCTGGCTCGGCCCGATTATTTTTGGAATACACATTTAAGAGCCAGCCCGGCCCATATGGGCCATGTGGGCTAATGGGCTAGCCCGACCCATTTCATTTTTTTCCCTTTTATTCAATCTTATTTTACGTCACTTTGATATTTTAGTTCCTCGTAATTATCAATTTTATTGAGATATAATTGTATGCAATTGTAAATAATTTTTACGTCATCACTATATATCAATTAAACTCTAGTTTGATTACTATAAAAAATTAAATCAAATTAATAAATCATAAATTTACTTTTTTGAAAAAACTTTTATCTAAATATAACCTATTTTATTTAGCTTACACAATTAACTATATTTTTTTATAATAACTTTTCAATTAGATGATAATTTTTTATGTTTTAATTGTTATTAATTTTACAAAAATGTCATAATTTTTTTATAATGGCCCAGCCCGAAGCTCAATTGGTTAGCCCGACCCAGCCCTATTTTCACATGGGCTAATGGGCTTGACCCGTTGCATTTTGGGCCATGTTATTTGAAGCCCGATCCGTCTAAGCCCGGCCCAATTTTGACAGCTCTAACTACCGATAAAATCCTTAAATTTACTTGGCAAGAATTTTAATGAAGAACATGCATGATGAGCACCCTTTGGCCGTAGTGGCGGAACCAGAGGCCACAATTTTTTTTTTTAATTATAAATTAAATATAAAAATTATATTACATATAAAAATATAAGTTGTAAAAAGCACAAAGATATTATTTGTTCAATTTTTTTAATCACTTACATGTACCTATCTTAAGGGCATACATTAGTTTTTTCCTTATATATAATATAACTTTCCTTTTCTTTATTTTTTTTTTACGAAATTTTGTTTATAACATTTCATTAACTTTTGTAAAAAATGCGTAAAAAAAAAAACTTTTGTAAAAAAAGAAAACAAACATTTCATTAATTAAAATGTGTTCAATACAATTAGGTACATCAAACAAAACTCGGAAACTATTAGATAATATGGTCGTCTTAGTTAGATTATGAGCAACCTCATTTATTTATCTTCGCACAAACTCTACACTAGAGTTTCCAAATCCTTTTAAATTCTACAAGTAAATTATTTTGAACTAAACCAATTCTTAATGATTCGAGTGAAGCTAATGTAAATTCGACTCAAGTCGACACATTTGCTACGCTACTTGTAACAACACTCTACTAATTGTTGATTATTCCAACATATAACTACCATTTACTATCATGAAAGGTTAAAACAAGTTTGAAAAATTAATTAAAAAGGAATGTAAATTAATTAATAGCAAGTTTGTTATTGGACCTACATACAAGGTGTGCTAAAAATACAAACACAACATACTAATGTAATTAAGAAATATTTAATAATAATTATAATTTTATGATTGATTTTTACAACTTTATTAGTGCTAAAAACTGTTTAAATATTATTAAAAAAACCATTTAAATATACATTCTAAATAATATGACTTTTTAGTATTTATGCAGTCGCAAAACTGTTGGGCCGTGAAGGGGGAACCTCATTGAATTAGATCGACACATTGGACATTGGACAATCTTACAAGTGACTCTAATACCACATCTTCACCCAAAACCTTAAGGCATTAGGTTAATGAGTCATCTCACTTATTGGACTGGGCAATGGGCTTAAGAAAATATCCAGTAAGCCCAATTAGAGTAAAAAGGATGATAAGCCCAAATCAAGTAAACCCTAAAATACCCAATAGGCGATTAGAAGCTAGGGCGTGACCTGCAACTCTAAGGCAACGCCAAAAAGGGTGGATTCTGTGTTACTGTAAATATCTTCTCCTTCCTTGTATCAACCGCTAACTTAGGAAGGAAGAAATAAACTTCCCACAACCGCCATAGCTTGGAGATCAAGGTTTTCATCCCTATTTTCACGCTATACCACCGAAGAAGATGCTAAGGACCGGATTTTTAGGAACCCTTACTTGGAGAAGAAGACTAGAAGCTCTATAAATAGCTCGATACTTTCATTTGTAAAAGGATCGAATTCTGACATATAAAACTCCCAGGGTTGTTGGGATTGATTCAAGTGTAACCACATCATTTAATCAATAATATAAACCCCTTTGAGTTTTTACCAGAACATTTTGGCGCCCACCGTGGGGCTGCGGTAAAATCATTTGATCCCAGCCTATCACAGCAACTAGACGGAAAATCAAACATCTTCACATGGCTGGAGAGCATGGAAACAATGATAACTCTAGCGTTAACACCTTGCAAGCCGCCGTCGTAGAAATACGGCGCTTACAAACTCAGATTGCGGCCATCGAAGCCGAAAGAACTAATGAGAAAGAAAAAGCGAAATTGATTTCGGAGGAGGAGGAGGGAGAGGGCGTCATGGACGTACAGCCTTTAGCACAACACTTGTGGGATGCCCAAGTGGTGGAAACAATCAAGGTTCCTCACCTTCCTACCTTCGACGGAAAGACGGATCCAAGGGAGCACCTGATGGCAATTGGAACACAAACCGCCATAATCAATGCTCCTGATGGCAATTGGAACTACTAGCCGGCACCTTCAAGGATGTCGCCCTACGTTGGTATATGAACCTTCCAAAGAACTCAATTGAGAGTTATGCTGACTTTCATAAAAAATTCATCCACCAGTTCGCTGGGTCGAAACACGTGAAAGTCACATCAACCAGTCTCTTCTCCATCCGCCAAAACCATGGCGAGTCATTGCGTAGTTTCCTAGCCAGATTCAGCGAAGCCACCATCAAGGTCTCAAATCCCAATCAGGAGATGTTTGTGGCAGCCTTCCACAATGGGCTAAGAGCAGGACATTTCAATGAGTCCTTAGCCCAAAAGCCAGCCTCGTCAATGCAAGAGGTAAATAAGAGGGCGGAGTGTTATATAAAGGGCGAGGAGAGTAACGCCGAAAAAAGACAAAGAGACGTTAAGGAGAAGGAATACGTGGGCCGCGCCACCAGAGCGCCTGAACACCCACGACCAAAAGCGGGAGGCCACCAAGGAGACCCGTGGCAAAGACATCACGGTAAGCCCTACCGCCAACCGCCCAGAAGAGAATTCAGGAACCATCCCGCCAATGAAGACCTCACGCCATTAAATGCCTCAAAGGTTTACGTCTTAAACGAAATTCTGGCCACTGGTTTGGCAAGCCTCCCCCCAAGGAGAACCAGTAACATTCCCATGGGGCTTGACGATAATGCCTGGTGCGCATACCACAGGTGTAGAGGTCACTCCACAGAAAAATGCTTCCGCTTAAGAGATTTAATCGAAGAGCTAATAAAAAGCGGACACCTCCGCAAATTCATTGACGATGCCGCCCAAGGGCGGGTTGTCGTGCCAAAAGTCCCCCGATAGGAGCCACGGGACCCCCCTGGGCCAAATAGGGAGCCTCCCAAGGGGAGAATCTCCGTGAATACAATAGCGGGAGGATTCTCAGGCGGGGGTGAATCAAGCTCAGCAAGGAAAAGGTATGTACGCCGAGCCATCTCGGAAATATACCTCGTAAGACAACCCCAACCATTAGACGTACCAGATTTGGCGTTCACTGCAAAGGATGGGCTGGAGGTAGCGCCTCATGACGATGATCCTTTAGTGATACAAGTCCAAATTTTGAACTGCGATGTAAAGAGAGTACTGATAGACTCAGGAAGTTCAGCGGACATTATGTACTGGGAAGCTTTCAAGGCCATGCAATTGGCAGAAGAACAATTACAACCCTACTCAGGAACCCTGGTTGGGTTCTCTGGCGAACAAGTGGATGTAATGGGCTACGCCTCCCTTCTTACCACGTTTGGAGAAGGCAGCGACGCCAAAACTATCAAGGTGCGATACCTGGTAGTTAAAACTCCTTTTACCTCCTATAATATTATTATAGGTAGGCCCGCCTTTAACACATTGGGGGCGGCCATGTCCACTCTATACCTAGCAATAAAATACCCCCTTGATAATGGGGGAGTAGGAACAGTAAGGGGCGATCAGATTCTCGCCAAGAAATGCTACGAGTCTAGCTTAAAGATACGACACCGAACTTCCAGCGCAAGCGGAAAATTCGAAAGAAGACAAGCCGCAATTCCGGGCGGCATAAACATCATAGAGAGCACAGATATGGATCCGAGGGAGGAATTTCAAGATCGAAGGGTAAGCCCTATAGAAAACCTGGAGCAGGTTCAAATAGGCGATCACCCACACCAGACAACCAGCTTGGGAACAGCGTTGCCCAGCGAGGAGAGGAGACGAATCATCAAAATCTTGAAGGATAATGCTGATCTATTCGCATGGAAGCCTTCAGATATGCCAGGGATTGACGAAGGGGTGATAACACATAAACTTTCAATATCACCCAGCACAAAACCAGTCTCCCAAAGAAAAAGGAAGGTGGGAGAAGAAAGACGAGTCGCTATAGCGGAAGAAGTAGAGAAGCTAAAGGAAGCCGGATTCATCGAGGAAATAAAATACCCCTCATGGTTGGCAAATGTCGTCATGGTGAAAAAGGCCAACGGAAAGTGGAGAATGTGCGTGGACTTCACAGATTTAAACAAGGCGTGTCCCAAAGATCCATATCCCCTACCCAACATAGACAGGTTAATTGATGGCGCCTCGGGGTGCAAGATGCTGAGTTTCATGGACGCCTACTCCGGATACAATCAAATAAAGATGAACCCCTCAGACGCCTGCCATACAGCCTTTATGTCGAACACCTGCAATTATTTCTACAACGTCATGCCTTTTGGATTGAAGAATGCGGGAGCAACATACCAAAGGTTGATGGACAGGGTTTTTGCCGAGCAAATAGGGAAGAACTTAGAGGTATATATCGACGACATGGTAGTAAAAACTTCCGAGGGAAGTCGCCATGATGATGATCTGTTGGACATCATGGGATCAGTAAGAAAGTACAACATGAGACTAAACCCAGCAAAGTGTTCCTTTGGAGTACAAGCCGGGAAATTCTTAGGGTTTATGCTCACCAGCAGAGGAATAGAGGCTAACCCCGAAAAATGCCAAGCCATCATAGACATGAGGAGCCCTACATCCGTGAAAGAAGTACAAACCTTGACGGGCAGAATAGCGGCACTATCCAGATTTTTATCATGTGCGGGCGAAAAGGGTTTCCACTTCTTCGCATCCCTTAGAAAAAATGAGAGATTCTCCTGGACACCAGAATGTGAAGAAGCCTTCAGACAACTAAAAGAGTTCCTAGCATCACCGCCCATCTTGACACGCCCATTACCAGGTAACACCCTTTACCTATATCTCGCAGTTTCGGATAGAGCTTTGAGTTCAGTTCTAGTTCAGGAAATAGAGGGCGAAGAAAAACCTATATATTTTGTAAGTAGAACCCTAAGGGGAGCAGAAACAAGGTATCAAAGAATAGAGAGGTTATCTCTCGCGGTAGTTGTCACAGCCAGAAAATTAAGGCAGTACTTTCAAAGCCACCAGGTAGTTGTTAGAACAGATTACCCTATCAAGAACGTCCTCTGAAAGCCAGACTTGGCAGGAAGGATGGTAGCGTGGTCCGTGGAATTATCAGAATTTGACATCACCTTCTCGCCTAGAGGGGCCATTAAGTCACAAAGACTAGCTGATTTTGTATTGGAAATGTCTACTCCGCCAACAACAGAGAAAACGGCGTCTTGGACACTCTCAGTTGACGGGGCCTCCAATGTGCGAGGAAGTGGAGCCGGAATAGTACTGGAAGGACCAGATGGCGTTATGATAGAACAATCACTACGTTTCGCCTTCAAAGCCAGCAACAACCAAGCGGAATACGAAGCTTTGATAGCAGGAATGAAGTTAGCAAGCGATATGGAGGTAAAAGAGTTAAGGGCCATGAGTGATTCCCAGCTGGTAACCAACCAAGTATCAGGGAAGTTTCAAACGAAGGAGCCGCAGTTAATCAAATACGTGGAAAGAGTTCAAAACCTAGCTAAGCGTTTCGATTCTTTCGAATTAGTTTACGTTCCCTGCGAACAAAACATGAGAGCAGATCTATTGTCAAAGCTGGCGAGCACCAAAAAACCAGGAAGCCACAAAACCGTTATCCAGGAGACTATAAAAACTCCCAGCATCAGCGGGGAAGAGGTGATGATGGTAATAGAAGAAGAAGACTGGAGATCGCCCATTATCCGGTACCTTCAAAATGATGAGCTCCCGAAAGAAAGGGAAAAGGCTTTTAAATTGAAGAAAATGGCGGCATGGTATTCAATGGTAGGGGATAAGCTATACAAAAGGGGATTTGCGTCCCCCCTCCTTTTATGCGTCAGTACCGAAGAAGCCAAGCGCATCATGTCTGAAGTACACGAGGGATCGTGTGGTAGTCATATCGGTTCAAGAGCATTAGCAGGAAAGATATTAAGAGCAGGATTTTATTGGCCAGATATACACGATGATACCGCCATGTATGTAAGAAACTGTGACAAATGCCAAAGACACGCCAACCTGCATCACGTTCCGGGGGAGCCACTAAAGTCAGTATTATCCCCATGGCCCTTCTTCATGTGGGGTGTAGATATCGTTGGTCCATTTCCGGTTGGCTATAAACAAGCGCGATGGATCATCGTCGCCGTGGACTACTTTACAAAATGGATTGAAGCAGAACCGGTATCCAGCATCTCGGCGGAACAGGTAAAAATCTTTTATTGGAAGAAAATCATCTGCAGATTTGGACTGCCCAAGTATATCGTATCCGACAACGGTACACAGTTCGCCAACGAAAAGGTCGTAGAGTTCTGTAGAAGCAAAGGAATCAAAAACACCTTTATATCAGTGGAGCATCCGCAAGCCAACGGACAAGCAGAGTCAGCAAACAAGGTGATACTAAGAGCCTTAAAAAGGAGGCTAGATAGCAAAGGCAAGGCTTGGGTAGCCCACATCTCACCCATCCTGTGGTCGTATCACACCATTCCCCAATCCTCGACAGGAGAGGCGCCATTTACAATGGTTTATGGTTCAGACGCGATGATCCCGGTGGAAATAAATCCTCCTAGTTGGCGCAGAGAAACCACAACGCAGGAAGAGAACGACAGAGCTTTGGAAGAGAACCTAGACATAATCGAGGAAAGAAGAGAAAGAGCGCATTTCAGAGAATTCGCCATAAAGCAAAGGGCCGCTAGGCGTTATAACACAAGAGTCAAACAAAGGAATTTTCAAGAAGGCGATCTAGTGTTGAAAAGACCTATGGGAAAGGATAAAGGAGGAAAGTTCGCGGCAAACTGGGAAGGCCCTTTTCGGGTGCAAGAAGCTTTCGAAGGAGGAGCATATCGTCTAGAAACCATGGAAGGAAGAACCCTCCCCAGGACGTGGAACGTAGCAAATTTAAAGTTCTACTACAGCTAGCCGCGGGGCATCACGTTACTGGTGGAAGAATAAGTAAAATCATTCTCTTCTTTTAGCAATTTTTTTTGATGTATAAGAACCATTTTCATAAATGAATAAAAAGACAATGAGACACTCTTTTCCCCTATCTCAACTGGGGTTTTTATCGAGGCTCATTGAATTTCAAAATTCTAGTAATTTATATCTTCTTGCATATGTCAAAATATTTGCGTCAACCTGATTAAGTTACGGGCTCTGAACCAACAAAAATGGTTATCTCAAACTTGAGCTCTGAATCTTTATTAAAGATCAACTCAGATGTGAGCGCTGAACCATAAAACAAGGTTGCAAGGCCTTGGCGTTACCTGTAAGTCTTACGAGTGGGGTACGTCAGAAAAAGAAAAATTAAACAAGGTTGCAAGGCCTTGGCGCTACCTGTAAGTCTTACGAGTGGGGTACGTCAGAAAAAGAAAAATTAAACAAGGTTGCAAGGCCTTGGCGTTACCTGTAAGTCTTACGAGTTGGGTACGTCAGAAAAAGAAAAATTAAACAAGGTTGCAAGGCCTTGGCGTTACCTGTAAGTCTTACGAGTTGGGTACGTCAGAAAAAGAAAAATTAAACAAGGTTGCAAGGCCTTGGCGCTACCTGTAAGTCTTACGAGTGGGGTACGTCAGAAAAAGAAAAATTAAACAAGGTTGCAAGGCCTTGGCGCTACCTGTAAGTCTTACGAGTGGGGTACGTCAGAAAAAGAAAAATTAAACAAGGTTGCAAGGCCTTGGCGTTACCTGTAAGTCTTACGAGTTGGGTACGTCAGAAAAAGAAAAATTAAACAAGGTTGCAAGGCCTTGGCGTTACCTGTAAGTCTTACGAGTTGGGTACGTCAGAAAAAGAAAAATTAAACAAGGTTGCAAGGCCTTGGCGTTACCTGTAAGTCTTACGAGTTGGGTACGTCAGAAAAAGAAAAATTAAACAAGGTTGCAAGGCCTTGGCGTTACCTGTAAGTCTTACGAGTTGGGTACGTCAGAAAAAGAAAAATTAAACAAGGTTGCAAGGCCTTGGCGCTACCTGTAAGTCTTACGAGTGGGGTACGTCAGAAAAAGAAAAATTAAACAAGGTTGCAAGGCCTTGGCGTTACCTGTAAGTCTTACGAGTTGGGTACGTCAGAAAAAGAAAAATTAAACAAGGTTGCAAGGCCTTGGCGTTACCTGTAAGTCTTACGAGTTGGGTACGTCAGAAAAAGAAAAATTAAACAAGGTTGCAAGGCCTTGGCGCTACCTGTAAGTCTTACGAGTTGGGTGCGTCAGAAAAAGACACAGCAAAAAAAAAAGGGCGAGATTATCAACACCGCCAGAAGAAGCTTACACACAACCAAAGCAAGGCGATTCATTATAACGCCAAATGACAACAGGTATAAAGTATTTTCTATCGATTCACAATTATTATAGAATGTTGAAGATATAACCGGTGTAGGGACAAGTTTCCAAGGTGAGAATGACAGAAGGCGTTACCTCACAACGTAATGCAAAATTCATCCGCAAAATTATGAAGAAAGAAGATCATTGCAAATAAAGGAATTAATAGAAACCCAATAAAGGGTAAAGAAATTGTTCAAGCCACAAAGGGGCATACAAATAGTTACAAAAGTCACATAAGGGCAGAATTAAATTCATTACAAACAAGGTCAAATCATTCACTGGGAGGTACATAGGGAACAAGCTTTCCATCAATGATCTGGTTCATCGCATCAGCTTCAGCTAAGCGTTTGGCGTCGAGGTCTGGGAAAAGAAGCTTGACTTGCTCAAGGTCATAGGCGAAGCCTTCCTCGTACTGGTTGGCAGCATACAGTTGAAGCTCCTTCACGTCAGTTTCCAACCTCTCCTTCTCTTCGCCCAAGGTCCCCACGGAGAACACCGCTGCATCTTTCTCTTTAGAAAGCTTAGAAATCATCTCACCTTGAGCAGCAGCATTCTCTTTGAGCTTGGTCTCGGAGGCGGCATAACTTTCCTTAACCTTCGCCAGCTTATCCTCATACTCCTTCTTCAACCTCTCCGCCTCGCCCTCCTGGCTCTCCTTCAGCTTCCTGATATCCTCCTCCAGCTTGGTCTTGGTCTCGGAATATTTCTTCTCAATATCAGCAAGATGGTCATCAACGACCTTCACCTTCCGTTTTGCCTCTTGGACCTCCTGCTCCTGCCGATTCGTCAGCAAATAATTGAGAAGAGTACCTTTTACCTCATACTCCAGGGCTTTTTTCCTCAAGTCTTCAGTGGGAGTGTCAGTAAAGCGAGTCATATCGCCAACCATAGTCACCCCCCTCTCAATAAACTCGAGGGGATCGAAGGAAGTCCAAGAAAGAGGAGCAGCAGCTTCAGTATCTTTAGATGAAGGCTGAATAGAACTGGAAGCTTTGCCTTTGCCTTTGTCAGCGTCCCCAGCTGGTTGGCTAGTCTTCTCAGTTTTTTGTTTTTTAGGTGGAGGAGCGACACCCTCGGATCCCGTCACCTTAGCAGCATCCTTTCCTGGGATCTCAACAGGGATGCGCCCATCGTGCTTCTTCTTGCTCCGTCCCTCTTTAGCTCCAGCCTCTTCCACTTGTAGCTGCTTCAGAGGGTCGGTAACGCCAGCAGCAGGATTGGCTTTTTGTTGACGAGCTTTTGCCAAGAACGCCAGTCTTTCTTCATTCGAAATGGTCCTCATTCTTTCTGAAAAGATAAAGGAATCAGAAAAACACAAGTTAGTAATAAGGCGAGATCAACATTAAACAAAAAATAAAAACACACAAAGGGAAAACAAGAGAAATATGCATATATGCCAAGTTCATCACTTACGTAAATACTCTGTCAAAGCTTCACTATTACCCTCACATCTAAGGATATCAGCAGGGTCCATAAGAGCAAAAGAATCAAGAAAGTGGACAATGTCCTGCTCGAAGTCACTCAAAGTCTCAAAGAGGGTTCCCTTGATAAGCCTAGGGTTGTCAGTCCAGTAGAAAGGGAATAGGGGGTCTCCTATCTCATCATACATTAGATCTGGAAGTTGGTCGCTACTGCGAACCCTAAAGAAGGAGTCCTTGAATCCTTTGAAGTTGGAGGCATACAGACTCAGGAGGCGATGATTAGGTTGACTACTAAGAGAAACCATAGTCTGGGGTTTTAGGTTCTTAATATGGTAAAAACAGAAGAAAACGCCAATCGAGGGTGCCAGTTCAAAACCTAGGCACATCACCTCGAAGGCTTTGACGAAGGCCCAGCTATTAGGATGAAGTTGAGTGGGGGCGACATTGAGAACCTTCAACATCTCCGCCTCGAAAGAAGTAAAAGGAAGCCAGAGGTTTAGAGGTTGGATCACGCTAGTGTAGAGGTAAAAGTAATCCGGCGGGGTGTCGTTCTTGAAAAAGACAAACTCATCTTCTCGGACAGGCTCAGTGATGATAGACTCCTCATGTTTGGACTCTGTAAGTCTGACGGCTTTCCTAAAGCTCCTCACCATTTCCACACTGGTATACTTCGAAGGAACTTCCATGGTGACTGGAGTATAATCAGCAACGACCAGATCTCGACAAGGATTCTTCCGCTTTCCTGTGAAAGAGGAAGGGGAGATTATGACACAATCACTGTCATTACCACTATCACTACTGCTATCACTATCACTACTACTACTCCCAACATCAAAACCCCATAATTCCGAGTAAAACCCTCGGCTATTAAGGACGCCGTTAGCCCTAGTATAGTGGGCGCGAACTTGTTGCGTCCATTCGAGATAACTAGGAGAAGAAATAGGAACCCTCCCCTCATCATCATCTAACTCCCTCAAAATAACCATCTATCCAAACCTAATCAGAAAACTAGGGTTCCTACTCAAGACAGACCAAATCGGCGAAAAGGAATAAGGTATAAAAGAAAGAATACCTCAAAGAAATTGACAAAGCTTGGAGAAATAAACTAGAAGCGTCCTAACACGAAGCGTTGAACAAAGGCTTGCTGGAAGGTCGAAGAAGGATATGCGAAAGAGAATACGGAGTTGCGAGAAAAGATAAGTAAAGGGAAGAGAAACGGAAATACTATGTAAAGAGAAAAACCTTTTCGGCTAGTTGAAGTCCAGAAGTCGAGGCAAGGAGTATCGCATGCGTCGTCGGATTAAATACGTGTCAAAAGCGTATATCCCGAGAGTAAGTTTCGGAAGATTTATCGTCAAATAGTTATTATCCTAAAGGCGAAGCACAACACGCCTTAAGAGCGACCACGCCAAAAGTACGAGCCTCGCCTTTTTAAGGCGTAACAGAAGTTAAAAGGGAAAAACGCCCAAGAGGAAAAATTCAGTCCTAGACCAAAAAAGAGATCTTTATTAATTTCGAAAAATAAAGGTACAATGATATAAAGCAAAGTTACAATGAAAAACTAGTCCTAAAAATCCTATCACTCGGATTCCGAATCCTTCTGCACAGGCTCAGGAAAAGTCATCTTAGATTCCACGGTGACCCGGGACCCCTCTTCTTCACTGGATGAAGAAACACGAAGCTCAGGAGGAACATAGGTCTCCAGAAACGAAACGTAATCCTCATCGCCACTACCAGAATCGGAGGAAAGAACGATAACCTCCACCTTTTTGACCTCTTTAGACCTTCGGGAGCGAGTGGAGTTAGAGGTAGATTCCTCTACCCTTTTCTTCCTTCGCTGAGGTCGAGACTTCTCAGCAGCAGGTATCTTGGCATTATTCTTTTCCATCGTGATGATTCAAAACAAGTTGATATAAAGTTGAGTTTATCAGGTGATATTTATAGTCAATGTTTAGCCTTAACATCGTGATTAACGGTAGTAATAAATGCTTGGACGGTTGTAACCACCAAGTTTTGGCTGTCTCGAGAAATGCCACTTTTATGTTTCCAAGAAGTCAAAACTTGACCCATTTTAGTTATTGAAGATCGCAAAGGGAGGCGGTATTAAAAGGAACAAAAGAGCAACACATAAGGAAAGGAAATTGCTTAATATTCAAAATTGTTGCAAAGGAAATACAACGGAAGCAAAGAAACAGAATGAAAGTAACGAAGGTTCAAAAATACGGAAACAAATTACAAACATATAAAAAAAAAAAAGAGACACAAAAGGCCAAGCAAGTAAAGACTTCATGGCATGGTAGAACTCCCCAATTCACCAGCATCGGCGACGGCGATACGATGCATTTCCTCCAATGCCCGTTTCACCCTCTTCGCCTTCACCATGTTCTCCTCAATAGGCTTCAAATCCTCTCTCAGCTCGCTCTGCTTGTCCAAAAGGTCCACCAAAGAGTGGCGCCTGGAAATCAACTTAGCAACATCGTCCCTAATCTCGCCTTGAAGAGCCCTCTTCCTCTTCACAAGCGGCTTCATCTCCTTGTTCAGCAGCGCCAAACGGTCGTCCACTCTCCGCTCCTCATTAAAGCATATTCCTAAGATCTCCTCCTGCACGCCCATGGTCTCTTTCGTGATCTCTATCTGGCTGTCAACGGCTTCGGTGACTTCGGCATGGCACTCCTTCACATTCTCCACAGCAATCACAAAGGATGCACTATCCTTCAGTTCTTTCTCCAAACGTAACACACTATCAAGAAAGCGCTTCTCCTCCTTGGTTAGCCTCCAGCAGTAGTCATTAAGCTCTTTGACAAATTCCGAGAACTCACCAAAATCGTCCATTAAGTCCTCCGTACTCAGGTTCAACATACGGCGGAGTCGCTTAATGACGGGGGAAGCAGGAGACTGGCCACACTCAAAGGGAAGGTTTTTAGGAGACATACTGCAGAAAGAAAACTTTCAAGAGAGCAGGTGAGAATGTGATGAGTTGATCCTATCATCGAATGCTCCGTTTTATAGAGGAAATATCCCATCGTGGCATCAGTAAGTGGAGAGACGGTTGATAGATATGGTAGAGGAGTATAAGAACGTGCACCAGAAAGTGGGAAGGAACGTGATGAGATTCTTCCCGCGCCACAGGTTTTAGAGGGAAAATTCGAATCATACTTAAGCACTTCACTCCTTTGGACTTCGTGCTTGGGGGGCTGTGGACTGGGCAATGGGCTTAAGAAAATATCCAGTAAGCCCAATTAGAGTAAAAAGGATGATAAGCCCAAATCAAGTAAACCCTAAAATACCCAATAGGCGATTAGAAGCTAGGGCGTGACCTGCAACTCTAAGGCAACGCCAAAAAGGGTGGATTCTGTGTTACTGTAAATATCTTCTCCTTCCTTGTATCAACCGCTAACTTAGGAAGGAAGAAATAAACTTCCCACAACCGCCATAGCTTGGAGATCAAGGTTTTCATCCCTATTTTCACGCTATACCACCGAAGAAGATGCTAAGGACCGGATTTTTAGGAACCCTTACTTGGAGAAGAAGACTAGAAGCTCTATAAATAGCTCGATACTTTCATTTGTAAAAGGATCGAATTCTGACATATAAAACTCCCAGGGTTGTTGGGATTGATTCAAGTGTAACCACATCATTTAATCAATAATATAAACCCCTTTGAGTTTTTACCAGAACACTTATAAAGTATTCAACTTCAATTGAGACTTTTTTCACACTTGATAGATCTCAAACATCTCCCCTCAAGTTTGAGTCTCTCCGTGTCTACGATCCTTTGCCACTGACTTATTGCTCCCCCAAACGGGCACGATACAACTGTTGGGCCGTGAGGGGGGAGCCTCACTGGATTAGATCGGCACATTGGACATTGAGTAACTTTACAAGTGACTCTAACATCACATCTTCACCCAAAACTTAAGGCATTAGGTTAATGAGTCTTCTCACTTATAAAGTGTTCAACTTCCAACCAATATGAGACCTTGTCTCACTCTTGATACATCTCAACAAAAACCAATAATAAAATTATAATCATTTTTTAATATATCTTGAGTATATTATTAGTGTTTGTCCCTCTAATACACCTAGTAAGTAGAATGTATGCACTATAAAGAGATATTATCATTGCATACTTTTTGTATGTAAACTTGAAAAATATATATGGATGGCTGAAATTCGCAAGTTTATTTTTGCTATAATTCTATTTCTTTTCTTATTTCTAATCATAGCTGAAGCTAGTGGTGGTATTCCATCTTCTCTACCATTTCAATGTAGGATTTTTTTATTTTTATTTTTACTTTTCAAATTTCTTTCTTTACTTCCAAATTCATATACACAACCTTTTATCATATTTTAGTAATATTATTTCACTTTTTTTTCATTGCAGCATATGTTGATTGTGAAACTGATAAGGACTGTCCAAAAAGTGTGAACATATGTTATGCTATTAGATGCATTGATAAAAAATGTGACACAGTTCAGATTTATCCAATATCAGATTCAAGGAATTAACAAATAATTCTAAAGAGAGAATGTGATAGCAGAAGAAGAAGAAAAGTAAAATAAAATTTATGATAGATTTCATGAACTATCATTTAGTTTTTATTGCACCCAATATTTTAATTTTATTTCTATTCCTACTTTTGTGAACCCTTGATTTTATACTATAAGATGATGGTAAAACAACAAAGTATTATTTTGATTATCTTTTGCTGTTTTATAATTTTAGAGCTATCACACCTTATTTCCATTCCCACCACCTTATTATTTTGATTAACTTTAATATATATAGTTAGGTTGACAAATCATTTTTGTTTCACTTCAAAGCCTATAATTTTATTTTCATGTCACAATAGTGTTATATTTATTATTTTAAAAACCTTCATTTTATAGTTCTCTCACCTTTCAATTACTTTAATAAACTCAAATGTCTTATTGGATTTTAGAATACATGAAAAACCAGAATAACTTTATTTTTATGTCAAAATATTGTTATACTTATCATTTTCAAACCCTTCAATTTATATTTAATAATAGTCTAAAATCAAATTAGTTGTTGGATTCTAGAATATATAAAAAATTGATCCCATGAAAAAATAAATCAGTTGGTAGGGACATTAAAAATAACTCCCCTTGTCCTTTTTATGAGTGGGATATCCACGCGCTATTTTATATTGGAATCGATAAAGTTTGTTGGGTGTCATGTTGGGTCTCCATGGGTCAGGAGATCATTGGAGGCCCTCTTGTTGTTTTGTCTTACATGTGATTGATTATTGTCTCTCTTTTCCTAAGGGGTCTCTTGTTCTCGTGGTGGTGCCTTTAACAGGCTCTAGTTTTGTGGTGGCATGCCTCCTTATTTCTTTGTTATTTTATTTGCTTGTTTGTTTTCCTTTCTTACCTAAGAGATTGTTAGTCTTTGGTGGAGTGTGCTTGTCGTACCTCTTTATTTTCTAAACCGTCTTTTGTTCTGCTTTCATTTTTATATTTACATACAAGGTTGTCAAAATCGGACCGGATCGGTCGATTAGACCAGTTCAACAGGGAACCAGGCCTGCATCCGGTTCGATTTGACCCCAAAACCGTCCAGCACAGGAATATGAAATAAATCGAAAAACCGGTCGTGAACCGGTAAAAACCTGGAAAAACCAACAGTTCAGCCAAACATGCAAGCCTAACCGGTTTTAAAAATTTACTTGATTTTTATAATTGAAAAAATAAAATAAAATCCATAAATTGAGTGGACCAATCTCATACCACCAAAAAGTCACATTAAATGATGACCAATCAAGTGGGAGACTTCAAATGCACTATGAAAAAAATGTTTACTTATTTATAACCATTTGTAAGACAATAGGTATGTGATTTCACCAATGTGGGACTTCATGGAGTAGTTCATATACAAAGACACACTTTATTTTTATTTACCAAACACACTTAACTTTATTTTTTTATTAATAATTTGTAAAGAGATTAAAAAAGGAACACTTTATTTTATTTTACAAACACACTTAAATTATATTTGTTGTAAATTACCAACAAATTTAAAATAAATATTTGAATAAATATAGAGAAAAAATCACCAACTTTTCCAATAACTATTTCTTTTAATTTAAGTTATACAATTATAACATTTTTATATGAACTTCAATTTTTAATAGGGTAAAATTATGTATATTGTCTAACTTTTAGTTTATTATTATTATTATTATTTAAAATATAAAAATATATATTTAATAAAAATAGTCCGACCCGGTCGAACCCCGTCCGACCAATTGAACCTTGAATCGATAAGCACGCCGGTTCAGTGACCGGTCCGGTTCTAATTAACTCGTTTACATATCATATTTGCCATTAAAAAAAAATCAAAAGTCAAAATACCCCATTTTACAGTTTTCACTTTAATACTGAAAGTCATAAATTAAATAATGTGAAGTACTATCATCTAATTTCCTCCGTGATACTTAACAACAAAGTACATTGTTTAATTAACTAATGATTTTTCAATAGGTTTACTAATGCAACTAAAATATACTATGGGTTAATCCCCAACCCCACTAGGTATCAGAGCACGAGAGACTACCATTTTGTCGTGGGATTTCCACACAATTGGCTTGGTGAATTGTCCATGAAGAATAAAATTGAGGATAATCACTACAAGAAAACATGCATTTACTGAGGGCCAAAGGCCCTCAGTAATGCACAAATTTCGTCTAAAATGCATGCATTACTGACGGCCTTGGGCCCTCAGTAATTAGCTCGCCAGTAATGGTTACTGACGGCCCAGGACCGTCAATAACGTTACTGACGGCCTGGAGCCGTCAATAATACACACTGGTCAATTCAAAAGGACACGCAATTGTGACGGCCTGGAGCCGTCAGTATTACATTTTCTTTTACACATTGTGACGGCCTAGAGCCGTCAGTAATGCTTGACGATTTAAAAAAAAAATTAATAATTTAATTATTTAAAAATCAGTTTGATTTTTAAATAATTAAATTATTAATTTTTTTAAAAAAAAATTAATATTAATTTTTTAAAATAAAAAATATACTGCATAATAACGATTTTTAAAAAAATTAATAATTTAATTATTTAAAAATCAGTATTTGATTTTTAAATAATTAAATTATTAATTTTTTTAAAAAAAATTAATATTAATTTTTTAAAATAAAAAATATACTGCATAATAAATAATTAAAAAATATTAAAATTAAAATTTAATAAAAAGCATAATAAAAATACTTAACATAAGTATAATTAAATATAATGATAATATTGTCATTACAAAAAGAAAACAATTAAACAAATAATAATCAACAACAGATTATTAAAATTACACATCAACGTTGGTCAGGCGGCTGATATAGTGGTCGCTTCCCCTTGCCAGTGTCTGTTGGCTGACGCGACCTTCCTCGGCCTCGGCCTCGGCCTCTACCTTCCTCGTGTATTACGACTCCGGGGAGTGACGTTCGCGAAGGAGGTCGTGCCACAGGCCTATGAACGAAGTTAATTGGGGCTTGATTTGGGAAGAAGTTGCCTTGGGGTTGATTTGGGTTTTCATATGGGATTATGAAGTCTTGTTGTGGATTTAATGATCTCTGGTATTCGGTGAAAGCAGTTTGTTGATTATTTCTACCGCTTCCGCCACTACTGCTTCCACTTGTTTGCCCAGTAGGATCAAAAAATTGTAAATGAACTGGTTCATTAAGCATCTGACTCATATCCTCTATGCTCATACTCAGTACTGGATCACCCTCTCGGTACTCCGGCAGCTGATTCAAATTAACCATGCTACTCAAATCCGGTCGATATTCTTGTTCACCGGCATTTTGATTTTGTCGTGCCGAAGCCTGAGATGATGATCCAACCCCCCCCCCCCCGCCGGCGCCGGCGCCCTCTGCTGTGCAAAGAATTCCTGCAATATATGTTGGACCCGTACGTCCACCCGGTCATCAAATGATGCTTCGAACTCATCGCGGAATTCTTCTCTATACGTGGCCCTCATTCGCGCTTCATACTCATCATCGGTTTCCTCTCTTTGAGTTGGACGAGAGCGTCCTGTACTCGATGAAGATGAAGATGTGTAAGTGACATCTCTCAAACCAGTTGGGTCACTTGCATATAGAGAAGATGTACACCCAGCAGCGAATTTGCGACCTCGAGTCGCACCACCAGCATTCTTAACAAAAGCCAACGACATCTTGTTTCGACGAACATCCTCATTATCTCGCCTATGAGGTGGTAGTCGTAGTTGGCTTGCATTATATTCTTCAACCCAAATTTGCGTCAACCTCTACAATAAATTAAAAAAAAATTATAATTAATTAATTATAATGTTTAGATATAATTATATAATGTTTAAAAAATAATGTTATACGAAATAATGTCTTTCCAATACGGCAGATCCCAAAAGATACTTCTTTTTGTCCAGTTGTGTGTTTGTCCATAACCACGCGGTTTAGATGCAACACCACCTACAACCTCAACCTTTGGAATATCTTTCACTTTGTTCCAGACTTGTCGGGATGTCAAATAATCTGGTGGATCACGAGTCTCGGTGTCACCATGAACAAAACCATTTTTATTTCTTCTAAACGGATGATCAGTAGGCAAGAACCGACGATGACAGTCAAACCAAGTAGCCTTCCCACCGTTTTCTAACCAAAACGCTTTGGTGTCCATCATGCAAATAGGACATCCTAGTTTACCATGTGTCCCCCATCCAGACAACATCCCATATGCAGGAAAATCATTAATGGTCCACATCAAAGCTCCTCTCATATTGAAATTTCGTTTTTGGTTGATATCATACGTCGCAACACCGTTCCACAATCTCTTCAAATCATCAATCAAAGGTTGTAAATAGATATCAATACCAACAGTTGGACTAGATGGGCCTGGTATTACAGCGGCTAAAAACATGTAAGGTTTTGACATGCACATATCAGGAGGAAGATTGTACGGGGTAACCAGAACAGGCCAACATGAATATGGAGTGGCTGATACTTGAGTATATGGTGTAAATCCATCTGAGCATAACCCAAGTCGGACATTCCGTGGCTCCGAAGCAAATTCAGGATAAACTTGATCAAAATGCTTCCAAGCCATTCCATCAGAAGGATGTCGCAACTCACCTGACATTTTTCTCCTTTCATAGTTTTCACGATGCCATGTCATTTTACTGGCAGTTTGCATCGATGCATACAACCTTTGCAACCTTGGTATTATGGGTAAATAGAACATCGCCTTTCTTGGGATTGGCTTCCTTCTGACTGACCGTGAATTTCTTGTTACACGATATCTTGGTTCTTGACAAAATTTACATTCAAGTAATGCACCGTCATCTACACCAAATTCGTTGCTATAGTACAACATACACCCGTTAACACAACAGTCAATTCTCTTCGCTCCGAGTCCTAACTTTGCAACCAATTGTCTTGCTTCGTAATAATTTTTTGGCAAATCAAGAGGACGGTCTATTGTTATATCCAACATCAGTTTTGTTATCAAGTCCATGGTGTATTCTGAAACAAGACATTCAGACTTGATACCCAAAAGTCTAATACACACCGTTAACTTTGAGTCTCGGGAGCCTTCACACAACGGTGTATTTGTCTCTTTCAAAAGATCAAAAAATCGCTGGGCTTCCTCATTTGGTCTCTCGACGTTAACATCAGCGTCATATTCATCATCAGCAGGGTCGTCGACATCATTTGGCACATAAATCGGCGTATTAAACCCAAGGGCATTAGTTATCATATTGTCCATCTCATTAAACGGATCATAATGCTGATGATAATATTGGGGAACAACAACGGGCTGAAAAACACTGCTTGAAGCACGATTTTGATTCACGGGAACAGTCGTGGAACATCCTTCGCCATGACTTGACCAAACCCAATAATTAGGTTGGAATCCCTTTTTATATAAATGAGACCTAATTTCATCTTCGCTATGTATTCTTGTACATCGACAAAGTACACACGGACATCTAATTCCCCCTTCACGTATCACAATGTCATTATATTTTACTGTATTGATAAACATTTCGACCCCTATTTTAAATTCCTCTTTAACCCGGCCCCTCTTTCCAGGATTATGTCTATCGTACATCCAATTACGATTGCTAAAATCCATATCTGTGTAGTTTAATTAATATATAATTAGATCGATATATGTATTAAATTTATTACTTTATTTTTCAAAAGTATTTTGGACATATATATATATATATGTCTACTCAACAATAACATATAAACTTTTAACATTTTATTTTTAAAGTTTATGGTTTATTAAATCTAAAAAATACTAAGTTTTCTAGTTGACAAAACTACCGACTTTTTAACATATATATTATAATTTTTTAAAATATAATTGTTTTTCTTTTTTTAAATACATAGTAATAATAAAATGCTAGTAACTATTTCTAAGTGTACGGTAAAAATAAAACTATCACTAAATATTATAAATTAAAATTACATATATTACTTACTTGGGTGCCGGGTAGAGTCTTACTTGGCGCGCGCTCCTAACCACAAACTCCGCTCCTAACCCACGACCTCCGATGACCACGAGAATTTGCTAATAAAAATTGTAAATAAATTATTAGAACATATACATTTAAATAACAAAGTAAAAATTTTAACTTTAAAAGTAAAACACAAACACTTACAACTTTTTAGATGGAGATATGAAAATTACATCACTTTTTTAAAAATACACAAACTGTTAAAAAATTTCTTTTATAAATTTTTTTTAAAAAAATTTCGTTTTTAAATAAAAATATTATAAATATACTGTTTTTTTGAAAAAAAAATACTTATTTAAAAAAAATAATTCTGTTTTCGAAATAAACAAAAATATTAGAACACATACATTTAAATAACAAAGTAAAAATTTTAACTTTAAAAGTAAAACACAAACACTTACCACTTTTTAGATGGAGATATGAAAATTACATCACTTTTTTAAAAATACAAAAACTGTTAAAAAATTTCTTTTATAAATTTTTTAAAAAAAAATTTCGTTTTTTTAAAAATTAATATAAATATACTGTTTTTTTGAAAAAAAAAAATACTTATTTAAAAATAATAATTCTGTTTTCGAAATAAACAAAATTAAATATATTTTTTTAATTTTTTTACAAAAACAATAACTTTTATACATAGTGATAAGAAAATATTAGTAAAAAATTACAAAGTATTAATTAATAACTATTACTAAGTATACGGTAAAAAAAAACTATCACTATATAAATTAAAATTACGTTACTTACTTGTGTGCCGAGTAGATTCTTACTTGGCGCGCTCCTTACCCACAAACTCCGCTCCTCACGAGAATAAAACTTGCTATTAAAAATGGTAAACAACAAATATTAGAACATATACATTTAAATAACAAAACAAAAATTTTAAATTCGTAATAGTAAAACACTTACCACTTTTTGTATGAAGATTAAATTAGAGAAAATTAGAGAAGTTAGAAAAAGTATGAAATTAGAGAAAATTTAAGAGAGAAGTTAGAGAAAATTTAGAGAGAGAATGGAAATGAAAAAATGAAATGAAAGAGTGGTAATATATAGAGTGTTCTTTGGACCGTTGAGGGTTTGAAATTCAAATATATGCGTTACAGACGGCCAATAGCCGTCATAATGTACCAACGGTTACCTCCTTACAGACGGCCTGGGACCGTCATAAAGCACATGCATTACTGACGGCCCAGGACCGTCATAATGCACCAACGTCTAGCAACATACTGACGGCCTGGGACCGTCTGCAATACCCATTGCTTTACTGACGGCCCAGGACCGTCAGTAATTCTTAATATTTCAATTTTAAATTTATTCCGTTCTCCAAGACTACATACTGACGGCCTGGGACCTTCAATATTGCACAAATGCATTACTGAGGGCTTTTAGCCCTCAATAAGTTTGGTCAGTAATATAATGTTTTCTTGTAGTGAATGAATTCATCATTTTCTGATCTTATGATCTTCACTCTAACAACCTCAATTAGATGATGTTTTCTCTTTAGGCCCCTCATATATTTTTTATATCTCCAAATATTCTAATTTTGTTCTTGATAAAAATTTCGGTTGGCAGAAATCGAAATTTTTTCTAGTTCAAATTCAGGAAAAATTCGATTAACAGAAATCGATTTTTTTTCAATTGTAGAAAAGAAGTTTTTATTGAATGGTAAAAAAGTAAAATCCAAAGAAGAAAAAAGAACCATGAGGGACCTAAAGAGAAAATATCCCTCAATTAACTTTATGAAATCAACTAGCGGATCAGACAGGCGCGTTCCGCGCCTGCCTGTGTCTAACTTATTTCCAAAAAAAAAGACATGCTTTGTGTTATGGTGAGTTTGTTAATAAAAGATTTTTGTTATTAAAAAAAAAAGACGTACTTTATGTTATGGTGAGTTTGTTAATAAAAGATTTTTGTTGCTATTAAAAAAAATCAAGGGTATTGTTAGTATTATGAAAAAACGACACCAAAACTTTTGTATTTTTTTTTTTGAACAATTTTGTATCATCTTTCTTGTTTTGGTAGAAAATTTTGTATCATCTTTTTTTTTTTTTTGGTAGAAATTTTGTATCATCTTTTATATATAGGTATAGATGACATTTTGCCTAGTTTCAGATTTATTTTTCATTAAAGCTATCTAAGTAATTAAATCTACTTATGTCAAAAAAAAAGAGTAATTAAATCTACTGTAATCATCGGTTAGAAAATATGAATAAACCATGAATGAATTTAGTAGCTATAGGACCCCATATAGTATTAAGATTTAAGAAGCATTGAATGTGATCAATTATTGTGACATTGGGCTAAATTTTAACAAAGAAATGAGATTCATATAAAAAATAAGAAAACATAAAACATGTGAAATTTGGTGAAAATGTGACAATACCTAAGAATCTAGCTGACACTATCACCATTTGGTAATTTAACACTAACAGGATTGATTTCATTGTAAGAATGAATCCTTAGAATTGAATTGCATATGTGGTGACTTGCACCAAAATCTAAAATCCAAGTTCCTAAACTACACGAATTTTTACTTTGGTGACATCTACTTGATTCATCGATGGATGGTCAATGAATGATGTAGAGCCAACCTGATTAGAAGAAGCAGGTGTTGAACTTGAACTAGGGAATGAATTGTATAGATCAAGTTGTGCAACGGATGAATACGATGACATAGAAATAATTGGAAATTTTCAAGTTAAAAAAAAATTCAAGACCGTATCCGATGTCTATAGAAAACATTCGGCAGCGTTTGCAAAAGGATGATCTCCTCATTTATTTTTCTTAACATTCGAATATGATGTGTGCTTGCAATAGGAATTGGTCGCCAACTCTCAAATTTCTAACATTCAAATTTCTAATGCGGTAGATTACGAGGTCTTCAATGATGATGTTCAGATTGTTGATAACATGATACTGGATTATCGGGAAGAGCAACCTGAAAAGAAGAGGCGGCTTATGCATTTTCCGGGTGAAAGTGATGGAATCCCGACTTCTTTTACCTTTATATAGGAGCAACCGTACATTTTGGATACTAAATTACACTCTAAATTATTTGAAAAATATTTAAACATGATAATAGAGTTTAAAAATTAAAATATAAGAAAATGAAAATGAAAATGAAAATAAAAATATAATAGAGTTTAAAATTAAAATATAAGACTCTCTTTACATTTTTCTTTGTCCTTTTAATAAGATTCATTTCATATTTTCAAGGGAATTAGTTATTTATTTACCAACATACCCCAAATTAAAGTGCATATTTTTCTACAATTTATAATAGGGTCTTGTTAACATGTGCCCTAAGGGCACATGTTAAGATATACCAAAATAGAAATTCAACATTTAATGATACAAGAAATTTAATGCTTCAAAAATTAAAATGCACAAATTAGGATTTAATAATTTCTATTTTTGCTTCCTTAACATGTGCCTTAAGGGCACAAGTTAACATTCTCCTTTATAATAAATACTTTAGAAAAACAATAACTCATTCTCTTTCTTGTGGGTATGGAGAAACATTTGTTGGGAGAGGTCAACTCCTTAAATGAATCTCAGTTACCTCGAGGGGATTAGTCTCTGTAGTTGCGCACGGAGGATACCTTTGGTTTACCAAAAAAAAAGATAAAATATATTTTTACATTTTATCTTCCTATTATACCTTAATTTTAATCCATCAATAAATTCTTATTTTTTTTGCACACATTTTTCTCTATCAAATAAATTTAATATATCATGTAAAAAAAACAAAATTTAATAATAGTTTGCCAAATATATAGCATTAATTAGTTTTATTGAAAAAGATAAGCGTAATTGACAAATGATACAATTGACAAATCATATCCTTAAAATACCTAATAAACAGTTAATTAGAAACACTAAATCTGACGAAACTGAACAATTAAAAAAAAACGGAGGGAATAAATAATTAAATACGGAAGTAGTAATTCTAAATTATTTAATTAAAAACAAATCTAATAATTAATATTTTTTTTTAACTGCTTCATTTTTCACACAATCATACCCATATTAGAAAACTAGAGTTTAAAAATTAAAATCTAATTCTAAATTATTTGATTAATAAAAAAAATCTTTTTTTTTTTACAAAAAGAGGGCAAAGCCCATTAATAAAAAAAAATCTAATACTATATCTTTTTACCGACTTATATTTCACGCTATATTACCTACCCTATATATAGAAGACACTGTAGAAAAGAAAAGAAAAGATAAGAAAAAACATTGCCGTTGAAGCTGCTACACTGTCTAACCCTAAATCATCAATCAATTCAATTCAACACTCTTCCTTTTCGCGCTCCCGCGTCACTCACTGAGTCTCCGAGTCACCACTCACAACGTTGATGACAACGATGATGATGATGAACGCGTTTCCTCCTAGGGTTTTGGAATCTCTCGATTCCATGGATTCATTTGATAATTCCTCTCTACATCTCCTATCGCGCGAGCTTCTGGAGGGTAAGAATCATTTGTTTTCTATCGCTCAAATTTTTGAATTTTGTGTTCTCCATTGCGTGTGAATTTTATATATAAGTTTTGTTGCTTCTTCTTATTAGTACCTGCATATTTTAGAATTTCATGAAATTTTTTTGTGGTAACGATTTCAAAGTGAAATCAATTTGTTATTTTTAACTTTTCAAAGTGAAACCCTAATGACTATTGTTAATAAAATTCAATTCTGTTATGGTTTCCCTTAAAAAAATTCATTCTTTTTAAACTAACTGACTTTAACTTTATATATGTAGACAATTTTGAGGTAAATGATTTTGATGGTGCTGTTAATTTGGAGGTCGATGTGGAGACATTGCTCGGAAACATACTTGATGATCACACAAATAGCACCACTTTGGAAAATTGCCAACATCAGGTAGATTATGTTCCTTTAGGGTTTTAATCCAGTGTACTGTAATCTCTATTTGTGAGTTTACATTCTAAGGAAGGGATTTACTTGCAGGACTAATCTATGTTCAATTCTTTTTGCAGAATGAACCAGTTTACATTGATTTAGAGGCTGATGAATGTGTCAATTACAGTCCTCCTGGGGTTTTGGAATCTCTCGATTCCATGGATGCATTCGATAATTCCTCTGCAAGTTTTCAATCGCACGAGTTTCTCAGTAAGACATTGCTTCAAATTTTGAATAGTTTTTTTTCTCCATTGCGTGTTAATTTTTGAGTTTTTTTTTCTCTTGTCTCTTACTTTTATATAAATTTTGTTGCTTTTTCTGATTAGTACCTGCATCTGTAAGAATCTCATGAACAATTTGGGTGATAAGGATTTCAAAGTGAAATCAATTCGTTATTTTAAACTTTGCAAATGAAAATTTTCATTTTGAAAGAAAATATATTCTGAATGTTAAACCAAAAACCCTAGTGACTAGTTGTTAAAATAAATTTCAATTCTCTTATGGTTTCCATTAAAAAAAAATCATATTTTTTAAACTAACTCACTTTAACTTTATATGTAGACAAGTTGGACGTAAATGATCTTCATGGAGCTGTTAATTTGGAGACCGATGTGGAAACATTATTGCAAAACATACTTGATGATCACACAAATTCTGAGTTTGAAGCTGTGAAACTATCAAATAGCACCACTTTGGAAAATCGGCAACATCAGGTAGATTATGTTCCTTTAGGGTTTTAATCCAGTGTACTGTAACCTCTATTTGTGAGTTTACATTCTAAGGAAGGGATTTACTTGCAGGACTAATCTATGTTCAATTCTTTTTGTAGACTGAACCAGTTTACATTAATTTAGAGGCTGATGAATGTGTCAATTACAGTACTCCGCCAAGTTATGTGTCTGATATCGCTGCAGATGCAACTTTTTCACATAGACCGACACCCTACTTCCCCGAGTAAGTACAAAATATTTTTTTTTGATGCAAAAGCAATTGGCTTTGATATTATTCTCTGCGTTGTACTTTCTGATTTTGTTTGCCATTGCATGGCATATGCTGTCTATAGTTCATTCTGAGATGTTTGGCTTCAGATTTTAACACATATTTCATCGGCTAATTGTTGGAAATGTGTGTTTGAGTCCGTCAGTCCCTTTTGATATTATTTCACATTTCCAACATACATTACAGTAGTAAAATGCAGTGACTATTTTATCATTCCGTGTACAATTTTATTTTTATGCATAAACCCTAATACTTTTGGTCTTTTAAAATTTCTGTTGTTCTACAATTTTTTCAAGACAAATGTGTTCCAAAATACTAACGCTGTCTTTTTTACATAGACCGACACCCTACTTCCCTGAGTAAGTACAAAATATTATTTTTTGGTGCAAAAGCATTGGCTTTGATATTATTCTCTGCTTTGTACTTTCTGATTTTGTTTGCCATTGCATGGCATATGCCGTCTATAGTTCATTCTGAGATGTTTGGCTTCAGATTTTAACACATATTTTGTCGGCTAATTGTTGGAAATGTGTGTTTGAGTCCGTCAGTTCCTTTTGATATTATATCACATTTCCAGCATACATTACAGTAGTAAAATGCAGTGACTATTTTATCATTCTGTGTACAATTTTATTTTTATGCATAAATCCCTAATACTTTTGGTCTTTTAAAATTTTTGTTGTTCTACAATTTTTTCAAGACAAATGTGTTCCATAATACTAACGCTGTATGGTGGCTAATTTTTACATTTCATATCTGAAACAGTTTTCAGGAGCATTTTGACGAATTCGTCTATCCAAAAGGGGACCCAGATTCCGTTTGCATAACTAGGAGCGATGTTGATCAATTAAAACCAGATACCTACATCAATGACACTATTATTGATTTTTACATTCTGTAAGTTTGTATATACATGTTTTCCTTTTGGAAGTTACATTTTTGACCTGTATTTTTGCTCAATTTTGTTTATCACTTTGTTAAGAATGTCTTTTTAATAACATTTTCACTTTTGTTCTGTCTTCTTTCTTTGCATTCAGTTCTTATATTGTTATGTTGAACCTCGGAACATTCATATTTTGCATTCATAACCATATGCAGTTCACTTATAATAAAGAAAATGATAAAAAGGACTTTCAATATCAGGATAATGTTAAACATGTTGCAAATATAAGCAAGACATCAATCTTGATTATGACATACGATGTGAAAAATGGGTCTAACTGTTTCAAAAATCTCAATTTTGGCAGATATCTAAAGAATAAGATGAAAAAGCAGGAAAAGCCTACCTTCCACTTTTTCAACAGTTTTTTCTTTCCAAAATTGGCTTGTATGGACAAGAATTCACCCTCAGCGTTTCAAAGTGCTCGTAAATGGACAAGAAAAATAAATTTATTTGAAAAAGATTATATTTTCATACCTGTGAACTTCAAGTATGTAACTATCAAACTTTTACTTCTCTGTATTGTTTGTAACTTTGTATTTGTATTGATGTTCTGATTGGAATTAAATTTTGGCTATGTTGGCAGATGTCACTGGAGCTTAATAGTAATTTGTTATCCTGGGGAAGTTGTTAATATTAACGGTGAGTTTTCTGGCTTGTTCGATACATATTTTGGCTATATACGACAAATTCTTTCTTTTATACATATTCTGAGATTGTATGCATATTTCAGACACAGAGCCGGAAATGTCACTTAAGCTACCCTGTATATTGCATATGGATTCTTTCAACGGATATCATAGTGGTCTGAAAGACCTTGTGCAAAGGTATTTTTTATAATTTCAAAATTTGCTTCTCTTCTTTCTCTGATCAGTTTCATTATTGTCAACTATTTCTTTACTACTCCTTAAATTTGACCCATCATCTGAAATTGACAGCTATTTGTGCGAAGAATGGAAAGAGAGGAAAAAGGATACATGTGGAGAAGACCTCTCATCAAGATTCTTGAATATGCGTTTTCTCCCAGTTGAGGTATTACTTGCTTACATTTTCACAGAATGCTGAATTTATTTCTCACTTTGTCTCTGGCTTATTGTTAGTTGAGTTATCAAGGAAAACCTTTCTATTTTCTCCATTTGATGGTGTTTTTACTAATATTTTGTGACTGAATGTTCCTGACAGGTACCACAGCAGGAAAACTCATATGATTGTGGCCTCTTTTTACTTCATTATCTAGAGCTCTTCCTGGATGAAGCTCAATTTAATTTCAATCCGTTGAGAATAACCAAGTTCTCCAACTTTGTAAGTGGTTTTCACGGTTGACTTTTTACAAAAAAATTTAAACTTCATCTGAATCATTTTCATATTGCCCCCAATTTATGTATAGCATCAATCCAACTATCCCAATTATTTTCTTCCTCACCTAGTCTATTTTACACCTTATAACATTTCAATTTGTAGTAAATCCCTAGTGATTCATATGGTTGCATATATGGATCTAACCTAAGATATTTTGAATTTTTGTAGCTCAATTCAGACTGGTTTCCACCTGCGGAGGCTTCTCTCAAGCGAACATTTATACGTAGGTTAATATTTGAACTTATGGAAAACCATGGTTCACATGAAGGCTTTTCCCAGAACAATGGTGAGGCTGAAGCAACGGATGTCTATAGAAAACATTCAAGACCATATCCGATGTGTATAGAAAACATTCAGCAGCGTTTGCAAAAGGATGATCCCAAAAACAATTCAAGACCATTTCCGATGTCTATAGAAAACATTCGGCAGCGTTTGGATGATCCCCTCATTTATTTTTCTCAACATTCGAATACGATGTGTGCTGGCAACAGGAATTGGTCACCAACTCTACAATTGCATCAAGTTGATAACATGATACTGGAGTTTTGGGAGGAGCAACCTGCAAAGAAGAGGCGGCTTATGCATTTTCCGGGTGGAAGTGATGGAATCCCGGCTTCTTTTACCATTCTCAAGTAAGGACATGATCACAGCTAAACCTGGAGCTTGTGTCGGAAGGCTTACTCGTCATTCTGGATGCCTTAGATGCATAGTAGGGAAGCCTTGTTAGTCTTCAAAATTCCCTTAATCCTAAAATCATTTATTATTTTGACCTGATTGGTGGTAATCATTATTACACCATGATGACACTGAACCATATCCTCATAGTTAGACTTAGTTAACTTGGTTGTATTGGTTAAACTTACTAGTTACTTGTGTTGTAAGTTAACCAGTTAGTTACATAGTAGTTAGTTAGGTTATAGCATGTGAATATCTACACCATAACACACCATAAGCTAGTGTGTGATCTCCTTTCTACTATAAATGTAAATATTACAATCAATGTACATAATGAAGTTAATCACTTTAATTCAATTGTCCAAGTCATAATTTGTATCAGTTTCTCACCTGGAGAGTTTGTTATGATCCTCCAAAGTTAGTAGTAACAATTGTTCATTGCGATTCTTCTTTTATTCATGTTTAAACTATGGAATTTGAATTTGTTGGTAAAAGATTTGAAAGTGACAAGTCTGTTAAGGAATGATAGAAAGGCTCGGAAGTTAGATTTATTGCAAGCTCTTGTTCGAAAGAATGAAGCTTAAAAAATTCTGCAAACTCCCCTCGTTGACTCGGTTCAAGAAGATATAATTATTTGGAGGTTTGAGAAGGATGGTAGGTATTCTGTTAGAAGTGCTTACCATTTCTGTGTCGAGTCTATTGACACGGAGCACCTTCGTGTCAATGGCAAGTTATTTGGCATACTAAAATTTCTCCGAAAGTGGAGAGTTTAGTTTGGTGAATTGGCGTGCTTATTTCACCGAAATGTGTTGCCTACATGTGTTCGACTTAGAGACAAAGGAGTTAATTGTCCAACAAATTGTGCAATGTGTGATGTTGATGCTGAAGATCATTTTCACATGCTATTTCTTTGTAATAAAATTTGAAACAACAGTGTGGAACCAATTTCTTTGATTTGTGAATGAGACTGCAATTTGTTAACAAGCTAGAGGAACGCACAACTAGATGGTCTAAACTGACTGTGTCGATACAAATGTAATGTTGATGCCCACATTTTCAAGTTTACATAATAAGGTGGGTATTGGTGTTTGTATTAGGTAGGGTTACAGTGGCTTCATATTCTCGCTAAAACGGAATGGTTTTCGCCCATACTTGTAGTGGATATCGGTGAAGCCTTAGGATTTTTAACTGCTCTAGATTGGATTCATGATTTACAACTTGATAAAGTGGATTTTGAGCTAGATTCCAAGCGTGTGGTTGATATTAGATAGTATTTATAGCAATCGAATAACAATCGAACAAAAGTTTTAGCTTTCGGTGATATTATTTTAGATTTAAAGGATGAGTATGACTTTTTTTAGTTATGGAACCAAAATTTATACACACTATCCACCAATTATTAAATATTATTGTGATCAGATATTTTTGGTGTGAAACAAATATGCACATATTGCTTTGAGGTCAACCCATCGTACCACCGGTAGTTGTTATTTTTACTTTTATTAAAATAATAATAATAATCTTAACAAAAAACAGTAATAATAATAATAATAATAGTTTCATAATTTCAAAAACATTATTAAAAAAATATTCAAGGGTGTTCGAAAAAATACATATTCAGGGTACCATTATCTAAATAATCTGCAAAAAAAATATATAATAGAAGTTTGCAAAATTGTCTATGAGATGTCAGCTTGATTGTAAGAGCGACGGAGTTCAAATCTCATATAAAATTATTACCAACAATATTAATGATAACTTTCCTTCCCAAATTTAAAAACAAGACAAAAATGTTGCAAAACTGTTTCTAATCTACGATGTTCCCAAATTTAATGTACTTTTTTTATCTCTTTATTTTGAAAAATCTTTTGATCCCCTATTTTAAAAGCCAACTATTTGATCCTCCTATTTTGAAAAATCTGAACTTTTGATCCCCTATTTTAAAAGTCAACTTTTTGATCCCTCCATTTTGAAAAACCTGAAATTTTAATCCCCTATTTTAAATTTTTCTAAATTTTAGTCCCCCAACTCAATTTGTTAAGATTTTTGCTAATGTGTCAAACTCATTAATGACGTGACGGTTTTCATGTTGACAAAACATTTCCATGTCATTAATTTTTTTAAAATCAAATATTTTAAAAACATTAAAATAATTAATGATAATTTAAAAACAATAAAATAAACATCTTTACCTATATAATAATAACTAAAATAAAGCTCTTTACATTAATTTATAACTAAAAATCAGTAAATTACTCAAAGAAATCAAAAAGGCAAACGTTAGTTCCCAAATCATGACACCCTAAGAAATCAGAAACACAATTAATCATGATCATGTTAACATCCTTCATCTTTCATTGACTTTGTTCTCAATCGTTAATTTTTTTTTGGATAATTTACTGATTTTTTTATTTTATATATGTATAGAGGTTGATTTTACTTTTTTTTAAAAAAATTATTATTAATTAATTATTTTATTGTTTAATACTTTTAAAATATTTGATTTAAAAAAATTAAAGATAAAGATATGGGAATGTTTTGTCATCATGGACACTGCCACGTCAATAATAAGTTTAACACATCACTAAAAATTTGACCAAATTGAGTTGGGGACAAAAATTCAAAAAAATCTAAAATAGGGGATCAAAACTTCAGGTTTTTCAAAATAGGGGATCAAAAAATTTGCTTTTAAAATAGGGTAATCAAAAGTTCAGATTTTTCAAAATAGGGGATCAAAAAGTTGGCTTTTAAAATAGGGGATCAAAAGTTTTCAAAATTGGGGGATCAAAAGTGCATTAAAGCCAAAAAAAGGCAAAACAATAACTGATTCAAGTTCATATGCAATAAAATATGTAAAATGCTAACAAGTGTCTCCGGGACACTCTTTAAACATTCTATTTAAAGACTTCACGCATTTTTATAAAAAAATTCATAAAAACTTACTATTTAAGACACTTAAAGAGTGCACTCATAAGCAAAACCCATAAAATATATCATTGCAAAACTATTCCAAAATATTGGCTCTAATTAGATTGCTAGATCCATTATGCCTCTACTTTTCATGGGATAAATCAATTGAATGATGTATATGAGATTAGCCTTCCACTTGTCAAGGAGGATCAAGCAATATATATATATATATATTCGCTACTATTTTGGTGGGGTCAAAGTTACCAATAACACCTTTTTTTCCTTGATGGCTATGATAAGGAAATCAGTATTGTTATCTATTAATAGAAACCTAGTAAACTGATAATATAACAAGTTTTCACCCTAAATATATTCATGGATGGAAATTAATCGTTATTTCAGCCTCTCTTTTTGAAAATAACAAACAAACAAAATTCACCCTAATTTAGCTTCTCATTGTGTTTGTTTCTCTCATGATCCATGTATAAATAATACAATTATGTCAATTGTACAATTGAGTTTCTTTGATTACTACCCCTCTCATTTCCAGAGGGAAGAGGGTTCTTTTCATTTGAATAAGAACCATCATGTCAAAATTATACCATTTCTTCCTTTTGACCTGTTTGGTAGTAATCATACATACAACATTAGTGCAGGCTAATGTAAAAGAATATAACTCCTACTGGAATAAGGTGCTTCCATCACTTAATAATTCATATTGGCAGGAAAAAGCAGCAATTGCTGCAAAGGCAAACGATGAAGCTTATACTCCCGACCCATATGCAGTCACCGGAAACATGAGTTATGCTGTTAGCGAGTGAGTGTTGTGCCAATTAACATATTAACCAATATGTTCAATTTCATGGGAGGGATTTCAAACCCTGTTTAATTGCAAAACTGCCTTATTTTTACTATATATTTCCTGCATAAAACTTTGAAAACATGATGCATGGTGAAAACAAAAGAGACAATTTTGCAATTTCTAATGAAAAACAGAAAATGAAAACAGGAAACATTTTCTCAAACCAATCAGACACTTACATTATGGTTCAATGGTTATTATATATTACAGTTTCTTTGTTTCTTTCTCTCATAGAATTTATTATAAGTGTGATTTTCATATTTATTGGTTTGATAAACAGAATGATAATTGGCGGCAATAAAGGAAGAAGGAATCTGGGGACCCTTAAACATGGTCCATGCAAGGCTACAAACCCCATTGACAGGTGTTGGAGGTGTGACCCTAACTGGGCAAACAACCGCAAGAAGCTTGCAGATTGTGTGCAAGGTTTTGGAAGGAAGACTACTGGTGGAAAAGCCGGTCCTATCTATGTGGTAACTAGTCCCTTAGATAATGACATGGTGAATCCACGTCCAGGTACCCTTAGGCACGCAGTTACAAGAAATGGACCATTGTGGATCATCTTCGCTCGTAGCATGAACATTAGGCTCAGCCAGGAACTCATAATGACAAGCGACAAGACCATTGATGGACGAGGAGCTGATATTGTCATTGCAAATGGTGCTGGTTTTACTATCCAGTTCATTAGGAATGTGATCATCCATGGGATCAAAGTTTTTGACATTAATATTGGCACTGGTGGACTTATTAGAGATTCAGAGAACCATTATGGTCAAAGGACTATGAGTGACGGCGATGGAATTTCAATTTATGCCTCCAGCAATGTTTGGATTGACCATGTTTCGATGAGAAACTGCAGAGATGGACTCATTGATGCCATTATGGGATCCACTGCTATTACCATCTCCAATAGCCATTTCACAGATCACAACGAGGTAATTAGTAATTGGTAGTTTTCTTTCAATGTTTTTGCTTATAAAGAATTTTTATTTCTGGGTTTGAAATGAAAAATATTACCTGGTTTTTATTTTGGGTTTTTGTTTGTTTGTGTGTATGTGGTGTAGGTGATGCTGTTTGGTGCAAGTGATGGCTATGATGGTGATCAGAAAATGCAGATCACACTTGCATTCAACCACTTTGGTAAGAGATTAATCCAAAGGATGCCAAGGTGCAGATGGGGTTTTATCCATGTACTTAACAATGACTACACTCACTGGGAAATGTATGCCATTGGAGGTAGCAAACACCCTACCATTATAAGCGAGGGTAACCGATTCATTGCCCCTAACAATGGCTATGCTAAAGAGGTATGCATCTACTCACGAGTCATGCATATCCATACAAATATATCCTTTACAAATTCAAGATGTGCCTTGACAAAACATGTTAATTTGTTAAGCTCTTAATATTAACATATTCTCATGTCATAGCAACAATTAATTGCATCCTTACTTCACATAGAAATCTGAAACAATTCCCTATAAAATACTACTTTTCTCTTTCATTGTAGTTTCATATGAACAAAACAAAGGATTAAAATGAAATTCATGATACTAGAACGAAAACTAAGTCTCATATTAATTTCTATTTTGGTGTTGAAGATAACAAAGAGGGAGTACACACCAGAGTCAGAGTGGAAAAGCTGGACATGGAGATCAATCAACGACGTGTACCTGAACGGAGCATTTTTCAGACAAGGTGGATCTGTTCTGGCTAACAGACCATTCTCCCGGAAGGACATGATCACAGCTAAACCTGGAACTTATGTGGGAAGGCTTACTCGTTATTCTGGAAGCCTTAGATGCATAGTGGGAAGGCCTTGTTAAGCTTCAAAATTCCCTTCCTGAAATGAATCATCATTCATGCATGCACCAAATGACTTTGGAAAAGGAGAGCGAGAAAGATCTAGCATTTGAAACAAGCAATAGTTTTTTCTTGTCTGCTTTTCCTCAGTTATACATGAAAGAAAAAAATATTGGAATATATGTAAAGTTCATTACATAATTGTTTCATTCTACAATCCACACATAATTGAAACTATGTAAAGATCATTACAAATTTTTTTCCTCCACAATCTACATATTCTCCAGTAAGCCAAACGAAAGATTTTAAATGGAATTAAATGAAAAATAATTAAGCATACAAGACATTTCCCAAAGTTAATATGTAGGTATATCATATTGACCTAGGCATCCATAGGATCAGATTCTCTGGCGTCAGGAAATGAACCTGATTTCCATGAATTCATCTGATTTCAGCCGATGGATGACTCAAACATGCAGTAAACTCGAAAAATTTATTTACCTAGTTTTATCCTTTCTACATATCAATACTATACTTTCTCGGAAAATTTTATTCAAATGGAACAACGGAGGTAATCATAGTTTTATATTGCAGTCTACAACCACATATGCGACCGCAATATAAAAGTTTTAGAAGTCTCCACAGTGACTTCACAACCACAATGACCGCCACAATTTTCCGTTATATAAAGGTTCACACCTATGAAACACTGACACAGTCACTGACACGTGGATACTGGTAATCATTTGAGAAAATGACGTAATTCAATGTAATCATATGTGTCAGTGTCGTGTTAGTATCATGTCGGTGTCAGACACCGACGCTATTCCAGGAGTGTTCGTGCTTCATAGGTTCACATCATAATTGCAAACGAAATTTAGAACAAAAAATCAATAATAATTTATATAAAAGACAAGAAATAAATTGTTGAACATACTATAATAAAAACAAATATATAAATTCTTGATAAAATATATTAAAAATTTACAGTCAAAATGTGATGAACAATTATGAATTCAATGAATTCATGAGAAGAAATCTTGAACCCCTTTCCCTACAAAAACCTTATCAGAAACTTCAGCTAAAATAGCATTAACAGTAAGCAAAACAATACTAGAACCAAAGATAACACTAAGAACAACACCAGTAGTACCCAAAACTTTCCCAAACTCAGGCCATTCAATTTCACCGATCTCTTTAACAACTCCGTTCCAGAAACTATCACCTTCTTTCTCCTTCCTCTCTTGCATCGCTTTCTTCAATTCCGATGCTAAATCGGACTCAACCGGTTCCGGTTCCGGTTGTTCGGGTTCGGATTCAGGTTCGGGTATAGAGCTAGGTTGATTTTTTTCCTCGACGGCGAAGGGAAGTATTTGGCGGTGGCGGCGCGTGAGAGTTAGAGAGAGTGGTGAGGGTTTGAGTTTGAAGTTGAAGAATTGAGGAAGAGAATTAGATGATGGAATATGTGGTGAGAATGTGAGTTTGAAAGTAGTGTTCGTGTTCGGTTGTAGAAGCACCATCTTCAATCATCAATGGTGTTTGGATAACGTAACATATAACACACTCGCGCTTCTTTTATTCACTTCCAATATTCTCCCTCCACTCCTTTTTAGAACAAAATAATCGAAGAACAAAATAATCGATGTATTTAGTCTATAATATCGATTAAATTTATTAATTATATAATAAATCTAAAAAATTAATTGTTTTGGATGATTTTTATTATTGGGATGTGATAACTTTTATTGTTTTACAAGACATTTCTTAAACGAGTTCATTATGAATTGAATTAATATGAAAATAATTTGAGTAGTATTGATAATTTATTTGTTGAAATTGAGTTCATTAAATAAACGAGTTGAATTTAAAATTAAATATGTATAATTATTATTTTTAATTAATTTAATATAACTTTATTTTCTTAAATGAAATAAAGTTGACTTGAAAATAAGAATAAATAGCATGTTCAACACAATATAAAGATTATTGTTGCGTAGAGAGAATAATGATTTGAGCGGCGTTTGCTGACGGAAGGAAGAAAGCATGCATACCACAATGATATCGCTTTTTATACTGTCGTCTTAGTCGTACAATTTTTTATTGGGCTTAAATGCAGTTTTAGCCCTATTAATAAATCGGAAATTTACCCTCTATTTTAAAATCTGGAATTTTATCCCGTCTATTTTATAATTTTTTGGATTTTGCCCCCTCTAAATTTTGCACAAAATCTGCTAAAATTTAAAGTTTCGCACAGAATTCGATTTGGATCAATAATTCACCACCGAAATTACCGTAATTGAGTTAGCTTTCCGGATAATCAAACCCCACTAAATTTATCGATTTTGTTAGAGATTTTTTTTTTTGTTAATAAACGAAATGGCAAAGCCATTGAAAACTCACACATACAAAAGTGGAGTGATCGGGGTTCGAATCCCGATTATGACGTCCGATACTAACAATTTCAGCAATTTTGTCGGTTTAATTAGGATTTGTGGACCGCTAGAGATTTATTTTATTCTTGTGTTGTTAGTTTTATAAATTTATGATTTGAATATGAACCTCTACTTGTAATGTTTGCAATGTCACTAGCATCAACTAAGCTATCTCCACATGAACTAAGTCATTTTGGACTCAAGTGATAAATGAGATTCACCAAATGATGTATTGTTTGGGATAACCCAATTCGATTTATGAGTGGAATAATTTCTTGGCTAAACTTTTCTTATCTCATGACCGAATTCTACTAGGGCTCCTTTTCCTAGGAACCAAAGAGTTAATACAAAAAAATATTATTGTTCTGGACTAGACTAGAACTAGTCCAGCATTACACCCTCTAGGTCCAACATGGCTTGCCCCACCACATCCATGTCAGCAGAACATGATGAAACCTCTTCACCAAGATAGGAGCAGATTACTGTTCTACCCACTATCTAAGGGTAATATCTTGACAGTCCATCTTATTGGACTTAAACAGATTAAACCCAATAAGAGGACCTTTGGCCCAGAACTGGGGGCAGTGTAACACTATTCATTCACTCATCTACTCTCTCTCTCTCTCTCTCTAATATATCAGTGCTTTGTTTCCCTCTCTAACTTTGACATCGAAGCACCTGCAGGTACAACCCACCCTCCGTGGATCAGCTGCTCGACCCGCCGTCAACTACCTGCTCAACGGACTGTCAGCTGGTCATCTACCTATTCTGATCAACAATTAAGATCAATTATGTTCCTCTAAGACGAATCGTTTGGACGAACCCGAATTCAACTTTTGACAGAAATAAATATTGATCGAACTTTGAATTACCGCAAGAAAACTTGAGGGATGATAAAAAAAAAAGTTATGCTGATGCAACTCATAAGAGTAATTTTGTTATGATGATGAGAAAAACAACTCTTTTTTTTTTTTTTTGAAACAAAAAAAAAAAAGAAGATAAAAATAATGTTTGAAATTACAAAAATAATTGATTAAAAGATAAAGGAGATTACAAAAATGAGAAGGCAATAAACTCCACCAATAACATAAAGAAAAAGAAAACATTTTCTTGTCTCTTCTTCTTGTTCATCCATTCTCTTGATTTTTTTAATTACGTTTTTACTTAAATAAGTGATTTTCACGTATTTTTGAATTCATTTGAATTTTTCATCTTTGTAATTTATTTGTCCTGTGTTGTTTGACGTCTCATCTTGTTACGGTGTTTATTTTGAGTCTCGTCTTAATACGGTGTTTGTTTTGAGTCCCGTCTTTGTACCGTATTTGTTTTGTTCAAATTTGCTTTGATCAGATCCAATACAAATTCAATGACTCTAGCGTCTTCAACGTTGCACATCCGGAGACATAACTATTCCGGACAATTGTATTTCGTCATATCAATCGTAAGCTTAGAGATAAAGCTGTTTTATGCTATTAACTCAAATACTGTGAGTTTGTTCGCAGATTTATCCTTATTAACTTTTATCGTTTTTAAATATGTAATGATTTTGACGTAATATCTATCAAAAAAACATGTTACGTAATTTCACAATTTTCAATAAACAGAACATATAAATAGAGGCACAATAGAGATTGAAGATAACAGAACAATAACAGAACATATAAACAAGTGGAACAATTGAGATTGAAGAGAAAGAGAATAGTAGAAGAAGATGAAGATATTACAGGCACAGTCCTATACAACCACTACAAACCCATTTTCAATCCCAACTCACTCTTTCATCACTCCCAAATTATCCATTCCTGTAAGGCATGTGGGTCCCACTTTCTCCTCCACTCTCCAACAATTCTCCATCACATGTCGCCGCCCATATCCTTTCCAACCCAAACAATCCCCCCCACCACCATCACCATCTTCTTCAGGTACTTGAAAATAAAATTTCATTTTTTTTCACTCCAAAAAGTTGAAAAAATCATAGCTTTTTGTTTTGTATCATTTCTACTAATGATATAGAATAATGGGTCAGTTTGGAAATTTGATAATGATTAGTGTTTCATCATGATGAAATTATCTTATTTTAAATGTTTAATTTTTAATTTTTAATTTTTAAAGTTGTATTTTTTGTGTGTGTGTTCAGTTGGAGAATTGCCAGCAAAGATATATGTTGGTCACTCAATTTACAAAGCAAAAGCTGTACTCACTGTGTCTCCTAGACCTCCACAATTCACTACATTGAATGTATGTTTTATTTGTTTTTTGATTTGTTAGTTTGATTATGTTAATTGATGGAAGTGAATTATAATTGGATTTTCTGTTTTTTACTTTTTAGTATAAATTCGTAGTTTTTGTTTTCGAGTATAGTTTTGTAGAATTGTGAATGTTGCAGTGTTTTTGTAGTCAGGGTCAGGGGCATTCAAGATATCTAAAGAAGGTTGTGTCATGTTAGAGTTTGCTCCTGCTGCCGGTGCCTATCAATATGATTGGAACAGAAAACAGGTGAGGTATGGTTCTTGCATAATTTGGTGAGTTGGTTCTTCAAGATATTTTTAATCTTTAGAATATAGATTTTGTATGTGTTATTATATAGCGGCACTATAGTGCTATAACATAGTGGAATTTGAATAAATCGTTATTGTTCTGTGATACGCGATTGAGTATAGTGTTGTCAAATAGCAGCTAAAGCGTTATGGTGTAGCAGAATTTGAACAGGCCACCATTTTCCGCGATCCACAATTTATAACATTGGATTTTATACTTACCAAATTGTATTGACATGTAATTTAGTTAGTATTTATTTAGACTTAAGAAGCTACTCTAAGAAAGCTAAGTTTTGATTAGTTGGAAAATATGCTTGATTAGAAAAAGAAAGAGGAGTTAAGTAAAAATTGAATGTTGAGGTAAAATCCATGTAGCAATCCTACTTTGTTTTGAATAGGCCTGGCCATGGTTGTCAAACTCTCAAGTTAACTCATAAAAGCGTACGAGTTTGAGGACACCAGTTCAGTGTTTTCTTAAGAAACCTAAAATGCAATTGATGGATGATAAGGTTCCATAGTGCACAAACCATCAACTTCATAGTTATAGCACTTCTGCAGATGCATCTAACATCCTAACATGAACCCATCTGCAGACGCAGCTATGTATTTTGTGACTTTTGAATTTGTCTTTTGTGAACCTATCTTGTGATTTGTGAATTTGTTATCAATTTCGAATTGTGATGCTATGTGTAATCTTGTCGAATTTGGTTTGGTATGTATGTGAACCCATCTTACAGAATATTTAAATTTAGTTACCATGGTTGCTTTCTTCCTAAGTTAAAATATTAAATCACGTTTTCAGCATTATTTTCGTATCAAAATAACTATTATGAGTCTGTGAGTCAACATTATGGAGAAGATTGTATGAGTTTACATTGACTCATTGAAATGGGGTATTTTGTCATTGAAATTTGTGATTCAGATGAACTTAATTGTATTCTGCTTATAGTTTAAAACTAAATTTAATTGTATTTGCATGAACACAGGTATTTTCGCTATCTGTGGATGAAATCGGAAATCTAATTAGCCTTCGTCCAAGGGAGTCTTGTGAATTTTTTCATGATCTGTTTATTGGAAAAAGGTAGTTTTTGTAATTGTTAAGAAGTCCCGCATCGGATGTGAGTTGGCCTAAACATGAGTTTATAAGTAAGAGGCAATCCTCACCTTATAAGCCGGTTTTATAGGGTCGAGTTAGGCCCAACTCTCAATTCTAATAGTAATGAATGATCCAACACGATGTATTCAAAGTTTCTGATTAATCCCTTCCTAGTTATTATTTCTGTGATTTTATATTCTTAAAGCATTTTGGAAAATGTCTTGTTATGCAGTGATGAAGGTAAAGTGAGAAAATTTTTGAAGGTGAAGCCACTTCTCGACCGTTCTGGTCACATGTTTAACATAAGTAATGGTTTTTCTTCATTAACTTCTGTTGGCGATATTTTATTAATTTGATTTTATACTTCACTTCCATCACAAAAATGTTAATATATACTCTTGGTTGGTTCTTTCGATTCTACACTGTAATATAAATGAAGATAGTTAAATTTTGTACGTATTTATTTACTTCAATCCTGACTTTCTTATGTCAAATTTTCGAAGGTGTTGAAAACAAGCTCGAGAACATAAACGAAAACATATTAATCCCTGTCACAAAAGCAGAATTTGCAGTTTTCAATTCACTTTTCGATGTAAGATCTCTCTATCTCTCCTCGTACCTTTGTTTTTATTTCAAATGCATTGTAGTTTTATTCCACTAAAGTTAAAAAGTAGATATCACCTTACTTATTAAGAGACTAGCTTATTTTAGAAGAGCTTTTTCTGTAGTAAATTATACATAGAAGAAGCAATAAAATCTATTTCATATGGTAAATTTTCTTGCAAAATAGTATCTTAGATAAACCTTTGTAATAAAAAAGATACTTGAAGCTTTGCTAAAATTTGCATAAGAAATGGTGAAAAATCTTCAAGTTTTATAGAATTTCTGCCGCTTCTGTCAGGTGGACAATATATAATTTTGAACAAAAAGTTCCGGATTATTATTAGCTAACAGGTCTAATTGTTGAGTCGAAAATCAGACCTGTTAGGTAGTTAGATTAGTGTTTGTAATCTATTTACAATTGAAATAATATTCATAATTAGTGGCTTGAGACATTAATTACTTACCTTGTGGCCGAACTCTGATTACTGGGGTCCTTCCCCTGAAAATCAGAGGGTTAAAACAAAAAAAAAAAACAAATATTCAGAATATTGTTCAAAGATGAAATAGCGTCTAAAATCGAAAATATTATTTTTGCTTCGGTAAATGCATATTGCTCATTATGCACTAAACTTGATTAATATTGTATTTTTGTTTCTTTTTGATGCAGTTTATCATGCCAAGCCTTTTAGGTTGGAATGTCTTTGCCAACACCATAAATCCAGAAGTAAATAATACAAATCAAGGAATAGAAGAAGATTTTGAATGGAACAAATTCAACAGAATAATGTGAAGACAATATAGGAAGTTTCAATTACACCATCTTGTGTGATCTTATCAACTTTGAAATGTGTTATATTAAATCACTTCATTCTGTTAGCTTAGAATTTCAGAATTTTTTTTTTATTTTCTTATTTCAATTGTTTATTTATTTACTTTTAACAAATAAAAAGTTTGTATCTTACTACCAAAAATATGAAAAACGAATAAAACCGAATGATTTTAAAATAGCGGTCTTATTTCATAAATAAATGAAAATAGGGACCACAATTACAATTAAGCAAAAAATTACTACGTCAACTCAACTAGAGTGCCAAAAACTCACCTGAGTCACATTGTTAACACGACTCTTTTTGGGGTCAAATAACCTAGTTAAAATTTTACTTTTTAAGATAAATATTTTCTCCGGTTTTGTATATAAATAAAAGTCAACGAATATTTTTATCTTAAATATAAGCATAAGTTATCAAATTCAACTCTATTTAATATTATTTTTCCAAAATTATCCCTAGTGCAAATCTAATACAATATATTGTGAAGAATAGTTGGGCAAATATACCTAATTTTTTAATATGTACTCCCTCCGTCCCAAAATATAAGCAAAAATGAGTCAAAAAAATTGATTAAAAATTTAGATTAAATACATTCACTTTTATTGACCAACGGAAGGAGTATTAAACAAGATAATTTTATTTATAAATAAGATCGAAGAGTAACTCAATAATATACATGAGATGAGATGTGTCCTATAAACTGAAGCAGTGACCTCACACACACAACCTTGGCCCGTTTTAAAAAGTGAGCAAATAAAACAAGTACCGTAGTACTTCATTTGTTTTGCTTTGTTCATTCATTCCTCGCAAATTCACCTCTTTCAACAAAACCAACAACAAAGGTTCTCTTTCTTATACTTTCTCCTTCTACCTACGTTAATGTCTTTTCTTAATCATCTTCAAATATATATATATATCTTCACCAATTTATTTATTTTATTATTGTTATAATCATATGTAAGATTAAGATTATGTATACTTGGTCTTGAATCTTGATGCTTACCCTTTGAAAACAAAACCTTAACAATCAAAGTTTAACAAACAAAAATATTCATCATTCATTTTTTTTTCTCGTATCAACAATCCTTAACTTCTTCAACGTGCTTCTGTTATGTTTTGTGTGTGATGAATATTTTCAGGTTTCGATTAATTGCTTGTAGTATTTGTTTGTAATGTATGTTTGTGCTCAATCTTTGCGTATTGTTGATGAATGTGCTTGTTTGTTACTATATATATCTTTTGGTTTTCGCCATGAGTTTTAATTGCTTTTGTAATAATGTATTAATCTTGCCTGATTGTCCACCGAAATCAAAATCTTGCCTGAGTTTTGATTGTAAAGTTGCATACAAGTGGATTGGGGTTCAATATTTGTTAAGAGTCTCCCATCAGATCAGATGTGAGATGATCTGAACATGAGTTTATAAGTAAAGGTAACTTCACCTTACACATCGGTTTTGTAGAGTTGGGTTAGGCCCAATGGCCCTAACTCAAAATTATAATATGGTATTAGAGTCTCTCCAAGATCTACCGGACCACCCGCTATCAGGTTTCCGCTATCACCCACTAGGGATGGCAGAAAAACCCAAACCCGTGAGACCCACCCGAACCCAAACCCAAGTCAACGGGCGAAACCCGAATTGACTGGGTTTGGGTTTGGGTTTGGGTGACACCCGAAAATATGGGTGTGGGTTTGGTATCACTCAAACCCACACCCGAAACCCATACACCCACCCGAAACATGTTAAAATTACCTAAATACCCCCACATATATATATAAGTGTAAAAGTAAAATTAGGTTTTTCACAAACCACAAACCAAAATTGTGTTTGAATTTTGCTTGAAAGTTGGAAGAACTTAATTTTGGTTTAGTTGTAATTTAATTTCTTGAAAGACTATTTTGTAATTTTAAATTCTCTTGTAATTTTAAACCTATGTTTTTGCTAAGTGATTGACAATATGTTTAAATTCCATTGTTTTTGCTTAAATTTACCTTGTTTTGCTTAAATTTGCAAAGTAGTACAAAATGTGTTGTGGGTTTGGGTTTGGGTGTAAAAAACCCAAACCCAATGGGTGTGGGCGTGGGTGTGGTTTTGCCACCCGAACAGATTTGGGTTTGGGTTTGGGTTTGGGTGTTGATTTCGGGTGTGGGTTTGGTATCACTCAAACCCGCACCCGTGGGCGCCCATTGCCATCCCTATCACCCACCATTAGATGAGAGATGGTCTGAAAATATGTTGATAAGTGAGGGCGATCCTTAGCTCACAAACCGGTTTTGTAGAGTTGAGTTAGGTCCAACTTAAATTCTAATAGATGTATTAATTTTGAAGTTGTGTCAAGAATTACATGTTTGAGAAAAAAAGTTGACCATATTTGGTTTATTGACAAGGAAAAGGATTTTTCTGTGAGTGATTACGGTAACGATTTTAAAGTAAGGGTTTTGATGTTTAACATCGTATTGACAAGTTTTGTAGTCTTAGTTGCAACCCTTTTGGAATTTCAGACTAATGAAGATTATCTTACCTGAAAATTGATCATGTTACTTGTATTCTATTCTGATTCTGAGTTCATTGAAGCTATTAAAGTGATACTTCGTTTTCGAATTATGAATGACTAGAGCAACACTGTTATTGCTTTTATACCAAGTTACAATTATAATTGATGTTTGAAGTATTCTTTTTGATGATGTTATCTAATCTACAATTTCCTATATTTCTTGGCAGATGGAGTCTTGTGAAGAGAATGATAATGATATTTTAATGGAGCATGCATCAGAGCGGTTTTCACTTCAAATGAATCATGCTGATTCAGAAGCTATGCATGATAAATCACTTTCATTTGCAATTGGTTTGCCCATACCTGTCACATGGATACGCAACGAAATGGAGGATAGTAGACATGAAAAGTTGGGATATCACGGAGATATCGATTCAAGTCAATTGGCTCCTGACATACCGAGTAGCTCTTGGAGTGATGCTGATACAAAATGTTGGTGTTTTGATTGGCTACATTTTGCAAAAGCCAACCAGCCAGATGCTGGACTGAGATGCTGTAGCATCCTCGTACAGCATCCTGATGCTCTGTTTTAAGTGCAGAATTTTTTCTGTCAATCTCGTTCAAGATTTGCTTCAAATATTAATTCCAGCACGTGTGTATATGCAAGACGAGACTTACTGCACAAGAATTGTCCAAGTCGGCCTAAGGAAAGTTATTAAAAACAAAAATATAATTATATTATATTTTTGTTCGCTTTTTTTTTGTTTGGTACAACACAAAACATATTTTCAATTTTAATCTAGGTTTGGCCGCAGCTGTTGCAAGGGTTTTGGTCTGCAACCCTAGCTTGCCCATCAAGACATTGAAGACTATAAATATGTGAAGCCTCAAGCTATTATTTTCATGTATTCTAAACCGTGTTTTTTACAAAGTGTGAGTTTTTAAGGTTTAGAGTGTGTGTCTTTTGTCAGCCTTTCTTGTGTCACTTTGATGCAAGTTTAGGACTGTGTTTTATTGTTTATTGTAAGCTGCTCCTAAGCTTTGAAGCACGGAGTTAGTGTGTGTGATTCACTCATAAGCTTTTAAGCAAGAGTGTGGTCTAGTTTCTAGGAGAGTGTCTCCATCTTGATCGTTATTATTGACAGCAACATGGTACGTGTTGTTAGAGGGAATTTGGGACGGGGTCTCATTATCTAAGAGGTTCTTAGATAGGATTGCACGGGTAGTGTCTAGGCGATAAGTCAAGTACCGGGTGTTGGTCGAGGGCTTTGAACTAGAGCTATTATAGTGGATTCATTCCTGGATTGGTATCCCCCAGAGTAGGTGACGTTGCACTGAACTGGGTTAACAAACGATCTGTGTTATTTATTATTCTGCTATTTATCGCTTTATTTTATTCAGCGTTTGTGATGCTACACCACATGCTGTAGCATCATCTGTAGCATTGTGTCCACTGCGTGCCGGAATTTCAATTGGCATCAGAGCAGGCACCCTGCTCTATTTTGGGTGAGCTCCAGGGAAGATACTTTCTGGCAATATGGACAAGGAAGGAGGATTTGTCACCAGACCACCTCTTCTAGATGGTTCCAATTATGATTATTGGAAATCACGAATGATGGCTTTCTTGAAATCCATGGATAGCAAAACTTGGAAAGCTGTTCTGAAAGGATGGGACCCCCCTGTGATTGTAGACAAAGAAGGAAAGTCAACACTTGAATTGAAACCTGTGGAGGAATGGTCTAAAGAAGAAGATGCGCTTGCTCTAGCAAACTCAAGAGCATTGTATGCATTATACAATGGGGTGGACAAACACATCTTTAGACTCATAAAAAAATGTGTCTCTGCAAAAGAAGCTTGGAAGATTCTCGAAACTGTTCATGAAGGTACCTCTAAGGTAAAAATGTCTAGATTACAAATTCTCACTACTCAGTTTGAAAATCTTAGAATGAGGGATTATGAAACCATTCAGGAGTTTCACATGACTATACTTGACTATGATAATCAATTTGATGCCTTGGGAGAAAAGATATCTGAAGAGAAATTAGTAAGAAAAATGCTTAGGTCTCTTCCTAAGAAATTTGATATCAAAGTTACTGCAATAGAAGAAGCCAAAGATATCTCTGAGATGAAGTTGGATGAGCTGGTTGGATCATTGCAAACATACGAAGTGGCTACAAATGAAAGAACTAAAAAGAAGAACAAGAACATTGCTTTTGTCTCCAATGCTGATGATGAAGAAGTGCAGAGTGACATGGAGACTGATGAAAGTATTTTAGATGCAATTGTGCGTCTTGGTAGGGAATTCAACAAAGTCTTGAAGATGATGGACATAAATTCAAGACCAAACAAAGGCAAAGGAGTTCAATGTCATGATTGTGAGGGTTATGGTCATGTCAAAGATGAGTGTCCTACGTTTTTAAAAATTAAAAAAGAGGGAATGTCACCCACTTATTCTGATGACGATACAGTAAAACGGGTGATGGCCTTTACAGGAAAGTATGACTGTGATAATGATTCTTGTGATGGAGAGGTGACCTACGAAGAACTTGCTGATTCCTACAGAGAACTCTATTTCAAGAGTGAAGAAATATGCAGAGTTATCGAGAACCAAAAGGTAACCATCAATCAAATGAAGGCAGAGAAAATTGAAAATATGTCAAAGATGGATGAGCTCCAGAAGAAGGTAAATTATTTAACCTCTGATCTTGATGAAGCTAAGGAAGTCATAGAAAAATTAAATGCTGACATTTGGCGTTTAAGAAAATTCTCTGATATGTTGTATAAAGATGATGATCACCTTGATAAACTTCATAAAGCTGATGGTCAACTAGAAGAAATTTTAGAGAAAAATGTTCGAAAGCCTAAACATATTGGGCTTAGCTATGAAAATGTCAACAAGCACAGAGGCTATAATCCCGATCTCATGTATACACATCCAAAAGAAACACAAAGTACAAGGATGCTTAGAAAGACGCTGCAGCATCCTAAGCAGCATCATGGAACCAGGTATAAGGGTAAACGACGCTCTTGGATATGTCATCACTGTGGAAGAAAAGGGCACATAAGACCTTTCTGTTACAAACTATATGGGTATCCTGACATAAACTCTCAACCTAAACCACCTCCTATGACTATTCCAACTCGGAAAGAATGGAAACCTAAAAGTATGGATATGAAGACTAGTGATGTAATTCTACCCGAGAATAAGGTAGCTAGCTTAATTGCTCACACATCATTTAGAGCATCATCAAGAGAAAACTGGTATTTTGATAGTGGTTGTTCTAGACATATGACTGGCATTAGCAAATTTCTAGTTGACTTGAAATCCTACCCGACTACCTTTGCAACCTTTGGTGATGGAGCAAAAGGAGAGATTGTGGGTATAGGAAAGCTAAGCAACAATAGCTTGCCTAAACTTGATAATGTTTTATTAGTAAAAGGATTGACTGCTAATCTGATCAGCATCAGTCAATTATGTGATCAAGGCATGAAGGTAAAATTCACTAAGTCTGAATGTTTAGTTACAAATGACAAGGGTGACTTGTTAATGAAAGGTGTTAGATCAAAGGACAATTGTTATTTGTGGGTTCCTCAAGAAGAAGCTAATGTGTCAACCTGCTTGATAACCAAATCTATGATGAAATCAATAAATGTGGTAATAAATGATACACTAGAAGGAATTGTGCTAGATGCTGCAGATGCTGCTACAACATCTCTCCCACATGATGATGCTCCTGAGATAGTTGAAGAAGGCATTGTGACTCTTGAGAATATTGCTACTAAAGAAAAATTTGCTGATAATTTTACTAAGGCTCTATATGCAGTTCAATTTGAAAAATTACGAGGCAAACTTGGTGTTTGCCTATCTGAAGAGTTATAGCAATTATTGCAAGTGTGGCGTGCAGTTTTCTCTTCAATTTATTTAGTAATGCACGCTGTTATGGGTAATGTTGAAACATCTGAAGATTTGGTAAGAATTGTGTGTTTGTTGATGATAAGGATGTTTCTTGTGGTGAGAAAGTATTTGTCAGAGAAAGTTATGTGGTGTTCTCCCCTACTGTGTTTAACATTTGTTGGTAATAATATTAGCGCTCCAATTGAGGTCAAAGATGACTCTGTGTTGGAACATGTCAAGAAGAGTGTTCCTGAGAAAGATGTTGCACATGATGCTACAACATCTGCAGCACGGGAAAATTTGGATAACATCTTGATACCCGAGTCTCCAGATGATGTTATTGTTCCTGACAAAGAAAAGGGTTCTGAAGCAACTACTACTGATAATGTTTTTGTTCATGATATCTATGTGATCCCTTATGTTGATGATAGTGGTAAAACTATGTCTGTTCCTTTGAATGTTGATGAATCTGCTGAGAAAGATTCAAATGTTATTTATGTGGACAATCTCAACCTTACTGAGAGGACTCCTGCTTCTAGTACTAGGAGGTTAAAGAAGGCTTGATGTGGAAAGGAATTTAAGTGAAGATTTTTTACAATGCTAAAAGCTTGTTGATTTGATTAAAGCAGAAAACTGCAACCGGCTTCAACTACTCATTCCAATACTCTGACTACAGGCTTGGCTCAGTTTATAAATGTTGTAGGGACCAGATCACCTCTTGACCTTGGTTTCCATATTCTTGATGAAAATGTTCTGCATGGTAAGTCATGTGCTGTGAAAATGCCTATAGTTTTCCCTACATTGATGTGTGATTTTATTCTAGCTCAACATCCTGGCATTTGTACTGAGGCTGGTGTTTCTAGTAAGAGAGGTTGTGATTTATTTTTTGATTTTAGACTGTTTGAGGGTACACATGCTGCAGACTGTGCTGCATCATATGTCAATCAGTCAACTGATGTTTTGCCTAGGAAGCAAATGATTGTTGACCTCAAGGTGTTTTTTTTCAATGTCAATCCTGGTGTTCTTAATGATATTGCAGGTGGTGATACTGAGGTAGAGGAGGAGGACTCTGACGCAAGTCCTTCTATGTGACCTGCTTATGCTTTATTTGCATGTCCTTTTGGATTTTAATTTGTTGGGCTACGCCCTGATGCTCTCTGGATTGTAACATGCATAATCCATGTCTTTGGGTCCGATACTCCAGGTTTTCTATGCCCTTATGATCTGTAATATGCACTTTATGAGTTCCTATGCTCTGATTATCTCTGAACTCTATGTTTCTCTATGATCTGATAACTCTGTGGAAGTTCTGCTCCTACTGTGTGATACTGACTTTATTTGTCAGAATTTATGGCTAAAAAGGGGGAGTAATATCTGTTGTGCATGGTGTGATGAAGAATGCTATAGCATCTAGTATAGCATGTTGTTTTATGATGCATATGTTGAGGGGGAGTGAAGTTTATGCATGGAGTGAAGTTTATGCATGTTTTGAGGAGGAGTTAATTTACGCATGTATTGAGGGGGAGTAGAATTTATTTTTCTACTACTTATGATATGCATGTCTGAAGTATTCATATAGGAATTTATTTTTCCTATCCTCTGTGGCGTTGCTTAAATATTACGGAGTTTATTTCTCCTATCTTGAATCCACTACGTGAGAGTTTATTTCTCTCTGTCTGTACTTTGAGGCTAAGATGTGTTATGTTCCGCTGTTGCATGCCTCTGATGCTTACGTGCTAATGTGTTATGTTCCGCTGTTGCATGCCTCTGATGCTTACGTGCTAGCTATCTATTCATCTGGTGAATTTATTTACTTTCTTTCCTAGTTGTGTGCGTATGTTGACTCGAAGGAAAGTTTAAAATAGCTTAGCATCGTTCTACTTTCTTTCCTAGTTGTGTGCTTATGTTGACTCGAAGGGAAGTTTAGACTGTATCTCTCTATGCACTGGCCTAAGGTTGTTTTAGCCAAAATTTGCCAAAGGGGGAGATTGTTGGTGTTTTGATTGGCTACATTTTGCAAAAGCCAACCAGCCAGATGCTGGACTGAGATGCTGTAGCATCCTCGTACAGCATCCTGATGCTCTGTTTTAAGTGCAGAATTTTTTCTGTCAATCTCGTTCAAGATTTGCTTCAAATATTAATTCCAGCACGTGTGTATATGCAAGACGAGACTTACTGCACAAGAATTGTCCAAGTCGGCCTAAGGAAAGTTATTAAAAACAAAAATATAATTATATTATATTTTTGTTCGCTTTTTTTTTGTTTGGTACAACACAAAACATATTTTCAATTTTAATCTAGGTTTGGCCGCAGCTGTTGCAAGGGTTTTGGTCTGCAACCCTAGCTTGCCCATCAAGACATTGAAGACTATAAATATGTGAAGCCTCAAGCTATTATTTTCATGTATTCTAAACCGTGTTTTTTACAAAGTGTGAGTTTTTAAGGTTTAGAGTGTGTGTCTTTTGTCAGCCTTTCTTGTGTCACTTTGATGCAAGTTTAGGACTGTGTTTTATTGTTTATTGTAAGCTGCTCCTAAGCTTTGAAGCACGGAGTTAGTGTGTGTGATTCACTCATAAGCTTTTAAGCAAGAGTGTGGTCTAGTTTCTAGGAGAGTGTCTCCATCTTGATCGTTATTATTGACAGCAACATGGTACGTGTTGTTAGAGGGAATTTGGGACGGGGTCTCATTATCTAAGAGGTTCTTAGATAGGATTGCACGGGTAGTGTCTAGGCGATAAGTCAAGTACCGGGTGTTGGTCGAGGGCTTTGAACTAGAGCTATTATAGTGGATTCATTCCTGGATTGGTATCCCCCAGAGTAGGTGACGTTGCACTGAACTGGGTTAACAAACGATCTGTGTTATTTATTATTCTGCTATTTATCGCTTTATTTTATTCAGCGTTTGTGATGCTACACCACATGCTGTAGCATCATCTGTAGCATTGTGTCCACTGCGTGCCGGAATTTCACAAAAAGTTTTCTACTTGGTTTGTTTATTTTCGGAAAGAACTTTATTCAGATCAAAAGATTCTTAGACAACAAAGGGATGGGGGAAATACTTTCGTTATACTACGGAAAGTTTTACAAAACTGATGGATATCGTAGATGGTCGGAGTGCAGGAAGAAAAAAGGGAGAAAATGTATGATAGGACCGAAACTTTTTACTGGTCCGAGGCAACATGAACTGTTATCTCGCTTGATTCCTCATGTCTCTGAAGAATCTCAAGATAACTTGTTACAGGTATTTCTCATGGTGCACTACATGTTTAATGGTGATCTATCCCTATTTTAAAGATTCCTTAACCATGGAATAGCCGAGTCGATTAACATTTTATTGCGACCTATCATTATTTTTGAGCCTCTATGTGGCTATGGCCATACCAATACCTCTTTTCTTTAAATTACTTCAGTTATATATATCATTTGTTTTAGTCCTCATTTTCCTTATGTTTTTACTTAGGTTTCTAAGTCATATGTGGAGGGCACAACTTCTCTAGAAAAATACATGTCTTCATTGAAGTCTTTTGTTGGACTTGGCGTTCTTGTGGAAGCAGTAGGTATTGGTAAGGAGGAGGGAGACCTTACTAGGCTTGTGGAACCTGCAAAGAAAAGTCAGGAGTTAAAATCACCAACTTGCAAAGCTTTGTCTTCTCTTGGACCGAGTGATATAATACAATCTCTGACAGGAGGATTTCGGCTGAGCAAAACCAAAAGTAATGAACTCTTTTGGGAAGCTGTTTGGCCCCGCTTACTGGCAAGAGGTTGGCACTCCGAGCAACCAAAGTATCGAGGCTATGTTACCTCCAAAGATTATCTGGTTTTTCTTACTCCCGGTGTTGAGAAATTTTCGAGAAGAAAACTTGTGAAAGGTGATCATTACTTCGATTCTGTTAGTGATGTCTTGTGCAAAGTAGTAGCTGAACCGAATATTCTTGAGCTTGAAGAAGAAGTAGCAGCAGCAACAGCAGCTAAAGTCGGTAGCTTCAATGAGGAAGAGACAGAAAACGGATCAAATGAAGACGATTTATCCGATGATCAACGTCAATGTTACCTTAAGCCCCGACCCTTTACTTACAATAAAGATCATATAAAATTCATGGTTATTGATACCAGTTTGGTGCATAGCGGAAAGCCATCTGACTTAAGGAAATTGAAATCTGTGCCTGTCAATTCAGTCGGTAAAGTTGAGGTAGATCCTGCTGGTAAGAAATATAAAGGGCAAAAATATACGAGGAAAGGAAACCGTAGCAAGGATATCTCTAAAAGCATTATGCAGAATTCGACAAAGTTGAAAGTTATTGATGCCAATAGACTTTCTGAAGGAAAACCATTAAAGCTGAAAGTGAAATTGAAATATCCGCCAGTTCAATTAGAGGATGCTATTACGATGACTACTGATCTTCTGAGAGAAAGTAAGGATGTCTGTTCAACTTATGACTCGCGAAGGAGTGTGGAAGCTAAGACGCTGATTTTTGGCAAAACGAAAATCAATAAAACCGATAGTCGCAGTGTTGTATCTAATATTGATGCTACCATTAAAAAAGAAGCATATGAAAATCCTGATAATGATGCAAACAAGATGATCGAAAACCAGAAAAATCAACAGAGCTATGTGTTTGATGATGATGATCGTCTGAAGAGGATAACGAAGCATCAATTCAACCGGAGAGAAAGATCAAGTGATTCTAATCATGCAGTTGTTCCTATTAAAAGAAGGAAATTGATTGCGTGTGCCAAGGCAGAGAAAAGTCGCATCAATGAGAATTCTTCCGGAGGTTTTGGATTAGAAAAACTTGAATTTTCCAAGTGTTCTAGCATTGAAGATGCCAACCAAAATGTTTGTGATCCAGTTTGTCATCAGCAGAATGGAAGTTCAACATCTTCAGCCGACAAAAGTGTGGAAGAGGATAATGAAAAAAGCATTTGCAATGATAGTTATCAATGCACAAGCTTTTCATGTGTTAAAGTTAAGAAACATGAATCTTTCACCTTCAACATACCTCAGGTTCCATCGAAGTCCAAAAATAGCAAAACGATGGCAATCACTAAGGAAGGTGTGCAGGGACTAAAGGTAACATCGGCTACTCATGAAGTAGTTGAGGAGCCTCCGAGAATCACTTGTCCGAGGAGACAGAGCACTAGAAACAGACCATTAACAGTTAAAGCATTGGAATGTATAGCAAATGAATTGTTGCATGTGCAAAGGAGAACAAAAAGGAAAGACTTCGAGATACACAACAAAGATCCTTTCAATCCTTGGCGTAAGACTCGTACATGAGGCAAAACAATTCCGCAGCATCATTGTTCAGATCACGGGACTGCAGTTTTGGTACAAGAAGAAAAACCTTTTGAATGGAGATAGTATTATTAGCTAAATATTGCAGAAATGTAGTGTACACAAATATGGCGCGAAACAAAGGTATAACTCGTGCCATGTGTAACAATTTTTTGAGACTATAGATATAGATAAGTTTTTAAATGGATATGGATCCTTCATTAACAAATTCTTTTGAGTAGCCATGGAAGGAGTACTTTGTAGCAACATTGTTACATTCATCGATTATCATCGTTTGTAGGCATCAAACCTGTCAGTCAGATTATTATGTTCTAAGACAATCACCACACGGAGCAGGCTAGCCAGCATCGTTGTTTAATTCACACCAGACACCAGTCATGGACTTAATTCAAGGTTTTAAATTGTGGTCCGCATACGCAATTGCGGCCGCAATATTGCTGATGCGGTAGCCTCCGCAACCGCATCACACCGCAATTGCAGTGTGATCATAATTCACGTGTACGACCTCATCGTAACCGCATCAGAAGCCGCATCGGACGTTTTCGACGATGTTTGTTCAAATTTTCTCACCAAAAAATAAAATTTATGAACTTCAAATCCTAATTTGTGTCAAATCTAATGAAAAATCTTCCTTTTAAGAATCTCTCAACCATATATTTTAAGATCATTCAAATGAATGTTTATGAAATAAATTAAGACTATGTAATAGTGGATAAATACTGTAGTTACATAGTAGTTTCATTTTATATAGCTTGTGAAATTTCAAAATGATTTCATGTCGCAACGGCCGCATTGCGCGTTGCAACAACTGCAATAATCACATTCGCAACAACCGCATCCACAACCGCAATTTAAAACCTTCACTCAACTATGATGCAAGATCAGTGGATCAATTTTGAGCACATGAACTAGATTTTTACAAAAACAAAGAATTGAAACAAATGGTTAGTGTTTGAGAGACAAAAATGTGAACAACTAATTGATTTAGAGCCCGTTTGATGCACATGATAAGAGACAAAATATGATAATTGTACTATATCCTGTCTCAATCCACTTTTTGGAAAACAGCAGGATATATATGATAAGTTAATCTTGGATTACCAGCAAAATAGGATAAGAAAATAATTTACTGATTTATTCTATAAAATATATTTTAAAATAAAAAAATGAAAATTAATAAAATATAAATAATAAAATAATTTGATATCAAATTAAAAATAAAATAATTAGGTAACTTTGTAATTTACATAATCTAAAAAATCAAATTTCTACTTAAATAACAATATTTAAAATTAAAATAATTATTTAAAATTGCAAAATAGGGATATTAATTTAAATTTTATAACAAATTAAATATAATTTTATTGCAATGGTATTATTTACATGTAAGATATATCATATATTTATTTAGCTTATCTAACATATATAATTGAGTTATTTATCATGACTCTTATAAATATTTTTTGTTTATAAAATTTAAAGTATTACAAAATAATTTACAAAAAATTAATTATTTTATAAAGGTAATTTTGTCATTTTAATTTGATATATAGATAAGAAAAATTGATTTGATAATTAATTGTTAAGTTAATTGTTATTCTATTATAGTTTTTAGTAAGTTGTTAAAAAGATTAATTCAATCAAAAAATAAAATTGACAGTTCATTAATTACCCAATATACAACATTAACTGCATATTTCAAGTCATTAGTAAGTGAACTATGCATTGACTTTGTCACCATACACATTTTCTTTCACTCTTATTAAAATATCTGGTTTGTTACTTAAGTAGCGGACACCCCTTAAAAATATCTTACTTTTATAACGTTCGCTATTTAGCGGACGATATTTTTTTTTAAAAAATATTTTTATAACGTCCGCTACTTAGCGAAAAGGTAAAATTGAAAAGGCATAAGACGCGTGAATAATCGGTAAGGTGGCAAAGTAAATCTCCTATTTGAATATAGGTGGTTTATCATTAATTTTGATCCATAATTATCCCATTATAAGTTGTTTTTTCTTTATCTTTTGGTGAAATAAGTGTGATTTACACCTATATTTAATGTTTTATTTTTATTTCATTTCATGATTTTGACATCTTAGTACGACCATGTTTGTTTTGAATTTTTGTCTTAGTGGGGTGTATTTTTTTCTTCTTGTTTGTGCGGTGTTTATTTTTTTCAAGTTGAAGAATTAATTTTGATCAGTGCACATTCAATCAATAACTTTGTTGTCATCAACGCTACCAATCCTGATGCATGAATATTTCAGGCATTTCAATTCAATCATATTTGTAAGCTAATGCAATTAATTTGTTGTTTGATGCTATTAACATAGATGTTGTGAGCTTGTTCACAAATTAATTTTCTTTATTTTTAGCGAATTTATATTGTACCGATATATTCTATTAATTTAAATAAATGAATATCAATTAATTCCAGTAAAAAAACTAAAATTACATATGGTGTACTGTTAGTATACAACTAGTATCCGGACCCGTGCCAAGCACAGGTAAAAAATATATTTATAAAAGAGTTAAAGAAATTTTTCATCTCTATAAATATTTTAAATTTTATTTTTAGGCCCTGTATTCTTTTTAGCATATTTTAGTCCAAATATTTTTTGTCACAATATTTGATTCTTACTTTTAAGTCAACTCATATGCACTCTTTATATTTCTGAAAGAGTTTTTGTATTCATGTTTATGTTTATATTGTTATAAGAATCTCTCCTATCGAAATTTTGAATTTTTTTCACAGTCATATTTATTAAATATATAGAAATTTATCTTGCAAAATTTTAATTGTTTTTAATATGGGATGAGTTAAATATCAATTTTTAAGTTTGTGACGCTTAATTAGTCAAAAAAAAAAATTTGGCATTTAAAAATTCATCTTTTGTTAAAAATTTTATCGAAATTCTCCTATTGAAGTTTAGAATTTTTAATAAAAGATGAGTTGACTTAAAAGCAGAGACTAAAAGTCATTACGAAAAATAAGACAGATGAATTGACTTAAAAGCAGAGACTAAAAGTTATTATGAAAAATATTTGAGAACCAAAATTTGTTAAAAAAAAATTATAAAGAGTAAAAACAAAATTTGAGGTATTTATAAAAAAAAAATTATTTAACTCTTTATAAAATTTGCAATTTTTTAATATAAATTATAAAAGATGTCTTTATAGTCGTAAAAAGTCAATAATGAAAAATTGTAGATAAATAGTGGAATTGTCATGAACCTTTAAAGTCAAATTTTCATGTTTTTATTTATGACCACTAAGTAAATTTTCATAAACGATCATTTTAACAATGTCAATGTTTTTTTTTTTTGAAGGAATTAACAATGTCAATGTTGTACATTAAGAAAAAAAATTAATTGATAATCACTCATCATTTTTCATATTTTTAAAGAAAGTGACAAGCAATCGGGCCTTCTCAAACTATTTGGAGACAAATATTAAAAATGATCCCAAAAATGCAAAGTTTAATTATACTTTTGGTACCCTATTTTAAAATCAAATATTCTTGACCCCTTATTTTGATTTTTTTTTTTTTCAGTTTTGGTCTCCTCACCACATTTTTTAACCAGCTAGCAGGAAAAACGTTGATATGGTAGTATCCACATGGCAAAGAACAACATCAACATCAGTATTTTTAACTAGTCGGTAGGAAAAATGATGATGTGACAGTATCCACTTGGCAAAAAACAATATCCACATCAATGTTTTTTAACTAGCTAACAGAAAAAAATGCTAATGTGGCATAAAAACGCTTATATTTTTTTTTTATCAAAAATAAGGTGAATTCGATACACATATTATGTGGACATGTATCGGTACATATAACTTAATGACTAAAATTTAATGTTTAGTTTTTAAGATAAGTAAGCGAGTGTCACCATGAGCTTAGCTTAGTTGATAAGAGATATCATATTTTATATGAAGGGTTGGGGTTCGAATCCGGACACCCCACTTATCGGTAGTTTTTCTAGCTACCAGGCTATTAAAAAAAATAAATATGAGTATAATGTTTTGAGCTAGTATGCTCACAAAGACAACCTTGTCCCGTAAGTAGTTCATTCATTGTGTTGCTTTGCTTTGTTCATTCGTCGCAAATTAACCTCTTCCAACAAAACCAACAAAGGTTCTCTTTCTTTTGCTTTCTCTTTCTACGTTAATGTCTTTTCTTAATCATCTCCAAATATATATATATCTTCACCAATTTATTTATTTTATTTTTGTTATTATCATGTGTAATATTATATATGTATACTTGATCTTTATATGCTTACCCTTTGAAAACAAAACCTTAACACTCAAAGTTTAACAAACAAATTTATTCATCATTCATTTTTTGTTACTCTAATCAACAATCCTTAACTTCCTCAACGTGCTTCTGTTATGCTTTGTGTGTGATGATGATAACATAGATTGATAGATAGAGACAAATATACTTTATAATATTTCCAGGTCTTTAATATTTCGATTAATTGCTTATAGTATTTGTTTGTAATGTATGTTTGTGCTCAATCTTCGTGTTGTTGATGAATGTGCTTGTTTGTTATTATATCTTTTGTTTTTTGCGATATGGTTTAATTGCTTTTGTAATCATGTATTAATCTTGCCTGAGTGTACACCAAAAACAAAATTCTTGCCTGAGTTTTGATTACAAGTGGATTGGGGTTCATTATTGTGAAGAGTCTTCACATCGGATCGGATTTGAGATGTTCTGAACATGGGTTTATAAGTAGATGTGATTTTCATCTTAAAAGTCTGTTTTGTAGGGTTGAGTTAGACCAACCGGCCCCAACTCAAAATTCTAATATGGTATCAGAGTCTCTCCAAGATTTGTCGGGCCACCTGCTACAAGGTTTCCACTATCACCCACCATATATATATATATATATATATATATATATATATATATATATATATATATATATATATATCCACACACTAAGCTCAACAGTGTTGGGCATGAGAGAGTGTGTTAAGAGATCACATTAGATGAGAGATGGCATGCAAATATGTTTATAAGTGAGGGCAATTTTCACCTCACAAATCGGTTTTGTAGGGTTGAATTAGACCCCACCCAAAGTTCTAATTGATGTATCAATTTTGAAGTTGTGTCAAGAATTACATATTTGAGAAAAAGGCTTTGATGAGAGATCACATTAGATGAGAGATGGTATGCAAATATGTTTATTGACAAGGAAAAAGCTTTTTATGTGAGTGATTTAGTTAACCATGTTGAAGTGAGGGTTTTGATGTTTAACATCATATTGACAAGTTTTGTAGTCTTAGTTGCAATCCGTTTGTAATTTCAGACTAATGAAGATTATCTAACATGAAAATTGATCATGTGACTTGTATTCTGATCCTGTGTTCATTGATAGTTATTAAAGTTATACTTAGTTTTCTAACTATGAATGGCCCGAGCAACACTGTTATTACTTTTATATCAAGTTACAATTATAATTGATGTTTGAAGTATGGTTTTCGATGATGTTATCTAATCTACATTTTCCTTTTCATGGTAGATGGTGTCCTATGAAGAGAATGATAATGAGATTTTAATGGAGCGTGCATCTTATGGAGGCCTTGATTCGAGTTCTCTGATAGGTCTTGAGTACCAGGAGAAAATTTCTTCCGTGATTAAGAAATCAGAGTGGTTTTCACTTCAAATGAATCATGCTGATTCAGAAGCTGTGCATGATAAATCACTTTCATTTGCAATTGGTTTGCCCATACCTGTCACATGGATACGCAACGAAATGGAGGATAGTAGACATGAAAAGTTGGGATATCACGGAGATATCGATTCAAGTCAATTGGCTCCTGACATATCGAGTAGCTCTTGGAGTGATGCTGATACAAAAAGTTTTCTACTTGGTTTGTTTATTTTCGGAAAGAACTTTATTCAGATCAAAAGATTTTTAGACAACAAAGGGATGGGGGAAATACTTTCGTTATACTACGGAAAGTTTTACAAAACTGATGGATATCGTAGATGGTCGGAGTGCAGGAAGAAAAAAGGGAGAAAATGTATGATTGGACGAAAGCTTTTTACTGGTCCGAGGCAACATGAACTGTTGTCTCGCTTGATTCCTCATGTCTCTGAAGAATCTCAAGATACTTTGTTACAGGTATTGCTCATGGGACACTACATGTATAATGGTTATTATCTGTCCCTAATTTATAGATTCTTTAACCATGGAGAAGAATAGAAGTCATTAGGAATAAGAGACTCCGTATCTATTAGAAATACCTTTCTCCTAGTCCATTAGATGTTACAAAGTTAAAGCTGCACTAATTTAGGAGCGTCTTATTTCTTTAGTATTACAAGCTATGTGCTTTATATACAATGGTAATTATGATGGAATAGCCGAGTTGATCAACATTTTATTGCTACCTATCGTGATTATTTGAGCCTCTATGCGGCTATGTCCACACCAATACCGTTTTTTTTAATCTAAATTACTTCAGTTATATATATCATTTGGTTCAGTCCTCAGTCCTCACGTTCCTTATGTTTTTACTTAGGTTTCTAAGTCATATGTGGAGGGCACAACTTCTCTAGAAAAATACATATCTTCATTGAAGTCTATTGTCGGACTTGGCGTTCTTGTGGAAGCAGTAGGTATTTGTAAGGAGGAGGGAGACCGTACCAGGCTTGGTGTGGAACCTGCGAAGAAAAGTCAGGAGTTAAAAGCACCAACTTGCAAAGCTTTGTCTACTCTAGGTCCGAGTGATATTATACAATCTCTGACTGGAGGATTTCGGCTGAGCAAAACCAAAAGTAATGAACTCTTTTGGGAAGCCGTTTGGCCCCGTTTACTGGCAAGAGGTTGGCACTCCGAGCAACCAAAGTATCGAGGCTATGTTACCTCCAAAGATTATCTGGTTTTTCTTACTCCCGGTGTTGAGAAATTTTCGAGGAGAAAACTTGTGAAAGGTGATCATTACTTTGATTCAGTTAGCGATGTCTTGCGCAAAGTAGCAGCTGAACCGAGTATGCTTGAGCTTGAAGAAGAAGCAGCAGCAGCTAAAGTTGGTAGCTTTAATGAGGAAGAGCCGGAAAGGGGATCAAATGAAGACGATTTATCCGATGATCAACGTCAATGTTACCTCAAGCCCCGACCTTTTACTTACAATAAAGATCATATAAAATTCATGGTTATTGATACCAGTTTGGTGCATAGCGGAAGGCCATCTGATTTAAGGAAATTGAAATCTGTGCCTATCAATTCAGTCAGTAAAGTTGAGGTAGAGCCTGCTGGTAAGAAATATAAAGGGCAAAAATATACGAGGAAAGTAAACCGTAGCAAGGATACCTCTAAAAGCATTATACAGAATTCGACAGAGTTGAAAGTTATTGATACCAATAGACTTTCGGAAGGAAAACCATTGAAGCTGAAAGTGAAACAATTGAAATATCCGCCTGTAGAGTTAGAGGATGCTTCTACGATGACTACTGATCTTCCGAGAGAAAGTAAGGATGGCTGTTCAACCGATGGTTCACCAAGGACGGTGGAAGCTAAGATGCTGATATTTGGAAAAACAAAAATCAACAAAACCGGTAGTCACAAAAGTGTATCTAACAGTTATGACACCATTAAAAATGAAGCATATGAAAATCCTGATAATGATGCAAACCAGATGTTTGAAAACCAGAAAAATCAACACACCTATGCGTTTGATGATGATCGTCTGAAGAGGATCACAAAGCATCAATCCAATCGGAGAGTAAGATCAGGTGATTCTAATCATGTAGTTGTTCCTATTAAAAGGACGAAACTGACTGCTTGTGCCAAGGCAGACAAAACCCGCGTCATTGAGAATTCTTCAGGAGGTTTTGGATCAGAAAAACATGAATTTTCTAAGTGTTCTAGCTTTCGCGATGCCAACCAAAATGTTTGTGATCCAGTTAGTCATCTGCAGAAAGGAAGTTCAACATCTTCTTCAGCCGACAAAAGTGTGGAAGAGGAGGATAATGAAGAAAGCATTTGCAACAACAATTGTCAATGCACAATTTTTTCGTGTGTTAAAGTTAAGAAATGTGAATCTTTCACCGTCAAAATACCTCAGGTTCCATCAAAGTCTAAAAATAGCAAAACGATGGCAATCGCAGAGGAAGTAGTTGTGGAGCCTTGGCGAATCCCTTGTGAGGTTGGTTTTTTTGAACAAGAACCAAAGACTGATATAATTCCTAGGAGACAGAGCTCTAGAAACAGACCATTGACAGTTAAAGCATTGGAAAGTATAGCAAATGAATTGTTGCATGTACAAAGGAGACAAAAAAGGAAAGACATTGAGACACACAACAAAGATTGTTTCAATCCTTGTCGTAAGGCTCGTACATGAGCCAAAACAATTCTGTGGCATCATTGTTCAGATCATGGAACTGCAGTTTTGGTACAAGAAGAAAAACATTTGAATGGAGGAGATGGTAGTATTAGCTAAATATTGCACAAATGTAGAGTACACAAAAATGGCGCAAAACAAAACTTGTGCCATGTGTAACAACTTTTTTAAGATAGATTATAGATATAGAAATGTTATTAGATGGATATGGATCCTTCATTAATTTTTTTGTTGAGTAGCGATGTTAAATTCATCGATTATCTTGATTTGTCAGCATGAAACATGTCAGTCAGATTATGCTCTAAGACAATCACCACGCGGAGCAGGCTAGACAGCATCGTTGTTTAATTCACACCGGTCATCGACTCAACTATGATGCAAGATCAGTGGATCATTGTTGAGTCACATGAACTAACTCCTATGACCAAATCTATTTTGATAGTGACAAACTAGACTTTTACAAGAACAAATACTCACACTGGAATTCAACATTTTGTATATCCATAAGCGATATGACCAAATACTCACACTGGAATTCAACAATATTCTCTATGCATAAGAGTTGTATCTTCTATATGCATCCTTGAGAGATGTAATTGAAATGAACATAGACTTGTATTAAAGACTAAATTGTATGTTTGGTCCCTTAAATTTATTTTTAGGTTTTAATTTGGTTCTCTATGTATAAAAAAATTCAAATGAATCCCTTAAGTTACTAATGTTACAATAAATTAGTTATTTTTAGTCAAATTTCCGTTTAAATATTCCACGTGACTAGCAAACTCGCATACAGTCGATAACTCAAAATTTGACAAAAATGACACACTTATGCTAAAATCAATAATGTGCATCGCAACAACTTTGCACAAAAAAAAAAGATGGTTCGATACAAAACACGATTACTACTTTTAGATAATTTATCAACCCCTCACGTGGTCCGAAACAAGCTATTGGTAGTGTATTTTGAAAACTTGTACGTATTTAATTGGATTTGAGTGGTTAATCAGTTCTCCATGTGATGAATTGTATCTTGTGGGTTGTGGCCGAACTTTAAATTATTATGTTCCTTTAGATTATCAAGATTTTTTGGGTAGAGAATATATATTGTCAAATAATAAAACAAACATACAAATCATAATCTTTTGTCGTGACAATGTATTTCCAAATCTAGTTATATTGTGCTTCAATGTGGATTTAGGGCACTATATAATCATAATTTATACTATGATGATTGCTTTTTGCTCTACCTAAATTAATCACAATCCCCTATGTCTACTCATTCATCGAAAGATATCTCTTAATAATGTTGAAAAATATTTTTTAGTAGTGCAAATCTTATCGAAAAATATATTTTAATAATGTACTTCTAATATGAATATCGGGCACTATCAGTTTGGACTTGGAGGTGTTTTTTGTTAAATTAAATGCTTTGACAAAAATAAACTAAAAACTAGTACAAAGCTTTTTTAAAGGTATGAAAAATGAATAAAAAGTGAGCATTTAACAAGTGGTTCAAAGAGACTTTGACACGAGTCCTATAACAACACATGGCACTGTTAGCAATTCTCAAAGGCTATTCAGAAAACAAACATATATAACCGCTTCTCCAATAATATAGATCACAGAAATACATCTCCAATGTGTGTCTGAATCCATTGCCATTCTCAGGTATGTCAACATCTCAAATCACTTGTCTATTCTTCATGCATTACAATTTTGAATCATTACATAATCAAGTTTAGATTAATTGCACTATGTTTGTTTATTGTTTTTTTTGTTTTGAAAGTTTACATTATTTATGTTATCTTAGGATATACAAATTTCTTCATTAAATATTGTGTTTCAATAATACACATTTGGTCATACCAATCAAACATTAGATTAGGAGGAAATCATAGTTATTGCCTATGATTAATGTAATAAACTATATAGGAGATGAGTAATCTTGATTAGTAGTTAATTAATAGGATCAACATGACCAAAAAATTGGGGCATTAGTATAATTTTCCGACCAAATAAAATGTAATTCATAGACTTTGCCATATAAGTCATCATAGCCTGGAAAAGATTAAGATTTGAGAGATGAATGTACCAATATGATACTACTACTATATAGCACATGTTAATTAAATTTTCAGTTCAAAACATGGCGCATGCACAAGAAGTTAGATCAAGCTCGCTTTCGAAATGTGACACCTACTTCCAAACCATACAATCCAGAAAGAAACTGCCACAGACATTGCAAGAGACACTGACAGATTCATTTGCAAAGATTCCTGTTTCTTCTTTTCCAGGAGTTCCAGGAGGAAAAGGTAACAGAATTAACCATATAAATGCATTTCAAAACTATCGTCTTATGAACTTAATGCGCAAAAGAAGTAACCTGTAAAATACATTGGCAGTGATTGAAATTCTAGCAGACACACCTGTTGGTGAAGCTGTTAAGATTCTATCCGAAAGCAACATCTTAGCAGCTCCAGTTAAAGACCCTAATGCAGGAATTGGTTCAGATTGGAGAGGCAGGTACCTTGGCATCATAGACTATTCAGCTATCATTCTCTGGGTGATGGAGAGTGCAGAACTTGCTGCAGTTGCTCTATCAGCTGGTACAGCAACAGCGGCTGGAGTTGGCGCAGGAACTGTTGGTGCTTTAGGAGCAATAGCATTAGGAGTTACAGGGCCTGCTGCAATTGCTGGACTAACTGCTGCTGCAGTAGGTGCAGCAGTGGCAGGTGGTGTTGCTGCGGATAAAACCATGGCTAAAGATGCTCCTCAAGCCGCAAATAACCTCGGTGAGGACTTTTACAAAGTAATACTGCAAGAAGAACCTTTCAAGTCAACAACGGTAGGCAAACGACAGTTCCACTGTAAACTGCATGTTCTTATATTGTTTTTGAGCTTTTTGCATTTTTGGTATAAGCTTTTTTCTTCCTATGTTATTAAGAAATCTCTAAAGTTAGGAAACCTCTCCCTAATAGAGGTGAACTTTGCTAGATGAGTCAGGCTGGTTAGCTATTTAGAGTTTGTTTAACGCTTGCGAGACTGTTCGAGAAAACTTATAAAACATGTACATAAGTAGTTTTCAACTTATTTCCATAAGCACTCCAAAATAGCTTATAAAAACAACTTGTTTATATAAAAACAGTTTGACTTTATCGTTTGTTATAGGAAAAGCTTTATACATAAGCTCTTATATGATAAACGCTTATGCTAAAAGCTTATACATAAGCACTTATATGATAAACGCTTATGCTAAAAATGTTAATTTGGTTTTTGTTGATTATCAATCATATCGAATTCACTAAAAATTGATGGCTGTCTGCACAACAGCACAATCCATTTGGGAAATGATCTATTGTTGTATGCATAAATCAAGCTAGTTACAGGTTAGCAATATTTTTGCTTAAGGTACACAAAAATGTAAGTTACATTTGTGCTGGTTTTTGGCTTCAGGTGCGATCAATACTAAAATCATATCGATGGGCACCTTTTGTTCCAGTTTCAAAAGATAGTGCTATGTTGACTGTCTTACTTCTGCTTTCGAAGTATAGGCTGAGGAATGTACCGGTGATAGAACCCGGTAAACCAGACATTGTAAACTTCATTACTCAGTCTGCAGTTGTTCAAGGTCTTGAGGGATGCAGAGGAAGAGATTGGTTTGACTGCATTGCAGCGAGGCCTATATCTGATCTAGGACTTCCTTTTATGTCAGCTGATAAGGCAAGGATCTGCGTTTAATATTTTCAGCTTCCCTCAGCTCAGAGGTTTAAACAGATTGTTTCTTCTTGTCCAGGTTATTAGCATCCAGAACAACGAATTGATTCTTGAAGCTTTCAAGATTATGAGGGATAACCAAATTGGTGGTCTTCCTGTAGTAGAGGGGCCAACAAAGAGAATTGTTGGAAACTTGAGCATACGAGACATCAGATACTTGCTGCTAAAACCTGAACTTTTCTCCAATTTCAGGTGAGTCAGAAGAAAATCTCTAACAAATATTAGGGTAACACACCAACCTGTAAAATACAAAATCAGACACAATTTCTTTTTTGCAGTTTCAAAAATAAAATTCTGTTGGGTTCATCTTTGGTTAAAACAAAAAATATTAATCAACTAGGGTTGATGAAATTGTTCGCTTAATGTAAATGTGTGTGCTATGTAGCACCGGCACTTCAAATTGATGGCATGTCAAGTGTCTGACATGTTAAATTGTGCAACATTACCCTGCCATAATGTAAATGTGCTTCCAATGCCAGTAAAAGGTAACCCATCCAATGGTATTTAACATCCAGAAAACTGCTAAATAAAATGCGTCCCAAGCCGAAATGTGTCAGTGTTTGACACAAACACAACACTAACACAGACACATGTAGTTAGATTTTCTCAAATTGTTAACAACGTCGATGTGTCAGTGTTGGTGTCGTGTCTGTGTCTATGCCTTTGCTTCATAGTGTGTGTGTGTGTGTGTGTGTGTGGGGATGATATTGTCTGTTTAACTTAAGCAAACAATAGGTACAAGTGGCAAATAGTCATCACACAAGCTCGTAAGAGAACTAATCACTCAACTAAAATGTTCTCCTTCACCACCATGGTTTTATTTTGACTTTCAGGAATCTCACTGTGATGGATTTCATGAAGAAAATTGTCTCAGCATCCTATGAATCTGGAAAAGTTACTCGGCCTATAACATGCAAGCCTGACTCGACTCTAGACAGCGTGATTCACACTCTTGCTTCACAATCTATTCACAGGATTTATACAGTAGATGGACAAGATCAAGTAGTTGGTGTCATCACACTGAGAGATGTAATCTCGTGTTTCATCAACGAACCTGATTACCATTTCGACGATTACTATGGATTTGCAGTTAAAGAGATGTTGAATCACTGATTTGCAAGGATGTTTAAATAGGCACAAAAAATGTAGCAAACTTTTATGTTATCATAAAGAAAAAAGAACATTTCATTTCCAGTTTTTCTATGTAATGTAAGAAATTTTCATGCAACTTCTATCATGCTAACAGCAGAAAGTTTGTCCAATCCTTTATCTGTGATCAAGCCTCTTATCCTTTCTACTTCTCTCCATCTTCCCAACGCTGCATATATGTTGGACAAAACCACCAGGGGAGCTGGATTTTCCGGTTCCATGTCGAGAAGCTTCATGGCCATTTCTTCTCCAAGATTAGAATCTAGGTAGCACCTACATGCACCAAGCAAAGAATCAAAAACAGATGCAGGAGGTTCTGCTAATTCATGCACCAAATCTCGAGCTTCTTCCAACCGACCAGATCGACCCAAAAGGTCAACAACACAACCAAAATGCTCAGGCTTCGGATCCAAACCATACTCTCTTATCATTTTGAAAACATGTAATCCTCTCTCAACTTGACCACTGTGGCTACAAGCCGAAAGAACACTAACAAATGTTACACCATTCGGTTGAACCATTTCAGCCAACATTTCATCATAGATTTCAAAAGCAGACTCATAATCTCCATTCCTTCCATACCCTCCTATCATTGCATTCCAAAATGCAGGATCAGCTGGTTTTGCTTCAAACTGATCAAAAACAAAACGTGCCAAAGAAACACACCCACATTTCATATACATATCAACCAAAGCAGTTGCAAAAAAATCATCTTTGTTAACACAAATTCTCAAAGCATACCCATGTATCTCTTTCCCACTTTGCAACAAAGATGAATCAGCACACGCAGACAAAAGACTAGTCACAATCTTCAAACATGGAGCCACACCAGCACACAACATTTTCCTAAAGTACTTAAAAGCTTCCACACACACCCCTTTTTGAGCAAACCCACCAATCAAAGAGTTCCAAGTTGCTGGATCAGGCAAAACCCCTTCATCAATCATCCTCTCAAACACTTCCACAGCCCTCTCACTCTCTGAATTCATAATCATCCCAGCAATCATAGAGTTCCAAGTGATCAAGTTCCTCGTTTTACTTTCATTAAAAACATCAAAAGCAAAACCCCAACAACCACACTTTGAATACATGTCCACAAGTGAAGTTACCACCATAACATGATCACAAGCTTCCATTTTCATGCTAAGCCCATGAACCTGCTTCCCCAAATGAATGTTCAAAAGGGTAGCACATGCTGAAATAACAGACACCAAAGTCACCATATTCGGTTTTTGCTCCAATCTCATCATCATATCCTTAAAAACATAAAAAACAAGACGAGGAAACCCGTTTTGCAACAACCCCGACATAAAAGCATTGTAAGTAACAACATTTTTCACCTGCAAATTTTCAAAAACCTTATTCGACGAAATCAAACCTCCACATTTCGAATAACCAGTAACAAGCGAAGTGGAAACATAAACATCAGATTCAACTCCTAACTTGTGCGCCAAGCAATGAACCTGCTGCACATGACTTTGATCTTTTATATCACCTGTAGCGAGCATCGACGCAATGGTGACAGAATTGGGCCTAAGATTCCAAAGCCCAATTTTATGAAAAAGCCCAATAGCTTCACCACGAGACCCGTTCCACGAGAGTCCAGAAAGTACAGCATTGAAGGCAGTGATAGTTGGTTGAGGCATTTCATCAAACAGTTTGAATGCATCCGGGAAAGAGCGAGAATTGGCTGCATAGGAGGCGGTGAGGGCAGTGGAGGTATGAGGGTGGGAATGGAAACCGGTTTTGAAGAGATGGGCATGGAGGATTTGAGTTTGGGAAGGTGAATTATAAGAGAGATTGGAACATGCTTTGAGGAGAATGGGGAATGTGAATGAGTTAGGAGTGTGGGAAGAAGAGTGGAGTTTGGAATAGAATTGAAGGGCTTGTTTGTATAATCCATTTGCTACTAGTTTTGTTACTGTTATGTCACTATTCTTCATGGAAGGTTACTATACTTTTGGGTTATGTCATGTCACTCTCTCTTGTATTCCTTAACCTTGTTTGTGTTGTGTTGCGTTGTGTTGTGTTTGAAGTACTTTGTAGTGTTCATCAAATCAAATGAATCATCTTTCTGTTCTACTACAATGTTCAAGTTCAAAATCCAATAACATACATTAAACATGCGACTACTAGGCAACTTGAGAGGGAAAAAAAAATACTTTACCCAAGAAATAATTGTATAAATTTATACACAAAATTAGATACATTAAATGAACTATACGGGTGATATTGCATTTTATTTAGTTCAAATTTAAAATATCCCACTTATTCATCTCAAGAGATGAACTTCTAATCACCCTAGAGCACTTAGATGAGGTAACACGAGTCTCTTCTAGCTTAACTAAGATTGTGGGTTCGATATTTAATTTGGACATGCAGCAGCGTTAAAAATCTTAGTGAAAGTTTATCGCTCATTTGAATTCCACAGGACTCGAGGGATACTCGATTTAGACATATAAAAAGATTAAACAATAAATTGACAACATGTAATTTTCAAAAGTGCCTCCCTCTTCTTTCGAGTGATAGTTATACACAAATTAAATATGTTTGGGCAAACATACAAAACTTAAATAAAATTAAAGATAAAATGATTATTTAATTTACTGGACAACATAAGAAAATAAGATGATGTTGAAAATTCGAAACTGCCCTTCCCATTAATTGATCTGTTGTGACCAATATTATGAGGGTTAAAATGATATTTCTATTCTGCAGAATTCCCATATATCAATGCAAACTTATGCAGAAAAGTACACACATATCTTCATGAACTGACGTTTTGAAACAAAATCTCCCGCTTCTCCATACATCATACACCTTTTCTAGGGTGTGTTTGGTAAGTCCAATAAGCTAGCTTATAGCTTATTGAACTAGCTTATAAACTTGTTTGAAAAAAATAAAAGTGTTTGGTAAAAAGCTTTTTTCACGAGCTTATAGCTTTTTTTGAAATGCTATTTCAAGTAGCGTTTGAGCTTATAGCTTATAGCTTTTTACAATTTTTTTCTATTTTTAACCTTTAATTTAATTTTATTATTTTTTATAAAATAAAAAACTACCCACTAAAACAAAAACTACCCACTACATATAAATATCCTTTTATGTCTTTTTATATTTATCAATCATTTAAAAAGTTAATTTTATCAAACACTTTAATTTCAATCAGCTAGCTTTTCAGCTATCAGCTATAAGCTAACTTTTTAGCTATTAGCTTAATTTTACCAAACTGAGCCTTGGAAACATGATCTTCTAACCTTCTGTCTACCAAGAGTTCAGGTTCCCTCCATTTATTATCTCTCTATTTATTCTCCATTTAGAGAGAGATAGACACATGAAAAAATTAGTGGGTCCACAAATTAGTGGGACCCACTTTTAATGGGTCCCACTAATTCTTAATGTGTTTATGTCTCTCCAAATGAAAAATAAATAGAGGAATAATAAATAGAGAGAATCTGAACTCGTCTACCAAATATACAGCAGAGTGACACTATTTTTCTATCTATTCTCTTTTTCTTAACGCAAGAAGGTAATTTCTTGACTCAACAAGCTCATCATCCAAACAAACCAACTGGTATTTCACTAATATGGATTCTCTCATGTTTTATTCTCTCATGTCATCTCTCTTATGCTAATCTCATCCATTGGATTAATACAACGGTGAAAGACAAAAAGTAACTCATAAAATATGTAGTCCATTGTTCTTCCATTTTTTGGAGTTTTCTTCACCCACCACCCCAGCCACTCCACCTATAATATTAATCTCTAAGCTCTGAAATGATAATTTTCATCTCTAACAATTCTTGTCCATTGTTCGGAAAGCTTCTTCCAGCTATATTTTGCAACATCTAAAAGAAAAAAACACAACTAATCTAATAATTAGGATATAAAAAGAACCGATTTGTATTAAACAAGGGAGAAACAATATGAAATTAAGAACCGATCTGTGTTTGTTATTTGAAGAGCATAATCTGTCTCATTTTCTCATAAAGATCTATGTCGAAGAACGCACACCATAGCCGGCTCCGTCGTGCGAACTTGTAATTGCCGCCGCTAAACATGATTTCCCATCTGAAGGTCGTTGTGTAGTCACTGGTTATAAAAGGTAGTTAGCGCAAAGCAAAAATTATTGTCGTCGCAAGACGAATTTTTGGTTTTCTCGCTCAGCAGTTTGATAACTGTTAGATTGATTCAATGGATGACATTAGCACATGAGAGATGACTGGAGAGCATAAAATAGGAGAGGATCCACATCAGTTTGTGTCCCATTTTATTCGATTTCAAAAAAAATTCATGCTTAAAAACATTTTGCTTATCAATTTGTTCCTCAGTTTTTTGCTTATTCAAAACGTACTCGTCGGATAGAGGTGGGCATTGGTTCGGGTTTGGGCTCAAACCCCTGAACCGGTCGGACCGACGGGTGCCATATGCAACCATTTACAAACTCAGTTTAGTCGGTTTCAGTTCGATTAATTCAGTTTTAATTAGATTAATTTTATTTTGCGACATTGAAAATGTCTATGGATTTTGGGACGTCACAAATTCCGTCATTAAATAGCTTTGTGACGAAAATTGAGTGCATTAGTGACGGAATAGTACCCTAGCTAAATATAATTTTTCTAGTAGTGTTAGGTCAATTTATTTTTCCATTGTTTTTCTCAAATTTTTAGGTAAAATAATTTGGGCCAAATTTGTATGGCCATTATTTTAAAATAGTTATCATTGGTCAAACTTTGTTTTGGACTACGTTGCACAAAATAAAAATATTATGGTGAATTTATAATAAAATTATATATTATAATTATAATTTTAGTATATATATCTTATTAAAATTTGATAATTATATACATTTTATAGCTTTTACGTTTCGACAGAAGATAAATATTTCTGATAATTATATTATTTTTATTTTAAAGTTAAATATTATACATTTCTTATTTTAAAGTTATATATTTATTATTTTACAAATCCATAAGACAACCAATGATTTTTTTTTGAAGAAGAAGACAACCAATGATTGAATTTTCACAAACAGTTGAACAACAAGATCCTTAAATGTTGAATCGGCATTAAGGAAGTATACTAGAGAAATAAAGTCGGCTATAACTAGTGACTATGTGAAATATTTATATTTACAAAAATCGGACTATAATGTTAGTGTTGAATATGATACTGAAACATTTTCACAAGCCATTGTTGGATATTTTTGAATATTTCAAAAGTAAATTATTTTTTTTATTTAACTGTAGCACAACTTAATTAATTTTAATCGAATAATCAATCTTAATTTTGACCAAGAAATGAGTATTGTAACTTACTCTTTTAGTGTACCTAATTAATAGGATAGGAGACTTAGTCTTTCTCAATGTGCATCATAATTTTCTGAACTTAATACTTATCAACACCTTTTTCTTATTTTACTTATCAACCCCTTTTACTTATCAACCCCATTCTTGTGATTAAATATGTTTTTTATTAAGGCATGTTATTTTGTGTTCATTTGAGAAATATTGTTGTGAATGAAAAATTTGTTTTTGAGAAACTATTATTTAGTTTGATCATTGGTAGTCTTAACCGAATATTTTTTTTTTAAAAGGTTTGTGTGGTTATGCATATGAGTACTTGTTTAGATTATGTAGTAAAAGAATATGATAATAAGTATCCATTATACTTTGATTATATTTTCTTGAGAAGATGAGAGCAAATATTGATACTTAATTAATATTAATATGCGTTTCTGTAAACCATGTTAATTTGCTGATTTAATAGGTGTTTTGTGTTTTGATTTTTTAGAATATTAATTCATACTAAACTACTGTTGTAGTTAGAAGATGAAGTTTGTGGTTGTGTTATGTGATAATTTCGTTGAAATTAGGAGATATAATTATTCTAATGTGTTGGTGATTTGATAAATATTATTTTAGTGTAAACGATCTCTGGTTCTTTATGGTTATCACTCATGGACTTGTAGCAGTGATTGTGGTCTTATTTGACAAGTACATGTGCAGCCACTTTGGTAATATAGTTGGTATGCTTTCAATTTTGGTTCAATCTTAACGGTGACAACAGTGATGGTTAGCTTCTAAGAGTCAATTCTATGAGTATTTAGGTTGGAATTTGGAGCTAAATTGTTGAACATTTCAATGATACTAACACTTATTTAAAGAATTTGGAGAAATCTAAATTGATGTGAATTAAAGTGAGAATCAAGTGTTGTATAAGATCATAAGGATGGGTGATATTCTATTGAAAGTATATTATGTTGAGGAGCTTCATTGGAAGTTTAAATATTTTGAATGTATATCCCTTATGATTTATATTTATGCTACTTGATTAAAGAAATTGATGAGATATTTGAGAGATGCCATTAAATATTATATGGTACATCGTGGATTTGCCATTGTATTAAAATGATACAATGATGTTTTATGAATTTGATTATATAAAATTTAATATATTGATGGGATTTAATTTCTCCAATATAGGGATTTGTCGCTTGAAACCTCTTTCTAGCAAACTTGAATAAAATGGAGATCTGATTTGGAGCTATAATGTGAAAGTTTATTGCTTGAAAATATTAGTTCAATAAGTGAATTCGGGATTCCCACAAATATGCATCGTGCATTATTTTGTGATGACATGTGTATGGATGAGTAATTTTGTGATTTGAGAAATTTATGAAAAATATGTGATGTTTTGAAACTCATAAAATATATATTGAACTTTGGTATAATTTAAAGTGTACAAGCCATTGTATTATACTCCCTCCGGTCCTTTTTATAAGGAACACTTAGGGCAAAAAATTTGGTCCTTTTTATAAGAAACTTTGACCAATTTTCAAATGTTTTAAATGTTCAATTTCACTTATGCCCTTATTTATTATGAGAGAGAATTTAAAAATAACTAAGTTAGTTGAATAAAGAGTAATTAAATAAGGGTATACATGGAATAAATTTAAATTTATAAGTGTATTAAATGAAAATAACTATGTTAAATGTGTTTCATTGGTCTGTGTGATTTTTTCAAAGTGTTCCTTATAAAAAGGACCGGAGGGAGTAATAATACAATGATGATGATATAAATTGGATACGAGCCAATGAGTAAATCTATAAGTAGATTTATTTTATTGATGAATAAGTTGTCGCTTATTAGCCATATAAGTAGACTTGTATAAACTTATTGTGAAAATCAAGTTTACCTTGTAAACTTGAAGAAATATGAGATTAATTGACTTTGAGACGTCTTAGTCAATATGTGTGAATTGATCGGATCCGTTGACTTAACCCCTGGGAAGAAAATTGATAGGAATGAACTATGCCACTGAAAAACGACAAGTAATGGGAACCCAACCTTTGTGATTGGAGATCCCATGAAGAAGGTTCATATGGGTATAGACAAGTTACTTGTTAGTTATGTTAGCACTAAAATTTGTTCATTTCCTATGTGTTATGATAATGGCTATGAGAAGTGCTAAATTAAAATTAATTTGAGGGGTAAGCTTAAGGCTTTTAATGATTACCATAAGCCCTTGTAGGTGGTGTATGGTTGTAGCATACACTAGATGGAATCACCTATATGAGTGTCAAGTGGGGCCGCTTGCATGAGACTGTGGCAGGTCTCTAAAGCACTCATGAAAACCAGACACGCGCACGGCCTAAATGCGCAACACCGTGTAACACGAGAATTGTGGGGGTGTGATGCGGGTGGTAAACCGCCAACACACGCCAAGTGTCTTTGGTTCATATAGCTTGCTACACCAATTTCACCGTGTGTTAAGTCTATCATCCTAGCACTGGTTCATATAGCTTGCTACACCAGTTTGATGCATCACACTCATCAAAGGTAACTCAGGCAATGTTTACGAAACAATTTTTAAGTTGTTCTTTAGTTTAAAAACTTTTGAAATATGTGGGGGATTGTTGGATATTTTTGGATATTTCAAAAGTAAATTATTTTTTTTATTTAACTGTAGCACAACTTAATTAATTTTAATCGGATAATCAATCTTAATTTTGACCAAGAAATGAGTATTGTAACTTACTCTTTTAGTGTACCTAATTAATAGGATAGGAGACTTAGTCTTTCTCAATGTGCATCATAATTTTCTGAACTTAATACTTATCAACATCTTTTCCTTATTTTACTCATACGTTATTATTTTTTAATTTAATTAATTAACCACTTAATAGAGAGATGTATCGCATATATGTAGGGAAACGGTTTTAGTGGAAAAGGAGGGAGCATAACCAGAGAAGTATAACTTTACTCCATATATATATACATACAAAGTTTTGGGGATTCATAAGTTTATGAAAAAACAGTGCCTGAGTTATCAACCTTGTTGATATTCTTGTGTCTTGATAGTCTCAGCATGTTTATCGTCGAGAAGAACCGGTTGTATTCTGGGGGAGTTGCGCAATATTTGCGGATAATTCCTTAGTTCAGTGATTACACGCCTCCGGTTAATCATTTCCAGCCATCCGCGCCAACAGCCATAAGTTGCATAGAGTCAAATTTATTGTATGATGTTATGAAAGATGAGATGAATTCTATGCCATGTATATAATGGAGTTTGGGATTTTGTTGAGTTGTCTAATGGTTTTTTCCTTTTTTTTTTTTTTGACAAAAGTTGCCAAATGGTTTAAAAGCCATATATAGTAAATGAGTCACCATCATCAGCCATACTTTCTCTTGATTCAATTTACCAAATCAATATCATACACATAGGACATAGCGTGGTTTTAAATTGCGGTCCGTATCCGTAATTCCGACTGTGATATCGTTGATGTGGTACTGGTAGTCTCCACAACTACATCGCACTGCAATTGCGGTGTATTTTTCATTTACGTTTACAGCCACATCGTAACGGCATCAGAAGGTGCATTAGACGTTTCGGCCAAGTTTGTTCAAATTTTCTCACCAAAAAATTAAATTTATGAATAAATTATCGTCAGGGAGATCCTATATCACCAATACCATACTTGTTTGTTCTCTATATGGATAAATTATCGCGTCTTATTTGTCATGCTGTTGAGAAAGGTGATTGGAAAACTCTAAGAGCCGGTAGAAATGGACCCATGGTTTCACACCTTATGTTTGCTGATGATCTGTTGTTATTTGGGGAGGGCAAATCAGAGACAAATTCAGTGTCTTACTGCAATGTATAAATTATTGTGTAACTTTGAAGATGATCGAGATGGAGTGGACATGGAAAAAGATTTGGTCTTTACATGTGACAGAGAGGAACAAATTCTTCATGTGGTTAGCTTTACGTAATAGGCTATTAACTAATTCAACCAATGCACGGATGAGATTAAATCATGGAAATCTATTTGGATGTCGGTATCAAGCCCGTGCGAGTTTCTTTTGTGGAGACTTATTTCATTGATTTCAGTACAATTTGCAGGGTGATTTGAAGAAAATTGCTGAGATTATGAGACAGTTTGAGAGAACTTATAAAAACACGCAACACCTTATGACATGTTCATAAGTAGTTTTCACATCATTTTCATAAGCTGCCCAAGATAGCTTTTGAAAAAACAGCTTATATCTTATACAAAAACTATTGAACTTTATTTTATTTTTTGGTATAAAAATAACTTATAGATGAGTGTTTATCATGATAAACGTTAATACTGTAAGCTGCAAATTAAGCTATTTATCCAAAAATGGCCTTAATGTTGAAAATGATTGCCATATTCAACAAAACATATATTTACAAGACACTTCATTGTTTATGAACAAATATCTTATGAATTGCAATAAAAAAATGTATTGGCTGCAAAGTTACAACATTTTCATGATGATGTTTTGCTAGACCTTGCCTCTTGAACTTGCATGGAGTACTGCAGATTCCAGAGAATATCTTCCATCGAAGGACGATTACCGGGAACCTTATTGAGACAATTGATGGCGATCTGAATTGTAGTCTTTAACGATTCATGTGTGTAAGTTCCATGAAGAGAAGGATCGATTGCGCTACTCAATGTGATTGGTGATGCAACTTCAGATAAACCTCTCTCAAGCTGAACATGATAAAGAAAAAATATATCATAGAATTAAGATTAGTATAGCTTATGATCTGTGAACATTTAATATTAAGATATGTAATTAACATAATATTAAGATTAGTATACCTCATATTTCAAAATTTCTACTTCAATAGAAGATGTAATTAGTTTCCCAGTGATAACTTCAAGTAGAATCACACCAAATTGATATATGTCTTCCTTTTCTGCATTATTGATGCTGCATATTGAATTGGAAAATGCATATGTTAAGAAGAAAAGAGTTTAATAAAGCTGCATTATCTGTGTCAAATAGTTTTACACTGATCTCCAATAGAAACTTTTAATATTTCTATGTACGCCTATATTATAGCCGTATTTTTATTGGCGTCGGTGTGAAACTAGTTTACGCTGACGAAAATTACCTGCCAATATGATTGTGTGCATTTTGTTCTTTAAGTTTTTTCTCAGAACCGTTCTGAAAATTAAGTAAGATATCATAGGTTAGAGACTTAACATGTTAGGAGTAATGAATGAGTCAAATTACATAGTAATTTGTTCTTCTAACCTTGGATGGAAATGGAATGCTATATCCACTAACTTTTGGATTGAGATTATTGTCTAATAGAATGTTCTCAATCTTTAAGTTGTTTCCAAATATGCCATGATTAACTCCTCTATGTAAGTATTGAATTCCTCTTCCAATGCCTATCATAATTGTCATTCTTTGTTTCCACTTCAGCATATCTGTCAGCGTAAAGTGTTTTTGCATGGTCGTTAAAAATGTTCGACTTTAATCATAACTAATTCTATAGCGTTTTACACCGACATATCAAAATTAAAGGATTTTTTATGTGAATGTTTGTTACCTGTAAGATGGATCCTCAATGATGACATAGTTGAGATATGCTCAAATACAATGAATATTGTGCTTGTAATGTTGGGATGGTCCTGATAAGTAATGGCACAGTGTCCTAACACACTCACCAAATGCCTATGCCTTAAATTTGGTAACACCTTCAAGTTCTCATCACTGATTTTGCTCAAACTCTTCTGCTTTAGTTTTACAATATTAACCATCACCATTGAACCATCTTTGAGCCTACCTTTATATAGCTGTATAAATGTCATTACAAATTATACACCGATAGCGTGAATATATATGTAGAATCATATTTCACCGTCTTGTCATAAGACAAAGTAAATATTTTGACGTAATGAAATAAGACGGTAAAATATGACCTTGAAATATACCAGTACTAACATTTGTCTATAAAAAAATTCGAAAAAATATTATCAAAATTCAAATTACTTTACCTGTCCTTGTGATCCTTCACCTATTAGATTTGATGGATCAAAATTGTTGGTTGCATCTTCAATTTCTTCTATTGTGAAAATGTTGTATGGTCTTAATCCAATTGAAGCTAGCCTCATTAGCTTAGGAACATTACTCCCTATTTGCACACATACGAAAAAACAAATTAAAGCATAGATTAATTAAAAGACTGAGACTTATCATATGATCATATGAAATATGTGTGTGTATGAAATTGTGACCTTACTTGTATAAATATTTGGTCTTGAAAATGAAGTGACAGAAACTCTATTATCAACAGATTTTACTGCTTTTTCTGTTTTGGACTTTTTCAAAATGAACAGAAAAATTAGAATCATAAGCCCTACAATTCCAACAAAACCTCCAACAATCCCAAGTACTGATCCTAGATGCATCTTTGATTCATTCCGTCTCTCAAATCTTTTCGGCTTAGTAGAAAAGGCCGGCGATTTGTTGCAATATGAAGATGGATGTTGATCACTGAGATTTCTGCTTAATAAGCAATTACCGGAATAAACTATCGTTCGATTCAACGGATTCGAATCAATGCAGGATGAAAAAATTCCTTCTAGAAAATTGTTTGAGATATCAACAAATATTAGAGCAGAATCACAAGATATATTCAAAGAAATTGAACCGTTGAATTGATTTGAAGCCAAGTTCAGGTGATTTAGCAAAGGAAGAGAGAACAAAAATGAAGGAAATTCAGGTCCTAATCTATTGTTAACAAGATTAATCTCTTCAAGAGAGACTAATCTGTTGAGATTAGGAACACTTCCATTGAAAAAATTATCAGCCAAAACAAGACTCTTGAGACTTGTCATTGAAGAAATTGATAATGGGATTTTTCCATACAAAAAATTTGATGAAACGTTGAAAACTTCAAGTGACTTAAACCTAGTGATTTTTGAAGGCAATGTACCCCACAAACCAAGTGACACCAATGACAAAACCTTCACATTTGAAAGCTTTGTTAAAATAGTGAAAAAAGAATCAACAGAAAATCTTTGTGAAAGAGTGTTACTTGTATTCCAAGAAACTGGCCTTCTTTTGTTACCAATGATGGTTAATTCTGTTATATGATTCTTTGAGCAGATAATGTTGAATGATGATGATGATGATGGAGGCATGTTGCAGAAGTTGGTGAGATTGTTCCATTTTTGAAGAACTTGTGGATATTCAAGAAGTGTTTGAAGTTGAAGAAGAATTCTTATTTCACTTGGTGCTAATTGTGCACTTGGAATTGGTGTTAGTAGCACAAGAATAATTGTAAAGATTGTAGGAAACAAGAAGTATAAAGAAACCAAGAAATTCTTCATATTCTGAGGCTTGAAAAAAGAAAGTGTTGTGCTAAGACAAATTAAGAATGGTGAAGTGAATGTGAAAAAGGGTTAAAGCACACTATTTATATTTAGAAATGACTTTTTAGATAAGTTTTAGTTTCTATCTACTATAAAGTTTGGACCTTGAAACAGTTGGAATATTTTAGAAATGACTTTTTAGATAAGTTTTAATTTCTATCTAGTATAAATTAAATCTTTACCCTAATAATAATTATATAAATAATGTCTTTAATCATAATCTGATTAAAGACTCTTTAGAAATGACTTTTTAGATTAATTTCTTCGATTTTTAATCATTATCATATTTGATTTTTAATTATAATACTGTAAGTTATTTTTAAGAGAAGCATCGCGATTCTGCTAAAGCAGTGACTCTCACTGAGAAATCACGCTGAGACTAGTCTCTCAGCGTCGTGGTTTCTCAGATGCAAGCCTGCGATCCTGCTAGTTACCAAGAGACGGAGCGGGCATTTTATTTATTAGACAGGTCAGCTCAGTTGCCCAATTTGTTCAAACCAGAACAGAATCAGAAGGCATTACAGCTGCTACTACCTGTTGGGACGAAATAAGAGGCGGCCGATTGATATGTAGTTGTATTTGGGATGGTTGGCTTATTATGTTCTTGAAAAGAGTGAATGGTTTACTCCTATTTGCAATGTTGATGTTCGTGAAGCTCTTGATATCCTCTCTCTGCTTTACTTTGGGATCGGGAATTGCGCTTGAATCCGATTGACTTTGAATTAGACTCTAAAAAGGATGTTGATAGAAACAAATAGTAATCGTCAAAGAGGATGCTAGTTTGGTAACATAATAGTAATCGTAAAATCTTTCAATTCTAGTTAATAGAAACAAATCTGTCTTTTTTCTTTGTAATTACACAAATATTGAGAGTGATGCAAAAATCGTAGAATGAGAGAAAAATATTGAGATATTGAAGAAGCAGAAATGGTGCAGAAATGGTAGAAGGATAGTGAAAATCACTTTTACTAAATGTATCCAAACATAAATCAATTATGTTTGACTCACTTCTAACCAAACTCAATTATTTTCACCGCAGAACCAAATATACACTTAACTTCTCACCGAAGCGCTCTAGAATATAACCATAGTTTTACCGGCTAATGCTACGGTGGACCACTATTGGATTGAAAATTTATATCGTATAGATCATTCATAAATTTTTTAAAATTTTTTGAAAATTATTTGATATGTTATTGAGACCTATCAAGATTTACGTTATTTAATAAACCGTTAATCTTGATGTGTCTCAATAACATATCAAATGATTTTCAATTTTTCTAAATTTTTCTATGAATAATCTATATGATATAAACTTTCGTTACTGTCCACATATATATATATATATATATATATATATATATATATATATATATATATATATATATATAACTAAACTACTACATACTCAAATAGTTTTCAGAAAAACTAGCAGTACTAGTATACTCAAATAAAGTGACCATCAATCATTAAAATTTGGAATATAGTGATGTGATTGGTGGGTTTGTGTCGGGGATGTGTTACTAAAGTGAGGGCATTGAGCATGTTGCCACTTGCTACTACACTACACATATTATTGGTGAAATTATGCATATAGTGAGTTAGTTAAATTATGTTCTTTGTTCACAATCTTAGATTGAATCTTTGTATAATTAGCCAGCTAAAAATATTGAAGTTCAGTATACCAATTCATTGTCTGGTCCTTTAGTCGTTATGGATAAGATATTCAGTCATATCTTTATATTTTAATGTCTAAATCCACAATTTCTATTTGCCCAAAATAAAGCCAAATCTTAGGTGTATTTTTTCGTTGCTCTTTTATGATTCTTACCTACTATCTATAATTTTTTAAAGTTTGATATAATTACAAGTTTACAAATTACAACAAATGTGCTTTTCAGTTAAGAACTTCATTGTTTCCAAAAAAAGTTAAGAAATTCATAAAATTTTATTTGATAACAGAAGTTCATAAGATTAGACAGTTCAGTGGACCGAATACTGATAGTGAAAAAAAGAAAAGAAAAAGAACTTCATAAAACTTTTATATATACCGTAATAATTACACATGAATAAAAAACATAAACACACAATAAATTGTATTGCAATGGGTTGGTGCATTGATAATGGCTTGGGACCTGTGAGTGTGCTCCTCTCGAGGTCTGAGATTCGATTCTCTTTGGCGCCAATTTGGGTAGGTTAATTTAGCTTCTTCAAAAAAATATTCTTTTTAAAATTTTAAAACCAATATTTTTAAACAGAACAAACTTAGGAATCACAACATTGTTACGAGTAAAATTTATTGATCATTGTAAAAATTAACTTATTCATGCATGAATTATAACACTTATACTGTAAAAATGATTTTATAATAGGGATTGGATGAGTTAAGAGTTTTACAATGGACTAAACTCAAACGATCAATAAGGCGTTCCTGACTAGACTGGGAGCCATCGAACTTCAAAACACTCGACGACCAAAAAGAGAGAAAAAGAAGAAATCAAGAAGAGAAAGCAAAAAATAAAGTTGACACCCCTCCAAGATCACCACCACACACGACTCTAACGGTTCCAACACAAAATATGTTACATCTCCCACTCATAAAGAGAGCATAGGTTGACAGGGTTTTTAAATGAACAACATAAACTTAGGCAACATTAATAATCAAACTTTATAACAATCTTATACTCCAAATATTGAACCAAATTGACTCTAATTTCTCTTGCATAGGACCGGAAGAAGTATATATGTTTAATCGGAGCAACATTAATAAAATACAATGTAAATGCAATCATAGTTGTTATAAAGAGAGAAATTCCACCTTCTCTCTAAGTTCTCTCTTCATTTTTCTTTGTTTACTAGAAAACGGGTGATTTTTGGCCTGAAATCACCCCTTTGTATTTTTCACAGGGTCGACCCAATCAATTTGGAGTCTCCAATTTTATTTAGTTACGATCTCTTTATAAAATGAACCAAATACTCAATTCACTTGATTGTCTCTCATTAAAAAGATTGAATGGATTAAGAGAGATTTAGATCCTCTCCAAATTTTTTTCTTCAATATATTGATTTTACATATTTTCATAAAAATTTCATAAAATATTAGTAGTATTTAAAATTCTTAAAGAGTATTCCCGAAACAAGATTCTATTGTAAATTTGGTAATGGAAACCGGTGGCTTAGCAGTTTCTGAATTTGCTTTGGGAAGATAAGAACGCCGTATAGTAATAAATGGATGGACATTCCCTTGCTATTTTTTTTTTTGATAAGCACATTCCCTTGCTATTGTTTGGTTAGTGTTCCATTGATATACTAAAACCATGCTTAGAACCTGTGACTGACTCTGAGTATTATTAAATGGGGGTTTCTTTTCCGTACCACAATAGATATCATTTTGAAGAAAAAATTTGTATCAAATTATATGTTATTTTACAATACAATAAAGCATTGAATGTTATTTTTCCTATTATACCCTTACTTTTTTATTACTCTCTCTTCTTTCAATTTTTCAATTTATTTTTCCCATACAATTAATGAAGGATAATTTTGTAAATTAACTCAAAATTTCTATTTTCCATGCAACAATAATTATATTTCTTAATATGCGTAAAAGTGTCAAAGTGACATATATTATGGTATGGAGGAAGTATTGTTGATGTAGAAGTTGATGGTGAAAGTGGGGCTTTTGCTCCTTTCTATTCAACTAGACCACAAAACAAAATGCTGAACGTGGGAAGATTTCGTTCTTCGTTTATCTTTTTGGACCCAGATTTTGCCATTGTGTTGATTTAGAGTATACCCCGCCCAAGTCTCAATTTATAAAAAAATATATGTGTGTATTTGGGTAGAGACGAAGTCAGAAATTTAATTTAAGGGGTCAAATTTAATAGTACAATTTAATAAAGGAAACATAAATTTTAATTTTAAAATGCACAATATATACAATTTTTTTAAAAAAGTTGGATAATTTAAGACAAACATTTAAAAAGTTGGATAATTTAAGACAAACATAGGATGCGTTTGATCTGCTAAAAAAAAGGGACTGGACTGGACAATTTTTGTTGTACCCTGTTTAATCTGAAACAGGCTATGGAACTGGACAAATTAGGCAGCAAGGGACAGGACAAAAATAAGATTTTTTGTCCCTCACTGAACCACAGGACAACTTTTTGTCCATAGTACAACTATAAAAAATACGAAAATACCCATTTTATTTTCAAATATAAAAATATTATCGCCCTATATCTCTCCGGTACAGTTTTGTCCTGTCCTGTATTATCTTGTTCTGTCATGTACTGTTCTGTCAAGTTCTTGCTATTTTACGAATCAAACGCACCCATAAAGTTTTGTTTGATATGCGCAGTTTGCAACTCATTTTTATATTTATTTACAAGAAGAACAAATAACATTGACAATGACAACTATATTCATAGTTTGAAAAAAAGTATAAATGTCATTTACTTTTTTAGATGATCCAAGAATAATAAGCTAGAATTAACAAATAAACCATACGATGAACATGTAATATGTATAAGGACATTCTTGAAGGATCAAAGTTTGTAAATCATTTAACTTTACACGCATATTACTAGATCCATCATATCCTACCTCAAACATTTTGAATGTTAAAGATTATGATGAGACAATGTTGAATAAATCCATTGCTTAATAGCGAGTATGATAATCTTACACATGTACGATATCTAAAAACTACTCATTGACAAATATATTTCTATCAACATGTCTAACTACAAGATCAATTTGTTCTCATATAGATTCACACAAGCTTTTTTTGTTTTTGTTTTCACCACCAGTTTTAATCTGGTTCGGGGGTCAGTTTTGACATTAAGTGGTTCCAGCCCCCTTCCGATCACAGTTGCGGGGAATCGAACCTTCACATAAGCTTTATTAACAAAATAATCAAAACTTTTTGCTGTCGATCAATGTCCTTTCTAATTTCATTTTGTATGTTCCTAGAGAATACATGTGAAATTTTATTTTGAATAGTTGAGAGACATTTTTCGTGAATATTTCTTATCGTAAGAAACCAAAATTTTTATCATTTGAAAAAAATTTCCTCAATTTCTATCTCACTCATTCATCACGTCCTTTAAACTTTGGCGGACTGTGGCCTATGCTGGGCCCTTTTAGCTCCGTCCCTGTGTATCATATTATTGTGTATACATTTTACACAATTTTTAAATAAATATACCACAATACTTTTTTTTTATATAACTAAAATATACCACACTATTTTTTTTGACTAAAAATATACCACATTATTATTACTAGGCATTTTAACTCATTTTACTCTGTATTTTTTGCCTACTAATTTAATGACTAGAAATTTACCTCTTAAAATTAACAAGCGAGAGATGCTGAATTTGAACTTCAACACTATACATATAAAATGCAATATTTCTACCGATTGAGCTATTTTTTTTTTACCGTACCGATTGAGCTGTTGAGAACTTAATATTTTAAAAGTTTGATATTGTATTACTATTTTATTTTATTCTCCAAATATCATTTCTAAAAAAAAAAGAAATTTATGAATTATTTAATATTTTTTTAAAGAAAATTATGGGATGAATGAATTTAGTTGTTATAGTAGAAACCTCGTAGGAGGGAATCTATGACGTTGCTTTTCTGTTTCAAGTTCAGCCTTATTAAGGTATAATTCTTTCTCTTTCTTCCACATGCTTTGTCACTGTTTTTTCCCTAAAATCAAATTCACAAACTTTTTTTTTTGTTCCTTCTTCTCACTTCTCTATAATAATAATACTCACAACACTCTTCTCTAACACTTCTCTTCTTATCCATTATTATTATTTCTTCAGCATTGGATTCTTTTATTTAGGGTTCATCTTTTCAGGTTCTCGATTTCACCCATTTTCTTCTTTACCCTGTTAAATCTAGGGTTCTTGCATCTTTTTGTTCTGTTTTGCAACTATTTTAATGAAACTTTGAAGTTTTTTTTTTTTTTTGACTGATGAAACTTTGAAGTTGACTCTTTGGTTTGTTCTGAGTAGAGTTAATTGCAATTCTAGGGTTTCATTTTCAGTTTCTTTTGACTTTTTATCTAGGTTTTGTCTTTATTGTTAATTTAGTAATGTTGTATGGTTTTGGATTTTTCAACTGATTCATGCTATTTTTTCTGCAAAAAAGCTACATTTTTTTGTTATTATTCTTACTTGAGAATTGATACTATATTAGGTTATTTCATGAAAATAGGTTTTTTCTTTTTTTGGTTGTTTGATTTGCTTTAAAGAAATAGTTAGAATGTAATAATTGAGGCTTATTTGTGTGTGCTTCTTGCAGATTTTGATGCTTGAGTTGTTCTGCTGTGCTTTGTAAAGTGTCGGTTGTTGGCGTGATGGGGAAAGGAAGAAGTCCCGGGAAATGGATCAAGAACTTACTCTATGGGAAGAAATCATCGTCTAACTCGAAGTCTAGTTCATCGAAGAAAAATGACATTTTTGTAAGTATTTTCATTGTTGTCACACTTTTTGTTTATGATTTGATATGATATAAAAAAATGTCATAATTGCCGCGTATAGTCTGTGAGTACTTTGAATTTTGAAATAGTAAAGTTGTAATTGTTGTTTAAATTTGATTTTGTAGAAATCTTCGAGTAACAAGGATCCGTTGGGATCTTCTGAGTTAATTGTGTCAAATCCAATTCCAACTATGGATTCTTTGATGATATCACCGCCGATATCTGGATCTAATGCTGGTAAAGGAGTGCTTTCAGAAAAGGAAGTAGTTAAAGGGCCATCTCGTGAGAGGGAAATTCTTTCAAATGGAGACGGAGAGGGTCGTGCACAGGCTGTTGCTAATTTTGCATCTCAAGATGATCTCGAGACAGTCAGGCTTACAGAAGCAGCTATTAAACTTCAGTCTGCTTGCAGAGGCTATCAGGTAATACGCTTCCATTACAGTGTTGTCAATTGCGGATCGCGAAAATAACATTTTGTTTAAATTCTGTTTCGTAACAGTGCTACCATGCTGCAATAACCACTATTTGACAAACTTTTATACTAAAATAGCATATCGCGGAACCATAGGATTTTTTTTTAATTCAGCCACCCTATAGTACTATAGACACTATTTAACATATCACTATTTCACTTTAATTTTAAATTAAATTTGTAGCTGTAGAAAAACAGGAAAATATAGATATTTCATTTGAGTTTTAGCTTTCTCTGTCCGGCATTTTATTTATGCAATTTTATTTGAAATTAACTTGTGTCATGATATATTTGATTAAGAATTGCTTGTACTTGTTTATTCTCAACTTGCAAGCCATCATATGCCATTTTTCTTAGTATTGGTACTTTATTGGACAATTTCTTTATGTATGATTAATGATTAATAAATACTTAAAGTGATTCTTGTATAACGTCATTGAAGGCTCGTCGGGAATTTCAAACACTCAAAAGTATCACACAGCTGCAAGCTCTTATTCGCGGTCACTTGGTTAGAAGACAAGCTGTTTCTGCTTTATATTGTGTGAAGAGAATTGTTAAGTTCCAAGCATTGGCTCGTGGTTACAATGTTAGGCGTTCTGATATTGGGCTGGAGGTTCTGAAAATTCGTAAGGTAAATGTTGTTTGGTTAATTCCATCAATGCAATGATATGTGCTATGTTTTCCCTGGATTTCTTAGTGGAAACAATGGAGGTTTGTCATTTAATCGGTATCAAAAGGTGTTTCTTGTCATACAAATGGAATATTCTGGCCATTAATAGAACATTCAGTGGCACATTGGCGTAGATGACAAGTTCAATGTCATCAATTGCATCCCATCCCTACCCTTGTATTGATTTACTAACTGCTTCTTCGACATACTTTGATCAGGATACTCAACTTTCAAAATCTATTGGCATAGTTACATCTACAGAAGCAGAGAAGCTGTCAGAAAATGTCTTTGTTCGCAAGGTACAAACTTCTTATGAATTACTAGTTACCTATATAGATGATAAATAGTTACCTATTATGTGTGTGCTTGGTGTCCTTCATTTTACTCTCGGTAAACTGTAGTAGTACTAATTGCATTAAAGAAGGATAAAATTGTTTTCACTCTTGACTTTTGGGCTCCTAAATTTGTCTTTTGTTATACTAGTATGTCATGCCTTTGAAGTTTGGAACTTGTTTTTCTTTAATGTGACATTCAAGATCTCAATTTACACCAATTTTACATTCAATGCACGCTTCTACCAAACGTTTCACTCATTCAATGTTGAGTGAAAAGTTGTTTTGGTCACTGAATCAGTGAACCTCATATTATGAATATGATTTTAACTTTATAAGTCTCTACTCTGTGCTCAATTACCAATTTTACCTTACTCACCCTTCTACTAATATTATTTATTTGATAGGAATGGGATAACAATTTTGAGCAACTGGTTTTTTCTTTAATTGTTTTGTTTAGTTCTTATTGTATTGAATTGACGCTAAATCGTCTAGGTATAATTTGACCCTGATAAAAGCTCTTTACGTATGATATCCATTTCAGGTGCTGGCTTCATCGCCCCATGCTTTTCCTCTATCTTTCAATACTGATCTCGGAGAACCTTACTTGGCTTGGAAGTGGCTTGACCGATGGACAAGGTCACACTTTTGGGCATCTCTTCCTAAATTGAAGAACCTTGACTCGGTGTCTGATGAAAAAAATATCAGTTGTCAAACAGCTGAAAAGGGACAAGTTAAAAGGAATTCCCGGAAGTCTCCTGCGGTGAAAGCTGATGATGGCTCAAGTTCAGGTTTTAACAAATATAAACAGCGTCCCAAAAAGGATTCAAATCACTCATTGGTTTCAGCTCAGGAGCACCCAAAGAAAGACATTGAGAAAACTACTCTAAAAAAAACTCGCATGCAAAATGTTTCAGACAGATCTGAGGCAGTTAATGAGAAAAGAAAACTAAGCTCTAAGACAACTACAGATCATAATGTTACTGATGTCTCAGAGCAGGGGCCAAATTCCTCTTCAGAGAAAATGAAAGATACGATGGTGCCAAAGTCAGAAGAGTCTTATCCTGAGAAAGTTCTTGGACAGAGAACACCAGAAGAGAATAATGATAAGCCAAAGAAGAGCTTAAATGGTGGTGTCAAAGAAGAGAAAGGTCTTGGACAGAAAACACCAGAAGAGAATAATGATAAGCCAAAGAAGAGCTTTAATGGCATTACCAAAGAAGAGAAAGGTCTTGGAAAAAAAGCACTAGAAGAGAATAGTGATAAGCCAAAGAAGAGTTTAAATGGCAGTGCCAAAGAAGAGAAAGGTCTTGGAAAAAAAGCACTAGAAGAGAATAGTGATAAGCCAAAGAAGAGTTTAAATGGCAGTGCCAAAGAAGAGAAAGGTCTTGGACATAAAACACTAGAAGAGAATAGTGATAAGCCAAAGAAGAGTTTAAATGCCAGTGCCAAAGAAGAGAAAGGTCTTGGACAGAAAGCATTAGAAGAGAAAAGTGATAAGCCAAAGAAGAGTTTAAATGGCAGTGCCAAAGAGAAAAGTCTTGGACAGCAAGCACTAGAAGAGAATAATGATAAGCCAAAGAGCTTAAATGGCAGTGCCAAAGAAGAGAATGTTCCTGAACAGAAAGCACTAGAAGAGAATAATGATAAGCCAAAGAAGTGCTTAAGTGGCGGTGCCAAAGAAGAGAAAAGTCGTGGAAAGAAAGCACTAGAAGAGATAGGGCATAACGATCCTACTGCTGTCTTACAGACTAGTGTGAAGAATGTAGGAGATGAAAAAATAGGAGTTAGCGAAGACTTAAATGGCGGTGACAAAATCATCAGCAACAATTACCAAAGAAGAGCTTCACTGCCTGCTAATTTTAATGATCAAGAAAATGAGTTACATAACACTCCAAGATTGCCGAGTTATATGGCTCCTACTGAATCAGCAAAAGCTAGGCTAAGGGGACAAGGCTCCCCAAGATTTGCTACTGATGTCTTAGACAAAAACAGTTTTACCAGGAGGCATTCACTTTCATCTTCTATTAACAGCAAGTCAGGTTCTTTTTCCCCAAGACCAGAAAAGCTGATAACTTTGAGTGGAAGAGGAGTTGGGAGGACTGATAAATCTCTGTCATCTTCAAGGGACAAATCTTTGTCATCTTCAAGGGATGGGACTGGTAAGCATTAATAAGTTTCACTATTTCTCTGTACCTTTTTATTGACTGATTGGTTACTGCTTTGTGATGTGTTTAACAGTGACGAAAATTTTGCATTTTACATATATTCATGTGTTTACGGTGAGGAAAAAATTACTTTTTTCGTGAATGAATACTTTTAGTGTATGGCAAGACTGCTGGACTACAAAAAATCATGTATGAAAGCAGCAACCTAGCTTCAGCTATCTAGATGTAGTTTGGAGCTTGGTTTGTCATGGCTTTGGTCCCAGAGATGATCTGGCCTTGATTTTTGCTCTAAATGCCGTCTCTAGCCCTATTTGTTGTCTCGGCTGTGATCTAGCCTGCCTGCAGTCTCAAATTGTACTCTTTATTATTTTTATTTTTCTAAAGGGCACCTTTTCAATAATCTTAAAGCTCAGGTTGTAGCTTGAGGGGGATTGAAAAGGTATCTTATAATATCTTGATCATATCTTAATTTGGAGTATCTTATATAGGCTTGATTTTAATATTTCCTTATATATTATTACACGTTTCCTTAATATATTATTAATATAGTTTGGATTAATGATTTATAATATGTAATAGTCATTCACATCATTTCAACATTTCTTTTAATTTATTTTGTTTTGCTTTTCTCTTGAGCTTTGACTGGTACAATTTTATATATAAAAACCTGAAGCATTCTTCCATTTCATCTATGTCGCTTAAATCTAATGGATTACATCTTCCAAAATTATTGCGTAGTTTTTAATAATGAGTGCAACCTAAGATACTTGAATCATGTTACTTGTAGTTGATTATGGTCTTTTACCTTTTATACACTCCCTTGTCATGTTTGGAATATTAGCTTGTCGCAAACTAGTTTAACTTTTGAATATCAAGATAGAATAATGCTAGCTACACACTCTTTAACAAACACACTCCAATACATTATTTTTTATTGGTTGAAATTCATATGGGTCCCATAAAAAAATGTGGACCCATATAACTTTTATGGGACCCATATAAATTTTAACCAATAGAAGAGAGTGTGTTAGAGTGTGTTTGTTAAAGAGTGTGTTGCTAGCACTCCTCAGATAGATAATATTAATAATCTTTTTCCAACAATACCCTTATTTATTAGTATCCCAACCTACCCTATATTAATTTGGATTCCTACTTTGTTTGACTTAGACTTAAGAGAACATCATTTAGTTTCAAAGTTTTCTTCACAAAACTCCAGTTTCTCATTTGTTTATTATCTGAACTCTGCATTCAGAATTATACCATTTGCCAAAAGTCCCTTATATATATAATTAGAGTGCATGGACTCTTAGATATGTTAGGTAAACATATTAAAGCCAAGTTAGAAGGCTAGGCTATCAAAGCTGACCATTGAATACAATCCTATCTTATATATATATATATATATATATATATATATATATATATATATATATATATATATATATATATATATATATATATATATATATATATAGTTATAATAGGAAAGTGGTAAGGGTCTTGGGCCCCTTAAGCAGGTGGTCAGGGGTTCGATTCCTGGCTCCCGCATATGAAAATAATTCAGTTGAGACTTGAGAGGGGAGAACCCACCTTGTGTGTCCCCACAGGTTCCATAACGGAGATTAGTCATCGTTAATGACAGTGGAAACTTCGTACTTATATCATGGTAACCTAAAAAAAATATAATAGGAAAGTCTTCCTTGGACACCTAATATTCTAACACTAGTCATGAACTCATAATTCTGCCGTACATATTTTTAAGCTGGAATATAGGAAATACGAACTCTTTCTTTCCTCCTTTACCCTTCACAATAGCAACGAGGTTTGCATCTAGAATTTTGGTAACTTGTCAAATTTCCATTAAAACTTTTTCTTTAGAAAACACAATTAGAGTGCATGAAGTTCAGTATGTCTAAAGGATTCACTTAACATAGGTAATAAATGGCATGATGTCATGAAAAAGCACATACTTCGTGTTAAATCAAAGCAAAAGAGATGTGTTTTTTTTCACACACATACACATCAAACCAAATATTAGTTTACTCCTTTGTTGTTTGAGCTTTACTGTTTCAATTACTCACTATCACTGTATTCTGTGGATATTAATTTCAGATAAGTTGACACAACCTCAGTGGAGAAGGTGATTTTATGTAATCTTTCAGAACTGAGATACTTCAAGGAGGTGAAAACTAAATAGAGCAAAAGATATGTTGGATTTCATCACAGCTTTATTTTTTAATCATCATTGTCATTATTATTTTATTTGTGGTCATATGGAGATACAGAAGAGGTCTATATATTTGTGATCAGAGTCTGATATAAAACTTTCTTTTAGTAGGAAATACTCCACTTTTCTGGGTATATATATCAACAGTTCTATGCTTAGGTACTGGTTCTTCTGTTTTTCTACCCTTTGTGTTGGATGTATTGTTCAAAGTTCAAACCATTGTTTCAAAGAGTATCATATTTTTCTAAATTTCTGAATGTTTTTTCTAGTTCTAGATAGTACTTTTATTTAGTAATGCTAACCCTTGGCGCAATGGTAAAGTCGCTGCCGTGTGAAATTGGTCACAGATTCAAATCATAGAAATAGTTTCTCTGCTGCTTATAGGGGGAAAAGACTGTGTATATCTACTTTCCCCGAGACTTTACTTGATCTGAATCTGGTGCACTAATATGCCCTAATGCTACAAACTTACGAGCATTTGAAGGAGCTTAATGTGACATTACATTTTTTTTTTGAACTGCAAATGTGACATTACATTATCTAATAATATAAATGCGGCCATGTGACGCGACACATACTTGTAGTGATCTAGACAAGTACATGAACACTTTTTTTTTGGTGTTTAAGGTAATTTCGATCCTGGTCCTAGGTAACCGAGTTATCCCATTTTTCATATCTAAGCATTATGATGTAACCATTTAGATCGGAAGTTAACGACGAACTACATTTACAAGTATTGTTATATGTAACCATTTAGAAACAAGGGAATCACAGGATAAATATATTGTGTTCATATCTAAGTATTTTTTATCCTCTGATTGGATAAACAAATTCAGATAAGAACTGTGTTTTTCCTTAATTGGAAGTGTGTTTCTGGACTTTTATCAACAAATTCAAATCTTTCAGAACTTTCTAAAATAAGAAGATAAAATCAGTTCTCAACTCTACAAGCTTAACAGACTCTGTCAACTTTATTAGGATTTGACGTGGAAATATGATCAAGCTACATCTAACATGGTCAAAATCTTTCTCCAAGTCTGTTTTATAGACCCCTATCATGTTTTCTTCTTTTACCATGAATTATTCCTTGATGGACAATAGCACTATTAAACACCTTTTCTAACAAGATGTGACTTTGAGAGAGAAATAAAGAAGAGAGAAAAACAAGGAAACTGATGGATGAATTTGGATAAAATTCTCTCAAACCAAACACACTCTTAGGGTCTGTTTGGTAGAGGAGAAATAAAGAAGAGAGAGTTATCAGAGAGAGAGAGAAAGAGAAGAGAAACATGATATGTCTCTTGTTTGGTACATACAAGAAAGAGAGAAGAGAGACAATATTGGCGTGAGATCCACTGATTTTTGTTTCTCTTCGAAGAAAGAGGGGAGAACTTGCACATTTAGGTTCCGTTTGGTTTGAAGGAAAAAATGGAAGGAAAGAAAATTACGCAAACCAATAAATGAACCTAGACTAACTTTAGTCCAAATTCATTCATTGATTTGTGTAATTTTCTTTCCTTCCGCTTTCTTTCCTTCATATCAAACGAACCCTTAATCCATTTTGCCATTTATGCCCTTCAATTTAAGACACCCACACCATTTTTTTTTGTCTTTTTTGCATTTGCATGTTTTTTTTTCTCACGTGACACTATTTAATTTTTTTAGAATAGGTTGATTTAAATAATAATTAAATAAATTATCTTAAACAATTAAATTAATAAAAAAACAGCTAAGTAGTTGATTTAATAAATTGATTAATTAAATTAAATAAAAAATTAAATAGTTTTTGTGATAAATTTTTTATTCAAGGGCATTCTTTTAAAAGTAATGAATATTTCTCTGGTCCCTATTTCTCTTCTCTTTCTCTTATACCAAACAATATATCAAATCTACTCAATTTCTCACAACTTTCTCTCTTCTCATATCAATTTCTCTCTTTTCACTTTCTCTTCACAACGAAACACACCCTTAATTGGGGAAGGAGAAATATTTTGTTAATCAAAGTGCCATTAATTGTCATTTTACAATTGTTCCCGAAGGAATTTTAATTTAATACCTTAAAACTTAAATTATAAGATTAAACTGTTAGCACTGAATTAACACCTTTTAAGTGTTATGAGATAAATCCTTGAATGTGTTTTAGAATAAACAGGAGCAGATATAGATATAAGTAACCAACTTCAATGGCTTCTTAATTTCACTAGGTGCCACACTTTTCTCATATGCCAGTCGTGCTTAAAATTTGCTTATACAAGTAAATATCTTATAATGTGCCTTTTGAATTTGGAGATTTTCGTGACGAGTAGCGTAGGAGCTATATATGTATCTTTAGAGGTAAGGTAATTCACTAAATATTTAAAAAGTTTGCTTACAGATAATGCTGGTGGGACTACACTATTTATATAGATTTTTTTTACGTTGTGGTTTTTTTAACCAAGCAATCGATCTAAAGATTAACTAATTCGAGGATACAAGTCCTACCGTCCACTAATAAGGGCTTCAATTAAAGTTAAAGTTTTCTTGCTCTGTATGGATTGATTCAACACAAGTAGTGGCACTAAAAATCTTTAGAGGACTACAATGACAAAGTTATATCTAATGTTTTGTCTAATATACACAAGTGACACAAGTGTTTCACCATATACACACTTGTTTTGACATTTAGATCTAATAATATGCTTATTATTAGATCAATATGTCACATCACATCAATCTCGACATTAAATCGATAAATCACATCTCATTTGATTAAATTATGAAACTTATGCAAGATAAACGATACTAGTATAGTATGTTTCACTTTTTCACTATAGATTTCGCCTATATCTAAATATGCGACTATGCCACCAAATTGCTATATTAAGCACCAAATTGCTATATTAAGCAACTCTAAATTTACCCTTTGAGGAAGATGCCCTATAATTAAAGTGTCCCACTGTGGTCAAGTTTACCCTTTCAAAGACTACAATGACTCCTGGAAATCTGAAACATTATTTATCTATATACCTTTATAGATTTTACACTCAAGATTCATTTATTACTTGTTGGTTTAATTGTGATTGATACTAAATTTGGTAAGGAGGACTATGGTTTGATTCCTGCAACTGCGATCGGGATGAGGCTGAAACCACTTAATGGCAGAATTGATCCTCAAATCAGATTAGGCGGTCAAATATGCTAGATACAAGTGGTGAAAACAAAAAAATTATATATTAATCTTTTATATTATAAGCTTGTATACACAAGCAAACCCTAAACCCTAATTTGTTTTATCTGTTTTCCCTCCATTTTATCTTGCAATTTTTATTAAAAAATATTATAATTTTGTCTTGACTAAGATTCGAACCTGCAACCCTTCAATGCAAGACAATATTTCCAACTATTATGGCAAGTATACCAATTGTGATTAAAATTATGTGCAATAATTGATAAGCACCATCAATTTTAAAAGTATATCATATCAAAATTATTGTTAACTATATTATTCATCACGAAATATTTTTATGTCTTTCCTGATCAATGATTTTTTTTTCTACCGGATCATAAATTTAGAGAATAATTATCATGTGAGATTTTGAAAGTTATTATCACGTGTGATTTGGAAAGTGTTATATATATATATATATATATATATATATATATTCTCAAACAATAACACTTTCAACAATATTGAAATCTATTAAAAAAATCATCTTTCACATTTCAATGTCTCATGTTACCTTGCTTATATCATTTTTTAAATTATTTATTATGCAGTTTATTAAATTGTTGTTTTTTAAAATTGAAAAAAGAATTTTGTCAAAAAAAATAATGGAAAAAGAATTGATATTTTTTATAAATACTCTTTATTTTTACGTTAATGTATCCAAACATAAATCAATCATGTTTAACTCACTTTTAACCAAAATCAAATCTATCAAACTCAATTCTGCTAAATCAATTTTTTTTGCAATACAATCAAACACAACCATAGTCATGTCACTAATCACATTCATTATTTTGGGTGTGTTTGTTTCAAGGTTTGTAATGTTATTCCTGAGAATATGAGATCTGGAATGTAACATTGCTATGTTTGTTTCAAGTTTTGAAAATTTGTTCCCAGGAATTTTTTAATCCCAGGAATGTTAATTACACATAACTTCTACACTTGTTATTCCCATGCTAATAGGGTGGGAATATAACATTCCCATGGGAATAAAACTCAACTTCCTATAACTTTTCATAACTTCCCACTACCACTCACATTTATTTGCATTTTTATTTTTTCAATTTTTTATTTTATATAAATTTTAAAAACATTCCTAGAAAATCTAAATTTTAACCAAACACATGAATAGGAATGTTATTCCTGGAAATAATATTCCTAGGAATATCATTCCAAGGAATGCAATTTCATACCTTGAAACAAACACACCCTTTGATTTTAACATTGCAGATTTAATATTAACTGATGATCAATTGATACAATATGCACTAGCAGATATTGAGATGATGTTACGTAATTGTGGGAAGAGTTTAAAAGATTATCCTCCAATGCCTAGAGCAGACACATCATTAGTTCCTGATATACAAAATAGTTTAATACACGACGAATTGAATTATAACAAACAATCATTAGCTGAGGAACATGTTAGATTGATGTCAACTATGATTTCAGAGCAACGTAAAGTATATGACACAATCAAGACAAGAGTTAACGAAAACAAACCTGGTGCGTTATTTCTTTATGGTTATGGCGGTACAGGGAAGACATTTATCTGGAGGGCCATGTCAGTCGCATTACGCTCAAAAGGTGAGATAGTTTTAACAGTTGCCTCAAGTGGGATCACTGCATTACTTATACCTGGCGGTGGAACAACACATTCAAGGTTTTGTATTCCTCTAAATGTTAACGAGTTTTCAACATGTACCATAGTTCCTAAAAGCCATTTGGCGCTATTAATACAAAAAAGCAAAGCTCATTATGTGGGATGAAACACCAATGATGCACAAACACTGTTTTGAAGCTGTTGATCGAACTTTAAAAGATATTCTCAAGTCTGTTGATGAAAAAATAAACACATTCCCTTCGGTGGAAAAGTTGTTGTTTTTGGCAGAGATTTTAGACAAATTCTACCAGTAATACCCAAAGGTACAAGGCCATAAGTTGTTCATGCTACTATTAATTCTTCGATTCTTTGGAATTTTTGTGAAGTTTTAACATTGAGTAAAAACATTAGGCTTCTCGGTGGTGCTTCGAGCGCAGACGTTGAACAAAGAAGATTGTTTTCTAAATGGGTTTTAGGTGTTGGCGATGGAGAAATTGGAGATGACAACGACGATGATTTAGAATTTGACATTCCATCAGATTTATTGATTCCAAATTCAGCTGATACTCTTGCTTCTATCGTTGAAAACACCTATCCCAAACTTTTACAAAACATGAACGATATAACGTATTTCCAAAATAGAGCTATACTAGCTCCTAAAAATTCAATAGTCGACACAATAAATGATTATATGTTGGATTTAATTCCTGGTGAAGAAAAAACATATTTGAGTTATGATACTCCACTCACACAAAATGTAGACGGTCAAACAGTGGATGATGTTCATACTCCCGAATTTTTGAACACGATTTCTACGTCGGGACTTCCAAATCACAAGTTGAGACTTAAAGTTGGAGTTCCAGTTATGCTATTAAGGAATTTGAATAAAAAATTAGGATTATGGAATGGAAAAAGACTTATTATTACGAGATTGGGAAAACGTGCTCTTGAAGAAAAATTTATTTCAGGAAGTAATATTGGTGATCAGGTTTTCATACCTAGATTTTCTCCGACACCATCTGACATGAGAATTCCTTTTAAATTTCAACGGAGACAATTTCCTATAATGATTTCTTTTGCGATGACTATTAATAAGAATCAGGGATAATCTTTAAAGCATGTTGGGATATATCTTCCGTTGCCAGTGTTTTAACATGGTCAGTTGTATGTTGCAATTTCAAGAGTTACTTCTAGAAAATGATTAAAAATATTGATCATCGATGACGACGGTGAAGATACGACTAAGACTTCAAATGTGGTCTATAAGGAAGTCTTCCGTAATATAACATAATTTTCTTTGTATGAATATTTATCCAAAATTATTGTTGAACTATCGGTTAATGTTACTCAACTTTTTTTATATACCTTACTAGCATGACACCCGTGCGTCCGCACGGGAGTCGCGGCGTTGCCGCTCCTCATTTGGTAAGATGAAATTTATTGGAAAGTTGATTAAAATATAAAAAAATAGAAGGAATATAATATTTGGTAAAAAAATCGAAAAAGAACAATGGTAAAATCATTACCAAAAAACCTTAGGTCTCCATATTAATATAGGAATATAAATAAGGATAATGTAAAAATTATGAAAAAAATAGGCTATCTTATTAATATATTAGTAAAAACATAGGTCTTGGAAAAATCACCAAAAAACTTATGTCAATGTATTAATATATGAGTATAAATATAGTCACTAAAAATTATTAAAAAATAGGCAATCATATGTGAAAATATAGGTCCACAATAATCATAAAAATAATTAGGTCATCGTATTAAATATGAGTATAACCTGTAAAATTGTAAAATAAAAATAAAAATAGACAACTTAATTTTTATTTTATTTTTGTTACAAACAACTTAATTAATATATAATTAAAAGTATAAGTCCCGTAGAAACCACGCAAACAAAAAAGTTTCCATATAAATATATGAGTATAAATATAGGTCCCGCAAATATTATAAAAGATGGGCAAGCTTATTAATATGAGTAAAACACATAGGTCCCCGTGTAAAAAAAAAAAAAACACATGGGTCCCCAAAAATCACACAAAAGATTAGGTTCTCGTATTAATATATGATTATAAATATAGCTCTAAAAAAAATAGTAAAAAATTGAAAACAAAAATTTATTTGAAAAAGTGCAAAAAAATAGGAATTTATTCTTGGATTAAGATGAGGGTATAATAGGAAGATAATGTGCAAAAATCCACTTTATTAATTAAGTGTTATCATTCTAACTGAACACTTATAAAAAAACGGAAGGAGTAAAATATTAAGATGGAATTAACCACCTCAAGAAAAATTTTAAAATATTGAAATTATTTACTAACTTTCAAATATGACACAAAATATTCATGAAAGTGATGATGTGTCAAATTATTAAGTAGGGGTAACATGAGATTTTCACATGTATCTTATTTTCTTAGGTCCTTGTAATAAATATATATATGAGTATGAATATAGTCCCGTAAAAATTATTAAAAAATAAGCAATCTTATTAATATGCTAGTAAAAATATAGGTCTCGCAACAATCATCAAAATAATTAGGTCACCGTATTAAATATGAGTATAAATTTAGGTTCTACATAAATTATTAAAGATCAGGAAACCTTATTAATAAGAGGATAAATATAGGTCCTGCATAATTCACACAAAAGATTATGTCTCCGTATAAATATATGAGTATAACTCGTAAAATTATAAATAAAAAAAACAAACAACTTTATTAATATAGGAGTAAATATATAAGGCTCGTAGATATAACAAAAAAAGAGAGGTTCCCGTATTAATATAAATATAGCCCGTAAAATTATTAAAAAAAAAATAGACAACATAATATATTTGTAAAAACACAAGTTCTTTGAGAATCACAAAAAATAGTAGATTTTCGTATTAATATATGAGTATAAATATAGGTCTCACAAAAAATAGTAAAAAACTGAAAACTTCATTAATAAGAGTAAAAACACATGCCTCGCAGAAATCCCACAAAAAATTAGATCCTTGTATTATTAAAATATTGAAATTAGTTATTAACTTTCAAATATGACACAAAATACCCTTGAAAATGATTATGTGTCAAAAAATGAAAAGGGAAAAATTTGTGATTTCATATGTATCTTCTTTTTTCCTTAAAAAAAAATGTATCTTCTTTTCATATATTGTAGATGTGTCATTATATTCATTCATCGGTCATAATTATTAATTTTATGCGGATTTCTATATGTTATTTATTTTATTTTTTTTAAGGTAAAGAAACGTTTTAAATTGAGTAAGCAAAACAAAATTAATACTGCATATATTAATTCGCCTATATAGTAGATTGTATAGGATTTATCGATGCCCAGTTAATTAATATGTATCTTCTTTTTTCCTTCAAAAAAATATGTATCTTCTTTTCATATATTGTAGATGTGTCATTATATTCATTAATCAGTCATAATTATTAATTTTATGTGGATTTCTATATGTTATTTATTTTATTTTTTTAAGGTAAAGAAACATTTTAAATTGAGTAAGTAAAAGAAAATTAATACCGCATATATTAATTCGCCTATATAGTAGATTTTTGTTTAATAAAAAAAATTGAATTTGTATAAAATGAGGTAATTTGAATTTGGGTTACATACAAAAAATTGGAGTTTTAGATAAAAAAAAAAATTTGTGGGAGAAGTAACAAATAAAGTGGAGTTTTATGGTTATAATTGGGTATTTAACTCATATTGGTTCCAAAAATATAACAAATTAATTCATATGGCTTAGTAGGAAATATAATAAGAGGTGTAACTAAAAGGTTAAGGGCTCAAATCCTGCTGAGAAATGTTAGAAATGTTTTAGCATTTTTCTACTAACTTTTTTTAATAAAGACACAAAATACCCTTGAAAATGATTATGTGTCAAAAAATGAAATAGGGGCAAATTGGTGATTTCTTCTTTTAATGTATTGTAGATGGTTCCAAAAATATAACAAATTAATTCATATGACTTAGTGATAAATATAATAAGAAGTGTAACTAAAAGGTTAATGGCTCAAATCTTGCTGAGAAATGTTAGAAATGTTTTAGCATTTTTCTACTAACTTTTTTTAATAAAGACACAAAATACCCTTGAAAATGATTATGTGTCAAAAAATGAAATAGGGGCAAATTGGTGATTTCTTCTTTTAATGTATTGTAGATGGTTCCAAAAATATAACAAATTAATTCATATGGCTTAGTGATAAATATAATAAGAAGTGTAACTAAAAGGTTAAGGGCTCAAATCCTGCTGAGAAATGTTATAAATTTTTTAGCATTTTTCTACTAACTTTTTTCAATAAAGACACAAAATACCCTTGAAAATGATTATGTGTCAAAAAATGAAATAGGGGCAAATTGGTGATTTCATATGTATCTTCTTTTAATATGTTGTAGATATATTGTAGATGGTTAAAAATATAACAAATCAATTCATATGGCTTAGTGGTAAATATAATAAGGAGTGTAACTAAAAGGTTAAGGGCTCAAATCCTGCTGAGAAATGTTAGAAATTTTTTAGCATTTTTCTACTAACTTTTTTTAATAAAGGCACAAAATACCCTTGAAAATGATTATGTGTCAAAAAATAAAATAGGGGCAAATTGGTGATTTCATATGTATCTTCTTTTAATATATTGTAGATATTATTGGAATTATCATATCTTATTTAATCATTATATATCTTACAACTAATCAGACCCGTGCACCGCACGGGTGGATGTTCTAGTTTCTGAAAATGAATCTTAAAATGAGAAGGAGCAAAAATAAGATAAATTAAAAAAAGTGTTGACTTTTCCTTCTTGCCTTATCTTCTCATCATCCATATACCCTACTTTGAGTCCAGGTACATTATGTACAACTACAAATAACTCTATAATATAATTAAATGCAACCATAGAATAAAAAACTTATTATGATGAAGTCAGTCACTTAGTATATATATATTATCTACAGTATCAAATCTATTAACCAATCCAAATATCAAAAAAGAGAAATATAAGCATCTAGTGTTCCCTAGAGTTCCCTTAAACATTTCATTAAGGATTCAATTTTCTTTTCAACCTTGTTGAAGCGTTTGGGGGAACTCCCGGAATCACTGGTGAATTAATCATGCTTGATTATCAAAGGTTTGTAACGGTTATTTATTCCATAAGCAACTTGTTTTATTACTTAATTTTTTTTATCAATTTTTTGCGCATTGAAAGTTTGAACTCAAGAACATTTAAATGTGATGGTAAAGTATTTTGAATTCTAAACAAGTCTTGAGTATACAATAGATACTAGGTTCATATATCAAAATAACGGGGAATGATATGAAGCTGAAATCAAAGGTCGATTTTAAAGTTTACACTATATATTATACACACACAAAAAATACGCACAAACGATTTAAATTTTGAAATAAAATCGTTTATTATTTTTTCTTTCTAGTTTAATGCTGTCTATATAATACTTCATGAAAACCTGAGTTATTTTACCAAGACAAAATGATGGAAAATAACATAATAGTGGAAATCTATCTATTCTACAAATTTTTTATTTATTTATTTTTTATCGATAAAGAAAGTTAAAAGTCTTCTCTAATAACTCATAACAAAATTTTACATATGTATTTTTGCATTTTTTCTACACATTCGAGAAATCATAATTAAATAGGATGACCAGGTAAACTTGGATAGTTTACCCACAAGGGGTTATATTTATATTTTATAGGTAAAGAGGGGTAGAAAATATGGTTATGTTTATATCAAACTAGCAAATCCATAGGGGTAGAAAATATGGTTATATTTAAGAGGGGTAGATAACATGATTTTATAATTCCGTTCAAAAAACATTATTTTATAATAATATATCTTGCTTATTATATATGCTATTTGGTGGATGTTGACGAATTTCAAATATAACTCATGATCAATTCATTGATACCAATAGAAAATATATAAGCACTCAAAACAAGTACATGTTCATACATCATTGATCAACTCTTTATTAATTTTGATTCATTTTGTTGTAATTAAATGAAGAAGAGAAAGTTCAGTTTCTAGTTGCCTGTTGATGAAGCTATTGGTTAGAAAATAATTTAACAATTTAAGATTATTTTCTAGAAATTTTATATAAAATTAGAATTCATGAGTTTGTTTATTGCAATAACAATTACTTTTTTTAATAAAATAATTTTTAAATTGTTTGGATACAACTTTGTAATTTTTTAAAATTAAAATTACCTCCCATTTTACATATATTTTATCTCCTCTTAAAAAAACATATTTTTTCTTAGCAACTTCTCATTTAATTTTTTATTTTATTTTATTATTTTGACATTATAATTTTTGTAAAAATCTGCAATAAAAAGATAAAACTCTTATATGTGATTATTTTTTATAAAAAAAATGATATATTTTTATTTTAAAAAATAGCATAAACTATTTCTCGTCTCATAACATGATGATACTTAAGTTTTCCACAATGCTTTAAATAAATAATTAGATGCGTTGATTTTAAAGATAAAATCAATATAATTTACTAAAACACTCTTATTAATAGTAGTTAATAGAGTAATTAAGTGTAGTGAAAGTCGATAAATAAGAGTACTAGTATAATAGTAAACAAAATAAAGAAATATTGCGTTGATATTATAAAATGACAATTGTTTTGCAGTGAAAATAAAAATACAAATACAAGACATTATTTATAAAATGGAGGGAGTAACAATAAATTTTTTAAAAAGTCAAAGTGCGAACCAAAAATCATGTAATTGTTCATTGATGATGAACTAAATTAGGTTTTCATTTTGTTACATAGTATAAAAATACCTTATGTAATTATGATGCTAATCAACTTTGAAATGTAAACTCAATGTTCCAAACAAAACCTGTAATTGAGTTGATCATGAAAATATGAACAAAATAAGGTTCACTATAATTTTTTCCATGCAATATTGATTGAATCCAAGAGTTCCCCCAAACACTTCATCAAAAGGATTTTCATTCTTTCTTGCTAGCCCTTAATTTAGATGAAGAGTTCAGAGGAACTCCAAGATACAGCCAACAAATAATAAACCCTTATACATATATTATTATATTATATGCTTCAACTATTTAATTTGGATACACAAATGTACAACAAAGTGTTGTATTTATTATGGAGAATTTTATGCTCTTAGAACAATTTAAAGGTGATTTATAATGTTGACATGTATGGAGAAAACTGCAATATGAAGATACTTTTCTTTGCTATGGTGAACCTAGTCATGATGTTCGACAAGGGTGGATAAAAAAACACTAAAGAGAGGTTCTTCTACTTCATTTAGTGATGGAGTGGTCTTATTTTATGTAAAGTGATTCAAACACATTGGTCTAAAGTGAACATTGGGGGATATTTTTTTTTTTTTTGCTCTTCAGTCATTTTCATAACTTTTGAAGTGGCTAGATAGGGAAAATATCACAAGTTATATATATGAGGAGAGATTCGTTGAAACTAGGAGTAAGTCTCTATTGACTTACTCCGCTTAATAACTCGATATCGGCATTATATTTATTTAATCCAACCGTTGAATTCAAAGATCTCATTGAGTAGATCAACTCCACAAAGTTTTATAAAAATTCAAAACCGTTTGATACTTTTTATGATCACTTCAACTGAATGTACGACAAACTAAAAAAAACGTTGAATTTCAATAGTCTGAATACATAACTACAGTTTTTGAATTTTTATAAAAATTTGTGGAGTTGATCTACTCAATAAGATCTTTGAATTCAACGGTTGGATTGAAGAATTATAATGTCGATATCGAGTTATTAAGCGGAGTAAATCAATGAAAACTTACTCCTGGAGTCAACGGATCCCTCTTATATAATACATGTTTTTAGGAAAAACAGGAAAATATGCCACCAAACAAAGGAAGAATAAATAAATAAAAGGTATGACCTCTATCCCAATATGTAATATACCCCTCTACCGTTTACAATAATTAAGAAAAATAATTTTATTTAGTAGTCAAAAAAAAAAAATTAAGAAAAATAATTTTATGTTAAATTTGTCAAGAGTATAGATTCTCTTTTTCCAAAATTATTTGTCAATTATTATTTGTCAATTATTACTTTTTATAATTAATATAATTTTTAATTTAAAAAAAGTCTTATAAAAAGGATTTTTTCTAGTATTTTTTTGGAACATCTTTTTTTTTCCTACAACATATAAATTTGGAGGAGGATTGTCTCCAGTAATTATATTCTGTAGTGTAACCATGACAAGTAGATGATGTTTTGCTACAGTGACCCAATTTTAAAATCATTGATCTAAAGGTTGATATTGAGTTGAGACTGGACAACCCTCTCCACATAAATTTATATGGGTGTTTGTTTAAAGACGGTAAAGACAGTAAAGTTATGTGTCATGGATACACCAAAATAGTCTCATATTGCTTGGTCATCGAGGCTAAGGAGTGTTTATATACAACACTCACACCTTTCAAATCACCGAGACACCTTTTCTACAAAGGACAAAATCGTGTCGGGTTAACCCCAAAGCGGACAATCTCTCTGAGATGTAGACTTGAGGTAACATCGGAACATTACGTAAATAACTGAAAACTTTTTAAGATTTTTACTTTTCGCACCCCCGACTTACATGCGTTCCTCCTGATATTCTAAATTTATCACTTTTGCTATTTAAAAAGCGAGTGTGTAAATAGCAAAAATAGGGGAAAAAAGAGTTCGTTTTCTAGATTGCAAATTAAATTGCAAACTGAGTTCGCATTCTAGGATGCAAATCTTATAAATATCAAATGTTTTTGTCCTCTTCACCATTCTCTCATCTCCCATAAAATAACTTTGAATAAAACACGGTTCACAAGTTAGGTGTGAACCATTCATTCACCTAATTTTCTATTTTCTATCAAACTTATTGACTCTTGTATCCTTGATACATATCTATTGCAAGTATAAATGTAAATTTGGTCATAAAAATAAAGTAATAATTTAGTATAACTATATTTACGGTGTGTTTGATTGGTCAATAATGTCACAACTACTCCAGTGAAAAATTAAAATATGATAGTATAAGATAGTGACCACATTTTTATAAGGTACACTAGTTAAAGTGTGTAAACTGAGTTCACAATATTCTAAATAGCAAATTGTGTTTCAGTTCACACTCTATATAGCGAGTGACAATATTTTATACTCAAACTCAACGTTTGCATTCCCATAAATGAAAAAAAAATGAGTTCGCTTTCTAGGGGGCGCAAACATTGGGTTTGAGTTACAAATATTGTCACTCGATACTTATAGTGCGAAAGTGCTTAGATCCTAGAAAGTGAGAGAGTTAATTTGATCATTTCATGGGGTGACTGAGGAATTTTAGAGAGTGCAAAAAGCATAACTCACTTTTTAAATCAAATGTATTTGTAAGGCCCATAAGGCCTCAACTCTAAATCCACAAATCCTCAATGGGACCAAAATTGTCTACTGGCCAATATTTATGTTGTTTCACACAGTAATAAATACAGACTATTCATTTTAGATCAGACAGTCTAGATCACTCATACAGTAAAATAATCTGAACGGTTCAGAGTTGTAATTGCATCTCACAGTAAAATGATTTCCTGCTACCGGGTTTCTGATCGGGTCATCCACTATCCGCGCTCCAAGCCCAATAGCATTGGGCACGAGTGAGGGCAATCCTCACCTTACAAGCCGATTTTATAAGGATGAGTTATGATAACAACCAGTCATTTGTTAATTTTAATTGCAATTTCATTGTAGTTTAATAAGTTTTAGGTAGAATGCACGGTCAAAGAAAAGAAGATTTGAAGAAAAATTACATATCAAGAGTTTGAAGAATAAAAGATCAAAAGAGGAAAAACACATGGAAAAATTCCAATTATGTGAGCCGATTCTCGCCCCACTTCTCTGTTTTTATCGCGTTGCTATAATGATCAAATAGGGGCGCGATCTATTCTTAGTGCACAATGGGTACTTGCTTCTCAACATATATATAGCAGCTTTTATTTGGAAAATAGGGAGGCAGACTTTGGAGAAAGGGATTCACGGCCGTAACCTAGAGACAAAAGAATTCCTTATTGAGTCTTTATTCAAAAGGTGCAAATCATGTCTATTATTCATAATTTAATTGTTATGTTTTGTATGAGTAGCTAAATCGCTATTGATTTTTTTTGAAGAAAATAAATCGCTATTGATTAAAATTAGTAAATGATCTTCTTTGAATTGATTTGAACTATGTAAATTGTTGAGGATGCTCGGGACCTTTTTAGTATTATTGTTATTCAGTTATTTCTGCGCTTAATGCTTTTTATGAATTGACGAATTTATGAATTGAATTTAGGAATCGAATGATTACTAATCATAACTTTTGAAACATGAATCTGAAATAATTGTTTGGTCAATAGTCGTTTTAGAAATATCGGATTATTGAACTATGATAAATAGAATTAACGTTCATAAATCTTTCTATGAATTTGAATTGACCTAAGACATTAGGAAATTATTTTTATGGAAAAGGGTTCTTAGTCATTAACACTGGTCTGAACTATTTAGTTAATTCATCGTGACAATAAGAGAAAAGGTAGCCTAGGACCGCATTTACCAAATCATGAAGAGGAAGTGAATCGAAAATTCTAATCATCTCTTTAACCATTTGAAATCATCACTTTTAATTTTAATTGATTTATAAACCAACTTTGCTTAGCAAATCCCCCTTGTATTTACGTCCTAAATACGATACAATTGTTTTGTCGAGATTGGAATAATCCCTGCGGATACGGACTTTATAAATTTTATTACTTAACGATAAGTTAGTACACTTGCTAATTTTGTCACCAAGTTAGACCCAAAGCTCAATTCTAAGATTAACCTCTAGTTCTTTTTTTTGCCTAAAACCTTCTAGCTTTTAGAGAAAAAGAATTTCGGTAATTCAGAGATGACCAAAATTAAAAGTATAATTTAATAAAAAAAAATTGAATTTTAAAAGGATAACATATACAAGAAATAATAAGATAAATCAAAAGAATTTATGAACCACTTTTTTTAAGTTGAATTTTTTTCATCACCCTAAAATTGCAGGCTTTTGCCTAAAAAAATATGAACTTTAGTCTTAATAGATATTTTGTCATTGATAAACAAAAAAAAAATGTCATTGAATTCAATATTTGGGCAATAAATCACCTTTTTTATACAAAAAATTACCATTTTTAGGGGGAGAAAACATCGGCCAGATTAAATTTACAACAAATATATAAATAGAGCCCATAAAGTTAAATTTAAAAAATGGGACACTTCATGAGTTGAATAAAATAGGGGGGGGGGGGGGGGGGGGGGCAAATTAAAAGTAAAATTAACCCATAATAAAATAAGATACTAGTATAAAAAAATTAAAAAATTTAGGGTGATAGTAGCCTCTAGCCCTCTACTAACCCCTTCTAACTCCGTCCCTGATTAAAACCATAGCACACATATTGTCCCTTATAAATAAGTCTTCTTTTCATTGAAAATCACATACACCTTTTAGAAAGTAAAATGAATAAAATGCTTAAAGAGAAAATAGTATAATTAAATAAGGGTATATTAGGGATAACAATATTAATTAGTTAAAAATAGTTAACTGTTGCTTATAATAGTGACGAAAATTTGAAGTATTTTTGCTTATAAATGTGACCAAAGAAAGTATATATTATATTAATATTTATGGACACTTTATATATGAACGAAATTAATGAACAAAACTATGGCAGCTCCAAAATAATTTGGTGAATGAAAAGGAATGTACTCTCATTCAATGTTATATAGAAAGGATATATATGGAAATATGATATCATATCCACTAATAAAATAACAAAACAATCCTAATATTTCTGAACGCGGACGCAGAAGCTTCAACTCAAATATCAGCTTGGTGTGGAATTGATTTTGGGAGTCAAACGCAATTTTGGGAATAGTGATCCAAACACATTTTTTTTTAGTAGACTCACTTTTAACACATTTAAACTCACATTTGGACCTCCCACCGCACAACCAAACAGGCACTTAGTCTTTTTCGCAAGACATTGATCATCGGTTTCCAAGTAAGGATCCTTCTTGGATCCGTCCAACCGGCAGACCCAAATAATTAATTGCAAAACAACAACTTTGCAATTATGGACTTTGCAATTAATTGACTTGTATAAAGTAAAAACTGTATCTACTTAAGAAGGCTTTGTTCAAAAAAACTAGAACATCGACCCGTGCGGTGCACGAGTCTGATTAGCTGTAAGATATATAATGATTAAATAAGATATGATAATTTCAATAATTCAAATCTCGTAATAATAAGTCTTGTTCCATTGCATAATCCTAATTTTTTATTCAAATTCCTTAATAGCATAACTGGAACTCCAACTTTAAGTCTCAACTTGTGATTTGGAAGTCCCGGCGTAGAAATCGTGTTAAAAAATTTGGGAGTATGAACATCATCCACTGATTGACCGTCTACATTTTGTGTGAGTGGAGTATCATAACTCAAATATGTTTTTTCTTCACTAGGAATTAAATCTAACATATAATCATTTATTGTGTCGACTATTGAATTTTTAGGAGGTAGCATAGCTCTATTTTGGAAATACGTTATATCGTTCATGTTTTGTAAAAGTTGATGATAGGTGCTTTCAACGATAGAAGCAAGAGGATCACTTGAATTTGGAATCAATAAATCTGATGGAATGTCAAGTTCTAAATCATTGTCTTTGTCATCTCCAATTTCTCCATCGCCAACACTCAAAATCCATTCAGAAAACAATCTTCTTTGTTCAACGTCTGCTCTCGAAGCACCACCGAGAAGCCTCATGTTTTTACTCAATGTTAAAACTTCACAAAAATTCCAAAGAACCGAAAAATTAATAGTAGCATTAACAACTTCTGACCTTGTACCTTTGGGTATTACTGATAGAATTTGTCTAAAATCTCCGACAAAAACAACAAATTTTCCACCTAAAGGAACGTGTTTATTTTTTTTCATCAACAGACTTGAGAATATCTTTTAAAGTTCGATCAACAGCTTCGAAACAGTGTTTGTGCATCATTGATGCTTCATCCCATATAATGAGTTTTGCTTTTTGTATTAATAGCGCCAAAGGGCTTTTAGGAACTATGGTACATATTGAAAATTCGTCAACATTTAGAGGAATACAAAACCTTGAATGTGTTGTTCTACCGATAGGTATAAGCAATGCAGCGATCCCACTTAAGGCAACTGTTAAAACTATCTCACCTTTTGAGCGTAATGCGGCTGACATGACCCTCTAGATAAATGTCTTTCCTGTACCGCCATAACCATAAAGAAAAAACAGATCAGGTTTGTTTTCGTTAACTATTGTGATGATTGTGTCATATACTTTACGTTGCTCTGAAGTCATAGTTGACATCAATCTAACATGTTCCTCAGCTAATGATTGTCTATTATAATTCAATTCGTCGTGTATTAAACTATTTTGTATATCAGGAACTAATGATGTGTCTGCTCTAAGCATTGGAGGATAATCTTTTAAACTCTTCCCACAACTATGTAACATCATCTCAATATCTGCTAGTGCATATTGTATCAATTAATCATCGGTTAATATTAAATCTGGAATGTTAAAATCAAAATAATGAATGTGATTAGTGACATGACTATGGTTGTGTTTGGTTGTATTGCAAAAAAAATTGATTTAGCCGAATTGAGTTTGATAGATTTGATTTTGGTTAAAAGTGAGTTAAACAGAATTGATTTATGTTTGGATACATTAACGTAAAAATAAAGGGTATTTATAAAAAATATCAATTCTTTTTCCTTTTTTTTTTTTACAAAATTCTTTTTCCAATTTTAAAAAACTACAATTTAATAAACTGCATAATAAATAATTTAAAAAGTGATATAAGCAAAGTTACATGAGTAAAAAAATAAACAACTAATAAGTATGGTTTTATAGAAATAGGTGAAAATATTTTATACCTGGAGCACCAAACAAGCGTTTCTGTTTGTGCAAAATGTCATCAATCAAAAGATGTGAAGTACTTGTCCAAACTATTTCTGTCTTGGTCAACTGATCTGACACCAATAATGTTGCAAACATTATCTTAAAAAAGTCCCTAAACCCTAGTGGCTTGTCTCTTTTATTTCCTCTATATACTCCTTATCATCATCCAGCAAACCCCTTGCAAAACAGACTTTCTTGAAACTATCATATTTCAAATTATCCACTATTTTTAATTCATAAAAACTTATTTGTCTTGAAGCCCACTGATGCAAATTTTCTTTCCACACAAACTTAGTTGGGAAATGACTATATGTTAAATTTTTTGCCTCTGGAAATTTCTTGTTTGCATCCATCCATGCCAAAATTTTTGATGTGCGACTCTTTGGTTTGTTTAGAACGTCTTCAATACGCTCGTTATCTTCAAATAAAACAGTGTGCTCATCTTCAAGATGATAATTAAGTCGCTCAACCATAGGCTCTCTATAATGCATATCAAAAGAAAATATCCTCCAAGCAGCTTCACATGCCGACAAATATCTACAGTCATAATACATCTTTATTTCATCAAAACATTGTGACTTGTCGCTTCCATTTCCAGATGTATAGAAATTTGCTGTAACACGATCATTGTGACTTGTCACTAAATGCAAAATTGTGTCATGTGTGAAAATCCTAATATAAATACTCGGTATCATAATTTTAATAGAAATAACATATAAAATAAAATTAAATATAAATAAATGAGAATTTTGGTGTAAAAAACAATCTATTAAAATTTTTTGGAACTATACTAACTTCGGTTACGCAAAACTCAACGCAGTAGGTCCGATATCTAATTTGCAATTCATTAACCAACTTCTCTCGATCAGATAAAGGATTGGGATTCAAAAGACCTATATATATATAAAGTTAGCATAAAGTTTTAAAACAATATTGATTTCAGGAATAAAGATAATAAATCACAAAACAGAATGAAAGTTTATACACACCTCTGAGTAAATTAAGTCGAATTGTGGTGAAGTTGTTAACATGAGACATTGAAATGTGAAAGATGTTTTTTTTTTTTTTAATAGATTTCAATATTGTTGAAGGTGTTATAGTATGAGAATATATATAACTTTCCAAATCACACATGATAATAACTTTCCAAATCTCACATGATAATTATTCTCTAAATTTATGATCCGGTAGAAAAAAATCATTGATCAGGAAAGACATACAAATATTTCGTGATGAATAATATAGTCAACAATAATTTTGATATGATATACTTTTAAAATCGATGGTGCTTATCAATTATTACACATAATTTTATTCACAATCGTTATACTTGTCATAGTGGTTGGAAATATTGCCTTGCACTGAAGGGTTGCGGGTTTGAATCCTACTCAAGACAAAGTTGTATTATTTTTTAATAAAAATTGCAAGATAAAATGGAGGGAAAACAAGCAAAACAAATTAAGGTTTAGGGTTTGCTTGTGTATACAAGCTTATATAATATAAAAGATAAACTAAGAAGGCACAAATCTAAAAAAATTTGCCAAGAGTTCTTCAAAACTTATAATTTCTCTACAGTTACTAACATTTTATATTTTTTTTCCTTTCTCTTCTCATTACCAACTTATGACATCTATCATATCACTTTGTTTTATCTCTGGCAAGATGTTGAGTGGGTTTATGAGTGTATGCAAATCATTTTTTTAGACTTTTGTTTGCGAATTTGGTGGGAAGGAGCAAATTTTGAAATAAAAAGGAAGAAATAAGTGGTAGGAATAGTTTTATTTTTATTTTTATTAACAATGAGATGAGTCCGGACCCTGTATCATAGCAAGACAAAACTACCCATCTTTTATGAAGGGCCGTAGAACTCTCACCTAATCATAGAGGAAGAATGAAAAATAAAATAAAATAGAATCTAGATATATTTCAAGTTGAACTAGATAGACAATATTAAAGTTGAATCGATAAGTAGAATTAAAAAATAATTACAATTAAAATTAACAAATTAAATAAAAAATATTTGTACCCTCCATTTATAAATATATACACCACCACCATATCATTTTTTTAGGGCTTCTTATTTTATGAGACCCTATGCAGTGGCACATAGGGTCGGCCATGCATAAAAAAAGTGACGATATCACAAAACCAAAAAGATAGTTTTAAGGGAACTTTTAACTTCGAGTTGTAAGTTCAAATTCTGAAAATCAATATAATCTTTAATTTACGATCATTTTCGTAATTGATCACATGAACTTACCGCGGACTGATGTTCAATAATATGTAGTAGTGTTAGTTGTACCCAAGAGTTCCCCCAAACACTTCATTAAATAAAATACGATCTTTTCTAATGGATTTTAGACCAAATAGATAGATAGTCTCATCTCATGCATGAAGCGTTCAAAGGAACTCTAAGAGACAATCAACAAAATGTTAATCAGATAGATTATTTGATTCACTTATTTGCTGCCTTAGCCAATGTTCTATATATATATATACAATATAGTATACATTTTGTGTTCAAATTAAAGTACAAAGATACGTGAAAATTTTGTGTGGCAATGCATAAAGGTTTGTTTTCTATGAACATAGTCAGGATGTTTGGGAAGAGGAATTGGGAATATGATTATTATGAATAGAAAAATATTCTTCTTGTTATATGTCACGTAGCGGTAAAGTGATTAAAATCTTCAAAATCTAAGAAATTGTCCCTCCTCAATTTTTGATGGTCCTATCGAGTATCAATTATGAATTGAAAAATTCAAGTAATAAATTTTATCTTCGAAAAATACCGTTGGTTTCACAACAGTATCTGATCCACTGGACCGTCTAATTTGGTTCCAACTTCTCCCGATCGCAATTGCGGGGTATCGAACCGTAGACATTCCTACCAAGTTCATCCAACACATGACCAATTTTTTTTTTTGAATGACAAATTTTTAAAATGTTATGTTAGTTTTTCTTCTTGCCAACACTTGAACCTTGAACCTCAAACTCCTTAATCCTTAGCTCAACTAACTTAACTAGTTGAGCTACCCATCTCACCCCAACACATGACCAACTAGCGATTGGTAATACATTTAGCTTTAATCCATCGGAAAACAGAGGAAATATAAGATATATGATATAATATAATATATACATTTATATTTTTTCTATGACTTTCTAAATTTTAGGCTATAATTTTACCGTATAATGGTAGTCTGTTCGGTACTAGTTTAAATATTCTTTTGTCTCTTCACTAAAATAAAACAAAAGTATTACATAAACAATTGATCTAAAATTAAAATTATTTTAAAATAATTAAATATAAAGAAACGATGTTATTATAATTAAAAATTATACAAAAATGACGTTGTATGATGGATATCTAACAAAACTTTAGAATTAGAACTTATTTTGTTGGCTGCATCAATATTTTGAAGACCCAAGTTGCTGTAATGCGATGAGGTCACACACTTTCACATATTTGATTCTTAAAAGAGAGGACAAAGCATAAACATGGAAGAATAGAATGTGGCTACTCGATTTTGGATGTCTCATTTCCCATTTTGTTCATTGTTTAGTCCAAGTTCATCTTTGTATCTCCCTTCTACTTGAAGTGCTTATATATTCACCATATGCGGTTTCTTAGTGTAATTTTTATTGGTATTAGTCATTAGCAAGGTTGTCAGAACCGGACCGGTCATCGAACCGGTGAGCTTACTGGTTCAAGATTCAATTGGTCGGACCGGGGTTCAACCGGGTCGGATCGTTTTTGATTAAATATATATATTTTATAATATATAAAACAATATTTAATAAAAAATTACATTAATATTCATAGTTTTATACTATTAAAATCATATTAATTTGAATTTCGCATTATACTTACTAAAAAAATAATATTAATTTCACATTATTAAATATTTTATACTTTTTAATATGTTGTTTGGTATTTTTAATATTTATCTAGAACTAGAGTAAATAAAAAGTCACTATGGGCTTGTTTTATAAGCCCAATCCATAGTAAACCCTAAATTCTAGTATTTATATCTCTCTCAAATTTTGATGAAGAAAAACAGCAGCCTCTTTTTTTAGTTATCATCTCCAACAACAACTCTTCTCATCCCACCTTTTTATTTCTTATTTTTTTTATTTGAACAAGAGATCTTGCTATTCTATCAACTTCCATCTAGCATCAATATTCTACTCAAACCAACATTCACAACTTTTTATTTTGATAAAGATTCACAACCTGTGTTTTTAAGTTCAACAAAATATATGAATCAATTTCTAACATGGAAGATCTATTTGCTGAGTTATTTTAACGCACAAAAGTGATTTTGGCGGTGAATCACTCATGCTTGAAAAAAATAAAATAGCAATATGCAAAGATCACATCTAATTGTAGAGATTAAAACCTTTACCAATTAATCAATTATGTTTGTTGTTTCTGATTATTTGTTTCAATTAAAAAAAAAAATCTGAAAAGCAGTTTTTGACCAGATAACAAAAAAAAAATTACAATTGTAAAAAAAAAAAAAAAAAGTGTTGAAGCGCCCAGACCGCCCAGACCGGCCGGGTCACCGGTTTTTACCGGTTTTGACTGGTTTATCGCCAGTTCAAACGGTTTTTATCCGGTTCGGCTACTCAACGGTTTTTAGCATTAACCGGACCGGATTTTGGTCCGGTTCACGGTTCGACCGGTTCGACCGGCCGGTCCGGTCCGGTTTTGACAACCTTGGTCATTAGTGACTGCGTGGGTTAAAAAGTGTTTTCACTTTTATAATATTAGCAAATTTCAGTTTTCTCGCTAATTAAGTATGTTATGTTATTATTTATGTTTAGTCATAAGTCAACATATTCAATAAGAGGAACAATTAAAATGATGTAATCTTCACATTATATTATTGGAATCGTAAAAAAAAAATTTAGAGGTAAACTAAAATTCACTAAATAATTACAGAGAATAAATACTATTATTTTAACCCTATTTTGTAATATATTATCACAAAAAGAGTAATATATTGATCATGGTTCGATCCAAAGAATCCAGTTCAACGATACACAACAGTGAAAAGGTTGTCCTTATAGAAGTTGAATTTTCTTGCTGTAATTATGTCACGCAGTCACAACAAGAATTGTTTAGTTATATTATTTACGGCAAGAAAATGATTTGAGATTGTATAGTTACATTTTATGTTTCATATAAGTCAAAAATAAAAGTCCAGGAATTTTCCTTGTAATTGAAACCGATGTTATCGACTCACAAGTACATGCACCAGGACATAATTTTCAACAACAAACCGGAATCTCCATAAGAGGGAACAGGGAAAATAAAATATTTTTTAGTTACATTATTATTCCCTCAAAAAAAGCACTACGAACTCCGGGGAAAAAATTGAGCAATGAGCATGGAATATATTAAAAGTCATGGAAAAAAATTGATGTATGTCATAATAACTATTTTTTTGTTGAAAAAAACTTAATTGTATTTTTTATGTAAGTCCTAATTCAATCGTTAAATATTAATATTATTAGATTGAAAGTCTTCACACAGAAACTCACAATTATATGCGAGTTTTAGAAGTACTTACTTTGTCTACGGACAAAAAAAAAAACTGTATTTTTCATGATAAAATTTATTACTTGAATTTTTAAAATTCATACACAGGTGATAGGACCATAAAAAATTGTGGAGGGACCTTTTGTTAGATTTTGAAGATTTAATCACTTTACCACTATGGGACATCACAACAAGAATATTTTTCTTTTGATAACCATATTCCCATTTCCTCTTGCCAAACATCCTGACTATGTTCATTAATATTCATGATAGCAACAAACGTTATGCTTATGCATAGTTTCACATATCTTTCCACTTTGAACACAATATATGTATACTATATATAGAACATTAATCTATGCATAATATTAGCCAAGGCAATAAGCTAGTGAAGCAAATCTAGCTGATTAGCATTTTGTTGATTGTCTCTTAGAGTTCCTTTGAACGCTTCATGCATGAGACTATCTATTTGGTCTAAAATCCATTAGAATAGATAGTCCTTTCTTCAATGAAGTGTTTGGGGGAACTCTTAGGTTCAACCAACACTACTACACATTATTGAATATCAACAAGCGCCAAAATCAAGAGATCAATTACGAAAATGTAAGTAAATTAATAATTATGTTGGATTTTAGAGTTTGAAACTTTAGACTTCAGAGTTCAAAGTTCTCTAAAAAAGTTCATTCATGTTTTGTGATGTACCTACGTGAATGCTAGCATTGATGATGATTTAGTTTAATTTTTATGGCCTAAAAAAGCTAAAATTCGAGGGTTGCTCAAAAACAGGGAAGTCGTCGCTAAATTTTATGAAAATCGGTAAAATGTTGGAAAAATTCATTAAGTAAGAAAAAGGTCTTTGAAACCAGATTTCAGATTTCAGAGTCAATATGGTGTAATGAAGGTATTAGTGTTAAGAAGTTTCATATTGGTTGCGAGATGACCTGAATTTGTGTTTATAAAGTAGAGGCAATTCTCACCTTACAAGCTGATTTTGTTGGGTTGACTTAGACCCAAAATTCAATTTTAAGAATTATCACCCTACGCATCCGTTATTACCATTAATTAATTGTACAATTTTTTTTTGTTGATAGATGAAATGACAAAGTCATTGAAAGCTCACACACACACAAAGTGGAGTGACTGGGGTTCGAACCCCGGTCCTGACGTCCGAAACTAGCAATTTCGACATTTCTGTCAGTTGAGCAAGGAGTTGTGGACAAAAATATTGTTAACTTTAAATATGTTGATTTTTTCTCATTATTGAATGCAAATTAAAATTGAAATGAAGCTTTGTTTTAAAATAGAGAGGAAAAAAGAAAGGTTTTATTATATTATTATTGTGCTTGACAAGAGTGGCCTCTTACGATCCTACACATTTTTCGTTGCGATGAAGAAATAAAAGCTACGTAATTTTTGGGATATAAAATGATAGTGCGTTGGTTGAGTTTAAGAAAAGATTTGAGCTGTGATAAATGCGATTAAAAGAACATTGTTGATTTTATTAAGTAAAATGGATATTGAGTGTGAAAGTTTGTTTTGATAAGTTAGTTTGAGAACAACCAATTTATACAACATGTGTTCTACTAACTCGGAGATTAAAAACTGTCACATCTAGTTTAACATGTTTTATTTTGCAAGTTTGTTGTAAAAATGTTGAGTTTAAGAATAATCGAGTCTTACAACTTGTATTCTAGCAACTCAAGAATCAAAGAGATGTACATTCAATTCTTTTTAAAAAATAATTTGATTTTGGTTAGAGTTGTGAATAAGTGAGTACATGGCCGTGAGAAGCGGCTACGGCGTTCGGCGACAGAAAAATTGGACAACTTGACGAGTGAAAGATGAATGTGGTGTTGTGTTTGCTCTCTTTATTTTTGTTAAGAAGTGGTTAATTTATCTTGAAAATAGTTTGTTAGATGTTTTAGAGTTAGTTACAACCAACTTATTAGTTAAAAAGTTTGTTAGTAACTAACTAGGTAGTTAGGGAAATTGGTTAGGCCTAGGGATGAGCTTGCTTGTTATACAAGCCACCCTATATAAGTGCAACTAGTGCATTCATTTGAAATCAATTTTTTGTGGCCCATTAAGGAAGAATAAAATCTCTATTTCCCTAAGTCTTTCATGTTCAATTGTTAATCAATTTCATCAAGAAACTTGTTCATCTTGTATATAGCAGTTTTTGCAAAACTGCTAGTTTGCCCAAGGTCAAGCCTGCGTGCCTGCTGAGCTTGCCTGCAATCCTGCGCGTGCCTGTGACTGCAATCCATCCTCTGAAGCACTTCAGAGTCAGAGGCAACACAACCTCTGAACGTTGCATCCTCTGAACCAAGCAAACTCTTGCTTCTGCTGCGCCAACAATTGACATCAAGAGCCTGGTTCAATCACAGGTAACAAGAGTGAATTGTGAAGGAATCAAGTGGAGAAACACAAAGTGAGCTGTGTAGATTGATTTCTTGAAGATTCAAGATGAACACCCAAGGTTTTGGTACAAACATTCTGATTCTTGATGGAAAGAATTGGGATAGATGGAGTGCAGTGATGAAGTCCTTATTTGGAGCACAAGAGTGTCTTGAGGTAGTGGTGAATGGATACGATGAGTTGGGAGCAAACCCAACCAATGATCAGAGAAACACATACAAAGAAAACAAGAAAAAAGACTGCAAGGCTTTATTCTATATCCAGCAGAATTGTGATGCACAGCATTTTGAAAAGATTTCAAAATCAACTAAGTCCAAAGAAGCTTGGGATATACTCGAGGGTTACCATGATGGTGGAACCAAGGTCAAGAAGGTGAAATTGCAGGCCTTTAGGAGGCAATATGAGTCTATGGTGATGGAAGAGGATCAAAAAGTAAGTGATTTCTTCTCAAAACTTCTTGCACTTGTTCATCAAATGCAAAATTGTGGAGAGACTGTCACTGATGAAATGGTAGTAGAGAAAGTGCTTAGATCCTTAACTCCAAACTTTGATAATGTGGTAATAGCTATAGAGTATGTGAAAGATACAACTACTATGAAAATTGAAGAATTACAAAGTGCTTTGGAAGCACATGAGATTAAAGTCCTCAGTAGAGGTTCAGAAAAGAAAGAACAACAAGCCTTGCAAGCTCAAACCAACAAGAAAGAAGATAATGGCAAGAACTACAAAAAGAAAGGCAAAGACAAACCAAAGTGGCTTAAAGATCGGAGTTCAAAAACTGATGACAAAGCTGAATCCTCTAAAGGAGGAGGTTTTGCCAAAGGTAAAAAGAAAAAGAAAAACTTTGATAAAAGCAAGGTGAAATGCTACAATTGTGAGAAGCTTGGCCATTTTGCAGATGAGTGTTGGTACAAGAAAGATCAACAAGAGGCTAATGTTGCAGAAGAAAGTGATGTAAAGTCAGTCTTGATGATGGCTACTATAGGGATGAATGTGAGAAGAATGAAGAATGGTTTCTTGATTCAGGATGTTCAAATCATATGACACCACATAGAGAATGGTTAACCAATTTTGATGCAAGCAAAAGGTCTAGTATAAAACTAGCAGATGGGAGAAAACTTGCTGCTGAAGGTATTGGTAACATAGTGATCAAAAGTAAGAAGGGAGGTAAAGTGATCATCTCTGAAGTGTTATATGTCCCTAGTATGAATTGCAATTTGCTCAGTTTAGGTCAATTAGTGCAAAGAGGGTTCTCTGTAAGTATGGAGGACAATGCACTGAAGCTGTTTGACAAAATGAAGAACTTGGTTCTGATGTGCAGCTTGTCAAACAACAGAACCTACAGGTGTAAAATCTCAAGTGTAGATATGATGTGCATGTCTACCACAGTGATTGATGAGGTTGAAGCACTTTGGCACAAAAGGTATGGACACTTGAACTATAGAAGCCTCAGCGATTTAAATTCTAAGGAATTGGTGTATGGCCTGCCTAAGTTTAAGACTAAGAAGTCCATATGTGAGATATGTGTGAAGAGTAAACACAGTAGAAAACCTTTTGTAGCTGAAATGCCTAAGAGAGCTAGTGGTGTATTGCAAGTTATTCATAGTGACATCTGTGGTCCATTTGAAGCTGCATCATTAGGGGGAAGCAAGTATTTCATCACATTTGTTGATGAATACAGCAGAATGATCTGGTTATACACTTTGAAGTTAAAGAGTGAAGCTTTAGAAGTGTTCAAGAAGTTTAAAGTCTTAATTGAAAAAGAAAGTGAGAAATCAATTAAGATTCTGAGAACAGATGGTGGTGGAGAGTATACCTCAAGAGAGTTTGAGAACTTCTGTACTAATCAAGGCATTACACATGAAGTTACTGCTCCATACACACCACAACACAATGGACTAGCTGAAAGAAGAAACAGAACATTGTTAGATATGGCAAGAAGCATGATTAAGCAGAAGAATTTGTCACACAAGTTCTGGGGTGAAGCAGTACTTACTGCAGCCTACATTCTGAACAAATGTCCTACTAAGAAACTGAAAGTTGTGGCAGAGGAAGCTTGGTGTGGGAGGAAGCCAAGTGTGAAACACCTCAAGGTTTTTGGCTCATTATGCTATAAACCAGATGCTAGAAGAACCAAACTTGAGGATAAAAGTGAAATAATGATACTCATAGGATATCATCCAACTGGTGCCTACAAGCTATACAATCCAGTTACTCAGAAGGTTCACATTAGCAGAGATGTAATTGTGAATGAAGAAGAGAAATGGAAATGGGAGAAGGAACCAGTGTACAATAGTGAATTGCAGTCAACCTTCATCTATCCAAGTTCAAGTGATGAATCTGATGGAGGTGATGAAAGTGAACCTGCTGCTGAAACTATTCAGAATCAAGGTACAGATAGTGATGGTAATATGAATTTATCAAGTGATGATGATGACAGAATTCATATGATTGCAAGGACTCAAAGAACCAAACGTGTACCAGCTAGATTGAATGATTGTGAAGTTACTCAAGACAATGCAGTGAATGATGAGGGTGATCTCATTCACTTTGCATTACTAGCTGATTCTGAACCATTGAACTACAAAGATGCTTTGAAAAGTAATGTGTGGAAGAAGGCAATGGAAGAAGAGCTGAGGTCAATTGAGAAAAACCAGACCTGGAAGCTAGTTGACTTGCCAGACAAGAAAAAGAAAATTGATGTGAAATGGGTGTTCAAAGTGAAATTGAACCCTGATGGCACAATTTCAAAGTATAAAGCAAGGTTAGTTGCTAGAGGATTCTTACAGAAACATGGAATTGACTACAATGAAGTATTTGCACCAGTTGCTAGAATAGAGACTGTGAGGTTGGTTGTAGCATTGGCCTGTAAGAACAAATGGAGCCTGCACCATCTGGATGTGAAATCAGCATTTCTGAATGGTCCACTTGATGAGGAAGTGTATGTGTCACAGCCTCCAGGTTTTGAAATAAAAGGAAAAGAATCAATGGTGTATAAGCTGTATAAGGCACTATATGGCTTGAAACAGGCTCCTAGAGCATGGAACAAAAGGATTGATGACTTTCTGATTCAGATAGGGTTTAAAAAGTGTGCTGCTGAGTTTGGTGTATATGTACATTGCCCTAAAGATGAAGATATTGTCATAATCTGCTTGTATGTTGATGACTTGCTCATAACTGGAAGTAGAATTGCAGAAATTGCAAAAGTGAAAGATAAGCTCACAAGTGAATTTGAAATGTCTGATCTTGGTGAACTTTCATTCTTTCTAGGAATGGAATTTATGAGAAGAGGAGATGGTATAGTAATGCACCAGCAGAAGTATATTGGTGAATTGCTTGATAAATTTGAAATGGAAAGCTGCAATCCATTGTCAAATCCATTAGAGACAAATACAAAAATTGATGAGTGCCCAGATGAAGAGAAGGTTGATCCAACTATGTTCAGACAAATAGTTGGCTCATTGAGGTATGTGTGAAACAGTAGGCCTGAGTGTTATCAGCAGATTTATGCATGATCCAAGGAAGTCACACATGATAGCTGCTAAGAGAATCCTCAGATATCTCAAAGGTACTTTGGAAATTGGCTTGCTATTCCCTATTGGTACAAACAGTGCAGGGAGTACTTTGATAGGGTATTCTGATAGTGATTGGTGTGGAGACATAACTGATAGGAGGAGCACATCAAGGTATGTTTTCAAGTTCAATAATGCTGCAATCTCTTGGTGTACAAAGAAACAAGCTGTGACTGCTCTCTCATCTTGTGAAGCTGAGTATATAGCAGGCACATTTACAGCATGTCAAGCAATTTGGTTGAATTCAGTGATGATAGAAATCAAGTGTGAACCAGTGAAGCCTCTAATCCTAAGGATTGATAACAAGTCTGCTATAAGTCTTGCTAAAAATCCAATTTCACATGGCAGGAGCAAACACATTGCTACCAGATTTCATTTCATTAGAGAACAAGTGACTAATGGTATGATTGAAGTGCAGTATTGTCCAACTGAGGTACAGCTTGCAGATGGTTTTACAAAGGCTGTGACACTTGACAGGTTTGAATTTTTGAGGAGGAGCTTAAGATTTGCAATTCAAGCATGAATTAAGGAGGAGTGTTAAGAAGTGGTTAATTCATGTCGAAAATAGTTTGTTAGATGTTTTAGAGTTAGTTACAACCAACTTATTAGTTAAAAAGTTTGTTAGTAACTAACTAGGTAGTTAGGGAAATTGGTTAGGCCTAGGGATGAGCTTGCTTGTTATACAAGCCACCCTATATAAGTGCAACTAGTGCATTCATTTGTAATCAATTTTTTGTGGCCCATTAAGGAAAAATAAAATCTCTATTTCCCTAAGTCTTTCATGTTCAGTTGTTAATCAATTTCATCAAGAAACTTGTTCATCTTGTATATAGCAGTTTTTGCAAAACTGCTAGTTTGCCCAAGGTCAAGCCTGCGTGCCTGCTGAGCTTGCCTGCAATCCTGCGCGTGCCTGTGACTGCAATCCATCCTCTGAAGCACTTCAGAGTCAGAGGCAACACAACCTCTGAACGTTGCATCCTCTGAACCAAGCAAACTCTTGCTTCTGCTGCGCCAACAATTTTACAACTATTTTTGAAAACACGGGGAGGAACTGAGGAAGGTGACGCAGCAAAGGTGCTGTTGATGTTTATTTTTGTAATTTTTTAACATAGTAAATTTTTTTGAAAAACCAAATTTTTATTAAAAAATAGCAAGGCACAAGTAATGCCAGAATTGTACAAGCAACACCACTCCAATCACAACAAGAGGATCTGCAGCAAAACTGTTTCGATGTTGCACTTCACTTGACGGATTCTAAGCAAGTAACCGAATTTGTCTTCCACTGTGATTTTTTTTAACATAGTAAATGAAATTATCACTTAATTATTTTGAATTTTTTATTGTATCCGTACAAAAAAATTAGAGTAGAACAATAGTTTAAAGACTAGATTGATGATTTATTCTTAAAATAAAAAGAAAAAGATATTGGGATGTTAATATTATTACTCAATTAACGTGTCACTAGGGAGCATTTTAAATTTCTTTTGAGGCATTGTTAAATTTAAGAAGGAAGTGAAGGTGAAACAGTTGATTTGCCTTACTATAACTTGGTGTATTTGGAGGTTATGTAATAACATTTTGTTCAGAGGTGATATATATACCTGGTTATATATGTTCAGTTGGTAGATCAAATTAAATTTATTTCGTGATTATATAGTGTATGTTTGGTTTCAATTCTGGAGCATCCAGAATTGATTCTGGACGTGTAAAATTGATTCTGACTTATTTGGTTTCTCAAAAGTAGAATTGATTCTGCCTCCAGAATTGATTCTACTTGAAGCTAGAAATCGTAGCTTCTGATTCTAGAATTGATTTTTACACTCAAATTTTTTGTTCAACTCACTTTTTCATGAATATATCCAAACATAAACCACTTCAGCTTAAAATCAATTTTGGCCAGAATCAATTTTACAGAATCAATTCTGCCAAAATCAATTCTCTCCGCCGCAGAACCAAACACACGCATAATAAAAGTATACTAATATTATAGATTTCATGACAAGAATAAATTCCAAATTTAAATCTTTTTCGTTTGCTATGATGAGGTAAAAAAATATAGCAAATTTTATCTCTTGAGGTAATTAATAGACAATCTGCATAGGTTGTCTGTACTAAACCTAGTTAGTGTTTTATGTTGGAAAATGTTGCAAAATAAGCTGACAACACGTGACAATCTATCTGCCAAGGGAATTATCATCGATTTTGTCTCTCGATCCTGTACTTTCTGTTTTAATGTTATTGAGAGTTGCGATCATCTTTTTTTCTCTTGTCCTTTGGCAAAAAGGGTGTGAGATGGTATTCACTCTTGGATGGGGATTAACTTCACTTCCTTAGAAACTGGATGGGGACACTTTTTGGCTTTTGGAAGCTTTCTTAAGAACAGCAGGCACAACAAAGTTAGACACCTTATTTGGTTTACAACAACTTGGAGCATATGGTTTATCAATAGGAGAGGACACAATTCTTGATATATTTTTTTACAATTTTGGTGCACTAATTCTCTAGCTTGTTTAGAAGGTATTTGATGTTTTTTTGTAATTGTAAGGGTTGAAGTACCCTAGTACTTCCTTAATACAAATATTTGCTTATAAAAAAAAAAACCTAGGTTGTCTTACCACCTTGTTAAAACATATAAAGCATTTTTACCTTATATATCATCTAAAACACCTTTAGACTATTCTCATGTTTGAAAGTGTTTCTTGTTGAATCTTATGGTTCTGACAATAAACCTTCACCTCTCAGACCTTAATTTAGACGATGTCTAAGATTATGTATCATGAGTCATGATATTCATAGTTACCAATCTTAATTAATTTGCCGCCAAGCGTCACCACACCAATCCAATAGCTAAAATTTATAACCATGATTCTACTTTAGATTTTGAATTTTTCAATTCTAATTGTCACAACACCAACTTCACCTCTCAGTCCTTCAATGGTGGTTATAATCAAATAATTGTAAACCTATGACACATAATAAGATCATTAAAATTGAATAAGATATTGTTTATCAATTCCATCAACAATAAAAAAATGTAAGTATGAAAAGTATATCCTTGATATACTTACCATAATATCCTAAGATGAAGAGAGCTACTCGACAGAGTGAGCATAAAGAAAATACAAATAAGAACAGTAAATATTATGCTATAAAAAATAAAGGAAATTAAATTTAAAATTTCTTTTCTAATACCGTAACACCATTTCTTGTTTAATGCATGAACACTAGCAGATAAATTACCCCTCTCACAAGATATTTGTGATTCATTCCACTCACATGGGAGGACTCAAAAACGGTTATGCACATCATTATCCTATATATGAACATATGCATTTCATCCTCAACAAACACGCATTCTTACCCAATTTATACTCTCTCACGTTAATAAAATATTAACTTGAGCGTTGAAGTGCTAACTTTTAGCAGGTATGTTCCTCTCACTTGTTCACCTAAAGGTGAGCCTTCAGATCCATCGACAGAAAATTCCTTTTTGATTGTATGGTCCTTCAGATCCATCGACAGAAAATTCCTTTTTGATTGTACGGTTCAAAATGCATCAAATATATCCAATTCTTTATTTTATCTTGATTTATTCCAATTAAACAAAAAGAAAGTAAAATATTCTAATAAAATTAAATAAACGCATAATTTATTTAATCAAAATGCATATTTGCATGTCATAACACCTCTTATTTAATCAAAATTGTTGCCTATATATATGCCACAACCGTAAGTAGGTTGTTTTGAAAACTATTTTCTATTGTTCTAGCAACAATTTCTCTCTTCCAACAAAGATTTTCGATCATTGCCTAAGATCATTACCCGGTGATAGTAAATTAATAGTGGATTTGGGTTTTTTCTCACCTAGCGAAAATACTGGCCGATCTTGCTAGAAGAGACATCTCTGAAAAAATGTGCTAATCTTCTTGTGATTGTTTAAAATAACATTATCAAACAACAAAATTTCGAATTAGTTGATCCTTAGATCAGATACCAGGTCTCTAAAAAAAAGTTATATTTTTGCAATGAACAAAAGAGATACGCTTGAGTAAAAAAAAAAAAAAAAAGACGTATGCTAAACACATTGATAACCTGGATTAATTGGCCCTTGTTGGTAACCTATTTATTTAACGATGTATAGTAGTGTTAGTTGAACCTAAGAGTTCCCCCAAACACTTCATTCAATAAAGGACTATCTATTCTTGTGGAGTTTAGACCCAATAGATAGTTTCATGCATGAAGCGTTCAAAGGAACTCTAAGAGACAATCAACAAATTAGAAGCTAATTAATAAGCTCGATTTACTTCACTACGTACTTTGCTTCTTTGGCTTTATATAATGCATAGCTATAATGATCTATATATAGTACATATACACATTGTGTTGGCAATGAACATAGTCAGGATGTTTGGCAATAGGAACTTGGAATATTATTATTTTGGAAAGAAAAATATTCTTCTTGGTGATGTTCCATATAGCGCTAAAGTGATTAAAATCTTCAAAATCTAAGACAAGGACCCAACTCTATTTTTTATGGTCCTATATATGTCACTTATGCATAGTAAAATTGAAGTAAATGTGTCCCATAAGTCCTAGCTCAACTGACAAAAATATCGAAATTATTAGGTCGGATGTCGTAATCCGGGTTCGAACCTGGGATTTCACAATCATATGTGAGTTTAATAAATTTCAGTGAATTACCGCTTCATCTAAAAAAAAAAAAAATTTGAAGTAAATGTTATCAAGAAAAATAAAGTAATTTTAAGCTCTGTTTATCGATGCCAAATTTTAATCTTATGTTTTTGTTTATATTGATTAAAAATTTATTTCAAAATAAAACAATAATTTTGACATTTAATCAAAGTAAAAATAGAATATTAGAATATCAATTATTATTATTATTATTATTATTATTATTATTATTATTATTATTATTATTATTATTATTATTATTATTATTATTATTATTATAGTCTCTCATATTTTTAGCAATAGCATTATGTAGTAAATAATTTAATTTATATGCACCGTCAATGTAAAGTTATTTTGCACATTCGTCCAATGATATAACGACACATCATGTATGGTAATTAAAAACACATGATGTGTTACATTCATTAAGTGATGTGACAACGCGTCATTGGATGTATGTGTAAAAAACTTTTACACCGACGGTGCACAACAATTAAACTCTTATGTAAATTAAATTAGTATTAAGTAGCATTAACCTTTGTAGAATCAAAATGATTCAAGACTATTGTATATATACACACTTGAGACAATGAAAATATGAGAGACATAATAATAATAATAATAATAATAATAATAATAATAATAATAATAATAATAATAATAATAATAATAATTAATATTCTAATATAGAACAGTAGATGATGCGTCAAAAAAAAAAAAAAAAGAACAATAGTAACATTGTGGCAGAATTTGCATCACATATTTACAAGAGCCATATGATGAAGTCACACACTTTCACATATTTGATTCCATTCAAAACTTTTATATATCTTTGAATCTTAAAAACAAGAGGACAAAGAATGAACATGGCAGAATAGAATGTGGCAACTCGATCGATTTCAGCTGTCTCATTTCCATTTTGTTTAATTTTTCGTCCAGGTTCACTTGTTTGCATCTCTATGATCTCCACTTCTACATGAAAAAGTGTTAATATAGTAGATCTTCAGGGAAAAGTTTTAATTCGTGTACGGCCGCATTATAACTGCATCAGACAATTTTGGTCATGTTGGTTCAAATTTTCTCACCAATTTTTCTTTTATGAACCTCAAATCTTAATTTGCGCCATATCAAATAAAAAATCTTATTGTTAACAATCTTTCAACCGTGTATTTTAAGCACATTTGAATTATGGTCCGTTCGGATTAGCTTATTTTTGAGTTTATGCAAACAACTTATGCAATATAAATTAGGTTTTATGCTATTTTATAAGTTCATATACTAGTGAAAATGATATTTTTATAAGCTATTTTATCATAAACTACCTTAAAAAACTTATAATAATACATAAAAATTGATAAGCTGTTTGCATAAGCACAAAAATAAGTTAATCCAAACGGGCCATTAGTGTTTATAGAATAAACTAAGACTCTGTAATGATGTGTAAATAAACAAAAAATATATATAGTGGAGTGGCATAATGATGTTATATACTTTGTGAAATTTAAAAATAATGTCACGCCTCAACATCAGCATTAATCATTGCAGCAACCACATTAAACGCAATTACAAAACCAAATTGTTATTGCATCCACGATCGCAACTGCAATTTAAAACCTTGCTTTATTGTAAATTCATTATAATTATAATGGATTAAATGTGTTTTCGGTTTCTCCAAATATAGGATTTTTTATTTTATTCAATGAGGCCTAAGGCCAAGGAAAAAATAAGTCAGGGAAAGAAACACCCTACAATTATCTGTTCCCTTCGCAACCCATTATAGTAGCATGTTCATATGAACGATTGTTACTCTTTGAAAACCGTTAGAAATTGTCCATAAATTCCTCTCAACTAGAAAAAATATTTTTTTCAACAAGCAATTAGAAAAAAATATTAAAATTGTTAGGTCGGACGCGATGATATGGTTTTTTTTTCCTTAGATGAAAGTGGTAATCCATTAAAATTAAACTCACATGTAATTGTGAGATCCCGAGTTCGAACCCGGGCCACGACGTCCGGCCTAACAATTTTGACATTTTTCTAGTTGAGCTAGGACTTATGGGACCGATGACATGATTTTGTGTGAGTTGATAATCACTTTGTCATTTTATATTTATATGAGAAATTTAATTCACTCAAATTGATAAGACAGTTAAATCTCGAATCTTTTTCATAATAGTCCACTCATAGCACTACCATTGTTACCATTTTTTAGGGTTTGAGCAACGAGTCCATTAGAATATCTAGGCTCTCTTTGACAAAAATAGCTTATAGTTGATAAGCTAGCTGATAACTTATGGCTGATAGTTTATTGTTGATAAGTTGATTGAAGTGTTTGATAAAATTAGCGGTTCAACTGACTGATAAATGTAAAATGACATAAAAGGACATATTTAATTCAATAATTTTTTTTATCAAATTAATACTATATAAGATACTTAGAATTTAATACTATAAGTTTATTTTATTTTTTTTTACAATATTTTAAGTTTATTAATTCAATAAATATATATTTTAAATATTATTATTAAACTTTTTTTTTTGCTTACATTGAGTTCAGGATCGAACCCAGGACCTATAATATACTACCTAAATCCCTCACCACTAGACCCAACCTAGTGACTTATTATTAAACTAATTTTTATATACTGAATTTTTTTTAAAAAAATTATTTTTCTTTAAGTTGATATACTTTATGAAAAAATAACAACAAAATATATTCACAATATAGTATAATGGTTAATTATAATAAGATTCATTGTTTTAAAAAAAATTATAGTAAGGTACGTACGTATGAATTGATAAAAAAAATAATATGCTTTAGTCTTCATATTGAAAATGGACAATAAGGCAACGTTAAAACATACTACATACATGTGATTTTAATAGAAGCAACCTTAAAACATGCATTTAATTATTTTATTTTAAATTCTAATGATAATAAATTATAAAGGGTAAAAGAGGAAGAAAAAATGAAAAGCTAGAAGCTATAAACTCAGAAGCTACTTGAAATAGCTTCTGAAAAAGAACCTATAAGTCAGTAAAATAATCTAAAGGGTCTGTTTGGCAAGCCAAAAAAACTATCTTTTAGCTTTTGTCTTATGGATTATAAGCTAAAAGACCTATTTGGTAACAGTCTTTTCAGAAAGAGCTTTTAGCTTACTTTATTGACTTATAGCTTCTTTTTCAGAAGCTATTTCAAGTAGCTTCTGAGCTTATAGCTTCTACCTTTCCATTTTTTCTTCCTCTTTTACTCTTATTATTTTAACTAAAATATTTTACCCTTTATAATTTATTATCATTATTTAAAATAAAATAAATAAATACATGTTTTAACGTTGTTTCTTTTAAAATCACATGTATATAGTATGTTTTAACGTTGCCTTATTATCTATTTTCAAATATGAAGGCTAAAACATTTTTTTTATCAATTCATAGGTACGTACCTTACTAAATATTTTTTTTTGAAACAACGTACCTTATTATAATTAACCATTATATATATATTGTGAATATATTTTATTATTATTTTTTTGTTGTTATTTTTTCATAAAGTGTATCAACCGAAAGGAAAATAATTTTTTTATAAAAAATTCAGCATATAAAAATTAGTATAATAATAATATTTGAAAGATATATTTATTGAATTAATAAACTTAAAATATTGTAAAAGAAAATAAAATAAACTTAAAATATTAAATTCTAAATATCTTAAATAGTATTAATTTGATAAAAAAAATTTATTGAATCAAAGATGTCCCTTTATGTCATTTTACATTTATCAGTCAGTTGAACCGCTAATTTTACCAAACACTTCAATCAGCTTCTTATCAGCTAGAAGCTAGAAGCCATCAGCCATCAGCTATCAGCCAGCTTATCAACCATAAGCTATTTTTGCCAAACAGAGCCAAAAGCTCTTTTTGTAAAGACTGTTACCAAACAGGTCTTTTAGCTTATAAGTCATATGACAAAAGGTAAAAGCTAACTTTTTTGGCTTGCCAAACAGACCCCTAGCTTCTCCACACATGTGTCTTCTTTGTTCCCATTTACTTCAATTTATTTTGGGTTAAATATATTTTTGGTCTCTATAGTTTCACAAAATTTTCGTTTTAGTCACTGAAGTTTGTTTTCACACTTTTTAGTCCGTGAAGTTTCTTCACTCAAAGTTTTTAGTCCCTACTTTTAATCAAACTATTGTACACTTACACATTTTTGAATGATCTTTTATATTCATGTTTATAATATTATAAAAACATCTCCAATAAAAATTTAGATTTTTTTAATATAAGATGAATTATTTATGAATTTTTATGTGCAAGAAACTAAAAAATTCATATTTAATTCATCTCTTGTTAAAATAAAATTAAACTTTTGTAGCAAAGATTCATATAATGTACCGCAGAAAAAAATTTAAAATTTCGAATAATATGCACGAGTTGAATGAAAAGTATGGACTAAAAACCTTGAGTGAATAAACTCCAGGGACTAAAAAGTGTGAAAACAAACTTCGGGGACTAAAACGAAAATTCTGTGAAACTATAGAGACCAAAAACATATTTAACCTATTTATTTTTTACCAAGAATGTGTAACTTTCAATGACTATAATACTTGTTTCGTATGGTGACTTCAAATTCTTATTTTTCTGTATTACTAAATATATAAAAAAATAAAAGATTTTAGGTACAAATCTACTTTAAAATGAAACAAAATCGAAATAGGTTTTCTTCAAAACAATCACACATGCAAAAAAATCTATTTTTTTTCTTAAATATTTTTCATTATAATAGTGTTTGTTATAGATTCTTTAGAAAATTATTTTGTAAAAAAGTCATTTTTAAACCCAAAATGAAAAGCCCTAATAGCTTGTCTAAAATCTTTTTTTTTTTTAAAGTAAGGAATCTAAATGTATTAGTTTCACATTTTAAAATAAATGATTTTTGTGATAGTAAACAAACAGAAAGTAGCTTTAGTTTTTTTTTTTTTAAAAAAAATCTCTAAAAATCATTTTTTTGTAAAGCTTAAACAAGCCCACCCTATATTTTGCACCGGTTCAATTGAGCACCACTCGAGTTCGCTCCTCCATTGATCTTGCACCGGTTCATCTAATAATAAACCGTATCGTCTTTTTCTCAATTCCCAGTTTCGGCGCTCAACTACCGGATTAAACCGTATCGTCTTTTGCACCACTACATCCTAAAACTTACAGACTTCTGAGTTCCTGGTTTTAAATTAATCCTCAAGTAAAGCCAAAACATCCTAGCTGCATTTGCATAACATATTTTCAAGTCTCATGTTGCTGCTGATGTCAAGAGGTCACACACTTTCAAGTATTAGATTTCGTTTAACACTTGTACTGTACATATCTTTGAAACTTAAAACAGAGGACAAAGCTAAAATATGGCAGAATATAATGTGGCTATTTGATATCGGATACCTCACGTCCCTATTGTTCATTGTTTCGTCGAGTTCACTAAAGACAAACAGATAACAAGTTGCTCCCAGGGCCGGCCCAGAGGCAGGACAAGCAAGCCCACAGTTTAGGGCCTCCATATTTTGGAGGTCTCAATATATTTTTTTTGGGCCCATAATGCTAAAAGTGATTAAGTATGTGTGCTGCGATCTTATATCATGAGATTACAGAGGCTCTAGTGGTTTGCACGTCTGGCTGATATTTCATGTTAAAGAGAGGTGTTCAACTCCCACCTGATGTTGTTTTATTTTTTTAAATACTTCCAGTTTCAACAAATGACCATCAATACCATAAAAATTATAAATCAAACTATTTTAAAAATCCAAAAAAAACATATTTGCCTTGTACAAGTAAGATAAGATGCATGCGTCAATTGATTCAAACATGAATTGGACCAACTTTTTATATATACACGTAATGATAATTACATTTGAATGGAAAGCAAACGGACAACAAGCTGCGCTGCTACCCCTTTTTGGATGGCAAAACCAACTCTTTTAAGCACTAAGACCATAAATTTTGTAGTGTAAGGAGTTGCGATCTTGTTATTGTTTATGACCAAGATAATCATTAATATAATAATATATATTGTCAAGAATCATAGGATCACAGTTATGCTCATGAGGTAAATGTTCATATATCATATTTTTTGATTGATAAAAGATAGAAAAATGTGTACATTAATGTTCTATTTATAGGACTCAATTAACTAATTAACTAATTGAGTAACCAACCTCTAACTAATTTCTAACTAATGAACTAACATCAACAAACTTTAACTATCTTAACATATATTGTTATTCTAGTTGTTTAAAACCAACATAATCATTAATATACTTACATGTTTTCTTTTTCTTTTTTTGCATAAAAATATACTTAATATTTTCCACATTGAACAAAAGAGGTATGCTAAACACACTGATCACCTGGATTAATTGGCCTTGTTGGTATACTTTGATTAATATAGTAGTGTTAGTTGAACCTAAGAGTTCCCCCAAACACTTCATTCAATAAGGGACTATCAATTCTAATGGATTGTAGACCAAATAGATAATAGTTTCATGCATGAAGCGTTCAAAGGAACTCTAAGAGACAATCAACAAATTAGAAGCTAATTAATAATTAAGCTCGATTTACTTCACTACTTTGCTTCCTTGGCTATATAATGCATAGCTATAATGATCTATATATAGTACATATATACACACACATTGAGTTCAAACAATAAAAATATGTGAAAATTTGTGTGGGCAATGAACTTAGTCAGAATGTTTGGCAATAGGAACTGGCTGGGAATATCATTATGGAAAGAACAATATTATTCTTGGCAATCAACATACTGCTAAAGTGATTAAAATCTTCAAAATCCAAGACAAGGTCCCAACTATATTTTTTATGGTTCTGCACTTATGCACTGTAAAATTCAAGTATAAATGTTAAATTTTGAGCTTATTACTTATATCTTATAACTTGTAATATCATATTTAAAAAACAGAGGATATGTTTTTGTTCATATTAATTAACAATAGAATTTTTAATTAATCAAGTGTTAAATAGTGTTTATCGTCTATAATGTTAGTGAATTTTGCCTTACTGTCTGTAATATTTTTCTTTTCAATTACCCTCTATAATGTCGAGATTAAATCCTTTTAGTCCCTAGAATATGTTGACTTACGATTCTGTCTTTTTGTCCCTTTAATGTTAGCGAATTTTGGTTTCCTCTCTCAGTATAAACATGTCACGTCATCATTTCTGAGGAATTAAAGTCAGCATATTCCATAAGAGGCTAAAAAGACGAAATCTTGACATTACAAAGGATAATCGAGAAAAAAAATTATAGTGGAATGAACCAAAATCTGCTAACATTATAAGAGTAAACACTATTTTACCCTTTAATTAATTAGTTCAAAATTGTATCATATAATGTTGTCCTTTAAATTAAGTAAAAGTATTGAACAATAGTTACATCAAAAAAAGGAAGAAGAATAAAATTTCAAAATAATAATAGTAACAACTTGGCTGAATTTGCATCACAAGTTTACAAGACCCATGTTGCTGTAATGTCATGATCATTGACACACTTTCACATATTTGATTCGATTGAACATACACTTTTATATATCTTTGAATCTTAAAACAGTTTAACACAAAGCAAAAACATGGAAGAATAGAATGTGGCTACTCGATTTTGATTGTCTCATTTCCCTTTTGCTTAATGTTGCGCCCAGGTTCACTTGTTTGCATCTGTATCATCTACACTTCTACATGAAGAAGTACTATAATATGGTAGATAATCAGTGTTAACCCATTATATTTTAAATTGTTTTTTAGAGTTTGGAACATCTGTACCAGAAGTACACTCCATGAGAATCCAATAATTTCTAATGTAAGACACATGTCTGCATCACTATACTATTGGTCAGCTTATTATAATAATGGGTCCATGCTTGCCATGTTAGCATTCCGTTAAAATAATTAACGGTAGGGACCAATTTTGATAATGGAAAAAAATGTAGGATTTTTTTCACTATAAAAAAATATAAGGACTATTCTTGACTATAGGACAAAATGTAGGGATTAAAAAAATATTTAACCCATTTTTAAAAATAATAAAAATAATGTTCTTAAAGTAATTTTTTTTTAATGTTTTCTTAATTAGTGTCTCAGAGGCATCAGATTGCATGACTTTTTTTATAAAATAAAAAATATATTAATAGATTGCATTTAAAAAACTTAAAATTTGAATAAATGACGATCGTTGGTTTTTTGTAAAAAAAAAACATAAAATTAATGTTCATTAATTAGTCTCCTTGTGTATGTGCCTATGTGGAGTGGATTCTCTTCCTTAAGAATCTTTCATATATATATATATATATATATATATATATATATATATATATATATATATATATATATATATATATATATATATATATTTTCATATGATGAAATATTTATCAATGATTTGCACCATAATCTCATTTTCCCATTTTATAAAATTCTAGCACACCCATTTAAATTTTTAGGGTTTAAATTTCAGTGTTAGTTAACACATTATAATAGAAAACAACTATTGGTGGATTCTCACTACCATAAATGTAAAGTGGATTGCAATATTTTGGTTAGTATCTCTTGCTACTTTTTTTTTTTTTTGAATGGCCGTATATCTCTTGCTACTGATAACTGATCTGTTTGGTTTGTAGTTTTGTTTCTACTTGGAATGTTGTCTTTTGTTGCTATGTTTTTCTTTGTAGCTAACATATTAGTATATTGTGGTATTGTAGTTTTTCTATAGTGTATCATTTTGGCCTCCCTCGACTTCTTGTTAAAGGAGTTTCCATTTTTTTATTTAAAAAAAAAATTAATTTTATATTAAAATTATAAATGACATTCATTTTGAAATAGTTTTTTACTAAAGTTACATTCATTTTAAAACGGAAGGAATGTTAATTTATTTTCATTTATTTTTTGTTGGTATTAAACCTCTGTTTTTAGAGGAATGTGACTCCAGCAATCTAGAGCATTAACGAGAGCTAAATAAAATCTTTTTAAAAATTGTTTTCACAAGAAATCGAGCTTTAATTTACTTTCATTTTGTAAACACATTGATCACTAGAAATGGAATTTGGAGCTTGATGGTATACTATTTGATCTATACTATAGTATTGTTGGTTTAACCTAGGAGTTCCCCCAAACATTTTAAACAAATCTGCAATATATGTCGAATAGAAGCTTTGTCTTGCTCCATTAGGTGCAAAATGTGTATGTATTATATATAAATAGGAATATAAATACAAAAGGTAAAGTACAAGAGCTATTCTATCCTAAGAAAGAAATCCAAAACTAACACTATTTGCCTTAGCCAAAGAACTATTTTTTTTTTGAACAGCAGCAAAAGAACTATCTATTTATACAATCCACTGGGTTAGCACACCACTCATAAAATAAGAGTTTTTCCTCTTAGACAAAAGCCACACTTCGAAGAAGAAGCTAGTTTAACAATTTCAAAAGTTTGGATTGACTCCAAAACTATTGACTTGAAGATCCTCTCTCATTCCACCGCTAAAGAAGTCAAACATCCGCATGCTAAATTAAAAGCACTCCCTTTTTACCTTGTTTCCCTTTCCTAAAAGGAGTTATAAAACTATCCAACAAGGAAGAAATGGCCTCCGGAAAAACCTTTGGTTAAACCAAACCAACGAAGCACCATGCCCCAAACCTCCCTTGCTACCGGACAAGCGACAAATAAATGATTCTCTGATTCAATAGCCCCTCCACACCACACACACAAACTTGCCTCCCCGGTTGGAATTACACCGCGATGCGCTAAATTAGCTCTAGTAGGAAGCCTTCCGAGAAGAATTTGCTAAGAAAAAACTATAACCTTTGACGGCGTCCAACTCCCCCAAATTTGTGCAATAACACGGATCGGAATGAGAGAGGATCTTCAATTTTTTTATAAAGAAAAGAGTAGTTAGATCTAACGTATAAACTCCTCCGTTAACACAAGACCAAGAATCATCATCCTTTGTGATTAAAATCGGTTTTAACGCCAAAAATTCCCTGTACAACTCCTCACCCGTCATTCTCCCAAACTCCCACATCCTTGATTAAAAAATCCGGTTGAACGGAATTCTTAAAAAGACGTGGGAAAACAACACAAAGAGGAAAACATCATACGAGAATATTTCAAAATTCAAAAGCACAAAAGAACATTAATCATTGTTGTAACATTCGACAACATAGGATAACTTGTGTTCATTAAAATTTATAGAATTTTTTGGATAATTTTACATATACAAGAATAAACTGAACCTTTTCGAGATTGAGTCATTGTCTTTTAACTATTGGTTATTACTGTTGGTAAGGAAAAAAGTAATTGTGTGCGCCAAAAAGCACAAACCCTAGCCTCTCAAAATCTTCCTCCCTCAACTATCCAAAGGTTCACCGTTCTTCGTCGTCTCTCTCAAACATTTTCGGTGATTTCCAACCTACCTAGAGCTAAGAAATTCTATTGTAGGAAATCCTTTTACTTTGCAACTTTCATCAATTGGTAAGTTCCATGTCCAAATTCTACGATTCTCAATATAAGATTGTTGTGAATTCGGATCGAAAACCACACCAATAATACTTTTGATGTGTGAGACAAATGAATTGAAACAATCAAAACAAAATGGATGAGCAATAATCAATAAATCAACAATAAAATATGAAAGCGATAAAGAACACGATGAAAATTGTTTACCCAGTTCAGTCAAAACCGACCTACTCTGGGGTAGGGGCGTCTCCGAGTTTTAGAAGGCCCTGTGCAAAATATAAAAGTGACCCCTTAATATAAAAAATTTAATTTTTTTTTTAAAAAAAAAACTGTCAATTTAAATTGCGTATAATATAAAAAAATCATTTTTATTTTTGTAAACATATATATTATCAATATTAAACCAATTGCATCAAATCAAATAAGATAAGAATACAAAATAATTATCTTTGTATATAACGTCAAAAAGGAACCTCCTAATCTAAGTTTAAATTTTATGGAAAGATTAAAATGGACTAAAACTATATTTACAAGTATATATAACTAATCTATTGATACTCATATGATATTATATGAACATTAACAATATATAACTATTAGTTTAGGGCTTAAAAATTAATTTATTAATATACATCTGATATTTTATAGGTATAAATAATATATAAGTAATATTATAGGACCTCAAAATTTTGAGCCGAGGCTCTCAAAATTTTGAGGTCCGATGCCGTCGCACACCTTGCACATGTGTGCAAGCCGCCACTGCTCTGGGGGAGAGAGAGACTCTTCAATCCACTATCAAACTTCCTTCTTGATTACAAAGATTCATTACAAAAGAGTTACAAGAATTAGACTTCAACCCTAATTCTACCCTTTTCCCAAATCTCTTCACGTGACCAAGAGATTTCAATGATAAGTGATTACAAGGTGTTAGAAACACTTCCCCAACCCTAGAATATACCCAAAAGGAACCCCTTTTGATCCTAGATTGATGTTGGATGAAGAAACCCTAATTTCTCCCCACATAATACCAGAAAAACGTGACATATATATATAAGCCTGCGAAATTTTCGCCTGAGGCACGGGTTTTTCGCCCGAAGCACGAAAACATAACCTTGCCCCTTTTCCTGCTGAAATTTTCGCCTGAGGCACGGTTTTTCGCTCGAGGCACGAAAAACAGCATATTTGAGTTTTTTTACGTTTTAAAGGCAATTCCCAACAAAGATGTTATCATTCTCGTGATTAAACCCTTTATCCTTGATTCCAAGGCCTTGTTGGTTCATTCCTGCATTAGGATTGATCGATCAAACATTCTGCATTAGTGCTATGATTGAAATAATAACAGGCAAAGTAATAAATTTTGAGATGTTAAGTCGGTTCGTTTTTAAGTGACTTTTTAAGTAATACAAGTCATGTAGGAATGTTGTTTGAACATATCTAATTCTCATCAAAACAATATTCAATTTTTTTTTTTTTTTGAAGAAGAAGCTAAATTAGTAAATATTCAATATTGTAAAACAGCATGCTTCATTAATCGTCCAATGCGATTGGACCTGAATGAAGATGAAGAATTTCTAACATTTTCTTAATCAATGAACCCTGGAACGATCAGCTGAATTCGGTGGATTGGTATATTTGATGATATGTTGTAGTGTTGGTTGAACCCAAGAGTTCCCCCAAACACTTCATTGAAGAAGGGAATATCTTAGATAGATAGCCTTACATATGAAGCGTTCAAAGGAACTCTAAGAGACAATCAACAAATAATTATTCATGAATTGCTGCATCCTATGAATAAATAATGCATAGCTTATGCTCTATATATAGTATAGAGAGTTTGTATTAATTAAAAAGACAAAGAAAAGTGAAAAGTTGCGAGCATGCATAAAATTAGCTTTCTATAATTGAGATCGAAATGAACATAGTCTAGATGTTTGGCAAGAGGAAATGGGCGAATATGATATTTATGGAAAAAAAATATTCTTCTTGTAGTAATCTCACATAATGCTAAAGCAATTAAATCTTCAAAATCTAACATAAGGTCGCTCAACAATATCATATCAACTTTCAAGTATTAGATTCCATTGAACACTTGTTTGTATATTTGAATCTGAAAATTGGGGACAAGAATAAGGGAAGAATAGAATGTGGCTACTCGATATTATGATGTCCCGTTTCCCTTTTGTTCAATGTTTCGTCTAGGTTCATTTTTTTGCATCTGTGTTTTTAAAGAAGTGTTTTTAATGCATCTTGGACCCCATGGTCAAGCAATTATATTCTATTGATTATTTTTTAGATCTATTTATATTTCTTTATTCTTTATTTTCTGTAAGTTTGTATTTTATTTACGAATCGTTAGTTGGTTCAGTGGTGATTGGCGCTGAATTTGGTAGGGAGGACCACGGTTCGATCCCCCGCAACTGTGATCGGGAGAGGACTTGAATCACTTGATGCCAGAACTGACTCCCGAACCAGATTAAACTGGTTGTGAAAAAAAAGTTTGTATTTTATTTAAAAAGAAGAATATTTTTTTTAATTATTTTTTTATGTTACTATTTTTTGTTTCTTCTTCGTCTTCTATTTTTAAAATAATTGTTTTTTATATAATATTTTTTTTAAATCAATTTTTTTGAAGAAAAGATGTCGATGAAGCAGGACAAAGAGTTTAGCAGTTGATTTTATATCATGCATGCTTGTTTTGAATTTTATGTTCACCTATTAATTTTTGTTTCCTTTTTTTTAGATCTCCAAAATAAAGGACAAACTTCTATCTCTCTATGGTTTCACTCATGGTATTTTGACAACAAGAAATGATCATGCACATTAGTAGTGTGTAAGAATTGAAACGATTTGGACAAGTATTTATTGGAACAAAATTGTTTTGTTAAATTTTAGTTTTGATGATAACAAACATTAAAAGAATAATTGGTGTTACTAATATTTGAAATAGTTAGTTGTAATATATTAAGACATATTTGCATATTATTTCTAAGATTTAGTTGTATTTGACTTATCGTTTGATTTAATAGAATTGTGTTGAAAATATATTATTTTGTAAAACTTGATTATAATATTATTATTATTTTTGACGAAAGAAAACTTAATAGAAAACTTATGCATTTCATTCATAATAATAAGTTCAATACAAGGTGGACAATAATTAAACACTTGGGGACTAGCAATAAAGCGAGTTGCTTGAGCTAATCCATTAGTCACTCGATTGACTTGTCTCCGAACGTAACTGGCTGTACAGTTCTGATTCAAAACTAGTAACCACCTACACTCATCTATAATTAATATTGTCAAACTCGGTATCATTTCTTCAACATAGGGGGAAAGGAGGGGAGGTATTTTAATGAAGGGGAAGGGAGGTGAGGGGAAGGGAGGTGAAATTTGTACTTACACATATGTTTGGTTCAAAAGAAGGAAGAGGAGGGGAGGTGAGGGATTTTAATTAGATATATGTTTGGTTCAAGAGGAGGAGGGGAGGGATTTTATAACTAATTTACATTTTTATCCTTCTAATCTTAAAACCATATCATAATAATAAATCATACCACAAATTTGGTATAAAATAAAATAAAAAGCATACCACACATGAATTGAGTTATATCTCTTCGACACAAATTAAACTATTTGTTGATAGTAATTTTTCAACCCTGATAATCAATGTAATCCAATAAGACATTTATAAAATTAAATTCTACAAAAATATATAAAATAATTTTTTAAGACATATATGTATCCGGTGAGAATTGGTAATTATTGTGAGAAATGAGAATTATTAATAGTAATCATATGATTTAATCGACGTATCAGATTAAAATCCGCACACTCACTTAAAGTCTCATGTGATTTTATTTGTGCAGATTGAAAAATCTTCCTAAATATAATCTTTCCTAATTTATCGCGCATCTCCCTCCAAAACTTACCCGAAATAATTTTTTACCTCTCTCTTCAATAAAAAATGAAAAAAAAAAATGAAGACTCCTAGCCTTGGATGTACGTGATTCAGGTCTGGAGGTCTCAACCAGCTTGGAGTCTAAAATGCATCATTGAGCAATGATTCATTGCTATATATATGATATGATATTATGATGGTGGTGTTACTGTATATCATCTTAACTATGTTTTACTACTCTATCATATGATGTGAATACTGAATTCTCACAGCTTCTATATGCATATTAAATTAGTTTAAGCATTAACATAAACACATGATAAAACTATTGTTTGTTCTTTAGTTTTTTTTTCTTCACTCTCTTCAATTAGAAAACAAGAGGAGAATGTGCCAACGAAGAACAAATAAATTGAAGAGAAAGGTAAAAAAACTATTCGGGTAAGTTATGGAGGGAGCTGTGATAAATTAGGAAACATTATATATAGAAAGATATTTAAATCTGCACAAATAAAATCACATGAGATTTTAAGTTAGTGTGCGGATTTTAATCTGATACGTCGATTAAATCATATGGTTATTATTAATAGTTCTCATTTCTCACAATAATTATCAGTTCTCACTGGATACACTCCCTATATATATATATATATATATATATATATATATATATCATACAATGTAATACACTAAAACAATAAATTATAATATATAGAATGTGAATTACAAGAACGGGAAAAAAAAATTAAGTGATGAAATCAATAAACTACAAGCAAAGAAAAATAACGTGAGCATAAAACATGTTAACAATAATAATTGAACAAGTGAGCTACAGGAACGAAAACAAATAAAAAAAACTGTAGGTATGTAATCGATTAAGTAGGAGAATTAGCAAAGAAAAAAGAAATTACCTAATGAAATCTTAAAAAGTACAATAAGGGTAATTTTAAAATTTTAAAATTGTATCGAGGATAATTTGGTGAATGTAATAAATATTAAAAGAGCTCACCTCCCCTCCCCTCCAAATCCCCCCAATTTGGGGGGAAGCAAAAAGTGGGTTTAGGAGGGATTTTGCTCACCTCCTTTCACCTCCCCTCCCCTCCTAAAAATTGAACCAAACACATTTCATTAAAATTTTCCCCTCACCTCCCCTCCCCTCCCCTCCCCTCCATTTACCTCGAACCAAACACACCCTAAGTCCCTGCACCACTTGTAGGCAATCAGTCTCTATTTGAACCCTTTCATTGTGAGTATTGTGAATCCATTGTTGTACTTCTAATACTCCCATTGCTTCTGCTTCTTCAATGCTTGGTGTGCCCTCAAATTTTTCTTTGCAAAGGCTTGCACAAAATGACCGTTCACTACTAGAAAACTCGCTTTTAGCGACCGATTTAGAGACCGATTTTCATCAAAATCGGTCTCTAAATCCATTAGCGACCGAATTAGCGACCATCTAAAATCAGCATCAACAACCCTGGTCGCTACTCCGTTGTGACCAAGCCAGCGACCGAATTATAGCGACCGAGTTAGCGACTGATTTTAGAGACCGAAAATAGTGACCGAATTTAGAGACTGGCTTAGAGACTGCATTTGCGTCGCATTAGCCGACGCTATAGCGACTGATTTTGTGACTGATAGTAGCGACTGATTTTGTGACCGATTTGAAAATATTTTCTCTGTTTGTTGCGACCGAATTAGCGACGCTTTGTGGAAAATTCAGTCTCTATTTCGGTCTCTAATGAATTTTATTTTTTTATTAATTATTATTATTATTTTTTTTGGTTGATTTTATTATTAATTTACAATCACAGAAGCAATTTTTTGAAACTAGTTTAATATTGTATCCCTAAAACTATTTCATACGCACCAAACAATTAAACATGCACAGAACAATATGAACATAATATATTTATATTTAAGTATTTCCAACTATTTATACATAATACATAATCAATCCAAAAATACAGAAGCAATTCATCTCCTTTACAAAATTCCAACTATCCTGACAATAAACCAACTACTCAAGCAATACATTATGATATTCTGATTAACAATCAAATGGAAAAGAGACAATCCAAGGCACCCAATCAATCTTAAACAAGCAAACTATATACAAATGAAGAAAAGGATCAAAAAGCATCCAGCCAAACTCCTTAACTGATCACGCAGCTGATCTGGAAGAGTCAAACCTATACATAAGCTGAGATAAGCAATCTGCCTGCGACAACATCGATACCGCAGCACACCAACAGGTTCCACAAAACAAAAATTTCCAGCGAACACTTTTTAAATGGTGGTGCCTTAGGACCTCTCCCCAATGCCACTATCTATACTCATGCACCAGAAGTAAAAAGCGTTTCCAGCCCATGCCGATCCGGACACAACATTTTTGAGGTACGACCCAGGCACGAACAAAAAAAAAGACGCAGCACGTGGACAAGCAATGAGCATGAGATACGACCTGCAGCTAGAAACACATAAAATTTGTGAATGTGTAACTATGCAAAGATGAAGGATCACAGTAAATTTTACACAACTGATAGAGGACTAAAATTATATTTTAGCCAAAATGAAATCATTGTACAAGAGATATACATCATCTAATGAAAACATGACTCTATATAATAAAAAACTAATAGCATAAAATATTGATTAGAAAACATTATACCTCCAATATTTGGTCAATCTGCATCATTACAATTTGAAATATTTGTGTACCTTTGAAAAGATCAATGGCTAAAGTTATATTTTAACCAAAATATATCATCATGCAAGAGACATACATACATCATCTAGGATGTTAAAGTAACTAACTACATTCAAACCTAAGTTAATTGGGATCCTTCATTACATTTTACAAGCCTTAAATATCCCTAGCAAGCTGGCATGTAATTTGTAACCAATCTCTAAAACAATTATACCGGAACAAGCTTTGGAAACCAATCTCAGCTAGAGAAAATGTACTTATTAACCTCGGCTTTCTGCTAAACTCCATAAACAAACCATTTTTCATCAACTTCAAGTTCAACAACACCTTCATCATGGATCTTCACATTTGAATGATACGTATTAGTAAACATGCTAGAGCCTGAATCTCAATAGTATCATTCACAAAAGTTAAGCTAATTCATTTTCGGAATTACCTTGTAACAAGAAAACATATTCATCATTACAGCTCCTTAATTTCCATAATTCCTTACCACTGATATCCAAGTACTCAACTCAATTCTCACTGCATCACAACATTGGTTCCCTACAATTTTGAAAGAAAATAAAGGTCATCCATTGCAATAGCAGACTAATAAGTTAAGCAAAATAAAATGAAATCAACATGAAAAAAAAAATACTATTTAAAGTTGAGAACTCATTACATAGACATGTTTCGATCTTCAATCAACTCAAGTCTTATTCTTGTGATGTTGGTGTGTGTGAACAAACAAATATGAAGGAGTGGAGAGGGGGGAGTGTCATTCAGTTCCGTCTATAACAAAACAAATTTAGAAGCCAAAAATTGTGGAGTATGTATGCTACTCCAGTTAGTGTAGCCGACTTACAAATTGTTGAGTATGGTTCATATATGCATCAGGAAGAGGCTGGGGGCGGCCTGGAGGCAGGGGTATTTACGTCATTCTATTGATATTATATATACCGCTTGTAACACTGAAACCCTAATTCATTCTTTCATCTAATAGAAACGAGCTGTAGCGAATTCTGCAGCCGGAGACGTACCTAAGGGGAACTCCGTTATCAAACTTCTTGTGTTCTTATTGTTTGCAATTTCGTTATTATTACCTTCTGTTACTATTTGTGCACAACACAAATATTTTATATAAGTGAAAAAAATAAATGTCACTATCTATAATATTTTGAAAAGAAAAAGCAATGCAATTATGCTGATCATAGTCAACACTCAACAGAAGAATATAAGAAAGAGGAGTTGGAATTGCAACTCCAATAAGTTCAAAACTAATTCCAACCCAAAAGGATTCTTGTTTGAAAGTAACAAAACTTGTACATAATTTTTTATATCCAAAGTGCAAACATAAAATTCTCAAATCAAGCAGTGAAGTATGAAATATGAATAATGTTACCAACACTAAATAGCCTCCATTAGAAATATTGTAGCATTAAATTAGAGAAGAAAATTTGCTTATCATTGGTTGAGTTGAGAACTTGACAGCAAGAATATAAAGAAGTTGATTCCAACTGTCATATTTTTCTTTTATTTCACCTCATAATAAAAACTGTTCTCACTATATATTAGCCTCCTAATCATGATTTTGGTAATTGTTTACGCAAGAGTTTCATAAACTTAACACGAATATTAGCTATACAAGTAGTGTGAAGTCTTGTTAACATACCAATCATGTCATTTTGATTTAAACCTTTTCTTAAGCTTAAAATTTACTCTAAAATGGCATTAGAACTCTGATATTTGAGAACTCATCTTGAAGTTTATCTTATTTCAAACATGATCTGACATTAAGTAGAATCATTACCTCAACATGGCGACAAAAATCACTTGAAGCTTGCATTATGCCGTTGATGCAATCTGAAATCACAATGAGTGAGAGCTTCACTACTGAAACAACGAGTGGAACAGGGATTGAAGCCTTCGAACAGCCACTGAAACGTAATCATGATTCATGACTATTTCGAATGACGACCACTACTAGAAAATTGATCATTTGGGACGGATTTTTGGGACGGAATGAATTTTGTCTGAAGCAAAATTGCACTTTCAGACAGATTTTGGACAAATTTCAAATGTGTTGTGTGCTTTACTGATATATAATTTTGAAATGGTTTTTAGGGATATGCAGACTGAAGTATGACAATGTGCAAAGGCTACTTGAACAAGTTTTAATGTGGATGAGGAGAAACTAGTTTTATTGGGACACTTGCATTTTATCTTATGTAAATGTATTTTAGTGACAATATTTGTAGAGCTCATTATTTACTTGAGCTGAAAATAGTTGCACATTAATGTGATTTTGTAACATTTGAATGAAATAATTTATGTGTCTTGGTTTATTTCAAAATGCAATTAGAATAAATTTCTTTTATAATATATATATATCAAAAATAAGAAAATCCACAATAATTTATTTTTTAGAATATATTTAATCCGTCCCAAATTTGTCCCAAGTTGAGTCAATGTGGACACAAATTAGTATTTGCTTGCTTGTATGAATTTCGTCTGAAATCTGTCTAAAAGTGGTTGGGACGGATTTTGGGACGGAATTTTTAATTAGCAACGAGGGTTTTTCACACAGGCCACATTCCGTCCGAAATCCGTGTGAAAGCAATTTTCCGTCCAAAATCTGTGTGAAAGCCGTTTGAATTCCGTCTAAAAATCCGTCCCAAAACAACATTTTTCTAGTAGTGGACTGAAACAGCGAGTGAAAATAGATATAGTAAATCATCACTCTTATGGTAACCATGGACTAATCTAAATTTCCAACATCTAATCAAATATGAACTACTAACAAATTAAGAGCTGAGAATCAAAGGATTGTAGTTGTAATTGAATCTATGAGTAAAAAACCCTATAATAACAATTAACAAGTAATCTAAAATGTTATAACAGATAACCTTAAACAATTTACCAAATCCAAAGAAACCCCAAATTAAAAACACATCACCCAATAACCTAAAAAACACAAATTTCATCTTGAAAACACTAATCACAAAAACCCAATACATGAAAACAAGTGTAGATTGAAGGGTAGTTATAAATTATAAAACTTATCGAAACTAAGAGATTGCGATTGAGAAATAGAATCAGTACATGTCGACAGCTTCGAACGGATAAATAGAACCGGTGAATGAGAGATTGAAGCTTTGTGAGAGGGATTGAAGCTTCATGACTGCGATTCAGAGATTTCACTTCGTGAATGAAAGACATTCAATGAGTGATTAGGGTTCGAGAAGGGGAGAGGGAAAGAAAGGACTTAAACGAAAGGCATTAGGGTTTGAGAATGAGGGGGAAAGAACAATCGTCATAATCGAGTTATTATCTTTGATACACGCCCCAACGCAATAGTTGTTGTCTTCCACATAACAAGTTGTATCTACGTTGCATTTGAAGGATCTTGGAGTTGGTAAGCCATTTTTGTATATTTGTTACGGCGCTAACATCAACATCTCTGTTGCATTGTTGTTGTGCTAGTTGCCAATCAAATATTATTTTTAAAAATCAAATATTTTAAATGTAAAAAATAAAAATAAAAAATAGTTTGGTTTTCCGGCAGTTTCAAACCGCTGCAAAGCACTAAATCTGTTGTGGTTTCCGGCAGTTCATGGCCGCCGCTAACCCTTTTATTTTTTGCGTTGCCACTTCCTGCAGCTTTCAACAACCGCTAACAACCAACGACATTTTCTACGGTTTCTAGCCGCCGCTAACGCATAACTCAGCAACAAAAAAAAATGTAACTTATGGCGATTAAAATCGCCGATAAAGAATGTTGCTAAATTTCTACGGCTTTTTGTCTCAAAAAACCGCCGCAACAGGTTCCAACAAGTATGCATAATGCATGAGTGCGTTTCTGCTAATTCCCAAAATTCACCTCTCAAACCATTTTTTTTTTCTTTTCTTACCTTTTTGGCTGCCGCTAATTCTCAAAATTCTTGTATTAATCATACCTAGAATTTGCAACAACAAAAAAAATGACAATATCTATATTTTAATCAAAGTTTAAAGCTACATATCCAAAACTACATAATGCTCTAGTTCCTTTAAAATAAGAATCATGACTACAATATTTGAATTTAAAAAGTATGTATATGCTATAGGGTAGACTATTTGTTTAAGAATTTTATTTTTGTAACTTTTAAAAAATATTCTAATTAATCCCATAATTGTTGTAGTGGTTGCAATTAAAATATTTTTAATAACCAATTGATTATTTTTTTGGTTGCAATACGTGTTATTCTTCTTGGTGCATGATTTCCCATAGCGTTAAAGTGACCGTCCTATCAATTTTTTTTTGTCCTATTATTTTTTAATTGTAAAATTCAAGTAAATATGTTATCAAGATAAATACAATTAATTTTATTCCAAGGAAATTTAAAAGAGTTGATGTAAGATACATTCATATTCTTCCATGACTTTTTTATATATTCCTTTCTCAAGACATAGGAGTAGTTATTTTCTTTGTGGGAATAATTACGTGGACTAAAAACTGTTTTCCTCACTCTTCAAATGGAGATTCAAGTTTGTTGTAGAAGAAAATTTCGCCTTTTGTGAGAATAATGTCCAAAAGGTTTTATTTTTATGGAATAATGTTCAAAAGGTTAGGTCAAGACAAGAGAATCTTACCTTTTATGAACAATAATTTGTTTTAGTAAATATTTTTTTGGTGCTGAATTTTTTAGTGTCAGTGGATTACATCTTACTAACACAAGGAAATTCCCTCCAAAACAACTAGTGAAAGTACATATCTGATCTGAAACATGTCCTATTTCTACGACATCGTTGTTTTGTTTCAGTTTTTTTTTAAAAAAAAATAAATTAAAACGACGTCGTTTTGCCCTATTTTTTTTTTAAAAAAAATAAAAATCTGCAAAACCGCTTGAACCGTCCGGCCAGTTCGCCGGTTCGACCCGGTCCGACCCCGGTTCACGCTTTTTTTGCCGGTCAGTTTCCTATCCGTTTTTTGCTCAAAACCGAACCGTTTTCATGACCGGTTCACGGTCCGACCGGTCCGGTCCGGTTTTGATAACCTTGACTATGACAGGCACATTAGTAACAACTCCTCTAAACATTGTGTTGTTTCGAGCACGCCATAAACTCCACGTGGTAGCTAACCAAATTAGATGGCGGCCTTTAGCATTTTTATTATTCTTCACCAAAGCCCCAAAACTGTTGAAGTGGCTCCAAACCTCCTCAAAATGAATACAAGTCACTTTCATCCACTTAAAAATATTCTTCCACACACGTAGTGAGAAAGAGCAATTAAAAAACAAATGATTAATGTCTTCCTCTTCTCTATAACAAAAAGCGCAACACCATTCACGATGATTAACAATAACCTCCATCCAAAAACATTTACTTTTGATGGAACATCATTCACCCATAACTGATTCAAAGCATGCACTCATTTACTATAGTTGATTCAACACTATTTAGAAGGAATTGATATGCCGAATTCACAGAAAAATTACCGCTATGATCCGGTATCCATCTCATGCTATCCATTTTGTCCTGCTTAGGACTAATATCGGCCAACAAATACAATAACTCTTCTGCTTCTTCTGACTTGGTTGAAGACAATGTTTCAGCCCAACAAATATTCCAAAACCATTTTCCATTATGTTCACAACTTGTGTCTGCTACAAAACAATTTGGCATAGAAGTTATAATTTTGGTCGTTGCAATTTATATTGTTGTCTACGCAACGCGAATTAAGATATTTTATAACTCATGTAATGTCCGAAATTTTGTAATACTCTATCAATTCGTATTTATAAGAAACACTTTTAAAAAATTACACAGATTAAGAAAATATATTTTAAATAGTTATTTTTATTTAATACTCTTATAAATTTAAATGTATTTCATGTATACTCTGATTTAATGATGTTCAAAAAAAAAAAAACTTACCATGTTTAATATCGTCTCTCATAATAAATAACAGCATAAAAGAAATTGAACATTGAAAGTTAGTCAAAATTTCTAATAAAAAAGATCAAAAAAAATTTCACTTTTATTTCTTATAAAAAAAATCGGAGAGAATATGGTTATGGTGCTTTGGGAAGGGGAGTTGAGGGATTAGGATTTGTTGTAACAAAGTCACATAGTTACACACAGTAGTATATTTGAACCGTTCATTTTAAATCGGTCGGTTTATAGAATGAGGTTAGTCTATGATGTTATTCAATTTTGACTTATGAATTTTTCTTATTTATCAAAAAAAGGAAGACACCTTAGATTATTTTCTTTTTTTTGACGCAGACACCTTGATTATTTAAGAAACGGTTTTCTGACTTTTTCTGCTAGGGGCATAACTTTTTTTTACTTGATTCGGAAATGGAGAAACTGAAATCCCAAGACTCAAAACAAACGTTAAGTCGATGCCCATATGCTTGAAGTAAATGCCCCCCTAGCTAGTAAAAAAAGAAAAGCATTTTCATGAAAAATAAGTTGAAACCAATTTTGACTCATTGTAAAGACCATCATTTATTTGAACGCGATACCCAAATCTTTGTTGTTGTTTTTTTTTTCAACAGAGTTAATGAAAACCGAACATAAGATTTCATACATATTACTCTAACCTCTCACCATTAGATGAAACCTACTGGTTTAAATAAAAGCCAACCCTACTCTAGCAAATAATACCCTATTGCCTCTAAAAAGCTTCCACCCTCGACCACTCCAAAGCTCATCATTCTTCGTCTTTCTTCATCATCTCTTAAACAATATTTGTAATTCCTACCTACCTGGGTTACTTATAAATTCTATTGTAGGAAATCACCTGATTTGCAACTTTCATCAATTGGTGTATTTCATGTCCAAATTCTATGATTCTCATTGTTATCATTCGCGTGATATTCTAATCCTTAACCGATTGTTCCTAGACCTCGTTGGTTCCTTACAAAAATATGAGTACCAGAAGTACTCAACGAAAATAAAGATAAAATTAGTAAACAGAGATACACCACTAAAACACCAATAAAGAACTCCCAAAAGCTAGAAACCATCATGACCATCCAGAGCAACCACCAAGAAGAGGGAGAGGACGAATTAGCTGGAAGGAGCACCCCCAAGAGAAACCACTCAACTAGAACCTAAAACAACTAGGCACCACATTCTCACCTCACCTTGCTGGACCAGCACAAAGACGTTGCACCTCCCAATCGTAAGAGGAGCAGGGGCTATCAAAGTTTTTCCCTAGAAACCATTTCCACGAGGAGATCAGTTTGACCCTATCCACTAGAATATCAATTGTTGAAGACCCGCCAGCAAAGATGTTATTGGCTTGAGACCTGGGAGTATGCTCCTCCTTAAGGTCTCAGGTTTGATTCTCTCTGGTTGCCAATTTGGATGAGCTAGTTTAGCTTCTTCAAAAACAACAAAAAAAACCAGAAAAGATGCTATCGTTCCGGGAAGTCCAAATACTCCACACAACAACATGTCACACTAAGATCATACCTAACTGAACCCAACTCCCCACATCAAAACCAATGAAACTCTCAAAAAACTTGCATTAGGACCGATTGATCAGACCATCCCTTGTACTTTTGCAAATTTCAATCAGACAAAGGTAATGGGCTAGTGGTACTTGCTAGGAGAACAAAAACTTTTTAGGTAGGTATAAATGACTTTTTCAGCCAATTTAGCATCCGACGTAATATCAAGCAACAACATAACAAATTTTCAGTTACTAAGTTAGATTTTGACATCATCAACCTAACAAATATTTAGACATAGCTAAAATAAAATAGAGTGTTGTAAATTAATATGCTTGATTAATCGGGCAATTCGGTAGGAGCTGAACGATGTTGAAAATGTTGCAATTTACTTACATTTTTTTGTATGAACTCCGGAATTTCCCTAAACACATCTATCACTTGAATTCGACGCATATATGTTAGTATTCGACCATGTATATGTTTTGTAGTGTTGGTTGAACCTAAGAGTTCCCCCAAACACTTCATTAAAGAAGGGACTATCTTTTCTAAAGAATTTTAGACCAGAGATAGCCTTACATATGAAGCGTTCAAAGGAACTCTAAGAGACAATCAACAAATAATTATTCATGAATTGCTGCATCCTATGAATAAATAATGCATTGCTGATGCTCTATATATATAGTATAGAGAGATTGTATTAAAAAGACAAAGAAAAGATTAAAGTTATGTGAGCATGCATAAAATTAGTTTTCTATAATTGAGAAATGAACATAGTCAGGATGTTTGGCCAGAGGAATTGGGGATATGATATTTATGGGAAAAAAATATTCTCCTTGAATTGTCAAATAACATTAAAGCGATTTAAATCTTCAAAATCTAACATAAGGTCCCTCTCCTCAATATCTTAAGGATCATGATGTCACAATTTCAAGTATTAGATTCCATTTAATACTGGTATGTAGTATCTTTGAATCTTAAAACAGGGGACAAAAAAGAAACGAAAAGGAAGAATAGAATGTGGCTACTCGATATATCAGATGTCCCATTTCTCTTTTGTTCATTGTTTCGTCTAGGTTCACTTTTCTGCATCAGGATTTTTACATGAACAAATGTTTTTAATGCATCTTGGACCCCATGGTCAAGCAATTCATGATTTCCTAATCATCTTTGAAATTCTGAACGGCTCACCGTTGTAGGATATTTTATATCTTAATTTATTTTAAACATTATTTTATATTATTATATATGTTAATTATTATTAAATTTCTTTTGACCAAGTAATGTATATTATTAAATGCATGGTGATGGTGCAAGTTTTCTTTTATTTCATATTGTAACGTTTTATGTTAATCATAATCCTAATAACTAGGCTTTTATGGTAATAATTTTTCAAGAATATCCAAGGACTTTGTGGTTATAAGAAAGGTACCATGAAGAAGAAGAAAAAGAGATATAATAAATTATATTACTAAAATAATAATACTAAGTTCTCATGAGCTTCCAAAAGGAGTTCGTTGAGACCTTGCTAATTCACGTGCAGTGCTAGCAAGATGTGACTGTTGTATCCTGGAGGGTATTAGCTATGAGGCCAACTGCACCGGGTAACTTACCTGTGGCGGCGAAATAATCTTAAGCCCAATGCAATTTGCACGCCTCAGTCAAAATCGATAAGTTTTTCTTCTTCTCTAATTTAATTTATTATTAGTCATATTTATTTGTTCTAATATTTCTTTGATTTATTATTATTGAAATAATTCTATGTCATATTTTTCCAACAATCTTAAGAGTATTTCTTTGGCATGGAATTATTATTAATTTTAATTTTGATTTGGTAATAGAATTATTTGTTGATGAAAAGGAAGAATTTTAATTTGAGAAATGAAGTTAGATATGATATCGATGGAAAGCAAATTTTGAGGCTACTCACTCTAGGAGCATGCTGATCTTGAATTTTTGTTGAGCATAAATTAAAATATTCACTTGAATTTTTGTGAAATATATTTTGATGTGGGGGCATATTCATATTGTTGAATTTAAGCTAATGTGTACGAATATCAAAAGTGTGATAATTTTTTATTTTATGGTTGAAATATATTATTGTGTTTATTTTGTCTAATATCTATTGTGTGCACTAATCATAATTTGAGTGATGCAGTAAGTTTTACTTGCCACTGAAGCATAGCAATATTAAAATTTGGCAATATTGAGTCTCTCCCTATTCAAAGAAAGGACGGCTGCATCTTTTATGTACCGAAAAACCATTGGGTATATTTGAGCCCAAAATTTTAATAATTGAGAGATATTATGAAATATAGAAAAGTATATATATTGTGGATTATCCATTGTATTAGAATAATACAATGATGATTAATAATAAAACTTTTGATAAGAATATAAATATCTAAGTGGATAAATTTCTCAAATGTGGGGGTTTGTCGCTTGAAATTATTTCGAGTAGACTTGGATAAATAATTTTCTTGGAGAATTAATTATATCAAATGTGGGGGTGTTGTCACTTGGAAATTTTCAAGTAGACCTATACCAATAAATCTAAATATAGATTTTTTTTTTGACAATAAATCTAAATATAGATTTAATTTCTCTCATAGTGGAGATGTTGTTGCTTAGAATTTATCTAAGTAAGCCTATGATAATAAGTCATAGATGTGCATTTGAAAATAAATGATGAAATATTGATTAAGAGACGTCTTAGTCAATGTATTGTGATTTTGTGAAACAACGCGTTGTGAGTGATATATATAAAGGATCCTGTGATAATCCCACTGAGCAAGAAACTAGTGGATGATATATACATCGAGGGGGATGGATTTATGTCCAATACAAAAATTGAGAGTGATGGTAACCCAACATAGATTGTGAAAATTCGCAAGGTTATGTTCATATGGGTAAGAACAAGTCACTTGTCAATTTGAGGAGACACTATCCAATTTCTATTTGAGTTCATCCCTATGGTGTAGGATAGTGTATACTGCAACGATGGAGGTTGAGTTTTTCTCTTAATGAATCTATAGCTCATGAATGAGTGGTGTGCTTGACTGTGGTGTACACTTGATAGATTCACCTATATGAGTGTTGAGGTGAGGCCGCTTCTATGAAAGTTTGGGCCGACTTTCTAGAGCCACTCATGAAATCCAGGAATAGGTGCAAGGCCAAAATGCACCATACCGCGTTGAACAACTTTGGACGAAAGATCAAGGTGAGTGATGAAGTCACTGTTTCACATACGGAATGAGGTTCATAGAGGTTATAATCTCACCGACATTCTAGTGGATCAAATTGTTGAGGCAAAATCCTAATTTGATGTTTTAAAGATAACAAATATCTTAATTATATTTTAAGTGAATTCTGATCTTTTTGTGATCTAACAAGTGCTCTTGAGTGATTAATATAGACAGGAACAAAAGCTCGTTCATTATATATCACTACACTTAAATTGATTGAAAACTGCAAGTTTATGAGAATGATCAGAGAACATTCTCCAGTCTGCACTTTTTCTCACGTGCAAAGCTATACATCAACAATAAGCACTTAATTGATATCATCTGAACAAGAGACAAATAAGCACTTTTGCAAAGGACTTTATTGAAGAAAATCTCTACAGGATATAAGTCATTTAAAGCAAGGATTAAATGATAGCAAAAGAAAGCTTCCTATTTGGTCATGTTTAAGGAATAAACACGAACATGTCTTTGACAATTTATTTCTCAAGCTCACATGCTCTATTCAGAGATTATTTGAAGACATTTATGGACCAATGAAAAGGAGACAACAAGTTTGAAATGGTACTTCTCAAAGGACTTCATAAAATATATTTCACTATGATCTTGATCTACAATAAAAAGCTACTTGTACTTTTACAAGTACACATGAATAGTAAAAGGATAAGAAGACCAGCTATCATCATATGATCATCATGAATATCTTGAGGCCCACGAAATCAAAACAAGCAATGCACATCTCTCTATTTGATCTAGGCCAAGAATCAGAAAATACTCTGGGAGAACGATCTAAGAACGTTCCAGAATCAAGCAGACTTTCTGCTCTTGATCAAAAGATTCTCTCCAGCTGTATCCAGCTGTTGTAAATGATCTTCCAAGGCTTCAACAGTGCTTGTTCTTGAAGAACAAGTTCATACAGCTCAAAGATGCTCAACCTCACGCTCCTCATGACATCATCATTCTAAGAATGTTCTCAAGAAGCATCTTCTCTCTCATCAAATATTATTTGAACAATATTTGATCTGATCTTTTAAAGGACTAACGGCTAGTCTTTGGCAACACTCCAACCTGCTTGGAGACCACGAAACAAAGGACAAACAACATCTATAAATAGCACACTTGGGTGCTTTGAAGATTTAAGAGTTTCAACTACAAATATCAACATCTACACTTGTCTTTTTCGACCAAGTCATTAAACTCTTCCACTCTCACTCCAGCTCTCTAAACATCACATACTTGGATCAGTATATCATTGAGTGAACTGAGTGTATTCTTCTATTAGCTTCTCAACTTGATTTTCTCTTCATTTGAAAGCTTGTGATCCGAACAATTCATTGTAAAAGATTGGCTCAAGTCAATACGTAACTATTGATTGAGTGACACCTTAGTTTGTAGGACTGAGGTAGATATTAAGCTTGTAGGGCTTAAGGTTATTGATCTTGGTTTAGATCAAGGAGGTTTGTAATTTGAGATACTAGTATCTCAAGATTATAGTGGATACTCACGGAGCGTGAGGGACTGGACGTATACCCATACTATTAGGGGGTGAACCAGTATAATTGTTGTGTGTTGATTCTCTCTTCCCATATCTTTTAGTTTCTGCAAACACTAAGCACACAATTCACTTTGAATTTGTTTTACTGCTAACCAGATTGTTCTGAGATCATTCTAACGCTTTCTGTTGAGTTATATTTTAAAAAGGTAAATTTTAATAGGTTCACAATTCAATCCCCCCTTTCTTGTGAAAAACTTTGCTACTTCACAAATTTCATTTGCTCTATGTGCTAGTTCATAGTCCAAAAGACACTAGTGTTTATGCGTTGATTTTTCACGCTCTTGGGAACACTTAAAATCTAAAACTTTAAAATAAATTGTGGGGGATTGTAAGATATTGTATATCTTAATTTATTTTAAACATTATTTTATATTATTATATATGTTAATTATTATCAAATTTCTTTTGACCAAGTAATGTATATTACTAAATGCATGGTGATGGTGCAAGTTTTCTTTTATTTCATATTGTAACGTTTTATGCTAATCATAATCCTAATAACTAGGCTTTTATGGTAATAATTTTTCAAGAGTATCCAAGAACTTTGTGGTTATAAGAAAGGTACCATGAAGAAGAAGAAAAAGAGATATAACAAATTATATTACTAAAATAATAATACTAAGTTCCCATGAGCTTCCAAAAGGAGTTCGTTGAGACCTTGCTAATTCACGTGCAGTGCTAGCAAGATGTGACTGTTGTATCCTGGAGGGTATTAGCTATGAGGCCAACTGCACCGGGTAACTTACCTGTGGCGGCGAAATACTCTTAAGCCCAGTGCAATTTGCACGCCTCAGTCAAAATCGATAAGTTTTTCTTCTTCTCTAATTTAATTTATTATTAGTCATATTTATTTGTTCTAATATTTCTTTGATTTATTATTATTGAAATAATTCTATGTCATATTTTTCCAACAACCGTAGGTAGCGCGCAGTTGATTCTTGGTGCTAGAAGCATGATCCAATTGGTTACTTCTCAATAAAGTCGGCTTACTTGGTCCTTCGGCAGTCCACAGTTGATGAGGTATTTTTCTTTGAAGATGAAATACGGTTACTTCCAATTCCAAAAGTTTGGAAAACGTAGGGCCCCTCAAAAGTGGCGGTAATCTTTGGCAACTTCTTCGAGATAGGCTACTGAATCGTCATAATCTCTGGAAGAGTGGCGTTATTATGAATGTTGGTGCTTCTATGTGTGTCTTATGAGTCTGATTCAGTCGATCACTTGTTCGATTACGGCAACCAAATCTCACCTGTCTGGTAAACTATCATTACGTTACATATTTTGGTATATATATATAAACTTGTTGAAATTTTTTACTCTATAAATATCTCAAATTTCTTTTTAGTCCCTAAAAATTTTCCACAAGTCTCGGTTTCCCAAATATTTTTCGTCACAACTTTTGTTCTCCGCTTTTAAATCAATTCAAATGTAATATTAAACATTATTTATGATAATATCGCTCTACCATGAGGCAACACCGTGACCCGCTCATATGCAAGGGTGTTATACTAGTTTTAATATGAATAAACGTTAAATAGAGCCCGAAAGAGGGATTGGAGACCCTCTTGTTGATTTGTCCTACTTGTGGTTGATTTTTGTCTCTCTCTTTCTAAGGGGTATTATTCTTCTCGTGGTGGTCCCTTTGAAGGGTTCTAGTTTATTGGTGGTGTACCTCCTTTTTTTTCTTGTCTTACGTACTTTAGAGATTGTTGAGTTACGATGGAGTGTACTTCATGGCACCTCCTTGATTTATTGAACTTTCTCTTGTAATTTTTCGTTTTTATATTTATATACAATATATTTATCATTTAAAAAAAATAGAGCCCAAAAGACATAGCAAAGAGCAGAGCAAATGTTTAACAATCATTGTGACCAACATGGTTTTGAATTTCGGTTGCGGTCACAGATGGTTGAGGTTGTAGTTATTGGGATTGTTATCATTCTGGTTGTTGTGACGCTCATTGCGGCTGTTACGGTGTGAAATAATTTTAAGTTTCGCATACTCTTAATATAGTAGTGTCGCATTTTATACCGTATATATTTATTGAAAGATGCCTAAAATACACAGTTAAGTTATTGTTAAGGGTATATATTATTCATTACTTACATTTGACGTAAGTTAGTATTTGGGTTCATAAATATTATTTCTTTTGTAAAAATATTTGAAGAATATGAACGAAATCATCTGAAGCGGTTCTTAATGCTTGCGATTACAATGTGGCTGTAAACATAATTGAATATCACACCGCAATTGTTCAATGCAATTGTGGTTAAAATATTTTTAACTATCTTATTAGCTAGATATATTTTCAAGTGTTTGGATCAATGTTAACTTTCTCTCATGTACATATAGTAACATACATTACCGTTAATATATTTTTACCTATTGCCTTTGATCTTTTTATAAGAGACAATTAATTTTTAAATTCATTTAATAATTTATGTATCTATGCAATATTGTGTTTACATCATTAGACAGATTTTTCCAATTACTATTTTAATTATATAAATTTTAAGCACAATAAGGGCTTACGTAAAATCGTCTTCTTATAAAGATTGTTCCAATCAGTATATTCCTTGCTCAATACATATAGTTGTTTTCTTTGTGAGAGAATAATGTGGACTAAAAAAAATCTTTTCACAATAAGGAGATTCCTGTTTGCTGTAGAAGAAAATTTCCCCTTTGGGAAAATTGTGTTGAAAAGGTTAGGTATGACAATCTAGGACCTGTTTTTTCAGATTTTTCACCAAAAAATCTATTTTTTCCAAAAATAAATCTATTATTTTATCTTATTTGTGTTTATTTCGGATTTTTTCAAAAATGATTTTAGTAAAAAAATCATTTTTTTCATCAAAATGAGAATCTATTTTCAATAGTTTTTATCAAAATTCATTTTTTTATCACTCATCATCTCTTACCATCTTAAAAAAATAATTTTTATGATTATAAACAAACGAAAAATAGCTTTAAATTTTCTTCAAAAAAATCTATTTTCTTGAAAATAATTTTTTTCAAAAAAAAATATTTTTTTTAAATCTCAAACAAACATCCCCTAATCTGTTATGAACAGTAGCTTCTTTTTAGTCAATAATTTATCGGTGCTGAATTTTTTTTAGTGTGGGTGGATGACTCCTACTAAAGACAAGGAAAATTCCCTCCAAAATATTGAAAGTAGAAATAAGCAACATGCCAAATAATTATATGCAACTTGATTGAGGTTTGATCTTTTTTTATTTTGCAAATATAATCAATGGTCTCCATAGTCTTAAATTGCTGTTACGGTTATAGATAGATGTGGTCGTTGCAGTTGTAGTCGTTGGAATGCATATTGTTTTTTTTGGTACAAGTTGGAATGCATATTGTGATCATTTGCAATGTGAATTTATTTTTTATTTAATAATAACTCATGTAAAGCCCAAAATTACGTAATATCTTGTTTGCATTTATTTTATGGTGTTTCTTTTATGTATATGGTGTCTACCGATGTGGAGTTGAGTGTAAGACACATTAAAATTAGTTTAAGAATCAATTTAAATTGACAAAAAAAACTTGTGTTTAGACTTTTCTGTTAAGGGCATCAATTTCCAATTTTTTCTAACTTCATTCGCAAACGGAGAAATTGAGGTCCCAAGAAACAACTTAACCATTAATTATTCTTGGTTGTGGTTCACTAGTCGGTATGGGCGTGGAACTTGTAGTCATTTTTCTTTCTGGTGTTTAAATCTCATGTCTTTCTAAGCACTTAGTTTAGTGTTCTTTATTGTAAGGATTTGAGTACCCCTTGTACTCACTTATAATAAATTTTTGCTTATATAAAAAAAACCCTTAAATCGATGTCCATATGCTTAATTAATTGGCATAATTAATATCCCTTTTTTTTTTTAAAAAAAAAAAGCAGTTTCATGAAAAATATGTTGAAACCATTTTGAGTCATTCTGAAGTTCGTTTAGACTAAGCAACTAGGTTTAGTTTGGTTATGAAGAGTTTGGGTAGTATGCTAGAGGTCGTAAGATCGATCTCCAACTCCAATGTAATAAAAAATATATATGTACGTTAAGACTATTTAAAATGAAAATCCTACTAGTCCCACACCCGTGCGATGCACGGGTGTTATCCGGTATTTTATATTATAATGTTGAAAAATCATTCGTATAAATTGAAACAATATGTATTATGAAAATTATAATAATAACATCAACAACAACAAAATAATAATAATTAAAAAAAAGAGTGATGTAAATATAAGATAGATATTAAAGATGTGTTTATACATTTCAAAAAGATTACAATGGACCATATTGCATCTACCAAAATAAGTTGGTAATTCATAAATTGTCATGTCACTATGAAAACAATTTGTGGTCATACTCTTACACTGTGGTTAGATTAGTGGTTGCACATTTAAAAAACATATTTATACATGACATTTTGAAGTTACTTTGGTATCTTCTTCATTAACATTGATTAGCAATATCTTTAACTCATTCTTCAAAATAACTACGGAAATGACAATATATCATTGACCATGGAAAACAATCGATGTTGAAACATAAGTTTTTATTTATATTATAAATCTAATTGGAGGATTCTGAGTTGGATAAACTACTTCATTATCTCTTACCAAAAAACTACTGTATTATCGAATTTGACATTTATATTAATTTGAAACTTATTGAAGCAAAGATAAAGCAACTTAACTCATACTCAAATATCGAATATGAAAAAAATCATACAGGCCATAACAACCATTAATAAATTTTATTTTATCTATTTTTTTTTTACTAACATTAGAAAGTAGTCATGACAATCGACCAACTCCTTATATTTACAAAGATTGGACAAAAGATTATTAGCAAAAATATTAATTTTTTTGAAAAAAAAACAATAAAATACACAAAATAATAAAATGAATAATAACCCAAAACAACAACAACAACAACAACAACAACAACAACAATAATAATAATAATAATAATAATAATAATAATAATAATAATAATAATAATAATTACAAATAGTACCCCACATGGATGATGTGGCTAAATGAAAGGTTTTTATCGGTTTGTGAATTAGGGTTTAGATAGACAATTCTACAACTATCTAGGATTTATATATATATATATATATATATATATATATATATATATATATATATATATATATATATATATATATATATATATATATATATATATATACATACAGCATCTCAAAAGCTTCCACCCTCAACCATTCAAAGTTAATCGTTGATCATCTTTCTTCGTCATCTCTCGCAAACAATTGTTGTATTTCCATCCTCTACCAGGGTTATTCATAATTTCTATTGGAGGAAATCCTTTCCTTTGCAACTTTCATCAATTGGTAATTTCCATGTCCAAATTCTATGATTCTCAATTTTATCATTCTCGTGATTCTAATTAACCCTTAATCTTAGATTCCTAGACCTAGTCGGATTTTGACCTGATCAACATAACAAACACTTGTTAAATCCGATTTTGAGAAATACAACTCATGCAGGAATGTTATTTGAGCTTTTCAAATTCTCATGAAAGCAATATTTTTTTTTTGACAATATGAAAGCAATATTAAGACATGGTTAAAATAAAATAGAGTTAAAAATTAGTATGGCTCTTTTTAATCCGGAAATTCGGTAGGAGCTGAACAATGATGAAAATGTTGGTAATTTACTAACATTTTCTTAATTGATGAACTCTAGAATTTACCTAAACACATTTTTTTTAAAACAGGAGTTTGAGACCAAATCAGGATACCAGAAGTACTCAAAAAAAAAAAAAAAAGACAAAGCAATCAAAATGTGATACATAAAAATAGGGGGAGGAAAGACAAGCTAAAATAAAGCACCCCAAGAGGTAGCACTCAACCACAACAACAATGAGGTACCGCATCCTCTCCTCGCCTTGTTGGATCAGCACAAAAGAGGTTGGCAGCTCCCACTCGTAGAGGGAGCATGGTCTATCAGGGTTTTATCTAGAAACCCATTTCTAGGGGCTATCAGGGAATATCAATCATTGATGACCTACCGGCAAAGATGATAGCATACATAATCGAACCTCAGGCCCCACACCCAATCCAAGGAAACTCTCAAAAACTTGATTAAGGAAAACATACTCGATCCCTACCCACCTAGCTAGAAACACGGTACCAAATAGGAGAAATCCGATCACATGAAATGAAAAGGTGGTCTACTGACTCTTCAACTGCCCTGCAAAATACACACGAAGTATTAGAATCCCTAAATACATTGATCACATGAATTCGACACATGTTGGTATTCGATGATATGTTGCAGTGTTGGTTGAACCCAAGAGTTCCCCCAAACACTTCATTGAAGAAGGGATTAATATCTTAGACAGATAGCCTTACATATGAAGCGTTCAAAGGAACTCTAAGAGACAATCAACAAATAATTATTCTATTATTAGATATATATGATTCAATTGCTGCATGCTCTGAATAAATAATGCATAGCTAATGCTCTCTATATATAGTATAGAGAGATTGTATTAAGAAGACAAAGAAAAGTGAAAAGTTATGTGAGCATGCATAAAATTAGTTTTCTATAATTGAGCAATGAATATAGTCAGGATGTTTGGCCAGAGGAATTGAGGATATGATATTTATGAGAAAAAAAATATTCTTCTTGTATTGTCACATAACATTAAAGCGATTTAAATCTTCAAAATCTAACACAAGGTCACACTTTAATGTATTAGATTCCATTTAACACTTCTATGTATCTTTGAATCTAAAAATAGACGACAAAGAAAAAACATAGCAGAATAGAATGTGGCTACTCGATATCAGTTGTCTCATTTCCCTTTAGTTCAATGTTTCGGCCAGGTTCAGTTTTTTGCATCTGTGTTTCCATTTCACATAAAGAAGTGTTTTTAATGCAGCTTGCAATACTTTGGCTGCAGTTATATATGAACGCCGTTATTGGTACCGCCGTGCGAAGTGTTTATTAATATTTTGATCCCAACTAAGTGATGGATCATAACAGCGATAAAAATTAGGGTCATGTTAACATGTGCACAAAAGGCACATGTTAAGGTTCTAAATATAGAAAATTGCATTTATTGTTAGAAAAAAATTTAATGTTTAAGAAGTTAAATGCACATATTTCAATATATTATTTCTACTTTTGCTTCTTTAACATGTGCCTTTGATGCACATGTTAACATTTTCCTAAAAATTAAACTTACAGTTGTCTTTCCACTTCTTCCCAATATTTGCAAGTATATATATAGTTCTTGTGATTTTAATCATTTACTGCACATTTTTCATTCAAGGTAACATTAAGATCTTTTACTTTTTCAAGTATTTCAGAGCCAGATAATATTTTCAGTGGATTTACGCAACTCTTGTTTGCCATTATTAGTAGTTCTATTTAATCTAATTTTGTGTCTTCCATCAAAGTAAATGTTGATGACCTATAAAATAATAGTATTTATTACTATAAGGAAAACTACGAGGAATAGCCTCATAATTGCAAGACGGAGAAGCTAGTTTGAAAACTGATTTATGCCTTGGAAATTACATAAACTTTTAAAAAGTGAAATAAGTGTAAAAGTGATTAAATAAGGGTATATTAGGAATAGTAATATTAATTAGTTTAAAAGTAGTTAACTTTTACTTATATTTTCGACGGTTGTTGCCGGCGGTTATGGTGGTGGTAGATCCGGTTTCGTTTATCGACCTCGGCAAGCTGGCCGCTGTTTCGACGCGGTTCTGGTGGTCTTAAGGGTTTTTGGTGTCGGTTTTGTGTGGGTTTGGCACGGATATGGCCTCCATGGTGGTGAGATTCGAGTGCTGATGGGGTGGTGATGTTGTTGTAGTCACAGCAGTGGTTGTTGTGATTCCACGGATCTTGTGCCGTTTTTTATGGTGTTAGTTTCGTTGCACGTTTTTCTGTTATGTTTCTGTTCCGGTGGTTGGCGTGGTGGTTTGGATCTTGCGATGGGTCGGAGTTGTGGTGGTGGTAGGAGGTGATGAGAGAGTGTGGTGGTGATGTTGGATTTGGCGTCACGGGTTCGCTGGTCCGGGTTTTATCTGTGGTGGTTTTGGTGAGGAGAGGTGAGGTGGCGGTGGGGCTGGCGCGTACGGTGGTGAAGGGTGGCGTTTTGGTTCTGGCATCGCCGATATTTGGTTAATATCGTGTGTAGTGGTTTTCTAGATTACTTGTTTCTCTGACCGCTTTCCAAATCTGTTGAGATTTGCAGGATTTTTTTTGAGTCTCTGTTGGTATCCAAATCTGTTGAGATTTGCAGGGTTCTTGTGTGTCTGGTTGACCTCTTCCGTGTCGGTGTTCACTGTTTTGAGGTGGTCTTCGAGCTGAGATTGTTCTGCCGGTTGTTGCCGTGTTTGTTGGATCTGTCATTGTCTGGTTTGTAGGGTGTCTTCGAACTGGGACTTGTCTGCCTAGGTTCTCATTCTATTGTTGTCTCATCAACTTTTAGCCTGAAGGAGCTGATTTTAAGATTCTGATGGGCCGATCTTTTTTTATTCGAGATCGGGAGTTAGAGTCGATCTAGTGGTAACTTTTGGGGATGGGTTGGTGTCTTCTGGTGGCGTGATTTCCGTTTTTGGGATTAGGAGGTGGACCTCTATTAGGTGATGTTTGTTTTGGTGTTTGTTTTTTGGCGTTCCTCATATATACGGCGCTCTGTTATGTAGTTACTTTTATACCGGTCTTTATTCATCTTGTGCAGAGATCTGGTTAATAATATATTTGCTGTTAAAAAAAAATAAAAAAATTTTGTCCAAAATTTGAAATATTTTTTTCTTATATTTGTATTTGGAGAGAGTATCACTTTACTTAATTTTAGCACTTGGTTTTGTTTTTAAAGATTTTTAGTCTGTTTCTAGTGTTAAAATATTTTAAAGATTTTAAAGATTTTTCACTTTACTTTTTTAGTGCTTTTGAAAGATTTTTCTAGTGTTTTTTTTAGTGTTTTTTAGTGTTAAAACCCAATTCAAACCTCTATTTCTAGTGTTTTTCTCACCTTCATTTAACAAAAGAGTAATGTTTATAATATTTTTTTTCCCACATAACCTTGTTAAAATAAAATATCCTTTGAAAAAATATGGCTGAAATAACTACAAAAGATGATAATGGTAAAAGCTCTTTGATTGTTCCATGAGATTTGAGGAATCGTAGAAATAATTGCTTTAGTGTGAGTATTGACTATTGAGTAGCTTTTAAGTATAAAATAAGTAAGGTCAAACGGACACTAAGATTATCTATTTATTTTGAGGATGAGAAAGAGAAGGGGGACATAACCAAAATCTTCTCAAGTTCAAAAACAAGAAAATATAAAAGCAAGACAAAATCAAAGAAACAAAAAAGGAAACCAAGTAACCACCCAAACTACGGATTCCTACCCCTAACACGGGTAATGACCGATTTACCCTTCTTTTTGTTGTCCTTCAAACCACCTCTGTAAAAGGCTCCTCCCTATCAGTAGCACGATTCTTCAAATAATTAATTGCTGCCGTATTCTCTTCCTCGTCAGTATAAATCCTATATATGACCAGAGTCACTACCACTCCATGAACCAACAAGACCGAGATTTAGAGTTTGTTGGTCCACTTTTGGTGTCGTGGCACGAACATCCTGCACCTGCATTGGATTCACTACTCCAGAGGGGATACTAGGTTCTCCCTCAGGAATTATAACATCGCCTACCACGTTATCTTTAGCTCTTATCATAATCTCAATAAGTGGATCTTCGCCTGTCACAGCTTGAATGCCTCCTACGGGTGGTGTAGAAGGCATAGCAACATTTTGCACTTTTGGTTTGTGCACTAAACTCGTAGAGTTCTTCAGTTGAATCTGTAAGTGCAATTCTTAAGAGAATGCCCAATAATCTGACAAGAGTGACAAAACGGAGGAAGATTCTCATATTCAACATCAACATAAAAATCAAAGTCATTTCTTTCAACAAGAATCTTTCTCACAAGTTTGATTTCAAATCAACATCAATTAAAATTCTAGCAAACTAACCAAAAGTTCTCTTCTTAATTAGATGCCTCATCGAGAGCCAAAGAATGAAGTACCTAAAGCCCCAACAATTTCAAAGGAGTGTATAAAGGATACATAGATTTGAATCTTTGATGAAACAAAGTACACAAGCGATTTTTATTTTTTTAAGACTTAAAGTGATGATAAAATTATAATACTGCATCATATGATGCAAGTACATAAAGATATGCAGAAAATAATAAATTAAAAGAAAATTAAACTAAAAATGACCATGAAATTAAAACATCATAATTAATATTGATACTATGTTTGCTAGATTTAGAGAGTGAGATTCAAGTTAACTTCCTCTGAGGTTGATTGTGTTGATGATGAGGACACATTAGAATTAGGTTGAATTCTTCCTTCTCTAATAGGACCACGAGGCAACAATTGAAGAGTTTGAATTTCATTATGAGAATTGAAATTTCTTTCATCACCCTCGGCATTTGAAGGGGCTCGATTTTCTTGAGGCAAAAGTCCCAAACCTAAAGTGTTTGACCTTAGATGAATTGGCAATTCAACATTTTGATTTGCACCCCAAAAATTAGTCATCCCAAATTGTTGTGTTGTGAGGGATGAATTTGACATTTGCATCACAAATCGGGGTGATGTGTCGGGTGTATTTGGCATATACAACCCTCTATAGCCACCAGAAGGAGAACCAATTGCCCAAGTATTGTTCATAGGAGGGCTAATTGGGTGGTGAAAGTTAGCATTATGCATATAAGAATTCCCTTGAAAGCGAATAGGGTTTGAAAATGAATAATGGTATGGTCGATTATTAGATCTAAACCTTAGAATTGCATTTATTTCATTTTCTCTCCTTTGTTCTTCCATTTTTTCTAAAGAACGCTCTTGCTTATGAGCGTTTTGGTGTCCTCCAAGTGCTTGAGAAGTGGTGAATGTGATGTGACAGAAACGACAACGGAATTCCCCCACTTCCCGCTGAGGTAAAGGTTCACTTGTAGCATTCTGAGATGAAGGTTCTCCTGTAACATTCTGAGATGAACTTGAATGTTCACCGATCCCCAATGATTTGGAAGTAGGTAAATCCCCACTATTGGATTCAGTGGTTGGTGGTACTGCCCCTAGTTCCTTCTCAAGTATCAACTTTGGCTCCTCCTCCATTTTGTTCGGGAGGTTTCTGTCTTCATCATTTCCAAGGAAAATTCTCTCGGACATTTTTGAAATCCCAAAATTGAAACTTTAAAGTGATAAAACAAGTTTTGTGTGTTTTCATAATTCCTAGAGAGGGGTATTTATTGTTGAATGAACTACTAATGAATAATCAATATAAGGAAAAACAAGTTAAAAAAAAAAAAGAGAAATAATGACATTTGAAATTATTTTAACAATATTTTGTTTTTGTTAAAGTTATTTTAACTATTAGTAGTATATATAATGTTTTATATTAAATATTTGTATGAGAATGAATATATATTGAAAAAATATTGTCAAAGTTAATTAATTTTTTTCCTTTTATTAATTCTAATGGTCAAAAAAAAATCTAATGGTCAAAGGTTTTTTTTAATAAAAATTCTATTGGTCAAAGTTACTTATATATAAGAATTCAGTGTATTTAGTCCATCCAGAATAAAATATGATAAATATAAAATAAAATATATTAAAGTGTGTTTAATCTATTTTTTAATAAATATTTATTCTAAATTTTAAATAAAGTAAATTTGACTATTTTTATTTTTTTATAATGATTTAAAAAAAAATATTCTTGCTTGTATTTTATACTAATTTTTTCCTACACGAGCACTGTTTTATTCTTTCTTGTATTTTATTTTTTCATTAAAAAAATTATTCTTGTGTTGTAATTTATTCTAAAAATTAAACCATATTCATTTGCAAGACAATGAATATGTGTGCCTAAAGAAAAAGAGTTTCTACAAAACAAATAAAAATTATGTCAGTATATTTAATCTTGTTAGTATATTATGCTAGTATTTAATCTTGTTACGACTCTGTTCTCGTGAGCTTAGTTCAGTTGGTAGGGATATCACACTATATTTGTGCAGGAGTCGGGGTTCGAACCCCAGACACTCCACTTATTCATCTTTAAGATGGATTTTCTAGCCACTAGGCTGCTTGACCAAAAAAAAAATCTTGTTACGACTCTATAATTTCGACTGTCAAATGAGTTGATAAAAAATTTAGCATTTTGTTTTGTCAAAAAAAAAAAATTGCATTTTGTAATATTTTCTTTGCATCATTTTGGGTCGGGTTGATGGTCCTCTATGGTGGTCTGGACTCTGGAGGTTGATGCGTGTCCTTCTAAGAATGAGATTAATAGTGTATCTCTACAAGGTGGTGTCTGTTTTTAGCTTTTCATAGGTGTTCCGCTTATATACAGCACCTTTGTTTTGTAGTTCCATTTTTGTCAGCTTCTGTTTGTCTTTTGCAAAGACCAGTTATATATATATATATATATATATATATATATATATATATATATATATATATATATATATATATATATATATCCTAAATATAGTTCTCCTACTACTTATGTAAACCCTAATCTACTTAAACCAATCAAATTTTCTCATTTAGCTACATCAGCCACTTACATCCAATTAAACCACTTTACAATTTCGCATCACTTCTACTTACATCGTTTTCATATACCTACATTTATATACTTGGGTTTATCTAACATGTGCAACTTGCACATTGCACATGATAAGTAGTAGTTAATACTTTTAGTTTTGTTTTAATTAAATGATATAGGTCCAATATGAGCCTAGAGTGGTGTCACTTATGGCCCATGTAGATTTAGGGTTTTGCTTTAAATAGACCTTTGTAATCATATTTGAAAAGATTTGTCAAAAAAAAAAATCATATTTGAAAAGAAGTTTGGAAATTGAAAAGAGGTTTGCTTAGTGAGATTATGAGTGAGTGTGACTCTCTTTTGGTTCTTGCCTTCTTTGAAGAATCGTTTGGTGAGCTCCTTCATATGTTCTTAGTTAATTTGAAATTTTAGTTTCATTTTGTAGTATTTTGTACCAAATCTTGTGAAATCTTGAGTTGTTAGTTGACTAAGTGTTATAATATGTGTGGCAAGGTTTAGTTTGGTGATTATTTACTTCATTTTTTTTGTTGAAATATCGTGTTCTAGGTTGCCGTTTTCGGAAAGAAAAAAAATCCTTGGACTGATCTTCTTCACTTGCAATAGTTTGATCCGAAATTTTCATATGCAAAATTGTTTTTGTTGTTATTTCTTTCATACATATTTAATTCTGGAAATTCAAAAGCCTAAATTGATTAGAAAAATGAGAGGAATTCAAATATGTAGAGAAAAATATGAAAGGAAAAGTGCTTCGGAAAAATGATTATGCACAAAAACACTAATAGAGAAAAATTCATTGCAACAACAAAATTTCCAGAATTGTTCATTATGATACATCAATCATTGCAAGTTTGATTTTAGTATCTTCCATTTCCACGTGTTTGCCTCATTGACATCTTTAAATCAATTAGTCATTTAGGTCTAAATAAATCTTTCTTGAGTTGATTCTTTGTTCACCTATTTGAGTGTGTTCTTCTATGTTTATCATTTCTTGTTTGTCTCTAAAATTGTCCTAGTTTTTGTCTTAGAGTTTTCCTCCTTAAAACTCTATGTTTATCATAGAATGAGTGCAATGTGAGTGACAAATTCAAGAGTGTAAACACTTAGTTGAGTGGAAAGGTCCTTTTATTTTGTTATTTTTCCTAAATTGTTTACTTGAGCAAATAAAATATAAAATTATCAGCAAGCGAAAATTGAACTCACGCCCTTTGACACTATAAGTATAAATTCTTAACCACCGGACAATCTCTTAAATTTAATTATAATAAAACGTGCAAACATTTATAAAATACCAAAGATATTTTTGTAATTTTCCAATTTTTGGTGGTGGTCGCCTTGGCTCACTACCTCGCCACCTCTAATTCTGCCACTGTACACAAAAATTATAACAAGGTGATGTTAGTTCAATTAGCTAATACAAAAATGTAAAATGAATTATGTTAATTTGTGTGCTTCATTGTTCTTAAATTATCTATTGTCCAATTAATGTAAAAAAAAAAAGAACAAAGCATTTTATCACAATGATCAGTGTTTGTATGAATTTGGTGGAGTCTTGATGCCTACTGTTGATTTAACTCCAAGAGTTCCCCCAAACACTTCACTTAACAAGAACTATCCGTAATTTCTAATGACTTTTACACCATATATAGATAATAGATAGATCCTTTTGCATGAAGCATTCAGAGGAACTTTAAGAGACAATCAACAAATAATTATTCAACTAGACATACTTCACTGGCTTGTTGTCTTGGTTAAATATTCAATGATAAGTGCTCTATTTATATTTGGCATTCAAAGGACAAAGAAATATGAATCTTTGTGTGGTCATGCTCATGCATAAAGTTAGTTTAATTTTTGTACCACACTGAAAATGAACATAGTCAAGATGTTTGGCAAGAGGGTTATTCTTTGGATGATATGAAAGAAATATTCTTATTCTAAAGTTATTAAAATCATCAAGATCTAAAGTATCAATTGTCCCTTATTTGGTTGCAACCATGTGGTGAAGAAATGTACCCGTAAGACAATATATGTACATAACCATAGGTAGTTGAATTTGGTCACAATTGTGGTAAAAATGAAATTGCAAGAGAATAACATTAAAATTTGTTGGTCACTCACGGAATATCTATCTCCTTAGCTTTTCGAATAATAATCTATATATCCTCGAGCAGTGGAGACTTCATACCTATAACGTAACATTTGTTATCGCTAATTTTATATTAAAGGTGGAGTCTTAATAAGTTAAAAATTAAGTTTCAATGTAAAAATAAAAAGGCTTTTCACTATAATAGATCACTCTCATTACAAACACGACCATTTATAATGGTGAGTACCTAATTTTAATTAAGCATAGTACTTAATATATACTCATTAGAGCAAAGTAAATTTCACTACCTAATAGAGACTAGTACTACATTAAGCATCCTCTCTCTCTCTTAATTTCAATCTCAGATGGTTCAAAATTACCAATTAGTCCATTTAACATTTTTGATATAGAGGAGTGCTATATAGTGCGAAAAAACCTCACAAATTAATTATCACGAAAACGTAGCGCGCATGTCAAATTCAGGTTTGCTCTTTTTATAAGCAAGGTTAGTTGTTAGTATTACAATGTTATGTTAATTATTTTCCCTTTATCAGGACTTGAACCCTGAACCTCCTACTCCTTAATCTTTAGCTCAACTAGTTTAACCATTTGAGCTACCCGTCCGACCCCTCAAATTCAGGTTTGTTAATTTAAGGCAAAACTCTTTTTTGTTTTTAATTGAAAAATAAAAATATAGTAGTGTGTCCACCGCTTAGAAACTGCTTGTTACTTATCCAGTTATCCATACTTCAATTCAACCCATAACAAATAAAAACTTCAACACATATATATGCTATACTATATACAAGAATCTGCTATACAATTAACCACTTTCACTTCCACTCAGATCTGTTCATGCGTTACTTTTTAGAGCCACCTCAATATATGTACAAGAAGTTGCTTACTAGTATGCAGTTTTTAGTAACTTACATATTTAGAGAAGGTAATAATTGTACTGATAGTTTGGCAAATTTGGGTCTTAATCTTACTGAATTTTGATATTCCACAGTGCCTCCTTTGTGGATTCGTAGTAGCATATCTAGGAACAACCTTGATATGCCCAGCTTTAGGTTTGTGGATTCAGAGGGGTTTCGGAGGGAGATTGGGAGGAGCAGTCAAGCACGGCACCAACCTTTTAGAGGCATCAAAATTATTATTTTTTAGCGTATATGCGTGCATGTATATATATTTTAGGATAAACATAAAGTCTAAAACAAATTATGCTTCTCACTTTAATAGATTGTCCACATGACATATCTCTTATAGTATAAGCTTGTATATATAAGTAAATCCTAAACCAAATTTGTTTTCATTCCACTTTTATGTTGAAGTTTTTTATTAAAAAAAAAATATAATTTTGTCTTGACTAGGAATCAAACCCGCAACCCTTTATTGCACTACAACATTTCAACCACTATGGCAAGTAGACCAATTGTGATTAAAATTATGTCCACAAAGTGTTAAGCACCATCAATTCTCATTGAAAAGATTTCATATGAAAATTAAGCACCATCAATTTTCATTGCACGGTTTAAACAATTAAAAATCGATAATTAGAAATCTAGCAATTCTCAAGTATGTTGATATGAAAAATAAACACATTCCCTTCGTGGAAAAGTTGTTGTTTTGGACGGAAATTTCAGACAAATGCTACCATCAGTAATACCCAAAGGCACAAGGCCAAAAGTTGTTCACACTACTATCAATTCTTCGATTCTTTGGAATTTTTGTGAAGTTTTAACATTGAGTAAAAACATGAGGCTTCTCAGTGGTGCTTCGAGTACAAACGTTGAACAAAGGAGATTGTTTTCTAAATGGGTTTTGGGTGTTGGAGATGGAGAAATTAGAGAGAGCAACGACGGTTATTTAGAACTTGACATTCCATCAGATTTACTGATTCCAAATCCAGGTGATCTCTTGTTTCTATCGTTGAAAGCACATATCTACATATTTTACAAAACATGAAAGATATAACATATTTCCAAAATAGAGCTATACTTGCTCCACTTATAACTTGATATTTAGACGCTCTTAATTTATCTAAAAAAAGCTCCTAAAAATTCCGTAGTCGACACAATAAATGATTATATGTTGGGTTTAATTTCTGATGAAAAAAAAAACATATTTGAATTATGATACTCCACACGCACACAACGTAGATGATCAGATAGTGGATGATATTCACACTCCCGGATTTTTGAACACGATTTCTACGTCAGGACTTCCAAATGACAAGTTGAGAGTTATAACCTTCCTTTTACTAGTAAAAGATACATGACTTATAAATCTCCGTAAAAAAATTGAAATTATGTGGTATTTAAACTAAAAAATAATAATTCTTTATTTAATTGGTTTTATCAAAACCAAACGGGACGGTCTTAGGTCAATTGATGTAAGAGGGTTTTGATCTTGTTGGTGTAAGCCCTAGAGGCCAATAAATGTATTGAATAATTTACTTATCAAATAAAAGGCTTTTCTTTATTAATTTTATATATGTTAAAATGATAAAGTCCCTAGAATAGTCAGTTCACTTATGGAACGTTAAGTATGACTTAAATCGTGAGATTTAATTAAATATAAGAACACTATTCTTAAACATATCCATAGTCAAGCTTTATTGTGAAATGGGATAACGTTAAAGCATAAAGACTATTATGTTGGTAGACTGATGATCATATCTCACTGATCATGGATAATGAGTTATCAAGTCTTCACATAGATATAAATGTTAAGGGTAACTTTATATCGGATTGACCCACCATGAGAATACTACATAGAGTGTTATGAAATGTCATAAGTTTTCTCATAGTGATAAAAGGTGTATTCCACCCTTCGACCTGAAACCACTATGTACCCTAGATGCAGGAGTGTAATACCTTGTTGCCATTCAAACGTTATCCGTAACTGGATAATTATAAAGTTGGTTGATGGGTATCCCACGAATCATGCTGAGGGACATGAGTGACCTAGATGGAATTTGTCCCTCCTACATAACGGGAGATATGTCTATGGGCCCAATATTGAACTAGACAAGGATGACATACTATGCCTTGTGTTCAATATAGACATGAGGGCAAAAGGGTAATTGTGCACAAGATATTTATCACGGAAAGGTTAGTCAGATCACGTGACATTCCTGTGACTTGGGTAATAGTGATGTGTTGCTAGATACCGCTCACTGTTTATAATATTACGATTAATATTATTGCCAACGTCATAAGAACCTACAGGGTCACACACATAAGGACAGTTAAGAATGGAAAAATAAGTAAGACTTATTGCGGGGGTGCAGTTAGTGACAAACGGTTATTGGGCTTGAGAAGCCCAATTTCGTGTAAACTAAAGACCTCATAAGAAACTCTATAAATAGAGCCTTATGAAGTTCAGTAGTTACGTTTTTACAAACCCTAACCGAATTTAGAGAAATTCTGAATTTCTTTAAACCCTAAACCGCACAAAATTCCCTCAGCCTTCATCCAAGAACAGCTAGCACTGTGAGATCGAAGGTTCCTGTTCGTGTGGACTAAGTGGAGGTGCTGCAAGTGCGGTGCTTGTGATCAAGAAAGGCGGCCACAAATTTGTTCTTCAAAGGTAATATTCTAGAACTGATCATGCTCATTCACAAGAATCCATTGATGGGAAATTTTAATTTTAAAATTCCGCTGCGTTTATAAAAGTGTTTATGAATCGATTTCCCAACAGATCTTCCCCCCTCCTCCTCCTAGCTTGTATGTTTTTTTATTATCAAATGAATTTTGTGGCTGCAGCGCACCAGTTTCTTGAAAAAAAAAAAAAAAATCGTTTGTGTTGATAGCAGAGATTTTTTCTTGAATGCCACCGAAAATTTGAGCTAAATTTTGATGATAATTTATTATTCATAATAATTGATCTAACCTGATGATCAGAAAGGTTGAGGCCGGTCCGTTGAGCAAGCTTCCACACCGAAGGGGGGTTTGTACCTGCAGGTGCTCCGATGCCTAAGTCAGCAAAGAGAACAAGAGAGATACAACAGAAGAGAGAGAAAGTAGAATGCAGAATGAATCAGAATACCTGGCTCTCCTGTCTAGGAGAGCTTATATAGTGCCCCCAGCGCTGGGCCAAAGGTTGGTCTATTGGGCCGTAATAACCGGCCCAATAGACTCAACTGCCAAGATAGTCCCCGTATCGTAGGGGAAGGCCGTTATTTGCCTCTATCTTGGTTGGAGCCGTTCCGCTATTCGCGGGTAAGGGATAGGCTCCGTGACAGCTGTGGCTGGATAAAGGAGCACGTGTTAAACGTGCTGCTTAGCTGTTAAGCTACGATGGACTGGATCAACATGCATGGATATACGAACACGTGTTTAACGTGTTGCTTACCCATTATGTCGAGCAGGGCACGTCATTGGCTGACGTGTCGGGGAAGTCTCCCCTTATTGGTTTGTGCCCCAAATGTCGGGCAGAAGTGATTGGGCCAGCCCTTGGCCCAGTCCAGAACAGGAGCCCCCCAAGTCGTTGCTCCTAGGCGTAGGAGTAATGACTTAAGATTCAGGCCCGCATGTCGAGGAGATGTTTTCCCCGGCAATCCTAGGAGGAGTTCATAATTCATTGATTATGATTGTTGCTCGTTTACGCGAGGAGCGCGCTTGTACGTTGCTCGTAAATTCCTCGGTGGTATGACGAGGAGGATTTTCCAAGGAGGAAGTTTCCCTTTGCTCGTATCGCATGCCACGATGTTCGAGGAGGAATTTACGGGGAAGAGATTTTGTTTTTGGAAGTCATTTACTTTCACGTTCCTCGACAGACTGTCGAGGAAGTGTTGTGTTGATTGCATCTCATGGATGCTGCCTGTTATTGCGGGCACGTTTTGTGGCGTTTGTTTCGACTGCCCGTTTTCATAGACCACGCGTGGTGTTGGGGACGCATCATTTTAGGATATCGATGGCATCCTCGAGGAGCGCGTCGTCAGTTTGAAGTGATGTGAAGAGACTTATCGCTTCGCCTGCTAGCACCACGTGTGTGGGCTATGGAGAGACGCAATTATTGCCTAGGGAACAGACATTAATTGCTTCGTTTTACGAGGAGGCTTTCTAGCCGTTAGATCGTTGCGTCTTTTGATTTCTCTTGAGATCGAATCTTGGCCATTTGATGGCTTTTAATCACAACCGTTGGATTCTGATCAACGGTGTTTATGTGTTAAGGTGCATTGCCTCGTGATGGAGGTGCAAGGTTGTGGTGAGGTTATAAATAGGAGAAGAGGAAGTCATTTGTACTTTTCTCCTTTTTGTGTTCTGTTTCTTTTGCATTTGTTGCTGTTACTTGCTGTTCACAAGCTTCCAGCGTCTTTCAAGTCTTTCCCTGCGCCTTTCTTCGCTTAAAACTCCAGGCTTCTTTCAATCTCAAGGTAATTTCTCTACTTACCCATTTGTTTCAAACTTGTTTGTGTTAGTGTGTTTTTGATTTTGCTTTTGGGTTTCGGATTACCCAGCGCCATCGTGTGTTGATGGTTTTGCTATTTGTACTGTTTTAGTTGTTGTAATCCGTATATTCATGCTGGATTTAGGTAGATCTTCATCTTTTGTACCCATTTGTTTGTGTTGTTCTATTTCACATGTTTTGGGGTTTTGGGTTTTAGTTTGAATTTCTGGGTTCCGCGAAGAACGCTATGAATATCCCTTGAGTTTTGTTTGAACTTTCTGGAAAAGCATGAATATGATGAAAGTGATGAACAACCGATGAATTTCCGGGAATTCCATGCGTTTTGTGTCGGGGAGGAGAATGTTGTTTCCTCTCCCCGTTTATTGTAGCAAAAAGCTAGGTTAGTTGAACCTTATGTTGGGGAGCTTCTCCCCGTTTTCGCTTTCGCGAACATTTTAAGTGTCTTTATGAATTGTATGAATGTCGGGGACCTTTTCCCCGTTTTTTCGTTGAGTTTGTAAAAACTCTGTGTCGGGGACCTTCTCCCCGTTATTTCGCTGGGAAATTTCTGTAGATAAAGGAGTTTGTAGAAACTCTGTGTCGGGGAGCTTCTCCCCGTTTTTAACTTTAGGTTTTTATGCAAAACTAAGTTTGCTTCTAAGCGTCGAGCAACGTTTTGAGCTTGTGTCGGGGACCTTCTCCCCGTTTTTAGGCTTTGTTAAATGGTTCTCCTCGTTTCCTCTGTTTTCGTCTTTGTTTTGCCATTTTGATAAGGGCTTTTGGTCGGGGACAGCGTCCTCGCCCTATCCTACGCCCTTTCACTTGATTTGCGGTGAAAGGGTGGATTTGATAATTGTCGAATTCACTTTATTTTCGCTGCTTTTCAGGTGCTCGAAATGTCAGACACGGAGGAGATTACGGGGAGCCAAGCGGCGTCGAAGCACAAGCTTGTTGACACCATTACGGATCCTGCACTGGATTGGGTTGCGCCCGAACCTAGGGGCATTGCCTCGACGCTCACTGCCGATGATCCTCGACTTTACACCATTGTCGAGGACATTAGGAGTGGGCCAGTCAATTGGGAAACTCACTTGCCTGAGGAAGGGAAGCGGATCTGCTCGACATTCTCCGAGGATGGATTTGCTATGTATGAATTGGCTTTTAAGGAAATGGGCTTTAAGTTGCCCTTCAGTAACTTTGAATGCGAAGTTTTTGGTCGGCTGAAGGTGGCTCCCTCACAGCTCCACCCTAATTCGATGGCATTTATCCGGGCGTATCCAATTCTTTGCCGGTATTTAAATGTCGAGGCCACAGTTCCCCTGTTCTTCCATATCTTTAAGATTCAGAAGCAGATTGTCGAGGAGAGGCAGGGCTGGGTTTCTTTGAAACACGCTTCAGCAAAGATTTTTAAGATGTTTGTGGAGTCTGCCCGGGGGTTCAAGGAGAGGTATTACGTCGTCAAACCCGTGACGCAAGCTGCCCGGGATTCTCTTTATATGGAAAGGGAATTGTTCAATGAGGATGGATCTCCCCGACTTGATGGCCAAGGGGTTCCTATGACTGAACGGGTGCCCCGTTTTCCCTTGGCTTGGTCGTCCGAGCATTTTGACATGAGGACGGAGGAATATTTGACCGCTGCTGTGGATTTGTCCCCGGAGGAACAGGCAGGGTTTTTGAAGCTCAAGACTTATGTCAAGGGCTTCAAGCCTTGTACTTTTACTGTCGCCTCGGGTGCTGTTGCCCTCGATAAGAAAGGCAGGCCCAGGGTCGAGCCTCGGTTTGTAAATACCAAGGCCTTGCTTGCGTGCAAGAGTGTCGAGGAGGAAAAAGTTTTGCTCGGTATTTACTTTCGTTTTTTCCTGCTCGTATTATACTTGTTTTTATTTTGGATAAAAATTTTGTTGTTAGGTTATTGTTCCTCGTGATACTGACCATTTAATGTTTTGTTGCAGATAACATGGCCGACCTTGCATCAGAGCTCTTTAAGCTGGCTGCCGAGCAAAAGGGTGATAAGCCGAAGAAGAAAACTAAGAGGGCCAAGGTTGGGTCGAGCAGCACAATGATTCCGGAGGAAACTTTGTCCGGGAGTCCGAGCCAATCTTCCCCGGTCGTAAGCTCTAAGGTGGCCCCAGGGAGTCGAACTAAGAGGCAGAGGGACGAGGCCATGGCCACCATTGTGGATTTGTCGGAGGGGGACGGTGGTTTTGTCCTCCCCGCTTGCTTGAGCAACATGAATTTCTTTGATAACCACCCCCTCCAGGTGCCTGTGTCGGAGAGGAATCATGTGTTGGGCACTTCTGCAGCTGCCCGGCAAGAGCAGCTGACCCAAGATATTGCTGCTGTCATCCGGCTGGCGGAGACGGCTTTGGTCTTAAATGAGGGTGGCCCGACTTACGAGGCAGAGAAGTTGGCCGCTAAAAACAGGAAGCTGGAGGCTGAGATCACCTTGCTGGAAAATGACCTGCTCGACCTTAGGTCCAAGCAGGAAAATTATTTTAGGAATATGGAGGAGGCTCGACTTACCGCTGAGCAGCTGGAGAAAACGAATAAGGTGCTCGAGGACCTTAAAGTCAGCAGTGCCGAGCAGAGGAGTAAGATGCTGGAGGAAATGGCTATGTTGCAGGCCAAGTGTGCCCCTCTTGAGGATGAAAACGAGGAGACTCTCAAGTTTGCAACTCGAGGAGACCTTGTGAAGGAGGTCCGTAGGCTTGGGGGCCTGATGTTGGCGAGCATGGTGCATGGATGGAAGAACGCGATCGCCCAGCTCAAGATTGTGAATGCCGATCACGGTTTGATTACTGATGATATTCATAAGCTCAAGAAGATTGAAAATGGGCAGATTGTTATCCCGGCGAAGTACAGGGAGATGGCCCTTGAGGAGGAGAAGCAGGATGATGATGATGAGGGGGATGATGAGGATGGCGAGGAGGAGGATGTCGAGGAGGAGAAGGGTCCCGACGAGGATAAAGAAGGTCATGATGAGAGCGGTTGAACCTCCTCGACAAGCTATTTAGGCCTGCGCGCCATTTACTTTGTATTTGTTTGTTTTATCTCGACGATTTTTGGGGGCCTGCGTGCCCGGTTTTTGTAATATCCGAACAAGTGGGTTTTTATGCCCGTATTTTATGACAGTGCCCATTTTATTAATCCTGCTCGTTTATTTCATGCTCCTCGTTTGTATGTTTAAGCTATTGCTTTTTGTTTTTGCTAAGTTATGCCTGTTTGAAATGTGTTATGCATGTCTTTATGCTTGCCCGTTTTTAACTTAACAAATTTTTTGGTTTTGTCATTTGTATACTTGCTCGACATTGTCGAATGCCTGCCCAACAAAACCGTTTATTTTTTTTATTTGCAAGTTTTTTGTTTCGAGCGCGTGTCGTCGAGGAGGTCGTCCTCGGATTTAACTTAGACAGTTTAGGGAACTGTCTAAGCGCCTAGAGTTGTTTCTGAGGCTAATACGGACGCCGACACGTTGTTGTGCCCGCCCCCGCGGCTTGAACTTCCCATCGCGAGCTGGGCGTTAAGCCTTGGCACGAAGACGAGGAGCTTGTCTCAAAGGTCATCCTCGTCTGGGAGACGCTCTGCCCTTCTTGAGCCAGAGTACCTCCTTTTCAATTATTGGATCGAGCACGTGTGCCTGCGTGCTTTCCGTTGTCGAGGCGTCGGGCTCGTTGCTAGAGGATCCGAGCAGCCTTTTAGAAGTGTTTTTTACTTTGGCAATAACTTAGCTATAATATTGTTTTAATTTTTGGGCGTTCCAAGGTCGAGGAAGTTTCTTTCCTCGAAGATCCTCGAGATAATATGCGCCATTTTCTGTTTTGTCAATGACGCGATATGGTCCTTCCCAGTTAGCCGCCAGTTTACCATCCTGGGAGTCCTTAGCATTTCGTCTTAAGACGAGGCTGCCCACTTCAAATTCTCTTTTGATGACTTTGACGTCGTGTCGAGCAGCTATTTTTTGTTTAAGGGTGGCTTCTCGGAGGGATGCCCCCGTGCGGATCTCTTTGACGAGATCAAGCTCTTCACGGAGAGCTTCGTCGTTCATTTCCTCTTCGAGCGGTTGCTCGGTTCGGCGAGATGGCTCGCCTACCTCCACGGGGATGACTGCTTCTGTTCCATATACCATTCTAAATGGAGTCTCCCCGGTTGTGGAGTGTGGTGTTGTGCGATAGGCCTAAAGGACGCTTTCGAGCTCCTCGACCCATTTCTTTTTATTTTGGTCCAATCTTCGTCGTAGGCCGCGCAGGATTACTCTGTTGGCGGCCTCGGCTTGCCCGTTAGTTTGGGGGTGTTCCACGGAAGTGAAATGTTGCTTGGTCCCCAGGGCAGCGAGGAAGTCTTGGAATCCTTTGTCCGTGAACTGTGTCCCGTTGTCCGTGACGACGGCTTGTGGTATCCCAAATCGGCAGAGTACGTCGCGTTTGAAGAAACGGAGTATCCTGAACGACGTTATGTCGGAGAGGGGTTCTGCCTCTACCCACTTGGTGAAGTAGTCCACGGCGACTATTAAAAATTTATTTTGGTGGAGTCCCTTTGTGAAGGGGCCAAGTATATCCATGCCCCACCACGCGAAGGGCCATGGTGACGACAAAGATTTGAGTTCGTGGGGAGGAGCCAGGTGCATGTCCCCATGTCGTTGACATTTGTCGCATTTTTTCACATGGTTCTTAGCGTCTTGCTGCATGGTGGGCCAGTAGTATCCTGCTCGAAGAGCTTTCCTGGCCAGCGATCTTCCTCCCAGGTGCTGGGCGTTGATCCCCTCGTGAACCTCGCGCAGGATGTAGTCGATTGTTTCCTCGTCGACACATTTTAAGAGCGGGATTGAGAACCCTCGTCTGTATAACTTTATGTCGAGGATGACGTATGCGCATGCTCGACGTCTAACTATGGCTGCTTCTTTCTGATCGTCGGGGAGGGTTCCATTCGCGAGGAAGTTATATACGGGGGTCATCCAGCAGTTTTTGTCGCCGATGACATTTATGTCGATGACGTTGGTCGTCTTCTCGATGCTTGGTCGAGGGAGTATTTCTTGAATGACGGACTTGTTTCCGCCTTTCTTTTTTGTGCTCGCCAGTTTGGACAGGATGTCTGCCCGTTTGTTATGCTCACGTGGAACGTGTTGCACTTCCACGGACTCGAACTTGGTGATTTTTTCCTTCACTAATGCTAAGTACTCGGAGAGGTTATCATTTTTGGCTTGATATTCCCCTAATACCTGTGAGGCAACCAGTTGCGAATCTGTGAAGATTTTAATCTCTTTTGCCTCCATGTCCTCGGCCAACCGTAGTCCTGCTAGGAAGGCTTCGTATTCTGCCTGGTTGTTCGATGTCGGGAAGGATAGCGCTAGGGATACCTCGATGATGATCCCGTTCTCGTTTTCCAGGATAATTCCTGCTCCTGCTCCCGTGGCACTTGATGCTCCGTCGACGAATATTGTCCATTTGTTTGCCTCGCTTGTCGTGGAGGATGGACTCGTCATTTCGGCCACGAAGTCTGCTAAGACTTGTGATTTTAGTGCTTTTCTGATTTCGTAACGAATGTCGAATTCGAAAAGCTCGAGGGACCATTTGAGCATCCTGCCCGCCATATCTGGCCGACCAAGCAATGACTTGATTGGTTGGTCGGTTCGGACTACGATTGTGTGTGCTAGGAAGTAGTGACGTAGTCTTCTTGCTGCGTTGATCAAGGCAAGGGCCACCTTCTCGATTTGTGTATATCTGAGTTCGGGCCCCTGGAGAGCCTTGCTTGTAAAGTACACTGGTTTTTGTCCTTCCGTTGTTTCACGGACAAGGGCTGCGCTGACGGCCTCAGATGCGACGGAGAGGTAGATGTATAACACTTCCTCGACATCCGGGCGCGAGAGGACTGGGGGTTCGGACAGGGCCTTCTTAAGATGTTGGAGGGCCTGCTCGCACTCGTCCGTCCATTCGAACACAGCTTCTTTCCTTAGTAATTTGAAAAGCGGTAATGCGTGTTGAGCAGATTTTGCTACGAAGCGAGACAATGAGGTCAGCATTCCGTTCAGGGTTTGTATGGATTTCTTGTTGTTCGGAGTTGGGAGCTCCGTAAAGGCACGACATTTGTCGGGGTTGGCTTCGATTCCTCGTTCTGTTAGGTAGAATCCGAGGAACTTTCCTGCTCGTACCCCGAAGGTGCACTTTTCTGGGTTGAATCGCATGTTGTGTTTTCTGGCCTGCTCGAAGACCTTACGTAAGTGGGCGGTATGGTCGATTTCCTCATGGGATTTTACGATCATGTCGTCCATGTAGACTTCGAGCATGTCGCCTATTTCTCCCCGGAATACTTTGTTCATCATCCGCTGGTATGTAGCACCAGCGTTTTTTAGACCGAAGGGCATTACGTTGTAGTAATAGTTGCCCGACTCGGTCATGAAAGCTGTTTTTCCCCTGTCGGCCACAGCCATTGGGATTTGATTGTATCCTGAATATGCATCCATAAAAGACAATAATTTAAATCCAGAAGAATTATCGACTAGTTTATCAATGCAAGGTAAAGGATAAGAATCTTTAGGGCAGGCCCTATTGAGATCGGTATAGTCAACACACATTCTCCATTTTCCATTAGATTTTTTAACTAGTACAACGTTTGACAACCAGGTAGTGTATCTGGCTTCAGAAATAAAATTTGCCTCTAGGAGGTCTTTTACAGCTTTTTCAGCAGCCTTCGCTTTTTCGGGAGACTGCCTACGCCTACGTTGCACTACGGCACTAGCAAGTGGGTCGACAGTAAGTTGATGACAAGCGATGTTTGGATCCAGCCCGGGCATGTCGGCAGCGTGCCATGCGAACAAGTCAGCATTTTCTCTAAGGCAGGCTTTCAGCTGCTTCCTCGCCAACTCGGGGAGCCCCGTCCCAATCTTGACCCCTTTTTCTGGATCCTCGCCAAACAGGACTATCTCGAAGTCTCCATCTGGAATGGGGCGATAATGCTCTTTGCTCGCCTCGTCGTCCTCCTTCTCCTCCTTCCTCAGCTTTTTCTCCTCCTTATGTTCTTTCTTGGAGGTGCGGCTGTCAAGATCAACAGAGCTCACACTTGGACCGGGCAGACTTGGTGGTGCTTCCGGGGATGGCTTTGGTGGTGTTTCCGAGGAAGGCTTTGGCTTCTTTGGTTCAGGAGCTTTGCCAATGAAATTGTTGCCTTTGGATGCTGCGTCAAAGCACCTCCTCGCGGCTTCAATGTCCCCGTGTAGAGTAGCCACCTGCCCCTTATGAGTGTAATACTTCATCTTCAGGTGGGCAGTGGAGGGGACAGCGATCAGGTCTGCTATAGTCGTCCTGCCGATGATGCATTGGTAGAGGCAGGGGCAGTCCACGACCAAGAATTTGACCCTGATCGACTTGGCAGTTTCCTCGGAGCCAAAAGTGACTATGAGGTCGACATAGCCCCAAGGCCTAGTGGTTGCCCCGTTGAATCCTGTGAGATCTGAGCCCAAGTACGGGGTGAGGTGTGTCTCGTCCAGCTGTAAGGTCCTGAACAAACTGGCGTACATAATGTCGCAGGAGCTCCCCGAATCGATGAGGACCCGACGAACGTCCATGTTGGCCATGTCTGCCCGGACGAGGAGGGGAATTTGGAAATTGGCTGTCCCACCGGGCAGCTCTTCTCGATAGAAGGCTAAAGGCATTGATCACCCCTTCGCCTTGTCCAGCGTTGCGTTCATATTCGAGGACGTGTTGATGAGATCCTCGAATTTTCTTTTTATTGATCCGACGGTGTGCTTGTCCATGTGACCACCGGATATGACGAATGAGTCTGTGAAATAGTCCCACGTGCTAAGCGTAGGACCAGTATAGGTGTCCCCAAAACCGCTGGGGATAGCAAAATCTTCTGGCCGGGATACGCTCATAGCTATCTGTTTGGCGTTGTTCTGCCCGGCTGGTTGTGGAGGTATCTCCTCGACCGCGCGTGTCTCCGCGGCCTCTGGTCGAGGGTCGTTGTTTCTTTTGATGAACTCTCCCAGGTGTCCACTCCTTATCATTATTTCAATAGCATCCTTCAGCTGGATGCAGTCGTCGGTCCTGTGACCGTAACTCTTGTGGTATCTGCAATACCTATTCTTGTCTTGGCCAGGCTTTAGAGGGGTTGGCTTTGGTTGCTTCACACCTGCTCTGTTAAACTCGGAGATGTGAACTTCAGCAAATATTTCTCCCCGAGATTTGACGAGGGGGGTGTAGGTGCTGAATGCGCTTGGAGGGCCACGGGGCTCTCGTCTTTCGCCCCTCCTTCTGTCTCTGCTCCTCTCGCCACCCCTATCGCCGCCTCTGTCGTTTCCTCTGTCGCCGCCCCTATCATCGTTCCTATGGGAGGACTCGCGGGCAGGGTGGCTGCTCCCAGGTCGGGCAAGGCGGGCGACATCAGCTGCCTGGACTTCCTCATACTCAATGTATTTTTGAGCTTTTAGGAGGAGGTCGTCCCAGGTGGGTGGTTTTTCTATGCCAACAGCTTTGGCAAAATCGCTGCCCGGGCGAAGGCCCCTCTGCAGCAAGTACTTCTTCATGTCGTCGGTCGTCTCGACTTGCACGGCCTCTTTATTGAACCTCTCGACGAAATTGCGGAGAGTTTCTTCCTCGGCTTGGTATATGGCCTCCAAGGCGTGCACAGTTTTTGGGTGCTTGCGGGAAGCAGTGAAGTGTCTACAAAACTGGTCTGTAAGGTCCTTCCACGAGTAGATAGATTGAGGGGGCAGGCTTTGGTACCATGCCATTGCTCCTTTTCTCAGCGTGGTCAGAAAAAGTCTGCATCTGATGGCACCGCTAATATTCCTGAAATCCAGGTTAGCGTTGACATTAGCTATGTGATCGTCGGGGTCGGTCAAACCATCGTACGCGGGGAGCGTAGGAGGTCTCTCGAAGCCCTTTGGAACACGCTTCCTCAGAATGTCTGCGGACAGGGGGCATCGGGGATCACCCTCGTCACTCCCGTTGGGAGAATGGTCCTCGGAAGACCGGGGAGAATAATCGCTGGGCATGGGCGTTGGACTGCGAGATTTGCGAGGACGGTAGCTGCCCGACGCGCCATGCTTGGCCATCATCGCCAACCCTTGAGGTGAATGGCGGCGCGGAGCTTCGTGTTTCCCTTTCTTGCTCGGGGAGAGTCTGCCCTCGCGATGTGGAGGTGTGCGATCCCTCTTCCGAGGAGTAACTTCGACCCTCTCTAGGTCGGGGCGTCGATGTTTGACGGCCGCCGGACGGGGAGGGGAAGGAGTAGTCTGGTGTCTCAGCGGGGGAGAGTTGGTCTTTCTACGGCGCCGGCTCCTTTCCAGCGCGGTGATTCTTTCACTTTGTTCGTCTAGTCGACGGCATTGAGCCTGCATGGCCTCCGTTGTTTGTTTCAGAGCAGCGATCAAGGCTGTGATCTCGGAATTCGCCAAGATGGCGGGCTGTCCAGCGTTGTTTGCCGGAGTTTCTTGTTTGAATTGCGAGCGTTTGCCCAATCGACGATCGGTTAGGACCTCGACGTTTTCTTCATCGGAAGAGAGTGAGGTTTCCCGTCCGTCGCGGGAGTCGGTTTTTGGACCGCGTGTTACGGTGGTATCGTCACGCACCGGAGACAGAACGGTGTTATGTTGCGGCGGCGGAGAGGGTGGAACGTTGAGCACGTTCTCGTCGCCGGTATTGGTGTTAAGTTGCTGTGATGAACTAGCCATGGTGAAAGTTGTTGAGAGAATCGGTTTTGATCTTTGTTTCTTTAGGAAAGATTAAAGAAGGGGAGGAACTCAGTTCCCACAGACGGCGCCACTGATCTAACCTGATGATCAGAAAGGTTGAGGCCGGTCCGTTGAGCAAGCTTCCACACCGAAGGGGGGATTTGTACCTGCAGGTGCTCCGATGCCTAAGTCAGCAAAGAGAACAAGAGAGATCAAATAGAAGAGAGAGAAAGTAGAATGCAGAATGAATCAGAATACCTGGCTCTCCTGTCTAGGAGAGCTTATATAGTGCCCCCAGCGCTGGGCCAAAGGTTGGTCTATTGGGCCGGGATAACCGGCCCAATAGACTCAACTGCCAAGATAGTCCCCGTATCGTAGGGGAAGGCCGTTATTGGCCTCTATCTTGGTTGGAGCCGTTCCGCTATTCGCGGGTAAGGGATAGGCTCCGTGACAGCTGTGGCTGGATAAAGGAGCACGTGCTAAACGTGCTGCTTAGCTGTTAAGCTACGATGGAATGGATCAACATGCATGGATATACGAACACGTGTTTAACGTGTTGCTTACCCATTATGTCGAGCAGGGCACGTCATTGGCTGACGTGTCGGGGAAGTCTCCCCTTATTGGGCTGTGCCCCAAATGTCGGGCAGAAGTGATTGGGCCAGCCCTTGGCCCAGTCCAGAACAATAATCATATAGAGGTTTTGTGACAAGGCGGTGATTAAGTGACAAATGAAGAGAAATAAGCAAGTCATCAAGGCGCGAATAAACGTGTTCTAGCATTTTTCGTCTAATATAAATTCAGTTTACAAAGCATATATGCCTTAGCAATATTTAATGTTACGTATAATCCCTCCTATATATATAATTAATCTTAACTTAAGCTATTAGAATTTGGGAGGCCTATACTTAATCACAAAAGCTGGTTTGAGAGTTGAGATTTGCACTACACTTATAAAGGTTATCTATGTCATATCTCTAGCCAATGTGGAACTTCTAACACACTCCCTCACGTCCAGAACTGAATAAGCTGGAACGTGAAATCAACAATAACGGGTGGCTGAGAGGTCTCCACAACAAACAACAAATGGATCTAGGATATGAACCGATACCATATTAAAATTTGGGAGGCCTATACTCAACCCAAAAACTACCTTGAGAGTTGAGGTTTGCACTACACTTATAACGACTATCTATGTCATATCTCTAGCCAATGTGAGACTTCTAACATAAACAGAGTGAGACTTCTTGCTTCTTTGTTTCTATCGGATGCAAACTTAATTATTCCTATATATGTTTGAGCTTGTTTTTCTTCTTTAACCTTGAATTGCTTGGACCATCCTAATTTCTTGAGTTCTTCTATGAATGATAACCTTATCTGCACACTCAAAAAAATAAATTACTCACTTTATTTTTCGAAAAATAAATTACTCACTTAAATATATAGTATGTAAGACTTTCATCTAAATTAATTAGGAGCTAGACTTCTAAATTTCTTTGATATATTACACAAATATTCTAATCAAAGCATTAGTATAAGAATGTGTAAGTATAAGATTTAAATACTCTTTTGTTGTATCCGTTCTTTCTTATTCATATATAAATATATATGTTTGAAGAAAGATAATATTTTGGGATTCATATATAAATATATATGTTTGAAGAAAGATAATATTTTGGGTAAGATTTGGGATAGTTTTGGTCATCAACAAAGAAAAATAATGTACATAGAAAATATTATTACAAGGTGAGGTTAGTTCTATTAGCTAATACTATACAAACTAAATTGAACTTTGCTAATTTGTTTTCTTCATTGTCCAATGTAAAAAAATAAATAAATAAATAAATAAATAAAGCAAAACCTTTATTTGATCACAATACTAATTAGTGTTACAAACGAATTTGGTGGTGTCTTGATGTGTAGTGTTGATTCAACACCAAGAGTTCCCCCAAACACTTCATTGAACAAAAACTAATTATCATTAAATTCTAATGACTTTTAGATCATATATATATCATAGATCCTTTTGTATGAAGCATTCAGAGGAACTCTAAGAGAAAATCAACAAATAATATTCAACTAGACATACTTCACTGCCTTGTTGTCTTGGTTAAATAATCATCGATAAGTGCTCTATTTATATTAGATAGATTATGTTCAAAAGGACCCAAAAAAAATGTTCAAAAGACAAATAAACATGAATCTTTGTGTGGCCAATGTATAAAGTTTGTTTGTACCACACTGAATAATGAACATGGTCAAGATGTTTGGCAAGAGGGTTTTATTCTTGGATGATATGAAATAAATATTCTTATTGTAAAGGTATTAAATTCATGTAAAAGTATTATTCAGGGGAATTACAGGAAACAGTTGACTTGTAGTGATGTAACTGATCAGTTAATGTGATAGAAGAGTGATTAATTAAATAATTATTAAGTAGTAGTTTATTAAATAATTTAGGTATTAATAGTATTTATGTTATTAATTGGACTTTACTTGAATTGTTAGTTAATTAGGCCTTCAGGCCCATTCAAGATTTTATCCATTTAGAAGTAGTATAAATGGATTTGTGTTCAAAAATCTTTTTCCTAGCCTTTAAGTTCACCAGATAATAATCTTTAATCATATAAATCATTTAACCACACTACCAAGCATATTTTTATGTTTTATATTTTTTTGAATTTTAAATAAAGGGTCCAAATTTAATCGGAGAAATTTACATGGGAGAGTATTCACTCCGGAAGCCTTGGACCTAATTAAACACTGTCAACTTGCTACAAGCCAACCAAACCACGGGATTTGTGGTCTTGTATTAGACTATATTTTTTTTATTGGAAGTATTAGTCTGTATAAGGTTAAATGTTTAGTATTTTAGCATCGTATCAATATTCATAACATGAAGTCATTATTCTTTCTGGCCTCTTTATCTACAACATTTATTTATAATGTATTCAATATATTTTGTATTTATTATTTAGCTTGAAGTATTGTGCAAATTTTGGTAAGGGTTATTTAAAAAAGTTACTCCTCAGGTCTAAAAAGGATAGGATGGTAGCTCGTTGAACTAAGAGTTAAGGAGTTGAAGGTCAACGGTTCAAGTTCTGACAAGAATACAAAACTAATAATATTGTAATATACTAACGGTTTGATATTCAAAAAAAAAAAATCAAAGTCTAAAACTTTAAAAAATTCTTGTCAAGTAGCCTAGTGACTAGAAATTCTAGCTTAAAGGTGAACCCCGACTCTTGTGTTTATAACGATATGTCCCTACCAACTGAGCTAAGCTTGGACAATTCAAAGTTCTTTTTAGTTGTAGATATTTTATACTATAGGGCATTAACATGCATTAGCAGTAATCCCTCCAAATGGAAAACGACGGATAATCACTTATTTTACTCAAAAACTTCATTTTTCATGTTATAAATCTCAAATAAGTTTGTTTTCATATATATATATATATAAAAGGACGGATTGATACTCAGATTTACATTGAAACGTACCATAAAGTAAGAGATTCATGTATTTTACTCAAAACTCATAAAAGCACAATGTTCTTCGATCAAACATCTACAATTTACGTTTTTACTTGTTAAATTTGTTCTTACATCATACCAAGAGTATATTAAACATGTTATGAACATAAAAATCAATTTCCTTTAAAAAAATTCATCCAAACTAAAACGAAAATGGGGTGGAGAAAGTTCGGGTACGGAGAAATCGACATTTTCCCTTTTCTCGTATCACCCATGATTATGAAACCTACTCTCATACCTGGATTCGAAGAAAACTCGAAGATTGACTGTTGAATCTCTTCACTTTCTCTTGCCCTAGCTCCTCTTCCTTCTCTCTAACTCTCTCAAGAACAAGGAAAAGTGAATGTTTTTCTCTCTCTACCAAGCCATATGGGCGCCCCCACTATGAGACAAGGCCCATTGGGCCTCAAGCTCAATTGTTCGGTCCAACTCATGTTTAACTCATTACTCGCTTAATAACTAAAGTATTCGATAATTAACTACAGCTATTAACTTATTTTAATGTAAAAAAACTTTGAATGATTAAATATTACCTTAATAAGGGAGCACTTCAGACCACTCGTCAAAATTATTTGCAAGAAACCAATCGATTAGTGGGAAGTCGTTGACCAATTCAACCGTACCGGTTACGACATTAACTACAATCGTTGTTCGGAGTTGATTGATGTATCTGGAGAGTGTTATTAATTAGATAAAAACAACATAGTGTGTGTTTGGTTTAGCGGTGGCTAGAATTGAGTTTGATAGAATTGAGTTTGGAGAATTGGGTTTGAGTAAAAGTGAGTTGAATGTAAAGTGATTTATGTTTGGATGTCTTCACAAGAAGTGATTTTGTATAAATATGTTTGGATATTTTTGTGTCAAAATTGCTTTTGAGTGTGTAAATGACCAAAATGGGTTTTAACATATTTGTTTATATATATATATATATATATATATATATTGATCAATTTTTTATTCAATTTTAAACAATTATTTAGATTTATGTTGTATAATTTTATAAATATTTTTAAATTTAATAAATAGAAATATTACCCATTGGTTAATAAAAAAAATTAACAAACAATTATTTTGGGTAGTAACAAACAATTTATCGTAAAAAAAACAATTTGTAACTAACCAAAAGAAAAAACAATTTTTAAGTAAAAAAATAATTCTTGTTTTATTTTACTTTATATTTAATGATGGCGCTTTGGACTTAACAGTTAAATGGAACGGGTCAATAAAGCCCAATTTCTCATCTCTAACCTTGAGGCAGCGGCACTGTAGCAAATAAACAGTAAAATACCATGAAGAAAATGGTTGAATCAGGAAAATAAGTGGCATAATTGATTTTGCAAGCAACAATTTATCAGTTAAGTCCCTACAATCCTTGTTCTCTTTGACATATTTCCTCTTGAACAACAAATCATGACGGACAAAAAGGGTAATAAGGGAAGAAGGATTGGAAAACATAAAGTAAAACTCAGAATCAATTAAAGTAAACGCAGAAGCTCCGAATTACAGCTTCAGGTTCAACGTGAGTCTGGGATAGAATCAATTTTTATTGTATTCAAACCAAACATAAATTTTGTTGTGAAACCACGTTTGTCCTTTCAAACTCACGTTTGGGGTGTTGAAACGTGAAACCAAACACGTACATAGAGTGTTTTGTAAACAACACAGAGTGGGAACACCGGGAATATGTAGTGGAAGTAAACAACACAGAGTATATTCACTTTAAAGAAGTGATATTTTATTATTGCTATGTCATTAAGAAGTGTTGTTCTATACTGTTGGTGTTTTATGTTGGCCTCATTTTGCTAAAACAAATATTTAAGCAAGATGTTGGATAGAATGCTTCAACATTGGATACAACATTCATGCTTCAACATTGGATACCACATCCAGTGCGCTCTGTTTTCGCGAATGATATATTTTTGCGTAAGATCTTTGAAAGATTTGATTGAAGAATTAATCCACGCCTTTTAATTTGTGTGCCAACACACAGATGTTTCCAGAATCTTCAGTAAGCGATTTATGTGTTATTTGTTCCTCAATATTAAGAGATAAAAGATTTGATTCTAAAATATATTTTGTGAAGATTGTTGTAGAAAATATAAAAGATTTATTTCAAATAAATCTTTATGGTTCAAGGAGATTATTATTGAAAATATATTCAAGGAGATTGCTACTGAAAATATATTTATGGACAATAAATATATTTATGGAAGGAATAAATATTTGGTGAAAATATATTTGTGGAAAATATATTTTTCTTCTACAAGGTTGCTTTGACCTGAAGTATTGTGCACTAAGTAGCGCCTTTCCTGATGTTCTAGAAGGCGGCCATGACCTAGTTTTGTTTCTAAACAAATCAACTATTTTAGGAAACAAAACATTTGATACAAGAATATTCCTTGAAGTAACTTCTGGACCTGCTGCGTTTTTGAAGCCAAATTCAAGACCTAGCTCGTGCTATATAAAGGAAGACTGAACCCTTGTGCAACTCACTGAAGCCGAAATTGAGTTTTACAAAGCGTGTGTTTAGGGTTTTAGTATTGTTAATTGTGTTCCTCTTCTTGTATTACCTTGATGCAAGATTAAGGACTGTGTGTTACTGTGTTGTAATATCTCCGGAGCTTCTAAGCAAGGAGATAGTGTGTATGAACCATTCCTAAGCTTTGAAGTACGGAATTGGTGGATGTTTTAAGAAGTGTGTCTTCATCTGTAAACTGTAACGTGTACGATCACAGTGGCTGTGATTAAGAGGAGTTGAGCGGAGGTTCTCATACCTAGGTGTGACTTAGGTAGAATATAGCACGGGCGGTGATTAGGTGAGAAGTCATAAACGGGGCGTTTATTGAGGGCTTTGAACTAATACTATCATAGTGGATTCACTCCTGGATTGGTATCCCCCAGAGTAGGCTGTTATGCTGAACTGGGTTAACAAATAACTGTGTTATTCTGTTTCGTGCATTTTATATTTCGTTATTGTTCGTCTAGTTCAGTGTTGAACACAGTGTTGGATCATCGGATCAAACATACAGTGTTGGAGCATCATGTTCAACATCGTGTTACTAGTGTGCCAGAATTTCATATACAAATCTTCATAACAACTATAATGTGTCAACTATATCAAAAATTAATTTAACCCTAAGCTTCATAACAATGTACATTTTTAATATTTAATTATTATCAGAACATCAGAGTAAAGTAGCATCTAGAAAAATGGTATGAACAATAATATATTATTGAAGATAACACAAAATTGCATTTAACCAGATGCCACAAGACATGCTTGTCAAAAACACAACCTCATAAAAATAACAAATTTACATACAGAACAATCATTATTCAGCGCTTAGCGCGCACGAGGAGATTGCCGAACAGATGGCAGTGGCGATGCAGTAGGAGTAACATTTGAAGGCGTCCGGTTTCGAGCAGGAGACCTTCTCACAGGAGCATGGAGTCTCTGATGGTCTGATAAGGAAATCCGAGGTGCATGTTTAGGTGCTTCTATCTGTTCGAGAGTTGCTAAAACATCTATCATTGCAGGCCTTGCCTTCGCTTCTCTGTTAAGGCATTGTAGTGCAAGTGTAGCAGCCATGAATGCTCCTTTTTGTGGATATTGGCCTTCTAATTTGGAATCCATGATTCGGAATAGTCTTCTTTTATCGCCTAAATATGGTTTTGCCCAGTCTACTAGATTCTGGTCAACACCAGCTATTGTTTTATCGACAGCACGTCTTCCGGATAAAAGTTCAAGCATAACAACTCCAAAGCTGTATACATCACTCTTGGCCGTCAGCCGACCTGTAAAACAATTATCAATATTTTTCAGTGTAATGTTTAATATATACCGAAGACATATGATAGAAGTCTTCTTCTCATACATGTGCAACACTAACACTTCAGATTGAAGATGTGTTCACTGTCCGACAATATACTATTTAACAATAATTTTTCAACACAATTAATTATTTGGTGAAATCTCATGTTCGTTACACTAACCGATAACGTGTTAATGAGGTCATGATATTTCACCGAATAATTAGTTCTAGAAAGAGAATGAAATAAAATGTGTTGCTACTTGCTAGCATGCCTTGTTCGACAAAACAGTACACCATGAAAACAATGATGAAGTTGAAAATTAAAATCATTAAGCCCTATGACACCAACTAAGAACCAATAATGATATAGGTGAAGCTAAAGTATACCAGTTGCAACATATTCAGGTGCGGCATATCCTTGAGTACCCATAACTTGAGTAGACACGTGAGTTCTATCACCGGTAGGACCCGCCTTAGCCAAGCCAAAATCAGATAGTTTAGAATTAAACTCCTGCAATTCAAATCCATGATAATAAGTAAGAAGTTTACACAAATAATTAAAAAAAGAAAAATGAACAAGTTATGAATATCATTACCGCGTCCAAAAGGATGTTAGAAGCTTTGAAATCGCGGTATATGACTTGCGATTTTGCATTGTGAAGAAAAGAGAGTCCTCTAGCAGCACCAATAGCTACTTTCATCCTTATTGACCAAGATAGTGGTTGTGGTCCTCCTATCAAATTAGGACCAATACACAAATTAATCTCGTATATCAATTATTTTGGCTATCAACAAATCAAAATTTCAATTTTAAACATCTTAGTTTAAGAAAACAAGCAGCATTTAGTGATTATTGCAACTTACTTCTAAATAAATGGTTCTCTAAGCTCCCTTTAGGCATAAACTCATATACTAATAGCCGGTTTTCTCCTTCCAAGCAGTACCCGATTAATTTTACCAAATTAGGATGGTGCAGTTGTCCAAGGTAGTTAACTTCAGTCTGCAAACAGATTAAAGTATCATTAATCATTAATTCATTATCATATATCAGAAAAACTAAAATAAACATATACTGCTCCGGTTTTGAATGTATAAGCAAAAAAATAACTTTCTAGGTTCATTGAATGAAGCATGTATCTAGACAATAAAATGGTTCAAATACATGTTTTATTCAATGAACTTAAAAACTAGCTTTTTGCTTATATTCAAAACCAGAGGGAATATTTGGCTATTGGGGAAAGGAAAATGGGGTGGAAGGACAAATTCGGATTCATTAAAATGAGAGATTCCACACATTCTCCGAGTCATTAGATCAAGATCGCACACCTCTGATTTTAAGCAGGGTAAAATAGTCTTTAAAACCATCCTAGAAATCAGAACTGTCCAATCTTGATCCATCTGATGTTGAACTGTTTGCTCCAAATTGTTGACTGCATGAACGCGTGGAAATGTGGAATCACGTATCGCAAATAATCCAAATTTGTGGGGAAGTCCTTTGTTGTACCTAGAAAGCAAACACTTACCAACCACTCCTTATGACCTTGGAAACCTTCGGGCTTAAGTCTTTTAACAGCAACAACCATTCCTGATCCAGGTTTTGCAGCCGTATAGGTGTGTTCATCTATCCATCCCTTATAAACATGACCAAATCCGCCTTCACCAAGAAGACTATCGGGACGAAAATTCCTCGTGGCGTTCTTTAGCTCATTGAATGCAAAAGCTTTAAGATTTGGAGAAGACAAGATTTCACCCTCGGATCTTGGTGTTGGAAGAAGACTCGAGGAATTGCTTTTGTCACTGTATGATGGAATGGTTAAACTAGATGGAGTACTTTTTGAGATCGCTGATACCAAAGAAGATAAAAGAATTGTGAGTCCATTTAGTATGCAGTTACATGCACAAAAGCAAGTAGCTTCAAATAACCTTTCACCTTCAAGTGAAGAAATTAGACAGACACGGACACTGGACACTCACACGTCGACACTGATAATAATTTGAAAAGATGGAAGTAATTGAATATAACCACATGTGTTAGTGTCGGATACCGAACACGCCTTCAAACTGAATTGACGGTGCTACATATAAATAATCGAAAAAAATACTAGAACTCGTATTCTGAACCAGTATTTTAGACTTTTATGCATTACACTAGTACTTTTCTTTAGTTACAGTTCAATCTCATCCTTCCACTCCACAACCAACATGATTACATAAAAAGAAGAAATTTTTAGTTTTAATTTCTGTATGAAGTCTAAAATCTCCCATTTCATAAGTCCTCAAAATTAGGCCTAAAATTTATTATTTGAAAGGTTGGTAATTGACTGCCATTTTGATGTGATAAAATACTTTCAATTTGAAAATAAATTAAGCAGAAATTTGTAAAACTACATATACAAAGATAAAAGAACATACACCAGAAATGGATCACCAAATATCCAGTCATATCATATGGATAAGTACTTATCCAGAATCATGGAAGAGTTGATAAAAATTAAAGAACAATAAATTGACAAAATCTAAGAAAATTGAAACCTCGTGCCTTAATTAATACAATTCAAGCTTAAATGTAAAAATACAAAAACATCAAGAGAGAAGAAAAACCCAAAATAGAAAGGTAAAAACAAAAACACTAAACAATGTGCTGAAGATGAAAAATTGAATCTCAGCTACACAAACCAAACCAAACATGGAAACAAAAAGGGAATAACAAAATCAATAGGACACCCCACCACCCAAAACTAAGAATAAATTCAAAACACCATCTACCCATAATTCTCAAACCTAATTCCCCTAAACAAACACAAGAGCATAAAATCAATCTTGAGCTAAGAAGCACAGACAGACACCAGACACGACACAGACACGTCGACCCACACCTACATGTGTGGGCCGACACCGAGACATGTCTAATTCAAAAAGTGTATGTGCTTCACAGATCATGAGCTGAAAATAAGGATAAACAAGATGGTAGTTAGTTAAAACTTACCAGAAGTGGATCTAGAACTTTGAGCTGCATCAACTTTAGCAGAAGAATCAAGACAATTACCCATTTCTCTCTCTCTCTGTGTCACTATTCTCAACACAATTCTGTTCTGAGCTTCTTGTTAAGTACAGAATAGAAAGAGAAGAAGAAAAAGCAGAGACTTTTCAATTGAAATTTCCAAAGGCAATTTTGTGTGGTTGAAGAAAAAGGAACAAAATTTTTGGGTAAAGAAAGAAACATAGAAGAAATGAAAAGTGAGAGATATTAGTAACAGGTCATGTGAAAGGAACACATGTTTTTGGATTCGACTAGGATAAATCAAGAGCGCGTCGCGCGTGGCCACGTGGATATCTGTCTTGTCGTTGTGACTGATTCGTCAACCTTGGTGGATACCCACACGTATTTCCCGAAATGCCCTCACATGTCTTTTTTATGTTGTAATAAATCAAAGGCTTAATTAATCTATTGGTCCCTTAAAGACATTTTAGGTTTCATAATGGTCCCTTAAAGAAAAAAAAGGCTCGGATTGGTCCCTTAAAGAAAAAAAGGTCCGGATTGAAAATTTTGGTGGACCACTTACACTTAATGGCATCCACAATCCAGTCAACTAAAACTAACGTTTTTTGTATAAAATTGACGGAAAGGACCAATTGATAAACAGATGTGTCTTTAAGAGACCAATCTGGACCTTTTTTTCTTTAAGGAACCATTGTAAAACCTAAAATGTCTTTAAGGGACCAAAAGACTAATTAAGCCTAAAACAAACTATTCCCTCCGAACATAAATATAAGAAAAACAAACACTTCAAATTTTAGACACAAATATAAGTAAAAGTCAATTATTTTTAAACTAATTAATACTACTATTTCTATTATACCCTTATTTAATCATTTCACTTTTCAAAAATTTATGTGATTTTCGAGCCATAAATCACTTTTCAAAGGCAATATAGTAAACTTAACTCATTTTTTTGCATTAAATCAAGAAAATTAACTACAATTAACTAAATTTCTTAAACACTGCGTAAACAATTATTTTTTCTTTTATTTGTGTCCGGATGGACTACTATAATACTACTAGTAGAATTTTACTAGATTAATTATTTCATGTTTGTTTATGTAATACTAGTGATTAAAAATTCTGAAAATATTTTTACAAGAGGGAGCACTTATCCTTATAAACTATAAGCTGTTTTGTAAGGGTTGAACTGAGTTCAATTCAAAATTCTAACTTGTAAGTGTTGAGCTGCAGTCAAATTTATATGTAATCTTACATTAATTAAGGATTCATATATCAGTTCTATCAAGATTAAATTAAAATGTAATTAAAGAAAGAAAAAATTAACTTTATATTTGAACCGTTTAATATCTATTCTGACGGTGGAATAAAAATGCATGTAGTTATATGCAATCCAAATCTAACCAAAGATACACTTAGCATATATTTGGTATCACATTAAATGCAGTATAATTACGGTGACTCGTCATAATTTTGCAAAAGCTACAAAACTTTGTAATTTTTGTTAACATGTCTCATGTTAGTTGCGAAATGACTTCCATATATGATTATAAAGTAAAGATAACATTTACCTTATAAATCAGTTTTATAGAAATGAATTAGGTCCAACTATTAGTTTTCAAATGATATCAGAACTTTCTCCATAATCTGATGGCGTACTATGGTGATTCGTACAAAAGATAAGCTTGGTCTCTATAAAAGTAAATGTGAATGCATTATGCATACCTAACCTCTTACGCAATTTACTTGTACGCGACGCGTTTATCACTTTGGAGTCGCAAATGTTATGCTTCCTCAAATGGATGCCACAGATATTGTTGTTTCTACTACACGAGTCAATTTTCATACCTAAACTAAACATGTTGGTTATTACTAGTACTACTTTTACCAAGGGGAATTAAAAGAAAGATTTGGTGACACTGAGATTAATCATTGGTGGAAGTTCACTCGAGAATATAATTAATTAAATTTGTTCTACTGCTAATTTATGCTTTGGATTTGGACAATATCCTTGCATGAGTGTATAATTTATTACTTTACTTTTTTAGTTAATGTTACAATACTAGTTATGGTTTTTATAATTCTAAGTAGAAAAAATTTGTTGTATATGTAATATTGTAACATTAACCAAAAAAAAATAGTAAATTATACACCCATGCAAAAAATTTGTGATTGATAATTGACTAAGAACATGTGTTTCATTGTTTCTCATATCTTTAGAGAAGCGCAGTTGTTGTGGAGACAAAATTGCTTCTCATGGGCCACAAAGTAATGGTTTTATTTGGTGGGATTCTATTCCCTCGTGTGTTTCTGGTTTATTTAACCGCAATAGGTTAGGCTCCCTAATTATCGTTTTTGTTTAAGTTTTTCAAGAGTTTTTTTTTTTCTCTGTAGTCTTTTTTCTTTCACCACGGTTTTATCTCATTGAGTTTTCTTGGTAATTAAGTTTTTAACGAGACATATGTGGTTTATGTCATAGGTTGTTTATTGGGTTTTGGCCTAGTCCCCAATGTTTGTAATTTCTCTTATTTTAATTTAATTAAATTTAAATAGGCACCTATGCCTTTATTAAAAAATATTTCACATAAAAAAAATAAGTAACATTAACTATATATTATTTTTTCAATAATATCTTTAACAATTTGTTAAAAGAGAAATAAGTATAATATGAGATAATAAATATTTAAGAATTAATATTATATAAAATTGCAAATAATTATATCAATAAGTATAAAAAAAAAAAAAAATTAATTAAGGTGGCATTTTAATTGAAATGAGATTAACTATTATTCATTAATAGTATAAAATTAAAGTCTATCAAAAAGGTTCTGTAAAAAATAATTGTATAAAATAATTTCGCACATTCAGATAATTAAACAACTCACTTCATGAATAGTTTCTAAATTTTTATATGGTGAAGTTTTTTTTTTTAATTAAATCTAGGTTGACATCTTTTTTAACTAATTAATTTGGTGAGCATAATGCAATTTATTGTAGGGAACTTTCAGATGTAGACATAACTTTATCAGGGATATTCTTTGTGCCATACTTAAGCGCAAGTGTATCTTTGAAGAAAGAGGTGTCTATAAACTTTTTGAATGACCCACAAGAAGAGAGATTGACGCTTAGACCCACAGATGTTCTAGCGTACGGTTGGACAAGAGGGAAACATGCTTGTGTGGACTTGACTGGAGTTTCCTCACATGTAGGATTGAGGACGGATAATTTTATTGTGGGACAAATGGTCTTTAAAGTTGTTTCAAGCAAAGTGATCAAACATGAGTAAGCTTGTGTTCTAACAATCCACATGCTTTTATACCAATCACATTTGACACTTTTGGCTTCCTAGCAACAAATGATGGTGATCTTTTGAAAAGAATTTAAAGGATCATGTTGCATAACAATGTTGTCTCTCCTAGATCTATGGAAGTACTTTTCAAAAGGATTTGTTGTTGTCCGTTTGTCTTTCACTCTTGTGTAATTTTTTTTTGGATATATATAATAATATCATTATTCATTAATTAAAAATAATAAATTCACAATTTCATTTGATAAACAAGCTAACTCAAAAGTATATTAAAAGAGAAAAATAGTAACAAGAAAATATAGGGAACAAGACTAATATTCAAGTGGGAGCATAACAAAATACAATTGTCTAATTAAAAACCTAACCTATAAAATCTATTGGGAAAAACCAAGTGAGCAAGAAAAAAATGCAGTGCCTCGAAAGAAATTAACAAATTCTTTATTCAAGAATCCCAAATCTATTTCCAGCAAAAGCGTGATTAATACTAATAAGTTTAGTATTCCACCGATGAATTCTTTAAATATAGAGATCAAGATTAGCAATATCATCAGTATACTGATTATCTTCTCTATAAATGTGAGATATGATGAAATATATTTCTTTAGCGATTTCGACGTAATTTAACCAACTACTATTTCGGAGTTGCCAACCAAGATTCCAACCCTTTAAATTAACAATTTTCATAGCCATTATTACACCCACATCTTAACATAAAAAACATAACGAACACCAAGATTTTTCTTATAGTAAAATTAAACATACTATACACTTCTTCCTTTCAAAACGAAAAAAGATAAAATACTTCTTTTGAAAAAAACGAAAATCCAAAGGGGGTATTATTGAAACTCTTGACTTGACTCTTCTCCTACTAATGAATGTCGGTTATCTCATCTATTGCGTGAATATTTCAAAATTCTTGGAAAATATAAAGAAAATTCCAAAAGGGTATTATTGAGATATTGAAAATGTTGTTGGTAGACGTCATTTTTAGCTAAGCATAGGCGTCAACCAAGAACTCTAGAAACCGAAATTGACAGGGCATCATCTCCTACCTCAATTATATACTATAGTTTATCATTAAAGTTTAATTAAAATACAAAAAGCTAAGAAAGTGATATGATTTGAGGCCATTGACGATTCCTAACAATCCATATATCCAATTCACACTAGGACAAGCCCCACCATTTTCATCTTAGAATGTTAGTTTATAATATTTTAATTATTAGTTCGGCCATATAAATAAATAGTTTAAAATAATTATATAATAATAATGAGATGTATTCCAATCTATAAAGCACACATCACATATTATTAATATAATATAAGATATTGTGTCAAAGAAAAAATATAAGATAAGATATTAAATGTGTCCCTGTTAAACAAAAGAATAGAATATTTCGTATCAAATGACATATAAGAATTGCATCTAGTTAGTAGTATTTAAAAATGCATGTGATGTATATGTAATAAATTAGTATAAATAGGTGTTTAGAATTTGATTTTTAATAGTAGTGAAAACTTCGTCCATCGGTTGAATGAGAGTCGAGGTGTAGAAGATCGGTTATTCCTTTATCTCAGAATGCGGTTGAGTGAGAGTCGAGGTGTGGAAGATCGATTATCTCAGAGTGCATTAAGATGATATCTACAATTGGTTGAGTTTCTGTGTCTGGATCAGTGATATTTCGTCTGGTTGTACTGGAACTCTTCTTTCTTTCCTCGTTTGATCCGCATGCATCCAGAGGCGTCTTTACCACATGTACGACGGCATAAAACCTCATAAAAATAGGGGCCTCTAAAAAAAATTATAGGGTAGTAATATTAGTAAATGAGAGATATAAAATTAGCAATTGCATGCTTCAAAATAAGAGATTGTGGAGTTCAAATACTTGTGATTCTCTTTATTCTAAAATAATTGATTTATTAGTTACAAAATGTTCTAAAAAAGATTTTTCTATTGTGAATAAATTTTTTAGACGCTTTATAGCTGATTGTTTTTTGAACAAGTTTATAGCTGATTGTTATACTATAGTTTTATCAAATGAAGAGGCGTGTAATAGAGATTGTCTTGTTTATCAAACTTTGTTTATATTAGTGAAAAAATAATTATATTTTAGTGTTATTGATGTTATTTGTAATTTAAATCGATGACAATTTTTTTATTTTATTTTTTGCATTGTTTCTTTTATTATGGCCTATTTTTAATAATCCCACAGGGTCTTCAACTTTTTGGAGACGCCCCTGTTAGACTATGAATCTTTTATATGTTAATTATAAGAATGATTATGTTTTTATGTTATTTGCAATTTAAATTGATGATTATTTTTTTATAAAAAAATTTACGTTTTTTTTATTAAAGGGCCACTTTTATTTTGCACAGAGCCTCCAAAAACTCAGAGACGTCCCTGCATGCACCGAATCATTAGGGTGTTAAACACAATCATTCGAAAATGTTGAACCGAAAAGATCGAATTAACTCAGATCCGCTTACCCTTCAAGCAAGAAAAGAAAGAAGAACTCACTTTTGCTAGGCTCCAAGGCTTCTTTCGACATATAACCAAAAAAATAATGCACGTGAAAACGTGATCTGAACTTATTAATTTCTTTTTTGATTTTTTAACCGATCTTATTGAATATATTTTCTTTTTTTGGGTGTTTTATAGATTTCCTTCATCGGTATTGGAATCTCTTAATTTGTGATATTTCGAATCTACATATTGTATGTAATATCTTTATTAACTGAATTATAATCACGGAGTTAGAAAATCCAAAATTTAATTTGCTACATATATTGTGAGTGTAAACTAATTAACCATGATAATTGAAGCTTATCAAAATTACAAAACAAAATTAAGAAAACCTCCGATAGTTGAACTTATTGAATTTTATTTTACCATGTGATATATGGTACATCCTTTCTTTTAAGGAGAAATCACAATTCTTGTTATATGGTTGCATTGCAACCCCCCAAATTCAAATTAATAAAGGCATGTCTTTCTTTGTCGGTATGTGGTTCTTTCCTCATATACAAATATTAATTGACTTTTTATACATGAAAAAGTAACATTAGTTTTTATATTTTTAAAAAAAGTAACATTATTTTATATGTTTACATGCATTTTTATCTCTTATTTCGATATTTTTAAACTTTTGATCCCTTATTTTAAAATTCATTTTTTTAATCCCTTATTTTAAAAGTCAACATTTTTTTAGACCTCCCTCTCATTTTACCATTGTTGTAATTGCTGACATTAGACAATCACATCCATGTGTGATCCTCCTACATTGGACAATCACATCCCTGTGTGATCATGCGTCTCTTGTATTTTGTTACACCAGTAATACCTCTAGACTCTAATTCACGAAATAGATTTACTGTTGTAACTGCATGACGCAGTTAAGCGTGACACAGTTATAATGTGATGTAATTATAGTTGGTGGTATTGGCGCTTGAGACATGAGAATGTGCTTCTCCTTAAGGTTTCGGGTTCGATTCTCTCTGGTGCCAATTTGGATGGATTAATTTAACTTCAAAAAAATTATAATTGTAAACTGTCCAATCTGAATCAACGGATAAAATCATTTACTTGTATATTTAATCTAAACTGATCGATCTAAATTTAATGTTTAGGATTGAAAACTCTGTTTCCACAATCACATCCCTAGTTCACTTTATTTCATAATATTTTTCTTCTTTTCACACTTTTATATCAAACTAATATAACAAAATCTACTTTTAACTTACTTCTCACTTCTTCTTCTTTTCTTTCTCTTTTCACACAATTTCTCACATCTTATTTCTTTTCGGTTTCTTTTGATCACAATAAAAAAGATTAATTAATTCCATCCCAATAAACATGAATATAAAAATTAATCAAGAAGAATTTATTTCAAAAAGTCTCGTGCTATACTCGGCACTTTTGGTTTTGGATAATGACTTATTTGCTAGTTTGTGTTGACTTGTGTAAAAAACAAAGTTCTTGCCCCCTAAGTTGGTCAGGCTGCTGGCCAGTCACTCCCACTTTGCAGACTAAAAGTTCAATCGTACAAGGGTACATAAATAATCCACAAATTACAACTAAAAATGAATCTCTTGCATGCTTTCACACATATAATAACATTACTTGTAAATTCTATATTAGCAGCTAGAACAGTGAGTGACAATCAAAAAATAACTCTTTAAATCGATTGAAGGCATTTTATTTTGCAAATCATCATTTTAGTAATTTTTTCATAAATAATAAATAATGGTTACTCATTTTCTTATGAATTCTAGCCAAAAGGTTATTTTACCAACATTTTATTATCTTACTAATTGTATATAAAAATAACTGTAAAAGAAAATTGTATTTAAAAATATAAGTCAAATAGCATGCATTATATTATTGTCAAAGGAATATCAATCGTTATTTGATCTAGTTGTGATTGACGTTGAATTTGCTAGGGAGGATCACGATTCGATCCCCTACAACTGCGATCAAAAGGAAACTGAAATCACTTGATGATGGAACTGACTCCGAATCACATTAGTAGACCGAATACTGGTGAAAACAAAAAAATTATTGTCTAAGGAATATAGTAGGGTTTGAGACTTTGAGTTCAAATTTTTGTAGGTGATGGGACTCAAGATTGTAATTGTAACCGATATATATAAGCAATAAAACCAAAGTACCCTCACCGTGACGAAGGGTCTAAATTGAGATTCTTGATTGGTATATATGTGTTACGTAAGTAGTACGGTGGTTTTTTTTTCTTTTTTTCTTACAGATGTTAATACTTATTTAGGGTAGATTCAATTGTACTTGCAATATTAATTTCGGGTAGATACAATTGTACTTACGATAAAGAGACTCGTGTTTACGATTACAACAACCGAATGATTATTTGGTAGATAAAAGTAGTTCAATTAATAGCTATAAAGAAATATTATCTCTTTTTCCTTCAAAAAAGCTACAAAGAAATATTTTTTTTAAGAAGTCAAAATGAAATATATTAACACAAAGAGTCTCATCGGCACAAGATGTACAGAGGTAAACTACAACAATCTACAAATAGTCAGAGTGACAAAATCATAATCAAATCATACAAGACTCAAACAAGATAATGGACTAGACCACCAGCGCTATGGTAGTTTAAAGCTAACGTAATACTCGTCGTCTTCAACCACCTAAATGAGAAAAACTTGATCTTGTCCAACAAAAGATGAGGTGTGCCTGTTGAGCATTTAAACAAACTATGCTTTTTCTGTCCATATCACCTAAACACAAGTAAGCCAAATGAGCTGCAAAAAGGATCGACGAGCTCGAGATCCACCTACTGAACTTGTAAACTGGACAAAATGATCACGCAGAGTAGTGAAATCCACCAAAAGAATGTCAATCCACGAGCGAACTAAATCCCATAAAGATCCAACAATGCCACAGGAGAGGAATAAATGATGGGTCGACTCGGCCTCTCCACATCCAAAGACACAAGTGTGGAGTAAACCATCATTTTGGTCCCTGAAAGTGTCAGACGTTGTCATATAAGTCCTTGAATTAATGAAAATGATAAAAAAGTCCCCGATTGTTAACTCCGTTAGTCACTTTAGTCCAAAACGTTAAATATCAGTTAACTTTGGTGACGTGTCTTAAAATTCTGCTGACGTGGCATGCTTACTAGGATGTTTTAATAATTTGTTGAATATTTTCATATCCGCTTGGCTTTTATTTTAACTAGTATCCAGACCCGTGCCAAGCACGGGTAAAAATACGTTTGTAGATTTATTGACTTATAAACAATATATTTTATTTTAATTGATAATGGAAGATAATTAATGACAACTATATAAATATTTACAATTTTATATAATTTAATAATTAAAATAACTGTAAAATTTATGTATAGTGTCATATTTTTTTAGGTGTATATGAATTACAAAAAAAAAATGTTTGTGTATCAATATATGAGTAGAAATATATACTACAATATAAATAACAAAAAAATCGATTCCCGTATTAATATTTAAGCAAAAATATAGATTACGGTTGAAATTTTTAAAAAAAGTCTCCCTATTAATATATGACTACAATTATAGAGTCCGTAAAAATATAGATCTAAGTAGAAATTAAAAAAAAAAATCATATCTATTAATGCATAAGTAGAATTATATGTTCCCATAGAAATTACAATAAAATAAAATAGATCCCGTATTAATATATGAAAAGAAATATAAGTTTATATCTAGTCATTAAAAAAAGTAGTCATCATATTAATATGAGTAAAAATATAGATTTCATAAAAAATTTAAAAAAAAATATGGATATTCATATTATTATTTATTAATAAAAATATAAGTTCACATAGAATTATAAAAAACAAATAGTCCTTCGTATTAATATGTGAGTAGAAATATATGTACCCATATACATTTTTAATAAAAAATAGGTCTCCGTCTTGATGTATGAGTAGAAATATGGATCTTATACGTTAAAAATTTATCTTATAATTATATCAAGTACGTACGCACTCAAATTGCAAGCAAGGCCATAAAAAAATAAGCATAGGATAATATTTAAATTTATATGACATCTAATATAAGACTAAATAAAAAAGTATAAGAACATGTTTAATTTATTGTTGTCTCAATGTGAAGGTAAAAAGAAGATTGTGTTGTCTTTTTATATTGGACAAAACTTATATGCATTTCTTTATATATGCAGTTTTTCCTGTTCCTCTCACAAAAAGGTAGTTATATATATATTTTTTAATTAAAAAAAAAAGAAAGTTGTTTTTAAATAAAAATAACTTTCCTCCATGTATCTAGCACAGTAAGAACTGTGTATATGAAATTGTATATAAGTTTGGTCCATTTATATTTTAGGGTTTAGAAGTGTGTTTTTTAGAGAAAGGTTTAGTATTTAATTTGAACATGAGTCAAATTATAATTTATAAAGTGATAAAACAAAATGTAATTAGAGGGGTGATTTAGCGTCAATTTTGATCCGAAATATCGTTTTTTATTTTTATTTTTATTTAAATAATTGATTTTCACATAGTTATAAGTTTCATATATTTGAGTTTTCTTCTTTATGATTTCTTCGTTTGGTGTTGTTTAAATCTCGTCTTAGTGCAGAATTATTTGTTTTGATTTCTAGTCTCTTTACAATGTTTGATTTGCCTTCTTTGGAGCATTTGATTTTTCTTTATTACATATTGCGTAGCATTTAAAATTTGAAATTGAACTTCAATATTGACCAATATATTGTGGTCATTTAGTACTTCAAATTTTATATTCTCATTTATTTCTAGCATAATAGACATAAAAAAGTGATTCATTCTAACCTATTTTTTCCTATATTTTTATATATCTAAGATGATTAATTTGGCGCTTCTCATTCTTTTATCTGTGATCTTTGATGTCTTTCAACCATTTTTCCCGTCTTGAACCTTATGTGAAGAATAAATATTATTTTGATCTTTCTAAGTCATCTAAAAGTAACATTAAAACAAAAGTCAAAATAATTTCGAGCGTTTATCTATCCATTTTTTTTAATAAATGTATAAGTATGCGGATGACCTTATTTATTTGTTGTCATAATGCCATATTAAAGCATATAATAACAATTCCTATATTATACTTAATCAAATCCCAATATTAAAAATTCATATATTTTGCTTCCTTTTTTAGGGTAAAAAAAATAACTACTATGAACCAAATCATTGTACCAAATTTTCCCAAAATTATTGTACCAAATTAATTACAAATAAATTGATAAGGAAACAAATATTAAAGCAGTAACAATTATCTCGGAAATTAAGTTAAAAAGCTATTAATTAGTATAAACTTTTATGTTGAAAGTAATAAAAATAAATTGATTTTTCACAAATTCAGAAATTATAATAAACTTATATATCTATCAAACTTATATATCTATAAAAAATAATAATAAACTTATATATGTTACAGAATATATATACATTCGGTTCATTTCTATTAATTAAAAAAATTATTTATCATTTTATATTTTAATTTGAATTTGGTGTAGAGAGAGTTTACATCGTTTATGGTCTTTTGATCAGATTTTGAATAAATGCATATAAGCTAATTTTGTAGGGTTCAATTAGAAGAGTTTATTCTGGAGTAGTTTATTCTGTTATTTTTACAACTCTTCGTTAGAGTTTTTAAGGAAGAAAGTCCATGTAGTGGCTCTGGTATGAGTGACTATATTTATTACTATTTTTCAATATTATGATGATGTTTCGAGATGCATTATTGAAATTGATTATTAATGAATTTGTTTAGTTTTACTTTTGTCAACAATAAATAAATTAGAAGACTCTAATCAAAACGTAATTTGTATAATTAAAATATATATTATATTATAAAATTAATTATATAAAATAAAAATACAAACATCTATCCGAAGCACAAAATGTACCAAAATTGTCTATCATTCTTCAATTGATGGAATAATTTTTATATATAATATATCTTGTGTAAGCTTACAATTTCAATTAAGCTTACATAAGAAAACATCAAGTTGTCTGTCATTCTTCAATTGATGGAACATTTTTTTTTTTACGCAATTGATGGAACAGTTTGAAAACTAAAATATCAAATAATTAATTAAAAAAAATTCAAAGCCACAAATCGAATCACAAGCACGGAAATATCAAATTCAAAGTGTTTTTTTTTTGTTACATTTTTAACTTGTTTTTTTTTTTTGACAAAGTAAAATACAATAGTTTTACGATTAAATATCAAATAACATAGGAAAGCTTGTAGAGTGCGGACTGCCAAATATATAATTAGATTAAAAAAATGTCCCAGAAAAAGAAAATGTTGCACCATTTGTGGTTCTGGGCACAAGTTAATGCAGTTTTGTCTTTTTTTTTATCCTCCAAAGTTTCATCAAACTTGAAGATTAGATCCTGTTGAAAAATAAAATAGGCTGTCCAATGGACCAGATACCGGTTGTAAAAACAAAACACAAAAAGTAATTATAAAAAAAATTAATTTCGATTCCAATATACAAATAGTAAGAAACCTCAAACCTGAAAAGATCAAATAATCAAAGGAAAAAAATAATCAAGAAACCTGTAAAATGCGAAAAAAATAATAAATTAAAGAAAAGAGTTAGAGTGACAGCGCCTGACACTTTTCAGGGACCAAAATGATGGTTTACTCCACAAGTGTGAGCTGTAGGAGACAAAATACCGCGAGTGATCAGGTTTACTCTCGTGGGTAACCTGTCACGCAATAAACGCCACACAAAGATGGAGACCTTCAAAGGAACTTGAGAGTGCCAGATAAGGTGTTCCGCAACATCCAAAGTAACTGAATCATGAGTAGTCAAAAGTTGATACGCTCCCCGAACAGTATAGCCTGTAACAGGATCTAGGCGCCACTACCACCTATCAATAGACTGAGCCTGCAAAAAAAAATGGTAAGAAGCAAAGAAATATTATTAGAGATATTAAAATTCGAACTTAAATTTTTCACTTTTTTAAATTTATAATGTGTAAGTTTAGTCATTAAATTACTAGACCAATAGATACTTGGGTAACCGACTCCGATAAGGACATTACATATGTTTTGGGGTGTGTATGGTCTAGGTGGGGGTACCAACTAGAAAATTCAAAAAATAAATATCCACTTATAGCTATTACATTATAGATGTATAAATCTTTGAGATTTTTTTTTTTTTTTTTTATCGTTCTACCAACTTCTCGCGCACTCTATGCATTTTTTATTTTTATCTTTTTCCTACTTAAATAGCGGATGTTATAAATTTGATTTTTTTTGTAAATGTCATCAAGTACTTAAGTAGTGGACATTATAAAAAAAATCTGGTAGGATGTTTATTGGGTGTATCCGCTAATTAAGCAGCGGACAAATTTTTTTTGATAAATTTGTAGGACGCGCGAGAAAATGGGTAGGGTGACAAAAAAAATTCTCTCAAATGTTATCATGATCCAAAATATTATGTTTCAGCCCAAAATTAGTTCATAGCTAGAAAAATTCAACACCAAATGTTAAGGAGATACTCTTTCATACATTCTTAACTAGTATTTTCACCTCCACAATTTTTTGAAGATTTTACTTTTTTTGTCTTCTCTCTTTTAACTAATCATGTGAGCTTAGTTTTATTGGCAGTAATATTGTATTATATATGTAGGGATTGGAGCTCAAATTCCAATCATCTAAAAAAAAAACTTGACAAATGAAAAACTATGTTTATTTCACCTGTTCTTTTAAAATTTTAGAGAAACACAAGTTTCAGATTTATAGAATGTATGAGTTTTTCAGAATATCATGTAAATTTCTAAATACAAAAATTTTAGTTTTCACGAGCTTTTGAAAAACTTGAATTTTCAATTTTTTGAAACAAAAGTGTGTTTTAAAAAGCTCAAATTTTAGTTCTTTGAGTATCTCCGATCAAAAATAATTTAGATAAAATTATATTAGAGATCCTTTATCTTATTTATTTATAATATTTAAGTTATTTTTTTTATTTCAATCCTTTATATTTTATAATGCGTACATATAAGTAATTTTTTTGAAAAATGCATGAAGAGATGAATATATTCATCACCATCTTCATATCTTCATCTTCATTCTTAAATCAAAATCAATTTTCACTCAAGTATCATAAATCTTTATTTTATATTCTCCTTAATATCTTTCTAAACTCAAATTGAATTAGCTTTTGTATCTTCTGGTTGGCATGTTCTCTGATCCTTAACTCTTTCTAACCTTTAAATTAATTTATAGGGTTTATTGAAAATTTGGGGATTTTGATTTTTGAGTTTAGAAAGATATTAAGGAGAACATAAAACAAAGATTCATGATAGGAAGTGTATGTTTGAGTGAAAATTGATTTTGATTTAAGGAAGATGATGATGAAGATATGAAGATGGTGATGCAGATATTCACATCTTCATACATTTTTTAGAAAAGGGTGATTTATGATCAATTTAGGCCTAAAATCACCTCTCCATGTCATTTTTTCTTTCCATTTTAGTTAAATAAGTGTGGTTTCTACAATATTAAGATTTTAAGTTTTCTTTTATTTTTTGTGATTTTGTGTGCGGTGTTGTTTGTTTTCATTTTTCGGCGTTGTATTTTGTTTTCCCGTCTTGGTACGAGTTTATTTGTTTCAGGTTGAATGGTTAAGTTTGATAGAGTGCTGATCTAATTAATGACTTTGGTGTCATCAACACTACATATCCGAAGACATGAATATTTTATACACTTTAATATAGTCAAATATATAGTCTTATGTAATTTTTAGTTTTATGTTATTAACATGAATGCTATAAGTTTATTCGCATATTCTATTTCTATTTTTTACGATTTAAAATTTAAACATCAATGTCTTTTATCAAATTGAATGGGTGAATATTGTTTACTCCCTCCGATCCTTATTTAATATAAGATGGAGTTTATTTTTTAGATTTATTGAAAATCTAATGTATCTAGTATATATTACAGACTAGATACAAACTATTCTTAATAAATCTAAAAAACAATATTCCAAGGAATGCTTTGTCCGTTATTCAGGTTGACGGTGTAACGCTCGAAGGCGTGATCCCGATTAGGCAGGCGGTGTTTTCGCATTTTGAGTCTCACTTTAAGGCTCCTATTGTGGAGAGACCTGGGGTCGACGACCTTCAGTTTAAGCGGTTGAGCCAGGTGGAGATTGGTGGTTTAATCAAACCTTTTACGGAGGATGAGGTGAAACAAGCTGTGTGGGATTGTGATAGTTATAAAAGCCCGGGTCCCGACGGCATTAATTTCGGTTTTATAAAAGATTTCTGGGCCGATTTGCGGGGCGACGTTTTGCGTTTCATTCTTGATTTTCATAGGAATGGCAGGTTGACTAAAGGTATCAATTCCACTTTCATTGCCCTGATCCCCAAAACGGATAGTCCCCAACGGTTGAATGACTTTCGGCCTATTTCGCTTGTGGGAAGCCTTTACAAAATTCTGGCAAAGGTTCTAGCTAATAGGTTGCGCCAAGTGATGGGTAGTGTAATTTCTGAGGCCCAGACTGCTTTTGTGAAGAACAGACAAATCCTTGATGGTATTCTAATTGCAAATGAGATAGTGGATGAAGCGCGTAAGTCTAAAAAGGATCTTATGTTGTTCAAGGTAGATTTTGAGAAAGCGTATGATTCAGTGGACTGGGGGTATCTTGATGACGTTATGGGGAGAATGTCGTTCCCAACTTTGTGGAGGAAGTGGATTAGAGAGTGTGTGTGCACGGCTACAGCTTCTGTGTTAGTTAATGGTAGTCCGACTGATGAATTTCCTCTTAGGCGAGGGCTTCGGCAGGGTGATCCGCTTTCACCTTTCCTTTTTCTTCTGGCGGCTGAGGGTCTTAATGTGCTTATGGAAGCTATGGTAGCGCGTAATTTGTTTACAGGGTACAGTATTGGTGGACAAGAGTCGATTATGGTATCGCATCTTCAGTTTGCTGATGATACTCTTTTGATGGGGGTTAAAAGCTGGGCGAATGTTCGGGCTCTTCGGGCTGTGTTAGTGCTTTTTGAGTCCATGTCGGGCTTGAAGGTGAATTTTAATAAGAGCATGTTGGTTGGCGTTAATATTCCTGAGTCCTGGTTAGACGAAGCTGCTTCTGCTCTGTGTTGCAAAGTGGGAAAAATTCCTTTTCTTTACCTGGGTCTTCAGATTGGGGGTGATCCGCGGCGCTTGGTGTTTTGGAAATCGGTGTTGTCTCGCATAAAGAATAGATTGTCTGGGTGGAAAAGTCGCTTCTTGTCGTTTGGTGGTCGTCTGGTTCTGTTAAAGTCTGTCTTGACATCGTTACCTGTCTACGCTCTTTCTTTCTTCAAAGCTCCCTCAGGTATCATTTCCTCTATTGAATCTCTTTTCATTAAATTTTTTTGGGGGGGGTGTGAGGATTCTAGGAAAATCTCTTGGGTTAGTTGGAAATCCATTTGTTTGCGTAAGGAGTTTGGAGGTTTGGGGGTTAGACAGTTGAGGGAGTTTAACTTAGCGTTGTTGGGTAAGTGGTGTTGGAGGTTGTTGGTGGACAGAGAGGGTTTGTGGTATAGAGTTTTGGTAGCTCGGTATGGGGTTGAGGACGGTAGACTTCGGGAGGGTGGTCAGAGAGGTTCGGTATGATGGAGGGAGTTAGCGCGTATTAGGGAGGGTGTGGGTGAGTCAGGAGGTAGTTGGTTCGGGGAGCATGTTTTGAGGAGGGTGGGGGATGGTTCTGATACTTTGTTTTGGACCGATCCCTGGTTGGATGGGGTCTCGTTGAGGGAGAGGTTTGGGCGTCTTTTTGTGCTGGCAGAGACCAAATCTCTTTCGGTTGCAGAGATGTATGCTTTAGGTTGGGGGATAGGCGGAGAGGCGTGGAAGTGGCGGAGGCAGTTGAGGGCGTGGGAGGAGGAGTTGGTGGGGGAGTGTCAGACTTTACTTCTTGACATTTCTTTGCAGGATCAGACTTTGGATAGGTGGCAGTGGCGCCCAGATCCAGACACAGGTTATACTGTCAGGGGAGCTTATCAGATTTTGACTTCTCAGGCTTCAGTTACTTTGCATACTGCGGAGAACCTTATATGGCACCCTCAGGTTCCATTGAAGGTGTCCATTTTTGCTTGGCGTTTATTGCGGGATAGACTGCCCACGAGAGCCAACCTGGTCAATCGTGGTGTTTTATCTTCTACAGTTGACACTTGTGTTTTTGGTTGCGGAATGGCTGAGTCGGCCCATCATTTATTTCTCTCATGCAGCTTCGTTGGACCTCTATGGGACTTAGTTCGCGATTGGGTTGACATTTCTCCGGTGGTTGCTACTTCTTTGCGTGATCATTTTGCCCAGTTTACAGCTTCTGCAGGTGTATCTCGAGCGAGGCGGTCCTTTATGCAGCTTCTTTGGCTCGTTTGTGCTTGGGTGATATGGACAGAGAGAAATCATCGATTATTCAAAGGCTCAACAGACACACATCATCTTTTATTGGATAAGATCAAGCTTTTCTCTTTTAGGTGGTTGAGGATGACGAGTATTACGTTAGCTTTAAACTACCATAGCTGGTTGTCTAGTCCATTGTTGTGTTTGGGTCTTGTTTGATTTGATTTTGATTGCATCTCTTTTAACTCTATTGTAAATTTGTGTAGTCTACCTCGGTACGCCTTGTGCTGGGGAGACTGATTGTGTTAATATATTCCATTTTAGTTTCTTCAAAAAAAAATATTCCTCTTATATTAAGGACCGAAAAGAGTATTCAATAAAAAAAAAACACATTGTGTATTCCATTAGTTTTTTGTTTTGTTACACCAAACAAAGAAACATCACTCATGTTTATAACGTGGGACATTGACATTATTTTTTAGTAAGAAATAAATAAATGGATATTAACTTTTTTTCTAGTAGTATAGTGGTTATAAATTTTATTTTAGTAAATATGTAAAATGTTCAGGGTTCGAACCTCAACTTCAATATAATATATGCGATGTCCGTACCAATTGAATTAAATTCACGGAACAGATATTAACTTAGATTAGATGTATTTAAAATATAGATTAATAATTCTCATGATGCATATCTCAGTTACATTACATAAAAGTAAATTCAAATGTAAAATTAGTTACTTATTCATTTGGATGCATTTGTAGCCACTAAAGTACTAAAAAAAATAGAAATTAGTAATCATATACACCGTATAAAATTATTTTACATTTTTACATTGGATATTCTATTATTTTAATTGATTTTTTTTTGTCAAATAACCTAGTTATTTTTTTTTTCAGTAAAAAATGAAAGTTGCAGCAAGCAGGGAAAATAACCTAGTTGTGATGTTTCACTTTTAACGTGAATAAGTAAAACTAACAAACTTCAATTCACCAGTTTAATTTGGTTTGAGGGTCAATTCTAACATCAAATTGTTTCAGTCCCCTCCCAATCGCAGTTGCGGGGATCGAACCGTGGTCCCTCCTATCAAATTCAACGCCAATCACCACTGAACCAACTATATTCTATTCTTTAAAATGTAATACTGCTGTGTCAAAAAAAAAAATGTAATACTGTTACTATATCAGATTTTGTGTTAAAAAAAAATGGTACAGTACCAGATTTGCAAATTGCAACAACTGAAAACGTGAAAACAAGGCATGCGTTTCCATATCCAATGAAAAAACACAATGGCGTATCAAACACCAATCAAACCACTCCACGTGTCATATCCCACGTTACTTAACTTGGCGCCCTCTTCACACTTTCCCACTTCATTCATTTATTCATTCATCACTTCTCCGATCTTCGCACCGTTCCGGTTCACCCATCCCGGTTCACAAAAAACCCAAATCCCCCCAAAAAAACCGAACCGCAAAATCTCGGCGCTCAAATGGAAGCTCACGGCGGAGGTCTCCGCCGCATCCTAGTGCTTGCCTTCTGCGTCGCCGGAATCTGGTCGGCTTATATCTACCAAGGCATTCTTCAGGAAACACTGTAAGATTTTCACTTCTTATAATCGCTTATTTGATCTCCAGAATCGATTTCAACGTTCGAATTGAAAAAATTTGTTGCGAATTTTGAAATGCAAGTAGTTATTGATCTCTCTGTGATTTGGTTTTCAGGTCAACGAAGCGATTTGGTCCAAACGGTGAGAGATTTGAACACCTTGCGGTTTTGAACTTAGCACAGAACGTGGTTTGTTTAATCTGGTCATATATAAGTAAGATTCTTATTCTATATATCAAATTAGTGAAATTACTAATTGTTCCATTTTTGTTTTCTTTATCTTTGCAAATTTTATTTTTTTTGAAAATTTGTATTAATCAGTGACACTAATGGCCATTTTACGATTGTCGGAACGAATTTGAACTCGTAGTTTGAGATTATATTTATAAGGCTAAACTCTTTATCTTAGCAATTATTAATGTGTAACTTTTGTTGTTTGTGTATAGTGATAAAGTTGTGGGGTGGTGGAAATTCTGGTGGTGCTCCATGGTGGTCTTATTGGAGTGCTGGTATTACTAATACTATTGGTCCTGCTATGGGAATTGAAGCATTGAAGTATATTAGTTACCCTGCTCAGGTATGGTTTCTTACATTGTATCTTTGTTTGTTAATTGTGGTTCCCTTTTGAGAGATTATGTTTGATTTGATTAATGTGGTATAGGATTTTAATATATTATTTGAGTTTCACTATATAATATTTAGCATGGCTGGTATTGTCTGCAAAAAAAAATTGAATTGGCACTTTGTGTTGTTTTCTTGACCAAGGAATTGGTACTGTGTTGAAAAACTATGGTGCGAAATAAAATATGATAAAGAAATGCAGCTCCATCTGGAGTGCCTTATTGAGTCAGCATCCCCAATTGGGATTGCTTTCCCTGTTTAGCAACAAGTTAAATACCCACCTCTTTGGGGGTGTTTGTTATGCACCCTCTCTCTATTCCTTATGTAGGCACATTTTTGGACTTATTATGTGATTATATTGATAATGTATGGTGTGGCCCTCCGGCGTTATTTAGGACTCGTTATTGGGCCGCAGGGATTGAATGTTTATTAGGTATTAATACTATAAAATTATAAATAAGTGATCTGTACACAAGTGGTCCACTTAGACACATATTTGAGCAGTACTCCATTGGAAATGGTCTAATTTCCTTGGATTTTATGCTCACTTTGCTTTTACCTGTGATTTGTCATTGCAAATTTTTAGAGCTATAAACTGGTCCTTTTGGTTTCGACATTGAAGTTGGTACTTGGTACTGCCACATGTAAGGACTGTTCGTATATAAGGAACGGTTCCTTATGGTTGCTCAAGTAAAAAAAAATAAAAATGAATAAGAAGTATAAAGATTTGAGATAAATGTGGGATTCATTTGAGTATTTAAATTGTTTCACTATTGGAGTAGGAACTAGGAACACGGTAAAGTGCCATAAAAAATGAGTTAAGCTATTCTATCTTGATTGAACCATTAGGGAATGCAACAGCTACCCACACATCGCGTGTACAGGTTGAAGCAACTTTTACTTCATCCTACATGCAGCTGCATTTTTATGCGACTTATTGTTCAAATGTAGTAGTATAAGACAATGAGCTTTTCTAAATAGGTGTTCTTTTTTACTACATGCAGGTGCTGGCAAAGTCCTCAAAAATGATTCCAGGTCAGTACAACCCACTTGATGCTCAAAAAAGCTTGCATTTTATTTGAAGTTTAATTTGACACAATTGAAAATTAGCTGAGGTTTATTCTATTTACTTAGTTATATTACATTTATGGTTGAATTATGTAGTTAGTTTCTGTGCTTAAACGCTTCAATATTTGCTATTCCTATACTTCGGGTTAAGAGGGATATTGTTTTTGTCTTAACCCTCTATCCCTGGGAAATGGGCCCCTGATAATTTGGAGTTTGGTTGGGAGAAAGCGGCCTGGTCGACTACCAGAAGTCACTTAAGGTTGGCTGAGATCCTTTCTTTGTACCAAAGCAAAAAAGGAAGTAAGTAAAGCATGGCCAAACCTTTTTAGCCATGATTAGGTTATAGGGGTATATGGGCGAACTTGCAGATGAATTTTATTTTCTCTAGTTTGGAAAACCAGCGAAATTAGTGGAACTTTAGATTTTAAGCAAAAAACTGGCTAGTTGTGTGGTTTTGTTTTCTTTGATACTTCTGTAGTTTATGACTGGTTCTGATGTATAAACATTTGGCAGAAAATTATAATAGAAAAGTTTTATTTCCACTTTTTCGTGTAACATTTAAATATTTAAACTTTATCCTGACTATGTGAACCAATCTTATATGTCTAACAAACGATTCACTTTAATGCAGTTATGCTGATGGGTTCACTCGTATACGGTATAAGATACACCATTCCAGAATACCTCTGTACCTTCCTTGTTGCTGGAGGTGTTTCAACATTTGCACTTCTAAAGGTTAGGAATTTCTCAGTATAACACGCCTCACCTGTCTAAATTTTCATGGTCTTTGAATGTTGCTTTGCTCATCTTTATTTATTTGTGCATTACAGACTAGCTCAAAGACTATCAGCAAGCTGGCACATCCGAATGCACCCCTTGGATATGGTCTATGTTTCTTGAACCTTGCTTTCGATGGATTCACTAATGCAACCCAAGATTCCTTAAAAGCAAGGTAATACAAGAGAAGCTCTGTCTTTTGATTTGGCATATAGCAATTCTAGTCTGTCTATAGATAGCATGTAAACTACAAAACTACTTGATTTCCTTTTTCTTTTACTACTTTCTTCTTTATGGCATGAAAGATAAGAAACTATATTTTCATATATGTTGTAATCTATGTGCAATATAAATGAATTTCACCTAATTTGAATAATTTCTGAACGGACAGTTTTTTTGGAATGTTTTCTTTTTTAAGGTGTTGTCTTTTAATCCAGCTATGAAGTATGTACTTATGTTATTGTCAAAAAATAAATAAATTATGTACTTATGTTATTATTAGTTACGTCGTAAGATGCAATTATTGAAGATACGTTCAATATTGGTAGCTAAAAATGTAAAACCCAAATCTACTGCATACAATTTCAGGCTTTCTCAGTAATGTTACTGGCTGATGATATGGTCCTTAGGACTGTCTAATTAATTTTGATAGTGAAGTCACAAACAATACTCCTGTGATTTATCATTTCCTGTTGTTAGTTACACTCACATGTCAATTGTTTGAGTTTCGATTTCATGGGTGTTTGAATCTAGCCTTCTCAAATCTCAACATTGTTAGGCTTTCTTTTTGACAAATGATTCTTCGAATGTCCTAAATTAGAGATTCATCGGTCTTAATGTTTACTCTTTCAAATGATTTGTTTGTCTTACTCAGGTACCCAAAAACAAGTGCTTGGGATATTATGTTGGGCATGAATTTATGGGGAACCATATACAATATGATTTACATGTTTGCATGGCCAAGTGGGAGTGGATATGAGGCAGTTAACTTTTGCAAACAGCATCCAGAAGCAGCATGGGATATTTTTCTGTATTGTTGTTGTGGTGCGGTCGGACAGAATTTCATCTTCTTGACTATAAGCCGGTTTGGCTCTTTGGCTAACACAACCATCACTACCACTCGCAAATTCGTTAGCATTGTCGTATCTTCACTATTAAGTGGAAATCCCCTTTCAACAAAGCAATGGGGGTGTGTTACTATGGTATTCTCTGGATTATCATACCAGATCTACCTCAAGTGGCAGAAGTTGCAGAGACTGCAGAAGAAGAGAAAAACCACATAATTCGCTCTGCAGCAATTTTGAAGTTCAGCATCAATTCTATTTTAATTTGTCCTTCAACCATTGTTATATCACTAAAACCTTGAAGGTTCAATGAACCAGATTTAGGTTTATATACAAAGGAATATTAGTAACTGTAATTGGATAGAACCCTTTTGAGAAGTGAAAAGTTTAGACCTCATTTTCTTATTCGTTGTGCTAATGTATTAGTTTCCTGGGCATTGTAAGAACAACCAGTTTTAATTTTATAGCATACTAAGGCAAAGTCAATGTAAACATGATTTTCAGACTATCCCAATATTATTAGCAGTGAGGTGAGAATTAAAAGTGGCTTTACAAAATTGTTTGCACTAGTTTGCTTTCAGATATTTTGTTCTTTCAAATTGATGCTTTGTTCTGTTTATTTTGCTTCCATTACAGCTTACAATCAAAATGCAAGAACTTCATACTGTAAAAGTGTACTTAAGGTGAAGGAGAACTTGTTTATTGTTTTCTAGTACAATATAATCTAATCATAAAATTATTTTTGAAGTGTCTTTAACAGTCAGTAGGGTTAAAAAAAGCTAAGGGAAAGAAAGAATATATTTTCTTGTGTGTTAACCCTCCGGTTCTTAGTGGAGGGGGCTCTTGTAATGAGAGTTTGGCTGTGAGATGAGTAAAATTTGACCAAGAATTATTCTTCTCAGGAATTAAACTCGGGTTTCTCCCGAACTATTTGTCCTAGGGGGAAATCATTAATCACTTGAGTATAATCATTTGGTTAAGAGAAAATATTTTATGATTCAATGAAATCTGAGTGGTTGGATCTCCATATCCAAGCTGACTTTTATAAAGGCGGGGGGACATGTTTATGGTTGAGAAGAAAGAGTAGTACTTTAAGCTGTAGCTACATTAACAATTTTACTGTATATTCCCCAAAAAATAAATAATTAAATAGCATTACTTATTTTAAATTAGTTATAATTACTTCCAAATCAAAACCATGAGGTTTGACCAGCTTATCTATTTAGGTAAGACCTGCTACTCAAATGAGTGGAAATGTGGAGGTCAAATTAGTCCAAGTGTACCTTCCCTTAAGAAAGTTAACACCTAACTAATGTGCTTTATTTTGTAGGAAGTTCCCTCCCTCTTTTTACTAATTGCTTTTGCCATAGTCATTATTATGTCTTCTGTCTTCCACCACAACCACCATCTATGCACTAATCATTCTTACTAAATCACAATGCAGTTCCTTCACAACTTGATCTTCTGCAAAGCACATTCCAAAGGAACTGTGCCTAAGAGCTGAGAGAAGGAAAAGAATGAGAAATGTTTGCATGCATGCTTCTGTCAGATCAGAGAATATGAGGTTTGTTGTACAGTTCACAACTTCTGCATTCTTTATATTTCTTTGTCAAGATTTTTTGCTTCCTGGTATGAAAATGAAGCTCATATTGTTGAGAGATGTGTCTTCTGTAATTGTGAATAAGTTCCAAACTTGCAATAAATTGGTTGGTTTGTGTTTTTGGAAACTTTTTCTTTACATTTCTCTTCTTGAAAACATGTTTGAGTAAGTAATCTTGAAACTTTAATTTCATATTCTGAGAAAAGAAAAATATGTGTTCATGTTTGTTTCTTACGCTGCTGAGAAATCCTTGTTTTTACTTTACTTTTCTTTTCTTTTTCTTTGTTAGGTTAAATATATTTGTATTCTCTATAAAGTACTTTATAATCAAGCTTAGTCTCCAATTTTGTGATTTTAAGGATAAAACAACAATGACATTTTTTGTATGGACTAAGCTTGCTATGAGCGTATTTTATGGCCCAGTGGTGTCGAGACTTTGGAGTGTGCTCCTCTCAAGGTCTCAGGTTCAATTCCCCCTAGTGCCAATTTCGGTGGGCTAGTCCATACATAGCTAAAAAAACTTTGGCTTTAAATGGGCCCGCCGCAAGTGGACGGTGGGATTGGTCCCCTCGGATTAGTCGGTCCTTGGACCGGATACCGAGTTTTAAAATAAAATAAAATTTATACAATATATAGATATAGATATAAAATGTAGATATAAGAGAAACAACATTTGCATTCTGGACACCAAAGCCAAAATGCATTTCCACTCAAATTATAGCTATGTTTCAGTACATCTGAATCAAAAAATGGAAAAGCATAATTTATTCTATAACCTATGCACACCCAAAACAAACAAATAGGAATCATATTTGCCACTGGCTAATCTTTTTACACTCTTTTTCTTCTTCTATCTATGTCTCTATTCATTATATGTAGTAGGATTGGCGACTTGCCGATGTATACACACACTCAAGACGACGACGACTAGTATCACGCAGCAGCAGGCTCTGTACAAAAAAAACAAACAAACCAAGACCATATGCTGGATTGGAGAAAAACAAACCCAGAACATTATCAAAGAAAAACAAACCAAAGAATAATGACACACTAAGCACGCAAATTTTTGGTGCAATCCTAAGGGGATTAAAAAGACACTGTTAAATATGTTGAAGGTCCTCTCAGAATGTACCTAACATTCTAAGGGAGAAGGATAGGCCTATCAAAATTTTAGGCTGAACAAAATTGCAATCTTTCTCAAACCAGGTAGAGAAGAATCAACCAGCGAGATGGTCGCGGGTAGGGAGAAATGAAGGATTCAGAAAGGACATAAATATTTTATATTTCATATGAATGAAATATTCAGATTTATTAACTTTGTAGGAGCGCTCTTCTGCAGAGTGGTGGTTGCGGGGGGTTGGCGATTGGGTTGAGGGGAGGAGAATCCATTCCAAGTGTTTTCATAAGGAAGTTCCTTTCCTGAAAAAATAAAAATAAGAAGTGTCAGGGGTAAAAGAGTTAAAGGAGTTAAAAAAAACTCCCATGAAGGAGAAAATACTAACATAAATAATAAATAAATTTGTTTCAGCTAATTGCTTTACAATTTTTTGATAACTGGAAACAGTGCAAATGAAGTGTCGGTTTTGTAATAAAAGTTAAAACAACAAATGAAAACAGAAAACGTTTTCTCAAACCAAACAGGCTCGAATTTAGTCTTAGTTACATGATATATTATGTGTTATTGTTGTCTATCCCAGCTCAAGTTTATGATGAAATGATTATGAAAAACTTCAACCCAAATTTTTTCTGCATCAATTTGCTCAATACACCAATTATTGCTGAAGGATCCCCACCACTATTACTGAAGTTGATTTAATAACAAAAACTATTTTGAAAATCCTTATGCTTATTAAGGCTGATCTTCTAAAAGTGTTGAGAACTACTAGAAGTATTATTAGGCTTTTATTTTGGGCTTAACTCATCTTTACAAAACTGACTTATAAGTTTAGGATGTCTCCCTCATGCCGAGGACTGGACATCTAGAGCATGATTTGAGTAGCCCAATAGCGGATGACCTAACGAATCTTGGAATGCCTCTCAACAAGTGATAATACTGTTGCAACTTTCATGCTACACAGGTTTAGTTATATCCATTATTTGTCATATTATTACTAGTATAATCAGAGAACTTATCACTATTACTGCTATAATCTCACAGTTGAACTTAGTTATTTGATGTCCAAGGTGCTTGTGTAACTTACACTTTCTGAAAATTGTGGACTAGGAATTCCTGCAGCTAAGGATCTGAACATAGGAGTAACTTGAACAGGAGAACTGAACTCTGTACTTGATAAGGAAGCAACAATGCCGTCATTGTTTATCTGTTCCTCGCAAGATGAGAATATATCCTCTACAAAAAGATTAATATCTAGTTAGTAATTCTGACGAATTGAGATTGAACCAGTCTGACCTCAGGGTCATGGCTCAATAGGTTCAATCGGTTCAACCAACCACAGTTGAACCAGATGACAAATAAATAAATAAGATTAAAAAAATGAAACCGGTTGCACCAACCGAGGACTGCATTTTAACCAGTTCAATTCGGTTCAACCAGAATGCAATGTAACAGGGAACAAACAACTGCCGAACTGGTTTGTTCCCAGTTCAACCAGTCGGTTCGGTTTGGTCTAGTTCTTAAAACATTGATATTTTTTTATCACTAGATTTGATAATCTTACCTTGATCCAAAGTAACACTAGAAAGAACCACTTGATCACATCCTCCAACACCCTTTTGATCTTCAATTTGGATAGATTTATGTTCAGTTCCATTATCTTGATGCAGTGAGTGTTCCAAATTCTCAGCAGCAGAATGAGGCAGAATAGTTGATCCTGTACTGTGTTCAGAACTGCTTGGAGAGTCTTCATATAATTCCATATACCTATTATATATTCAGAAGCTATTAGATTTTCTATATCCATCATGAAAGTTATTATATTTTCAAATTTCAATGAACTTAAAGTACCTCCAACATGGCTGGATTTCCTCACTACTATTCTTTAAGTCTTCCAATAAGTCTTTAAGATCTACAAGCTGTAAATCTGGAATCTTATATCCAGGAATATCTGATTCTTTGTTTCGGTTCATAAACTCTTGAAGAATCTGGCATCAATACACACATGTTAAAACTTATACGAAAAAAGTATGTGAACAATGGCTTTTCTGATTTTCATATAGATTTGTCTGAAACATTAAAACTTGATGTAGTTCTTTTGATGTTGAAATTCTTGACATATATTCTATACTTTGGTTTTTGTTTTTGAATCAAATCTCACCTTCCATGCATTTTCAAGACTTTGGTCCATATTCTCTGCATCAACTTTTAGAGCTAATGAAGTTAGTAGCTCGGCTTGTTGCATCAATGCGCTTATCTTTGGATCATCCTTTTTAAGGAATGTTCCTTGAATCTTGTTTTGTGCTGCATTTGCATAAGAAATCAAGAGTTACACTTGATGATGTTAACATATTTCTGCATTTGCATACGGAATGTCCAAAATTATTTCTGGCTTAACAAGTTAACATATTTGAGGATGTTTAGTTTATAAATTCCTTTGCTTATAAAAAAAAACACTTGATGACGTTTTGTAATTTTAATACATTCAGGGACTATTGTGACAGTGCCTAATACATTTAGGGACCAATGTGATTGTTTCCTCGCTTTCTTATTGTCGATTTCACAGCTGAAAGGGTTAACTTTCATGATTAAAAATTTTCGATAGAGACTATTACCATAATTATTAAACTTCACATTGCAGACATGATTCTGGTCCGGCAAGTTGTTGACACTATGAGAGTTTTGAGCTAAAACTGCCAATGGTACTCTTGAAGTTTCATTTTGTTTATGTGATCTGTCTGCAAAGTTGATCTTTTCTGCATCATCAGGGATATGTGACCTCCTATATTGCAAGTGAATGACATGTTAACACTTATTCATATAAAATTTATATATTTTTGTATCTGTTACCTTAACATACCTCATCTTCTTAAAATCTACTGCAGATTCTGATTCCGCATCTCGGAAAATAATCCTTTTGTTATTTGAATTCGTATATGAAACGTTGTTCTCTTTTGCTAAGGCTTCATATTTAGCTCTCTTTTTGCACAATGTGGAGAAACGGTTTTTCACAGCATTATCCGTTCTGCATACATATCATCGAATCATTTCAATCAGAATAACTGTTAAAAAAAAAACTTGTCTGTTTGGTATTTTGTGAAGAAAATAATGAAATTTTTGTTACCTGCCTGAAACCACCTTTGCTATTTCTGTCCACCTATTGCCAAATATTTTTTGAGCCTAAAGAGATAATAATAGCAAGAAATTAGAAGTTAGTTTTCTTTGTAACAAAAGTCTTACTAGAGTAGATTTTTTTTTGGTATTAACCCTTTGGTTCCCAGGGGAAGGGGCCTTGGTAATCCAAAGTTCGGCCACGAGGTAAGTAAAGTCTGGCCAAGAATTGTTCCCACCAGGAATCGAACTCGGGTTAGTTTTGTTTGTAACAAAAGTCTTACTAGAGTAGCTTTTGATGCAAAACAAATGACTTTTCATTGGTACTAGACTAGCACTTAATATCCTTTTAAGTGTGTTTGGTTTCACTTTCGCAGGAGGCAAAATTGATTCCGGTGTAGAATTGATTATGACTTGTTTTGTCATAACAGAATCAAACTCACACTAAGTTCACAATGGCTTGAAACCTACCCTTACTGAGGGTAAAGACAGAAAGAAAAAAAAAAGAAGCAAAAGATGAAGTTCATATTTAAAAGTTATATAGGCCACTATTATAAAATAAGCGGCAGCAGTTAATAAACTTCAGTGTCAAATCGATCAACTGTAACCAAATTTGAACCCTGATTAGAACAATCCTTAGTTAGACTTTACTTATCTTCCGGCAGAACACTGATTACCAGGACGAAAGAGTTAAGACCAAAAAAAATCCAATGGCAACTACATGGTATGAAAGTAAAACATTGGAACATAGGATGAAAAATTTACCTCACACAAGAGCATGTCTTCTTCTGGTGACCATCCACCTTTCTTGAAATCAGAATTCAAATAAGTGTACCATCTGGTAATTCATAAGTTACTTAATCATCAGATAAAGAAATAACATTAAAACAAAAGCCATAAAAGTCTTCATGATCTAAACTTTAAAGTATAACAACTTGAACTTGAATGAATCATCATCAAAATTTCAAAAACTTCACCTTCTTCTACACTGTCTTGTTGTTTTGTCCTTGAATTTAGAAGCAATTATTGCCCAACTGCATTGAGTTATTGAAATCAAAATCCCTTTAGCCTTTACATAATCATGAAAAACTAGTAGTAACTAATGAACTCAAAATGAACAATAATCAAAAGGGTATATTAGTAATTTAGTATTCAATACTTTTCAGTTCCATGGATTCCAATTTGGTCTCTAAGTATATCATCCTCCTGCAACTCACAAAATCAAAACACTTATCAGAATGAAACACAACACAACTCCAAAGAATAATATATATAAAACAAAAAGAATAATTTATATTATATGATAAGGTTTGAAAGTTCAAACCTCTTGAGTCCACGTCACAATGTGACGCTCCTTCTTCTTAGATTCTTCATTAAGAAGCTGCTTCTGCTTCTGATTCTGATTATGTTGCTTCTTCATATCTTGCATGATTGATTATTCTATTTGGTATAAGGTTTGGTAATGTTATTCTTCTCTTTCTTAAACGCTCCTCCCTTTTACAAGGAGCCAAGTTGCATGCTAAAGCCAAGACTCTTCCTTTATAATATGATAATAAAAATAAAAACTTTTTGTGATTTTTTTTTCTTCTAAATTTTTTATTTTTTACATAAAAACTAAAAAAACAAACAAAAAAGGAACAAACCCTTCTTGTTGTTTCTCTTTCATTCAACTTTTGAAACCTCAACTGTGTTTTGTTTCAAAACGTGAACCGTAATAAGAATAAATTCCATTCTCAAAAGCCACCTTAACAAAAAGCTATTCAATTTGTGTTGTGTGAAAAAATGTCTAAAGAAAATGACTTTGGATTCTTAACTTTTCAGAAAACACTCACTATTTTATCCTCTGTTACCAAAACAGAACAAAAACAGAACAATGTTTAGTGTTCAAATTAAGGAACCAAAATCACATGAAAGGTTAAAGATAGCAAAAGGGTAATCAAGATTACATATAAGGGTTCATAAAGGGTACTTGGGTTTGAATCAAAATCGTATTTTTCCAAAACCCAAGACAATTTTTCTGTATTTCATACTTTGGTATTTTTAGTATATGAAATTGATAGTACAAAAAAAAAAGGGGTAGATCTAAAAAATTGAACAACTTTGAAAAATACCCAAATGAGAAAAAGTGTTGTTGTTTCAAAGTTCTCAAGTAGACAAATACTTCAACACAACACAACAACTATGAATGAATACTATGTTTGAGAGATTCTTAAAAAAAAAAAAAAACTGATTATGTTTGGTTTTTCTCTCTCCTAACTTTTTTGAAAACGGTCACATAGTTAGAAAAATGTTGTATAATAAAAAATGAATAGGTACCAATACCAATAGTAAGTTGGTTTAATGGTGATTGACGTTAAATTTGATAGAAAAAAATTACGGTTCGATTGTTTACAACCGTAATTGAAAGAGAGCTGAAATTACTTAATGCATAACTAACTGATCTATGAATTAGATTAGACAGTTTAGTATACCAAATACCGAAAGTGAAAACAAAACAAAAATAAAAATGGGTAGGGACAAGAAAAATGAATGAATATAAAAATGAATAGTAGATGATTGTGTTAGTGCGCGGGTATGAAGTGAAGTTTGAATATAACACTGAATTTTATGAGCTACGTGCAGTGTTGTCCACTATAAGGTATCAATATCATATCACTATAGTAGTCACTCACTATAGATAATAATGATGATAATGTTGTAGGAATAGTTGAAATTTATTTACCATCATATACGAATTCATGTGTTTATATACTAAGTTTTTGTATGTAGTGAAGAGCTTGAAATGTATGAAATTTTATGGTTTAAATTTTTTGGATTTTTATGGATACATGATAAGGTACGTGACATAAACAGCTAAGCGTCACAACTCAATATTTGCGTTGAAATTTAATGGTTCGTGACTTTCATATGCTTCATTTGTCTTTTATTTTTTTGTCATGCTTATGGTGCCATTTTGATTTTTTACCATTTTTTTTTTCATGTATAGACTATAGTTAATGTGTTACAAGGGGGAAATTTTTTGTTTGAATTTGTGAATGAAGAACTTGAAATGTGTTTTTTGAATTTTGTTTTGAAGGTTTGAATTTTTTGATGTGAGTTTCATTTCATATGTTCAACAAGCGCTCATATTTTACATATATCAGCTAATAGTGCGTGAAAAATTTAAATGCTCTGTTTTATGTTCTTTGTTTCAAGAAAATTATGTTGCATCTAGTTAATAAAATATTTTAGGAGTTTAATAATTATAGTTGTATGTATAACTTATAGGAGTAATATATGTAGGGCCGGTCCTGACAATTTGGAGGTCCGGCTTTGAATATTAAGAATAGACGCCTTAATTAAAATAGATGTAAAAAATTTAAAAAGAATAATCCTTATTTAAATTCTAAATAACGTTAATTAATATAAAAAATTGTCATCCTTGTAACTAACATATAAAATATTTATATTTTAATGAATAACAACAAAATACATTTTAACTACGTAAAAATAACACCTCACTTCTAGCAGTTTTTGAAGTGAACTCATCAAACAAAACTTCATATTGTATTTTTTTTTTTTGTTCATTTTATGTTTTTTCCTTAAGCTTAGCAATTTTATCTGGAACTTTCAAATTATTTTTTAACAAAGACAGATTCGAAAAAATATTGAGTTCTTATTTTATTTTTATGAATTAATTTTTTTTATATTTTTGTAGAGACCTACTACCATATAAATTTTTGTTGAGGCCCCAAAAAATGGAGGCCCGGCTATGTAGCACACTTTGCACATGCTCATAGCCGGCCCTGAATATATGAATGTTGAGGAGTTCGAAAGAGGATCGGGAAAATAACGGATCAATGCTCCGATGCTCTAGGATTATATTACATCTTGAGCTATGCTATATCATACGAAATACATACTCACGAATTTCACGATAACAGAGAAAAACTTACCATACAAGGGTGTTATTGGAAAGTAGGAATTGAGTGGGGGATAAAAAAGTAATAACAAATTAACATTAGTTCATTTCGTGGGTTTCGTTAGTGTTCCTGTCGTAACATTCAGTATTTTCCTTACATCTTTTAAAAAAAATCTTAACACATTAGATATGAGTCATTTTCTCGTTCCTTGCTTCTTCTTTTTTTTTTTTTGGCTTTCACCATCAGTTTAATCTCGTAACATTCAATATTCTCCTTACATCTTTTAAAAAAAATCTCAACACATTAGATACAAGTCATTTTCTCGTTCTTGCTTTTTTTAGTTTTAGTAAAACATGCGAAAATAACTAAAAAAGTAATAACACAAAATTTGGGTCTTAGGTAAAACGTGAGAAAATAACTTATTTATTAACATAATAGTTTTAATAGCACAAAAATAATTAATAACAAAAAAATAGAAATTAAAGATTACTCAAAATAAAAATCCAACAAAAATAGTAATATATATTAAACCTTGCAGAATAGAAGAAAGAAAAATTACAACAATATAGAATAATAACATCTAAAAATTGATAGCTTGCTGAACATAAATTGATCACTTTGCAATGTAGAAATGGAAGAAAGAAAAAGTTCTATAAGGGATTGTAAAACTTCTATTATTTAATTTGTTGTTCTCAGGTCGATCAAACAAATTGAAGTTTGTAATTTTTTATAATACAATAGGTATATAAAAAAAAAAATTGAGCCCCCACATACATGGCTCCATTGATTCATTCATAGTCAATTTTTTTTTTTTATTTTTTTTTACAATGGAGCCAATGAGAATTACATAAAAATGCCTAATTATTAAGTCTTGTTGTCTTTGGATCAAGTCTAAAATCTTGGCGATCATGATAGACCTTAATATATAGGCTAAAAAAATATTGGTCACTTATGTTACTGATGTTTGGCCAAAAGTCATGGCGTACAAATCTTCATCCTCATTAAGCTATTTGCATGGGTAATGGATAACTACCCCTTCGTGGGTGATTGTGGTGTTCCATGTTTGGCTGAGAATTTCCAATTTATGGCAATATTTAAATAATATCTCCTCTGTAATGTGTAGTTTCCCTCCAAAGCGGTGTCTTCCTTCTTCGGCTCTTCGCCCTCTAAAGCTAGAGGTGCAAGAAACAAAGAACACGATCAAAATGCCTAATTATCTGATCTTTTAGGTTCATGAACTACTCCAAAGAGCCTTAAGTATGGTGTGTGGGGGATATTTAACTAGTGATCAAAGAAATACATAAAAAGAACATAAAAAGTAAAAAATTGTACAAATAGCCCGATTAATTTATTGTGCGTATAACATTGAATACAACTATCATAATTACAGACAAATGTTAGGCTTAATAGTCGAAAATATTGGCCTATAGATCTTTAGCCTCATTCAGCTATTTGAACGAATAATGCATATAACTACCCCTGGCGTTCTACGCTTGGCTGAGAATTTCCAATTTATGGCAAGATATGATAATCTCCTCCATATAGTGTGTAGTTTCCCTCCAAAGCGTGTCTTCCTTCTTCGCCTTCTAAAGCTAAAGGTGCCCAAAACAAAGAACACGATCAAAATGCCTAATTATCAAATCTTGTTGTCTTTTGATCAAGTCTAAAATCTTGGCGATCATGATATACCTTAATAGTCTCGAAAAAGATTCGGCTTCTCAGTGTGTGGCTGCGTTTATACTAACTTGATAAACTTTTGGCTGAGAATCACCCGGCTACCCCCTCAATTACATGTCATGCTAATTTTGACACAAATATGTAATTTATTTTTAAGTGTAAGCAAATTTATTTATTTTTTACTTAATTGCATGTTTGATCTCTTACTTTTATTTTATGCTTCAAGTTGGTATTCTATATATGTTTATTAACTTTCAAATTGTTCCCTTACGTTACTGATGTCGACATAAGTTACGAGTATAATTCAGACTGAAATATTGAATAAAAATATAATGTCAAACTTCACTTATGTAATTGCTCTTGATCCAATGCGATACTTCCACATGGCTCAACACAACTGGTATTGGTCACCGTTCCCAAGTCAAATTGACAGCTATATCCTTAGTTTACATGTTGAGCCAACTTCAACGAAAAGGTCAATTCATGATGTAAATTCAAAAAATACCACTGTTCTATTACAAGAGTCCAACTTTGTGTCTTAATCTTAACATATGTGTATAAACTATAATAGTACACATGAAATAATTAAAACTCATTGCAATAAAAAATACAACTAATAAAGCTTAAGGTCAATTAAATTATATACCCTAGTTGAAAGAAACCGTTGATTCATTCAATTGAAAATGAAGAAAAAAACAGCATGACGGAAAGAATGGTTTATCAATATGAGCCCACAGTGAAGTGACCATAACCTAACAACGCTGGAATTTAGGATAAATTTATACTTTTATTAATCAAATGTGAAACACTATATGACATCGTGGGCCTTAAAATAGCCTAATAAAAAATTTTATTTAAGAAAATATAAAGTTAAAATATCAAATAATTTATTATTGGTGTTCGTACTTCTATTTTTAGTGATTGTCCATGGGATATAGCTGGTACATTGTATACATAATATAAATGTGTATCATTTATTTTTATATATATTTTTTGGTAAGAAAATAAAAAGACTTACTCACTAACCCTTAATTAAATGTAATATTGAGCACCCAAAAATGTTTTAGTGTTTAATTTTTTTTCACTATCATTATTTCGTTCACTGGACCGTCTAATATGATTCTGAAATCAATTATAACATTAATACTCAATCACAATTGCAGGGATAGAACATGATCTTCCTTAAGTCTAGTGCTAATCACCACCAAACCAAATTAACTATAGGTGTTTTAGTATATATATTGTATAATGTTTGTGGTACTAATGATCATAATTAACTTTCCTATGTTTGTTCAAAAACAAACGGTTTTACCTACCATCAGAATCCACCATTACCTACGTGGACAAGACCTTTGTATGCCACGTGGGGAGTTAAAATTAAAAAGTGGGTATATATATAATTGAAAGCCACCTTATCTATATAGCTTTTTGAATCTTGAAATGGTGGAGCCCTTAATTAAGGATGGCATAATAATAAATCAACAAAAATGGCCACCTCATTGTTCCCTATCTTGACACCTAAATCCTCCCGCCAAAAAGTGACCTATTTGATTACCAAAAATCCATGTATATGTGTATATTTACTCATATAAATTGGATTGGATTGGACTAGTTGCAAGAAAAAATATTTTTTGTTAAAATAAACAAATTAAAATAGTTCTATTTATTCTTTATGATCTTCTATAAATTACAAAAGAGAATGAAGAATATATATATATATATATATATATATATATATATATATATATATATATATATAATAATAATAATAATAATAATAATAATAATAATAACTATATATACGAGCGACGCAACTTGTTGTCTGTCTACGATTTGTTTATCGTAAAAAATAAAATATATAAAGTAGCTATATATGTAGAAATCAGAGGAATACTTACTTGGAAACAAAATCAAGAAAAAACTATATTAAGGCACACACATGATTTAAAAAATTTAAAGAAAAAAATACTAAATAATGTGACTATTATTTTTGTTTTAACTTTTTTTAATTGGGAGTGTATACCTAATTATTTTTCTCTCTGGTTTGTGCGAAACTAAGCATTCCTGCTTGGAATCAATGTGCATAAGCATATAGATGCTTTTAGGAGAGGGAATCTGAAGCTCAAGAAAATTAAGTAAAATCATGAAAGGGAAATAAAAAAAATGTATGTAAAAAGGGAAAGTGATTGGACTGGATATGGAACACAAAATAGGGAGTCGGTGATTTGTGTCCAATAAGCAGTCATCAAAGAGAAAAATGACACATAAAAGACCGACCCTATAATGTGGAACCCTATGAAAAAGTTTTCGCTATATAAATGGCCCTCTATGGTTTCCTTTTTAAATTTTTAACCATAAAAATATTATACTATTTAAATTTGGAAGAGATAATTCTTAAACGTACTTTAGATATTGAAATAGTTATTTTCTATTGTTACGTATGGAAAATACTATTAAAATAAATAAACATTTTTATGATAATACTACGTACTCAAATGAAATATGAAACTATGATGTCTAATCGACTGATTTGGCTCGCATGAAATCCGAGAGTAAATAAATAGCTTAAAGTAATCTAACTTTTTACTAGTTCCAAATTACATTATTAAAGTATTTTTTACTAGGAACCGGTGTTGTAAAATATAATGTATAGTGTATGCATTGTATTGTATATAGGCATTCAATTAACTATATGCACCGACGGTGTAAAATAGTTTTACACAATCGTCTAATAAAAAACCATTATTTTGCCATGTCATATCAAGAAAGTGGGGTGATGTGGTGGAAAACATGATTGATATTGATTGACAGTGTAAAATTATTTTACACCGTCAGTGCATATCAATTAAATCTTTCAAATAATGTGTATGAATTTTTTTATTTATTTTCACCACTAATATTATGTTTAATGGGCTGTTTAATCTGGTTCGAAAGTCGGTTCAAACATCAAGTAATTTCTGCTATCTTTCGATCGTAGTTTTAGGGATTGAACCGTGGTCTTTTTTATCAAGTTTAATGTCAATCACCACTGAACCAATTAACTATTGATAAAATGTATGAATTATTAACCAAGATGGTCAAAATTTTCAAAAAAAAAAGAGGAAAAACTTGATTCTCTCACCTCCATCATGCTATGGATTTTTGATTTGTCATTTTGCGGTTTGTGATAGAACATGAATATTTAGTCTTTGGTCCTCTCTCCCTGACTTAGCTAACTCGACTCTATTATTAATCGTACCCTAGCTACCTAGCTAGCCTCCTCTTTTTTTTTTCATTCAAATTCTTATTATTGTGTTAAGATAATGGACTATGATAAAGTTGATATTAAAACGCGTTGATATTGATTTTAATCTTTGACAAATCGCACGCGATTAGATTAATTGGTCCCATTGCTTTAGCATTTGAATTTTATATCATACTATACTATAGTATAAACAAATATTAATACATAAACCCCATATGTCTACAATAGAATAGTTTCAAAACGTTCAATCACGGGACCAAAATATATATACAAATCTTAATTAACATATATGGTCCTAGCAAGTCTCGTTATGTACAATCTAAAATATAATTATAGAATTTTTAAATTTTGTGATTGAGGTGATTTTTTGGGTCATATTTTTGTGGAAATGTAATGAATACTTAGGAGCGGAGAATGACACTATCTGAGTATCTGAATTCCCACTTTATATTGTTTTGTGACAAGTCATAATAGTTATGGCCATGACACAAGTAAAGAAAGTTAGGCAAATTTGCATATTATGTATTAAGGGTCCCTTGATAAAAAATAAATTTATAACAACATTTTAATACTATGGCCAGTTTAATAGACTTTATAGAGTACATTTTCTTGCTAGTTTATTTATTTGATCATTTCCTACCCCTCCACAATGAAATATAAAATCGGATAGTGATATAACAAGTGGGAAAATTGATTGTGACAAAAAATATAAGTAGGGAAACTAATTAAATTGATATAATTTTTTATTGATCTTTTTAATTTCTAGGTAATTAATTAAAGGATTATTAAGGACCCATATGTATTAGTTTCTTGTATCTATTCGATGGAATGTTTCAGAAGGCCTTTTCTTGTTCTGTTTCATAATTTACAATATTGTAGATTTGATATGATTTTCTAGATGTGAACAAGATGTTGGGGGAGTCTGAGAAAAGTTTGGGAGAAACATCGGTCAAAGGCTCCAGGACAATAAGAGAGACAGACACCATATTTCTCTCTAAAATCTTAAGACATTAGATTAATGAACATCTCTTATAAATTTAACATTCTTCGTATTCATAGTCGATGTGAGACTTAAGTGTGAGTTCCCACATCCTATAGTTGATCTCTGATACCACTTCTTGGGGAGAGTCCAGGGAAACTCGAGAGAAATATCGGGTCAAATGCTCCCAGAACCACAAGAGAGGAAGAAGGTTAATGTGTCACCTCTCTTATAAATCCAACATATTTTCTATTCATAGTTGATGTAGTACTTAACAATTCACACTTGAAACCCAACCCAAGAATCATGAGAGGGCTAAAGACGATACTCATAAGAGAGGTAGTAATAAAAATGTTAGGAATAAAAGAAAGGAAAACATCTTTGATTTGGTTGCTTGAGTTCTAGTCACAAATATTAGAATCTTAAAGAAGTTTATTGATAGAGTTAAAATTTGGTTGCACATGTAGAACGTTAGTTAATCAATTCCATAAAGTACCTAGAAAAGTCACAAGAGAGAAAATATGGCAAACAAATTCATAATACTTGCTTGCCACACAAGTAACAACAAGAAATCACAATCAAACCTTGCTTCCGTAAATTACCACCACTACATTGTAGAAAATTCTCCATATAAACAATGGTTTGGTGTAAGGATCTTTAAAGATCAAGCTTTCTAAATTTGTCAAACATGTTGATATCCTCATAAGTAATACAAATGCAATAAGAGATTTTGAAATCTACCTTTAAGAGAGAGGATTACTCTATCTTTTAGTATTTTCTTTCCTTTTTCTTTTTATTCAAGTAATTTAATGGTCAGACTCACACACTTTATAAATGGAGAAGTGATACGATCTATATTCAAATTCAGATTCTTACATATTAATATCTTTGTAGCTATCAAATGAGTTGTATTTATATGAATAATCTATTTACTTTTTTTTTAGCAAAGAATAATTTATTTACTTATTACAATATTATTGTTCATTTGTTATTTAAGAAAATACAATGATTAGGGATTGCAATAAATTTAAAATGTACAATTTAAATTTTGACAAATAATTTAGGATAAAAAATGGCATTAATATATATTGAAGTAAAAAAATTGGTTAAGTTTCAATTATCATCATAACACACATATTAACAACTCGTGTCATTGAGCCTAATGAATCAAAAATAAAATCAATGTTATGATGGCAAAGAGTAAGTAGTAGCTTAGTGGAGTGGCCCAAGTTCCAAAAGAGATTGATACTTTGATTAGATAGCTAGGGAGGAGGGTCTTATTATGAGCCTTTCATCATGTCAAGCCATTTAATCTTACGGTGCGCAAAGTGTCCCACACGTTGGGCCCTTTTTTGTTCAAAATTAGGGTAACAAATTATGATTAAAGAATACATATAAGACATTGAGCAAATAGAAATAATTAGCTACTAATAGTTACTAAATATTCAATGAGGTTTATTATTATTGGGCTATTTTCTCTTATAAACACTTCTAGAAAAGGGCATTCGATAATTTGAAATTTCATCGAAAGGTAAGTATAATTTGATAAAAGTTTATTTCAATTATAATTTAAATTTAGTTTTTTTTCGAACAGTATATCATTAACTTTTGTCATTTGCAAATCTTAAATTCTCTAGGATCAATAGAATCAAACAATCAATCTGTAAGTCTAAGCTCAAATGACAAATGTTGAGATCTTCCATTTTTATATGTGATTTTTCCTTCGTTGTACACTTATAGATGTCCACCTATGTCACATATCAAGGGTTCACTTTTATTTGAATTTAGATTGTATGCAGTGTGACAACACACACTCAACCACATTTTAAATCATATGATCTCGATCAAATGAGCCAAATAATTATTTGCTATTCAAAAAAAAAAAAAACAAGAGCCAAATTTGAATGAAAATTTTATTTTCTTTTAAATCTATAATACAAACCTGAAATATGAACCGTTTAATCAAAATTATACAAATATATATATGTGAATGACTAGTCACAAGTTTCACCGCATACTATCGTCGTGACTTTTTTTTTATTTTTTATTTTATTTTTATAATAGTCATTTTTATTATAAAAAGAAGAAGCTAATACACCATGATCAATAGCATTGAGATACCTTTTTCCCATCTTTAGCAAAAGGATGTAGGAGATACTCAAACAAACCCTAGATCTAGATGAGAAAATGCATGCCAAAGAAATTTAAAACCTAGCCATTATCTCTAACTAAAAAGAGTATGATGAATACACCACATGCCTTTTATTTGGGATAGGTTTGGTAAATCTCAAATGTAACTTTAGTTTTCACTACTTGGTGTCATCACTTAATAACTGGCTTGTCATCAATCAGAAATAGTTGCATAAAATCAAAAGTGAACACACCATATCTTTGAACTTAATTAAGATCATAGTATACAAAAATTGTAATATAGTTTATGGTAGTGTGAAGTTTGCTTTTACTTTCCCTTATTTATTTTCACTATATAAATCCAAATACAGGTCCCCTATATTCTTCTTTAGCCGTATTACAATTGAAAAAGTTTAATTTAATTGATGCACATAACGTTATTTTCTTCACACAAATGGGTAAGTAATCATTCCTTTTATTCAATTATTATCTAAAAAATTAAAGAGAAAACAACAAAATCAAAAAGTATGTGGAAAAGAGATAAAACAAAAAATAAAGCTAGCAAATGGAATGAGATAGATATCAACAAATTAAATAGTATATAGTTTCAAAACAACTTTAATTCACAAGATATATGGTCCAAGTGACCAACGTTTTATATTTGGTTGGACGACAAAAAATTTGTATTTGCGAGTATTTACGGATAAAATCCACCAAGAGAACGTACAAGACGGGTACATATTTAACGAATATCAACAAATAAAATATATATACTATCTGTCAGTAATAAACATGGAGACGGAGATAATAATATCCATATCATGGATATCTATCTGTATCCATTGATAAGTTAGTAAAATTATCAAAACATCTTATCTTATTACTTAAACATAAAACTTTCTCACTTAAAAGAATCTTTAACCTAACTTATGTTTACTTTTTGATTAGTAATTTTGTTGTCAAATTGAAAATGCAATGCACTATATACTATATATTTTTATGTGTTAATACTCTTTTGTGTGTTGTCAAAAGAGGATGAAAAAATTATAAATAATAATGTTTTTTTCCTTGATAAATGCAACATTTTAAAAAAAAGTATGATACTTGTAAATATTCGTAGATACCTCAAAATTTATTAGAATTTGGCTAGCATGTATCTATATAAATATGAGGCGCGCGAACACATATATCATTTTTAAAATGAGATAGATAACTAATGACTACTAATTGTGTCTATAGACTTAATTATATTCATCTCTATATATGCATGAAGGAACATATATAGTAGTATATAATTTATTAATAATCTCAACCATTTGGTTTTTAAGCATGTTTTACGTTCCTTTATGGTTTGCCTAAGAAAAGTAATGTGCATGGGGAAAACTTTATCTATTAAAATGCCTTTATAATGGGGATACTATGTGAACTTTCTTTAATTTTGGCCTAAGTACATTGTAATTTGTCTTGTTGTTTGTGCTTTCTTTTTGACATTGAAATGATAAGCTATTAAATACAAATATAATCCATATTACCTTTTCTTTCTAAGATTTGTTTAGGCTCCTTCATCATGCACTTAATTAAACCAATTTGGACTTACCAAAAAAGAGGACAAAGAAGGTCCAAAAAGAAAACGGGAAAAGAGAGAGTATTTTACCCTACATAAAGAGTATTTTACCCTACATATATATAAAGTACGATTTTATGAAAATTTCTATATAACCACAACACAAACGAAAGTACAAGCATCTAAACTTTTTGCATATCCTTATTACCGATTTAATTGCTTATTATCTTTCCTCCAACTCTCCCTAAGGTACTAAATACTTTTTTTACAAAAAAATAAATTATAAACTACCTTGTTGTGTCACACGGTTGCTTTTTGGTCTAAGAGTTGCTCTCCTTTTGAACGAGAATATGGATTGTGAAATTATAAGTACACATGCATCAATTCATATATTACTATATAAGTAGTTTATATTTTAACTTGGTCCTAGTAATTCCAATTGTTTAGTAAAAAGATAAATAAAATCAAAGATTGTTTTGATAAGACATGTAAATCAAATCGATCCATATTTTAAATGAAGTTCATTGACCACTCAAACTCTTCCACCAAATTATATTATCATACTATCTTATACAATGAAAATATAATAGGACAACGACAGATATTAAATGGTTTGTATGACGAAAGAGGGTGATATGTATTTATTTAGATCATAATTAAAGAGTTTCGGTAATGACCCAAAGAATTTGACTTTAAATTTTGAATAAAAAAGTATTTAGTCAGATTGAAATAAGTTTTTGGAAGAATTCACTATTATTCAAGACTCTTCTTAAAAATCGGAGGCTTAAGTTAAAAAAATAGAGTGATTGAATTAAAGTGTGTTAGAAGTCCCACATTAGCTAAATATATGACATAAATAGTCTTTATAAGTGTAGTGCAAACTTCAACTCACAAGCTAGCTTTTGTGGTTGAATATAAATCTCTCAAATTCTAATAAAGTGTGTATAAAGCATAAGAAAGTGGAAAAGACAATAAATACATAACATAAAACTAACTATAAACAATTTTTTTACTTGAATGTAGGTGAATTTAGGAAAAACAAATTTAGAGAATCCAAATCCAAACAATGATCTTCAATAATAGATCCAAATATTTTCTCATTTGAAGTGGCATCCTATCTATTAATGCACTATATTGAATTTCAAATTCTTAAAAATTAATGATTTAATTGGCCTATTCGACACCCAAAAAAATATTTGGCCTATGACTTGTCTTATTCTCTCTTTAACTATATTAATATCAATTACCTTAACAAGCATAACTAACTTGCATTACGTTTTCTTGCTAATGAATGACTAAACAGATACTTCAAATGTATCTTATCTGATTAGTCAAATGAAAGTAGAACCATTTATGCCTCTTTTAATAAGTAGGAAATATATTATATAAATTAAGGACCATTAGCAATATCAAATTAATGAAAAGGCCTATAACGTTGTCGTTGCCTTGTTGGTGATTCATCTTAATTAAATACAAGGTTGAAGATATAATCAATTTTTAAAACTTTCTTTTCTTATGAAAAAGTTAGAAAATGTAATGTGAAGCATGTGAACTTATACATGGACATGACATGAGCTAGACCCAAGAAGCAAAATACACATTTTATTTGGGAGAATCTGAATTCGACTTTAAAAAAAAATTATCAAATTTTATTTGCCTCCTGATCGAAATTCATGACGTACCTCTTCCAATGAGAAGTGAAAGATTAAAAAGAAAAAATAAATTAAAAAGTTAACATATAAAAATATGTCCTACTAATATCTCCTTTTTCTTTATTTAATTATTTGAAATGTGTATTAAAAAATATTGTTTGAATGATCCCATATGAAAATAAAATAGGGAACAAAGGTCCCACGTGTGGAACAGAAATTGAAGCTCATGTGAATTATATTATTCATCTACTTGGGATTCTTACTTCATTGTGGGAACACCTTTTCAATTGAGAATGTGTTGTAGATTTTTTCACTTCACTTTCTCTTCCCTATCTTTTCTACTTAGCACGCTCTTGTTAAAGAAAAAGTTTTAGGAATCCTATGCCATTCTCCTTCATCATATATATAGTTTGGTTCTTTTTGTTGTGTCCCTTTTTAGATAATAATAATAATATTCCTATACCTTGTTATTATCACCCTCATGTATTTTGGTTTCAAGAACAACTTATTACTAATTTATAGTGTGGTTGGTTCAAATTATGTCACTGTTTTTATGTAACTATGAGAGGGAGAAGCTTCTGTGCAGAAAATATATATATATAATTCCACTATTGCAATCATATAAACCTATCTTGTCACTGTGCCTTTCTACTTATTGTGACGGGTGGTAAGATATGACAAATAATATTTTAACAACAAATTTAAATATATTGTCGGACACCGTATAAATATATGATTTTGTATTTTTTCTTCAGGTTACATTAACAATTGTATTGAATATATTTTTATACGGAGTTTAGGTATAATGTTAGATTTATAACGATCAATCATACCTTTTATATTTATAATCATAATAGTTATTCAAAATGTATACATGATATATTATTGAAAATGGTCTTCTCAAATAAATGTATGTTTTCATATATATACTTTATGATATTTATGATTTTATAAATCTACAACCATAGTCCTCGTAATGGTAATATTAAGGTTTTTGACATTATTACGACTTTCATTTTGATTGCAACTATAGACGTATTAGTAATATTTGACTATAATTTTTTACACTATCAAAGATGGTAATAGTAATTTAAAACAGAGTTTTCAAGTTAAAGCGAATTATTTGTTCAACATTCAATTAAGAATTTTACTTCTTTTAAAGTTTGTGATGATGGTGACACTAGCCTAATTTAAGCTACCTATTGATATGTTTGAAATTCAAACATAAAGATTAAGACTACATAATTCAAACATAGAGATTAATACTACATAATTTATATTTGTTGGAGTTACAAACCGAAAGACAATGCTACAAGTTAAGGGAATCCAATAATAAGAGAGAAAGTATATTTTAAGTCATGTACTAGAAAGTGACATTTCTTCACTTATTCAAATTTCTTAGTAGCCACGAAACAGACACCTAAGTAGAGACATATTTAATACTATAACAATAGTATTTGATTAATGGTTTGTCTATCCTTAGGGAGAGGTTTCTATAATGTTTAGCACCAACACATCAGATCATATGTCTGATATCCAACAGTGACATAAAACCATTAAAGGCTAATTACATTCAATTTGTTCAGTTTTATTTTCAAAATACTATGTGCCGATGTTATATCTAGTATCCGTGTTTTTATTAGTGCTTTGAATTAAAAAGTTTCACATCGAATGTGAATTGGTGTTTTCCTATTATACCCTTAACTATTTATTACTTCATCTTCTTTCAATTCTTCAATTTATCTTTCCTATACCATTAATGAAGGACAATTTTGTAAACTAACTCATAATTTCTCTTTTTCATATAACATTAATTAGATTTCTTAATTTGTGTAATTTGTGCAAAGTGACTTACATTTTGGAACGGAGGGAGTAAAAGATAACATCACTTTACAAGTTAGTTTTGTAGGGTTGAGTTAGACCAAAAACTCAATTATAGGTTGGTATCAGAGTCTCTCCAAAATCCGTCGGATCACCCGCTATTGGATCACCCACCATTTATATTCATGCACCAACCCCAATAGTGCTAGACTTTAGAGGGTGTGTTAAGAAGTTCCACGTCGAGTGTAAGTTGACCTAAACATGAGTTTATAAGTAAGAAACAATTATCACTTTGTCAGTTTTATAGGATTGAGTCAGACTCAATACTCAATTCTAAGAATTCGTAGATTTTCATAAAGGAATGAAATGGTTTGGTTTTGGATAATCTATGTGTTGAAGTCATTAATGAAGTGTGTGATAACAAAGATTACTAATAATGTTACATATATTTTAATGAATTGGATTTGATTTTGACATAAGCTTTAAAGGGATAGTAGGGGCCTAATAACAGAACATCAAAGTGCTTATAAAACAAAAACAAAAAACAGAACTGCAAAGTATCACTGAGAAATGAAAAACATTCTGTCATATTCCAAATGGGTCTATCTCTTTACCATCTTTCAATAAAGATAACACTTATAAAACAGCTCATATGACATTAACAGAGCAATTTTCTGCTTCACACATGACTTGACACCACCTCTTCATTCTTTTCATCACAAATCCATTCAAGGTTTAAAATTTAAGTACATAACCGTAACCATAATCGCATCGGTAATATAAAGACTTTTGAGGTCTCTGCAACTACATTACAACCGCAACGACCATATTCGCAGCATAAACTCAACCGTTATCGCAATGCAATTTAAAATCATGATTTTACTACATTAAACAATTTTATTTTAATATTATATAAAAGACTAGAAGTGAAGAGTGGAAGAACATGTTACATGGTCAAAAGTTCTAATGCAGTTGTAACCCCAGTTTCAGTTCTTTTTGTTACTTAAGGTTGGTCCATTTTGTTCCTTTTCTTTTGCAGTGACAGAGTGTATTAGATTATAGCTATTGATGAGGAAAGTATGGGAATGACCAAGTGTGGGACTTTGGCTCTAATTTGTCAGTCTAAGAATTTTGATGTATATAAGATTTTTAATCCAAGCATTGGTATAAAATATTCTCTCATAGGACTGTCCATTTAATCATCTTTGCTTTGGAGATGAGGGACCTAGAAGCAATAAGTATTAAATTTTATTAGTTTAGTGAAAGTGATTAAAGGACTTGTTTGCAACAAAATGTCCTCTCATAATAAGTGGCATATTTATTGATCTTATTCGTATGATATGAAATCAACTATAAAATTTTGTAAAAATAATTTAAAGAAAGGTTTTTTTCTAATTAACCCTCACATAAATGGAGGTAAGTGCCCTATGCTGACATGACACCAATTAAATTCAGCCATATGTGTCAAAGTCAAACACAAATAATTTTTTTACCAAAAATAAATTTGACTACTTTAATTTTCAAATAATTATATTTTAGGTAACTACTTTTTACTAATTATATTTTAGCTTACACATATTCTTATCCTTTACTAAAAAAATATTTTTTGAAAATATTATTCATCTTTTCTTACGGATTCATCTTTTCTTTTTTCGTAAGATCAAATTTTTTCGCCGGTGCTTCGCTTGTCGCCGCTGCTTCACTTGTCGTCGTCGCTGCTTCACTTGTGATCCTTGAAGATCGCCGCTTCCTTAGGCTCCGGAATCACTTCTCCATCATCGGTCTCTTCACAATTGTCTTTCAGAATTTTGTTTCGGCTACATTGATTTTATTTTTTATTCTCTTCTATGTTTTAATCACTATTTGTCAATTTAACAATTCAAATAGCAATTACAAATCCCTCAAGGAATTAAATCGAAGCGACGACAACAAGTGAAGCGGCGGCGACAAGCGAAGCACCGACGAAAAAATTTGATCTTATGAAAAGATGAATACGTAAGAAAAGATGAATAGGATTTGTGAAAAGTATTTTTTAGTAAATGATAAGAATATGTGTAACCTAAAATATAATTAATGAAAATTAGTAACCTAAAGTATAATTATTTGAAAATTAAAGTAGTCAAAATTATATGTTGGTAAAAAATTATTTATGTTTGACTTGGACACATATATGGCTGAATTTGATTGGTCATGTCAGCATAGGACATATACCCTCAATTTATGTGAGGGTAGAGAAGTAATCACCTTAAAGAAAGTGTAATGTGAGTCGATTGATCTCTGATCGTTGTCTGAGATCAATTAATAAATTTAAATGAGTGGTTTTCCAAATGTAAGAATTACGGGTTCCTTAATTAGTAGATTTACGCAGTTTGAGAAATTAAAATGTAAACTAAGATATTGAGTTCAGGTGGTAAATGAGTTTTTACTGAGACGAATCGTTTGAAAGAATTTGAGTTGAGTTCGATTTCTGATGGAAATAATTATTGACTAGAATTTATTTACCTCCCGGCCGAACTTTGGATTATTGGATCCTTCCCCTAAAAATCAAAGGTTGATAAAAAAACATCTAAAATGTAACATCATGCTATTACTATAAATGTTGGTGGATTTAGGGGTCAAAGTTAAAAATAAAAATGGCTTTAGAGTGTATTGAGTAAAAATGGAAAAAGAAAGGTGGAACTAGCTAGGTTAGGAGCTAGATAGGTAGATAGTGGAAATGGAAATTAAAGGAGTGAAAATGTTTTTTGATTTTCACTTGTTAGTGCTTGCTAGATAGAAAGCTGAAACTAAAATAATTGAACATGGTTTTGTTTGTTTGGATTTGAAATTGTGTGATATTGCACTTTCATATATCCTTGTCCATCCTAATGTGGCCAAATACATTTTCTTTTCATCCTTTTTATTCTATTGTCAAGTAAGCATTCAATGATTTTCTCTTCTTTTAAATATTATCATCCCTTCCCTACCAAGCACACTTCTTAATTGAAATATTATTATAAATATAAACATTACAATGTAAGACCCATTTTTTTGAAAAATAAAATAAAAGAAAAATAGGGAATGATCATCATTGATGTGTATATTTCTAGTCTCTTGCAAGAAAACACAACATGAAACATCTCAAGAAGCTTACAAATTAATATATCACTAACTTAACGCATATTCAAGTGTCTGTAATGTAAGAGTCAAAATTCGAACATATTTTTTTTTTTGCTTATTCATTTTAAGGTGTGAAATTATGGTTGCTAAGCTACTTGACAAAAAATAAGTCTTTGCCTCTATACCTTACCAAGAATCAAGGTTTAAATTGTAGCCTATAACCACAATTGTACTCACAATAAAAGTATTTTGAAGTCTATACATACACACACGTTATCTTGATGCATCAACTACATTGGTTTATAATTTTCGACAATATCAAAGATAACGATGTGACTGCGATTGCAACTCCAATTCAGAGAAACAAGGGTTAACAATGATTTAGGTTTTTTTTTATAAGAGACCAACATTAGTGCTAGATATATGTCACATTGATGAAGGTGAAGTGAACTAGGGCCAATGTGGCACAAAAAGTACCAAGCCACTCTCAAACGAATTCAGAAATTTCCAGGAAGGTATCTCCAAATAGAATGACACAAATAAATCCAACCCTTTATTCAAAGCTGCACCTTCCCTTCACAACCCCACATAGTTATGGTACACACCTAAGTGTAACATCTAGTTAATTTTAATTATGATGAAGTAAAGGATGCAAGTACATTTTTCAAGTTGCTATAAGTGCAATAGCTACACAACATGCAATCTCAAACAAAGAATCAATGTTCCTTTGTAGGACTATAAGGCAAGATTATTAGCTGGATGTGATGATTGGTCCCTTTTACAGGTTACTTTCATAAAATTAAATTTGTCAGAACTTAGAGGAATGGATATTGAACTATACTTATGATTGAAATTGGGTAGGTGGTCTTGATTGATTTTTCTTTTAAAGCTTATTTTAGCTGAAGTTCATGTTTGCCAAATTAAATGATTCCATGCCACATCTCATAGGACCTTATTTATTTATTTTTTGTTCAATTAAACCAACACATATTCAAATAAACACAAAGAGCCTTCACAACCTGATGTGCCTGAACAATGAGAATTGGTCCCTCAGCTGGCTCTTCTTTAACATCAAAATTATGGTCGAAATTTTCAGAATCTGCTTCTCCTCTGCTTCCAACACCGGGCTAGTTGATAGATATATTAAGTGGAACAATAATAACTATTCTTGCGCCATTCTTAATGTGGGCGAAAGTTGTCTCGGTTCTCCCGTTCGATTTGGATTTGGCGGCATTATTAGAAACACTTTCGGCCACTATATCTCGCTGGCTTCTTAGACTTCATTCAAGGGTCTTCCGACATTCTGCTCGCTGAACTGTATGCTATCTACAAGGGTCTCTTGCTTGCCAAAGACATGAGTATTGACAAACTTGTCTGCTATTCTGATTCTTTACACTGTTTCACCTCATTAAAAGCTCCCAAGTTAAATATCACATTCATGATGTTTTGATTCAAGACATCAAGGAACTTCTCTCTCAAAGCAGTGCTTCCCTTTACAACACATATAGAGAGGTAAAACAATGTACAGATTTCTTCGATAAACTTGGAGCCTCCTCAGATGCCGCCTTCTCGACTCATGGTCCTCCTCCAGAAGGCACTCGTGATCTTCTTAAGAGCGACACAATGGAATCTTCGTGAATAGTTTTTCTTTTTAGTTTTATTTTTAGCTTCCTTACCTAAAAAATAAAGACAAAGAGAGGAAATTGTGGATACTCATAATTAAGTCTGTAATTTCGCGTAAAGTGACTTCACCGTAAAATCACTAAATTGTAATTACGGAAATACATACTCAACGGACCTCTAATAAATAAAAATATTTTTAAAACATGGATATTAAGGATTTGGATCCTCTCCAACTATTCTTGTGCAACCCTTCGGGTTAAGGGCTTAGTTGAACCCTATTGTTTCATTTGTAGTCTAGGGCTTTGTTTGGCATATTGTGCTTTAGTTAAGCCTATATCCATTTTAGTCCCTTATTTATAATCCAATGTTAGATTAAACCATAAAGTAAAAAAAGCAACACAAAAAAGAGAGAAAAACAAGTGAATGAGTGATTGAGATCAAGGCATGCAAGATGACAGCATGAGAGAAATGATAAGAGATAATCTAAATTCGGATATTATTATAGATTATAAAAATAGTTATTTTAGTTTTTTATTTTATATCAATAGTGACTTTAATGGATTTTAGTTTTTTATCTTAAAAGAAATATATTTTCAAAAAAAAGTAAAACAAAGGGCTCTATGTTTTGAAAGGAAGGCAATGGAAGTTTCTTTGTTTGATGAACACATATTCTTTTAGTTTTTTTTCTTCCAATTATATTAATATTCTTTTTAATTAGTTTTACCAAGAACTTATGGTAATATTTAAGTTTTACTGGGCTTTCATTAATAATTTTGGTAACTTGGATGTAATCCATGTGTGAAATGCCATTATGGTGTCCTTACATGCAAGCCCTTTTAATTAACAGAGGAAACAATTGGTAATTTTATTGTATAATCAGCATCATTAGGAACTTATTATAACAAAAGAAATTAGAAAGAAAAATCAAGGGATATATAGATTGAGTATTGAAGTGGGGAAGTTAGTTGTGAGAAAATGACAAATTCTAATTCGAAAATCAAACTAAAGTTTTATAATTGTCATGGTCATGGGGTAAGAGCACTCTCAATGGATGAGGCCATTTTAAAAACAATCATGCCCTACAATACTGAAAATCTTCATATAAATGCAACTTGTTATAAATGTACCGACATTTCAATTTTAAATTTTTTTAATTGTTTATTAGACTCTAATTCAATCATGAGGGTTAGGGAGGATTGAAGAAAATGGATACCGCAATTTTTAGGTATTTTTTTTTGGTTTATTTGACATACTCTTTTCTACAAAATACTATAGTATGGTAGTAGCTAAACTTTTGGTGATGAACTATGCATCTTACTTTTGGTTGGAGTTGTTATTAGCTAAACTTTTGACACAGGAAGCTTTAGCTAGTAAGGGTATCATTGATAATCCATATGAATTATGTTGTGCCTTTTGTTTGTTAGAGGTGGAGGATATTAACCATTTTTTTTTCTTTGAGTGTATGTTTTTTTCCAAAAGAAAGTGTGGTTGTGTATTTTTAAATGGTTGCATGTGAATTTTATCCTCTATGAAGAGAGTTGGAGCCACCTCAATGTGTTTCGTTGGTAAAAAGCGAGAATGGTGACAAAGTCAGACACTTAACTTGATTAGCAACTACTTACGTAGGGAGTAAATTATCTTGATTATGGGAGAGACGACATTTGTCAAAAATTGTGGACCAAATTATCTTGATTTCGTATGTAGGGAGTAACTTTCATTTTAGTTTTACCGATTCGCGTACTAATTCATTAGTTTGCTTTTATGGCATCTAAGATGATTTGTGAATTATAAGAGTTGAATACAACTTGTACTCTTTATAATTCAATCTTTTATTCATATATAAAAAAAATCATGAGGGTTAATATCAAATTTGTTATCATCTTCCTTAAGCTAAATTAGCTATTTTTCTAAATCTCACTATCAATTTCTAGTACAACCTTCATAGATATTCCAGTAAAAAATTTGAGTTGAATGTGGTAGAGACTTTTATTATTTTATAAGTAGTAATTCATGGCCCAAATTTACATTATTTAACTATTTATGATTTCGTCAAAAAAAAAAAACTATTTATGAAAATAAAATTTACTAAAAATATGTTATATTCTTTTTTCACAAATCCAATTAAACTCGTACAAAAAAACTATTTTATTTTAATCTGATAAGAGGAACTCATTCTATGATATTTCTATTTCAAGTATAAATAATGACCTATTTTAGGTACTTTGATTTGAGTCTAACTTTTCAACATTAAACATCCAAACAAAGAAGAAAAAAAACAAATATTGGTGACTTGTGAGTCTAACTTTTCATTGCTAATTAAAACCTATTTTTTTTGGGTTTGGTTATGGTGCATAAGCCAAACTTATGCACCATGTATAAGTAATGAAAATTACTCAACGCACCCCTCATTTATTCCACGCACTCTCATGTGCTACCTCATTACTCGCGCTCCCCCATTTACTTTGTGCACCCCCATATGCTATCTCATTACTTGCGCGCCCCCATTTGTTTAGCACACCCCCCAATTTTTTTTTCTTTTTCTCCCATAGATTTCTTACGAGTCCCCCAATTTTTTTCCTCCTCCAGATTTCTAGCGCGTCCCCCAAATTTCTAACGCGCCCCCCATTTTCAATTAAATAATAACTTTTGTTCCTTTGAAGTACATATTTTAAGAATCTATTTTCAATTAATTGTGTTGGATGATTATATAGTCATATTTTAATTTAAAATTACATACTAAAACATGTACTGTAATTATGGTTTAATTTATTACAATTAACATAAATTATTACACGAAACCATTGGTTTTTTGTTTTATTACAAAACAATTAGACAATTATTTTGGTTTCACATAGAAAACTATCAAAATCATTAAACCATACTTATGGTTTCAGTAATAATCAGTATTTAAAATCATTAAACCATTTAGTGTAAAACCATTTTATAATACAAATGGTTTCAATGTATAACTATCTGAAATCATTTAACCAGCATAAAGGTTTCCAAAATTTTTAAAATCATAAAAACACAATATTGGTTTCAGTAAACACATAAAACCAATTTACAATACAAAAGGTTTAACTGTTTAACTCTCTGAAACCATTTAACCAGCATAATGGTTTCCGGAATAATATTGCATAAATAGTATATATATATATATATATATATATATATATATATATATATATATATATATATATATATATATATATATATATATATATATATATATATATATATGTTTCTCCCACCTTAGTATTTATATAAAACCATTTAACAATATTAATGGTTTCAGTGTATAATATCTTGAAACCATTTAACATACCAAATAGGATGAGATTCCGAAAATACCAAATAAGATTAATATTAGTTTGTCTAGCTTTATCTTTTGATTATTCGAGGGATGAGCGAGGGATGAACGGATGTAAACCTGTCGGTCCCCTTTTTAATCCAATTTTATTTATTAATTTTATTTGCGGAAGACAAACAACCAGTAAGCAAAGCGCACGACCAACGTTCGGCCATTTGAGGGTTTAGCGGATGTAAACCCACCGATCCCATTTTAAATCCAAATTATTTAATTACAATTTGTTTTGTAGGTTTTTATCATTTTTTTTTCGTTTAAATTAAACAAATTAGATAATAAATAAATAAAAAACAAATAACATCACAACGGTGCATAAAGTGAGCAGGAGAGGTGCATGTAGCATGAAATAATACAGGCCCAACCCAAAAGAAGGCCCAGCGCAGCAACAAACAAAAAAAACAGGGGGATGATCTGGGCTGTTTGATTAATCAGACGACTCATGCTTGATCAGAAGGGTGGAAGCACTAAAGTTGCTTGATCAAGAATCAAAGGGTAAAATGGAATGGTGCGTGGAAGTAACGATGCGCGCACGCGTAAGGGATTAGCATCCCTGTCTTATGCACCATGCATAAGAAAAACACTTATGTATGATAATTTTTGCCTATTTTTTTATTCTACAATAGGATATGAATCCACTCTATTTCACACTAATTATAACAATTTATGTTAAAACAAACTTCAATATAAATACCCCTTTTCAAAAAAATTATTAATCATACAATCTATCAAAAAAATTAATCAATTTCCAAAAAAGTGAAACATTAGTTAATTATGGCTTCTTCATCTGCTAATAACTTTATACTTCTCTTGCTCTTTATATGCTTAACCTTTAGCACAATTGCATACGGTGGAAATTTTAACACTGATTTTAATATTCTATTTGGAGATAAAAGGGCTAACATACAAGATGGTGGCAATAGCATGACACTTACAATGGATGAGTATTTTGGCTCTGACATTAGTACCAAGAATGAATATTTGTTTGGAAAATTTGATATGCAAATCAAACTTGTGCCAGGGAACTCCACAGGCACTGTCGCTACAATTTATGTATGTTTTTTTTTACAGTATTGCCCTCATTTATGCAATCTCTCAATTCACATTCATAATATAGTAAATGTGATTGATGGGGCTGAAATCACAGTTGCAATGTTGTTGCGGAGACTTTTACAACCGTTATATTGTGAATTTTGATTTTTTATAATTACAAATTCATACAATTTGAAAATCGGTAACTGCTTGATCGATACCTGACAACGCCTGAATCAAGTAGATTTTGATGTTTCAAACTCTAAAATTATCCAATTTGAAATATGGATTGTCCAATCTTGATCCAACTTTCATCGATACTAGGCTAACAACAAGAATGTATAATATGTATGGCAGTAGCCAATCCGGATATTATTATAGATTATAAAAATAGTTATTTTAGTTTTTTATTTTATATCAATAGTGACTTTAATGGGTTTTTTTTCTTTGTATGTAGACAAAGTAACAACTACTACCTGAAATTCACACACTTAAGTATTTTTCTTAAAAGAAATATTTTTTCAAAAAAAAGTAAAACAAAGGGCTCTATGTTTTGAAAGGAAGGCAATGGAAGTTTCTTTGTTTGATGAACACATATTCTTTTAGTTTTTTTTTCTTCCAATTATATTAATATTCTTTTTAATTAGTTTTACCAAGAACTTATGGTGTAATATTTAAGTTTTACCGGGCTTTCATTAATAATTTTGGTAACTTGGATGGAATCCATGTGTGAAATGCCATTATGGTGTCCTTACATGCAAGCCCTTTTAATTAACAGAGGCAACAATTGGTAATTTTATTGTATAATCAGCATCATTAGGAACTTATTATAACAAAAGAAATTAGAAAGAAAAATCAAGGGATATATAGATTGAGTATTGAAGTGGGGAAGTTAGTTGTGAGAAAATGACAAATTCTAATTCGAAAATCAAACTAAAGTTTTATAATTGTCATGGTCATGGGGTAAGAGCACTCTCAATGGATGAGGCCATTTTAAAAACAATCATGCCCTACAATACTGAAAATCTTCATATAAATGCAACTTGATATAAATGTACCGACATTTTAATTTTTTTTAATTGTTTATTAGACTCTAATTCAATCATGAGGGTTAGGGAGGATTGAAGAAAATGGATACCGCAATTTTTAGGTATTTTTTTTTGGTTTATTTGACATACTCTTTTCTACAAAATAGTATGGTAGTAGAAGTTATTATTGATGATGAATTATGCATCTTATTTTTGGTTGGAGTTGTTATTAGCTAAACTTTTGACACAGGAAGCTTTAGCTAGTAAGTGTATCATTGATAATCCATATGAATCATGTTATGCCTTTTGTTTGTTAGAGGTGGAGGATATTACCATTTTTTTTTTCTTTGAGTGCGTGTTTTTTTCCAAAAAAAAGTGTGGTTGCGTATTTTTAAATGGTTGCATGTGGATTTTATCCTCTATGAAGAGAGTTGGAGCCACCTCAATGTGTTTCGTTGGTAAAAACCGAGAATGGTGACAAAGTCTGGCACTTAACTTGATTGGCAACTACTTACGACAGATGAGAAATAATATTATATTTAATTATGGGAGAGACGACGTTTGTCAAAAATTGTGGACCAAATTATCTTGATTTCTTATGTAGGGAGTAACTTTCATTTTAGTTTTACCGATTCGCGTAATAATTCATTAGTTTGGTTTTATGACATCTAAGATGATTTGTGAATTATAAGAGTTGAATACAACTTGTACTCTTTATAATTCAATCTTTTATTTATAAAAAAAAATCATGAGGGTTAATATCAAATTTGTTATCATCTTCCTTAAGCAAGGTAAATTAGCTATTTTTCTAAAATCTCACTATCAATTTCTAGTACAACCTTCATAGATATTCCAGTAAAAAATTTGAGTTGAATGTGGTAGAGACTTTTATTATTTGTGTTGGATGATTATATAGTCATATTTTAATTTAAAATTACATACTAAAACATGTACTGTAATTATGGTTTAATTTATTACAATTAACATAAATTATTACACGAAACCATTGGTTTTTTGTTTTATTACAAAACAATTAGACAATTATTTTGGTTTCACATAGAAAACTATCAAAACCATTAAACCATACTTATGGTTTCAGTAATAATCAGTATTTAAAATCATTAAACCATTTAGTGTAAAACCATTTTATAATACAAATGGTTTCAATATATAACTATCTGAAATCATTTAACCAGCATAAAGGTTTCCAAAATTTTTAAAATCATAAAAACACAATATTGGTTTCAGTAAACACATAAAACCAATTTACAATACAAAAGGTTTAACTGTTTAACTCTCTGAAACCTTTTAACCAGCATAATGGTTTCCGGAATAATATTGCATAAATAGTATATATATATATATATATATATATATATATATATATATATATGTTTCTCCCACCTTAGTATTTATATAAAACCATTTAACAATATTAATGGTTTCAGTGTATAATATCTTGAAACCATTTAACATACCAAATAGGATGAGATTCCGAAAATACCAAATAAGATTAATATTAGTTTGTCTAGCTTTATCGTTTGATATTATTCGAGGGATGAGCGAGGGATGAACGGTTGTAAACCTGTCGGTCCCCTTTTTAATCCAATTTTATTTATTAATTTTATTTGCGGAAGACAAACAACCAGTAAGCAAAGCGCACGACCAACGTTCGGCCATTTGAGGGTTTAGCGGATGTAAACCTGCCGATCCCATTTTAAATCCAAATTATTTAATTACAATTTGTTTTGTAGGTTTTTATCATTTTTTTTTTATTTTTTCGTTTAAATTAAACAAATTAGATAATAAATAAATAAAAAACAAATAACATCACAATGGTGCATAAAGTAAGCAGGAGAGGTGCATGTAGCATGAAATAATACAGGCCCAACCCACAAGAAGGCCCAGCGCAGCAACAAACAAAAAAAGCAGGGGGATGATCTGGGCTGTTTGATTAATCAGACGACTCATGCTTGATCAGAAGGGTGGAAGCACTAAAGTTGCTTGATCAGAAGGGTGGAAGCACTAAAGTTGCTTGATCAAGAATCAAAGGCTAAAATGGAATGATGCGTGGAAGTAACGATGCGCGCACGCGTAAGGGATTAGCATCCCTGTCTTATGCACCATGCATAAGAAAAACACTTATGCATGATAATTTTTGCCTATTTTTTTATTCTACAATAGGGGCATAAGTTATGGTGCATAAGCCTTGCTTATGCACACCATGCATAAATACCCCAGACTGCTTAGCACGCCCCCCAGTCTGCTTAATGTGCCCCCCATATGTAGGGAAATTGTTTCATAAACACTTTTATAAACGCAGCGGAATTTTAAAATTAAAATTTCCCATCAATGGATTCTTGTGAATGAGCATGATCAGGTCTAGAATATTACCTTTGAAGAACAAATTTGTGGCCGCCTTTTGTGATCACAAGCACCGCACTTGCAGCACCTCCACTTAGTCCACACGAACAGGAACCTTCGATCTCACAGTGCTAGCTGTTCTTGGATGAAGGCTGAGGGAATCTTGTGCGGTTTAGGGTTTAGAGAAATTCAGAATTTCTCTAAATTCAGTTAGGGTTTTAAAACGTAATTTCTGAACCTCATAAAGCTCTATTTATAGAGTTTCTTATGAGGTCTTTAATTTACACGAAATTGGGCTTCTCAAGCCCAATAACCGTTTGTCACTAACTGCACCCCCGCAATAAGTCTTACTTATTTTTTCCTTCTTAACTGTCCTTATGTGTGTGACCTTGTAGGTTCTTATGACGTTGGCAATAATATTAATCGTAATATTATAAACAGTGAGCGGTATCTAGCAACACATCACTGTTACCCAAGTCACAGGAATGTCACGTGATCTGACTAACCTTTTCGTGATAAATATTTTGTGCACAATTACCCTTTTGCCCTCATGTCTATATTGAACACAAGGCATAGTATGTCATCCTTGTCTAGTTCAATATTGGGCCCATAGACATATCTCCCGTTATGTAGGAGGGACAAATCCCATCTAGGTCACTCATGTCCCTCAGCATGATTCGTGAGATACCCATCAACCAACTTTATAATTATCCAGTTACGGATAACGTTTGAATGGCAACAAGGTATTACACTCCTGCATCTAGGGTACATAGTGGTTTCAGGTCGAAGGGTGAAATACACCTTTTATCACTATGAGAAAACTTATGACATTTCATAACACTCTATGTAGTATTCTCATGGTGGGTCAATCCGATATAAAGTTACCCTTAACATTTATATCTATGTGAAGACTTGATAACTCATTATCCATGATCAGTGAGATATGATCATCAGTCTACCAACATAATAGTCTTTATGCTTTAACGTTATCCCATTTCACAATAAAGCTTGACTATGGATATGTTTAAGAATAGTGTTCTTATATTTAATGGAATCTCACGATTAAGTCATACTTAACGTTCCATACAATGAACTTACTATTCTAGGGACTCTATTATTATTTAATACATAAACATAATAAAGAAAAGCCTTTATTTAATAAGTAAATTATCCAATACAAGTATCATGCAATTATAAATAATTGGCCTCTAGGGCTTACACTAACACCATATTGCTCAACGCACCCCCATATTGCTTATCGCCCCCCCATATTGCTTAACGCCCCCTAAATTGCTTTATGCCCCCCAAATTGCTAAGCGCGCCCCCCACCCCCTAACATAAATAACACACAAAACCATTCCTCAAGCAGAATGGTTTTGGATTACAACCCTCTAAAATCATTCGATAGTAAAAATGGTTTTGGCATTATAAGTACATCTAATGTGAAACCATTCCACAACAAAAATGGTTTTGGGGGGCGCGAGAGAAAATTTGGGGGGTGCGTGAGAAAAAATTGGGGGCGCGTGAGAAAATTAGGGGTGCGCTAAGTATATGGGGGGACGCTAAGCAATTTTCATTATTTATGCATGGTGCATAAGGAAAAAGCTTATGCACCATAACCACTACCCTATATTGATATGAATCCACTCTATTTCACACTAATTATAACAATTTATGTTAAAACAAACTTCAATATAAATACCCCTTTTCAAAAAAATTATTAATCATACAATCTATCAAAAAAATTATTCAATTTCCAAAAAAGTGAAACATTAGTTAATTATGGCATCTTCATCTGCTAATAACTTTATACTTCTCTTGCTCTTTATATGCTTAACCTTTAGCACAATTGCATACGGTGGAAATTTTAACACTGATTTTAATATTCTATTTGGAGATAAAAGGGCTAACATACAAGATGGTGGCAATAGCATGACACTTACAATGGATGAGTATTTTGGCTCTGACATTAGTACCAAGAATGAATATTTGTTTGGAAAATTTGATATGCAAATCAAACTTGTGCCAGGGAACTCCACAGGCACTGTCGCTACAATTTATGTATGTTTTTTTTTACAATATTGCCCTCATTTATGCAATCTCTCAATTCACATTCATAATATAGTAAATGTGATTGATGGGGCTGAAATCACAGTTGCAATGTTGTTGCGGAGACTTTTACAACCGTTATATTGTGGATTTTGATTTTCTATAATTACAAATTCATACAATTTGAAAATCGGTAACTGCTTGATCGATACCCGACAATGCCTGAATCAAGTAGATTTTGATGTTTAAAACTCTAAAATTATCCAATTTGAAATATGGATTGTCCAATCTTGATCCAACTTTCATCGATACTAGGCTAACAACAAGAATGTATAATATGTATGGCAGTAGCCAATTCAAATCGTTATACTGAAACATAAATTATAAATAGGGAAAACAAATTACAACTATTATCGATAGACAACTTAACATTGCATAATTTAAGGAACTTTTACTTATTGTATTTCTATTTAATTTGATATATATGTTAAACCAAAAAAAATTAATTTGATATATATGTATATATATACAGCTAAGTTCTTAAGGACCACACCATGACGAAATTGATATGTAATTTTTGGGCAACTTGTCTGGTGATCCATATATTCTCTCAACCAATTTATATGCCAACAGTATTGGAGGTCATGAGGTGCAATTCTATCTTTGGTTTGATCAAACACAAGACTTTCACACTTACTCTATTGATTGGAATTCCCAGCGCATAATGTAAGTTTTTCATTGTATAAGTATATTTCCTTTAAATTTATTAGGATTTTTTAATTTGGTTTTTCACTGGTTCCCTCCACTTAAGGTACATAATTTTATTTAAGGCATGTCATCCACTAAATGTGGCACCTCTCGTTGTTGAATTCAAATTTTGGATCACCATCTAAACTTTCTTATAGACCTAATACCCGAGTTAACCTGTATCCCATATTCTATACTCCCTCCGGTCCTTTTTATAAGGAACACTTTGGAAAAAAAATTTGGTCCTTTTTATAAGAAACTTTGATCAATTTTCAAATGTTTTAAATGTTCAATTTCACTTATGCACTTATTTATTATGAGAGAGAATTTAAAAATAAGTAAGTTAAAGAGTAATTAATTAAGGGTATACATGGAATAAATTTAAATTTGTAAGAGTATTAAATGAAAATAACTATGTTAAATGTGTTTCATTGGTCTGTGTGATTTTTTCAAAGTGTTCCTTATAAAAAAGACCGGAGGGAGTATTAGATTACACAAAATTTTAAATATTAATGATCAATAACACCGATTAGAAATTAAATGTTAATTAGAACCTCCACAAATTGACCAACATGGCTGATTGGGTGTAATAAGAATGCACACAATGCAAATCATAAAATTACATGATTCTATCATTATCATAAATCTATGTCCCTTGATCTAATTGACCTGAGTTTAATTCCTTTAAACAAAATTATTTCTAAAAGAATGTAAAAAAGAAGTAAAATTCTATATATATATATATATATATATATATATGGAACAAACAATGTACAATATATAACTATATCACTTGTTTGGAATCTTTACGGAATATTGGTGATAACATACCCATAAGAGTGATACATAATAGGCAAAATATTGGGGTTGCATTCCCAACTAGGTAACCAATGAAATTATACACAACACTATGAAATGGAGATACATGGGCAAACAAGAGGTGGAAAAGTGAAAATTGATTGGTCAAATGCTCCATTCACGGCTGGATTTAGAAACTTCAATGCTAATGCATGCATTCCTAATCCATCAAATAATTGCTTAAGTTTCAATGGTGGAAAAAATAAAGGTCTCAGTTCGGAAACAAGGAAGCAACTTAAAGTGATTCATTCAAAATGGGTTGTTTATGATTATTGTCGTGATTTTAGACGTTATGCTCGTGGTCTTCCTTATGAATGCCGCAAGACAAATAATCGCTTAGCTGGTCACTAAGATGAATATTAGAGATTTCATGCAATCATGATGCATCTTGTTACCAAATATATACCGTAAAAAATAATATTGTGAGTTGTAAAATGAAACTGCAGTGGCAAAATGAAATGTTTTTAAAATATAGTGACTAAAACTCAAATGAATCGTAAGTACAGGTAGACATGGCAATAAAACCCATATCCGCGGGTACCCACCCAAACCATACCCGCTTTGACGGGAAAAACCAGAGTTGACTGGGTTTGGGTTTTCCCCAATTTCAAAAGATGGGTTTGGGGCGGGTAATGAGTACATTGATCCCCACCCTGAACCCGTCCCCGAACCCGCCCCACTTATACTAAAAATTAGATTTCACCTCTTTTAAATTAGAAACGCTTAAAAAATCTCTTAAATTACGTTCATATATTTATTTTTTATTTTAATTTCAGTATTAAACAAACCATTTTCTCTATTATCTTTTTTTCTTTATTTAAAAAAATATTGTTGAGAGAAAATAATTTTGGACATTTACCTTTTTTTTTAATAAAAAAATACTAAAATATAATCTAAATTCATGTGGAAAGAGGCGTAATGGGGATACCCGAAACCCGATGGGGATACCCGATCCCCGTTGGTTATGGGTTTGGGGTTATTATTTTTATCGCCGCTTAAATTTGGGATGAGTTTGGGAAAACCCGAACTTTATGGGTTTGGGTTTGGGGAGGGCAAAACCCGTCCCCGCCCCGCCCCATTGTCATGCCTAAGTACAGGGACCTTTTGCATATTTAACCCATAGTTAAAATATGTACTATTTATAGTATTTTAAATTTTTGTATTGTTTTACAAGGTTAGTTTTATTGAGAGAATTAGTTGATATTTTTACAATAGTATTTATTGTAGATTGTAGAAAAAATGATATAATTAAAAGTATGTTAGTAAAGAAATGATGAATACAATTAAAAATTAAAAGGGGACTTATAATATAAAACAAATGACAAACTCAAAAGAATCCTATATCAGTAGTAAAAGTGATTACAAATAGCTATAAAGATAAATACAGGCTTATTCAACATTTTTTGAGTGAAAGATAAATACAATGGAACTGAGGATCGAATTCATAACCTTTAACATACTATCCAAACTTCTCACATGTAGACAAACTAAAAGTGATTAAGACTAATATCAACTATTGTGATATTTCCGGCACATAACTTTAAAATCATTCTAACACTACATATATTTTATAAAAATTGTTAATACCAATATAAAAATAGTTATTCATAGTATGTAGTGTTCACTCGGTTAAAGCAAAAGTATTTACCATCAACTGATGCATAGTTAGTTGACACAAAATTAGCTTATAGATGTTAGCTGACGCTTAAATACAACTAGCGACACCCAATTGGGCTTATAGTTGTTATTGAGCCTTATTGGATCCATGGTAATGTTGACCTTCCACTCCAAGACTTGTTTGATAAAGCACGTCTTCTAACATTTCAATTAGACATCTTATCTATTAGTTTTATTTCTTTATCTAGTAGACATTTCATCTACTAGTTTTAACTGCAACATTGTTGTTGCTCTCACCAAACTCCAATATCCTTTAACTTTGTCTCGTCCAAGCTCTAGTGTCTTTCTCGCGAGCTATCTCGCACTCAGTTAGACACCATTGTATCTTGTTAAGATTCAGTGTCATTTTCTATGTCTACCGTCTTTGTTGCAAGCTTCTATGGCCGTCAATGTCTTGGTTGCGAGTTATCTAAAGTGTTTTCATGACATGTGCTCCATTTTTTACAACATTGAGATGGGTCCCACTTTTGGATTTCTGAGCTGGGTTCCATTTTTGTTAACTGTTAAGAAAATTAAGGGGTATGTACTTGTCACCCTTTGAGCTAGCTTTTGAGATGAGATTCAAGCTCATTTAACAATAATATTATATTCTTCTAAAGTGAAGTCTATAAAGAATTTCTTAAACTTGAATAATAGATTTGTAATAAAAGCAAACACTATGTATGAGTGTTTTAGGAACAAACTCAAGACTAAAGTTCATGGAAGATCAAAATTTGTAAAAATTTAATAGAATCAAAGCTAAAGTTAGCAAACTCAAAGATGTTAAGTTTATATATAGGATCTGCATAAACATAACTGAAATTTAAACTGTCATTGTATTTGTAACATCTTCTACATCAATTTGTAGGGATCATATTTCATCCATTGTACCCTGCAACATGCTCGAACCGACCTATTGATACATCAAACAGGTCTTGAAAGCAGAGTAGACAAACTAAATTACACTGTTGTCATACCATATATTAGAGACGGGTTTCTCTCTAATTTTGGCGTCTCTAACACTTGACAAAAATTCAACTTTTTCTAGTACTAATATGAAGAACTACATCTAATGTTTACAATCGTTTCGCCAGCCGTTACACTACTGTCACAAATTTTGGAGAACCATATGACCTGATTTATAATTATAAGTAGAGAATTCGGGGGTTCAAACCCCGGACACTACATATTACGATGTCCTACCCTGCATATTAGCTGAGTAACATTTCTAAGTAAACTCCAGTTCCTTTTTAACGACCTGATAAACATTTAAGCACTTGGAGAACTTCCCTTAAAAGCTAACTATCAAAGAAAAGAACTAAGCAACATAATCAGAGTTGACGTCTGAGCATCGTCCCTATTCCGGAAGCTGCTCTTTATGTCACTGTACTCGGTCTTTTCAGGCAACCCTTTTGTAGGTAGCCTTTTACGAGCTTCCAACAATTAGGCTCTAATACCAATGAAAAAAAAAAACAGAATCAAATAACTCCTTAACAGACTTAACTAACTCTTTTATTTTATGCCATTCCTAACCATTTTTTATTTGTCATGCACCTACTATATTATAAGCTCAAGTTTAGCTTAGCTAACGAACGGTATGCCTTCATAACCGGCATTTATGAGCTGAGTAACTGTAACATTTCTAAGCCTAAAGCTAACTATCAAAAAGAAGAACCAAGCAACATAATTAGAGACAACGTCCCAGCACGGCCCCTGAAAGACAACCTTCCGGCAGCTTCTCTTTATATCGCTCGGTCATTTCAGGCAGCCCTTTTGCAGGTAGCCTTTTACGAGTTTCCGACAACCAACCTCTAATATCAATTGATAAGCATTCAATCCCTTGGGATGAAAGCTCAGAATACAAAGAGAACCAGGACTCTCCCTTAAAAGCTACTAGTCCTAGCTATCAAGTAGAAGAATCAAGCCACTTAAATACTCCACCAAATTCTTCTACTAGCTATCAAGTAGAAGAATCAAGTTGTCCCAATGTGGGACAAGAATTTAGGTTTTTGTCCAGTCGCTTGGCCCCCAGTTTGTCCAGTCCCATGAACAGTTTCTTAAAATCAAAGGGACCCTAAGTCTCTATTACACTCATTTCATTTCAAGTAACATATTTCTATGACACTCAATCACTCACTCACATTATACAAGTTCATATTGTTGTATGATTTAAGTAAAAATACAGACATTACTCAAATTCCATTATCATTAAATTACAAAAAAAAATAATACACAACAAAATTCAGTACATCATCATGTTAACATTACTTAACAATCAAATTAATCCCAAAAAACAAAACAAATAAAAAATTTACATACATATATGTATACAAAAACAAATATTAAATACCTGTATATAAAAAAAAAGAATCAAAAGCCTTTGATTAAACCTGAGAACTCTTCTCCTTCATAGACAAACAATACTTAGCAATTTCTCTAAACTTAGGAACACTCCTAAGATCAATCTTAGTACCATCTTTCAAAGTAATAACAATATCACCCCATTCACCAATGAACCTAGGAACAACTTGAACATCTTTAATCACACTATATGAAAAGTCACTTCTATCCTCACCAGTTAAGCCTGATATTACGGACACTCTTAAGTTAGTGAACCTGTAACGAAGGTAAAGTGCCCTTGAAACTGCTGCTAAAGTTAAGGGCAGCCATACAAGAGTGAAGCCTAGTAAGAGGTTTGTGATGAGATCGCCGTAGTGAGCTCCACCGTCGAAGAAGATGGTTTCTTGGTTGGGGTTTTGGGTTTGGGTTTGTGTTGTTGTTGTGGGTTTGTTTGTTGGTGAGGAGGAGACGTGGAGTTTTGTGGTGAGTTTACGGTTGAGGTTGGGTTTGGTGAAGATTGGGAAGATGGGTTGGAGAGTGTGGTGGTGGTGGTGGTTGATGGTGGTGATTGTGGTGGTTGTTGGTGGTGATAGGAGGGGTGTAGAACTGCAAGCCATGTGTGTTATCCGTTTGAAAAATGAAGTTATGATTTTGAGTGGAGGTGATAAACACTTCAAAGAGTTTTTTTTTTCTTCTTCTTTTTTCTATTTTAAAATAGAAAAATTAATTATTTGATTTTTAAGTTTTTTGTGTTATTTATGGGATTGGTTGGAAAATAGAGTGGGGACAATCTTTTTTTTTTTTTAAGAGGTTGTGAGTTAGCCACATGATGATGATGAGGTGACTTGATTTTGAAGAGCTTGTTGTGAGTGAGGCCCAATGATTTTAATGGAGTTTAGAATGTGAGAAGCCCAATGATGTTTTCATGAAGTTAAAATGATAGAGATTTCTTTTTGCATCCTCCGTCCTTCTCGCGCCCCCCATGCGCTTTCAATTTTACTCCTCTATGTTTGTTTGACTTGCGAATGTATAAAATACTATCATTTTTTGGCAAAATTGTGTTCGCGAGATTACTTGCGAACTGGGGTCGCATTTTAACAAGCAATGGTCTTGGACAGTGGCCGATTTACATTGGCCACCAGACACGGGTTCGACCAACTACACGCAATCGAAAATTCTATAAATTGAAACATCTTTTTTCTCCCATTCTCATTTCTCTTAGTTATTTAGTTTAGCTTTTTTTTTTTCATTATTTCAGACGTAAATAGATGCATAGTCCGTCGACGATTAGTCATATATAACGATCTTATTATCCTGTGATGATTATGATCATGATAGTTATGCTAATTGATGAGAAACTTTTTGTGGGTTGTTGGGATTGTTACGATTAATTGAAAGGGGTACATCATCTTGTACTCCAAATTTCTTACAAGCGTTTAATGAATTTTGCAGTCCCAAAATAGACAGTCTGACCTACAACATTTTGCATTCCAATAAGGAGATGGTGATGGCGGATACGACGTTGTCGCTATTCTTTTATTATTTTTGATGTACTTGTTTTGTCTAATATAATATGTTAGTTTGTTTTACGTTGTAATAAATATAGTTCAATGTTATTTTGCTTTCGATTGTAATGAAATGAATAAAAATATTACTATTCAAATTCAATTTGCAATGTTTTTCCTATTATGATATTGAGTTGGGAATTATTTCGCATTGTAGACGACTCTTTTCTACTTTTAATAATAATTCTAGTGTGGAGTTCATTAGGTGACTAGCAAATGAGGTGACTTATAGATTTAGCTAAGGCGGCCTCATATATAGCTAGTCCCCAAATTATAGTTAAAATACCTTATTGTATTGAACTTGATTAATGATATGCTAGCTATAAGTAGAGCTGGGTATGCGGGCTAGCCCGCCCCGTTTAACCCGCCCCGCATAAACCCGCATATTAAACGGGGCGAACAAGCCCGTCGGCAAATATAAACGAGTTGTAATATTAAGTCCGAGTCCGGTCCGCATAAGCCCGCGGGTTTAACGGTTAACCCGCGGATTATTACCAAAAATAAATAAAAATCACTTTTTTTCAAAAAAAAATCTAAATTAGTAAAATATTGATATAATGAAAGCTTAAAAAAATATATTATTAATAATTTTATGTTATAACATATAAATTGTAACTAACAAATAAAAATAAATAAAGTTTGTGATATCATAATCATTGAATTTATCTATCTTCTCTTTGTAAGTAATGCAACAAAAATCAAACTCAATTGATTCTTATCGTCATTTTTGTACTGTCCATTTTAGTGAGAAAAACTTTTTACATGTACCCAAAAAAGCATAAAAAGATTAACAGATTCAACTTAACTAAATCACATCAAGATAACCAAATTATTCAAAACATAATAGCGGAAAATACCCCCAAGAAAAATAACTACCCATTTGGACATGTATCTTTTAAATACTAGCAAATGTATATACAGCTAAGACAAAGTAAAAGATAGTGAAAAAGAAGAAAAAATTATAAGTAGAAGAACATGCTTGAATCCTGATGTTTTGTGTTGTTGTCTACTTGATTAAAATTGGAGTGTGTTGTTGTTTTTTATAATTAGGGTTTAGACTAAGTCTTTTTTTTTTGTGGTTAAAAAAGTTGAATTTGGACATGGGCCAAGTTATTTATATCTGATAAATTTTGTAATTAATTATATAAAAAAAAGAAGGCGGGCCACGGGCTAACCCGCGAACCCGCGGATTTAACCCGCATAACCCGCATAACCCGCGGTTTTAACGGTCCAACCCACACGGGCAAAAATGTAAACGGGCCAAAAAAATTTGGTCTTAAGTCCGTGCGGGCTGCGGGTTAAACGGGTTGGCCCGCGGACCTTGATCCGTATACCCGGCTCTAGCTATAAGTGCATTTTTCTTTAAAAAAAAGCCCTTACGTCCTGCTTGGTAAGTGGCGCTATACAATACCTCATTACTAGTTATAAACTACCGGATTAATTTCTATAAAAATAAGTCTAGTATTACTATACTTATTTCTATTGCAAGAATAAATAACTATAATTTTTTTATAAGCAAAGAAATTTTATTACTTTAACTACAAAGATTTCTCAAATCAATTACAACATATAAGAGATCAAATACATTGTGAAAGCATAATAGGGGATTAGTCCACCAATTTAAAAATACAAAGGTTTTTGTTCCTGCTTTCTCCATAAATAAATCAAGACCAAGACATCCTTTAAATACTATTGAGACTTCCACGCTATTTACTACATCCCCATTGAAAAGAGTTTCATTGAGCTCCAACTAAATTAAATGAAACACCTTCTTACCCTTTCTTCCCTTTACAAACGCCATACAAAAAAAAATTCTCCACAATTTTATCTCCCCACCCTAAAGCATTCCAATCCCTAAGAAACTTGAAAGGGATATTTGAAAGGGCCTGAACCCCTAAGAAAAAACCACATTGGCGACGGATAAAGTTTCGAAAAAAATAATTTGAAAAATTGTGCATTTAATAGCAATGAACCCGTCACAAACAACAAGCCGAAATTTTTTATTATTTTAAAAGTTAAAATTCAAAATTTACACACAAATTCAAACAAATCTAACTGATGATGCTGTTTTTAAATATTTTACCCTTGTCAAGTACTAAATTTTCTAGTATACAACATTATCGATCATCTTGAATTAGGGTTCTTTCCATAACCGAGTTGTTAATCAAATAAATCAATAAAAACTTTAAATAAACATGTAAATAATATTACATATTGACACAAAATAAAATAATAAAAATGACCATTTCAATTTATGTCGTATATAAATAAATATCCCAAAGACAAAAATGTTGTGTGTGAAATACGAAAACTAGCTAATATATATGTAGGACCGATCGACAAGAGCTGACCAGAACACAGTTAAATCACATGGGCAGGCACTATACTATATGACTTGGTGTGGTTTAAAAATATATCCCATATTTAGTACCCTAAAGAATCCAATGTCTTCCACACATATACCAAATATGAGTATGACATTTTCTTGGGATTCTTCCATCTGTTTTCCACCTCTAACAACAGAGAAATTGGGTTGTTATATTATACATACAATATCAGGGTATATATTTTTAATTATATTATATTTTTTATAGGAAAATTTATATTATATTATTAGTACTACTAGTATTATTTGCTCATCCATCCGAATAGATGTCGTACAACTTAATTATTGTATAGTGGCAGCACATGTATTTAACTAACTCATAGCATCAACCTCGAAGTTAGATGAAATTAACTTTGCACTCATAGATAGATATGATATGGATAATTTTGTCAATATATATAATATAGGCTTTTCTTCAGAACCTAGCTATAGTATATATAGTTGCCGTAACCAACTAAAATGCAACTTATAAAATTATGTCTTTGTAGTTGTTGTCAGAATCCACATTTTAAACATATTGTTTTTAGAGGGAAGATGGGTTTTAGATGATAAAATACATAGCTATAATAGTTTTTTTTTTTTTGGTTGATCATATATAGCTATAATAGTTTTGTTGGGGTAATACATAACTATAACGGTTAATGTTGACAATTAAATGTTTTAAGGAGCATGGAGAAATGAATTATTTATTTTTCAATTGTCGATACTCTACTCAAGTTTGACAGAGCATTTTTAAGTGGTTGAAGGTGAATTTTATTCTGTTCGAAACTATATGCAATCATTTCTTAGTAAAGCCTTCAAAATTTGATAGTGTAAGACATTTAATTTGGATATAAATTAATTGGAGTATTTGGAGATCAAGGAATAACATCATTTTTAGAGGAGAGATTATCGGGGTATCTGACATTGTGGATCAAATAAAATATATTTCTTGGTTTTGGTTTATTGGTCGTATTAGGAAATTAACATCTTTTGTTCTCTGACTGGTGTAATGATCATCTAGCTTATATACAGAGCACTTAATGTAAGGGTTGAATACACCTTGTACTCCTTATAATTCAAGTTTCTTTGTTTATTAAAAATAATTGTTGACAATATATTAATTCGTCTCATTTAATAATTGTAAAGAAAATTGAGAAACATATATCTTCAGATTTTCCTTTATTTGTTAAGATTGTTTTCTTTGTTTAGTTTATTTGATGAAATTCTTTTGGGTTATACTTTCTCACAATTTCTTACGAGAATATGGATCAGAGACAAAAAAAACATCCCAATAGAAATGTCTCGCTCGGGGATTTAGCGATATAGATAAGAAATTCCCGCCACAATCTAACAGATCAACATAGGAGAGATTATATATCCCACTCATAAGAAGAACAACGGCTAGTAGGGTTTTTACCTAAAAAGTTTTTCTTTACAATTTTGTTAAGTTTTGATTTACGATTTTGTTAAAAAAAAGTTTTGATTTACTATTGGTTAATCATTGCATTTTATCCTAAGTAGTACCTCTCCCACACTTTAATCCAAACCATAAACAATGAGATTTGGTTCCTCTATTGAATGACACATTAAAATAGTAAAATATTTTTTATTCAAATTCTTATATGAAAAAGTATATACTACAAAATTATATAAATTGCAAAAATTTCAAGAGCCACATGTTCTCCACACTCTTTATGGGCATTATAATTCCAAACATGGTAGGAATCCTCAATTCTACAACTCTTTTCAAAAACCCTAACCACTCTTTATCATACTTGTCCAATCAGGAACCTCCATGCACGTGGCCACTAAACGATTCCACCATTTTTTAATTTTATTTTTCATAATAAACGATTCCACCATTTTTTTTAATTATGTCCACTGATAAAAACATTGCTTAAAATTATAGTTGGCTTCTGAAATTGTCACCAAAATGCCAAAATTTTCTGACAATTAAATAATTTTTTAAACAAAGTTCACATGATCCCAAAAGTATAACAGCGCAATATTAAATATATAATTAGATATTTTGGAGGTAATGCAGATTGTATCACATGTATTGTTTATATTTCACCAAATAAAATTTGTTTAGCTAATAAATATATAGATTATAGATTATTTTTTATTTAATTATTAGATATTTAATTTACAATGCAGCCGTGAGATTAGGGGATATTCTTACTCTTTTTATGAGCTAATTATTTATTTTTCAAGAACTATTAGGGGATCTTACTCAATACGCAGGTTATATTCCAAATAACAAAGGGCTGTGCCTTTCGGCTAAGTGATTCCTTGCAATATATATATATATATATTATTTTGAATGAATGTACATTATCTCTCATTAGGTTGTTAAAAGTCAAATTTTTACGTCAATCCTTTTTGCTGAGATAGAATTGGCACGTAAATTTGTACGGGTTTATCGCACTATTATAATGATATTTAAATAATATGAAATTTATCTTTTAAAGTACTCCATCCGTTCCGAATCATAAGAGAAAATAAAAAAATCACACTTATTAAGAAAAAGTAAAACATGAGAATTTGAAATATGTTTTTGTGGGTTTTCCTTGGAATAAGTTGTATAGCAAGATATAAAAATAATTTTTATTGGTTGTTGTTTATTGAGAAAAGGGTAGAAAGAGGAAATTAAATGCAATTTACATTTAATTTTATGAAAATAAGAAAAAAATATTCTTGAAAATGACTTTCTCCCTTATAATTTGGGACAAAAAAAATGGGTTTTTTTCCCTTATAATTTGGGACGGAGGGAGTATTTTAGAATTGACTCGGTCAACTAACTAGGTGATAAACGAGTAGAGTAGCCGCAATGGAGTCATATATACAAAGTAAATTTGATTTATTAATATATCAAAGGGCTTTTGGATAAAATGACGGTGTTGAGAAAATTATGAAAAGTAATTTTTGTGACAATTATTATGCTGGAAAGTCCAGTCAAGATCAAATTTATTTGAAAGAGAGAGTGGGGTGTTTGGAAGAGGGGTGTAGCCATGATATGTGGTTTACGGGGTGAAGGAGGCTGAAGATCGCCTATTTACCACTTTCATGCTATGGGAAATGATACAGAGTTTTTAGTTTGATTGATGTGGTTCCGGTGATAAGATCCAATTGAGTGAATAAAAAAAGGGCAAGTTTTATGCTCCAATTTTATTTTGCTCCAAAGATCACATATTCTACCCCTTCCCTTAGTCATTACCGGAACCACACTAATCAAACTAAAAACTCTGTGAGGTAAATATGTGACCTTCGGCCTCCTTCACCCCAAACATATATAGTCTTATGGTTATTTTGATTGGTGTGAATATGTGATCTTCCACTTACAAGTTTTATGCTCCAATATTATTTTTATTCTTTTAAAATAAAGGAAGGGGCAGAAATTAAGTATTATCGCTAAAGAATAATGCTAGCAACACACTCTTTAACAAACACACTCCAACATACTCTTTTTTATTGGTTGAAATTCACATGGGTCCCATAAAAAAATGTGGACCCATATAACTTTTATGGGACCCATATAAATTTTAACCAATAGAAGAGAGTGTGTTAGAATGTGTTTGTTAAAGAGTGTGTTGCTAGCACTCCTCTATCGCTAAAATGGGATAAGACTATGTGGGCTAATTAGAAAGTTGGGAATAACTTTATCCTCACAAAAAAAAGAGTGTATTTAATTACTCTATAACTGAAGTTAATTCTATGTGAGTGTTTAAAGTATATCTATTAATGTTGGTGTTTTAATGTAATAAGTTTAAGTACTAGCTACTAGTATTTTTTGCCTTTCATTTTGTTTAGGTGTTGTTTTGTATATAATTCTAGCACCTATTTATATTCTGAACTTTTTCTTATCCTTATATTTTAATATCTATATTAAAAAAATATTGTTATTAAAATTTTCTAGCATGTTATGGAGCACCTCATTCATACTAGAAACGAACTAAGGACAGGGTAGGTGGAATATCGGTTATCAATTTGACAATGAGTGAATAAAAAAAATGATACAAGAAACGTTCTATAAGGGGGAAGAAAGTGACAAGATCCAATTGTTTAATAGGTCTTTCTATTTGATGATGTGATTGTACTCTATACTATTCAAGCAACACTCTGAAAATAACACATCATAAAAAATAAATAAAAAATACAAAGGTGTAAATAATATGCACATTCACCTGACCTAAAGTTTGTACTTTATAATATTACTATGATCTAAAAAAATACTTTATTACAGTACTATATTATTATACTATATATGCATGGCGTGACGTAGGGAGAGAACAATTTTGACTAGCTAGTAGATTTTAACAATTTATATATTGGAAATTGGATTAGCTAGCTCATTGTAATTTTGACTAATAGAATTTGCCTATGTCATCATTGCCATAAAATCTATATAAGGGAAAAGAAAGTGTATAAGAAAAGAGGTGAACAAATGTGGAGGTGAAAATGAAATGAAATTAGATGAATGCTAGAGAGTGGGTGACAGTGATATCACATGAAAGGTGACCCTAAATTTGGTGCATAGTGAAATTAGTACTCTGCTCATCACACCAAAGTAGTGGGTACGACCAACTTTGGCTTCATATCACAGAAAATTTCTTTATTTTTCATTTTATCTTTTTTACAATATCTTTTGACTAAAACTATTTTTACAATTTAGTTATATTTTTTTAATACAAATGAAAAGAGTACATGTGAAAATTCAGAAAAATAAAGAGGTATTAGAAGTATATTCCACTGATATTTCTCTAAGGTAAAATAGAAAAACAATCATGTAAACAAAATTACAAAGAAAACAGAGAGGCACACCACCACTAAAACTAAATCCCCTCAAAGGCACCACAACGAGAAGAATATCCCTCAGGAAGAAAGCGGCAAGGATCAACCACATGTAGAACAAGACAACAACAGAGTCTCCAATCCTCCTAACCCGTCGAGATTCAATATGACACCACAACAAATTCTACCGATTTCAGCATAAAATAGGATATATACCTAACTCATAAAAGGAACGGGAGGAGTCATAGATTTTACCTAGAAACAACTTCTAAGATAAAAGTTGTTTTACCCTATACATATTTAATATTCAACAAAAAATGTCTATTATGAAAAGAAGATGTTATTTTGAGAGTTCCAGATATGTCACACAATAGTATGCATACTTTAGTTATGTAACATGTTGGAATTTACATGTGCGATCATATCAGCACTAATGTACCGGATCCCATCAGAACTCCGCAGTTAAGCGTGTTTGGGTGAGAGTAATAACATGTTGGAATTTTAAAAATTACATATACCATACTACATATTTTTAATATCTTTTTCACAGCAAGGATATTTCAAGTCAAGGGACATGGAAATGAAATTCTAACCACATGCATAAAGATTTTGATTTATCTGATTATAATTGAAAGTGACTTTGGTTTTACAAAATAATGGAAAGTGACATGTACAAAAATATATAGTACATATTTAATATGTATCCTTTATAATAGTAAGTACCTGAAAAAATTTAATTTCATACGGTACACTTTTTTTTTTCTAGTTTTGTCATGAACAACAAAATCGACAATGTCTCATTCACGAGAAATGACCATTTCCAACTTTTTTTTGTTTTCTTCCACTCATTCATATGTTTGTCTTCTTCTTCTCTTGGAATGTGTGTTTGATTCTCTTTTATCTTTTATATATTTTGTTAAGTTCTTATGGATTATGTTCATACTTCATTGTTGGTACTGATTGATCAAATCAGCATAAATCATTAGAGGGTCTTTCTTCAAAGCAATAGCAAACATTTTTTACTACACAATTAAATTAATTAATACAAAGATCATTAATTAAAGGATGCAGCTCTTAGATCATTCAACCTCCCACCAAAAATGGAAAGAAAGGATGCAGCTCTTAGATCAATTATGCACCATATTTAAAGACCATATATAATAGAGAGAAAATATAATTTCTTTAAATTTTACGGTTCTTAGGACTGTTGCACCATACTACTCTGTCCCAAAATATAAGGGAAAATTGGTCAAAGAAAGTTGATGTATTTGGTTAAAAATTTGGACTAGATACATCAACTTTAGTTGACCAATTTTCCCTTATATTTTGGGACGGAGGGAGTACTATATTTGCAAAAAGTTAATAAGAAAATGTCTTCTTGATATAATCTATTTTATACATTAATTAAAAGTTTTGAAAACAAGGCATGATCATTTAATTTAATAATAACTCAAAATATGGTGACATATTAATTTAACACCCTTTTAATTTCACATTGAAAAATAAAAACTACATTCAAATATTAATTAAATTAAACTCTCCTTTTTTATAATTCAATTGAAATGTTGTTGCTCCAACCATGGCCAAAATCCAGCTTGATCATCCATACCACAAAACATGTTGCTTAAACTTTCTTCTTTGACCAATTGATCAATCTTTTGACATTGAAGTTCTGGCCTTGAAGTAGTTTGGAAAAGTTGAGCAATTCCACCTGAAGGCCTTGATGAAGGTGGAAAGAAAGTATGGTGTTGTGTAGATAAAGGACTATCACTAGCTGGTGTTCTTGAGATATCTAACTTGATATCTGAACTATTTTCACTTCTATTGCTGCTTGATCCTTCTGTTTCTTTGTTTAGGTTGATTGATTCTGTTGGTTCTCTATTTTTCAATGCCAATATCTGCGGAATATTCAAATGATCTAATCGAATAAGACTACAAATTAATCAAAAAATAATGTAGTTTTAAATTGAGGTTTTTAGCAGTTGCAGTTACGCTGCGAACATGTAGACAGTTGGGTCGATACGATCACTATTGCAATTGTGAATTGTGATGTGATGCCTTTGTTAAGACATTATAAACTATTATATTGCGGGCGCTATTTTAGTTTATGGATCGCAATTTAGAACTATGTCAAAGAATGTGAAGAAAAAACTCATAAAAAAAAACTAAAAAAAAAAAAAAGAATGTGAAGAAAAAATAATTGTTATCATGATAATTTTATAAAATTGATCATCACTAGAAAAACTAGTAGTAAACTATTTAAGAGAAAGATGTCATTGAAGTGAAAATAAATCATTGGATCTTTATTAAGTCACTTTAGGTGATGATGGAAAAAGCAGCTTTTTAGAAAGTTGATGTTAGAGAATAGTTGAAATGAAAGGTTCTGAAAACTATGTAGATATAGTCAAAAAAGCATAACTAAATCAAAAAGAAGTATCATCATTACCAAATATTATTTCTACAAAATCATAAAAATAAACAACCATGTCTTTAGTTCTCCATCATTTATTTATTTTTTCCATTTTATCATGGAAATTAAGAAAAGCTTAAGAAAATAAATTAAATAAAAGTAAGCACTAAACAAGCTACTAAATCACTACCATATGATTGAAAGTTGTGTTATTATTATTCATGGTTTTAAATTGCAGTCGCGTTAATTAAGTTGTAAACATTTTTAATGTGGTTGTGATGTCGTTGCAGAGACCAATACCTTTAAAATCGTTATATTTTAGAACTATGATTTTATGAGTTAAAAGAAAAATACAAACCTCTGCTTGAAGTTTTTGGTTCTGAGCTTGAAGTGCATCATTATCTAACTTGACAGCATCATATTGTCTTTTAAGGACATCATAGTCTTTTTCCAACTGCTTTGTCTTCCATCTTGCTCTCCTATTTTGAAACCATATAGCAACTTGTCTTGGCTGCAAATTTAGAGCTCTTGCAAGCTGCATTTTCCTCTCAGGCTCAAGCTTATTACCAAGCTCAAAACTTTTCTCAAGTGTTTTCACTTGTTCCATGTTAAGTCTCCTCTTCTTCTCACCAGCTTGCGATCCATCATCAGATAAATCTTCCTCAGCAATATTGGCTTCTTCTCCTAGTTCAATTCCTGATGAAAATGACATAGATCTCTTTCCAAGAAATGATGGTCCCCCTATATCAATGACATTCAGAAACCAGGAATCAGCGTTAACTACTATGAAACACTGACACAGACACCAGACACAATACTAGTATGTAGATTTTAGTAATAGTTTAAAAAAATGGATTGATTGAATGTGATAAAACATGTGGCCGGTGTTGAATACTGATACATTTAAGATGCCAGACACATCTGTAATCAGAAGTGTCGGTGTGAGGTAGGTTAGAGTGCAGATGCTTACCATGATAATCTTGAGGTAGAATTGAGTTGAGTGAAGGTGGTGGATGATGATGTTGATGATGATCATCATGGTGGTGAGGAGTTTGTAACATGAAATTTGCTTGGAAGAAAGCCATCTCATGCATTGCTTTGTCTAGGCCTGTCATAAATCATCAAGATCAGCTAAATGATACCATATATGAATCTATGATCATAACTTTGAATGCATAAAAGAAGATTTCATATGCTCTAAAGTTAAATAAGTTACACCAAGCTATTAATTGTCAAAGGAAAAAATGACAAAGACCAAGGCTTACTTCACAACATCATGTAATAAATACTCTAGAGAAAATTAAATTAGTCCTTGAATTGAATAGGAGGACAATTTTAGGTAGAGTTTCTTTTTCTTATGTAAATATTTGGAAAGAAAAAGAAAGTGGAAGAGAGAGAGAGAGATAGAGAGAAAAAGAGATAGATAGGAGTGGTGAGGGATATTTGAATCTATTGGCCTATACATCAACTTCCATATATATCACTTTTTTTATTTTTCCCTTTATTGTATGTAAGCTATGCTAGTGTCAAATAAAATAAAGAAAGCAAAAATATTTTATGTACATAAATAAAAAGGAAAAAGCATTTCTAGAAAAAATTAAGGTAATTAGATGTTAAAATGACGTTTAGTGTATGGGGAAGGAATAAAGAAATAATAATTTATTTTTTTTGCTTCTATGCCTCAACTTGTCTAATATTCCAATATGAATGAAGTGTGTTTGCATGTGCAAACTATTAAGTCATAATAATTTTGCTTATGATATAAACTAACTAGTTTCTTAGTTAGGAGACAAGTAGAGGGGGTTCTTCTTTACAAAGACAGTTGTCTTTAATTCTAATGATGGAATTAGCAATTTGGCTTTGTGGGTATAGACCCTTTTTATGTCATTGATTCCATGTTGTTAAAGGTTAGCAAGGAAATGGAGATTCAGATATTATTATAAAAATAAAATTAATGTGAAGTGGGTGACTTTCATAAAAGAATTGGTTATGATGAGATTTTTTGTTAAATAAAGTGATAAATAAAAGTCACCAGATGGGGCAAAGTGTTCACCTATTGAGAGGGAAAGATGGAGTGAAGCTTTTTTTCTATTTTTTGGGAAATAGATTCTATGTGGGCATAAATTGATGCAATCAATGATCTCGACCGTTGGATGAAGATTGCACAACTTCTAATGAGTTAGATCTTACTGTAAATTTATTGGAGTTTAAATTTACGCCGTTTGATTTTTATCAAGCGATTGTAATTGATTTTATTGTGTAGATTCATGATTCTCATATTGAAGAAAGTTTGGGTATGTTGTTTCAATATATAGTTTTAAACAACAATTAATGTTATAAAGGTTTGAAAAAACCTCTACCATATATAAGAGATAATATCTAAAAAGGGTTTATGAAAAATAATTACAACCAATATAAACTATAATACATATTATAATTTATTCATTCGAATCACCCATCATGGTCATCAACTATCAACGAACTAAGTCCAATTAATACGTTTTGTAAATAATCGAAATTCTATATTGAAAAAAGGTAAAGTAAAAACTAACTAGTTAATAGAAACTAGCTCCAATATAAAAACCTAATAACCTCGACTCGACCGACCGCACTTTAAAATTTTGGGTTTTTTTTTTTTTTATCTTTAATTTTTGTGAAAGAGAGAGGTTGCTTAAGAAAAAAGAGAAGTGAGTTGTCTAAAACTTATAAAGTCCAAAATGGGTAGTGTTGTTTCTCTATAAAAATTGAGGAGAGAGAGATCAAAGGGAGAAAGGGGAAGGAATCTAGAGGAGATGGGTCCAATGAGGAGGGGCAGTGTTTGTTACCTAACCCACCAACATATATCGTGCAATTAGGACGAAGGCCTTTCATATCAACCATTATCCCTTTAACATGAGCCCAATTGATCTCTATCAAATGGCTATCTATGTATGAGAAATTGTGATGATGAGGGCAGAAACCCCTATTGTTATTACCCTACCATTTCTTTGTCCTTTTGTTAACCATATATATGTTCATCTCTACGTGCCACATATTTGATATTCTCATCACTACTACTACTACTACTCTTACAACTACTTCTAACCTTTATTCAAAATTACATGCATTTACATGGTTTCTTTGTTTCTTCCCTTTGTTCAAGTTTCAATGCAATCATGAAATAGTATAAATAATAGTATTATATATGCTATCTCTTGCTACAAAAATCTAGCATATTCTAGAAATAGGATTTCCTGTTGTTACTATAGGATGCGTCTCAGCTATTCAGTCTAAAATGAGATTAATTTAATCATATGAAACTGTTTAAAACATCAGAACCGTCCAATCTTAAATGAGAGGTTGAAATTTAAGACCGTGTAAACAATGAACAGCAGGAAATCTAGGACTCATTTTTATACATTTTTTGCAACTCAACTAGAATATGCTTTAAGTGTATGTATGTGATAATTGTGGTTAATTATATTTACTTTTTACCATTTAAGTAAACCATGATTCTATTTGATAATGACATATCCTTACTCCCTCCTTCCTAATTATTAGTAAAAACGGGTCAAAAGTTTGGACCAAATATGTCAAAACAAATTTATCAATTTTTACTTATAATTATAATGAAAATTCCTTTAATCAACATTGTAGACTTTTAAATTAAGATCACAATATTGAGTTTTTGAGTTATTAAAGTCAAAATTGAAGAATTTAATCTTTATCAAACCGTTTAGATGAGCTTAATATATGGACTCTATGGTTACTTTAAAAGAATAAAATTGACTTCAAAGAATTCATGTCCAATAAATTATAAGTATGGAAACAAATTTTCCTACGGTAAATAAGTCACACAATTATTTATCTCTCTACCGTCTTATCTTAATTGATTGTCAACTTGTCATGATTGTTAAAATTAAATTTGGTAAATTGTATTTTTAACATTCAATTTTAAATTAACGGTCAATATCTATTACACCGTGTAACTATACTCGGTATTTTTTATTTTTTTTTTTATTTTGACTAAACTATACTTGGTATTGTAACTATAGCAAATACCACAAAGTATTGTAATAAAAAAATAAAAAAATACCACAGAGTATTTAAGATTTAGATACCCTTTTAGCATAGTATCTTGTTTGGCTTATTAGAAGGCAATTCATGATGCATGTAAATGAGGAGGAGACAGAAATATAGACAACAGAAAATTACTGCCTTCTATCAAGCTGCAACATCTTTTATTATAATTATTATAAACTGCCAGAGAGGTTCAGTTGTACAGTCTTGAATTTAATTTTGGAATTGAGGTTTCCACATTAACCACTAACCAGTGAAAAGGACATGTACATTTTTTTTCTATAGGGAATTGTTGAATTTGCTAATTCACATGGGGATGAAATTTTCCCCCCCACGTAAGTATCAATGTGAGAAATGTAGCTTCTTCATCTTGTCTTTAAGATATAGGCGATATGCGATACAACAATTATTCGATGAATTAAAAAATAAATATTTACGTATAATTAAGATTGGAAAGAGTATTATTTATTAAAGGGTCTTGTTAACATGTGCATATAGGGCACATGATAAAGTATTTTAATATAGAAATTTAACATTTAATGATACAGGACATTTAATGCTTGAAAAGTTAAAATGCACAAATTCTAAAGCATAATTTCTATTTTTACTATCTTAACATGTGCCATATATGCACAGGTTAACATTCTCCTTTATTAAATTGACGTATATTGTTAAACTTATAAAATATTTTTGTTCTATTATTTGTGTTTTGATGAACCATGCATAGGGAATTTATATAGCTGACATATAGGAACCAATAAGAAGAATTACATTTCCAACATATGGTCCCAAATTAGTTTGATCAGTCACAAACATACACGACCATGAGTTAATGGCATTTTGACACTATCTGCATTTCCATCAATTGATTATCATTCAACATTGATGGTTTGATTTTAACATCAATAAGCCAATAAGGGTAAGCGAGTTATTAAATTTTATTTTGCATTAGGTCATGCTAACAATTGTCTCTGGCGCACTTGATTTCATACGCAATACCTGACTAGGTATATAAAAGAGTAGTATTGTAGGTTTAAACTCAAGTCTCTATATATCAAATGTTTTTTAATTTTTATCATTTGAGTGTACTTACGGAATCATATACGAGTATTTTAAGCAATTTAAATTATGTTATATAGATTTTTTTATATTTGTGTAACATATAAATTTTTGTCAAAAATAAATATGTAAAATAAATTTAATTAAGTTTTATATGCTAAATCGTTCTAAAGAATGAATGTTAGTAAGTGGTATATATAAGTTGATAAAGGTAATATGGCGGACATGTTTCTTTTATAATTTTGACAATGTCAATTATTTAAGTTCACATATACAATTTTGAGTGAGAAATGGTACATATTATTGAGATTTGAGATAAAATAGGAATTCATAGTTAGAAGTGAGATGGAGCAGTAATATTGTTCATGTGGCTACGGGGCTTCATACGACCTCTAAGCTATAAATATGACCTTAATCTATTCCAAATTCATCAACTTTAGTTGACCACTTTTTGCTTATATTTTGGGACGGAGTAGTATATTTTTATAAAAATAAAACCAAATAAAATCTCCAACAAATCTCTAATCTTTCTAACTTATATTTCTTTTCTTCAAAAGTTTTTGTGGGATCAATACATCTTATTACGATAGAATTGTGCACACGCGGACAATCTTATTTTTGGCACCGTTGTCGGTTACTTGTTGAAGAAGCGAGATATAATTTTCTTTCTATATTGTTTAAATTAAAAGTATTTTATTTTTTTGTGTTTTGCATTTTGTGTTTTTGTGTTTCTAGCAATTCTCAAGGTCTCTAGCAATGGAGAGATAAAGAAATTCAGAAAAAGCAAAAGGAAAGGCACAATTCCTATGGGATGAGGTTGCTGCCCCAATTGAAAGGTATATATGATGACAACTGTTTGACTATCTTAAACACTAAAGTTGATAGCTTTGGCTACTAAAATTGACATGGTAGCTAATAACATGGCCAAAACTCCCCGCAGAGAGATGCTTCTCTAGATTGGTGGGTCAACCAAAAACATTTCTATCTCAAATTACGTACCAACACATTTTCCTTTTCACTTAGAAAATCAAAGATTTCAAAAACCTAATAACTTAGATAATTCACAAAAATCTCATGTGAAAGTTTCAATTTAGGTATTTATCGTTAACAAATTGATTTCGCCCCTTACATTGATTAATGAGAAAACGTGTATTCAATTCAACCATGGTCCAAAAACAATTTAATGAAAAAATAACCAAACAAACAATTGTATGATGTATAAAAGAAACAAACTAAAATGGAATGTACTCTTTGGAGATGATTATAAGAACTTTTGATACCAAAGTGTTAGAAGTCTCACATTGATTAGAGATATGACATAGATAACCTTTATAAGGGTAGTGCAAACCTCAACTCCCAAGCTAGCTTTTGTGGTTGAGTATAGGCCTCTCAAATTTTAATATCGTATCAGAGTCTATCATAGATCCATTTGTTGTTTGTTGTGGAGACCTCGCATATTTAGCCACCTGTTGTTGTTGATTCCACGATCCAGTCCTAGACGTGAGGTGGTGTGTTAGAAGTCTCACATTGGCTAGAGATTTGACATAGATAGCCTTTATATAAGGGTAATGCAAACCTCAACTCTCAAGTTAGCTTTTGTGGTTGAGTATAGGTCTCCCAAATTCTAATACGAAAGCTTGATGCATGCTTGGTCACTTTATCTTCGACACTCTTTGGGACATCTCTTCTTTGAAATACCGACGTTTGGTTAAAAATCAAACTAATCAATGCTCCATTTCAAAAATCTCATTGGTTCCAACTTCCGATCCAAAGGTCAAACAACTCAGGAGAGGACTTTAAGCTTCTAACATTTTAGGTTAAAAAATGGCTCAATTTCTTTTTAATTGGTTATAAATATATAATACGTCAATTAAATTTTAAGTATTTATTTAATGGAAGTTAATGGCCCAAATCTTTGAATTTAACAATATTATATTTTATTTTAGACTTCTAAATATGTTGAACCGATCCTGAATTTCATTGCATTATTGCAAATAGTTACTGGTATATTCTAGGATGACTCAATGTGTACATAACTCGGTTTCAAAGAAAAAGAGGTCACACTCTCGTATAAAATTTGCTACCCAACAAATAGTGTATTAAAATGACACGGTACACTCTTAAATTTTGATTTTGACATTAAATTTGAAACTATCCAAAACAGGATCATACAAAGTAATCAGGCTCAATTTTTTAAAATAAAAGAAAGTTCAAGGAATATAGAGAATGTGTGTTTGTATTACACGTTCCTTGTTTCCTCTAATTAATGCAAATACATGAATGGTTGAGGAAGTTAAGGTCTTAATCAAGAGATAAATTATGCATGGTTTAGTGTTGAGCTTTTATTCTTTGAAAAGGAAAAAACAAGGAAGGGCCTTCTTATTTTACGAAGAAAAAAGGGATGAATTTTGTCTTTAGAAAAAACATGTAATCAAGGACCCTCGGTAATAATCTAAATGTAGTCATAATGGAATCTTATAAAGTCATGAAAATTGTTTCAATACTCAATCTCTCATGCTCCCTCGGGAGCTTTTTATAAACCCTCCAAGTGGAGAAACATCGGTCCAATCGACACAAGCATGTTTCCCTCCAACGCATTCATAATTTTTTATTTAAAATTTGAAATTTGTGGGTTTTGGTGTTTTGCTTGTAAGAGGAAGCATGCATTGATAATTGTATATTTGACCTTTTATGTTTATTTTAAAAAAAAAAAAAACATGCATTGATGGTGATTTGTCAACTACTGATTTTTTTTTGGCAAGTATATTTCTGCAATGACTTTAGAGATGGGACACACTCCTCCCTAATGGCATGTTGGGACCCCAGATTATTAAGTCTCAATCCACACGACTAAACAAGTCTGAATATCAAGCCAAATTTATTTGAACGCAGAAATGAATTTGATCTTTCAAAAATATATACCATTAAATTAATATATTGTATAAATATATAAAATATCTTCAAAATAATTCAAATAGTATATGAAGAAATAAAAAAAGTGAGTGAAATATCAAATATGTATAAAAAATCAATCCATTTAACCTTACCAATCATAACTACTTCAAACCCTTACAACCTGCCATAGCAACGTACTATAAATTTAAGATGATAATTTAGTTATTATAGAATAATGGAAGGTTTCATTTCATTTCATATTCATCATTGTATAGGTTTCTCAAATATTTGTTCATGTGATTTTCTTGCAGTAAAAATAATTGATGGCAAGGGACTACATACAATTCAACTATCCAAGGACCAATTAAAAATATTACGAGAATCAAAAGCAAATCATAGTATTTTTTCGGATTAAAACCGATACAAATTTTCTGTAGGGACTAGCACCAAAGAAAGTATACAAGGTAGGAACTAAAGTATTATTATTATACACTATTGATGCTGTAAAAGTTAGAGAAGCTATATGGCAGAGGCAGACATATACACAACCAATGTAAGACTAGAGCAATTTCATTGCCTTACTGCTTAGTACCACGGTTACCCAAATCAGATGCAGCTTGAGCCGCTCGGGTTAGAGCACCGGACATCCACAAGGCTCCCTTCGAAAAATAGCTACTATTTACCACAGAGTTTGCGGCCGCAGCTACTGATCTTCCAGTTGCAGATGCAGCTGCCTTGGTTGTTTCAGAGACATTGTACATCTGATCGACAGATTTAACAGCTTCATAACCAGCAGATAGCTTATCAGTAAGGCCAATTCTCTGGCTTAATTCAGAAACCTTGGCTGTTGCAGTGGCAGAAACTCCATGCGACTCATCAAAGTCTTTAGCTTTGGCCAATGCATCCTTACTTAGAACATATCCCTTTGCTAGCATGGTCTTGACGACTTCTTGAGTCATAGTAACTACTTCTCCAGCAGATGATACAAATTGACTGTTATGTTGTGTCTGAAATTGAACATGTACATACATTAAATGCCAACCCATGACCAGAAATATGTATACATTATGAACATCGAAAGAATATAGAAATACATACAGTTGAAGAATACTCATCCTCATGACTATGAGAGGGCCTGTTCCAAAAATCAAATTCATCTTCATATTGCCCCCAGCGTGTTATGCATACACGTTGATCTAAAATTGTGGCTCCCTAACAAAATAAATTGTGAAGAAAGCAATTGTTAACTGTTAAAAATATGAGAGAATGCTTTATTAATTTATTCCTCAGCTCAAGGCTGGTATTTATAATAAAAGTACAACTGGCTATCTCCTTGATTTTAGGAGAAATAAAAGGAAATAATGATATGTTTAAAATAACAAATTAGGAAACTAAATATATTCCAACACCCCCCCTCAAGTTGGTGCATAGATATCTGTCATGCCCAACTTGCCTATCAAATGCTCAAAGGTGGGTCTTGCCAAACTTTTGGTTAAGATATCTGCAGTTTGTTGACTTGAAGTTACAAAAGGTAAACATATGATTCCAGCATCTAACTTCTCTTTTATGAAATGTCGATCAATCTCAATATGCTTGGTTCTGTCATGTTGAACAGGGTTATGAGCTATGCTAATGGCAGCTTTACTGTCAGAGTACAATTTCAACGGAAGCTCAATTTTCATCTTAAGTTCTTCTAAGACTCTATGGATCCATAATCCTTCACATATACCTTGAGCCATAGCTCTAAACTCAGCTTCTGCACTACTTCTTGCTACAACTCCTTGTTTCTTGCTCCTCCATGTCACAAGATTACCCCAAACATAGGCACAATATCCAGAAGTTGATCTTCTATCAGTAATCGAACCTGCCCAATCAGCATCGGTGAAGATAGACACATTTCTTTCATTAGTCTTCCTGAAAAATAATCCTTTTCCGGGAGTTGCCTTTAAATATCTCAGTATCCTATAGACTGCCTCAAGATGTTCCTCAAAAGGAGAATGCATAAACTGGCTTACTACACTAACTGAGAACGCAATGTCTGGTCTGGTATGTGACAGATAAATCAATTTCCCAACCAATCTCTGGTATCTTCCGGTATCAACAGGAACATTACCTTTTTCCCAAAGTTTTGCATTAGGATCCATAGGGGTATCTGCCGGTCGACATCCACTCATTCCCGTTTCTTTCAATAAATCGATGATGTATTTCTGCTGGGAAACAACAATACCATCTTTTGATCGAGCAACCTCCATACCAAGAAAATATCTCATGGATCCCAAGTCCTTGATTTCAAAGTCTGCTGCTAATTTCTCTTTTACTCTTCCCATTTCAACTGTATCATTTCCGGTAAGAACAATATCATCAACATAAACAATCAGGACAGCTACTTTCCCATCTTGGGAGAACTTTGTGAACAAGGTGTGGTCAGCCTGCCCTTGAACGTACCCTTGTTTCTTCATGGACTGAGTGAATTTTTCAAACCAAGCTCTAGGAGATTGTTTTAATCCATACAAAGACCTATTTAGTTTGCATACGTTTGATCCAAACCTGTCTTCAAAACCAGGAGGAATGTCCATATATACTTCTTCTTCTAAATCACCATTGAGAAAGGCATTCTTAACATCTAACTGATGTAGAGGCCAATCCAGGTTAGCTGCAACAGATAAGAGAATTCTAACAGTATTCAATTTAGCAACAGGAGCAAATGTCTCTGAGTAGTCTATACCATAGGTCTGAGTAAACCCCTTAGCTACCAATCGAGCCTTATACCTTTCAATTGACCCATCTGAATTATACTTCACAGTAAACACCCATTTGCATCCAACTGTCTTCTTCCCATCCGGTAGTGTCATAATACTCCAAGTTTTGTTCTTTTCAAGGGCTTTCATCTCCTCAAGTACAGCTTCCCTCCACTTTGGAACTTCTAGAGCAACCTGTACATTTTTTGGAATTTCTACACTAGACAATTTTGAGGTGAAAGCAGAAAATGATGAAGACAATTTTGAATATGATATGAAATTAGACAAGGGATGTTTAGTGCAAGATCTAACAGGTTTTCTAACAGCAACTGGATCATCTATATCGGGATACAAGATACGACTCTCAGAAACAGAGATAGACTTACCTTTTCGGTTTTTAGGAGGTTGATCATTCCCCGGTTCAGATTCATGACACTGTTGAGATGTGGACTCATCACTTCCTTTGTGATTCTTTCTCACAAAGACCTTTCCTTTCCAAATGTTGTTTTCTGCTTCAAACCTATTCTCTTTAGATGACTCACTACTTTGTGGCATTTCAATTAGATCATCATTATTACTTTGAAAATTCTCATGATTTTCTTCATGAGAAAATGTAGGCTCAGATTCACCAAGTTCCTTACTCATAGCAGGAGTAGGCTCAGATAAAGAATCATGGCCATTTTCTGTTGGTGCAAAACTGTAAGTCTTAGAACTTTCTGATTCCGGCAAAGATAAATTATTAAAAAAACTCATGTCCTCGGTTTGAAACGAGTCTTCCTTTGAATTCCCCCCCTGAAGATGAGTATCATCAAAAAAATACTTGTTTTCAAAAAATGTAACGTCCATAGTGACATACATTTTCTTGTTTTTTGGATCAAAACATTTATATCCCTTCTGGGTTGGGGAGTATCCAACAAAAACACATTTTATAGCACGTGGTTCGAGTTTTCCAACATTCTTATGTTCATGTACAAAGGCTGTGCAACCAAAAATTTTTAATATTAAATCATTTGAAACACGAGAACTAGGAAAACATTCTTTGAAAGTATCAATTGGAGTTTGAAAATTGAGAACTTTTGAAGGCATTCTGTTAATTAAATAGGCAGCAGTCAAAACCGCTTCACCCCACAAATAGTTTGGTACTTTACTTGAGAAAAGTAAGGCTCTAGCTACCTCCAATAAATGTCTATTTTTTCTTTCTGCAACTCCATTTTGTTGGGGAGTATTAGGACAAGAACTTTGATGTATAATTCCATTTTTAAGAAAAAAATCACTCAAATTAGCGTTAAAATATTCTTTGCCATTATCACTTCTAAAGACTTGAATATTAGTTTGATATTGGTTTTGCACCATTGTACAAAAATCTTTTACAGCCTGACAAACATCAGATTTCCCCTTTAACAAGTACACCCAACATACCCTTGAATGGTCATCGATAAAGGTGATAAACCATTTCTTAAGAGATAGTGTACTTGTACGGTTAGGGCCCCAAACATCACTGTGAATAATAGAAAAAGGTTTTGATGGTTTGTAAGGCTGTATTGCAAAATGGGAACGATGATGTTTCGCAAATTCACATGCTTCACATTTAAACAAAGAAATATCCTTATTACGAAATAACTTTGGAAACAAGTGTTTTAAATAGGGAAAACTAGGATGACCTAATCGTAAATGCCATAACATAATATTGTCATCATGATTATTCAAAACAGAAAAAGACTCAAAGCAGGAACTTATTGTTTCAGAAGGTAGTTGTGATGCAGATCCAATGTCAAAGTAGTAGAGTCCTCCACTCTCCTCAGCGCTGCCAATCATCTTTCCCGAGTTCAAATCCTGAAAGACACAATGAGATCGGAAAAAATTAGTTTGACAATTTATATCTTGGGCTAACTTACTAACGGACATTAGACTACAGGACAAGTTGGGAACATGAAGGACATTTTTAAGAGTTAACATTGGAGACAACACAACTGACCCTTTACCGGCAATGGCTGAAAAAGAGCCATCTGCGACTTTTATTTTTTGATTACCTGCACATGGACTATATGAAGAGAACAAAGCGGATTCACCTGTCATGTGATCAGAGGCACCGGAATCTACTATCCAAGTATGATTGGGACTGACACTAAGAAAAACAGAGTTACCTTTTGTTGCTACAGAGCAAGAGGGAGTTTGAGACTCGAGGAGTTTGAACAGTTTCTCTAGTTGTTCCGTAGTGAATGGACCCTGAGTTGAAGTAGATTGTTGTCCTTGATCAGAATTACTTGCTTGGAATGCACGACCACCTTTCTTCTTCTTCCAATTAGGAGTCCAGTTAGGAGGTTTGCCTTTGAGCTTCCAACACTCTTCACGCGTATGCCATTCGCGGTTGCAGTAATCACATCGAGGAACTTCGTCTGGTTTTTTTCCTTCGTAGGGGTTTCTAGTTGCCAAAGCTGAGCCTTCAGATTCAGAGATGCGAGGTGTCTTGCCCATCATAATTCCTTGTCGTGCCTCCTCCCTTTTTATTTCTGCAAAAGTTTCACGAAGAGTTGGCAATGGAACCTTTCCCAAAACTCGACCTCTTACCTCATCAAGGTCTTTATTCAGCCCAGCGAGAAACATGAACACACGATCATTCTCTTGCCTCTTTAGAAATAAAACACTATCTTCTGCGCATTTCCAATTGTCATCATAACAAAGATCCAACTCTTGCCACAAGGTCAGCAACTCATTGTAATAAGTAGTTACATTCCGGTCACCTTGCTTAGCATGCCATAATCGTGACTTTAAACCAAAGATTTGAGAGGCGTTTTGGATATCAGAGTATGTTTCCTTAACAGCTTCCCACACATCCTTTGCTGAAGGCAAAAACATGTAAGGCTTGCCTATGCCAGGTTCCATAGTGCTTACTAACCAGGCAATAATCATGGAGTTTTCAGACTTCCATTGTTGGTGAAGTGGGTCTCCTTGTGCCGGTTCAGCGAAATCACCCGTCAAAAAACCAAGTCTTCCTTTGCCATCCAATACCAATCGAACAGTTTGGGCCCATTGATTATAGTTATTCCCGTTCATCTTAGGAATATCGACCTTGAGGGAGGAACCCTCCTTGTCTTTGAAGCCTGTGTTGAAATCCCTGTCACCATAAACAGGTTTATTCTTGTTTTCGTTGTTTCCGCCATTACCGCTACTGGTAGCGATAAAGTCTGGTATCTTTCCGAAGTCTGGTATCCCACCACCACGGCCACCACCGTCTCCGCGGCCAGCTCCTTCTACGCGGCCACCTCCTCCGTTTCCGCGGCCAGCACTTGCAGGTTGGCCATCGTTATTGACCGAGGATCCGGTATAGGCCTGGCCTAGGGAAGGCCACTTGTTGTGGTCGGCCATGAGAGGCTAAACGGGTATGGGAATGGGTCGGGTAAAATAACGGAAAGCTTTACAGTAGCACTCTAACCCTAACCCTAACCTAGGTCTCGTGATACCATGTTAAAAATATGAGAGAATGCTTTATTAATTTATTCCTCAGCTCAAGGCTGGTATTTATAATAAAAGTACAACTGGCTATCTCCTTGATTTTAGGAGAAATAAAAGGAAATAATGATATGTTTAAAATAACAAATTAGGAAACTAAATATATTCCAACATTAACATATCATGAGCTTTTCATTGATTCAACTGAATGTTCAGTTGCCATAAGATCATTCCAGCTTTAATATTATAAGTATTCTACATGAGTTAAATAAATATACTCACACTGAGTAAGCATGCAGTTTCTTGAGAATATGCATCTTTGAAGGTCACATAAGCAGTACAAGCATAATCACCAGACCTGTCCGGGGAAAATAACCAAGTAACATATATCAAATTCTAAATACGACGCCAAATACAATTCATATCTACAAATGAATAACAATATACAATACAAGTAATTCCAGATCAACTACTCAACAGATATTATCAACAATTCAACATCAATGATCAATGCTTCTTTTACACGTGGGAATGTAAAATAATCCCTTCAGCAAAGCTACTAATAGACTTCATACAAAATTCTAATACACAGTACGTACTTACAAGTTACAATCAATTTCAAAATGTCTTATGGACTTAGTTTCCAGGTTAAATATTATTCAGCAAATTTTGGTAAGCTAAGATGCAAAAAGAGAGGAAAAAAATAAAATAAAATAAAATTAGGTTCAAGTCAAAAAGAAGCAATTAGTCATTACAGTGTCTCCCAATTTGGATGTCGGTCATATAATAGTTAATTATTCTTAGATGTCATGTCCATTGATATATTTTCACTCTTATGGATTTAGGTAACTACTGAGAGAACCTAACTCTTATGGATTTAGGTAACTACTGAGAGAACCTATGTGTGGGGTGGGGGTGGTATGTTTTGCACTCAATTTGGTTTTAGCCCCATATTGTAACTAGAATATTAGTTTGGTCTGTTTTTGTTAGCTAGTCTGGGAGGGAACCTATGGGGGGAGGTAGTTAGGACAGAAAATGCATGCTGCCTATAAATAGAGAGGGGATCATCTTGTCATTTTGACTTTTAAGAGGACTAGGACCTTTTGGCATTGAGAAGTACGCAGGCCCTCGAAATGCTGCAATAGTTGGTAATCAAAGGGGTTTCTTCCCCATTTTCAGTAACAATATATCAGTTGGTTCTATCATAGTTCCTATATTTTATACTCTTACTCAGTAAGGTATTGGTTAGCGATGACCAAGAACCGGAATCCGCTCTATGAACTGATCAACTCGAACGAAACCGATATGAAAAATCTGGTTTCACTTACTGGTCAGGTTCAGTTATCTTAATCTCTAACCCGATGTGTTTGGTTAAGTACCACGTTAAAATAGTGAGCCCCAATAAACCTGAATAAGCCAATTGATGGTAGGCAAGCGCCTTATGTTTCATTCTCTCAGTCAGGTTTGCTTTGCCTCTTCATCTTGCAATTTCTCCCTCCTAAGATTTCCCTTGCTCTTTCCCTTATTCTTGCAACTTTCCATCAGCAGCTGCACACTGGAAGCCACGATCTGTGTTCAACTGTTCATTTCCTTGTGTTGTGTTCCTTAACTATACGATTCTGCCGATTAACATTCTGTGTGCCACCATATTTGTTAGGCACCAGGTTTGGACCTCAGCCCAACTAATGTGCTCAAAAGTGGAATGACAATTATTTAAAGGAGAAGGATACCCAGAGAGAAGGATTCGGTATCTTTTCTGTTAGGAACCTTTTAGGTTGGGCAGAGAGAGATTTATCTCAATCTTGTTTAGTACATAATACTCTCATTTTATACTATTCTGAATTACGGGTTCTCATCAATATTAGTGCAACAATATAGTTTGCGAGAAAGAAATGAAACAAGTGGTTTCACCAGGTGAAATCAATGGCACAATGAGACTGTTCTTATTATTTTATCTCACACTACATTAATGCAGCGATAGATTTCCAGTAGGAATCTGTGTGGTAGCAAGGACTTGTTCAGGTTGGACCTGCAGTTCATGTGCATCTGACAATTCAAACCGTAGTAGTTGTGTGCTTAGATAAATTAATGAAAGTGTGAACTCTGCTGGCTTCAGGTGATTCCAACCTGAATGCAACATTTGCAGTCCTCTCTAATCTCTAGCACCTTATAAGGGCCAAAGAAACAAGCACTGAGTTTTTTATTAGGTTTCCTGGCCTACATGTACAATTTGTATGATTGTATCTTTATAAAATAAAAAAAGTAATCCATCCCATACGTAAAACTCCAATTCTCTTCGGGGCTTATTGGCATGGCCAGGTAACCGGTCCTTAGCATTTTATTGGTCAGTATGCATTTTATTGGGTAACCACTTTCATGTGTCATCTTATTCCTAAATATATTAGAGAGATCTAGGGCCCTCCCTTCTCTTTTCTGAGTTACAATTTCAGTGCCTTTCGCTCTTAAATTTTTCTGTTTATTCTTTCAGCCGAACAAACTCTTAACAAAAGTCAGCTACAATTTCGTCTATCTACAGCTTTCACTTAACTTAATTACATAATAGATTATTTTCCTTAACTTCTCTATAATGTTTCCTCAGGTAAACCGTTATAACTAAGGGGTTCAATCTATCAACATGCCACTCAAATTTGGTCACTAATAATATGGACTCGATTCCTCGTCAACCCAAACCAACCCTCCTTGCGGCTAGTGGTTACCCAACTGACCCGTGGTACCAATCTATAACTCTTTGATTTCTATGAGAATTGGTCCCTAAGGGGCCAAAATTCAAATAAATCAAACTATAAGGACCAAATCCAAACCAGGTACTACTGGAGCCTGGAGATACTAATTTACTATTTTAACCTATGAATCAATTGAAGGCTGATTCATCCGTATCCGACCACAATTTAAAACCTCGGTGATGATATAAAGAATACGTCTACACACACATTTAGAAATGGATTATGCTAGGTTCCAGAATTGTTGATGAACATAAGAACAACGAATATAATTCACGAACAATTCCATTCAATGATCTCTAATTAACTTCAATATAAGTTAACCAAACCTATTTAGTTTATTAGTTAGCATATGCAAAATCACTAACCGAATCAGTTATAATTAGTTTAATAATCAGTTAATTAGTTTAACCCAATTATACCCCTAATTTCACAATTAACAAATCATGCATTCATAATGTAAACAATAACTAAAATCAAACACTACATAAATAAATCTTATCTAAGCCAAGAAGCATTAAAAAAAAATCAAGAATAAAAAGTTACCTAATTTAACATTTATGATTTAAAATAATCATTTTTACCTGATAATTTCAACATGATGAATAGCACCAGAGAAAGCAAAAAATTCATAGACATCTTTATCAGTGGCGTTGGGTGAAAGACCAGTAACTTCAACAGTGTATCCATAATCAGAACTCATTGTTTTCGCTGATATATGCATAGAAGAAATAAATAATTAAAATTAAAATAAAGAAAAGAAAAGAGCGATGAGTGAATTTGCGAGTTGAATGAACGTACCAGGTTTGAGATCAAAGAAGAAAACGATGCAACTGAGTCAGAGAAGAGTCTCGAGACTCAGTGTTCTGTTGACAATGTTTCTAACGCGAGTAAGAAATCAATCATCAATCAATCAATCAATCAATCAATCAATAAGAAAATCAATAAGAAAAATCGATACCTATGGAAAAATCAAAATTGCCCTTTCCTAATAATTTGACACATGTTCAAATTAATGGTATTTATTGTCCAAAAACATAAAAAGGAGTGCTACTACCAACACACTTTTTTTTTGGGAAAATGTTAACATGTGCACCAAAGGCACATGTTAAGGAAGCAAAAGTAGAAATAATATATTAAAATTTGTGTATTTAACTTTTTAAACATTAAATTTTTTTCTAAAATTAAATACAATTTTCTATATTTAGAATCTTAACATGTGTCATTGGTGCACATGTTAACATGACCTTTTTTTTTTTTTGAAAAAGGCAAATTAGCATTAAAAGCAAAAAGTCTTGTGTACAAGATATAAAACAAGCTCTAATTGATACAGTCATACAGGACACCAGTTCAGAATAAAATGCACCAATACAATGGAACTCACTAAGCAATAGCTAAGAATACAACATCAATATTACTAAGCAGTTAAAATACCAGCGACAATTATACACCACTTAGCCATTGCTGAGAATGAAAAGCAGCAGCAGGCTCCATCACAGGAGAATTGCCTCCCTTTCTTATAAAATCAACACTTTCTAGTCAGCTGGATAACAATCAAATGCAAAAAAGACAATCCAAGTCAGCTAATCAGGATCATAAGCAAGCAAACAGTCTACAAATGAGATGAGCAATCTGTCCGCGACAATAACAGCTATACCGCAGCGCACCAACAGCTTTCCGCAAAACAAACAATCTGCCTTTACAAGGCAACGGTATCGCGGTACACCAATAGTTTCCGCAAACAAAAATTTTCATCGACTGCTTTTTTAAATGTGGTACTTTAGGACCTCTCGCCAATGCCACTAGCTATACTCAGGCCCCAGAAACAAAAAGTGTTTCCATCCCAAGCCGATCCGGGCAAGACATTTTTGAGGTACAACCAAGGCACCAGCACAAAAAAGACACAGTCTGTAGCTGGAGATACACACAACACTAGATTTACAGCCCAACACCATATGCACCATAATCGAACACAAGTCTCAGCAAAAGCCTACTCCATAATCAATAAAGTCTGAGCATAGAGATCGCCTTCTATAGTAAATGAATCCAAAAATGAGCAATGTTAACTGCAGCCTGTTACACTGCACCAAAGAAAGTCTTCAAAAAATGCGCCAAATAATGAAGCCGAAAAGTCCCTTGATCCTAGGCAGAGCTGAGAGCGCAACCATTACTGAACTGGACATCCTAAACATACTCTAGGATTCAAACACCAATGAGCCATATTATACTCTAGATTACTAGTTTTAAACTTCAGCCAATTTCATGATAAAATCTTAATAGATTCTACAATTTTGTCAATCTGCACCTCCTTGTTCTTGAACAGCTTATCATTCCTGGTTTTCCATATGCACCAGATGCTGGCAAACCAAATCACACTGACTCGATCTGCAAATACTCTACCATTACCAATCAAACCTTTAAATTGTTCCAGGTGCGATAATCCTTTGTTATGAAATATCGTCGATACTCCAAGCAGTGGCGGAACCAGGAAATAAAATTAGGGGGGCCGCTAGAAAATTTATAATATATAAATTAAACAAAAAATTAGATTTCATATAAAAATTTAAGTAATAAAAAAATTAAATTGCATACCGTAAGTAATATTCTACGTATGCCAAATGACTTGAAATTATCAATGATTTATTTTAAATTAATACTTGCACAAGTTTAATTTTATAGAACTATATATTTTATCATATTACATGTGTACTTAAAAGAGAATTATTGTTTTTATTTGAAAATAGTTGGCTTGTTTTTTGAAGAAAAAAATAGAAAAAAATTCAACTTTTTAAGAAATAGTTTTATTGATTAAGTGGCTTGAGAAAATGTTTTGGTGTTCAAGTGTGTGGGTTAGAATCTTGGGTAGTGAACATTATGTATTTTCAAAAGAAAAAAGAACAAAAATGAAGACTGGCATAGGTGAGGGTTGAACTTGCGACCATCAAGAGCAAAAGAAGGGCATCTCTCTCCAGAACCACCAGGCTACGCGTTACTTATCAACATATGTGTGCAACAACAAATATATATAGGTTTCAAAGTAGGAAAATACAAAGGGTATTAAAGTAATTTCTCATTTTTTCGGGGTTGGCCGCGGCCCACCCCAGCCACCCCCTAGTTCCGCCACTGACTCCAAGCCACTTACCTATCCGATACCAAATCCCTGCAAAAACTGGACACTCAAAAAATAGATGTGAAACTGATTCCTCGAAACCACACTCACCGACACATTGCAAAGACACACTCTTAAACACACTCGTTCATAGGATGTCATGTCACCCATCTTTTTATTTCTTTGACTTGGTTACCGGATATCAAACTGAGAATATTATCTTTTAATTACTTGAACTTTAAAGTTTAAACACTCATCTCCACTCACACCCTCACATACGAAACCCTTCGTCCCTGGCACAAACAAAGCAGAGTGTTTCAGCATAAGATGATAAACAACAAGAAAAAATCAAAACACCATTTCCACATAGTTGTTTAGAATACTTAACCCAATTTAATTTTTGTCCCTTAAACCATTTAAATAGAAGACAAAAAAAAACCTTTCATAAAAAAGAAAAAAAATTCAAAAAACCCAAATTAGAAAATACGTTAATACATTTGCAACTAATGACTTGAACATGAAAATCAATACCTAAATTAAAATACTTGAAAAAGAAATTGAACCTAAATCTAAAACTTGATCTTATAAGGGGAATGTAACTCATATGTAGATCAATACCCAAATCCATGTTATGAGATGAATGAATCTCATATGTAAAAATTGATTCCAAAGAGAAATAGAATCATCACGTCGGTAGTGAATTGGACAACAAAGACGGTTAAAATATTGGATTGGAGCTCATGACAGTTTGGCGACCATGAGAGCTTGGAGTGGGAGAAGACGAAACAACAATTACAATAAAAAAAAATGAAAAATGAAAATTGTAATTTGTTGTCTTTCCACCGGTAGTACCGGTTAATAGGTAAAATAATAAAAAATAAGTGTGACGTGGCATCCTATGAGTGGGTGTGTTTAAGGGAGTGTGTTGCTAGCATTTCTCAAAACATAAAACTCTTTGTAGTAACCATGTTATGTATTTATGATGTAATTTTTGTGAAACTGTTTGTAGGCTATTAATGTTAAGCATCTGTCAATTAGTGAATGTTATTCTAATTATTCTAATTGCTTATACCACTTATTTCTTACTCATACAGTTATTATTTATTGAAGTTCATGTGATCATAACTATATAATATCATAACTATGGCCAAATTGTACTATATGCAACATAAAATTTATGAAACGATGTCCTATATGAAACATACAATATTCTTTCTTAAAGATATTTTTTCCTGTCCAAGATATTCTTCTTTTATTGATTATTTGATTACATAGGACAACTTTTACTATATTAAATTTTCTGATCATACAAACTTTTATTACTATTTCTTTAGTAATATAGTATATTTGGGTCCCTAACAACTTCACTATATTATAAATATATTACATGTGCATCTTGCCTGAATATTATACAATGATGTCATGGCTTACTTTTATGTACAAACTATAACTACATTAGACATGTCTTTGGCAAAAGAAAATTCATTTCTAATTACATTAACATACTCTCAACTTTATTCACAAATGAACACATCATGTAATACCCATTTTCACATAATACCTTCTATTTTGGAATTCAATATTTACAAAATTATTTTAAATATTATTAATCTTTTATAACATCATTGTCCAAGAATAATGGACAAATTAAAATATATCATTGTCAAGTAACATCATAGTTAGCTTCAATAAATAAAGTGATATTAATAAAATTATATCTTGGTTGCCAATATAGGTTGGTGAAAGGTCGTGTATCTTGGCGTTGCCAGTACTATATAGCGATAGCTTTATGAACTGTCACACAAACTGTCGCAATTGGTTGAGCGTTCATTAAGAACCGACGTAACAATAGTTTAAACCGTCGCAAAAAGAAAGTTGTGAGGCAATTTATTTCACCCTTTTGCGGCGATTTAGAACCGTCGCCAGTATGTTTAATATTTTTATTTTTTGATTTACCGAAGTTTTAAACCATTGCAACTCCCTCTTTTTTTACACAATTATCTAGATAATCTAGATAATCTTTCCCATATCGTCGCCTATCTTGATAATCTTCACTAATCAAATGATTTTTATTTTCTTTGGGGGGATGGGTAGGACAACATAGATACCGTAAAGTTTTATTTGTTATAGTATTCAATACACAATTATATAATATGATTAACTTTAAATAAATTTAAATTTTGAATCAATTTTGCACAAGACATTAATATTTGGAAATATTGTTTCAGTTGCTCAACCGTGTTATTCTTTCTCTCCCCTCTCTTCTCTGCCGCATGCAGAAATATTTTTTCCACTTCTTTGTTGCTTTTTTCCTAGTTTATCAATTAGCGAGGGGTGGTTTAGGATCATTTTTGATTTGGAATCACCCCTCATGATTTTTTTATTTTATTTAAATAAGTGTTATTCACATTTTTATTTAGGTTTTATTTAAGTTTATTTTTTTAGTAATTTTTTCATTTGGTGTTATTTTAATCTCGTCTTAGTGTGGAGTCTTTGTTTTTTCATTTGGTGTTGTTTTAATCCCGTCTTAGTACGGTGTTTGTCCCATCTTGGTACGATGTTTGTTTTTGTTCAGATTTGCAGGTTTGTTTCGATCCTAATTCTGTACAGATTCAATGACTTTAACATCATCAACGTTGCAGATCAGGATATACATGATTATTCCGGACATTTGAAGTTTTTCATATTATTTGTAGACTTTGTTATAGACATTAGACCGTTTTATGCTATTAACTCGGATGTCGTGAGTCTGTTTGCAGATTCTTCCTTATTAGTTTTTTGCGAAATTGAATATGTAATGATTTCGATTGATGTATTCCCTATGAATTTGAACGAATGAATGAATATATATCGTTGTTTTTGAGTAAAAAAAAATTGGCACTCGTCTTTTTAATGGGTAACAAATTAACAATTCTACAATAAATAAATTGTACATATTTTTAACAATATAAAACAATAAAAATATGACTTGACGGTATATATTGGGCCACAAGATGCTCCATGATTGCATTAAACATCTAATATTCATCTTAGAAATCAGCTACAAGATTTTTTGTCTTGCGGCATTCATGAGGAAGACCACGAGCATAACGTGTAAAATCACGACAATAATCATAAACAACCCATTTTGAATGAATTACTTTAAGTTGCTTCCTTATTTTAGAACTAAGACCTTTATTTTTTCCACCATTGAAACTTAAGCATTTACTTGATGGACCAGTAATGCATGCGTTGGCATTGAAGTTTCTAAATCCAGCTGTGAATGGAGCCTTTGACCAATCAATTTTTACTTTTCCACCTCTTGTTGCCCATGTATCTCCATTCCACAGTGTTGTGTATAATTTCATTGGCTGCATTATTGGGAATGCAACACCAATGTCTTGTCTATTATGTATCACTCTTATGGGTATGTTATCCACCAATATTCTGCATAGAATCCAAACAAGTGATATACTTATATATATGTACATTGTTTGCTCTATATATATAATTTTACTTCTTTTTTACACTCTTTTAGAGTTAACTTTTGTTAAGGAAATTAAACTCTTGTCAATCAGATCAAGGAACATAGATTTATGATAACGATAGAATCACATAATTTGGTTTGCAATGTTGTGGCACCCAATCATCCATTTGGGTAAATTTGTGTAGGTTTTAATTAACAATTAATTTCTAATCGGTGTTATCAATAGTTAATGTATTAAAATTTTGTGTAATCTAATATATATAATTTGGGATATAAATTAACTCGGGTATTAGGTCTTGAAGAAATTTTAAATAGTGGTTTCAAAACTTGAATTCAGTGACGAGAGGTACCACATTTAGTGGATGAAATGTCTTGAATAAAATTATGTACCTTCAATCGAGAGGGAACCCGTGAAAAACCAAATAAAAAGAATCCTAATAATATTAAAGAAAATTTAATTAGAAAATATACGACTTACATTATGCGTTGAGGATTCCAATCAATAGAGTAAGTGTGAAAATCTTGTGTGGGATCAAACCAAAGATAGAATTGCACCTCATGACCTCCAATACCATTGGCATATAAATTGGTTGAGAGAATATATGGATCACCAGACAAGTTGCCCAAAAATTCTATATCAATCTCGTCATGGTGTGGTCCTTGAGAACTTAGCTGCATATATATACGTATATCAAATTAAATAGACATACAATAAGTAAAAACTTCTTACATTATGCAATGTTTTAGTGTGTGTAACCCTAATGGTTTTAATTAGTTTTCCCTATCTATAATTTATGCCACAATATAAAGATTTCAATTGGCTTTCTTGTGGTTCAGTTCTCGATGACAATTGGATCAAAATCAAACGATCTATATTTCAAACTTGATATTTTTAAACTGATGTTCAAATTGATTCGGGCATTGTCAGGTCTAGATCAAACTGATGTTCAAATTGTATGAAATTGTAATTATAGAAAGTCAAAATCCACAGTATAATTGTTTTATAAGTCCCTGCAACAACATCACAACTATAATTCAACCACATCGATCACATTACCGTACGCGTATTATACAGGTTTGCACCGCAATTGCAATTGTAACTCAAAACTATTATAAATGTGAATTAAGAAATTGTATATATGGGAGCAATTTTGTAAAAAAACAAAACATACATAAATTGTAGTGACAGTGCCTGCAGAGTTCCCTGGCACAAGTTTTATTTGCATATCAAATTTTCCAAACAAATATTCATTCTTGGTACCAATGCCAGAGCCAGAATATTCATCCATTGTAAGTGTCATGCTATTGCCACCATCTTGTATGTTAGCCCTTTTATCTCCAAATAGAATATTAAAATCTGTGTTGAAATTTCCACCGTATGCACTTGTGCTAAAGGTTAAGCATAGACAAAGCAAGAGAAACATAGAGTTATTAGCATATGAAGAAGCCATAATTAACTAATGTTTCACTTGCTTGTCAAAAAAAAAAAAGAAAAGAAAAAAAGAAAACAAAAAACAAATGTTTCACTTTGTGTAAGTTGATAAATTAAAATTTTGAAAAGGGATATTTAAATTGAAGATTGTATTAACATAGATTGTCATAATTAGTGCGAAATACATTGGATTCGGATTATAGTTGTCTAAATCTCAATGTTACAATCACAACCAAACAAGTCACCGTTATTTTTAAAAGTTACAACTAAGAGCTTATTGTAGAATCAGAAAATAGGTTTTAATTGGCAATGAGTTTTTATGGCAAAAATATTTATTTATTTTTCTTTGTTTGGATGTTTAATGTTGAAAAGTTTGACTCAAATCAGAATAGCTAAACTAGGTCAATATTATACTTAAAATAAAAGTATCATATATAGAACTAGTTCCCTGCATCTTTTAGCATCCTATATGGTTCAGGATGATAATAATATGGAGTCTCCTCATAATTTTTAGAAGGATACTATTGATATGAATCATACTCATTTGGAGTATAGGAGTTGTTATAACCACGATCAGCCATGGTCCTATATGTGATGAAGAATCTGAAAAAGGATTAAACTTAACGAGAATTTTTTTTTGACTAACAAAGAAGGATTAGTGCAAGCAAAAACAATACAATATAAACAAATATATACAAATACTTAAAAGAATATAAATTGTTGCGATGCTCCAATATCTAAACGTCAGTCCCCGACAACGACACCATTTTGTTGAAGTACAAAAGTAAGTATATTTTTATCGTCTCCACAAGGACTAATGCGATATTGATGTCTTTCAACAATTAATATAATTTTAAGTAAAGTGGTTGAAAGTGTTTGTTTGTGAAAAAGTACGAAACTATAGCGACAGTAAAGAAATGGTTGAAATCACAGAGAGATAAGTTTGTTGGAATTTAGACATCGCTAACTCATTCATATGTATTCTCTTAATCAGTTATATAGATTTTAGCCATGTATCAATATTATCACATATCGAATGTTTCCGTGTCTAGATAACGCCGAGATATCTATTGTATCTATTAACCTCCGCTGTCTCAGATCGTCAATCAATATAATAGCATTAAGATTCGATACTCTAAGTGAATATTAAACCTAAATCTATGTCTAGAATTTAGAATTTAATAGATATTATCCTAGTTTTTAGATTCAAAAAGTATATGTCTATAACATTTCAAACCCTAAGATTAAAACATGAAAATCAAAGATAATATCAATATTAATGGATGATCTAAAATCATATATAACACCATGATCATAAAATATACATATATATATTTTTTTTTGAAAACTTGGTATCCGGCTCTAAGACCGACTAATCCAAGGGGACCAATCCCACCGCCCACTTACGGGGGGCCCCATTTAAAGCCAAATGTTTTTTTGCTCTGTATGGACTTAGCCCACCGAAATTGGCACCAGGGAGAATCGAACCCGAGACCTTGAGAGGAGCATACTCCATAAAATATACATATTACTAGAGTTAGTTACATCTAATCCCAACAAAAGAGAGATTAGCTACTCATTTCCATGATAGCTTTACAAAAAATAAAGAAGAAAATAGATGAACAAACATATCAATGATTCAACTATTGTTGTGTATCCACCTTCAAGTCTCCTTAAATCTGGCTTTTAGCTCTTTACGTGTTTTTAAGTGTTTTTCGAGTGGAATGGAATTCTCAATGCAATGGGAGATGCATGCTTTTATAGGCTTTGGAAGACAAGGCGGTGCTTCATAGTTCATATAATATTGCTATGCTTTGGTGTTAAGTAAGAAACACATGTCTCTGCTTTTCTGTTTTCCTAAAAGCTTCCACATGCTTTGAGGCCTAATTGTTACTCCATCATCAAGAAAAATATTATTGATACTTTGGTGAGTGACATGATGCAACAAGGAATCATTCAACATAGCACGATCAAGTTCGTGTGGCTGCTGGTGAAGAACATAAAACTGCTTTTAAAACCCATAGTGGCCGGCACTTTGAATATTTGGTAATGCCTTTCGGTTTATCAAATGCTCCTGCTTCATTTCAAGCACTTATGAACAGTGGCAGAACCAGGAAATTAAATTAGGAGGGGCCGCTAAAAAAATTATATTTCGAACAAAAATTTAAGTAATAGAAAATACAAATTTGATCATAAAAATATTAAATTGCATATCATAAATAATATTCTACGTGTACCACGTGTTACTTTAAACTAATACTTGCACAAAATTAATCATAAAAAAATTATATATTTCATCATAATACATGTATACTTAAAAGAGAATGATTGTTTTTATTTGAAAATAGTTAGTTTGTTTTTTGGAGAAAAAAAAATAGAAATTATCTATTGTTTGTATTGATATATCATTTATATTATTATTATTTTCAACATTTATATTATTATTATTATTATATCTATAAAAATCAACTTTCTATAAAATAATATTGGTTTAGACGTTTAGTGGCGTGAGAAATGTCTTAGATTCAAATCTTGGGTATTGAACATACTTTTTTTAAAAGAACTAAAAATCAAAACTGGGGTCAGCAAGAGTTGAACTCGTGACCCCAGGATGCAAGGGCGCCATGACCTCTTGAACTACCACTGGGCTACACGTGACTTTTAATATTCTATGTGTGCAAATAAATATATATAGATTTAATATTATAAAATTACTAAGGGTATTAAAGTAATTTCTCATTTTTTCGGGGGTGGCCGCGGCCCACCCAGCCACCCCCTAGTTCCGCCAGTGCTTATGAATCATATATTCAAACCTTTTTTAAGATATTCGTCATTGTTTTCTTCGATGACATCTTTGTCTATTGCAAATCTTTGGAAGACCACTGGGACGGAACCAAGTATAGAACAAAAGGGGCTGCCGCCACCATTCAATTATATAATGCTATACCACCCCCATCATATGTATACATACTCGCCCCTGTATATTTCATCCATAAAGTGCCAATTTGCAACGCAACATGTTGAATATTTGGGGCATTTCAAAGAGGGGATTACAAACACTGCAGCCGACGGATTATCTAGAAGAGATGGGGCAGAATTGCTTATCTTAGCTCTCACTAATGCTTCCCCTAATATAATGACAACATTAAAGCATCTTGGTCTAATGATTCTACCTTAGCTAATACCATTTATGATCTAAAGAAAAATCCCAATTCACACCCAAAATATACTTGGGCTAGAGACAAACTTAGGACGCGCAACAAATTAATGGTTGGAAACGAGTCTGTCCTAAAAAATATTTACAATGGTTACACTACTCTGCTGCTGGTGGCCATTCTGGCCGAGACACTACTGCTGCCAGGATTAAAGCGTTACTTTTTTTTGGAAAGGCATGCTTAAAGATATACAATTATTCATCAGAAATTGCATAATTTGTCAAACTTGCAAACCTGACTTGGCTGCCTACCCAGGGACATTGCAACCTTTACCCATTTCTTCTTTAATTTAGGTTGATTTTAGCATGGATTTTTCACTCTCCAAAGGGGTAGTTCTTAATAAATCCACAACCTACCCTTAATCCGATGGTCAAATTGAGATAGTTAAAGGACTGAAAACCTATCTTTGTTGTATGTGTTCAAGAAACCTTCAACTTGGTCCAAGCGGCTATGATTAGTTGAACGGTGGTACAACGTTAATCTCCACTTGACCATTCAAACAAAAGTCGTTAGAATTTAATTTTTACGTCAACTTTTTGGCTAAGTGGAATCAAAACGTAGATTTAATTCATAAATTCATAGAGTTTATTTCATATTAAAATAAACATATATAATATATATTTTAGCTTATTTAGTTTTGAACATAATTGGAAATTAATAATTTTTTATTTTAAAATTTTAAGTGTTATGAATATTAATAAGAAAATATGACAAAATTAATATATTATTAATTTTAAATTAAATTTTAAATATTGGATCATTCACACTTAATTGATTTTCTTTCATTCTCATTGGTAAATAGTCATGCATTTCAATAACAAATAACTCAACAACTATATGCCCATAATATATCATGTAAAAAATAATATCTCTTATTTATTTTTACATATTAAATATGACTCTTTGAATCATGCATGTATGTGAGATTGAATATTATATATAATTGAAATAATAGGTGATTATATAATTTAGCCACTATTATTTTATTTTATTTTTATGAAACCCCTATTATATTATATACCTTTTTTTTTATTTTTCCAATATTTATGTATCTATTATTTATCAAATAACTTATTATATTTAAATGTTCACAAATTTTAGCTCAACTAGAAGAAATGTCGAAATTGTTAGTCGTTTAACTACAAAAAAAAAAAAAACTTATTATATTTAAATAGTCGGTTAAAATTTTACTATATTATATTATTTTATCAAAACATAATTACTTAGTTTTTTTGTTTCTCACTTGTTTTCATCTTTTTTTTTTCTTTGTATTTTTTTTTTGTGGACGCATAAAAATAGGATATAGTGCTAAGAGAACACACAAAACAATTATGTAACTCTTAATGTACCCCATTCGTATTTGATCTATAATATAGACCAAATAATCAATTATTCAACCATACTTTTTTCATATAACAAAATAAAATAAAGGGTGTACTATTAAAAACAAAATCACAAATTTAAATAATTGTTACTACTATTATTAAAAATCAAGTATTTCTATAGATATGATATTATAAATTTTTTAATGATTTTATAGGGAGTTAACAATCCTGATTCACAATTAAGTTGCATGTCTCTAGATATGATATTGTATTTATTATTGTAAAAATTGAACTTTTAAATTGATTAAAAAAAATTAAGTTTTTGGATCGTTAGGTGAAAAACATTCGAGTTTAAGTGATGCTTTTAATGATTGTATAGGGAGTTAACAATCCTTTCGCAATTAAGTTGCTCAAATTTCACTTATTAATGGTGCGTTTGATTCGTAAAACAAGATAATACAAGACATAATAAAACTGTATCGGAGAAATATAGGACGATAGTATTTTCATATTCGAAAATAAAATGGGTATTTTCGTATTTTTTATAATTGTACTATATGGACAAAAAGTTGTCATGTGGTTCAGTGAGGTACAAAAAATGTTCAGTCTCATAACAAGTTTCAAATAAAACAGCGTACAAACATAGGAGTTGGCATATTTTCAGATTTGTGATTTTGTGTTTCATAAAGTTTTAAAATACCTACAATGTGACTCTTGATCTCCCTTGACCCCAAGAAACAAAAGTTGTCAAGTCCCCTATTTTTTAGCGAATCAAAGACTTCCTCAAAGTTCAATCCAACAAACATAGGAGTTAGCAGATTTTTCAGATTTGTGATTTTGTGTTTCATATATAGACCTTGGTTGAAGGTTTTAAAAATTGGTAAGATTTATCAGTCATAGTGATTCAGACCAATGCTAACCTCATCATTTATTTCTATTTGAATTCAAAAACAAATTTTGTTGTTAAAAATTTAAAACAATTTTTAAGATGAATGAATAAAAGAACAAATGAGAGAAAAAAATTGAATCATCATAGAATTAAATTAATAAGAATCATGGAAATAAATCCAATCATATTGTTGCAGTTATATTATTCTCATCACTTGATTTGTAACAACACATAATCAAAAGAAGAAGAAAAAAAAATGATGAAAACAAAAAATAAAAACTAACAAAAAGATGAATATGAAGATGTGAATGATGCAGTGCATGAATGGGTTGCTTGCGGCGCCTATTTATTAACATGTTGTTAGTGAAGTATGACGAAATGAAAAACCTAAAGTCAAAAGTGGCTGTGTAATGGGCCGGAACTATATCTATTGGGCTATCTCATTGGAGCCATCTATTCAATTTGAATTTCTTTTACCAATCTTCTTGTTTGTCTTATGTCTTTCTTATTTTATTCTTCCGCAATTTAAGTAGCAGACGTTATAAAAATGAGAAATTTTTGTAAATGTCGTCCGCTAGTTAAATAGTGGCTGAAGCTATTTTAGTAAATTCGTAGAGCGCACAAGAAAATAAATAACGTGGGAAAAGAAAATCTCATGAAAAATTCTCTTCCCTCTTGTTTATTTTATCTCTTGAAATTTCAATTTTGCATATGCGAAAAAAATTTGAAACGTATTTTCCAAACTTTTTTTGCCATTGAAAATAATATTTTACACTAGAAAAAGTTTCGAAAATATGTTATGAACTTTTTATAAGTTTTGAACGTATTTTCGAGACTTTTTTTTCCATTAAAAATAAAATTTTACACCAAAAAAAGTTTAGAATATACCTTCTTACCTTTTTATGCATGGGGAAAAATGGAATTTGAAGGAATAAAGATAAGGTAACCCAAGCAAGAGCATTAGGCTCCCAAAAAAGAAGAAAAGGTACTAAGGAAAAAAAATCTCTTGTAAATCATAAGTTTATTAGTTTATGGTAGTAAACTACCTGACAGAAAAATATATAGCCATCTGAAAAAATAAATTATATAAATGAGACAACAATTTTGCAACTCTTCAATAATGCAGACAACTATTTATTGCTTTACTTTGAAATTTGCTTTAGGCCTCATTTAACCTCTCATTGTATAAATATTTATTCTTTATTATAAACTCACATTTAATTTGCGCTGATCGATTATTGATCAATTGATTTTATACTTAACAAACTTTTTTGTTTGACTTAGTCTAGTGACTAATAATTCCACCTCAGTTGGTAGTGACTAGTAGGGTGTCCGGAGTTCGAACTTCAACATCTGTATATAAAATGTGATGTCCCTACCAACTGTGGTACAACAACAATAAACATTTTAATAAACATTTTATTTTAGTAGGGTGGGCTAATGGGCTTGGATGTGATGAAAGGTAATAACAAGATAATGCATCTGTGGATGAATGACATTAACTTAATTATATGCACTACAAGGGTGACTTTGGATGTGTGATTTATTCTTTTTAATCGGTAAAAATTATTAAACATAGCTCAGTCAAGGAATACCTTGAACAATACTATGGTTTTCAATTTTTAGTGAAGAGACTATGATTTATTATGTACAACTCTTTTTTTTACCTCGTCGTATGATTTGGGGCTAATAATTTTTAGTGTAAAGTTTATATATGCAGCATTGCGATGAAGGTAATTTATAATTCTGTTTTTCATGCGGAGCATTTTGTGATAATTTTAGTAATGAAACAGGAAAGTTTACATGGGTGGAATAATATTTGGATTAAAAGCAATTCTCAGGTTGCTGTTACATCTATTTAAATCACAATTAGGGCCATGGGAGCATAGAAGCCCCGATGGATGGCATAATTACTTCTCATATTTATCGTGAAGACAACTCTGGTGCTAATCATCTTGCTAATCACAAACACTCTCTTGTCATTTCGCAATTTAATTTGTGGGATTCATCATTGTCCTCTTTCAATATGACAGAGTTCTCGATCGAGTGACAAATTAAGCATCCTCTGCGCTATAGATTTGCTTAGTTCACTTCTTTTCATATTTTTTTTTTCTAAGGTAAGGCCTACTTCCCACTTATATATATATATATATATATATATATATATATATATATATATATATATATAGTATCCAGCCTACTAGACCGTCTAATATGGTCCGGGGTCAGTTTGACATCAGGTGGTTTCACCCCCTTTCGATTAAAATTGCAGGAGATCGCGAACCATGATCCTCCCTACTAATTTCAGAGCCAATCATCATTAAACCAACAAATAATTGATTATTTTATTAATATGTCCCGTATAAGATATAGGCACATGATGGAGGAGATATTTAAGAGTCCAACATAATTATAAGATGTTTTTTATTATTATTATTATTTTTTATGTCAAGATACTCTTAGTTTATAAAAAAATTAGTAACTTGAATATTCGAGAGTTTTTAAAACAAAATATTTCTTATGGAGAAATATTTTACACCCTCGACAGATACCCAGCTACACGCCACTGTGTATAAAACCGTTTTTGAGATTGGATGCCCTATGTAAATTATAACTTTGGTGTCCATTTTTTTCAAATCATATAATTAATTATAAATATACAATTTTAAATAGATTTTACTATCAATTATTAGAATCTCCATGATAACTTTTAATTTTTTAAATAGATTTCACTATTAAGATCATAAAAAACTAAATTCATTTTCAAATTTAATTATAATAATTATTTAATTTATTCATTTTAACTCACACGCACACACGAATGCATGCATACACAAGTTAAAAAATTGACACCTTTACAATTTTAGTGTCATGAACCGTCGCTCCTTTCGAATACCCTCCAAAACCATCTTACTATGTACACATATATGCAACTAGATATACAGATATTAGATAAATACATAAATGTATGTTGCCAATTATCATATGGTTGGATCATGAGTTAGTTAGTTATTTTATATTGTGGTCCTATTGACAACATCAATATCACGGGTTGGCAAGAGCAAATAACCGAAAATGGCATGTGGGGTAATGTCACATGTAATTGGCACTGTCAACTTCAAAGCTTGACCCTTTGAATGGGTCCACACAAAAAAGTTTCTCTTATAAGATAGTAAATAACTAAGATCAAACCCAAATATTGTTGTTCCAAATTTGAAAATTTGAAAATATGCTGCTGAGTTGAGGTACATGTAGACCAATCCTTAAAAATTAAAAGAAATTCTGATGATTAATAAGTCTGTAACCTAAAATAAAATCACACTATCTATTTTAACGGTTTAAGACGATAATATAATATTATTGATGTTTTCAATACGAGTTAAATATTTATTTTTTGTTATTTTAATTGTAGCAATAGTATAAATTAAGTTATATTATCTCAATTGTGAGATCTCGGGTTTGAAACCGGATCACGATGTCCGGCTTAACAATTTTGGCATTTTTTACTAGTTGAACTAAGACTTATGAGACTATTAACTTCTACTTCTAAGAGATGACAAGTGTGATGGACTATATATATACTCTTCAATTCATTATTAGAACTCTCATTATAATGTGGTCCATTTTATTTATAGATATAGATCGAAGCTGATGATCATCATATCATAACATAATCTCACTACAAATTAAGTGTTACATAAAATTAAACTAATTAATTATCAAGGACTAACATAGGTATATAGTAAGCCCTTTTGCCTTGGTCTACAAACCAAATTAAACCCTACACAAGATAAATAACAATAAAGTGATGAGACAAAAAACATGCACACGACAAACAAATGCAATAGTAGTAGTAGTATAGTTATATAATATATATAACTAGACACTATTACATTACATAAGTAAGCTCCTAATAATAGCTGCTTGAGCACTGTTGGAATCTGTAGTAGCCAAAAGTTGTGACAATCGGTCACTTAAATCATCAACCTCTCTATGCAAGTTTTTTATGTAGTTGCAAGTCTCTTGCAATACCTTAGTAGCTGAAACCTACAAGTCATCATAAAAAATTAAATAATATTACAAACTAATAAATTTTATTGATTAGACTTCAAAATTTTATTAATTATTTTAGTAGCTATATACAAGAGGATTTTGGAGGGTGATTGAGAGGAGCGACCGCACAAAAACATCAAAATTTTAGGGCATCGATTTATTTTATTTAGTGTGTGTATGTGCATACGTGCATTTGTGCGTCTTAAAATAAATAAATTTATTAATTATTATAACTAAATTTTAAAATAAACTTAAACTCTTATATGTATAGACCACCCAAAATCTCTGATTATATATATGCCTCCCACTTGCAACTTGCTACGAGCTACTAGTAATTAATGCATGATTAGTAAATGAGTACAATACAATACACAAGTTGTAGCTAAAGAATTGAGGAAGAGTCATAATAAACATTGCTTATCTACCAAAACAAACATTGTCCACACAAAATGTGTAATGTGTCATTCTTGTTGTGCATGTGATGACTTGTGAATTTGTGAGTGTGTGTGAAGGAAAAAAAAATTAAACTATAATATAATATTATTTTTTAATAAATTGAGTATCATTCGCCCACAATTATAAAATACAAAAAATACTTCAACTCATATATAAAAATCGAAATTAGTTTCGATACACAAATTCAAATTTATAAAAATGAATACCTTATTGGAGCGGCTAGCGCGAAGTTCGGGGATGAGTTGTTGTAACTTGGAGATGAGATCAGTTATTTGAGCATCAGTGATTTCAGATGAACCACCAGATTGTCTAGAACGAGATCTTCTGCTAGACATTGTTGTAATTAAGGAGCTAGATAGTTGTAATGTATAGTAAATATGTGTCAGAAATATATAGTACTAAGCTTATAGTTTGTAATTGAAGAAAAATAAATAAAGTGAAAGATAATTGGTTTGTTTGTCAGAGAAGGAAGAGAAGAAAAGAGAGAACAAAATGAAGAGAAGTTATGTGAAATGAGTATGGAGGGAGGATATTGAAGTATTTATTAAGACAGAAATAAATAAAAGTGGTTATATGTTTTTTAAATTTTATTTTGTGTAATGTTGATATGATAATAAAATTAAATTTGGGGATGAAATGAGAATTGAGAGGTGAGTGTGAGAAAGGAGTGGGTTGAAGTTGAATTGAAGAGGACAAGTGCATGGTAGAAAGAAGTGGGCTATGGGTGTTATTAATAGAGGGAGAGGGGAGAGAGAGAGAGAGAGAGAGGGAGAGGGAGAGGGAGAGAGATTAGGCCATACTGTCCTTTCTGAATGTGTCCCCTAACTGGGGTTAGTGTTCAAGTGGCTTAAAAAAACTGTGCTTGTTTATCGGCCTACGTTGTGGGGCCTCTTTGTGTCAGTCACACCACGCAACCCCATGTTATCTTACTAGTATATAATTAAGTGAAATGCTAAATATCGTACACAAATTCTAACTCACCGGCTAAAAATGTTAAAATTATTAGGTCAAGGTTCAAACACCATTAGAATTTGGAAGGATTATAATCAATTACAAAAAGTAATTTGGGAGTTAAGGTTTATATTATCTTTATAAAGATTATCTATGTTATATTTCTAGTCAATGTTAGATTTCTAACACACCTTCTAATTAATGTCCAGGACAAAACAAGTTGTAAAACAAGTTGTAATTAATGTGAAATCAACAATATCGGGTGACAATCTTTAGCGTGGAAAAAATTATTTACATAGCGTGGTTTTGGTTTGTAGGTCGACTAGGTAACAAGGCTAATCTAACTTTTTCAGATTGATGTAGTAATCCGTTAACCTGTTTCCAATGTATCTAAGGTGTTTGTTCTTGAATTGTAAGGGTTGAGTACCTCTTGTACTCCTTATAATTCAATATTTGCTTATCAAAAAAAATAAAAATAACGGGTGACCCAAATATGAGAGGTCTTCACAGTAAACAACACATGGATCTAGGATAATATTTGATACAATATTGGAATTTGGGAGTTTTATACTTAACCACAAAAGCTAACTTGAGATGTGAGATTTGCACTACCCTTATAAAGGTTATTCATGTTATATTTCTAGCCAATGTGAGACTTTTAACACGAACTTCAACTCCCTCACTTGTATGTGAATTTATAATGGTTTTGTTATTTCATCTATTTACCCAAAAAAAAAAAAAAAGCTAAATACTACTTAATCCGTCCCAAAATATAAGCAAAAGTGAGTCAAAAAACTTAATGTATTTGGTTAAGGATTAAAACCAAATACATCCACTTTTGTTGACGAACTTTTACTTATATTTTGGGATGAAGGGAATACATCCGAGACACTTGCTAAGGATTTTAATAAAAAAAATTCATTTTAAAATTTATGCATTTAATATCGTAAAAATGTATTCTTTTAACATTAATTTTATCTTTGAATTTTTTTATATGCTATTAATAAATGTTTCAAAGACGCTGTTAATTAACACACCTTATAATTAATTAGTATTTTCAATATTGCTAACTTGTGTTCTAGGAACACGTGTTAAAAAATTCAAATATAGAAATTTTATATAAGACTCCATCTGTCTTAAAAAAACTCTCGTTTAAGATTTTTCCAAATATATATTACTTCCTCCAATCATAAATATAATAAATAAATGTTTGTTAGATTCATAAACTAATTTATCTATATATATATAGTTCATAATACTATAGACTATAGCTAGATACATTAATTTTCAAATCAATCTAAAATGTAATTTTTTCTTATATTTAGAACTGGAAAGAGTAAAAAGATAATTATGGTGTTAGAAGAAATAATACTTTCTATTAGTTACCCTAAAGTTATTTGTTTGTTGACCATATAATAATAATAATAATAATAATAATAATAATAATAATAATAATAATAATTAAGGGGTGTAATTTGAAAATATTACATTGAACAGTGAGAATGATTCATTTTAAATAAAATTTTATTTTACCAATCGTCAGTTGGTTCAATTATGATTGACGCTGAATTTGGTAGGGATAACCGCAGTTCGATCCCCCCACAACCGCAGTTCAGTTGTGATTATCCGCTGAAATCCTAGCTAGCACTTGTGGTGTCTTTGATTTGGAATTTGCGATTTGATTTCTGCTATAATTCATTGGAATTTACAGGTTCATAACACGGTTTTGGTTTCTAGTTACCGAAATCATTCAAAACAGAAATTATTGCTATAAACCATGCATGTTTTCATAACACGGTTTCGGTTTCGGTTTCTGGTTTCAAAAATAGTTTTTCTTTTTAACGTAAACACATTTCGGTATTTATGTACCAAACCCATGTTTTTTTATGCTTTTAGCTGCTAAGCAAGCCAATGTTTTATGGGAAAGTAGTATTTAACAACACTTCGGCTCCTAACTTATGAAAGTAAGGTATTTTGGATTCTAAAATCCAGATCCCTTTTTAAGGGCATTTTAGTCATGTTGGAGGACCTTAGAGTAACATAGGGGGCCTAAAGAGCAAAAATCCTACTGTCCAGTGTAAGACCAAGTCTCAAAGATAGGTAGTTAATGTTTATTCACCAGAAAAATAAAAAATCATTCCATCCACAATACTAGAAGTTAACCCACATGTCATATGAGTCACACATTTTTACCATTTTATACATTTCAATGCAATTTTTTTGTATTTTTATCATTTTGACTTTTTAAAGAGTTGGAGTACATTTTATACCCATTTCTTCGATAAATATTTTCTTATGACAACGTTATTGTGAAAAATTACAACACTTTATTCCTAACAAATTATCTTATTAATTCTTTAAAATGAAAAATGTTAATATCGTTAGTTTTAATGTTGGAGTAGGAATTAAATCACGATATATTTATTATTCTCTCTTTCTTTTCTTCATCTCAACGACTAAAATACACATTGTGATTTAATTTCTACTTCAATATGACTTAAATATTTTTCGTCCTTATAAATTTAGTGAATTTTATTTCTTGTCTATAAAAACAAATTACATGTTATGACCATTTTATATTCTAAATATATATGTCTATATTATTTTTTTGATAAAAACATATGTCTATATTATTATGTTTATATATCATATTAAATATATATAAATTTATATTATGTTAAAAAGTGTCAAAATTTTATCTATTATTAGAGAGAGAAAAAACAAAACAAAAAATATTTTTTAAATACTTGTTCACGATAAATCACAATTTATGACGTCGTTATTTCACAAACAACATCATATAAAGTTGTTAAAATTTTAAATAATTATTATCGTGAGTTTAACTCAGTTGATAGAGATATCATATATATTATGCAAAAATCAAGGTTAAAACGCCGGACATTCTACTTATTCACCTTTAAGGTGGAATAGACAAAAAAAATTAAATAATTTTAAATATTTTTTACATACTAAGTATCTCACAAAAGATTAATTAACTCATAACAGATCTATAAAATCTAAGATTGTGAAAATACTCTAGAGGGTTGCATGATTCCAAATATCTTCATCAGAATAGTTTTTTAATAAAAGGTGTCAGACCATTTTTGGTCCTTAAATAATTCATCACCAAACATTTATCAGTCCGAGTGGAGGGCATATTGTAAACTAGGTTGTATCTGCCGCACATAAGTATTGTATGATTTTGACAATTAATATCTCTAATTAATGTAATTAAAAATTATAAAATGTTGATTTTCAACTAACATATATATTTAAGTAATCTGTGTATTTGAGTGTTCTCTCTTTTTAACCGAATTTTTTCCATATGCATGAATTAAAAATCGAACTTCCAACTCATACTTAAAAAGATCAAGACCCTTACTAATTACTACTTGGATCAATATATATATTTATGTTTAAGGATAAGACATATGTTACTCTTAAAGAATCGTTGATAATTTTCATCTAACTACAATTGGTCTAGAAACTGATCAATAGAATAGAATGAAATCACATCATGATCTGTTCACAATAGTTACCTAAAACTATTATTCAATTAGGACTTTCGTCGTATAAAAACTCAAACCCACTTCCTATAAATAAAAGTTAACTTCTTATTCAAATTCAAGGACATAACCCTCCTCATAGTCACATTTATTACTTATTTGATCGTCAGGATATTTGTTGATACATTTCTTTGTATTTCGAATTTTCTCTTATTTTTCTTTTGCGTTTTTATATATCTAATATTATTTGTCATTAAGAAAAAAATATAGAATAGATATCGGCCTCAGCCACCGATCAATGGTAACTTAACAAAGAAGAAATTTGCAAAAACAAGACAATCCTAGAACAACAAAATTACTGTATATACCCCCTTGAGCCTGCTGCAACACCTTCACTTGGGAGTTGGGAGCACCAAACAAGTGGCTATATAACCGGTTTTGGTTGTCTCTCTAGCAAGCATTAAAAAGTGATATTGTTTGGTTTGGTTTTTGTCTTTATTTAGAATTCTCAAAAGCTTCAAAAAAACACATTCCAAAATTTTTTGAGGTGGAATTGTTGACCAGTCTCCATCTACATATGTATCCATAATTTACGTAAATTGGATTGGAAATTATCACTGCAACAAAAAAGGGCCTTTAATAACGCTTATTTTGGCTTTTAATAGCACTTTAAAACGCTATTACTGATACCGCTATTATAAGTCTGGATGTCTATAATAGCGTTTTTAAAACGCTATCATATGTAAACTTTTAATGGCCGTTTTTCTAAAAAGCGCTGTAGTATGTAACTGCGCGGACCAAAGAGCCTTATGGAAACGGGTTTCGGTAGCGCTTTTATATAAAAGCGTTGTTATATGTTATCTATAATAGCGACCGCATTAATAAAACGCTATTATAATTCTTTCTCTGGACCAACTTTTAATAGCGCCTGTGTAAAAAACGCTATTGTATGTCCTGTCCTTTTTTTTTTTTTTTACTAATCCTGTCCTTTTTTAAAAATTGCTGTTTTTTACAATAAATTGCATTTTTTGTTTGACAACTTGCTCTTGAACTTTTAAAATAGTATCAATATATATATATAGACTTTCGAAACAAAAACTCTTGTAATACATTCATTTCATAAACAAAATCAATCCGACTACAAGACAAATCCGAATTGAATAGTACAAACACAAAGACCACTACAAAAGAGATATGTCAAATTTTGGCCATACTTATGAGAAAAATCAATGAAATTTTAGTACAAAACAAAGACCACTACAAAAGAGATTGTCAAACTCTAGCCCTACTTTCTTCTGCGACCTGTCATTTGATGAGAACCACCTAGTTCATTTTGAAAAGAAAGGCCTTAAACTACCTGTATAATAAAACATAGTCATTATATATATAGATGTACAAAAAATCAAGTATATAGGCATTTGCTTGATAATACATCGTTTGGTGCATCAGCATGCTCATAATTCATTCTAGTGTTTCAATAGCCCATTTAAAAATAATCTTTTTAACAGGAAAAATAGTATGACCTTGGGGACATTATCATTATCCCCATTACTCTAAAATTTTAGTGTCACAATACCAAACTACATTTTCTACCAAGCACAACAGCCAGATCAGAATATATTTGGATTATAAAATATTTATAAGATACAACTTACCAATTAATGATCAACTATTATTTTTGCCGCCTTTTTGCATCATTAATTGATAACATCTTCAGCCATATAGGTAGTCGTACTCCTCCTTCACGTCATCTAGTGAAACACAAGCTCTGAAATAATATATTCATTTTATAAACAAACCGAACCGGGAACAAGACAAACCCAAATTGGACGGTACAAGAACAAACACCGCTATAAAGGAGAGGCTAGAGATACAACAAAAAAAACAACTAAGCTATGAATGACAACCTTTAAAGCAAATAATTTTACAACCCACTTATGGCGAACATGTTGCACTACATCACTGCTCCCTTTTCTGATTACTTTGATAGTCGAAAGATGGTCCAACGTGAAGTCATAGTCGAGATCCTTAGAATCTGAAGGCTGCTAGAGACCAAAAACAAAATAAACAAATCAAACACAATTGTAAATTCATGGTGATAAAGTAAAAAGTGTGTAATATTAAATAAAAAGCATGCTTGTACAAAAATAAATAAATAAAAAAGCATGTTAATCATAAATTTAGTAACAAATGGGCATAAGCAAGATGACCTGAGAATGAGAGCTACTCACTTGGTGAATGACCTGAGAAGGTGAGAGTATTCAAGGGAAAAAAGATTCTTACTATCTAGAAAATAGAAGTGGGTGAATGTACTCCCTTGATCATATTTTGTAAAGAAGTCTATATTTATAGATGACTGCATAAACACAAAAAATTAAACTTGGTGAAAAGATACCAAGCAAAGTCACATATGTGATTTAATGATCTGCAACACATGATATTGTAAAAGAAAGAAATAAACAACTCAAATATCTATGTCCATTAGACCATGAGTTATTATTGACAGCCACAAACTCCACCAAAACACCTGCTGAAATTACTGTCTAACACAGCAGAAAATCTGCCGCAGAGCAGAGAAAAAATAACAAACTCTGTTGCACCTGTGAGGTCCTAACTAGACCACCTATTATCTCTCCAAACTCTCCAAACCTGACACCAAAAGCCATCGAAGTCAAACAGAAGCTCAAAATCATTTGAAACAACCTATAGCATAATTGAAATTACTAGCTTGATTCAAGGAAACTATATTTTAAGCAAGGAACCATAAATATGAATAGAAACTATACCAAAATACTAACACAAACAAGCTCATAAAATCAAAATTCAGTTAGTGAGTGCAACTTACATCTTAGAGAAATCTGGTCCGAGATTATCCTTGAACACTTTCTAAAGTAAAAGTCACATGAGAAAGGAAAAGTCAGCCTCTTTTTGCCAATTTTGTTAACACTGTTACAACAACCGATATAATTACATTAAGATATGTCATGTTGGAGTTCACATCCATAGAACCTTGGCCTTAAGCTATAAGCATTATCCACAACTTGTAATTACTATAAGCATTTCTATATGTCTAAAAGAAACACACAAATTGTTGATTATAACTGCCTAACAATTCCAATAATCACCACAACTCGGCAAACAAACACAAGTTAAAATGAATAATCTATTATTTCTTCATTTGCTTTGAGGCTCGACTACAATTCATTTATTAACAAAATCAAGCACTCCATACAACTACAAAGTAAATCAAATTTCTCATTTGAACTTTGAAAATCAACAATCCTATGACTAATGTCAGGTGCCATAAAATAAGCTATATAATATTGCAAAACACATTGCTTGCACTCTATAACTAGCTTAAGTTATTAAAACAAAATTGAATGACCCAATAATCATCTCAAGATCCACATCAAATAAGTTGAATTACCTCACAAAACAGAGCATTAATTTGCTTCATGTCCTTGTCAGCCAAGTCTAAGAAGATAGGATAATCAAAAACTTAAAATTTACTGTAGATACATGGAACCATAAAAACAGGAGGGAAATAGAACTCAACACTAGAGTACAAATGTAAAGGATTGAATACCTGCCATCAGAATGGGTAGATAAGGTGACAAATGGCCTCTGATACAGTGATGCTATAGTTAGAAGTGAATATTGGCCAAAAGAAAATACAGACTAAACAATCATTTTACAATTGAGTTGAATATACAGTCTAAATGAAAAATTACCAAACAACTGAGATAAAATTGAGGGAGAATTATGATCAGTTGTAATATTTACTACATTTGGAAACTAGTCATCAACACTAATTCACCCCAAAAATAATCATGCAGGAAATATTGATAGAGTAAGTACTCCAAATCTCAGTGTATCAGACACTTTTATGTAAAGTAACTACCAAATAAGTGGTTAAATAACAAAAAGAAGTGAGTAGTGTATAATACAAAAGTGAAACTTATCATCAGTATGAATCATAGAGAAAATACAGGTGAAAGCATCCTTGTTCCCAAAAAAATAAAAAATAAAAAGAATTGAAAACTCACCTAGTGTTAACGAAGACAATGAATTGAGCTCTGGGTTCGATTGATTTCTAGGGTTTCAATTGATTTCTAGGGTTTCAATTAAATTTTAGGATTTCTGAGTTCTAGGTTCAATCAGTTTTCATTTTAGGGCTCAAAGAGGGGAACGATTGAGATAAGAAGGTTTTAAGGGTTCAAGCGACGATTTTGACGGAGAGAAAGAAGGTTTCTGAGTTCGATAGAGAAAAGGTGGTTGATGAGTTCGACGGAGAGAAAAATGGAGGGTGGTTTAGGTGAACACGTTTGGGGATCGAAGAAGGTAAAGAAGGAGATTGACGAAATAGTGAGTTCGATGAGGGAAAAGGTAAAGTTCGAAGAAGGTGAGATAGGCGAGATATTGAGTTGAGTTTGAAGAAGGTCTCTGAAGCCAAAACGCGAAATAAAATATTTTACGCAATTTTTAATTTAATTTGGTAGAAAGTCCTATAATAGCGTTTCTACAAAAAGAGCTATCAAAGAGGTACCCATATAATAGCGTTTATACAAAAAGCGCTATTAAACATGTCCGTTTATTTTCGTTAGCAACTTATAATAGCGCCCGACAAGTAAACCGCTATTATAAGTCTCAGTGTGACATTTTTAATAGCGTTTTGTTAAAAAGCGCTATTAAATTGGCGCTATTATATGTCAAAATTGTAGTAGTGTATGGAACTTCGATCTATGCCGGATTATGTATAGTTTCTAACTATATTCCCCTATGAAAATGTAACACTTAGTTATTGCATTCACATGTCACGTGTCATCTCGTTATGTATATCTTTGCGGGCTTCAAAATCGATTCTTTCCATCCAACATTAGCACGTCTTTTGTTGTTGATGTATATAAACTATGTTTGGGGTAAACGACAAAATAGACTATCAATGAATTGAAATCAAAATTATGCTGTTTTTTTAAAGCTGAAATAGCAAAGTTATTATTGTAAACTCACATACAAATGAAATGAGAGAATTTTAATCATGACATTGGACCTAATAATTTAGTTAATTGAGCTAGACTTGTAGACCAAAATTATGCTGTTCTATTCTAGCTAAGTAATTAGAATATATTATAATATAGATGGTGAAAATCCACCTAGGTATTTGCATAAAAAAAAAATCTCTTCAAGCTTAGGAATTGCTTCTAGATTAGCCCACACCATCCCATTTTATCACTTTAAAAGTCAATTTTGTAGTATTGAGTTAAACTCAATTTTTAATTTTAAGATGATATTAGAACATCCACCACGATTTATTGGATCGCCTACTATCAAATTTTTTATCGGACCATTCACAATTTATTTCCGCGTCCCAAGGCCAATAGTCTTGGGCATTAGATCGAGGTGTGTTAAGAAATCTCACATCAATTGCAAAATTTTCTGAATATAAAGTGGAGACAACCCTCTCCTTATAATTTGATTTTGTAGGATTGAATTAGAGCACTCAATTCTCAATTCTAAAAATCTAGACGTACACACTTTATTACAATAGACGTACACACTTTATTACAATAGACCTTACGAGACTCAACATCATCTCCCTACAAAAAACATTTAAAATGAGATTCAATAGGAGAAATGATACATTAGAAAAGCCTTGAAGAAACAAAATAAATCAATTGAGAAGGACATGGATAAGTCACGTCACTTCCTTCCAGACAGACGACATTTAATTTTACCAATAATCGGCCTCTAGAAAGTAATTTTACGAGGATTACCACCTATCGGAAGACTAAAACTTCACAATGGAGCACATTAGCACTTTTAACCAACACTTGCACATTTGTACTCAACAATAGATTTTAGGCCAAATGCATTCGACAGGTCCATTAAGCTTAGCATTTGTAACTAGACCCTTTAAATTTTTTAGATAACAGATAAGTCATTTAAATTTTTTAGGTAACAAATAGGTCATTTACGTTTCTATTTTATTGCATCGTTATCCCTTTAATCATCATTACCTGGTTGCATTGTGGTTGTTAATGTTGATATCCACCATGGTGGGTGTTTTGATGAAAAAATCACATATGTCGGAGGAGTTCCACATAAGAGTAACAGTGCAACACGTTTTTGTAACGACGGATAATTTGAAGTATAATGGTGCAACAAATTAAAAACTTAACATATTTATTCATTACCCAAAAAACGTAAAAGACTTAACTGTTACAAACTTAAAATTTAAAGGACTCTTTAATGCATTTCATCTAGGTTTTAGTAAAAATTAACTTTAAGATCCAACATCAAATTTGCTTTAATTAACTCTAATATTATCTCAACTTTTCTAAACAATGATTAAAGTATCATCAACAAATAGCAAAGTAAATCACCTTAAAAGCGAAAGTTCTCACCAATTTGAAGACTAGAAGAAAATCATGCATTCTATTATAAGCGAATCTTGCATGTTGTTTCACATTGTTTAACACACAGACAAAATCAACGATAAATAATTTCGAACATCACTTTTAAATTGATTGGTCAGAACTAACAACTGCATGACACAAGTACTGCGTCAAATCCAAATCTCACTAAGAGAGGCCCAACTCTTCTTTCGTATAGAAACAAGCGAATATATTAAATTGTGGACAAGTATTAATACATCTTTTAAATGGTTTTAATATTTATTTTGTGTGTAAGCGATGACCTAACATGAATCTCTTGAAACTGGTGAAGGACAAGTATCTGATTTTTTACACACCTTGCATTTTGATTTTTTGATATCGTGTTTCATGGAATACAGATTATATATATTAATATATACTATATGTATAAATGCCTACATTTTTAGCCATATGCATCTGTATCTTGGAATTAGAGTGCAAATCCAATTCTTCAGAGATATGTTATCCACTTCATTTTATTTTTATTTTGACAGGGTGTTTCCCTCTTAGAGAGGATACGGCTCTTATTTTAAAATGATTCAACAATTTTTCGTGATTAAGATATTTTTCTACATATATACTAAGAAAATCATTAGATTTTGTTGTTTTATTATCTATTTCTCTGATTCCAATAAATAGATAAGGTTATATATTGATAAAATAATAGTTAATTTACAAATAAGAGAGTTTATACACTAGTCATAATATAGATAAAACCACCTTTATTTCTGCTTTCATCTAAAATATTAGGTTTCAATTACATCAAATATATAGTTACACTATATTTGTAACCGATTTTTTATCTTCTACTATATCATTAAAGCACATATCAAACACACCCTTTATAATATATATATATATATATATATATATATATATATATATATATATATATATATATATATATATATATATATATATATATATATATATATATATATATATATATATATGTTACACCTCATAGTCATACATTTTAATCAGTGTGAACAGAGGATAAAAGTGTTGCATAGAAAACTATATCATTAGAGTTATTTTATATGAATGATCAAACAACAAAATTAAGAATAAAATAAAAAGTGAAAAGAAAGTACTAATGCTACAAAACTAAAGCTCTGGACTTGAGTCAGAAAACAAAAATCCATTATTAACCTAATATACACAAAGGTAGTGGCATCCACCGTGAAATAGCAACATCAACCTATCGCACCCCCATAGCTTCAAAAATGACGCCGAAGCAGATAGCCGCAATGCCAGCCAACATCAGGGCCACTCAAGATAACCCAACTAGAAGTTGCAGAACAGACTTGCCAATGCCAATTAAAAACGAACCAAAAGTATCGAAAACCACTAGCTCAGAGGCCACCGAAGTTTTAGAACAAAGGTGTGGTGCGGAGGGCCAATGCCACTCCTCGCATTACCAGAACAAAGCAAGGCTGTGGTTTGGACAAAAAGATACATAAGAGTTATTAAGACTCAAGTTTCATTTTCTGCAAGTCAATAATATATATAACCTTACGATCAAAAATGTTTTTACAAATTCTAAACTTTGATTAAAAAATATAATCTATATTAAAAAAATTAAACTGTATTCAATTTATGTTAAAAAAATTACATAACATTCTACAACTGTCCTCAACGCGGTTTCTTGTTTTAAAATATATAGTTGAATAATTAAATCATTATGAATGTTGTCGATAAGAACCACGAGACAACTAAATTTTTTGAAATGAAATTAATTCGGGCCTCTTTTTGATTTAGTGGTGTAGAAGGAAAAAAAGAGATTCAAAATATAAATTATATATATGTTCATGTTTTTTTTTATAAAAAAAATCAGTGGATTCAATTGAACCCCTTATATATATGAATACTTTTTTTTTTCCTGTCCAAAAATATTGCACATAATTTTAATTTGGTACTTACCAAAATCTCTTCAGTACTCCTCTTATAGTATACTAAATGAAACAAGTATGCATGAGAACATATAGTTAGGTTGCTCGACATCTCTTAATTGGCAGCATTCAATAATAAGAAGAATATTACAAAAATGACTCAATCGATATTAATTCTTTAAACATCTACAAGTACAATATGGTTGAGTCTATAATTACTAAACTTGGCTAGTACTATAGCTAGATGCATGCACTATAAAATTGTCATAAAATTAAAATCCACTCAATAGAGGAACTAATTTATTGTTTTTCAATTGGGGGGCTGCATGGAGTGTGATATCTCTATATACTATTCTTCACTTCAAATCGAACTCACTTCCATTAGGTTTGACCAAATCTAGATTATTAAATAAACAAACAACGAAAGATACCGAATTTTGCTCATGCTTCATCACATGCATGTCACATTGTCACAACTATTGTACACATTTATATTGAATACGCATGGGACCTAATAGAAGTTCAGTTTATAGACTGTTCAAAACAAAAGGGACAAAATCCCTTACTAGTATTATGGGAATTAAAATGATATTTAAGGATATAATATATAAAAAACACATTTTATGTAAATAAAGTATACACACTAAAAAATCTCAACAAAAAAAAATGTATACACACTAAAAAATATATGTACTCTAAAATCTTATTAGTTTTACTTTTTAGGTTTAATTAGTAAAATGGTCCCTTAAAGACATTTTTGGTTTCACATTGGTCCCTTAAAGAAAAAAGGACCAAATAGGTCCCTTAAAGAAAAAAAGGTCTGAATTGGTCCCTTAAATATATCTCTGTTAATCAGTTTGGTCCCTTAAAGACATCTCCGTTAATCAGTTTGGTCCTCAAAAAAATGAACGGAAAGGACCAAACTGATTAACGAAGATGTCTTTAAGGGACCTATTCGGACTTTTTTTCCTTTAAAGGACCTATTCGGACCTTTTTTTCTTTAAGGGACTTATGTGAAACCAAAAATGTCTTTAAGGGACTATTTTATTAATTAAGCCTACTTTTTAGGTTCATTGTAAAACTAATGTATCTAGACTATATGATATAGTCCAAATACATTAGTTTTACGATGAACATAAAGAGTAAAACTACTCTTATAATAAGGACTATTAATTCCATAAAACTATAAGATTACTCATATACTTTTATAACGATTCTTTGAGTTCCATAAAATCTCCACTGGATCTTAATTTTCTAGCATTAATTTTATCCTTGATTTTCTTTTTAAGTATGTTTAATAAAACTCTATTGGCATGTTTAACTCACCACTTCTAGTAGAAACAAAGAAACCCGTATAACGAAAAAAAATCATTTTTACGAGGAGAGTTTTATATTATCAACCTAACGCTCAACCGAAACGATCTTCTTAAGAAAAAACAGCATCATTCCATATAATATACAAATTAATTAAACTTTTTTTTGGTTACCATGATATTGGTACGAAATTTTCACTGTTGTTAGCGATAACTAATCTTCGTCGGGAAGCCTGTGGGGCACAAGGTGAGTTCTCCCCTCCCTACCAAATTTTCTCCATACGCATGAGCTAAGAATCGAGCCTATGACAACATGGGAACCAAAACTCTTACCACTTGAACCAATTCATTGTTGATTAATTAATTATTTAATAATTGATTGGTTAATTAATCATTAATAATTGATAGTATTTTTCATAAAGAAGATACTACTATTTATTCGATTGCACACATGGAATTTTTCTAAGTAAGCATCTAGTGGGTCATCATAATACCTAATAGTTAGGCCAATTTGCATATATAGAATTGCATCCTTTCAAAATTTTAATTTAGGCCATGCATTGATCTATATATACGAATGGTCGGAGAGTAGCTACTTGTAGTTTGCAAATTACAAGTATACTAACACCCACGTGATTCAATAAAATATTACCAAACAAAAAGGACACACTCTATAGCTATTTACTATTAAACTTGTAATATATTTATTATGAAATTAAGTAAGCTAAACTTTCAAGATCTTCTATACATAGTTTGCATGTGCTATTCAAAAAAAATAAAAATAAACCACACTGCTACATTATTATTAGTACTAGTGTATCAAATTTGTAAGAAATGTAATCAAATTGCTCAGGGAATCAGTGAATATTCTATTTGAAATTTCCTCTTAATTAAATCAGACATAGTTTTTCTTACTAAACTAGTAAGAGACCCGTGCGACGTTACGACGATATTTTCTTAAGTTAGAATTTATCTCGTATATGATAATTAATTTTAAATTTATATAAGTTAGAAATTATATATTCCGTATAAAGTAGTTTTTTTTTTAAAATTTTTTATAATTTATAACTCATCTCACGTTTAATAAATATTTCTCAATTTTTTCAATTAGAATTTATCTTGTATAGATAGATAATTTGGAATTTATATAAGTTAAAATTTATCCCGTATAAAATAAGTTTTTTGAAATTTTTATAATTTAGAACTTGTCTCACATATGATAATTATTTTGAAATCTTTATGAGTTAGAATTTGTCCAGTATATGATAATTAATTTGAAATTTATATAAGTTAGAACTTATCCCGTATAAAAGTTTTTTTTTTTTTTGAAATTTTTATAATTTAGAAGTTGTCTCACATTTTTTACAATTTTATAATTTTTATATTAGAAAGAAGAGAGAAGTGAATGATATGAAAATGAGTGAAAATATATAGAATTTTGAATAAGTGATGAGGGGGAAAATTTTTAATTTGAAATTTGGTGAGACATTGGGAGAAGCAAAAAGATGTCACACGTGTTTGTGGCTTAGATGACTTAGTTTCATTCAATGTAAAATTTTGTTTGATAAAACATTTTTCCACTCACAAATACCCCAAATGGCTCATATGACTTGGTTTCATTTGAAAATGAGTGTACTTTTAGTTCAATCATCAAATTTTTGGACATCAATTATCCTCATTTGGGACACATGACAACACTTTAAGGGTAGTTTAGACTTATCCAGAACAATTAACTTTCTTATATAGATTAGATAATAGATATTTATTCATTCATTCATTCAAATTAATAGAGTATATCGATATAATACAATTTAAAATTGCTAAAAACTAAATGCATGGAACTGCAAACAAACTCATATCACCCGTCATTTTTTTTTTGCAACAGTCATATCATCCGTCTTAATAGCATAAAACGGAAAATTGTTTAAGTGTACACATTTGACTATATTGAAGTGGCCGAAATATCAATGCCTCGGAATTTTTAGTATTGAATGCATTAAAGTCAGTGATTAAATCAGCACTAGATCAAACATAGTTCTTCAATAGAAACAAATGAACAGTGCATCAAGACAGAACAACACTATACATAGTTTTTTTTAACGGGAAACAATAAACATAATTGAGATGTAGATAAACATCATTCAAAGCTAAATTGTGAGGTGACACTCTGGTATCTATCTTATATTATTAAATTTTTGTATCTTTAAAATAAAATGCAATATTATATTTTTATATTAATTTATAGTTAAAAAATTATATTTTAAATAAAGACTGATATGTATCCAACGTTTTTTTTTAAGATATATATGTATGTTGAATATCTAAAAATTTACTAAGATTTAATGATACTTGATTTCCCTTTCAGTGCACGGAATTTACTAAGAAAGCAAGGTGACCACCCTCCGTAACATTATATAAGTAAAAATCATCTATTCATTGTATAATTAATGTATTTCATCTATATATTATAGATCAAGTCTATTAATTATGCAATGAATCTAGAAAATTGATTTTTGCTTATATGGTGTTACGGAGGGAGTACTTATCCAAAGATAACGGAGTAGTAAAAGTTAACAGATCTACGACCGAGATACTACTCCAAATGAAAACAAAGCTATATATATACAATGAAGTGATTAATTAATGATGATCAGTGTAACCACTGAAATCATTGTCTTGGGTCTTAATGGGTCACGAGAATTGAAGGTTTGTTGCTTTGTTTTACTTGTGGTTGATCCTTATTAATTTGGGGGATTTTTTTCTATTTGTGAGGGTGACTTTGAACGGTTCTAGTTTGTTGGTGGTGTGTCTTCTTATCTTCCTTGCAAATTTATTTGTTTGTTTATTTTCTTGTTTTACTTTAGAGATTGTTAGGTTTTATAGTAGAATGTACTTCTGATACCTTTTTATTTTTCTGAACTTTCTCTTGTACTATTTTTGTTTTTTATATTCATATAATTAATATAATATATTTGTCATTGAAAAAAAAACTCAATTGTTCACCATATTTCAGAATTAAATATTTGCATGTTCATAATATATGACACCATTGGAAATTGGATTCCCAAAGTTATGGGAAATCCGCATTCACGGGCGCCTTCAAGATTTTAGTAACTGGAACTTCCGATTTTAATCAAATAATCACCCATGTTTTAAGAATATGTGAATGCATGAAATCTAACTACAGAACTAATAGGATCAAAAACCTTATTTTACTTATGGATCCATGAATTAAGTATTCACCACAATCTACAAATTATGAGGATGATACATTGCAAATTGATAAAAACATTTCTATCTTATAAATGTTAAAATAGGGTTAGGTGGTTGCTTCTTGATGAAAGTCTTACGCAAATCTTCCTACATGATTGCATATGTTATGATCTATAGAGGGAAAATCACTGAAATTATTACTTGCCCAAGTCTATATATTGTGACAATGTCTATGCCACATAGCAATGTATACCTTTACAAAGAACAGTCCGCAACTCCTTTTTAAGAGAGGGAGCATATGAGTGATTCTATATGCTTAATATTATACAGTATATATTGCACATGTCAGAGCAACAGAGTAGTAATTTTTTTATTAAAAAACAACAATTATTTATGAAAAAGTTATATATTTAATATAAAATTCATTATAAATTTCAATACAAAATTACTATTTTAAACTTAGTTATTGAATGCGAACACAATATTTAAATGACATAATGTAGAATATGCTATCATAAACAATATTTCTTAGATCTTTTTCTTCAACAAGAAGTCATTCTTGTCTGCAACCACTTTGGTCTTGTTCACCCACCAACTTTCGAAAGAAAGCCGCGACCAGAAGGAAACTTACACTTACATATCTCAAACTTACACACAGGAACCCGACGAAGCGTGCAAACTATTTTTGTTTTACAATCAGAGTCATTTTCACATAGAAGATCTATAATGGAAAAATAGAAGATAAGAATGTTACTAATTAAAAGAGGTATCAAATTATGTAAAAAGTAAAGAAGAAATTAAATTTAAAAAAGAAAAAGAAAAATTGCTTACCACCGTTTATTGCAACCAGAAATAGGAAAACAAAGTAGAACATTACATAAAAAAGCTTCGTAAGTTTAGCCATATATTACCGTCCTCTTCTTGTAACAAATATTGAAAAGGAATTGATCACTGAAATTGTATATCACACTTAAGTTTTCTTTACATAGATTAAATAGTTTTTAGCACACTTCTTAACTACATTGTAAGGTTGTTTTTCTCCCTTTAACACATGTAGGAGATAAAAAAATTCAGTTATAAGAAATAATTTATATTTTTAACCTTTTGTTATGGGTAAGATTTTAAAAATAAAATAAAATTATTACTCGTGTATTGGTAATGGGCTTGATGCTTGAAGCTTTGGAAGTGAAATTTTTTAATATTCCTTAGCTTTTGAATTAAGGTTGAATTTATCTCCTTTTATTTATTTATTAATTTAAATAAGGGGATAATTACTACTAAGTGTACATTGTGATAATTATCCATTAAGCCTAAATTGTGGTCTTTATTCTTTCCCTCAAATATAGTAACCGCCCGTAAAGATAGTGTGACAGTTATGATTGCACCTAAAATATTTTTTGTGATGGACAAAAATTATAAATAGAGTGCAACTCTTGTTTTGGCTTATTAAGCCTAACAATCTCCTTCAGAAACTTACACCATCAAAGTGAGACTGTGGAGGGTTAAGAAGAGCCTCAACATCCCCAAAAGGAGCAATTTTTAAGCAATAACAACTTTGAAGCAAAAGCAATGACTGAAAGTATTTCGGCTATTAAATTCAATTTTGTTTCCGCTGTTTTAAGATAGAATTTTGTTTATGAAATTATAGAAATTCTATCATTGAACAATCGGGAAACGTTTTCTATTTGTATTTTAAATATAAAAAAAAAACTAGTGCCAAAATCTTTTGACAAAAATACTTCAATTTTTTTTGGTAAAACATCATAAACACAAAGGAGGTTATGACAAATGTTTCATAGAAAGACTTAAAAAATAGTTTTCGTTTTGAGAAATTTTACAAAGAGTATTATAAGTATATCTCACAAAAGAAATTTTTTTGACTAAATCTCACAAAAGAAATTGTTAAGTTAAAGAATTGCAAATTGCGAAGAAAAAAAATACAGCACAAAATCACTCTACTCAAATACTAAAAATTCATTATGTGCAAAAAGCCAAGATTCAAGATGAATACTAAAAAGAATGGAAAATGAAATTTTAATTTGGTCATTTGATCTTTCTTATTGAAAATTGTTTTCCACTACAACATAAATACTTTGTAGCTTCCTACAAATTAGCGTCAGCCACGACACGGACGCTACTAGCGTCTCTTTTGAATCCACTTGATGGACTCTAATATTTTTCGTGGTAAATCTTTATTTTAATTCGATTATTAAATATAGCGGCCTTCCAAATCCCTTGGGCGTGCGAGCTTGACTTTGTCTGGGAAAGAAGGAAATGCAGTATCTTCCTCCAGCAACAACAAAATGATGCAGCAGTCAGATGCAATCGAAACTTGCGTTCGCAATCCAGTGGGTCGCTTCAGACGTTCAAAGCAAATAGAAAATTCAATTTCATCAGCTGGTTTTATTTTGTGTTGTAGTTCTCTCAAATAAGCCGAAATTCGAAATTGTAATCGGAGAATTCGGGGTGAACACGACAAGGAGGTTGCATCAAAAGTGTGGAAAGGGGTGACCGAATAAGAGTGGAAGGAGTTGAGGATGAGGAGAGATATGTAGAGAGGATATTAATCAATGAAAAAAGTGAAGAAGATGCCAGGAGGTTGAGGGAGCAACAAAAACAAGTTAATCCATGAAGATTTTATCTCTTAATATGAGCGGGTGGGGGAACACAGCAAAACGTAGGAGATTGAGTTCTCTTATTCAATCAGGTGTGTTTGAAATGTGTTTATTGCAAGAAACGAAAAGAAGTGATTTTGATGATTTTATGATTCAAAACCTTTGGGGTAATTATAATGTTGACTGGTTAACTAAAGAATCTACAGGTTTGTCGGGAGGTTTATTCTCTATTTGGCAGCGGAATGTATTTAAATTTCGTTATAGCTTCACAGGAACATGGTTTTTAGGAGTTTAAGTGGAATGGAAGGAAATCCTGCTGTATATAGTTAATATTTATTCCCCATGTAGTATGTCAGGCAAAAGAAATCTTTGGAGTGAGTTGTTAGATTTTAAACTGAACAATGAGAAAGGTGAATGGGTGTTAGGAGGCGATTTCAACGCAATTTTGAAAGTGGATGAAAGAAAAGGATGTAACGGAGGAGGTTTACGGAATGAGAGGGAAGAGTTTGGTTTATTTGTTGATCTTGTGGAACTGTCTGATATCCCAGTTGTAGGAAAGAATTTCTCTTGGTTTAGTGCAGATAGCAAGTCAATGAGTCGAATTGATCATTTCTTATTATCAGAAGGCTTCATTGATAAAGGTGGTATATCTGGACAATGGATTGGAAATCACGACATATCTGATCATTGCCCAATTTGGCTTCTTTGTTCTAATCTTGATTGGGGACCGAAACCTTTCAAATTCAACAATTGTTGGACTAGACACCTGGAATTCAATTCTTTCGTGACAAATTTGTGGCGCAACTTGAACATCAATGGTAAAAAAGCTTTTGTCATCAAAGAGAAGTTGAAATTATTGAAAGAGGGTTTGAAAGTGTAGAATAGGAAGGTTTTTGGTTTACTAGATTTAAACATTGAGAAAACATTGAAGGAATTGAATGATATGGAAGGAATGCTTGCTAGTGGGGGGCTGGATCCAAATTCAATTAGTACTAAGTTGATCAATCAAAAGTTTTGGGATCAGCTCAATTACAAGGAAAGTTTGATTAAACAAAAATCAAGGGTGAAGTGGATTCAAGAAGGAGATTCAAATTCTCGGTTTTTTCATGCTAGCATCAAAGGTAGAAGGAGAAGAAATCGGTTAGCAGTTCTGAAAAAGGGAGACGATTGGTTACAAGGGGTGGATGAGATCAAATCAGCAGTGAAGGATCATTTCTCAACTTTTTTCTCAGAGGAATGGAGTAATAGGCATTTCCTAAATGGTCTTAATTTCAACTCTTTATGTGAAGCAGACAATGTTTCTTTGTTGGAACCTTTCTCGGAAGAAGAATTTAAGGATATCATTTGGAGTTGGGATGGGAATAAAAGTCCGGGACCCGATGGTTTCAATTTTAATTTTTTAAAGTCGTGCTGGTCAACGGTGAAATCAGATATTATGAAATTTTTGGGAGAATTCTATGTCAATGCTACTTTGCCAAAAGCAATAACATCATCCTTTCTAACTCTTATCCCAAAGAGTGGCCATCCCCAATCTTTATCTGAGTATAGACCTATATGCCTTATGGGCTGCCTCTACAAAATTCTGTCAAAGTTGATGGCATCAAGATTGAAAAGGGTGTTGGGAAAATTAATTTCCCCTTGTCGGTCAGCCTTTTTACTCGGTAGATAGATTTTAGATGGTGTTGTTGTGCTAAATGAGATTATTGATTTATCTAAGCGTAGAAAGGACAGTTGCATGTTTTTCAAGGTAGATTTCGAAAAGGCATATGACATTATTAATTGGTCTTTTTTGGAGTGTATGATGATCAAAATGGGGTTCGCAGAAGGGAGGATGAAGTGGATTCGGGCATGCATTTTCAATAGTTCGATGTTGGTTTTAGTTAATGGTAGCCCGACCGAAGATTTCAAAGTATGCAAAGGCTTACGCCAAGGTGATCCATTATCTCCTTTCTTGTTTCTTATTGTCGCTGAAGGTTTAACAGACATGGTTAAAAGAGCGGTAGAAATTGGTAAATTTCAAGTTTGCAAAGTAAGTGATTCGATTCAATTCCAGATACTTCAATTCGCGGATGACACGATCTTGGTGGGGGGAGGCTCTTGGAACAATTTATGGACTATTAAATCTGTTTTGAGAGGTTTTGAAATGGTGTCAGTTTTGAAGATCAATTTCGTTAAGAGTAAGTTATACGGTATAAACGTCGATGATCGGTTTCTATCGGCTGGTTCCTCTTTCTTATCTTGCAGCTCAAAAAGTATTCCTTTCAAATTCCTGGGCATCCCAGTGGGCGCTAATCCTCGGCGTAGAGAGACTTAGAGACCGGTGGTGGATGCTATGTCGAAAAGATTAAGTAGTTGGAGTGGTCGACAAATATCATATGGTGGTAGAATTACGTTAATTAATTCGGTGTTGGCAAGTATACCATTGTATTTTCTCTTTTTTCAAAGCTCCAAAATGTGTCCTCCAACAATTGGTGCGGATTCAAAGGAATTTTTATGGGGTGGCGGACTAGAAGATAAAAAGCTTTGTTGGGTAAAATGGGAGCAAGTATATCGCGCTAAAGATCATGGTGGATTAGGGGTAAAAAATTTGGAACTTTTCAATATAGCGCTCCTTAGTAAGTGGAAATTGAGGGGTATCAACGAAAAAGAGGCAATTTGTCTGCTTTGCTACATCACCGTTACGGTTCTTTGTCTTATGTTTTGTTGAGTAGAGTACCAATTTCTAATGGTTCAAAGGACTCGTTATGGTGGAGGGATGTGATAAGTGTGGGAGAGTCAATCATGCCCGGTTGTTTTCGCTCAAATACTAGCTGTGTGGTGGGTAATGGCACTGAGATCAGTTTCTGGAATGCAAAGTGGTGCGGTAATACTTCGTTTGGAGACTTATTTTATAATCTTTTTGTAAAAGAATTGAGGCAGTATGCTATGGTTGTAGACAGATTGTTAAGTGGCAGGGAGGGAATGATATGGCAATGGGAATTTCGTGATGCTTTAACGCAATCAGAAGAACATGATCTGGTTATGCTGAAGGAGCTACTTATGGATGTTAATCTGAATCAAATTTGTGCTGACATATGGCGGTAGATTGTTGGACCTGAAGGTATGTTTTCAGTCAATTCTTGTTATAATTTACTCACACAAATTGGTACGGCTGAAACAACTAATCCATGGTTGTTGGAGGCCATTCAAAAGATGTGGAAAATTGCTGTGCCCTCGAAAGTGGGTGTATTCGGGTGGAGATTATTATTGGAGAAATTACCAACACGGGATGTTTTAGCATCTAAAGGTATTATTACAAACCCTCATGAATTTACATGTGTGTTCTGTTTTCAATATATAGAGACTTGTTCTCGTCTTTTCTATAGATGTGAATTCACTCAAATGGTGTGGAATGCAATTTTCAAATAGATGGGTTGTGGTTTTCCTTTTGGTGAGGAAGGGTTGAACCATCTTCTTAAGTGTGGTGATCTTGTCAAGTCAAAAAAAGGTGGGCGAATTAGATATTTGATTTGGTGACCACTAATTGGTGCATATGGAAATTGCGAAACAATATTATATTTTGAGGGGAGGTGGCGATTGTTCCTACGTTGGTTGATAATATTACGGCGATTTCATGGATATGGTTTAACGGAAGAGCAGGACGCAAGTCTATCTATTCTTTTTCGGATTGGTGTTCTAATCCTATTGCATATTTACAAAGTATATAATTGTTTCGTACTGAATTATAAGGGTTTGAGTATCCCTTGTACTCCTTTATAATTCAAAATTGCTTATAAAAGAAAATATAGCGGCCATTTTTAGGGACAATTTGAGATGCTATAAAAAATAAAGAAACTCTGTTTTACTAGACTCAAATATTTTATATTTGTTAAGAATTTATTAGAGTTTTCTAGGGGGAGCTTATGGATCAATAAATTAAATAAAAAAAAAAACAATTATTAAGCGCTAAATATTTTTCCCAAATTTTTGATTTACCACTTCTTTTTTTCATTCCCACTCACAACATTATAACCTTTATGCAGGGGAGTGAGCAGGTGGTTGTGGATGACGTTAAAGAGGTAGGGGAGCCCATAGGAGTGCAACTCAAAAGTGATGCTGAGAACATGTTTAGTGTGTTCGCTCGAAAGGGAAAAATAAAGAAGACGGCGTCGGGGCAGACGCAGGGAGTGAGATGTGCTCGATGAAGATTGTTTCTTGGAATAATCGGGGTTTGGGGGGTCTAGCTAAGAGACAGGAGGTTCATAAGTTGGTGGGGCATCAGCAACCCTTTTTATTGTGTCTTCAAGAAACTAAGCTGCAATCTTGTGACGATTTTATTTGTTCGGCTTTATGGGGTAATTCTCCTCACGAGTTTTCCTATCGTCCCTCGGTGGGCGCGTCGGGGGGTCTGTTAACTTTGTGAGATTCCGCTGAGGTGGAGGTGTGGTCGTCAGGGAGTTTTGAGTACGTTTTGTGGTGCTATGGTCGGTTCGTTAGGTCCGGGGAGGAGTTTTATGTGGCAAATGTTTATGCACCGTGCGATTCACGGGCCAAGCAGGCCTTGTGGGACTCGCTTTCTTTGAAAATTCAAGCCTTGGGGAGATCAAGGGTGTGTGTTTGTGGGGATTTTAATGTTGTCAGGAGTGTTGATGTACGTCGTTCGGTCAGAGGCGGGTATAGTTCTTTGGACCATGTTCCTTTCAACCGCTTTATTGATGATAATACTTTGATTGATTTACCACTGTGTGGTCGTAAGTTCACTTGGTTTAAAGGGGGTGGGCGGTCTATGAGTCGTTTGGATAGATTCTTACTTTCTGGGGATTGGTGTTTGACTTGGCCTAACTGTACACAAGCAGCTCGGATGAGAGGACTATCTGATCATTGTCCCTTGGTTTTGGCAGCGGATGAGGAGGAATGGGGTCCCCGTCCCTCGAGGATGTTGAAGTGTTGGAGAGATGTCCCTGGATATAAACTGTTTGTGCGCGAAAAGTGGAATTCCTTTCAGTTTGATGGTTGGGGAGGTTATGTTCTTAAAGAAAAACTTAAAGGGATTAAGACAGTCTTGAAAGAGTGGCATACGGCTCACACCCAAAATCTGCCTAGTAGGATTGCGGCTCTTAAGGACCAACTTGCAGCGCTTGATGAGAAGTATGCATGGCAATAAAACCCATACCCGCGGGTACCCACCCAAACCATACCCGCTTTGACGGGGAAAACCCGAGTTGACTGGGTTTTGGTTCTGGTTTGGGTTTTCCCCGATTTCAAAAGATGGATTTGGGGCGGGTAATGGGTACATTGATACCCACCCCGAACCCGTCCCCGAACTCGCCCCGCATATACTAAAAATTAGATTTCACCTCTTTTAAATTAGAAACGCTTAAACAATCTCTTAAATTACGTTCATATATTTATTTTTTATTTTAATTTGAGTATTAAACAAACCATTTTCTCTATTTTTTTTTCTTTATTTAAAAAATATTGTTGGGAGAAAATAATTTTGAACATTTAACTTTTTTTTTAATAAAAAAATACTAAAATATAATTTAAATTCATGTGGAAAGAGACGTAATGGGGATACCCGAAACCCGGTGGGGATACCCGATCCCCGTTGGGTATGGGTTTGGGGTTATCATTTTTATCCCCGCTCGAATTTGGGATGGGTTTGGGGAAACCCGAACTTTATGGGTTTGGGTTTGGGGAGGGCAAAACCCGTCCCCGCCCCGCCCCATTGCCATGCCTTGAGAAGGGAGGGGAAGTGGTCTTATCTGAATCTGAGTTAGCGGAGTTTCATGGTGTGACATCGGATATTCATTCGCTTTCCCGGTTGAATGCTAGTATATGTTGGCAGCAGTCTCGCTCACGGTGGCTTAAGGAAGGGGATGCTAACTGTAACACCCGAGTCTGACGAGGGCGTAGGGAGTGGTCTCCAGTGCATGAGGCATGACAATGTGCGGCTCCTGGCAGCTTCTAGGAAAGAACCGAATTCACATCGGAATGAGAGGGATCCTAAGGTTGTGTGGGTTTGAGACTGCATGGTGGAAGGAAGGCTTATAAGGATTGATGGGTACTACCTATACCAACAAGATGCATCTTCTTTTCGGTAGCTCATTCGATAAGAACTCCACAGTTAAGCGTGCTTGACTTGGAGTAGTCTTTGGATGGGTGACCTTCTGGGAAGTTTTCCCGGAAAGCATGCGAGTGAGAACAAAGCACGCTAAAAAGACTTGTGTTGGTTTGTGGGGTTAGTCGGTCATCCTGAAAGCAGTTTGGGATGTTACACTAACTCAAAGTATTTTCACTCAATTCTAGCGAGTAGACGGAGGGGTAATGCTATTTCGTCACTGCGGGTGGATAGTACTGTTGTAGAGGGTGTGGTCCCTATTAGGCACGCGGTCGTGTCTCACTTTGCGGCTCATTCAAGGCTGTTAATGTGGAACGACCTGGGGTAGAAAATCTTATTTTTAAACGGCTGCAGGTGGCGGAGGTGCGCAATTTGACCAAGCCCTTCTCTTTGGAAGAGGTAAAGGATGCGGTGTGGGACTGTGACAGTTACAAAAGTCCGGGCCCTGATAGGATTAATTTTGGCTTTATAAAGGACTTTTGGGCTGAGATGCAAGGGGACGTTATGCGATTTATCTCGGAGTTTCATCGTCATGGTAGATTGACTAAGGGTTTAAATGCCTCTTTTATTGCGTTGATACCTAAAGTTGATAGTCCCCAAAGTTTGAATGACTTTCGGCCTATATCGCTTGTGGGCAGGCTTTATAAGATTTTGGCAAAGGTGTTAGCGAATCGATTGCGTCTTGTGATGGGGAGTGTGATTTCTGCATCCCAGACAGCTTTTGTGCAGGGTCGACAGATCCTTGACGGCATTCTTGTTGCGAACGAGGTGGTGGATGAGGCCCGTAAGTCTAAGAAGGAGTTATTTCTGTTGGAACAAAATTGATTTAAAAATGTTTGCCCCTAAATCTATAAAGGTTTTGATGATAACAAAGTATTAATTAACAAATTGGAAGGACTAAAAATTTATTTTAAGTGCGCAGATATAAGCACCATTTAAGTCCTGAGTGGAGTTCAGAGGATGTGAATTCAGAAGTTCACAAGTGCTCAGAAGATGTTGGACTTCAGAAGTTACAACCTTCAGAGGATGAAGACTTCAGAACTTCATGTCTGTCTACAAGCTTCATCAAACTCTGAAGATCTCGTTGATAGCTGTGAAGATTCCCTTTTCTAGTCAACTCTTCTACCAATGAAGAAAAGGACCTTTCAAGTCTGATCAGTTCAGCTACCTCTGTTTTGTCTGTCCTAACTTGAGAACGTGGGTCTTCAGTTTTGTTAGCTGAATAAGGAAAGTCCACTCTGCAGTAGTCAAAGTAACTGAAACTCTTTCTCAGTTTTGGATACAACCAACTGCATCAAGACAGACTGCTTGAAGACAAAAGGTTATCAACTCCAACGGTTCCTTTTGCAACGACTCTTTTCTAGTGGTATATATACTAGAAGATTCAGCTAACAACATATAATTACAAAGAATTGAACGTGCGCTGAACAAACTCTGAACTCTGTGATATACAAGCTCTGAACCTCTATCTAGTGTTTTTGCACTTTAGCCAAATACTCTGTACTATTTGTATTTGCTCATTTTAGGTTCATCTAAGAGCACTTGTATATTTTTATATACTTTATTCTTAAGTGTGAGACTTAAGCTTGTGTGCTTAAGTGTGAGACTTAAGCTTGTGTGCTTAAGTGTGAAGTCTTAAGCTTGTGTGCTTGAGCATTGTTTGAGAAGTCTCTTGCTTGTGTGCTTGAGCAGGTGTAATCTTGTGTGATTATAGTGAACTCCCTTGGAAGTGCAAGGGGACTGGACTACTCTCGTTTTGTGAGAGGAACCAGTATAAATTGCTTGTGTGATCTCTCTCTCTCTCTCTTTAACTTGTTATTTATTGTGTTACTTTTCCGCTGCTAACGTAGTTGAGTTAAGAACTTGAAAAAGTTTTAACTTAGCTAAAACACAATTCAACCCCCCCCCTTCTTGTGTTTTCACACCTTCAATTGGCATCAGAGCACCTGGTCTGTTACTTTCACTTAACAGTGAGACAGTAAAGATCTTGTGAGAACACTATGTCTGGAGGAGACGATAGTAGCACTAGAACTGGTGAGGCCAGTGGTGCTGGTGGTGGTCCCAGAAATGCTTTTGGTTATGACTACTTAAGTAATGAATCACATGAACATAGTGGCAACAGAAAAGCCCCTATATTCAATGGTGATGCTTCATTATTTGAGTGGTGGAAAGAGAGACTGTATAGCAATATTACTGCTATTGATCATGAGTTGTGGGATTTGGTTGAGTTGGGAGTAACTTTTGAAAACTTGAATGAACATGGTAGGTTGTCCATGGAGAATAGAAAGTTACTCACACCAGCTAACCTAAAAATCTACACAAAACATCATAGAGTAAAGGACATTGTTGTTGGTGCTATTAGACATGAGGATTATGTCAGAATAGAGAACAAGTCTACTGCTAAATCTATCTTTGATTCTATGTGTGCTACCTATGATGGTAATGAAAAGGTTCAAGAGGCTAAAGCTAGTCTTTTGATAAGGCAATATGAACTTTTCACTATGCAACAAGATGAAAACATTGAGACTATGTTTACAAGGTTTCAAATCCTTGTATCTGGGCTTAAAGCTCTTAAGAGAAGTTATTCTACCTATGACCATGTTCAGAAGATTCTGAGAAGTCTTCCTATTGCTTGGAGACCTAAGGTCACTGCAATAGAGGAAGCTCAAAATCTCAAGACTCTGAGTCTTGAAGCTCTGATAAGCAATCTCAGAAGCCATGAGATGGTTCTAGATGCTGACTCAGAAACTAAGAAGAAGTCTAAGTCAGTGGCTTTACAGTCAACTAAGACTACTTCTAAGGCTCTTAAGACTCAGCTTCTTGATATTGAAGAAGAATCTTCTGCTGATGGTCAAGAGGATGAGATGAATGAGGATGAGTTTGCTTTATTCACCAAGTTTCAGCAATGGAACAGATTTAACAAAAGAAATTTCAGAGGAGGTAATAGCTCCAGAAATTTTGTCAGCAAAAAGGATGATCAGAAGAACTGCTTCAACTGTAAGAAGCCAGGACACTTTATTGCTGATTGTCCAGAAATGTCTGCTAAAGACAAAAGCAAAAGATACAGCTCAAAGAAGCAACAATTCAAGAGCAGATTGAAAAAGAGTCTGATGGCTACTTTTGAAGAGCTATCATCTGAGGAAGAAGTTGAGGAAGAAGAAGAGGCAAATCTAGCCCTGATGGCTTCAGCTGACTCAGATGCAGACTCAGACGATGAATCAGAATCAGAATCAGATTCTGAAGTAACTGATGAGGTATTTTCTGACTGCTCTAAATCTCAACTCATAACTGCACTTAACAAGGTCATTGAGAAACATCTCAGAGTGTTAAGTAAACAAAAAGTTTTACAAGAAAACCTTAACACTCTGACTGAACAAGCAGAACATTTTCAAGGTCTATATCAAGAAACTCTGAATAGAGTAAATGACCTTGAAAAGGGTTGTGCTGTGTGTCACAAACCTACTGATGAGCAAGAAATGGCTCTTCAACAGTTTGTGCATCTCAACCTTGGTAAGAGCAAAGCTGCTAATCTTGTTTATAATGTCATGAGACATAGAGGAGAGGGACTTGGCTATGAATATGGTAGAACATATTCAAAGCTAAAGACCTATCCCAAAAAGGTTGGAAAATCTTGGGTTTACTATGTTGTACCTCAGAGTGAAGAAGGAAAGAAATTTGGTACTCTGGAAGATGAGGACAATAATCTGAGAGATTTGGGAATTGACAACTCAGAAGAACCAAGTTCCTCAGGATCTGGGAAGAAAAGCTCAGAAGATAAAAGCTATTCAGAACTTGACAGCATTAGTTCAGAGGTTCTGAAAGTTTCAAAATCTGAGGCTTCAACTTCTGGAACCAGAGGAATTCTAGTTCATGAGAAAAGTCAACCTAAAGGCTCAGAAGTTTTTAAAAGAAAGTCTAACCTCAAACCTCAGAGGCAACATAGGACTAAGGTTATTTATGATTCTAGAGTCAATAAATATAACCAGTCAAATCAATGGACTGGTGATAAATACAAACTCTGGAAGCATAAACAATCCAAGTCCTGGAATAATAACAGAACTCAAACTAAGAAATATTTTCAAAAGGGTTATTATTCCAAACCAAAATCTTTCTCTCACACTCAACAACACAGTAAACATTTGTGGACTAACAAGCGTGGACCCAGAAGATGGGTACCAAAAGCTGAAATTATGTATCATTCAGATTTACCAACTAGGAAAGGATATATCCTACCTAGAGTATGGAAACAAGTCCTATGCAAAGGAAGAAGGGCTTATGTCCTAGACCAATGGCTGACAAGTTCTCAAGTTAACAATCAGAACTTGTCAAATGAAGAGGAAGAATATTGGGATGACTTTATCATTAACTGTGATGAAGAGTTCTATCGCAATGATTAAAGTTGTTTCTCATACAGCCTGCCACTCAAAGAAATATCATGAAACACTCATGGTATCTGGATAGTGGATGTTCAAGGCATATGACTGGTGACAAACAACTGTTTTCTAAGCTGACTATGAAAGAAGGAGGATCTGTTGGCTTTGGAGGTAATCAAAAGGGAAAGATAATAGGTACAGGTACAGTAGGTAATTCTTCCCTATCTATTAATGATGTTTGGTTAGTTGATGGACTTAAGCATAATCTATTGAGCATAAGTCAATTTTGCGACAATGGTTATGTAGTCATTTTTAATAAGGAATCATGTACTGTAACCAAACAATCTGATAATTCCATTATATTCAAAGGTCTGAGAAAGAACAATGTTTATAAAATTAATCTTTCTGATTTGAATGAACAAAAAGTGATGTGTCTTTTAACCTTGGGTGAAGAAAAATGGATCTGGCATAAGAGGTTAGGCCATGCTAACTGGAGGTTAATCTCTAAGCTTAGTAAGCTTGACCTTGTCAGAGGTTTACCTAAAATTAAATATCACTCAAACACACTTTGTGGTTCATGTCAAAAAGGAAAGATTACAAAATCATCTTTTAAACCTAAGAACATTGTCTCTACCTCAAGACCATTGGAACTTCTTCACATTGATCTTTTTGGGCCAGTTAACACTGCTTCAATCAATGGAAAGAAGTATGGATTAGTGATTGTTGATGATTACAGTAGATGGACTTGGGTAAAATTCCTAAGAACAAAAGATGAAGCTTATGATGAGTTTAGCATCTTCTGCAAACAAATTCAAAATGAAAAAGGCTACACTATTTTAAAAGTTAGAAGTGATCATGGTGGAGAATTTGAAAATGAACCTTTTGAAAACTTTTGTGAAAAATATGGCATTCTGCATGAATTCTCTTCTCCTAGAACTCCTCAACAAAATGGGGTTGTAGAAAGGAAGAATAGAACTCTGCAAGAAATGGCCAGAACCATGATGCATGAAACAAATGTAGCAAAGTTTTTATGGGCAGAAGCTGTAAACACAGCATGTTATGTTCAAAATAGAATCTATATCAGATCTAAGTTGAACAAAACTGCTTATGAATTGTTCAAAGGAAGAAAACCTGATATTTCTTATTTTCATCAGTTTGGATGTACATGTTATATCTTAAACAACAAAGTCCATCTAAAGAAATTTGATGCTAGAGGTTATAAGGGTATCTTTATAGGATACTCTGAACGCTCAAAAGCATACAGACTATATATTTCTGAAACACATACTGTGGAAGAAAGTATGCATGTCAAATTTGATGACAAAGAGCCTGACCAAGTGTCAGAGCTTGTGGAAGGTCTGTCTAGATTTCAGGTATCAGAGGATCAATATTCGGATATTCCAAACTACTCAGAACATCCATTCTCTGAAGTACCTCTGAACACAATAGTTCCTACAGACTCTGAACAACCAAGAACTGAAGCATCTGCTGAACCTGATGTTGATGAGTCTGAAGATGATGAGCCCCCAAGAAATACTTTCAAATACAAGTCATCACATCCAGAGGAACTGATATTAGGCAACAAGGATAGTCCAAGGAAGACAAGATCTCAACTGAGAAATGAGGAATCATTAGTTGGTCTTATCTCAATGATGGAACCATCAAAGATTGATGAAGCTCTGAAAGATGATGCTTGGATTGTAGCAATGCAAGAAGAGCTGAATCAATTTCAAAGGAATGATGTGTGGACTCTAGTGCCTAAACCTTCACACAAGAACATTATTGGAACAAAATGGGTATTCAGAAACAAGTTGAATGAACAAGGTGAAGTGGTAAGGAACAAGGCTAGATTGGTTGCACAAGGTTATAGTCAACAAGAGGGGATTGACTATACTGAAACCTTTGCACCAGTTGCTAGACTTGAAGCAATCAGGTTACTTCTATCTTATGCTGTTAATCATGGAATAACTTTGTATCAGATGGATGTTAAAAGTGCCTTCTTAAATGGTTTCATTTCTGAAGAAGTATATGTTAAGCAACCTCCTGGTTTTGAAGATGTCTCAAACCCAGAACATGTTTTTAAACTTAAGAAATCACTGTATGGTCTGAAACAAGCTCCAAGAGCTTGGTATGATAGACTCAGTAATTTCCTTCTTGAAAAGGGTTTTGAGAAAGGAAAGGTTGACTGCACACTCTTTAGAAAAACAACCAAAGAAGACATTTTAATTATTCAAATTTATGTTGATGATATTATCTTTGGTTCTACTAATGCTGCTTTGTGCAAGAATTTTTCTAAGATAATGCAGGATGAATTTGAAATGAGCATGATGGGAGAGTTGAAGTTCTTTCTTGGAATTCAAATCAATCAGAAGAAGGAAGGAACTTATGTTCATCAATCAAAATACACCAAAGAACTTCTGAAGAAATTCAATTTAGATGACTGCAAGATAATGAATACTCCTATGCATCCAACTACCAACATGGGCAAGTCAGATGATGAAGGAAAGGTAGATCAAAAGGTCTACAGAGGTATGATTGGTTCCTTACTCTATCTGACAGCCTCTAGACCAGATATTTTATTCAGTGTTTGCTTATGTGCAAGATTCCAGTCAGATCCCAGAGAATCTCATCTTACTGCTGTAAAGAGAATCTTTAGGTATCTGAAAGGAACAACTAATCTTGGACTTCTTTATAAGAAATCAAATGATTATGTGCTAAATGGATTCTGTGATGCTGACTATGCTGGAGATAAAATTGAAAGAAAATCCACAAGTGGCAATTGTCAATTTGTTGGTGAAAACCTTATCTCCTGGGCTAGTAAGAGGCAAACTACTATAGCTTTGTCTACAGCAGAAGCAGAATACATTTCAGCAGCTAAGTGTTGCACACAACTACTCTGGCTAAAATATCAGTTAGAAGATTATCAGGTAAGCAGTAACAATATTCCTTTATATTGTGATAATACTGCAGCCATTCATTTATCTAAAAATCCTATCCTACACTCTAGAGCCAAACATATTGAAATTAAACACCATTTTATCAGAGATTATGTTCAGAGAGGCATTATAGATATTAAGTTTGTTGATACTGAAAATCAATGGGCTGACATATTTACTAAAGCCTTATCTGTTGAAAGATTTGATTTTATAAAGAAACATCTGAACATGTTTTCAATCTCTGAATGAAAATTTTTTTTGGCAATTAAAGTGTAAGAGGTTATGTATATCAGAACTTATGATTCAGATCATCTGAACACAAGCTCTGAAGTACCTAACTCTGATAGAGAATTTTTAAATAACTCAGAGGCTCTGAACTATTTAAGTGGGAAACGTTTAGTATTCACTGCTGAACAGTTGTCCATTAAAATAGCAGTTACCGAGTAACTTTCTGCACGTGGTCTACGTGTGTCAGGTAGTGGGTGGTTAATGATGATTTTTGGTATTCAACTTTCTGTCAATTAGCGTAACTTCCCAAATTTGCTATTTTCGTGTTAACTGTGTGCATTTAAATAAAACTTACACAATACACTTGCACACTATTCACTTTCACAACCTACACTTTCATATTCTCTCTAAACCTCCAACACACTTTCTTTCTCTCTCGCTAGTTTTTCCAAACCTTACCCTTATCTCCAACAATGGCTGGTACTTCATCTTCTTCGTCAAAAAGGATTCCACCGTTTATTTTCAAGAACCTTCAGATTGTTGGGAACGAGATGGAATTCCCAGAATCTGAACTCACATTTCTGTCAGAAAAGATAGTTGATTTCGACGGTTTGAAAGCTAATGGTTTCGACGTTAAGCCGTACTTTATCACTCAAGGTTGGGATAAGTACTTCGACATGCTTAACGGTCCTATCTACCCAGATTTGTTGAAGAAATTCTGGATGAAAGCAAAGGTGTTTGACAAGCATGAAGCTAAGAAGGAAGAGCTTGCTGCAATAGAAAGAGACCCTAGTCTGAAAGGTAAAACTAGGAAGGAAATGGGTTTGCTGGATTATACAGGTGTACAGATTAGGTCAAATATCTGTGGAATGAACCTGGCACTCTCGCCCATTCATTTCAATGCTCTTCTTGGTCTTCCTAACTCTGGGATAGAGTTAGATGTGTTTGAAAAGGATACAAGATTCAGAGATGATCTTCTGCATCTCATATGCACAGACTTCTCCTTAAAAGGGAAAGTGAAGGGTTTGACTGAAGAATGTCGAGTTCTTTTCAAGATCATCATAGCAGCTATCAGTCCAAGGGTTGGTGGGACTGATACAATCTCCTGGACGCATCGTCATCTGCTGTATTTCCTTCTGACAGGAAAGAAGGTTAATCTTGGAGATTACTTCTTTGAAAGGATTTGTGAAGCCATCTTTGCAAGTAAATCTCAGAGGAAAACTACTATAGTTTATCCTAGGTTGTTGTCAGACCTTCTGCATCAAGGTCATGTTGTTCAGAACCTAAAGAAATTTCACCCAGAGCTTGTGGAGAAGAAGTTCACTCCTGAAATTCTTCATGCTAGTTTCCTTACTAAGATGCGCCTTATTGCTTCCAAGCCTGTTGCACCTCCACAAGAGATAACTACTACACTTGAAGATCGTCTGTATGTTCAAGGCTACCCAGTTATTTCTGAAGCTGATGCTGAGCATGTTATTCAGGACTACTTGGAAGTGCTCAGAGAAGAAGGATTTGTTGTTGATAGAAGTATGGTTCCTCCAGCCCCTGTAAACTTGTATAACCCTAAGAGGAAGCCAAAGAGGAAAGCTGAACAAGAAAAACCAGATCTTTTGGCTCAGAAGAAGGTTAAGGTTGAGCAATCCTTGGCTGAGCAGAGAACAAAGAAGAAGCATGAAGAAACTGCAACCAAGGCTGCTGAAGGAGCTTCCAAAAAGCCTATGGTTGTTGAAGTTGACAGTTCATCTGAGGAATCTGACTCTGAAGATGAAACTGAGTCTGATGAAGAGACAATTGCTGAGAGACTTCGTAGAAGACCTGCTCCTATTTCCAAAGATAAAGGTAAGTCTTCTAAGTATGCTTTTAATGAAAATGAGATTGGAATATGTTACACTAAACCTCTCAGAACCATTTTACCAACCTCTGATAATCCAACCTCTGATAATCCCCTATCTGAACTGGAAAAACATCTGAGCCCTGACCCTCTCAATAATCACCCTCCTTCTCATGAAACTCAACACAAATCTAGCTCACCTCCTAAACCTACATCACCTCCACCTCAACCTCAACCTGACATTCCATCTTCTGAACCTCAACCAGATATTCCTGTCACTAAACCAACCTCTCCCTCAAAGCAATCCTCTCCACATCCTAAACCAACCCCCGAACATCAATCTCCTGAACCATCCCCTGAACATAAATCACCTGAACCATCTCCTGAACATATTTACCCTGAATCAACTTCTGACATTTCATCATCTGAACCAACCCCTGAACCACATCCTAACCCAAGTGCTGAACATGCTTCTCCTGAGCGTATTCACACTTGTGCTCCCAAGCCAGCTACTGAATCACCTACTCTCTCTACCATTCCCAATCCTTCACCCTCATCATTCAACACTTTTAGTAATCTATCCACTCAATTTCATGAAGACTTGCTTAGATTATCTACAATAAAGGACAGGTTCTTAGTTTGTCCTTCTGATGTGGACCTCGAAGTATCAAGCATTAAGGCAAGGATTTGCAATGCTTTGGATGATGCTGCTGCAAAGGTTAAGGCTGTTATTGGTAAGCGGGATCTGGAAGGTATAAGCTTCATGAGGAACAGTCTGGCTAGGGCTGAGTTGAAAAGGTTAACGCCATTCAATCATGAAGAGCATGAGCGTGCTAAGCTTGTTGCTATAGCTGCTGCTGTAAGGCGTATGTCTAAATTCAAAGATTGCTGGGTTGATTCTACACTTCTGCAACGTCTTGAGGATCAACGGATTGAGAATGAACGTCTGGAAGAAGCTGCTGCTAGAGTTGCTGAGTTGGCTAATGAGCTACAGAATGAAGATGCCACAGAAGAGGATGTACTGGTTGTGCTTGCTTCTCAGAATCAAGAGGATGTGCTGATGATAGATTATCCAGAGGAAGGAGAACCCTCTGATAAAGGCAAGGCACCTATGATTGAAGAACCAGAACCTGTGATTGAAGATCAAGCTCCTGCTATGGCGGATCAGTTGCAGATTTTTCAAGAAGCCCTGAGGGAACAGCAAGAAGGTCTAGAACGTCAAAGAGTTGCTCAAGAGACATTGGAAACCAAGGTGGATGGTTTAGTTTCCAATGTGGGATCTTTGAATGATAAATTCGACCAACTCTTAGCCTTTCTTAAGAAACCCTAGGATTCTGTGCACATGTTTTTAAGTTTTCTTTCTTTATTATCTGTTTATCCTCTGAACAATTTTCTTTTTAAGCTATGTTTGTTTTATTAATTATGTGGTTTGTTTTATATTCTGTTTGTTTTGCGTGTGATTATTTTTCTTGGTTAAATTAGAACATAAGAACACAAGATGCTTTCTAAAACAAAATTTTTTATTAATGATATGATAATGTTGAGTACATTGGTAAAAAGAAAAAGAAAAAGACAACCTAATCCTAATCAGATGGATAAAACTCAGAAGAAATCTCTGATTTCTCCTCAGCATCCTCTGATGAAATTTCAATGGGATCTGGGTTTTGCTCTTGTTCTTCTTCTTCTTGTTCCTCTTCTGGAACATAGCTAGCCAAGAACTCAACATAGTCAGCATCATCTTCATTCTCTTCAGCTTCAGAGTCTGATGAGATGATTATTATCTCAGCATCTTGTGATTTCTTGTTGTCCTTTTTATCCTTCTCTTCGTCTTCGCGCTTCTCTTCGTTCTTCTTTCTCTTAAACTCAGCGATGCGTAAGCTGAATCTTTTCATTATTCCTACCTTCTCTTGCTTCACTTGTTTATTCTTGTTTTTACGTGAAGCAGGCATGTTAACTCGTTCACTTTTTATAAACCTTTGAGCGCGTTGGTTTTCGTTTGTAAATTTAATTCACCTTTGTAACTACCACTCTTCTTTCTTTGACTGTCTTGGTTTTATAACTTTGTTTTACTTTTTGATAATGACAAAAGGGGGAGTAGTTACGCATTAATTGATATGTTCCAAAACTGAAACCACGCCTTTTATCTCGCTTTTATCTGTTAAGTTAAAAGTTGTTATTTTTAAGTTGTTTTACGTATTTCAAGGTGGAGACTAAGTTAGTTGAAACTAAAATAAATTTCATAAGTAAGGATAAGTTAAGAGTGCAATTTTAACTTAGCCTTATGAGACTTAGGGGGAGAGCTTGCAAACCTCTCACTCTGAAGAAAGATATGAAACTTATTTTATTTCAAAATTATCTTAATCTTATACTAAATTAATATATCATGGATAAAACATAAAGTTTAGACTTTATGGAGTATCAATCTTAGGGGGAGCTTGCAAACCTCATAAACCTAAGAGAAACATGATAAGTTAATTTAACAACAATTGTCAATTAATACTTATGTTTGTCATCATCAAAAAGGGGGAGATTGTTGGAACAAAATTGATTTAAAAATGTTTGCCCCTAAATCTATAAAGGTTTTGATGATAACAAAGTATTAATTAACAAATTGGAAGGACTAAAAATTTATTTTAAGTGCGCAGATATAAGCACCATTTAAGTCCTGAGTGGAGTTCAGAGGATGTGAATTCAGAAGTTCACAAGTGCTCAGAAGATGTTGGACTTCAGAAGTTACAACCTTCAGAGGATGAAGACTTCAGAACTTCATGTCTGTCTACAAGCTTCATCAAACTCTGAAGATCTCGTTGATAGCTGTGAAGATTCCCTTTTCTAGTCAACTCTTCTACCAATGAAGAAAAGGACCTTTCAAGTCTGATCAGTTCAGCTACCTCTGTTTTGTCTGTCCTAACTTGAGAACGTGGGTCTTCAGTTTTGTTAGCTGAATAAGGAAAGTCCACTCTGCAGTAGTCAAAGTAACTGAAACTCTTTCTCAGTTTTGGATACAACCAACTGCATCAAGACAGACTGCTTGAAGACAAAAGGTTATCAACTCCAACGGTTCCTTTTGCAACGACTCTTTTCTAGTGGTATATATACTAGAAGATTCAGCTAACAACATATAATTACAAAGAATTGAACGTGCGCTGAACAAACTCTGAACTCTGTGATATACAAGCTCTGAACCTCTATCTAGTGTTTTTGCACTTTAGCCAAATACTCTGTACTATTTGTATTTGCTCATTTTAGGTTCATCTAAGAGCACTTGTATATTTTTATATACTTTATTCTTAAGTGTGAGACTTAAGCTTGTGTGCTTAAGTGTGAGACTTAAGCTTGTGTGCTTAAGTGTGAAGTCTTAAGCTTGTGTGCTTGAGCATTGTTTGAGAAGTCTCTTGCTTGTGTGCTTGAGCAGGTGTAATCTTGTGTGATTATAGTGAACTCCCTTGGAAGTGCAAGGGGACTGGACTACTCTCGTTTTGTGAGAGGAACCAGTATAAATTGCTTGTGTGATCTCTCTCTCTCTCTCTTTAACTTGTTATTTATTGTGTTACTTTTCCGCTGCTAACGTAGTTGAGTTAAGAACTTGAAAAAGTTTTAACTTAGCTAAAACACAATTCAACCCCCCCCCTTCTTGTGTTTTCACACCTTCAATTTCTCTTTAAGGTCGATTTTGAGAAGGCTTATGATTCGGTTGACTGGGGTTATTTGGATGCTGTCATGGGGAGAATGGGTTTTCCGACCCGTTGGAGGAAGTGGATTAAAGAATGTGTGTGTACGGCAACAGCTTCGGTCTTAGTCAATGGTAGTCCGACTGATGAGTTCCCTGTCGAGAGGGGTTTACGGCAGGGGGATCCGTTATCCCCTTTTCTTTTCTTGTTGGCTGCGGAGGGTCTACATGTGTTGATGGAGGCCATGGTGGAGCGCAACCTGTTCACGGGGTATAGTGTTGGTGAGCTATCACCGATGACGGTGTCGCACCTTCAGTTCGCCGATGATACGTTGTTGATGGGGACTAAAAGTTGGGCGAATGTTCGTGCTTTGCGGGCTGTCCTTGTGTTGTTCGAGTCTATGTCGGGCTTACGGGTTAACTTTCACAAAAGCATGCTGGTTGGGGTTAACATCCCTGATTCTTGGTTAGGTGAAGCGGCGTATGCTATGTGTTGTAAAGTGGGAAAGATCCCTTTCCTTTATTTGGGTCTTCCTATAGGGGGTGATCCGAGACGTTTAGGCTTTTGGGAACCGGTTATGGATCGTTTAAAGAAACGTTTATCGGGATGGAGGAGTCGCTTCCTTTCTTTTGGTGGTCTTCTAGTTCTACTTAAATCTGTATTGACCTCTCTGTCTGTCTATGCTCTTTCCTTCTTTAAAGCTCCCTCAGGTACTATCTCTTCTATTGAATCTATTTTGATTAAATTTTTTTGGGGGGGAAGTGAGGATTTTAGGAAAGTATCTTGGATTAACTGGAAAACTATATGCTTACGTAAGGAGTATGGGGGTTTGGGGGTTAGGCAGATGAGGAAGTTTAATTTAGCCATGTTAGGTAAGTGGTGTTGGAGAATGCTAGTGGATACGGAGGGTTTGTGGTTTCGAGTGTTGGCAGGTCGTTATGGGGTTGAGAGAGGTAGACTGTGTGAGGGTGGAGCGAGTGGGTCTACGTGGTGGAGGGAGGTGGCGCGTATTCGGAGTGGGGGAGGTGAGGTAGGGGAGGGTGGTTCAGAGAGCTTGTTTCGAGAAAGGTGGGGGATGAGTCCGACACTTTTTTCTGGACTGATCCCTAGGTGGATGGGATCTCTTTGCGAGAGCGGTTTGGGTGGCTGTTTGACTTGGCAGAAAACAAATCGGCGACTGTGGCCGAGATGTTTATGCAGGGTTAGGAGGCTGGAGGGGAGGCGTGGGTGTAGCGGCGTCGGTTGTGGGCTTGGGAGGAGGAGATGTTGGGTGAGTGTCAGTCTTTACTTCTTACCATCTCTCTGCAGTATCATGTTTCAAATAGGTGGAAGTGGCAGTCTGACTTGGACGATGTTTATACTGTTCGTGGTGCATATCAGCTTTTGACGACATAGGATGTTGTGACTTTGGATGCTGCGTCAGGTCTCATTTGGCATCGACAGGTTCCTTTGAAGGTTTCCATTTATGCTTGGCGTCTCTTGCGGGATAGGTTACCTACCAAAGCAAACCTGGTTACTCGAGGGATTTTATCTACGGTGGATCATCATTGTGTTTCTGGCTGCGGAGAGGTTAAGACAGCTCAACACTTGCTCCTTTCTTGCAGCACTTTTGGTGCCCTTTGGTCTCTTGTTAGCTCCTGGATTGGCTCTTCTTTGGTGATTGCTCAGACTCCTTCCGATCATTTTGTTCAGTTTACGGATTCAGCAGGTGGTCTTCGAGCACGACGTTCTTTCATGCAGCTCATATGGCTTGTTGTTGTGTGGGTTGTGTGGACCGAAAGAAACCACAGATTGTTCAGAGGTTCAGCAAACTCAGTACATCACATGTTGGACAAGATCAAGACTTTTTCGTATAGGTGGTTGAAAGCAACAAGTAGTACTTTAGCTTTGAATTGCCATAGTTGGTGGTCTAGTCCTATGCTTTGTTTGGGCCTTGTTTAGTTCCTTTCAATTCATGTATCTTGACTTTTTGTAACCTTTCTTAGTCTTTCCTGACACGTCTTGTGCTGGGAGGATGATTTGTTCATATATATATATATATATATATATATATATATATATATATAGGGGGCTGCTAATTTAGACCCAGTTGGGTCTAAATTAGCAAGGTGCACCTTTTGAGTTGGACAAAAATATCCATTTTTTTAATTTTTGAAACAATAAAGCAAAAGGGGCACTTCTGTAAATTTCCTCTATTTCACACGCACCCCCATTTCTTTTCCCACCCCCAGGACACGTGGCAAGCTGTAAGCCACAAAAAACAGGCGCGTGCAACACACGCACGGGGGGAGTGAGAAATTTTTTTGCATTGCATGGGACACGTGTCACTTCCTGGTGGCTCGCCTATTTTTTTCCATTTTATACTTTAAACTCGATTATTTCGTCGTAAATTAATTTTTTATTTTTTAATTTTTATACCAAAATTCATAATTTTTTTTTCTCTACAAATAGAGACTTGGTTTGTTTGATTTGGACACCGAAAAAAAAACACAATTTTTCACTACTTTAAACTCGATTATTTCGTCGTAAATTAATTTTTTATTTTTTATTTTTTATACCAAAATTCATAATTTTTTTTTCTCTTCAAATAGAGACTTGGTTCGTTTGATTTGGACACAGAAACAAAAAACTCAATTTTTCACTACCTTAATCTCATCAAATAACTAATAATCAACTTACTGAAACCATTTTACCAGCAAAATGGTTTCAGTTTACAACTCTCTGAAACCATTCTACCAGATAAATGGTTTCAGAAGCAAACACAATTAAATAATTACTCACTGAAACCATTCTACCAATAAAATGGTTTCAGAATACAACTATGTGCAACCATTCTACAAGGTAAATGGTTTCAGAAGCAAATAACTAATAATCTACTTACTGAAACCATTCTACCAGCAAAATGGTTTCAGATTACAACTCTCTGAAACCATTGTACCAGATAAATGGTTTCAGAAGCAAACACAATTAATAAATTACTCACTGAAACCATTCTACCAGTAAAATGGTTTCAGAATACAACTATGTGCAACCATTCTACAAGCTAAATGGTTTCAGAAGCAAATAACTAATAATCAACTTACTGAAACCATTCTACCAGCAAAATGGTTTCAGATTACAACTCTCTGAAACCATTGTACCAGATAAATGGTTTCAGAAGCAAACATTAGTTTTTAATTATCGTTTTATCTCATTTAATTAACTAAAAATAGTTTCAGGTCTCCAAAAATTTCATAAAATATACCAAAAGTTCCAGAATATTATCTACTATTTTCCTGGTATAATGGTTTCAGTGGGTTGGTTGAGTTTAGAACACACACGTAACGTATTTAGTAAACAATAAAATGAGATTAAGGTAGTGAAAAATTGCGTTTTTTTTTTCGGTGTCCAAATCGAACGAACCAAATCTCTATTTGTAGGAAAAAAAAAATTATGAATTTTGGTATAAAAAATAAAAAAAAAAAATTAATTTACGACGAAATAATCGAGTTTAAAGTAGTGAAAAATTGCGTTTTTTTTTTCGGTGTCCAAATCAAACAAACCAAGTCTCTATTTGTAGAGAAAAAAAAATTATGAATTTTGGTATAAAAATTAAAAAATAAAAAATTAATTTACGACGAAATAATCGAGTTTAAAGCATAAAATGGAAAAAATCAGGCAGACCCAGTCATATGCTGACACGTGGCTGCCTTATTCAAAAGTAAAATTTTCTCTCTCCAGCTTATAATCTAGTGTGGCGCAGACAGGATGGTAGGATGATCTGGGCTGTCTGATCAATCAGACAGCCTTAATGAGATCACATCTTGGCTGTCTGATGGAAATCAACGGTCTGTAACCATGGTCCGTCCGTACACGCGCGACACTGGATCCACGTCTATTAATTTTTAAGAAGGTGGGGGCGCGTGTCATTATTTTTTTTTTTATGTAAAATTACAGAAATGCCCCTGTTGCTCTATTCTTTCAAAAATTAAAAGAATGGTATTTTGGTCCAATTGAAAAGGTGCACCTTGCTAACTTAGACCTAACTAGGGTCTAAGTTAGAAAACCCCATATATATATATATATATATATCATTTTGGCTTGTTCAAAAAAAAATCATAGCATTATTATTATTTTCCCAACCATTTCACATAGAAAAAGCAAACATAGTGAACCGCAAACCATCCGCCATTCTCCGTCGTTGAATCCATTATGTAACTTACTACTCCGTCCCAAAATATAAGTAAAAGGAGGTCAACAAAAGTGAATGTATCTGGACTAAATTTTAAACCAAATACATCAACTTTCATTGACCAATTTTTGCTTATATTTTGGGACGGAGGGAGTATGTCCTTATGTTTTAATGTTTTAAGCTTTAGATCAATTCTTTATGAGGTTGAAAATCTCTTCTAGGATCATTTGAACCAAACTCAGCACAAGTACAAATAGTCAAATAAAACAAAATAATTTTATGAAAAAAATAAGGGTATGATAACAACCACTAGTGTCGTGTCTTAACGAGCTCTGTGGCGTCTCCAACTAAAAATAACTGTCTACCTTTTCAACTTGTATTTTGGTCACTTTTTCATTTTGGGAGTGACTTTTTTCCCACATTTCACATTAACACATGTTTTTGGAAGTTTATATTTGGACACATATTTTATCAACAAGAAGTGTTTTTTTTTTTTTTAATCGTGTTTTGAATTTGCACTCATCTTCTCCCTCACGTCAATACTTTCTATCTTAGGAATTCTTGTTAAGCGAGAGTTTAAAATCCTAGCACGGTTTCTCTAGTAACGGATGACCTATTTGGTTAGGAACCGGTCTTATAACGAGGATACCGACAGTAGGTTGTATGTTTGAGATTGGAGATCGGTTCCACCATCATGGGAACTGACGAGGAGGAAAACTGGAATTATGTATCAAGCAGACATCAGAGAAGAAGGGACCAACGTCATAACAAAATCGACATAACGACATCACGCAGAGGGGACAAGGTGAATATGAATTCACAAGTTACTTTTTTCTTTACCGACTTCCGAGAATCTTTCGGGCTAAGGCTATGGCCAACGTCTTTCAACATTATGGGGACATTGTAGAGGTTCGGGTTTGCTCGCTTTGACAAGATCCTCCTACCTAGGACCAAAATATATAAAACCCAAAATTATACTAGCTTATAGTTTATTTTGATAATTTAATTCAATTAGCTTATAACTTATAAATTTTATTCCAATTTTACTAATATTATCTTATTTTAAAAAAATTAAATATTTTCTTATGGCATTTCATATTTATATGTTAGTTTAATTGCTTTGATCCAATACTACAAATTTAATTAGTTATCTACTATTTTTTGACAAACAAAGTCAAAGTTAGATTATTATAAAATTAAATCATCAATAATAGACTACAGTATGAATTAATTAATATTTACACTAATACTTAAACTAATATATGTACCGAGAGACGGACAATCATTAATAAGCAACTGTAAACTAATATTTACATTAATATTTGTATGAATATGTATACGGAATTATTTATAATTATTTATAATTTTTTTAAAAAATTAAATAAAATTGGGCTAGTGTCATAGCCACACCACAAAGCTTTGAAGAGATCCGACCTCCGTGATGTCCCTACTAAATTAGTTTTTTTTTTTACTCAAAACAACAATATGCATTCATTCATTCAAATTCATACGAATACATCAATCGAAATCATTAAATATTCAATTTTCCTAAAAACTAATAAGAATGAATATGCAAACAGACTCACATCATCCAAGTTAATAGCGTAAAATGACCTAATGTCAATTCATATAACAAACTTCAAAGCTATAATTGCATGGTATGTGAAAATTGGAAAGAAAAAAATATATATAATTACATTTAATTATTGGATGTGAACACAATATTAAAATGACATAACATAGAGTATGATATCATTTGGGAATTAATCCAAAACAAACAACACAGAAGAATGAAAGAGGAATGAAGAATGAGTAATTTGAGAGAAAATGATTTATTGAAAACTAAGCAGAATATGTTGATTGCATTTTGACTGCTTCTTAGAACACCATGAGACTGGTGCATTTTGAAATTTAAACAAATAACCACTTGTACTCCTCGTGTCTACCTTGTCTCCACACCAATCAGCATCAGAAAATCCATTTAATTCAAATTTCACACTATCTTTTGAATATGGAAATAACACACCATAATGTATTGTGCCATTGATGTATCTGAGTATCCTCTATAAAATAACATAAATTATGCTATCATAAATAATATTTGTTAGATCTTTTTCTTTAACAAGAAATCATTCTAGCTTGTCTGCAAGATATATTTGTGCACTGACTTTGATGTTGTTCACCATTCAGAAGGAAACTTACACCTACATATGCCATGCTTATTACACACAGGAATCCGGCGAAGCACGCAAACTATTGTTTCACAATCAGAGTTATTTTCACATTTAACATTTTCTATAATGAAATAAATAGAAGATAAGAATATTACTAATTAAAGAATGGACCAAATTATGTAAAAAGTAAAGAAGAAATTAAATTTAAAAAAGAAAAATTGCTTACCACCGTTTATTGCAACAAAAAATAGGAAAACAAAGAAGAACATCACATAAAAAAATTTCGTAAGTTTAGCCATATATTACCGTCCTCTACTTGTAACATATTGAAAAGGAATTGATCACTTAAATTGTATATCACACAAGTTTTCTTTTATTATATAAATATATAAATTAAATAGGTTTTAATTAGCACACTTAGTAATATGATTCTTAACTACATTGTAAGCTTGTTTTTCTCCCTTTAACACACTTTTTTTTTTGACGCAAAGAAAACTTATGCCATTTCATTCATAATAATAGTAGCAATACAATGAGGGATTACATTAAAAGTACTGCGATAAGCATGGGATAAAGCTGCTCGTGCGAGTGCATGAGCGCTACCGTTTGCTTGACGCCTAGTAAAAACGACTATGAAGTCATTATAGTGATGAAGTAAGGTTCGACAATTTTTAATGATTGAACCATACTCCGATTGGTTGATACTCATCTTGTTCACATCATCCACAACAATCTTACAATCTAGTTCAAACACAACTTTATTATAACCCAAGCTAGCAACCCATTGTATACCTTGATATAAGCTCCACGCTTCTGCTTCCTGTGCTGTCATTACCACATCTTCATGTGCTGTCATGGCCAAGATAAAACTCCCTTTGTCGTCGCGAAGACAAGCTCCCATGCCTATACGTTGCTCATGAGCAAATATGGCTGCATCAAGGTTGCACTTGACGAAATTTAGCGGCGGAGGTTGCCATGGTGTAACTTGGACCTGTTGTTGTCGTAGGTGGGCTATGTCAGCTGGTTGACGCGCCTGCTGCCAGGCCTGGAGGGTACCATTGGCGCGGCCAATTACCTGTGTCGTGCTCTCAGTTTTCTGCTCCCATAACTGCAAGTTTCTTTTGCGCCATAAACTCCAAGATATCATAGCAAAAGAAACCAATTGTTGAGTGGTGAAATTGTGCCAAATACGTTTGAAAACATCATTAAAACCTTCAGCATTTTCCATTAAATTTTGCAACGCATTCCACAAATTAACTTGTCGCCAACAAGTTATACTATCAGCACAATCAAGAAATAAATGCCAATTATATTCTGTGTATCTATGACACACAACACAATTAGAATCACCATGAATTCCTTTGCTCATTAATCTTTGCCTATTAGGTAGACAATCCCTTCCAAGTCTCCAAAGGAAATTCTTGACCTTGGGAGGAATAGGTAAAGCCCATAATTGTTGCCAATCTCCTTCCACTTTCCAAACATCTCTGTTAATCATCACATCAACACATACTCTATATGCACTTTTTACTGAATATATGCCTTTTTTATCAAAGCGCCAAATAATCTCATCTCTTCTTCCAAGGTTAACAAGTGGGATCTTCAAAATTTCATTAGCATCTCTATCACAAAATAACTCAATCACACGATTTCTATTCCAACAACCTTGATTGACATCAATTAAGTCACTAACCTTTGATAAATTCTCAATGTTGAGGATGGGAGTAATGATAGTTGGGTTGTCTTCATTTCTTAACCAAGGTGTATGCCATATAGGAACCGAAGAGCCATTGCCAATTCTCCAACGGTAACCTTCCTTCAACAAACGTCGGGATGACCAAATGCTACGCCAAACATAACTAGGATTGTGCCCCAAGGACGCTCCCAAAAAATCCCCATTAGGATAATATTTAGCTTTGAAAATTCTTGAAACCATAGCATCGGGGTTGGTTAATAATTTCCAACCTTGCTTTCCCAACATTGCCAAATTGAAACCGAGGATACTTCGAAATCCCATGCCTCCAAATTCTTTTCTCATAGTTAGTTTGTCCCAACTCATCCAACGGATCCCATGCTTCCTATCTCCCTTCGATCCCCACCAAAAGGAATTTAACATCTTCTCGATATCGTCACCTATGGATGATGGTAACAGAAATACACTCATGCAATAAGAAGGAATTGCTTGAGCCACTGATTTAATTAAAACTTCTTTACCTGCTTGAGACAACATCTTGCTACTCCATGAAGAAATACGGTGCCAAATTCTATCTTTGATGTAGTTGAAAATTGATTTTTTACTTCTCCCTATCATAGAGGGAAGACCAAGATATTTTCCGGTACCTAAACACTCTGTAACCTGAAGAGTATTGGACAAAGCAGTTCTCAAGTCATGTGGCACATTTTTGCTAAAAAATATTTCAGACTTCTGCATATTAATCATCTGTCCCGAAGCATTGGCATACACATCTAAAATATTTTTTAAGGCATTTGTTTCAGTATCATTTGCTCTGAAGAAAAGAAAGCTATCATCAGCAAATAGGAGATGACTGACCGCTGGAGCCCTACGACATACCTTTACTCCATGCAACAAGTTATTTTGTTCGGCCTGTTTTATCAACGATGTCATACCTTCAGCACATAAAAGGAAAAGATAAGGTGATAAAGGGTCACCTTGCCTTAGACCTCTCTCTGGGATCACTGGTCCAACTCTATCATCATTCATCAGAATATGATATTTGACATTAGTAACACACATCTTCATCCAATTAATCCATGTCTGATGGAAACCCATACTCCTCATAATGCTAAAAAGATAGTGCCAGTCAACACGATCATATGCCTTGCTAATATCTATCTTAAGTGCCACTTCTCCTTTTCTGCCTCTATTTTTACACTTCAAGTAATGGATGATTTCTGATGCCACAAGAACATTATCTGTAATGGATCTTCCTGATATGAAGCCTGATTGTTCAATAGATATGCATTTGTCAAGGACTTGCTGCAGTCGGTTAGCTAAGGCTTTCGACAAAATCTTGTACACAACATTACACAAGGAGATCGGTCGGAGATCCTTCATACTACTAGGTTGATCACATTTGGGAATGAGCACAATATTAGTGTCCCCTAGAGCATCCGGAAAGTAACCATCATGAAGCCATTTGTTGCAAGTATTCACAATCTCACTACCACATAAAGACCAAAACCGTTTATAAAATGCCGGATTCAAACCATCCGGTCCAGGGGCTTTGTCCGAATTCATTTGGAACACTGCGTCCTTAAATTCATCTGCGTTGAAGGGAGCAATAAGCAACTGGTTGTCTTCTTCAGTTAGGCGTGAATGCACAACTTGAAGCACCGGGTCCACATCACATGTGGTGGCCTTAAACAGAGCTGAAAAATAATCTACACCAAGAGTGCAAAGACCTTCTTGAGTATTCACTTCAATGTTATCATCATTTCTCAACTTTGTGATTTTATTTCGCTGTTTTCTTGAAGTTGCTGCAGCGTGAAAGAACTTTGTATTCATGTCTCCATCTCTCATCCAAAATGTCTTAGCACGTTGTTTCCAAAAGATCTCTTCTTGAATCAATAAAGAATTGAGCTTTTCTTTTAAAGTAATCACCTCGACATCTGCTTCGTGATCGTTCAGCCCCTGCAACTCCTCTATTTTCTTTTTACAATTATTAATACCTTCTTTGTACCGCTTTCTAAGAGCTCGGCCCCAATTATCGAGCTCCTCCGTGCACGCAGCAAGTCTGTCCAGCAACGGATCAGCAAGGTTGCGCTTCCAACCATCATCAACAATACTGGGCAGCTCCGGTTCCACAAGCCAAGTGTTCTCAAATTGAAATTGTCGCTTTTTATACACAAATGTTTGTGGTTCGGTGCATAGAAGCAACGGAGAGTGATCAGACGCCCCAGATATCAAGTTCTTCAAAATGCAATGAGGAAAAAGACTCATCCAAGGTTGAGTAACAAGTGCCCTGTCAAGTCTTTCTTCTACCACATAATTTGTTCCCATTCTCCTTGACCACGTGTAAGAATGCCCTTGTAACGGAACATCAATAAGCCCACAATCACTAACGGCTTGTCTGAAACCATTGAATAGCCATGTTGGATGAGGAACATCACCTCTCTTATCATCATTTGAGAGGATATCATTGAAATCCCCAATTATACACCAAGGAAGATTTGATTGTTGTGAAAGCATGCGAAGAATATTCCATGATTCTCTCCTTTGACCCCTTTGAGGAATACCATAGAAGCCTGTGAGCCTCCATTCTTGATTGCTATCATCTTCTTTTACAATGACGTTGATAAAATTTCGTGAATAGTTTTGGATTTCACAAAATCTTTCATGCCTCCATAATATAGCTAGGCCTCCACTTCTACCTTCACGATCAACAGAGAAACAAGACTCATAATGAATAATACGTCGCACCTCTTCAATTTTATTGGCGTGACAAATAGTTTCACTAAGAAAAATAATATCCGGTTTATGAATCCGGATTAGGTCCCGTAATGCCGGAACTCCACTCGGGTGACCCAAACCCCGACAGTTCCAACTCAGAATAATCATTGGATGAGGATGTTCATAGCTGTCGGCAACTCCAAGCTATGCAACTCATTTGAAGGGAAAGCAAAACTCCTTATTGAAAGGAAAAACACAACTCCTTATTAAAAGGGAAAAACACAACTCCTTATTGAAAGGGAAATCATAACTCCTTATTAAAAGGGAAAAACACAACTCCTTATTGAAAGGAAAGCCAAAACTTATCAGTAAAATCAAGCCAAGAACAAATGCATAATCCAGGAACCAACATTCTTCACAAGCAATTTATCAAACATTTTGAGGGCATTCTTCACAAGCAATTTATCAAACAGTTTGAAGGCATAATTACTATAATGAGAAGGCTATAGCTCCAACAGGATAGAAGGAATGATGAACATTGAGACGAGAGGAGAGGATGCAGTGGTAGAGAGCACTCAAACCTTGAGTATGTAACTGAGATACTTACTATCCCATGAGGGCCACAAATGAGAAAGTTGCACTCACATGTCAAGAGAAGAAGAAGCAGCAGCTATGCAAGAAGGTATGGATCGGGATCGAGATGAGAATTAAACGGACTTGCTGAGAAGGCGGCGGCGACGTTACTCCCCTTTAACACACTTAGGAGATAAACAAATATTCATTTATAAGAAATAATTTATTCTTTTAACCGCCCTTTTGTTATGGTTAAGATTTTAAAATTAAAATACAATTATTACTCATGAATTTGTAAATGGGCTTGATGTTTGAAGCTTTGGAAGTGAAATTTTTTAATACTCCTTAGCTTTTGAACAATCGGAAACTTTGACACCAAGTAATGGCTGGGAACGTTTTCTATTTGTATTTTATGTAAAAAAACAAAAAACAAACTAGTGCCAAAATATTTTGAGAAAATGAATTTCATTTTTTTTTGGTAAAAAACAACGGAGGTTATGATGAATTTTCTTAGAAAAATTTAAAAAATATTTTTCGTTTTGATAAATTTTACAAACAGTATTATAAGTATATCTTGTTGTAACAAATGGCCAATCTATTTTATTATCACATGCCAAGATACTTATATAGTTTGAGTACAATGGGCCTAGAACAAACTACACAACATGAGCTTGAGCATAAGGCCCAATCCAACACTATATACAACATACTCTCCCCTAATTGAACAACTACACAGCAATTAGAGAGCAAGGAAAGCAAAAGAAACAGATTACACAAAAACAAAAGACAGAGCACAAAACAATGCTCATGCGCGCGCCTTGCAGACAAATTGCAGGTCTCACCCTGCCTTAAACCAGACAAGCAATGTTGCTTTGCACCTTGACTTGACTTATACTCCTATCATTCCCAAACCAGTTTTAAGCTTGAGAAATAATTCCAACTTCAATGATTTAGTCAATAGATCAACTAGTTGATCTTGAAATTTACAGTAAGTAAGCTCCATTGTTCTTCCTTCACAAGGTTTCTCAAGAAGTGAAACCTGATGTATATGTTTACACCTACCATGCATGATAGGGTTCTTTGACAGCTTAATTGTGGAACTATTATCACAATAGATTCTTGTATAGCCAATTTGATTGTGTGGCAAATGCTTCAAAACATTCCTCAACCATAAGCATTGACAAGCACATGAGGCAGCTACTACATATTCACCTTCTGTGGTTGACAGAGTGACAATGACCTGCTTCTTTGAAGACCAAGAAATGGCACCTGAACCCAACATAAACACATAGCCAGATGTAGATTTCCTGTCATTCAAGTCTCCAGCATAGTCAGAATCTGACCAACCAACAAGCTCAAACAATTTTCCTCCTTTACTTTTGTATAAGATCCCATCAATTATAGTTCCTTTCAAGTATCTTAAAATTCTTTTATGGCTGCAACATGCAATTCAGTAGGCCTATCCATATACCTAGCAACTAGGCACGCAGAATAAGCCAAGTCAGGTCTTGTTGCAAGTAAGTACATTAAGCTGCCAACCATTTGTTTAAATTCCTTTGCATCAATAGCTTTACCATTTTCATCTTTTACTAGTTTGCAACCAGGCACAATGGGGCTGCTCACTTTGTTGCAGTTTTCCATACCAAATCTACTCAAAATCTCTGAAGCATACTTGTGTTGATTAATGAATATACCTTTATCAGACTGTGTAACTTCTACTCCAAGAAAGTATTTCATTTTTCCCAAGTCTATCATTGCAAATTTCCTTTGCATTGAATTTTTAAATTCATCCATCATCAGAGTATCATTGCCAGTATATATGAGATCATCAACATATAGACTAACAATAAGTATCTTTCCATCATCACCATATTTCACAAATAAGGTATGTTCAGAGGAGCATTTTTCAAAATTTTCAAGCTTGAAGTAATTTTCAATCTTACTGTACCATGCTCTTGGTGCTTGCTTTAGGCCATAGAGTGCTTTGCTTAGCTTGTACACTTTATCATTTCCTCTCTGATATCCAAGTGGCTGCTCTACATATATGTCTTCAAGCAATTCACCATGCAAGAAGGCACTTTTCACATCTAATTGGAATACTTTCCAATTCTCCTTAGCAGACAAGGCTAGTATGGTTCTAGTATGGTTCTGATGGTATGGATACCTCTTTGCAGACAAGGCTAGTATGGTTCGGGTTCGCTCGCTTTGACAAGATCCTCCTACCTAGGACCAAAATATATAAAACCCAAAATTATACTAGCTTATAGTTTATTTTGATAAGTTAATTCAATTAGCTTATAACTTATAAATTTTTATTCCAATTTTACCCATATTATCTTATTTGAAAAAATTAAATATTTTCTTATGTCATTTCATATTTATATGTTAGTTTAATTGCAAATTTGATCCAATGCTACAAATTTAATTAGTTATCTACTATATTTTGACAAACAAAGTCAAAGTTAGATTATTATAAAATTAAACTATATAACCTAAAATAATAATGAAAGACTTGAAATCATCAATAATAAATTATGAACTAATTAATATTTACACTAATATTTAAATTAATATATACCGAGAGACGTACAATCATTAATAATCAATCGTAAACTAATATTTACATTAATATTTGTATGAATATGTATACGGAATTATTTAAAATTATTTATAAAATTTTATTATTTTATTTTTTAAAAAAATAAATTTGGTGTGGTGTCATAGCCACACCACCAAGCTTTGAAGAAATCCGTCCTTTGTGATGTCCCTACTAAATTAGTTTTTTTTTCTATACTCAAAACAACAATATGCATTCAATCATTCAAATTCATAGGAATACATCAATCGAAATCATTACATATTCAATTTCGCTAAAAATTATTAAGGATGAATCTGCAAAAAGGCTCACAGCATCCAAGTTAATAGCGTAAAACTGTCTAATATCTACGACAATGCCTACAATTGATATAGCAAACTTCAATATAAAATTACATGGTATGTGAAAATTGGAAAGGAAAAAATAAATATAAAATTACATTTAATTATTGGATGCGAACACAATATTAAAATGACATAACATAAATAATATTTCTTAGATCTTTTTCTTCGACAAGAAATCATTCTAGCTTGTCTACAAGATATATCTGTGTACTCACTTTGATCTTGTTCACCATTCAGAAGGAAACTTACATTTACATATGTCAGACTTACACACGGGCATCCGACCATTCGTGCAAACTATTTTTGTTTTACAATCAGAGTTATTTTCACATTGAACAATTTCTATAATGGAAAAATAGAAGATAAGAATGTTACTAATTAAAGAAGGTATCAAATTATGTAAAAAGTAAAGAAGAAATTAAATTTAAAAAAGAAAAAGAAAAATTGCTTACCACCGTTTATTGCAACAAGAAATAGGAAAACAAAGTAGAACATTACATAAAAAAACTTCCTAAGTTTAGCCATATATTACCGTCCTCTACTTGTAACAGATTGAAAAGGAATTGATCACTTAAATTGTATATAACACAAGCTTTCTTTATATAGATTAATTAGGTTTTTTTTTATTTTGGTTTACAATGAGCTAGGGATCGAACTCGAGACCTACAGCTTACTACCCAAATCGTTCACCACTAGACCAAACATAATGAATTGGTTTTAAACTTTTAATTAGCACATTTAGTAATATGTTTCTTAACTACATCGTAAGGTTGTTTTTCTCCTTTTAACACACTTAGGAGATAAAAAAATATTCAGTTATGAGAAATAAATTTATTTTTTTAACCTTTTGTTATGGTTAAGATTTTAAAATTAAAATACAATCATTACTCATGTATTTGTAAATGGGATTGATGTTTGAAGGTTTGGAAGTGAATTTTTTTAATATTCCTTAGCTTTTGAACAATAGGGAACTTTGACACCAAGTAATGGCCGGGAACGTTTTCTATTTGTATTTTATCTAAAAAAACTAATGCTAAAATGTTTTGAGAAAAAGAACTTCATTTTTTTTTTTGTAAAAATCATAAACACAATGGAGGTTATGATGAATTTTTCTTAGAAAGATTTAAAAAATATTTTCCGTTTTGAGAAATTTTATTAAGAGTATTATAAGTATATCTCACGAAAGAAATTGTTAAGCTATAGAATTGCAAATTGTGAAGAAAAAAAATGTAGCACAGAATCACTCTACTCAAATACTAAAAATTCATTGTGTGCAAATAGCCAAGATTCGAGATCAATACCAAAAAGAAAGGAAAATGGAATTTTAACTTGGTCATTCGATCTTTCTTATTGAAGATTGTTTTGCCACCTTGGAGAATCGATTCTCCACTGCTTTTATGTGAAAATCATGTTTCTAGCTTGTTAGAAGCTGAATTTTGACTGTTTTAACCGTTATTCGAATTATTCAATTGTATTTTCCGTTCACCAATCAATTGGTGACGCTTTTATTTCTCTATATTTTCTCACAAATCACATGCACTATAAATACTTTTCACCCATGTTTTGAGAATGATTAAGTCTCATTTTTCACAAAACACTTTTCACTCTCAAAACTTCTTTCCCTCAAACTTAGGAAAAACTTTAATTTCTTAGCTTTTTGGAGATTGTTCATGATTTAGGAATTTCAACTAACATTGAATTTTGAGTGCAAATTACTAGGTGAAAATTGTGGATCTCAATCAAGCAATAAGGGTGAAGCAAAAAGAAGCGTGGATCTTCTTCTTAATTAAGGACTGATTAAATTCATGTATATGTACTATTCCTATTAGATATAAAAACTTATGCTTCAATATATTTTTTCTAATAGAATCATTTTCCACCATTTCTATTTATTTCTCATCACAAAAATCTCTTCTAGGATCATTTGAACCAAACTCAAAACGAAGAATTTTATGAAAAAATCAGGGTGTGGCAACAGCCACTAGTGTCGTGTCTTAACGAGCTCTTGTGGCGTCACCAACTAAAAATAACTGTCTACGTACAATACAAACCAACCGAAAAATAATGTCTTTGTCATAAAATTGTCAATTTCCACCAACGAAAAAAACCGACACAATTAACATCAAATTAATCTCATATATATCCTCCTCCTCGTGAAAATGCATCAACTCACATAAATAGCATTTATTATTTGATGCAAGATGATATATTCTTTTTTTTTTTTACTAAAAATATGTATTCATTCAAATTGAAAATACATAGATTATTACAAATTCAAGATTGCTAAAAACTGAAAAAGGTAATCTATAAACAAACTTGCAGCACTTAGGTTAATAGCATACATCATGAAAGTGACTACAAATATGACAAAATAAAATTAATCAGAATATTCATATTCTCGGATCTACAACGTTGACGTCAAAGTCTTCATCAGATATGTAATGAATTGAGGTAGATATATCAATTTGAATCAACGAAACACCGTACTAAAACGAAAAACCAACAAACGCCGCACAAGATGACGACAAACACATCGCCCCACAAGACGATGACAAACTTAGAAAACAAAAACGAAGAAACAAATTTATGTGAATAATCACTTATTTAAATGAAAAGGAAAGGAAAAACAATTTAAAGGGGTATTTTAGGTCAAAAATTGACCCAAAAATCACCCCTCCTTGGTGGATGAACAAAGAGAATAAACTAGAGTTTAGGGGGGAGGGGGGTGGCGGCTGTGAGAATTATAAATATTTACTTTTTTCAATATGATATATTTCTGCAGTCACAAAATATAAGAAAAAATATAAGCAATCTTTTTTAATTTTTTTGTTGGAAATATGTGTTCTCTCTTGACAAAAAAATAATTCTCCCTCACAATTACATTGAATGCATGCATGATTTATAACTGCAGTAAATCCAAATTTCCTGAGGCACTAGTTATGAATTCAAATTTAGAAAAATTTCTTGAAAGTCCAGCAGCCGAAAGCATCATAGAACTGTCATATGCTCTGACCCAAGTAGCATGGGACACGTGGAATCCCGTGTGAATCAACAAGAGTATTATGTAGTTAACACATGGAAAATCTAGACCTTAATTATTTTTTTCAATGCATAATTTTTTTTTTATTTCTCTTTTTAATTTTTTAACATGTGTCCCTGTAGTTTGCACAAGACCTATTATTTAAATTTATATACATATATTTTTATATAATAATATAAATAGAAAAATAAAAAAATATAAATATAATGCGGTACCTATATTGAAATACGTACTTAATTAGTAGATATGGATTTAATTTTCATCTTTAATCTATCTCTTTCGTGTAGAGAAAATTCTATTGAAAAAGATGAATACACATTGTGTGCCTAGCTAAGAGACTTCTCAACAAAAATTAATCATCACTCAGTGGTAAAAACTTCACCGGTATATAAATTGAAAAATGCCAAAAATGTTGTAACGAGACAGATTAATTCATACGACAAAACCAATGTCCTCAATTTGCAAAACACAAAGGATGTAGACTTGTAATTGTATGACAACCCTAGCAGCTGACCAATGGTTTTTGCTACAAAACCCCGACATTTCCTTCCAATGTTAATCAATATGACAATATCCCCTTGTTTCTTATATCACTTCTCACAAAATCAGTAGTTTTCATGGGTAAATTTTCTAAGGTTTTTTATGTTACTTACCTGATCATGACTGTGATTTTGTATGTCACAATCACAATTGCTTATACTGTATAGAACTTTCATGTACGGTGGCTTCAATAGGGACAACTGCTTTGTTGCTTATATCTTTGAAGAAGTGTTTTAGTTATATGCTACAAAGGCAAAAATATCTTAAATATTTGCATAATTAAACAAAATTCTGACTTCAAGGATTCCAAAAAAAAATTAATTATGGTGAGTTGGATCTATAGATATTAATTTTTTATATATATATTTTTGTTTGCTTTCTTACCTATCTAATACTTTTTACATTACTTTATGTGGAATTTAAATACTCCCACTTGAATCCGAACATTAACAAATTTGTGGTCTTCGCATACCAATTTGGATCATCAGCTGCCAAACTCTCTGATGCACCCTCTGCTGCATTATTCCTAACCCTTTGATTAATTTGATGGTAGAGAAAAAAAAATTGTAAAAACTCTTATTATTGTGCACCGTTTTTCTTCATTCTTCACTTAATAATGCAGCTGAGGATTTGGCAGCTGAGGATTTGGCAGCTGAGGATCCGGATCGATGTTGTATACATTCACATATCTAACAATGTTTAAACATAGTTAAAGGTTTCCTTAAAAAAAACATATGGTTAAAGGTTTCCTAATAAAAAAATACATAATTAAAGAAAATTATCAATTTGAAGTTGATTTTAGAAAATAGGAGCTAGGTGAATTTAGTTTTCAATATTGATACAATACAACACAACACTAATAGGTTTGAGTACTTTTGTTTCATTCAACATGTGAAGATATACTTCATTGTCTTGAACAGTCAACAATTCTAGTCAATGGGTCCAAATTTGAAGGCAACAACCCATGTAGTGGAAAACAAGAACCTATGGTTGAAAATTGACCAATTTATACAAAATTTTCTGCCGAAGGTACATGTAGTTTTGAGCCATGTGGGTGTGTTTCCCTTTAGCTGAAATTAAGGACAATTTGTAGAGCATTAAAACATGAGAAAGTCACCTCAGTCTCTTAGTCTTAAGACTTGGTTCTTCCAATAAGGATAAGTGCCCTAGTGAATAGAGGCATCTAAGAATTCGGTTATTGATCATGTGCTCATTACTCATGATTTGATCTGTCTCTTGACATGTCCAGATCACCTTTGTCTCTCCTGAATCTTGGTTTTTCTTTTTTCTTCATTTCTTTGCTGGAAAATCCCTACTTTTTGCCCTGGTGCATCTCTTTTACATTTAAGAAAAGTTTGGAATGTTGGATTCTTAATTGGTGGAATACGAAACAATCCGAAATTTTCTTGAATATTATTCAAGAAAAAAGTCTTTTAAAGAAATTCTTAGAGTTCGAGGAACTGTTCCTCTTGGATGAAATGCTAAAGAAATACCCAGAAACACGTTTACAAAACCTTCGTATCGAAATCTACAAAGAAATCATCCAATTGATCGAGATGAATAACCAAGATCGTATCCATATGATTTTGTATTTCTGTACAAATATAATAGGTTTCCTTATTCTGAGTGGTTATTCTATTAGGGGTAATCAAGAACTCATTATTCTTAACGCTTGGGTTCAAGAATTTCTATATAACTTAAGTGACACAATAAAAACTTTTTCGATTCTTTTATTAACTGATTTTTGTATAGGATTCCAAGTAAGAATATATCACGTTTTCTTTTTGGAAGGTTATAGGAAAAACTAGCTATTTTTAATGTGGGCCTCTTGTCATTGTGCGAAATTTAGACTAGTTGTTTGTTCTGGTTCGGAACATCTAATCATCCTAGTCCATAGTTTGTAAACTACTAGTAAATTATCTTAAATAAGAATGATAAGGTGGCTTAATGATTTGTAGGGGAAACAGTGGTTTGCATGCTAATTAAGGAATGAGGCCTGTTATGTGGACACTCTAATACAAGTGATCCACTCATCCAACAACTAACTATATACATCTAACATCTTTCAATTAAAATTTAAAATAATAAAGGTGCACACAAGAAATAACACTTGAATTTTTTTTACGGAAAAATAACACTTGAATTATTGTCTTAAAAACACTTGAAATAACACTATAATTTCTACAATTAAACACTTCTAAAGTGGGAAGTAAAAGTAAAACAAAACAAATACACAATAGAAAATATATCCACTTATGAAATTCTGAAACATGACACAACAGAAATAGAGGGAATAGGCAAATTAGTTCTCGCCATTATAAGCATCAATCAAAATAATCTGTTTTTGCTTAATTGGAACATAAATCCTAGATATTATCAAATACAATTGGTTCATCGTACACCAGTATTTAAAAAATATTTAAAATTTTATTGACGACATATATTCATGTTTGAAAGTATAAGTTAATGATCATCTTTATTTGTATGACTACATTAATGACTTAATTGATATCAATTTGACTACAATAAACAAAAATAAAAATGTAACCTATATTGAATTAACTTCAATCATGTCATTTTTTTAGCCTTAAAGACTAAGAGAGTTGTAATATTTTATCTTAAAAGTCGTTAGCATTTCTAATAATTTTAAACACTAATCTACAGAGGTCCACCCTATAGCACTAACCTTTAAAATCACCCTTCATTAACTTCTACAATTAAAGATTATGACACCATAGGTCATGTTACATTGTATACTTATCTTAGCATAAATATTAACTAATTGTGGTATAATTTTTCTATGGAAAATGTTAATCAGTGCTCTCAGAATATTGTTTAAGCATCTTAAATAATAAGTTTTTGTAAAACAATCTAACACAGTTTCTCAAAGTAATGAATCTGAACACCGTTTATTTATGATCGGGACGTACAATACAGATTTCATACACGATTTTATTATTAAAACAATCTAAACCACCGATTTAAAATCGGACGGTCTAAATCTATTACAGCAGGACACACGTTGGTGGCATTTAATGTGGGCCATGTTCGAGTAATTTTCTCCAATGTTTTTTTTTTTTTTTTGAATGGCAAAGTATTAGTTGTCAGTATAATGTTATGTTAGTTTTTCTCCTCGTCGGGATTTGAACGCTAAACCTTCAACTCCTTAACCATTAGCTCAACTAGTTTTAACCGGTTGTACTACCTTCCCACCCTCTCCAATGTTTTTCTTATGATTCCCCCGTGTTTCACGATCTCCACCTTTAAAATCCACTTTTTCTTAAATTCTATTTCTCTTTTTTTCAATAGATGGTGGAGATTTCAATGGACTTCATGTTGCATGTCTCATGAGGGTATCCATTTCCATTTAAACACTTGCAACTTTAAGATACAATTTGCCAATTCTCTCAATAGGCATAAAATATGTGTTTTTGTTTTTGGTGAACAAGGCATAATATATGTATATACTTAACCTAAAATGTAAATCCTCATGTCTCACTCTTTAATTTCAACAACTTAGCCTTTTATATTGAGCTTCTATCTGAATTCATGTTTATGCATATATTTAGAATAATTTCTCATACTTAACAAACACCAGTATTCAGATATCATACTTTAGACATTATACAAAAAGCTAATAAAGCAATATAACATTCATTCCAACTTCATGTGTTCAACGTGCTTCTATTAGGGGAAGCATTTCATTCTCTGCAAAGTCACAAGTGAAAAAGTGTGTTAACTGGTAGAACAAACATTATGGTATCAACTTTATGTCTTGAATTTTGTACCATTTATTACCTGTCTTTCAACTTCAATGGCTGATGCAGCTAACTTGCGCTTCAAAATCGATCTGTCTTGCTCACAATTTTCTGTCTCCGTGTCTAACAACAAATGCAGGGAGCAAGATTCAAAAAGGGAAAGAATCCAAAACAAAACTAACAAAATTTTGATAAAACTAAGACTGATAAACACAAGACAAATACAATAAACCTATGGATCAAACGGCGTCATAATGTTTTATCATATATCATAGCTATAACCAAGAGTCTACGACAGATGAGATAGAGTGATTTACATCTATTTCGTCCAACCATTGAAAGAAAACACAAGACTACAAACCGGACTCCATGCTGCTAACGAATTGGACTGTAAAATACTTGTCCTGCATTTGATTTTAAAAATAACTACGGAAAAAAATAGAAGCACTACTCTCTCTGACCCTAATCTTCGTACCTTTTAGCATTTTAGTTTCGTCCCAAAACATTGGTTCTTTTAGAAAAGCAATACACAGTTAATGATATTTTTCCTTTTGTCCCTTATAAAAGTAAAAGCATGCATTAAATGAATGTTATTTTATTAAGTGAATTAAGGGTAAAATTGTACAAGTCTATCTAAATTTATTATATATTAATATGTGTGTCCATACTTAAAAAGACCAAAGGTGTGTATAATATTAGTGTGAATAACTTGATGATTGAAGGGCTGAAACAGTGGGACTTTAATAAAATCGCTAACTTATTTTCCCATGTAGCTGAAGAGATACTAGCAAGACCACTAATTAGAGAGATGCAGGAAGATAAATTAGTGTGGAAAGAAGAGCAAAACGGAGAATATACGGTAAAGTCGGGGTATAGAATATTGATGGAAGCGAAGGAAGCAGGAAGACGGCGTGGAATTGAAGGCAGCTGGAAGTGTTTATGGCAGATACGCGCTCCACCAAAAGCGAAACATATACTTTGGCGGATTTGTCGAGACTGTCTTCCAACAAGAGCTCAACTGAGACAACATTATGTGCAGTGTCCCGCAGCCTGTGAACTGTGCAACAGAGAGAATGAAGACACCTGGCATGTGTTATTCGACTGTGAAATGATTAGCAACTGCTGGACTGCTGCAGGTTTACAAACTGTTATCACAGCTCGGTTGAATACTTACAAGTTACAACAATGTTAAAGAAGTCCTCTTTGATATATGCAGCAAGGAAACTAAGGAGATAGCAGGTAGAGTGGCAACAATGATATGGCTGATATGGAACAATAGAAACCAATGACTTTGGAGTCATGAAAAAAGAAATGCAACACAATTGGGTGTTCAAGCTTTTCATATGTGGGATGA